>NC_134712.1:120948307-122198307 GCF_049634645.1 Pelodiscus sinensis | reverse complement strand
ATACCCTGAGTGAAGAAAAACTTCCTTTTGTTTGTTTTAAAAAATGCTGCCTATTGATTTCATTTGGTGACCCCTAGTTCTTATGTTGTGGGAATAAGTAAATAACTTTTCCTTATTCATTTTTTCCATACCAGTCATGATTTTATAGACATCTATCATATCCCCACCCGCTTAGTCTCTGCTTTTCTAAGCTGAAAAGTCCAAGTCTTTTAAATCTCTCTTCCTTTGGGACCCATTCCAAACCCCTAATCATATTTGTTGCCCTTTTCTAAACCTTTTCCAATGCCAATATATCTTTTTTGAGATGGCGACCACATCTGTAAGCAGTATTCAAGTACATTGGTTTTATATAAAGGCAATAAGATATTTATTCTATATCCCTTTTTTAATGACTCCTCACATTCTATTTGCTTTTTTCACTACCGCTGCACACTGAGTGGATATTTTCAGATAATTATCCACAATGACTGCAAAATCTCTCTTGAGTAGTTGCAGCCAAATTAGTCCCCATCATATTGTATATATAGTTGGGATTATGTTTTGCAATGTGCATTACTTTACAATTATCAACATTAAATTTCATTTGCCATTTTGTTGCCCAATCACTTAGTTTGGTGAGATCTTTTTGAAGCTCTTCACAGTCAGCTTTGGTCTTAACTATCTTGAACAGTTTAGTATCATCTGCAAATTTTATCCCCTCACTGTTTACTCCTTTTCCTACATCATTTCTAAATAAGTTGAATAGGATGGGTCTCAGGACAAAACCTTTGGAAACCCAACCCGTTCCCTCTCTTCACTCGGAAAACTTACCATTTATTTCCACCCTTTGTTTCCTGTCTTTTAACCAGTCATCAGTCCACGAAAGGACCTTCCCTCTTATCCCTTGACAACTAACTTTACTTAGCCTTTGGTGAGGGACCTTGTCAAAGACTTTCTGGAAATCTAAATATGCTATATCCCACTGGATCCCCGTTGTCCACATATTTGTTGACTCCCTCAAAGAATTCTAGTATATTAGTAAGGTATGATTTCCCTTTAGAGAAACAATGTTGATTTCCCCTAACAAATTATATTAATCCATATGTCTGACAATTTTATCCTTTACTATAGTTTCAACTAATTTACCTGATACTGACATTAGATTTACCAGTCTGTAATAGCCAGGTTCACCTCTAGATCCCTTTTTAAGTATTGGCATCATGTTAGCTATCTTCCAATCATTAGGTACAGAAACCGATTTAAAGGATACGTAACAAAACACAGTTAATAGTTGAAATCCCCCACTATTATTGAATTTTTAAATTAGGGTATGTCTACACTACCCCCCTAGTTCGAACTAGGGGGGTAATGTATGCATACCGAACTTACTAATGAAGCCCAGGATTTGAATTTCCCGGGCTTCATTAGCATAAAGCCAGCACCGACATTTTTAAAAGCCGGCTAGTGCGAACCCCGTGCTGCCTATTATATCAATATTCTCCTTTAAAACTAGGCACTCTAGTTCACCCATTTTACTATTTAGACTTCTAGCATTTGTGTATAAGCACTTTTATAATTTGTCACTATTTATCTGTCTGCCATTTCCTGATGTGTTAGACTCTTTTCCATTTGATTGTCTCATTTGATCTGACCCATACTTCCATCCTCTGCTCCTGACTAGAGAATCTTTATTAACAGAGCCTCACCTAAAATGATGTTTGCTGGTGCTTAGCACATTTTGGGATCTGAATCTAATTTGTGATTCAGTTATATACAAAAATATGCATAATTATAAGCGAAACAAAAGGTTATAAACTTTCTTCCAACAACTTCACGATTTCATCTCTGATGGTAACTTTGTGCCATAATAATCAAATGAAATGATCATACAATCAGTATTCAACACATCTATCAGTGATCCACTGTGTTCAATCTAAAGATGACATTTCCACATGTCTATACCAAAGGATCCTATTTGCACTGCGCATCCACTCCTTGCTCTTTCACTGACTATTGTGGCTCTCAGAAATGACTCAGTACTAAAATTATGTAAATAATGGCAGTTTGTTCTTTACATAGTTTTTTTTTTTCTCGTAAGAATGTTCACATACTGATGTGACCTTAAAGCAAATTTCAGCTTGGTAACAATTAAAATTGGTCCAAACAGCAATGCTCCCCCAATCACTGAACAGAACTATTGTGTAGGTGGCATGAGCCCAATCGAAAGAGTTCAGATTTTTCCTATTAAATGCATAAAAATGCAGACCAAAAACTATTGGAGTTATCTGATGAATAATTGTAAATAACCACTATGCTAAAGAAAAATCCCAGACTGTTCATGGTAATTTGTGAAGAGAAAAACAAGCTTATCAAAAGAAGTATCTCTGGTTTTCTGCTCAGTGCTGTGTCCATTCAGCAAAGCTCCCAAAGCTGAGCCTGATGCTATACGGAACAGACTGGCTGTTCCATCTGCTAATTTTTCCAGCTTGTTTTATTTTATGCTTTTCATAATAGATAAAATGCTGCTCTTTTCAGAGTATGAGAGAACACAGTTTATGTGCTGAGTGTCATGTTGGAAACACTCCTCCGTGTGGCTAGTGGAGTCAGCTAGATTCTTCATTAAAGGGGCATTGCACTTTGGGACAAGGCTTCAGGGCCTGCGTACTGCGTACTAGGCCAGGAGGCCGTATTCCCCCTACTACAGGGGCAGGACATTTGGGGACCAGGCCAGTGGGCCGTATTTCCCCTAAAAGAGGGGCATTGCACTTTGGGGCTAGGCCCAAGTGGGCTGGACAAGGGCGGCAACCCCAGTCAAGGGGGGGCCCTCCGACACATGGTGGAGAATGTGAGTATTCGACCCCGCCCCTTGGCAGAGGGGCTGGCAAAATGGGTTGGTAGACCAGGGCAAAAAGGGCCCCGGAGGTGGAGGAGGTGGTTGTTGACCTGGCAACAGCAGCAAGAAGAGTACCTGACCGAACTGCAGAGGCAGTTGGTGGGGTTACGAGAGCGACAGGACCACTGGGCCCAGGGAAGGAAGGAGCCTTGCAAGGTCTGCCCCTTTGGGCAAGCACTGACTGCAGAGCCCGGAATGGGGCCAACGGACCACACCAAAATGATAGTGAGACTCAGGGTAGAGGGTAACCCCACAGTGGCTCTGGTGGACTCAGGGTGCAGCCAGACCCTAGTTAGGGCGGACCTAATATCTGACCCAGAGCCAGCAGGGGCCCCCATCCAGTTGTTGTGTGTACATGGGGACGTATGGGCCTACCCGACAGCATGGGTGCAGCTAGATGATGGCCGGGATGCTGGGGTCTACAGCGTGGGGTTGGTCCCGACGTTAACTACCCCTTGATATTAGGCCAAGACTGGAGAGGCCTAGGCAGGGTGCTGCAAGAGTGGGCCTGGTACCCCTTCCCCTGACCTGGACAAGGCGCCCAAGGCAAGAGTCTAGGGAGGGAGGAGAGGTCGACCCTGGGCCAAGCGATGGACCTGCCACTGGCCAGGGGAGATCACCTGGCCTGGGAGGATGAAGTCGAAACCCTGGAAGTGGAGGGCGACTTCATGAGAGAGCAAAGGGAAGACCAGACCTTGAGCCGAGCTTGGGAGCAGGTACAAGACCCAGGAGAGGGGACGAGCCAAGACCCCCGTAAGCTCCACGGTTCCGCATGAGGGAGGATCGGCTATATAGGGTGGTCCGGGACCGCCAGACAGGGGAAGACATCTGGCAGCTCCTGGTCCCCCGCAAATTTAGGAATGCTGTACTCTGGCTGGCATCTAGTGGTGCGTTTCAAAAAAATATTGTCAGGTTCTACTGATCTTGAATGTGATTAACAGTTCAAAATAAACAAACAAGAGGGTTAAGACTTGATTTTAAATTACATCTTACTAATTTCAGTTAATACACAAACCTATCCTTTTCCAATGACAAATCTTGTGTAAAAAGCTATGTAATAAATCCTTTGATCAAAAGCTTAAGATGAAAACTTTAATCAATATGATCAAATATTAATAATTGTGCTGTAATATTCAGTAGTGAACGAAATAAAGTGGTTTACTTTTGTAAATCTTATTGTATCAACATTCTATAACCAGCAATAATTTGCATAATATTTTGTTCCAAAACTGCCAATGAAACATTCAATTCAACTGCAATGAAGTATCCCATTTAGATTAAGAAGCAAATGTAATTAATTAAATCAGTAAGTGCTGTTTTAAGCTATCTATAAATGCCTAAAAAGCTTGAATTACTGTTGCTCAGGATTTTCTCTGTATTTTTGGTCTGATTCTAATTTGTGTAATGTCTCTGTATGATTCATTAAAATGTATACAACATTCGTTTATGGGCAAATTCCAATAAAAGTCTATTATACGTTTATTTGTTAATATTGCAACCTTTTAATTGTTTACTTAATTAGTTAACTTAATTCATGTAAATACCACATTATGTAAATTAAACACTTAATATTTGTACATTTTTATGCTATTCAGCAATAACTGTATGATGATTTCAATCATAGAACCATGAAACTAGAGGAGGAGGGAGAATAGCGTTTTTCCTTGGATTACTCTAAAGAAATTCAACTTTTCTATGCTGCTGTAATTTGGTTTATGCTAAACAGAACTACTCTGTCATGGTTAATTAACAAACAGATGACTTAAGGTCTGCCATAAAGCTACACATTTATAGGTAAGCTTGAAGTTATCTGCTTTTTGGATGGATTTGGCTTAATTGATATAAAGATTGGTTGTTGAGAGTGAATTTTGATTATTGGGGGAAAAAAAACCCACCTTTTACTAGTCCTACTACTGAAGCAGTTCCCCCTGAACCATGGCTTCTGGCTTCATTAGAAGATCTAAATCTGCTTAATTTTTTGTTTTTAAAGGTATCTTCATTGACAACAAGAACGTTTTGATTCAGCGTATATTTTCAGAGGCATATGGCAGTTGGGAGATTATGTATGTTAATCCCATTATTTTATGTCAGGATTTGTATGCATGTTGCCCTACCATTTAATTATAATACTTCAAAAATGTAGATGAATTAAACAATTTAAATGACTTACGGAAATTCCTGTTCGTCCTATACAATCATAGTATCACAAAATTGGAAAGAAATGTGAGTTCATAAAATCCAGTTCCCTGTACTTGTAGGAGTGTAGCAGTCACAAGGAGGTGGGGCTAAGCGTTCCCTACTGTTACCCTCACCACACCCACAGTACTGTCTCTTATGAGTCTTGCTCTCCCGGTGCTTGTGGGCATCCTACACTATTCCGGTCATCCTCCCTTCCATGAAAGGGAGTAGAGGGGGGCCTGGGCCTGCCCTCACTCATGGGCCCCAGTCCAGGACCCTAAGGACTTAGACCCTATGAGGGTCCAGTCCGGCTGGTGGGGTTTACCGCTGAAACTCGCCAGCCCACCAACACAGTCGGGTTCTGCCCTGGGCTGCTTCCTCTCCCCTCCTCTGCATCTCCCTGCCAACCACCTGGGTCGGGGACTACCAGGTCTCCGGCATAAAAACCTCCGGCTTGGCCCTGGGGCGGCGTTTTCCTCGGGCTGCTTCAGGGTCCTTGTCCCGCCCGATCCACCGTCTGTCCTCCTGGCCCTCTGCAACTCTCAAGCTGAGGAGGCCTCCTTGGACATGCTGCCCCTTGCCGTGGCCCCGTTCCTCTGCCTCCCCCCTGCTGCTGGCTCTCCCGGCGTTTAAATCCCATGCCACCTCCAGCAGCACTGAGGCGCTGGGCTGTGATGCACACGGGAGGGGCGGGGCTCCGTAACCCACTGCATGGCTCCGCCCCCATCATGGCTGTGGCGCCTGCGGCCCTCAGGCTCCTCGCAGCCTGCAAGCAGCCCGCGCACAGCCGATGCCTAGTCTTCAGCTCAGCGCACAAAGCGTGCGCGGCCAGGACTCCGGTGTGGGGCGTCCACGCCCCGTCACAGGGAAGAACAAGCATCATCTAAACCGTCCCTGGCTGGTGTTTATCTAACCTAAACAACTCCAATGTTGGAGATTCCACAAGTCTAGACAAACTATTCCAATGGTTAACCACCCTGACAATTATGAAGTTTGTCTTAGTGACCAACCTAAACCTCCATTGCTACAGTTTAAGACCAATGCTTCTTATCCTGTCATCAGAAGTTAAGGAAAACGATTCTTCTCCCTTCTCCTTATAACAATCTTTTAGGTACTTTAAAGCTTTTATCATGTCCGCTCCCCGTTTTATTTTTTTCCAGGATAAACAAATACACTCCTTTTAATCTTCCCTCATCAACCGTGTTTCTAGATCTTTTGGCATTTTTTTCCTCTTTGGAGTTTTTCCAATTTCTTCACATCTTTCCTGAATTGGAGTGCAAGCTCTTATGGAAAGTTTTCCCCAGCCTGAAGACTTCTCTTTCTGCATCTAAATTCCCTCCCAGAGATTGCACCCCTCATTTCTACATCCCAACATTCTGGGTGGAAGAGGGTGTCCCAGGCTTGGTCACAGTGTTGGGTGCTAGATGGGGATGAAAGATGTGGGCTCTGTGATCTTTTTAATTTTTTTGTGCCAGCAATATGGTTTCATTTTGGTTTAGATGGAGCCAATCCTACTATATTCCCTTCCCCAGAAGTTTCCCCAGTCCCTACTGAATCTAAACCCCTCCTCACATCATCATCTCATCCACATATTGAGACCCTGCACATGCAACTAGAAGCATTTCAGAAAAAGCTACAATAGAATTCCTGTATTTCAATCCTGTACTTCAATCTCTACCTAACAGTCAAAATTTGGCCTCCAGTACTTCTCGCCTATCCTTCCCTATGTCATTGATACCTACATGTGTACCACAAAACTCCTCATTCTACATATAAGTCTATCTAAATGTTTCAAGAGATTCAAAACCTTTGCTCCAGGTGAGCAAATCATGATGCGCTTCTCCTGGTCATGACAAACCTAGCTATCCATATTTTGAATGATTGACTGCCCCATTAGAAATACCCATATCTTCCTAATAACTTGAGTTCTCTCCTCTGGAGAGGTATCCTCAGTGGAAGTGGATATCACAACACCATGACCGCAGTACAAACCTATATATCTAATATAATAAAAAACATGATCAACCCCATCAGGAAATAAGAAATATATAAGGAAACAGAGATATCCAAGGCTTGTAATAAAATCATTTCTCTGTATTGACTGTAAAACAAGAGACCTATAGATCATATCCTATATGTTGAGCTAAAGCAAAGTGAATATACGGTAGCTATTTCTTTAACCTTTTATCCAGATAGCACAGCTAGCTTATATATGCTGGGACCTTTCAGTTAGACAGCACAGTCAATGTACATACATTTGCAACCTTTCACCTACACAGACAGTGATAAGATAAAGTGACCTTTAATGGCATAGGGGGCTTATATATAGGCAAACAAGCAGGCTAGCCCTATAGGGTTACAATATAAACTTTAAAAATGTGTCCTGTTTGCAAAACGTACCCTACAACCATATTATGATGTGCATAGTATGCAGCACAAGGGTACCCAGAGCCCAAAGTAATTACTACTCTGAGAAGTTCCACTGAAGTTACTTAGCAGAAGGTGAAGAGTTTACTTCCCTTAATCCCAGTGAGACTACTCAGGCCATGTCTACACTAGGAAACTATTTCAAAATAACTAAATTTGACTTAACTCCTGAAATAACAAAATCAAAGTAGCATGTCCCCACTATGGGAAGTCTCAAAATTAGTCTGTGGTAGGCTCCGTGAATGTGGATGGGCTACCTCGACTATGAGCTCCAGGAAGCATTGAGGAGTAATTAATTCAACTTACTATGGGGAGTCGTTATTTCAAAACAACAGCAACAGAGCATTCATACTAGTGCTATTTCAGAATAACTATTTTGAAATTAGCATTATTCTGCAAGAAAAGCAGGAGTATAGATTTTGAAATAAGCAGCCCCTTACTTTGAAATAATGGGCTTGGTAGTGTGGATACTCCAATTATAAATTGGACATGAGGGAGGTTATTTTGAAATAAAACCCTAGGCTGTGTCTGGACTGGCAAGTTTTTCCGCAAAATCATCTGCTTTTGCGGAAAAACTTGCCAGCTGTCTGCACTGGCCACTTGAATTTCCGCAAAACCACTGACGATCTCATGTAAGATTGTCAGTGCTTTTGCAGAAATACTATGCTGCTCCCGTTTGGACAAAAGTCTTTTTCCGAAAAACTTTTGCGCAAAAGGGCCAGTGTAGACAGCAGAGAATTGTTTTCCGCAAAAAAGCCCCGATCGTGAAAATGGCAATCAGGGCTTTTTTGCAGAAAAGCGCGTCTAGATTGGCCATGGACGCTTTTCCGCAAAACGTGCTTTTGTGGAAAAGCATCCTGCCAATCTAGATGCTCTTTTCTGAAAATGCTTTTAACGGAAAACTTTTCCCTTAAAAGCATTTCTGGAAAATCATGCCAGTGTAGATGTAGCCCTAGTGTAGATCAGGGCTGAGAGAAGTAAGCATTGTGCCCAACAGTAAGAATTTTTTATGATTGTGCCCCTCATTGGTGTACACAATACAGCAGTCTATTTCTGTTCTCTGCCTGGATGACACATGAAACTAACCTGACAATGCAAATATTTAAAGTGCTTTTTTGAGATTATAATACTCAATTTGCTTTCAGTGGTTAATCAATGGTTTTAGCTTAACCATTACTTTTTGGGAGTAATTATGTTTGTTCTTTGGGCATAATTGTGTTCGCTAGAAAGTTTTTGTTTTCCAGAAATAATCAGTGGCACAGAGTGGAAGTTAAAGTATTTGAATGAATATTTGGATATTTTTGCAGAATTATTTATCTAGCTCTATTATATCTTTTGTACTTTAAAATACACAGAAAAGTAAAGATTTGGCCAAAACAATTCTTTACATAAAATATACTGTACATAGTAAAGTTTACTTTAACACTAAAATAGATTTAATTCAACTTGGGAACCTCAAGACATGAATATGAAAGTTAATTACTTGGCAGCGAACAGCTTAAGGCAAATGTGTATTACTCCAATAAATTATTAAGTTTTTCAATGAACATTCTGGTGAGCCTTTATATGCAAAGTATTCTAGCTTAAATTTCTTTGGTCACATTCAATCCCTTTTGTAGTTACATTTGGAGAGCTATACTGGGGAACAGTTGTGATCAAAAATAGCTTAATGGTATGTCCTATTTCCTGTTTCATTTTTGTATATGATTTTAATATTCCAGTCATTAAGAATAGAAATATTTAGTCAATTTGAAGGAAAATAATGGTTCATCGTCTTTTGTTTAAGTCAACTGTTTCCATTCCTTCATTTCTCAGAACACTAATAGCATATATATAATATTCTAGTCTTAAATGTATCTATGGTGCTTGGTCCTGCCATCAATGCAGTGCCAAATTTCAAAATAAGGTATTTTGAAATCCATTCGAAGCTATGGATGCAGTGTAGACGTACCCTTACTGATTACCTGGTCTGCTCATTCTCTCTGAGGCACCTGGCATTGGCCATTGTCAAAAGACAGGATACTGGGCTAGATGGACCTTTGGTCTGACCCAAAATGGCCATTCTTATGTTCTTTGATCTGCTGACTATAGCAGGATTAGGATTTAATCCTAGAAGAAGAAATAATACAAAACAGTGATATCATTAAAAGCACTAAATTATTTTTCATTTTCTGGGGCCATTTTTTAGTTTTGTTTGCACATCATCTAGAACATGGGGCCATAGTCCAGGATAAGTACTTCTAGGTGCTATAATGATATGGTAGTAATTATTTTGATAAGTATCTAGGCAGATGTAGAATTTAAAATAAAGAGGATTGGGCTGAATTATAATCTAATCTAAATATAGGTAATTTAGAGTTTTATCAAGTAAAGTGAAAGGAAGTCTGCCCTATTTAAGAGGTATTTAGATTATATTGACTGTTAAAATGCTGTTCCAGATATTGCTGTTAGTTATATTGGATTCATTGGATATAACCGAGATGAATCTGGTCTGAGATCAATGGCCACTTTTGTTTAAAATAATACATTTAATAATGTACTATAATAATGAAGTCGTAGTAATGAAACAACAGCACAGTACTCTGGTATTAAAGATTATTCAGCTGGAGAAAAACAAAAGTTTGGCATTTGTGCTGATTAAAATAGGCATGAATTAGACAAACTATCAGGGAGGAATTTCATAGGAACACTCAGAACATTTGTCCCATATGCCTTGAGAATATCTAAAATTTGTTTTCAGCATATAAGTCATCCTCAACACAATACTGCTCCTGATGCTAGCTGAATGAGTTGAAAATATTTAACAAAATATGTAATATACCAAAATAATACAGCAAAGGGAAGATGTAATGACAGCTTGCATTTGCATTTCCAGGCAAAAGATAAATTCCATTTTCTCACCACTATCAATACACATTTTCAGCACGTTTTCACAAAGTACATTTGTATTTAGTTTTAAAAAAAAAATGCTATTAATATGTTGATAGATTAATGTAATTCTATTTTGCAACCCCAGATAGTGCATTTATCTTAAAGGAAGAAAGGTGGTTTATAATCTGTGAGTGGTAGTCACAAGTAGAGCTAGGACTTTAACTCCCATGCAAAAGGGATGAGCTGTAAAATGTTCAGCAGTTCAATTTGATTTGAATGAACTTATCCAAAACTTACTTAGTGCTATTTGTAAAGTGCTTGGAGGAAGAATAGATCTAGATCAGTGTTTCTCAAACTTATTGGCCCATGGCCCAACTCACTCAACACAGACCTTCCATAGACCACCAGTCAACGATCCATGATGACAAAATGGGTGCAGAAAGGGATAAGGATAAACAGTGTGGCCGGAAGGTTAGTGCAGGAGTGAGCTGTGTGTGGGGGGTCTGGGTGTGAGGTGGGTGCAGGAGTGGATTGAGGGTGAGGGTCAGAAGCAGAGTTGCATTATGGGATCAGGGAGGAGGATGGGCATGTGGGGTCTGGGCATGTGAGGCGCTCACCTGACTCTTTGTCACCCACCACTCTCGGGAACTGTCCCCTGCTGCTCCCATTGGCTATGATTCCAGCCTCTAGGTGAGTGGTTTCCTGTATTATCTCAGGGGGAGGAGGAGCAGCATCATACTTTGCTGCTTCCTTCCCTCAAGCTGGATTCAGCCTGCGAGGCTTCCCCTTCCTGACAGCGGGAATCTGGCACTCCAACCAGTGAGGGGGAAGCATGGGGCTGGAGTGCCAGTGAAGGCTGCCCATTTGCGGGAGGGGGGAGGCGTTGAGCCCTGAGCCCATAGCCCACCTGCAAAGTGGTTGTGGACAACTAGTGGTCTGGGCGCCACACTTTGAGGACCACTGATCTAAGAATTGATTTAATAAATATTACAGGTTTTTTAAAAGAATTACTGTGCACTTTTTGGGCCATCCCTTCAACTTGGAATTGGTAGCCTTTTATTTTGTTTAAAGCAAATTTTGGAATGTCATCATATGTTCAGCTCCAGTGGCTACATTTTCAAGGTCAATAGAATGGAAATCACCTCTGTCGCTTCTTTCAGATTTAGAACACATAGAGACCCAGGATAGTGACACCACACACACACACACACACACACACACACTTCATATGTACAAGGTCTAGTCTGTTTTACCACTTTTATTATAATTGCAGTTAAGGTTAGGGTTACCCAGGCACACAGAAATGGTACAATGCCCTATGCATAGGTTATAAATACAGTTATATTCACATCCTTCTAGAAAGTAGGTAGGATCTGATGCATCTTTCACAGATGAGCATCAGTAGACGGATTGTTCTTGCTGGAGTTTCTCACAGGAAGTTCAATTTTCTCAGTCTGAGCATTATCTATAATGCTCCCCTTTAATAATGTGCTTCTTAGTATACCATAATATAACTCTTAGTATTTACAAATGTAATGCACCCTGAGGATAGAGCATGTGTTAGAAAAAATGTGACTCCTGGATATCTTGTAAGCAAAAATTATTCTTACTGTTAATTCAAATCTGCCTGTCCCTCCCAAAGAGTTCTAATGTGTTGTTTTGGAAGAAGGATACTGCTAATGTTGGTATCTTTGGGAATGTCTACACTACAAAGTTAATTCGAACTAACAGCCGTTAGTTCGAATTAACTTTAATAGGCGCTACACAGTCAAACCGCTAGTTCGAACTTAATTTGAACTAGCGGAGCGCTTAATTCGAACTAGGTAAACCTCATTCTACGAGGACTAACGCCTAGTTCGAATTAAGTAGTTCGAATTAAGGGCTGTGTAGCCACTTAATTCGAACTAGTTGGAGGCTAGCCCGTCCCAGCTTGCCCTGGTGGCCACTCTGGGCACCACCAGGGAAACTTGTCTGCCCCCCTCCCGGCCCAGGAGCCCTTAAAGGGCCACGGTCTGGCTACGGTGCCCGTGCCAGGTGTAAGCCTGCCAGCACCCAGCCAGCAGACCCTGCACCTGGCACGGAATGAACCAGCCACCCGCTGCCACCCAGCCCTCTGCCTCTTCCCGGGACCAGGCTGGTGGCTCCCAGGAGCCTGCCCGGGGCCGCAAGAGGCCGGCGCCCGCCTGGTCTAGTGCGGAGATCGTGGACCTCATCGAGGTTTGGGGGGAAGCCTCCAACGTCCACGACCTCCACACTAGACACAGGAAAGTGGCCCTCTAGGGCAGGATAGCTGCCAGCCTGACCACCCAGGAACAGATTTGCATGAAAATCAAGGTGGTCCAGTGAGACCCCTGACCCTGAACTTAGAACAGAAGAACAGAAGAACGGCCGTACTTAACCTTGGTTCAGGGTCCACTCAATGTAGACATGCTAGTTCGAATTAGCAAAATGCTAATTTGAACTAGTTTTTAGGTCTAGATGCACTAGTTCGAATTAGCTTAGTTCGAATTAACTAATTCGAATTAAGTTAGTTCGAATTAGTGCTGTAGTGTAGACATACCCTTTCTCACCTCAGTGTGGCCAGCTTAATGGGAAGTTCTGTGATCCCCTGTGCATAGTAAAGGGTTTATTCTGCAAATTGTGATCCAGAGAACACAAAGAAACATTCAGCTGTTCTGCACTATGTCATGTTCTGTTCAAAGCAGTTGTGACATTTCCCTCCCACTCTTACCATTTCATCTGAAGGAGTATATAGGTTCCCATTCTATGTAATTTAAATGGAGTATTAATAGCCTGGACAAGTTCTTTTAGGAAGATAGAGCCTTAAAGTTTTCACTTCATCTTCCCTGCCCAAAATTTGAAACTCCTCTTACAAAGGAAAGATGAAGCTGGTATAAATAAATTGTCAAAGATAGAACTGCAATTTGTAGTGTCTCTGTTCCTTGAGTCAAATCTGCCATTGCTTGTTTACACAATGAAACAGTGATACAGTCATTATCTATAAGCCTTTACAAATTAACTTTTAACCCACGGATACAAAGACTAAAACATATTATTACACTACGTCTGTACTAATATGAATCAGCCAGAGCTCTTGCAAGTCCTAATCGTGTCTGCTGTATTCTAGCATTTCTGTTTCTTGGTTGAAGCAAGGCAACTGATCTCTGTGATAACTTGTCTTAGAATAACGTGATGACATCAAAGAATCACAGAAGGTGTTTGACAGCATGAGAGAACTACTGTCTGGCATTCAAAAGATCACACATACACATGCAGGGGAGTCCTCATCTTCCTACCATTAAATTAACAGAAAGACACAGATACAACACTAAAATAACTACTTCAAATTCTGAGAGATATTAACACATTTTGCTAAATCCAGCACCCTATTGGAATTAATGGGAGTCTTTTCATTTACATTAGTCTGTGTTGTATTGAGCCTTAAAGCAAAAACCATTCAAAAAACCTCTCTTTAAAATTATACTACAGCACATTAAAGCATCAGTGTAGAAAATTACTATGTACTACAGTTCATGGAAGAGTCACATTTCCAGAAGTTGGAGGCATATAAAAAAAGAATGGTGAGGGGGATGTGGAAAGACACTTTTGCAGTTAATAACATATATTTAAGTGTAAATTAGTGAACAACTATAAGTAGCATAAATGACAATGGGCTGAGGAAATTTATTTAAAATTCTGGAGTCTAGACTTTGTGGGAGGGATCTACAAAAGGGACTTGCATGTTGCTATGACAGAGATTAGTCAGAAGCCTAAAACTGCGATGCCAGAGATTAGTGGAGCCTAAAACTGTAATTTAGGCACCAACACCTGAGATTTACACAACTTACTACTTCTGTGGATCTCACACCATGTTCCTTTTCAAACAGTCAACACTGATTCCACCCATGTCAATTGCAAGACTCAGTGGGACCACAACTAAGAATATTGTAAATGGTTTGTATTTTTACATACCTAAATATTTCTACCCTAACCTTCTTTGGTTTCTCAATTCAGTTTCTTTATAAATAAAACCTTACACATTTTTTCTCTTCAGAATTCACTTTGTCCATCACTAATATTTATTACGTTATTCTAGCTATGGGTGTGCCTAGACTATAGGTTTTTTCGAAAGCATTCGGGGAGTGGGAACAGAGTTCTGTAGCTGGGGACAGGAGAGTGGGGACAGAATTCTGTGGCTTGGGACAGGCAGAGTGGGGACAGAGTTCTGTGGCTGGGGAGTGGGGCTGAGGAGTAGGGTGCTAGTGGAGGCAGAGAGTCCCTTGTATCTGCCTCCTCCCAGGATTCCCCCCCCCAAAGGAAACCAGCGCGTGCCTGCCCCGGGGCCGACCCCCCGGCACAGAAAAACCCCGCGCACGTGCGCTTGTCCCAGGGGCCGACCCCCCCCATTCTCCTCCTGTCCATCACTTGCTATCCCCAGCCCTTACACACTCTGATAAACAGCTTATTTTTAAATTATGAGATGTATACAATTAAAATCACGTGTTTATAGTTATAAAATTAATGGTCTGTTTTTTATTCATGCTATTTAAAACTAAAATGAAGCATTTATAATTATGGGGACAGAGTGGGGACAGAGTTCTGCGGCGGGGGGCAGGGAAGAGGGAACAGGGTGCTGGGCGGTTAGAGGACAGGGTTCTGCAGCTGGGGACAGAGTGCCAGTGCGGACAGGTTTCCGCAGCTGGGGAAGAGTCAACATCCTTTTTGTAAAAGGAAATAATGCCTCACCAATGTACTACAATTCTTTGGGGACTAGCCAATTAGCCCGTCATAAAATGGTTTTTTTCAGGTCTCTCCTCCACATTGGTCTTTTCTCCTGAGCCTCCGGTCTCTTGCTCCGTCTCACTCTCTCTCTCTCTCCTCCTCCTACTGCCTCCCTCTCCCTCTCCAGGCTCTCCTCTGCTTTCTGCCTCTCTCTCCATCTCCTTCTTTCTCTTCTCCCCCTCCTGCGTCTCACTCTCCCTTTCTCTTCTCCTCCTGCCTCTCACTCTCCCTTTCTCTTCTCCTCCTCCTCCTGCCTCTCTCTCCGCTCCGTCTCTCCCCGCCCCCTTCCCCTCCCTCCATGGCGCTCATCTGAGTGCTGCACCGCTCAGCCGGGCTGCCGCAGGGGGGTGGGGCGGTGGCGGACATGACCAGGGGGTGGGCTGTGTACATCACCGCCTCCCACTATGGTGCTCAGCTGAGTGCTGTGCTGCTGAGCTGGGCCGCTGTGTACGTCACCTGTCTGTGTACATCACCGTCCCGCCCTCCTCCCCCACGGAGGCCCAGCTCAGTGCGCAGCACTCAGCCGAGTGCCATGTCGGGAGGGGAAAGGGACGGGGTGGAGACCAGCAGACCAGGGAGACGGGGAGCAAAGCGGAGCAAAGCCGTGGAGCATGCCAGCAGCGGGACAGCCGCGGCGCGTCTGGGCTGTCCGCTGCCCGCGTGCTCTGCGGCGTTGTTCTACTTTGCTCCCCGTCTCCTTGGTCTGTTGGTCTCCAGCAGACCAGGGAGATGGGGAGCAAAGCCGCGGAGCACGCAGGCAGCGGACAGCCCAGACGCGCCACGGCTGTCCCGCTGCCGGCGTCCTCAGAGGCTTTACTTCCCATCTCCCTGGTCTGCTGGTCTCCAGCAGACCAGGGAGATGGGCAGCAAACCCCATTCGTAACTGCAGATCTGACATAAATCAGATCCATGTAACTCGGGGACTGCCTGTAAAGAGAAAGGGGCTATATTCTGGATGACAGCGAGTGTCTGTGGCTAGAACAGGGCATGGCCAGAACTTTGCCACAGTATACTTCCTGTGCCATTGTCTAAATCTTTGATGATAATATTGAACTGACCCATACACAGAATTGATCTCTGTTCAGTAAGAGAAGATTAATACATTTTATACCATGGGCAAGTGAAATTAACATAAAAGTACCATCTCCTTTCTAACAAATAGTAAATTTCCTGCTAAATCCATAATTCTAGCAACTACAGTATCTTACTGGAGAAGGGTGGCTTTTAGAGATAAAATTTCATTTTGTCCTCTTCATAAGTAAAAATTACTTTGACCTTCCATGCTAACTTCCCTTTATACTAAAGTCTCAAATTGTCTTACATAGATTAGTAAAATAAGTTTTACAAAAAATCTACGAGGTAGGAAAATATTAATATCCCACTTTTAAGAGAGAAGTTAAAGAACAAAGATGTTATAAATGGAATTCTGAGCCTTCTAAAGTTTTGCCAGTGACTTCAACAGTGTTAGGATTTCACTCTAAACAATTTGCTAACTACCATCCAGTAAAGCAGTAACAGAACTGAAAACAGAATGCACAATTTCCTAACTTTAAATACTCTGTTATAAACACAACCATCCTTTCTTGGATTACAAGTGGACAGCTGGCTCCTATACCTCTATTGGTTTAGACAGTTTTAATGGTAATTAAATTACCTGTAGGCAGCAAGGCTGTGTCTAGACTGCATCCCTTTTCCGTAAAAGGGATGCAAATTAGACACACTGCAACTGCTAATGAAGCGGGGATTTAAATCTCCCCCGCTTCATTTTCATAAAAATGGCTGCCACTTTTTTCTGGCTTGGAGCTTTGCCGGAAAAAAGCTCCAGTCTAGACGCGGATCTTTCGGAAAATAAAGTCTTTTCCAAAATATCCCTTATTCCTCTTAAAATAAGGAATAAGGGATCTTTTGGAAAAGGCTTTATTTTCTGAAAATCCGCGTCTAGACTGGCGCTTTTTTCTGGCAAAGCTCCGAGCCAGAAAAAAGCGGCAGCCATGTTTATGCAAATGAAGCAGGGGAGATTTAAATCCCCGTTTCATTTGCAATTGCGATGTGTCTAATTTACATCCCTTTTACGGAAAAGGGATACAGTCTAGACACAGCCCAAATGTCTAGAATTCATGCTCCCACTTTATATAATTTCTATGTATTTTGATTTGCATTAAATCCAAAATCTGCCACTTTGTGAACTTTAGATATACAGGTTCCATTGATCTATTTTCCTCCCTTTAATTGAACATGAAAAATTCAGGACAGATGAAGCATCTATGAGTAGTTCATGACATTATCTTTCCCAGAGAATGTTCTAGCAAAAAATATGCATTGGTCTGCTTTGCTTTTTTAATTTGTTCTCTTATGAAACACATGCTATCAAGTTTAAAAATATCATTCCTTTTGTTTCACATTTAGAGTGCTTTAATCTAAAGAGCACTCTTTTAATGGATATGTGCAATTTCTTTGACACATACTTTTTACACAAACAGAAAGAGATCTCTTTTAAAAAGACGAGAGGCTGAAATATCTTTTACAAAAATCAGTGTAGAGCTATAAAAAAGTGGACCACCACACCACCTATTTTTCTGAGGCTGAAAGCAGGAAGTTTGAAAAGCAGACAGAAGCAAGATAGACAGTGGTATCCTAATTTCGCATTAATTATGTATAAAAGACACTTCACAGTCAAATTTCTAATTGTGTTGATACCACTTTTTGAATTTGCATTAAATGACATTTTGATTATAGTATTCAAATTCCTGCACCCTTTAAAACTTTCTTATTTACTGCATTTTGAATTCAGAATATTCTATCTAATATTTCCATTTCTGTTTAGTTTTCTGGATTTCTGAGGGGCTATGTAGGAAAGGGTAGCTAGTTTCCCCTCCTTCCACCTCTCAAAAATCTTGTCAATCATAAGGAATACAGATTGTAATAACCGTATTATGCACCTTAGCTCTAAATTATGACAATGAACAAACACCTTTTTATTATCATACTTTTCTTTTTACCTTCAAAATCTTCTGTATCGCTTTGTAAAATAGTATATTGACAAACCTTTTTTTTATCTACAAAACAGTTATAGCACAGGTAGTGATGATGCAAGCTTCTTGATCCATAGCCTTTTCAAAATTATGGGGGACTCGCAATGGAACTAATCATATGGGTGATGGTTAGGATGGGCATTAGTGTTTGCAATATTGGGGCTTTAGAATACATATTTCTTCTTTTCTCATTAGTTCTGCCTTTGTGGGCACCATTTTTCATATGTGTCATTTCTGTTCCTGACAGTTCACTGGAGACACAAAATTTTGGCTGTCAATATCACTGTGAGCATAAGAAAAGGACATTTAGAAAAATTCAAATTAAGATTCAGATATGAAAATTAACCTTTAAATATATACAGATATTTTCTGGCTTAAACATGAAGCTGTGCTTTAAAAGGCTATAAACATACCATAGTCTAAATGGTATTAAAATATTCCATTACCTCCAAAATACTTCCTTAGATGAAGAGGTAGATCCTGCTTGTTACAGGATTGAGTCCTAAATGTTTAAATGCCAATCCCACAAAATGCTGAGTACTCTCCCAAATTCATGTGTTTAACTTTCAGCTCAGGAGTAATCCTGTTGATTTAGTGTTTTGCCAGATTTAGGGTACATCTAAAATACATCCCTTTTTAGATAAAGGGATGTAAATTAGATGTATTGAAATTGTAAATAAAGCCGGGATATGAATTTCCCACGCTTCATTTACCTAATGGCGGTAGCATCTTTTTTTTTTTGAAAAGCAGCTTTTTGGGAAACAACATGCAGTCAAGACGAGGATCTTTCAACAGAAATGACCTGTTTCGAAAGATCCCGTAACAAAAGGCGTTATTCCTCGTAGAATGAGATTTACAGCCATCGACAAAGCTGCTGAGTTCTGTCAATGTAACATCGACAGAACTCAGCAGCAGTGTAGACGCAGGTATAGTTTTGTCAACAAAAGTTCACTTTTGTCGACAAAACCTGTAGTCTAGACACACCCTACAAGTCTGCACACAAGTTTATTAATGTGAATTTTTAAAAGCAATTAGTTTGGGAAACTATCTCTGAACATTTTTTAAATCTTCAGTTTCAGCTTCTGTTTTGTACATCTCCTCACAATACTTTATGGCTTTCTAATCTGAAATATCTTATTTGCCTAAAAAGAAAGAAAAATCAGATAGAGGCCTTGGTTGACATAATATTATGTGTGATGTTAAACTAAACATGCAGTGCTAAAAAAATTGCTTAAGAGCTGAACATTTCTTCAGAAAGATGAAAGCTAAATAAATTTAACTTACAGTTGTAATTTATAAAGACTCAGAGGGATAGCTGTTGTAATTTATAAAGACTCAAAGGGATAGTTGTGTTAGTCTGAATCTGCAACAGTGATGAGGAGTCCTGTGGCACCTTATAGATTAACAGATTTATTGAAGCATAAGCTTTCGTGGGCAAAGACCCACTTCGTCAGATGGATGCATCTGACGAAGTGAGTCTTTGTCCACGAAAGCTTATAAAGGCTGTAATTAATACTTAAAAATCAATGCCTTTCTCTGACTGCTATGATGTTATTATTAGAGAACCCTCTGATACAAACAAGTCTTATTAGGAATAACCTTTATAGATCACATTTTTGTTCTCATATTGGTCAAAATGAACTTTGAAAGTTTGCATGTCTAGAAGTAGTTTTATGAGAGTTTTGAAATACAAAAGAATCTACCATTGTGTGTTCATGAGCACCTAAATTCATTCCAGTCACACATTCAGATGAAAAAATTATTACTATAGTGAAACCTTTGTTATCACACTCTGTTAACCAGAAAACTTTGTTAACCGGAATTGCCCCCAGACACAATCTTCACATCTTCAGGCGCACAGGCCTGGCTTAGTTTACCATGATTGGCTTAACAATTTTTTATTTAAGAAGTAGTAATAGTCTTTAACTCAAAATAGAAATATGAAACCAACTGCCTCACACTACAAACCTACCAATATTAAAAACTTGACTTACTATTATTGTCCATTGGTTTTTCCTAAGTTGATGGGATCCTCAGATAACTGGAATGTTTAGATAACCGGAACGCCCTAATCCCTGAGAATGCTACATAAGTCACGTTTTACTGTACATGTCACAGCTTCTGTAAAAACTGTATCACAACAACAAAGCAATTCTTGCACGATTTAACTGCCAATACATTCAATTAAACAAAACTTGTACCTTCTGACGACTTCTAGTAACTTAGTTACTGGGTGCTGGAAAAATATTTAATG
Source organism: Pelodiscus sinensis (assembly GCF_049634645.1). Taxonomy (NCBI): domain Eukaryota; kingdom Metazoa; phylum Chordata; order Testudines; family Trionychidae; genus Pelodiscus; species Pelodiscus sinensis. The sequence continues at coordinate 122,177,891 of NC_134712.1, read as the reverse complement.
TAAGCATTCTCAAGAATCATGGCTGCCTAGGTCTTATTCAACTTACCGGTAAAAAAGTACCGTTGTTTTTTTTTAATCAAAGTAGATAATAAATTTTGGACACCACATGCACAATGAACATTCTCACTGTTGGCACTCAAATATAATCATAATATAGATGTATTCCCTCTGTAAGAATAAATGTTAGAAGAAATCAAGGATTTTTTTGAGAGCTGAGACTGAAAGATTTTGCAAGACTAAGAACCAAAATACAAATCTATCTTTCTTCTCACATAAAAACACATTTGTCTTTTTTACATAATTAGAGTTCCTGTTACAGTAACACTAAATTTTTTTCACATGACTGACAACCATGAAATTCTTACTGACACTCCTAGAACTGTCTGTCATCTATTTTTCTTCAGTCCAGTTGCATTTAACTATCTGTCTTTTAGTTTCTCAATATGAATACATTTAGGAATCTAACTAATGTATCATTCTTGACATCTATTCACCTTGAGCAGTGTATATTTTTTTTTAATAAAAAAATAATAAGTTTTAAGGCAAAGTTAAGGGATGATCCTATCTGATGCACTGAAAAATATAATTTTGGTAACAATGGAAGATAAGTTCAAAGAATGAAGATGCACTAAAATATGGAACTGTTTTTAAGTAGTAATGCCGAGTTATATCAAGGCCTAGCAAGGCCACTACCCCAGTGGTAGATTGGGGCATACAGTTACTATGATGTGCACTGCAGAACTCCTAGGGTACGTCTAAACTACATGCCTCCGTCGACAAAGGCATGTAGATTAGCCAGATCGGCAGAGGGAAATGAAGCCGCGATTAAAGTAATCGCGGCTTCATTTAAATTTAAATGGCTGCCCCGCTCTGCCGATCAGCTGTTTGTCGCCAGATCGGGGCAATCTGGACACGCCGCACCGACAAAGAAGCCTTTCTTGATCGGCACAGGTAAACCTGGTTTCACGAGGCATACCTGTGCTGATCAAGAAAGGCTTCTTTGTCGACGCGGCGTGTCCAGACTGCCCCGATTTGCCGACAAACAGCTGATCGGCAGAGCGGGGCAGCCATTTAAATTTAAATGAAGCCGCGATTATTTTAATCGTGGCTTCATTTCCCTCTGCCGACCTGTCTAATCTACATGCCTCCGTCGACGGAGGCATGTAGTCTAGACACACCCCTACAAAGCACAGCCACTATACCACCTTTTATTATACAGTCTACTCTCAACTAACCATCGACAGCGTTAGGTATGGAAGAGGAGACGTATCCCCATATCCTCCCAGATGAGATGAGTAGCTTCACAGCCTTACTGCAGCAATTACACTTACATGACTTGAAAATGTTAAGTAGATCATGCATTCTGAAAACCTGAGTTGCCAATACTCAGCTATGAAGAACATGAAGCACCCATTAATAAGATTGACGTGTCACAGAAATTAGAGCATTATATAATGTTTGCTATAATAATGGTTTATCAGAGTCAATATCCTAAGCTGTACTGTGTAGTAGAATAAATTTGGAAAGCAAAACAGTTACACATCTTACACAAATGCAGACATCTGCAGCAAAGGCCATATTATTCTTCATCTTTCTATAAAAATTAAGCCCAGGAGTTATTACTGTGTTCCATTTGACCAATTCTCAGGTTCCTTTCTTGAGCTCCTCATTGGGACTCAGCTTTGCCTCATTAAGGACCAGAACACTGGACCAAAACATTGTTACATTTCTTTCTATGCTGTTTCCCCTTCATAGGGCCCTCAATGTTCTTTTTCACTGTGTATGAGATTGTTCAAACCTTCTCAGGGCTACATACATTCACTTGGTTAGATCTTTGGAAAGTCCTGCTTGGCCTCCCACTATAAAACACAAAAATAGGCACAGAACCATGGCAGCCATTCCATCACAGGTTTTTAAGCAAAAAATAAAGTTCCCTTCATGTTAATGCAGCTTGTGTGCTTTTGCTTCAAACCATTGATGAATCCATAAAAATGTACTTTCATTTTTCCTAGATAAGTAGAATAATGTGATGGGGAAAATGCTGACTGACTATTTCACTGGGAATGAAATGGTTTCAAGATATGAAATAACTGTCTCAATACGGCCTATTGAGCACAACAATGAGGAGCAAATATCCCAGTTTGATAAAATCGAATATACTGCAACATCAGGGGCATCCAAGGGAATAAGGTGAAACCACATTGTTTGAAATTCTAGGTTTAAGTTTTTCAAGTCCCATTCCTCTCCCTGCAACATCTCTCTCAAATCCAGTTGCAGCTCAGCTAAATGAAGAGCCATTGATCAACACATTAGGCCATGACTAATCCTGATGAAGTGCATGTGACTAGCATGCCAGACACTGCTGCTACATTACACAGTGGCTGTTCCTCTTCTAAATAATGTATTGTTTCAAATAATAAGTTGATTCCCTTGTTTGTATGACTGGTGTCTCTCCTATTCCTTCTACAAACTTGCCATGTGTTCATTTCTGAAGAAGCTAAATGGGACAGGCAAAGTTCAGGACTGCTGAGAGGCATCTACATCTAGTTTAACGGGAGTTTCACCCCATATGTGAAATGGATGTAGCTGTAAGTACATTAGAACCTTGTTTATCTGTCCCTCTATTATCTGGCTGTCCGCATTAACCAAAACAACCATAAATAAAGACCAGAAGCAAGCAATCTCTCCTGAGGCTGCAGCATCATGCTTTCCCACTCTCTGGATTAACCAGATTTTAGATCTCATCTGGTCCCATTCCCTATTAGATCAGATAAAAGGGGTGCTGCTATTTCTTCAGAAGAATGTAAGGTTTTAGTGGATCTATTTCTGCTTTTACTGAGTGTGACGGGGCGAGCCGCCTCCACCCCGCGGACGTGGACACACCCCGCACTGAGCCCGCGGTCGACCTAACACTCCTTGGGACGGCCCGAGGCAGAGGGGCGAGATGCGGCGTATGCTCTGCCGCCGCCGCTCAGCTGAGCGGCGGCGCAACAGGTTCACGTTTGGCGGGGAGCTGGAAGGCAGCGTCCATGTGCGTGGCGTCTGACATCATGACGCCAGGATGCTGGGGCGGGCATTTTAAAACCTGCTGGGGCCAGAGCAATGCGGGGGAGGAGAGGCAGAGCCGTGGGAGGAGAGGAGTGGAAAGGACAAGGACGAGGGGGTAGGAAGTAGCCCAGGGCGGGACAGGGCGTCCGGCGTGCTGGTGAGTTTAGGGCAGATCCCCCACCAGCAGGACAGGACTGTCTGATCCTGTCTTTAGGGCCCTGGGCTGGGGTCCGGAAGAGAGGGTGGGCCCGGACCCCCCTAGCCCTCCCCGTCGGGGAGGAAATTGAGGACAATTGGCGGACACCGGTGACCAAGGGAGAGACCGAGAGGGAGACGGAGAGTGGGGAGGGGTACCCCCCTCCGTTACACTGGGTCAGAATATGGCTGAATAACCATGAAAAAACCTCACTAATGAATCTGAGTTGATGCCGGTCTGCATTACATGGCTCTTATTTTCCAGCAAAAAAGAGCTCACATCTAAGGTCCTGTGAATTATCTGAAGCACGAGTGTTTCTTTTTTGAATGTTCTCCACTCCATGCATATTTAAGGGAAATGTGTTGCTTAGAGCAGTCTTATTTCATTTTTGTAGGTGGTGATGTTGAAACAGATGGTAGTTGGTGACAGTGTTAATGGCACAAGCACTGTTGGAAAACACCTCAGCAATAACTCAAAATAGTGTAAGGCGAGAAAAAACAGGTGATTTTTTTTGGCTCTTGGTGCACATCTGTTGCAGGATAAATGAGGTTATTTCTTGCCCATCTAACATTATTAAAAATGTTTGAAATAATTGTAATTTCATCCTTTCCTGCCTAAGGACATTTTATGTGAGCTAATACAAATCCAGGCTGGAGAAAAATAGAGAATTACATTTTGCACAAGACTAAATATTGAGATACCAGCCTTTTTCCATCTAAATAGAAGACATTTAATGTAAAATAATTATTTCATAGAAGTTTGTAATTTAAGGAGACCGTTACATCTTGATGATGATAATGATCTTGATGGATGGATCTTTCCTACACTGAGTTTTGGTGCAAGGGGATGTAAGGGTGGTGTCAAGGAATCAGCCTAGTCTTCCCATTATCTTAAAATAATGCCGGGTCAGTGATTGGACTGTGGTACATTACGAATGCCAGCAAGAGAAACAATAATTATCCTTTTTTTATCTGTTGAAAGGCTATTTTATCTAGTCTATGAACAGAGCCAGGAATACATGTGTTGTAGCTTGGGGCCTGTTGTGTCATGCAACTGGTCCTTAACTCCATTTCCTCTTACTTTGGCCCTCCTTCAAGTTCCACATGGAACCACACACGCTTCTTCTGGTTACCAACCATCTGCATTAGTGGATGAGATTATATGTGGAAATATGGACAAATATGTGGAAAGAGAATACCCAGGATGATTTTGTAAAGTCAAACAATTTTGTAGCAGAGGCCTAGCAAAGCTAGCCAGGGTTACTTGCAAAGGCAAAACTAGCAAGTGATTCGGTAGATTTTCTTCTTGGTTTCTCTGAATATTGTGTATTGGTACTTCAGCCTGTGTTCAGTATTACTCACAGTATTAGGCTTCATCAAATGAATAGCAGGCAAATCTTTTCTGCTTTGTAAATTTTAATAAATAAATGGCATTCTACTTGTTATTTATCCACCTTCAAATTTTAATGAATATTTCCAATGCTAATTGCTGATTTTCTATATTTAGAGGGAACAGACACATATGGAGATAATAGCACAATGTGATATTTATGAGGTGCCAGTTCTCTTATAAATATAGAAATTGAGTAATTAACATCAGAAATATTCATTGAAATTTCAATGCACTCTTTGGGAGTTGAAATTAATTGAGCTAAAGTTGATGATCCTTGTCATAAATTAATATTTTGGGGAGTGGGAACTTGACTCAGTGGAGATGTGCTTTCAACGTCGGAATAATTTGAATAAGAAAATCATTGGCCATGGTGAGCATTGTATAAGGAAGGCATCAAATGTCAATTATAGCTACTTGAAAGAGAAGGTAGCTGTTAGCATGTTGGTCGCTTTCAATGAGGTTGTTATTTTCTGCCATATCAATGAAATTCATTCATTTTGAACTGTCTCCAGCACAAAAAGAAACAATTTAGAACAACAATGGGATTTTTGTTGTCTTTTCAAGAGTAATTGTGTCTAAAGAGGATGAAGAAGCATTTGCATCGTTATAAAATATACCATAGGCATTTTTTATACTAGACAAAGAAAGGACAGTCAGTGGTGTCCAGTCTGAGTGCCAAATATTATTCCAAAGAGCTCAAGAGGCTACAATCATTCTCTGCTCTCTTTGCACTGGTCAGGCAGCATTGGAAACTACCTGAAGTTCTGTTTGTGATACCCACACTGTGGAACAGCCAAATGCTAGGTTTCTCTTTTCATACCTTTTCTCTTTTACATAGTGCATGTAGGAAGACAGGCTGCAGTGCCTTGTGCAATCATACCTCAAGTACACCTTCTAAGGGACCGTGCTAATTAATGAAAACTGCCGTTTGTTCTCAGTTCCCCTCCTCCCCCACCACTCTTTTGTTTTTAGCAACCATTGGTGATTATGCTGGGAAGAGTAACAAAGCCCATCAAGGTGTCCCTGCAGCTTCCATTACCCAGCAGGGAGCCAGGAATTGGAGCATCCAGAACAGTGCCTCTCCCCTCTGTGATGCAGCTGCTAGACCTCAGCTCATTACTGGCTGAAGTAAATAAGGGACATAAGTAGCTCAGTGCATGTCTACACTACAAGGTTATTTCAAAATAAGTAATTTCAAAATAAAAACTCCTGAAAAATCCCCATCAAAATAGTGCGGAATTATATGAAACAGTGCATCCACACTCATTGGAGCCTGAATCACATTTAAGACCCCCCAGAAGCACTCCAGGAAAGGATATCAAGATATCAGTCACTTCCTGGAGCTGCTGCCTCAGGCTATCTGAGAGGCTCCTGCTTAAAGGGGCTCTCCTCGGGTGTGTCTAGACTACATGCCTCCTTCGACGGAGGCATGTAGATTAGCCAGATCGGAAGAGGGAAATGAAGCCGCGATTAAAATAATCGCGGCTTCATTTAAATTTAAATGGCTGCCCCGATCTGCCGATCAGCTGTTTGTCGGCAGATCGGGGGAGTCTGGACGCGATGCCCCGACAAAGAAGCCTTTCTTCATCGACACAGGTAAGCCTGGTTTCACGAGGCTTACCTGTGTCGATGAAGAAAGGCTTCTTTGTCGGGGCATCGCGTCCAGACTCCCCCGATCTGCCGACAAACAGCTGATCGGCAGATCGGGGCAGCCATTTAAATTTAAATGAAGCCGCGATTATTTTAATCGCGGCTTCATTTCCCTCTTCCGATCTGGCTAATCTACATGCCTCCGTCGAAGGAGGCATGTAGTCTAGACACACCCCTCTACAGCTGTGTTTCATTCTCTTCTCTATTGCCTACCTCCTCAAGGGACAGCAAATTCTTCTCACTGCATGCTCTGGTAGCCCTTGCAGATGCCACAACACTTCTACCATGAACCAGACCTCCTGCAAAGCACTCACAACTCTTAGACCTCATGCTACACATCCTGGTACAGTTACTGCAGGCTGTCCTTGTGGCACTTCAGGACCAAGACCAGCAGCTCACTGTGTGGCACATCCTCACCTCTCTCCACATGCTGCAATTGCAGCACAAGCCCCCCTACCCTCCTCTGCACACTGTGCACTGCCGCTTCTGGTGCCAGGATACCAATTCTGACTGGTGGGACTGGATCATCACAGAGCGGTAGGACAACCAGCAGTGGCTCCAGAACTTTCGCATGTGTAAAGCCACCTTCCTGGAGCTCTGTGAGTGGCTCGATCCTGCCTGCATGTGATGGGACACCCACGTACGACCTGCCATCCCCCTTCAGAAGTGTGTTGCCATCACTATTTGGAAGCTCACCACACTGAACAGCTATCGCTTCATCAGGAACCACTTCAGCGAGGGAAAATTGACTACCAAGCCCATGTTCATGCAGGTTTAACTATCTTAGGGTATGTCTACACTACCACCCTAGTTTGAACTAGGGTGGTTAATGTAGGCAACCGGAGTTGCAATTGAAGCCCGGGATTTTAATTTCCCGGGCTTCATTTGCATATTGCCGGGCGCCGCCATTTTTAAATGTCCGTTAGTTCGGACTCCGTGCCCTCGGCTACATGCGGCACGAATTAGGTATTTCGGATTAGGCTTCCTATTCCGAACTACTGTTACTCCTCATGGAACGAGGAATAGGAAGCATAATCCGAACTACCTAGTTCGTGCCGCATGTAGCCGCGGGCACGGCGTCTGAACTAGCGGACATTTAAAAATGCAGGGGAGGTGGCATTGACTGCACACACATCCACATCCGGGCCACCAACCACCTCTGATTTCATCAACAAGAAGGGATACATTTCAATGGTGCTGCAGGCCTTTGTGGACCATCACGGCTGCTTCACTGATATTAACATCAGGTCGTTGGGGTAGGTGCATGACACCTTTGTCTTGGGGACTCCATCCTCTTCCAGAGGATGCATGCCGGCACTTTTCTGCACCATCAGGGTTGGGGAGCTGGATATGCCCATTTGCATCCTGGGCACATAGCCTTCCCCTTGCTCCTGTGGCTTATGAAGCCCTACATGGGACTCCTGGACCCCACCAAAGAAATGTTCAATGCCAGGCTCAGCAGGTGCTGCCTGGTAGTTAAGGGAGCCTTCAGCCATTTAAAGGGGAGGTTCTGGTGTCTCCCTCACATGCCTGAACCTCGATGACTAGAACATCCCCCAGGTGGTGGTGGCCTTCTATGTCCTGCACAACCTGTGAGAGAACTTTGGGAAGATGTTCCTGCCAGTGTAGGAGGCTGAGGTCAAGCGGCTTCCCAGGGTCTTTGAGCAGCCACACATCACTGCCATCTGGCAGGCCCCATCAGGGGCTGTGCACATCTGGAAGGCCTTGAGGGAGAGTTTCTGCCAAAGCTAGCCATGGCACTCTCCTCTGGGCCTCCCCAAAAGGGGCCTCTGCATAGGCCCTCTGTGCCTTTCCTCACCTACCCCTGTTTCTCCTGCCCTCCGCTCCCCTGCAGACCAAATAAACCAGACTTTTTGGTTTGAAACAATGAACTCTTAGATATATTTATTTAGGGAATATATAACTGGAGAGGGACTGGCAAAAGACTGGCAGGGGGAGAAGTGGGGAGGAGGGACTCAGGGATGGGGCTGGGCCTGGCGCCTGCCTTGGGTGTGTCGAGAGGCTTCAGCTGCCTGAGAGGTTCCACCACCTCATGTGTCTGGCCCTCAGTGGCCCCTGGGGTAGCTAGGGGGAGAAGCTGGAGGGGTGAGGGTGAGGGCTGGGGCAGGAGTGGGTGCTGGGGGGTACTTGGAGAGGAGCAGCTGTTGGGAGGCGGCTGCTGGACTGCTCAATGGCAGTGACCAAGTGGTTAACAGCAGCAGCAGTGCCACACACATGCTTTCATGCTGCAGGAACAGCTGTTGCCAATGGTGCACTGCAGCTCCCGATCAGCGTGGTGCTCCTCCAAGTCCATGTCCTGCCCTTGCTCGAGACACACCAGGAGGGCAAGCAGGCATGTGATGTGTTCCTTCTCCAGATCCTCACAGGGTCATCTGCACCAACGGCTCTCATGGAAGGTAGTGCAGGAGATGTTGGATATGCCTCATTTGCAGCTGGATCAGCTGTGAAGAACAGAGAGAAGGACAGTCATCCCAGGAGGCACTGTGTATGAAGCCTAGCCCTCATCTCTGAGCTGACTCTGAAAGGTTTCCGTTCACACGATAATGATGTACTTCAAGCAAGGCCATCTGTGGCCAAGACAGCAGGCACTGACCTGCAGGGGCATGGACATCCTAGAGGATCCTCGCTACCCCCACACCCTGGGACCAACCAGGTATGGGAAGGTGGCAGCCAGGCCAGGAGCCTAAAGGCAGGAGAGTAGTGATGAGGTGGCTCGGCTTCCTTCCATGCTGCACACTCACCAGGTCTGCCACTGGTGGCATCCCATAGGGAGAGGATTTCTGTCCCTGCCCATTGGCAGAGAGGGGGAGGGTGTTGGGGTATGTGTGTGAACGGCAGATGCTTCTTGCTGGGGAGGGCGGTTCTGGGGTCCCCTCCTCTTCTTTCCTTCTGGCAGGTTCCCATGCAGGAGCATGATGTCCTCTACCTCATCACACTTGACCCAAGGAGCAGATGCTGCCTTGGGAGCGCAGGCATGACCCTGTGCCTTTTGCAGCATGGCTGTGTGTTTCCAAGATCCCAGCCTCCTTAGTGGTGGTTTGTCGTGGTAAGGTGTCCCACCACAGAGTCAGTAGTAAGGCAGGCCTGTGCAGGAACATTGTGAGAAAGAGTGATGAGTTCCTATGTGAGAGCCGCATGGGGCTGTCTGCTCTGGACTGGCTCTCTATGTGCCCCCACATGAACAGGCTGTTGTGTGAGCCCCAGGCTGAGCAAGGAGCATGCAGCCCCTTGCAGCCTGCTGCCTCCTCTTGTGTATAGATAGGGAAAGGTAGAGGACTCATCTGATGTGCTTTCCCAAGCCTTGTCCAAATCTTGGGAGACTTCCTAGGAGGGGGGCATTGGCTCAAGGGAGATGATGACCTCTTGGCTGGTGGGCATCGTGTCCTGGCTGGCCTCCTCTTCCTCCTCCTGATCCTCCTCCTCATCCTTCTCAGCCATCCTGAATGCTGATGACAGGCATATCCCAGGCTAGAGTTGATGACTGTGGGTGTGGGGGGAGAGGGACCAACCTCCTCCCAGGATGCAATCCTGGTGGTCATAAAAATGGTAAATCTGGGTTCCTGCACCAGATTGGGAACTTTGTTCCCTGGCCTTGGTGTAGGTCTACCTCAGTTCTTTTATTTTCATGTGCACCTGCTCCTGGGTGCGCATGTGGGCCTTCTGGGCCAGGCTTACAACCATCCAGCCATACACATTGGCATTCCTGTGCCTGGTGTGGAGATCCTAGAAGTTAGCCTCCTCTCCCCAGACTTCTGAGATCTAGTATCTCCACACCACTCCAAGAAGGGGCCCTCTTCCACCCATGGCCAGGAGCTTCCGAGGTGTCTGCTGGCTTGCTTGCAACCGTGAGGGGCTTAGTAGGAATGCTGGGGTTGCTCACTGCAGCAGGGAAGAGCAGTGCAGGGTACCGCTGTGTGGCATGGTGCAAGTAGGGCCTGTGTTGTGCCACAAGCATTTTCCCTTCTGCCTGCACCTTTAAAGGCTGAAGGGTAAGGGAAACTATAGAGTTTTGATGGGTGAGGGCAGAGTGGCCACCAGGCAGCTGTAAGAAGCCTTGCAGGCCAATTATTTCAAAATAAGCACATCTGTGCTGTTCACAATCAACCTATTTTGAAATAGGCGTTATTCCTCATGAAATGAGGGTTTACTACTTCAGAATATAAAGCCCGTTATTTTGAAATAATTTCAAAATAACAGGCTTGCTGTGTGGATGCTCACCTTGTTAATGCTTTAGTGTAGACATGTCCTAGGAGTGTTGCTCAGTTACATCAGAGCAATTAGAAAGAAACACATCCTTCACTAAGGGTATATCTACACTACCACGCTAGTTCGAACTAGGAGGGTAATGTAGGCATACCGCACTTGCAAATGAAGCCCGGGATTTGAATTTCCTGGGCTTCATTTGCATAAGCGGGGCACCGCCATTTTTAAAACCCTGCTGGTTCGAACCCCGTGCAGCGCGGCTACACGGGGCACAAACTAGGTAGTTCGAACTAGTCTTCCTAGTTCGAACTACCGTTACTCCTCTACTTGCCACGGGCAAGTAGAAACAGCAATTTGTCAAGCCCTGCCAATTAGGGATGTGAAAGGTTAACCAGTAAGTATCACCTTTAACGGGTAATGCTTACCAGTTCCAGTTAACTAGTGGGGGCTGCTTCAGCCCCAGGGAAGCCCACTGCAGACAGGGGTTCTTCAGCCTGGCCGGTAAGCCTGGTTTAACTACTCCTCCCCAGCTACAGTGGTTGCAGGCGGCACTCAAGCCTAGCCCAACTGGAACAACTGGAACATGCTTCACCCCCCACCCCTTAATCCATTAATCTGTTAAACACTGTGTTTAACCAAGTAAGCAGAATTTTACATCACTAACTCCTACATACCAAATTATGTTGAATTAGTCAATACTTGGGAAAATTAGGAAAAGTTAAATGGCAACCTGATTATTGCTCCATGTACCAGTAAATAAAAATATACATTCTTAGAGGGTTTTGCTTATGGAGATGAATGTATTGTTCTCTCTCTACGGGTGTGTCTACACAGCAGGACTCAACTTGAAATAAGCTATGCAAACTGAGCTAGGTAAATTGGGAACATCCACATGTCACTTATTTTGAAATAGAGCATTCTTTCTCCAACTTCCTTTACTTCTCGTACAACAAGGGTTACAGGAGTTGGAGTAAGAAGTCCTCCAGCTTGACAGTATTTCGAAATAACTGCCTGCTGTGTAGACGTGGACCAAGTTATTTCAAAATAATGTTGCTGTGTAGACATACCCTCTCTCTGTGTGTGTTGATATACATACGTATACAAATATATAAAGCAAAATGCTTTATTCAACTCAAGAGCAAAATTCCTCTAAGAATTACAAGGTAGCTGTCAAATGCAGTAATTTGCTTTATCTTACATGTTTAGAACTTCCATTGACCCCAATATGAGGTGCATGCATGAGATAAGACTACGAGACTGAAGATCTACCATGAAGAACTCAGGAAGAAAATTTGCTTTCTCTTTGCTCCTCTTTCTAGTTTTTATAAGGTGTGTAGCCTTCTGTGCTTTAGCTTCATGAAAGTTAATGTGGCTACCGATTAGCAAGTCAATAATAAAAGACACATCTAACCATCACAAATGTAATTACCTTTAAGGGCCAGCTTTCAGTCTCAGATGTTCTAAGCTTTTATCTGTACATTGTATCCTACAGATGGATAATTACTTGGGCGGTATTCCTAGTGTCACACTCCAAGAACAGGCACAGCTGCTTTACACGGACATGAGAATTTTTATCTCTTCATATCTCATCCATTATTACAATACAATTACCCACCCTTATCTATTACAGTCAATTATTTTAAAGGCCAAGACTAACGACCTGTTATGATTTGTGACTTCATTATTATAAGTAATTACAACAATCAATATAAAATATACCAATTTTAATGGGAAAATATTTACAAAGAAATTAAAGTTAAAACGTAAATTAATCACTTCTTGAGCTGTTTCATTAACTATGCAAAAATGCAATAAGTCATAATGTGATTATTTATGCTAAACAGATTTGGTTTTGTAAGTAGCTCATTAAGTGACTTCTTATCTAAGTTAAATGTCTGGGAGCTTATATTTTCATTAACGTTATCTGTGTTCACATGAATAAAGTTGTACAGAAAGTACTATTAGTCGGTTTTAAATACATTTTAATAGAAAAAACATAACTATCTGAAAGAGTTAATCTTTTTCTTGTCAAATCATTGAATTTCAACTGATGAATGCTGCTGTCCATAAAGAATGAAGGGTTCATAAGCTTTAAAACTAAGCGTACCTGACTACCGAATGATCTGAAACTATGTAAGAGGCATCATGATAAATTTCTGTAATTCTAACTGGATCTGAATTCCAAGGTTGATCTTGAATCAAGAGGAGAGCAACAGGACATATTTTAGGCTCTGTATCTATCTCCTTGTGATGAATATCATGAACACTGGTAAAGAATCACAATAAGGTTAAATCTACTTTTGGAGCTGGGAATATGATTTCTAGCTCACAAAGACATTCAGACAAGCTCTCTAAAATTACTAGTGTAACCATGGTAGCACTGGCAGTAGCAAGCAGCAGCATGAACTTGTCATGCCAAGATTTGAACTGGACCCTATAGATACATGATTGGGGCAGCTAGCCTATGCCACCATGGCTACATTTCTAATTTTAGTGAATTTGCTTGACAAGAACTAGACTGAGAATGTCTATTCAAGATGAGAATCACACTCCCAGCTCCAAATGGATGTGGGGCCTAAGAATCACTTTAACATTGACCAAGGAACTTTATCAGGATAAAGAAAATATTGCTCCTCACTTCAGTAGAGAGATTTTGCGACCAAAAATAAATAAATAAATAAATCTTACACTGAGGACCTGAACTATGACAACATGTGATACTTGTATACACAATTAGTGCCTAGATACTGCTTGTTCATATGGCAACAACAACAAAATACAGGATTTGAAAGCAGCTTAATAGGCTAAACAAAACCTATATGACGAAAATAGTATTTTCATATCACATAAATGAGTCATAACATCTCATCTCTTACAGACATGCTGAACAGATACTTAAGTGATCCCATTCAAAGATAATATAAACAAGAAAATTTCCTTATCTGCAGGCTTAAGCTAAAATTTCAATATTATGCAGAAGTTCACCAGAGTAATATGGCATGCAGCATACCTATTTGTGGTGTAGTATTATCACTAAATTGCCAAATGGTTCCCATGAGCCCTTACTAGGATTTTAGAGAAGTTGTTTCGAAGAGGGATTTGCATTTTTCCAACATTTTTAGTAAACAAATTTAGAAAAATGCAAAGAGACCCATAGATACACAGGCTATTCATAAGCACATGCAAATAACTACATTAAAATATCATTAAGGTTGCAAAGTCAAGCACTCAAACATTAGGAGATGAGGCTTTAATTCATTGCTCTTGTGTATGTACACGTTTTGTGCCTCCCAAATTAGGGGATACTGTGCTTCAATTCTATATAAAGTAAAATGGGGATAATAATCCACTCTCTTATATCACAAGGATGTTCTAAAAATAATGTTTGTGCATCAGATATCAGAGTGATGAACAACATACATAGGCCCAAGTGGAAATTAATAATTCAGTATTCCTAGTAAGGGTTTAATAATATGCAATAAATAAGTCCTGGAATCACACACTGCATAGTTAGAAGAAAACTACATATTAAATGTGCAGTTCAATGAATACTGCCTATCTTGCACACTGAATAAGGCAGGGCTCCTGTGGGAAGAGTCACATAACTGAAAATTACCAGAATTTGTTCACACAAGGTGGTTTCATTAAGGATACACAAGCAACCTTAATTGTGGCATATACTAAATAGAGTTATTGAGGTTGTAACCTTTATAGCAGTGTTTCTTAAAAAGGGCCAGAAGAAAGTTGTTGAGCAAAAAAAAAGTTGCCTGTTCATTCTGTTGTTCTTTGCAGCACACATCTAACTGCCTTAAGAAACACTGCTTTATAGCATCAGGCACATTGACAACAGAGAAGTGAAAGTGAAAGTCCCTGCCCTTTGTTCCTGAAGTAGTATTGTCAGTGGATTGTCAAGGATATTGGACAAACACCTCAACCCACTTCATTCTCTCTACATAACGGCACTACTGCCTTGGGGAAAAGAGCAATTGTAGGATCAAGAGGAGTGCTGAGATGATATCTACTGCTTCCAGCAGTCTCTCAAGTCACATGAATGATCCAGAAAGTACCATATACCCTGTATAGTTTGCATGGACCTAAACCAAGCTCTGGCCACTATTAAAATCTGTTTCAAATGCAATTAATCCACTGGTTTCCTAGGAAAAACTGACAAGTATATAGAAATATAGGAAAAAAATCATGTGAAATCTAAGGGCTCATCTAGACTATGCTCGAACAAGGACACTCTAGCATAGTCTAGATGAGCCCTTCTGCTCTCACTTATGAAAGTGGAGCTTTCAAAAGTGAAAGTAGTTTAGACATGATACTTTTGGCAACCCCCCCCCTTTGTCAAAAAGCCGCATAAACCTCATTTTTTGAGGAAGAGCGGCTTTTCGACAAGGGGAGGGGGGAGTCTGACAAAAAAGTCATGTCTAAACTACTTTTACTTTCGAAAGTTCTGCTTTCAAAAGTGTGATCAGAAGAAGATATGCAAATTCAAGGGAATTTACATATCCTCTTTCAACACTCTAATGTAGTTTAGATGAGCGCCAAGAAAAAACATGGAAGATCTTAATAATGACCACTCTCAGGCTACATCTAGACTGCAAGCCTCTTTCGAAAAAGCATGTTTCAAAAAAGAGCTTCTAGACGACAACCAGTACTTGCGAAAAAGCAAGCCACTTTTTCGAAAGAGAGCACCCAGGCAGTCTGGATGCTCTCTTTCCAAAAAGCACAGTTTGCATTATATAACGCCTTTTTTCGAACTAGGACTTTAAAAAAAAAAGGCATTCTTCCTCGTAAAACGAGGTTTTCCGCAGTCAAAAAAACTGCCATGTTCTTTCGATTTACTTTACAGTCTAGTCGCAGGGGAAGTTTTTTTGAAAAAAGGACACTTTTTTTGAAAAAACCCTGTAGTCTAGACACACCCTAAGGGTATGTCTACACTAGCTCATTAGTTTGAGCTAGGTAGACAAATGAGAGCAACCGGAGTTGCAAATGAAGCCCGGGATTTAAATATCCCGGGCTTCATTTGCATATTCCCGGGCGCCGCCATTTTTAAATCCTCCTTAGTCCGAACTCCGTGCCCACTGCTAAACGTGACACGGCGTAGGTAGTTCGAATTAGACATCCTAATTCGAACTACAGTTACTCCTCAATCCACGAGTAACGGTAGTTCGAATTAGGATGTCTAATTCGAACTACCTACTCCGTGCCGCGTGTAGCCGCGGGCACGGAGTTTGGACTAAGGGGGGTTTAAAAATGGCGGTGCCCGGGAACATGCAAATGAAGCCCGGGATATTTAAATCCCGGGCTTCATTTGCAACTCCGGTTGCCCTCGTTTGCCTACCTAGCTCAAACTAACGAGCTAGTGTAGACATACCCTAAGATACAATGTAAAGAGTGTATGTAGTACTTAGGCCTCCTGAGCTGCCTCTAGTCACTGGACTCTAGGGGAAATAAAATCCTGCACAATAGAGCTAAGGAAGATTCGTTTTACTTTTCACATGACTGATTTTGAAATAGAAAGTATCAAAAGCCAAGGAGGCTAAGGTGTGCCCTATAGTTTAAGGCTGTAAAATCTGCTCTGGTCATTGCAGGATGCATGCCCTACACATATATTTGATATTTCTTGTACAAATGGGGAACTTTATTCTTCATACTTAACAAAATTAAAATAGGTGACATGCAGAGAGGCTTATTTTAACTGTTTGTTATAGTAATTAAACAAAATCATCATTGCACACAAGACAACCTCAAGTAGAAACTGAGGGCATGTCCATACTAAAAAAATTAAAGTCACCCTAAGTTAGGTTGACTTACAGCCACGATGATAATTACTCCTCACCAGAACTGCTTCCAGTGACTGACTTAAGAAGAGCAAGATGGGGGACAGACACACAGACATACAAACTCTCTAAAATATATTAGCAGATTAGCAGATATGGGGGGATTGCTTCACACTGATCAGCCCCCCCTGCCTTCCCACTCCCCACCAGGTATGCAGCAGCTGCCCCTCTTGGGTCCTCACAAAAGCCAGTTGAGCAGCAACCCAGCTGGGAGCCTTGCTCTGGTTGGAGCCTCAGATCCACTCTGGGGTGGCAGTCCCAGCCACAAGTGACTTTCTTGCCAATTTCACAACTCTGTAAAATTGACAAGATCAACTGCTAACAGCTGATGTAAATAATCCGCAGTGTCTACAGGGACACAGTGTTTCCCTAACTACAATGCCATAAGTCTTACAACCCTTGTGAAGATAGAGTTGATGTAGTAGAACATTAATATCAGTGAGAGCAAGGCTGTAACATATACTGCCTTAGATCATCCTCATTTTGTAGTGAAGACCACACCTGAGTCTCACCTACAGGGTTTTGGTCTATTGGAGACCGAGAGAAGGATTTGCTTAACTTCAGTCAAAATAATATTAATGAAGAATTGTGCATCTCTTGGTAAATTTTGGCACATGACCTCAAAAGGTATTGTTCCACCTTGAGGTTGTCACTAAATTTAGTTTCATTAGCACATCCATTAATAATTATCTACAAACTAGAAAATGATAATAGACAATTGGTTTTATTAGAATTGTCCAGTAAACTAGCATGGAAAGGATTTTTTCACCTCGGGATAATTCTGTGAAAACAGTGCTAGCTGTGTGTATATATTTTATATATTTTAGAGTACATCTGTCTGTCTGTGTGTCTGTCTGTGAGTTAGTTTGTTCAAGAATTCCTCCTAAAACAATAAGAGCTAGAATCTCCAAATTTGGTATGGGGGAGCTGATGAGAGAGAACATGCCTTAGCCCCCAGCTTCCTGAACCTCCTCCATATCCCTAGGCCCTGCCCTAAAGGACCCAAGCAATGCCAGGTAAGTCTGCTAATCTACCATATATTTTAGAGACATTCTGTGTGTTTGTCCATCCATTTGTGAGTCCGTTTGTTCAAGAACTCCTCTTAAATGATAAGAACTGGGACCACCAAATTTGGTATTCAGATTCCTCTTATCATAACTTTAAAGCAAGTTCAGGATTTGGTTATGCCAGAACAATGGGGTGTGCATGGAATGTAATTGTTTCTCATAAAATGGAAAGGGAGGGGTATGATTGTCCCCACTATCACATGGAGGGCTGTTATACCACCAGTTGTTCCCCAGGGGCAGCCCAGAGTGGCAGGGGCCTTGCTGTAGGATTATGTGACTCCCAGATTCAAGCTACTGATTCAAATCTTGAGTCTCTCATCTCCGGAGGGGGTACTCTAACCAGTCAGATATTGACTACTCTGGAGTAAGGTCGTCTTTCTTCTTTTTATTAAAGGTTTTGAAAGTTCTAGTTTACAATCTGCAATAACTGACCTAAGCTCAAAAAACTTGAATTATTATTCTGAGTCAGGCTGGACAGAGCATAGTGTGTTAAAGGTAAATATAATATGGTAATAAAACCTGTAACCAACCAGTGTACACGTCCCTTCCATCTGTGCTCAATCTTAGAGAAAAAAAACCACAAACCTCAAATATACTTTCTCTTTAGCATTACCCAAACATTCAAAGACCATATTTGTCTTCTCCCCTTTTCATTCCTTTTCTGCCCAAAATACACACACCACACACATGTAATTAGAATACATTCATAAATTGAATAGAACATATCCTTAAAGTTGTGAGCCTGATATCCCCCTCTATTCTCTCTTCTCTCCTTTCATGTTTTCTATCACTGTTAATTTCCTTCTCCTCCTTTATGCCCAGTGTATTCTTCAGTGCTCCTTTACAAAGTACATATGCCTTTGCTTCAGAATTGCTAAGTTCACCAAGCAAACTGTACTTTCAGAAATTGAAACTTTTGCTTATTACTTGCATTAAAAGCAAGCTTCAACAATAGCATCAAAGGCAGAATGTGCTTTGTTCATAATTCATAATGCTGCCACGTAATAGAATTATTAGTATCTTAAATTTTTATGACATTTGCAAGAGGACATTATAAAAAATTCTTAGCAAATCTGACTTTATTGCATTTCACAAACTCAACTTACATTTGGACTTAAAGTAATAATTAGCATTTTACTTGTACCAAGCTACTGGAATTATATATCTAATAATGTAATTTCAAAAGTTCAGCAGCAGTCAAAATTCTAATTTAAACTTTAGGAAAGTTTTTATGCTAAAATCTCGTGTGGAACAGCAGAGCTGTATGCCTAAAGCAGCAGCCATTTAAACTAAATTAAACAAGTTACTAGCTGCACCGCAGACATACTGTGAATAGGTAGAATTCTCATCACACTTCAACAGAGCATATACAACCTCCATATAGTTAAACTTTACCCCTTTCTTAGAGTTTGATTTTATTGGAAACTCAAACAACATTGAGTAATGCTTGCAGAGTCCTGTAAGTTAGGAACCTGAACTTTGAACTCCCCAAATTAGTATGAAGTAGCCCAGATTTAAGTATGAACTGAAGGAAAGTCAAAAGTGATTTTTTTTCCCCATGGGGACTTTGGAGAAGGATGTTGCCTAAGATGGAGTATTTGTTTGGCAGAAATTATTCGTTATAGATTTTTGAAGATGTAGGTGGTTTTTGTTAGTGTAGCTCTGGGGTGCAAGTGGTGTTGGTTTTGTTTTAGCATTGTTTTTACAATTTTTGTCAAAGTCACCGAGAGTCAGATTTCCAAAGGTACTTAGGTGTCCAGCAGGTCTGACAACCACCGTGGGACCCAGGCTTTCCTTATCTGGGAGTGGCCCCATATCCTTACAAGGTCATGGACAGTGCAAGGCTGGAGGCAGCCAGCCCTCAGAACATGCCGTGCTCCCCCGCCCCCCTCCCTCAGAGCTGCATGGAGTGGTGCTCAGGCTTCAGTTCAAAGGGGCCAGAGTTCCAGCCACTTCCACTGAAGCACCGGAGGGGACCAGAGCCCTGGGCCCTTTTCAATTGCCAGGTCCCAGGGTCACTGCCCATATACCTCCCCCCCATCGGCAGGTTGGTAGGTGCCTAAAGATGCATTTAAAAGATTTTCACAATTGCCTAGACACCAAACTCCCATTCAAATGAACATTTTACAAGCATCTGACCTCTAAAATCTGGGCCAGAGTCTTCCTCTTTCTCTATCCCTTTCCAGTTTTAAATATAAAGAAATGTATAAAAATGCAGTAACTTACATAGGCAAGAGAACTTACATTTAACCCTAAGATACCTTCCCAAACTTGGCTGTTCCTACAGTCTTACTGGAGGTCCATCCTTCATCCTAAGCTCTCAGTAAGAGATGAAGGAAAGTAGACTTTAATTCTCATATATCCAGAATAGAACGATTAAAGCTACCTCCCAGTAAAAGTCAGCAGTAATTATTGCAGCCTTCAAGCACCTGCTAACTGGATGACTTAATAGGGGTTCTATGCAGCTTTCTACTGTTGTTTCACTTATACATACCCACCCAAAACTATAGACTTTGAAAAATATTACCACTATGTAGAAGCTCATTTTTACACTACTTATTGAGAACATTTGATAAAAATACTTAAAAAAGGAGTCTACATATCAGTTATTTATATAATACATTTAAATAGGTTAAATGTTCAAAAATATCAAATAGAATGGTGGATCTTCCTGAGCTCAAAAACTTAAAATTGGATACACAAAACTAAGCCTGAGCTCTAGAGACTGCCATTAAAAATAAAGATTCAGAATGGCGGAATTGAATCTTTGAGTGCTTTTAACTCAGTTAAGACTTCGTCTAATTTCTGGCAAGACGCTAACTGGCACAATGTAATATAAAAGAAGGAATAGAAAAATTACTGGGCATACAAATCAGTGTTCTAGTACGCTAGATGTCAGCTGACATTGTTTATGATAGCTCTTCCTGTAACTACTGCATTCTGCATATTAACTCAAAGCAGGGCTGATCCAAAATGTATTGAATGTAACAAACTTCCAATGACTTCAGTGGGCTTTAGATGAGGCCGTAATATGAATAACAATGAGCTTGTAATCTTTATTTTCACTTAGGAAAACAGAACAAAATGTACACTCACAAGAGAGATTCTTGATGCATAGTTTATGTATACACATATACATCCATTCATACATACACAGAGAAAGAGATGTGAGTGTTTGGCTTTTTATCGTTATTTGAATAATAAAAAAATGCCTATGAAAACTCTAGGCACCTTGAAAACACAAGTATATCACAACACGAAAAAAATCACTTAAAATGTAACTCTGTCAGCCTATTGCCTACAAAATAGCTCCCTTCTACCCTTCTACTGTTCTGGGAAGGAAAGTCTCAGCCTCCCTTTCCCCCTCCCCTGCCAATCCAGATAAAATCCCTATCAAACAGTCTTTTGTATGATACCCATGTATTTGGGATATTCACTCAAATCCTAATTGCAAGTATTTTTATCCCAGTTTTGTGTGAATTTCCTGAGACTCAATGCAGTATAGGAAAGGGGAGGGATAAAACATTACCACAAGCAAGGGTTAAATTAAGCTCAGTTTCCCAGGTATAAAATGAGCTTTTTCAGTCTCTTATAAAACCTGATTATGAGTTTAAACTAATCTGCTAATTTTCTAAGATTACAGCAGTTTCATGTTTGGTCCCTACTGGGTTGGGCAAATTCTGCAATTGCCATTGTCAAACTTCGGAGCAAAATATCTGGCTTAACCATTTTTGATTCACATCTGTTTTCCAGTGATAGAATCACGAATAGACTAATAAATAGACATGATCAGTCTGTCATTGTTTTCAACATAAACATTAAATTGATTATTACTACTTCAGTACCACATACACAATCTGTCAAGTGAATATATTTTAAAAGTGACTTAGCATACAATTTCCCTCCTACACCCACTGAAATGCCCCACCCCTAATATTTCATAGTTCCTTTAAACATTGAGAAACTGCTGCTATAACAAAAGTTTAAAAGATAAAGTCATGAACTTGAAGGCTGCTAGAGAACCTAACCTTAGGAGGTGCTGAATAAGTAGTGAGAGACTTCAGTCTCAACTGCACCTGATTTCAGGTTTCTCCTTTTAGTCTCAGCTATCTACATTCCACACAATTTTGAACAATGCAAATTATTTACATAACAAAAAAAGACTCATGAATGGAGATTACAGAAAGTCTTTATTTACCCCCAAATGAATGCATTCCATATCATTTTAGCTTTCCTGTTTGAATATTTTCCAAGTGTCAGTGCACACATATACACATATGCGTGTACAACATTCATGCACATGTGCTCCTGTCTCTTGATTTACATATTTGTAATCTATTTGGACATTGGCAAGATGAGAGATATGCTGGGAGTTGGAGTTGTTCAGGATAACACCCACACATGGCGCGTTAAAACCAGACACAATGCATTCTAGAAGGAATGTCCAATCTTTTCCACATATCTATAGAGAGAACTGAACCCAAGCCTTTCATAACCCCTACCCACTTCAGTCTAGACTTTCTCCTAAAAAAATGTGATTGGAGAGAATCTGTGCAGAGGAGCTAATTAATTCTGGGGGAAAAAAGGTGGTGGTGGGGGAGCAAGAACGCTAAGCAAGTGGCATTTTACGCCAGTTCTTCAAACTGGTTTTTGAATTAAAATTTGGTCTATTGATGTCATGACCTAGCTGTGATGCCCTTGATTTCTTTAATTATTATTCTTTGACCTTAATCCATTATGTAGCAGTGGAGGTTCCATCACAGTTCAGAAAACGATCACAGATTGTTATATTAATTCTCACATTGCAATGCCTCCTCAGAGTTCCTATATAAGAAGATTGTTGAATGCTGACCTTGGAATGTTCAGCATTTTCCTTTTTGAGTCTTTCACTATTCAGATTAAAGTAAAAAAGGTAGTACAAACCATAATAGAGATTGCCTTGAAAGGCTTAACCTTTGGACTTCCATTTCACCCTATTGCCTACAGCAATAGGGCTAGTTGGGGAGGGGAGGGGGGGAAATTATATCAATTACCTTCACCCCACCTCTTTTCCTTCCCAAAATCAGATGAATTTTTATTGTCCCCTCATCTCTTGCTGCTTCCAGAAAAACAAAACATTTTTGACCAGCTCCACTTACAAAGCTTGTACAGGTTCCCAAGGTAGAAAATCAGGGAGCTAAAGAAACATCTGTAAATTAGAAATGTTCTGATGGAGTTTAAGATCTGTAGAAGCAATGTTGTGGTATTGTGAGCATGAAGGATTTAGTTTTTTAAAGCATGCCCTTTATGTAAAGGAACTTACTGTTCAATCATAGAACTACTCAAAGCTATTGCTCCTTCAGGGAAATTGTTCAGTGAATGTAAACTTTTCTTCCTAGTGCAAAAACATCAATGGAACTTTGGAGCTACATTGTTTTACCTTGAAATGCTAAGCTGATTGCCCCCCTCCTAAAATATATAGACAGTCATACAGACAGCAGTGATATATAAACAAAGACCAAATGAGTTTTAATGACCTTGAGAACACTGGGAGTTAGAATTTCAACTTACACTTACAAAACTGTTTCTAGCCCTCGTCGCTGCTTTTTGTACAAGATGGATCATTTCAGGGGTCATTGGAAAAAATGTAATTTTCAGAATATGATCATCCTATTTGTGTGCCTGCATCATTTTTGTATCTACGGTTATGAATATTTACTATGCATCTCAAATATAGTTATACTTAGGTGACACTCCTGAGGCAAGATGCTTCTATCCCAGATAGTTGTGAAGGGACTATTCAAGTTAAAGAATCATTAGGGGAAACAAGAAGCCTAAGCAGAAACTTATCCCCCTCATGGTGAGCCCTCTTGGGAATGTTCAGCACAGCTTGTAAGTAATGGCTGTGGTGGCCATGTAACCAGATCACGTGACTCTAAACTCCATTTTGGGTACCTCACCAAATTTGATACGAAGGTTTCTTCCATATGGAAAAGTTATACGAGACAGGAAGTGCCATCAGCACATTCATCACTCCCCCACAGCTCAACACATGAGAGAAGCTCTGAAAGAAAAAGATTTGGTAAGAGGGAGGGATCCCACGCTGCAAAGCAAATGCACCTTGTCCCTTAAGCATCTGCAATCCTGCTTCTATCATCAGCCAGGGTGAGAAACTGCTCATTCATATCCAATCTTTTTAGTATTTTAGGTTTAATTTGTAGTTTTATTTGCTAGGCAATCACTTATAATCCCTTAAAATGGTGACCTTGGCCTCTGTTTGTCAGAGGCTGGAGAAGGATGGCAGGAGACAAATCGCTTGATCATTGTCTTCAGTCCACCCTCTCTGGGGCACCTGGCACTGGCCACTGTCAGCAGACAGGATACTGGGCTAGAAGGACCTTTGGTCTGACCCAGTATGGCCGTTCTTATGTTCTTGTGTTCTAAAATCTATATTTTTGAAATTAATAAATTTGGGGGCGGTGGGAAATGCTTTAGCTAAACCAGTGTGCCTTTGAGAGAAGTGCTCAGAGGAAAAGTCTCAGATTTGTGTTCAAGAAATGTTGCATATTTCTCTGCACATTAAGGGGAGGCAGTGAATAATACATCTGTAGTGGTCAGGGTTTTAACCAGGACATACTGGTACATCTCTGGAGTCTTAGGCCAAAAAGTAGGGGGTTATTTTTGGCCGAAGCTTCTCTATTATTCCTTCATGCAATGGCTGGCCAGAGCCTGAATACAACTGCCCGCAGGTGTGTCCCTTATTGCTGTTGGAAGCATCAGACTTGGAGCAATCTACAGCTTATCACAGCAGTCCAGTGCTGAGAGGGAACCCAGGCAAGTGACTCAAAAGACTCACTGGAACCCAGGTCCTAGGAGGCACTCCTGGTAGGCCCCGTCACCGAGAGAAGCCATGAAAAATCCCATTCTTACAGCCTCCTTTTCTAGGGGACCTACAGAAAAAGAACTCTGAAACTCAGTGACACCAGGAGGACAATAATTAAACTCCTGCATGATTTACTGAGATGATGTTCATTGCAGAAGCATGCATTTACACCACAGCCTTCTACCGAATTATAAGACCTCCAGGGAGTGCTATAGGCCCTAGACTGCTAGTTAACTGTAGCTCCTTTTAAGCTCAAGTAGTTTCTATGTCTGCTATCACATTTAATTCATGAGTAGCCTAATTTATAGCAGCAGTGACATGAATTAGCTTCTTGGATACCAGGTTGTTAGAACAGCATTACTTGACTACAGAATTTACTGCCAAGAACATGGCAGCAAATACTTTATCATTAAAGAATATATTTATATTTATAGGAACATTTGCAATGATACCAATCAAGTTAACAATGAAAAGCGTTATTATTCCTCGGTCTTCAAGACATAAACTGATAGCTACTGGAGAGTAGCAGGACAGTTGCACCATTATGTGATAACAATGCACTAATAGATTCCTTATATAGAGCTATGTTCCTACCATGGAGCCATCCTTCTAATGATCATTAGCTTATGTATATTTAAGCTACCATTTGCTGTTGTAGAAAGTAGCAACAAAGACTTACTCTTATGAACATGCCTGGGCACTTATAACATCACAATGAGGAAAACTATTTGGATACAGACAGTACAGTAGCTCAAGGCATGGAACTCTTACCTTCAGTTTAGTAAAGCTGATGAGGAGAGCAGGAAAAATGAAAATAGACCAAGACATGATTGATGTCTTCTAACTTGACCTTCTTAGGTATATCAGTAAGACTCTAAAAAGTAGACCTTACGGACACGCTGCACACCGTTCATACCATGTGGGGATCCGGATTATCTAACGAATAAACTCAAATTAGGTTAAAAAAGAAAAATGTCTTACAAGTCAATAAAGTTTAATTAAAATAATATTTTAATTAAAGAATTAATTCAATAATATAATCAAAGTATAAAAATAATTAGAAAGTACAAAAATGTGATCAAGGATCATATATATCAGCCTCTGAATAGAAGAAATTAAGTTAGTTAAAATTCTGCTGTTCTTGACAGAAATAAACTGCTCCAGCATAATTCGATATTCCTGACTTTTTCTGAAAACAATTAGAAAGTATAACTTTTTATGAACTATTTTGAAAGTTATTGCCTTTGACAAAGTCTGTATAAAGTTGGGAAGCCAAACAATAGGAAAACACCTCATTCCACAGGAAAGGCCTGGTTCAGCAGGGCAGAGTTGATGACAGGAAGAGAGGCTCAGTAGTATTTCATTCCATGAGGAGTAACAGTTAACTCGAACTAAAGACTCAGTTCAAGTTAATGTATGACTGCTGCGTGTAGCAGTTAGTTTGGACTAAGGGGATATAAAAATGGCGCCCAGATGGGAAGATGCAAATAAAGCCTGGGATATTTAAATCCCAGGCTTCATTTGCAACTTCGAATGCCGACATTAGCCTCCCTAGTTTGAACTAGGGGGCTAGTGCAGACATATAAAACGGTCTCAAAAAATTGACCCCACCGAGGGACCTGGCCATCAAGTTGAATTAGCTCTTTTGTTTTCAAAATATCCCCACAACTTACACCAGGGTATGTCTACACTACAGCACTAATTCGAACTAACTTAGTTTGAATTAGTTAATTCGAACTAAGCTAATTCGAATTAGCGCATCTAGACTTAAAAACTAGTTCGAATTAGCGTTTTGCTAATTTGAACTAGCATGTCCACACTGAGTGGACCCTGAACTGAGGTTAAGGATGGCCGGAAGCAGTGCCAGCAGGGCATCAGATTAGGACTTAGAGCGTGGAGCTGCTATCTCAGGCTAGCCGAGGGCTGTGCTTAAAGGGACCCGACCCCCCAGAGAGTTCTCAGGGGTTCCCCGCTTGCAAAGCAGTCCTGGCTTGGAGTCTCCTGAGTGCCCACACTCGACACATCACAGCACTCGGCCATCAGCTTGGCTGCACTTGCCGCAGGCTGCAATCCAGAAGGGGGGTTAATCAAGGGGCTTCAGGAGAGTTTCCACCCTGAGGAGCCCGCAGAGCCAGCCCAGTCCTCCCCATCGGGGGCTTATACCCCATTCCTCCCTCACCTCCTTCCACTTACCCCTCCCTAGCCCCCCTTCCTGATGTACAAAATAAAGGACACGTGTGTTCAAAAATAGAAACTCTCTTTATTGAACAAAACTCGGGGAGACTGGGAAAAGGAGGTGGGAGAGGGGAAGAGAGAGGGTGGGAGAGGAGAGAGCAACTAAAATGATCAGGGGGTTGGAACAGGTCCCATATGAAGAGAGGCTAAAGAGACTGGGATTTCTCAGCTTAGAAAAGAGGAGACGGAGGGGGGATAGGATAAAGGTCTATAAAAGCATGAGTGGTGTGGAGAGGGTGCATAAAGAAAAGTTCTTCATTAGTTCCCATAAAAGAAGGACTAGAGGACACCAAATGAAATAAATGGGTAGCAGGCTTCAAACTAACAACAGAAAGTTCTTCTTCACAAAGCAAATAGTCAACCTGTGTAACTCCTTGCTGCAGGAGGTTGTGAAGGCTAGAACTAGAACAGAGTTTAAAGAGAAGTGAGATAAAGTGATGGAGGTTGGGTCCATGGAGTGCTATTAGCCAGGGGGTAGAAATGGTGTCTCTGGCCTCTGTTTGTGGAAGGCTGGAGATGGATGGCATGAGACAAATGGCTTGGTCATTATCTTTGGTCCATCCCCTCCAGGGTACCTAGTGTTGGCCGCTGTCGGCAGACAGGCTACTGGGCTAGATGGACCTTTGTTCTGACCCAGTACGGCCATTCTAAGCTCAGGGCTCAGGGTCGTGGGTTTCAGTGGACCACCTTGATTTTCATGCCAACCTGCTCCTGGGTGGCCAGGCTGGCAGCTCTCCTGCCCTAGACGGCCACTTTCCTGTGCCTAGTGCAGAGGTCGTGGATGAGGTCCACGATGTCTGCACTAGACCAGGCGGGCGCCCGCCTCTTGCAGACCTGGGCCGCTAGCCTGGTCCCGGGAAGAGGTGGAGGGCTGGATGGCAGCGGGTGGCCGGCTCGAGCCGTGCCAGGTGCAGGGTCTGCTGGCTGGGTGCTGGCAGACTTGCACCTGGCACGGGCACCGTAGCCAGCCCGTGCCCCTTCAAGGGCTCCAGCGCTGGGAGGGGGACAAAAGAGTTTCCCTGGTGGTGCCCAGAGTGGCCACCAGGGAAAGCTGGGTAGGGCTAGCCTCCCACTAGTTCAAATTAAGGGACTACACACCCCTTAATTCGAACTAGTAAATTCGAACTAGGCTTAGTCTTCGTGGAATGAGGTTTACCTAGTTCGAATTAAGCGCACCGCTAGTTCGAATTAAGTTCGAACTAGCGGTTTGCATGTGTAGCGCCTATCAAAGTTAATTCGAACTAATGTCTGTTAGTTCGAATTAACTTTGTAGTGTAGACATACCCCCAGTGTCTTTACATCTTACAATGGAGATATTAGTATTTGGGGCTACTAAAGGACACTATATTACGTTTTGAAGAGTTAGGACACAATAGGCTTAGAAAGCATGAAGTGTATATATGTTGCTGTCTTGGGCATGGCTATTTAATATTAGTTCTTCAATGATTTGAACCTTTACAGTGTGCCAGATCCTAGGCTATGTCTTTAAACTAATGGCACAATTTCTGGAAACATATAATTGCATTGACTGTTCACATAAAATTTCTAGAAAAATGCTGTTAAAATAGTATAGTTATTTAAAATTTATACCCCACTTGGGTGCACAATTACTTACATAGTTGATGTGCAGAAACTTGCAAGGGGAAAAAATTACCTTTTTACATACATAGAAAATGACAAGTAACATTAGGGATTTACTTTCCTTAGGTGTATATCACTTCATGTAACATTCTAATACACACAGCAGTATGAAGGCTAAATTAGTCCTCTTCATAAACTCAGGGTCTAATATTGCAAGCTCTCTTAGCACTAAGCTCCCAATGAATCCAGTAGGAGTTTTGTGCATAAAAGGGTTTACAGAATTGGGTGTTGTGTTGTTTCATGAATCACTAGTGTGAAGTCAGACAATATAAACTACAGCCACCACAAACAATAAGGGGCTATCTAGCTCACTGGTCAAGGAAACAAGCAATCATCATCATGATAAGCAAAGCTTCTGACTTTTTGTAGCTCACGTTACTTTATCATACTCTGTCAATAATGTTTAGCTTCTATTGGTTCTCTACATGTTCTGTTTAAGGCAGCTGTCAAAAGGAAGCAAGACAGGGATGGCCCAATTCTCTCCTCAAATACATTTTAGATCATTACAACTCCACTGACTCCAACAGGGATGCTCTTGATTTCCATCAGAATGAGTAAGAGAGGAGTTGGGCTTGAAGGAGATAGTCTAACAAAGAAGATTTACAGGATGATTGATTGCTGTGAAAATTGTTAAACATTTAAACCTGATAGGAATCACATTATGCAAGTTCACTTGCATGTCACTGAATTTTCAGAAATATTCCACTGAATTCTCTGAAGCTTATTTATTGACTTTCCACTAGTTCAAAAATAGACACAGTGGTTGGAGAAAGAAAATCCTGGGTTATCTGATTCATTATGGTAACAGTAAACACAGTGGGATTTCCAGCTATATATTATGTCCATTGGAGGGTGCGGGGAAGTGTTGGTATAGAAAATCAGAGAGAACTTTTCATTTAATCATGGCAAATTCAGTAAAGTGCATATTTTTCATTAGCATTGGGCAAGGAAATAGTATTGTAAGCAGGAAGGGTTGACACTGTTCAAAGGAATAATTTAATCTGAAACACTTTGGCTGCAAGAGCTTCTTTGTCAATGTCAATGTGGGAACAGGTAGAGTTTAAAATGTCAGGTTTCATCATTTCTAAACACAGCTGCAGCTTTCTTGGAGAACTGGTTATTTTCAGAATTGAACAGAACACAGATGTAGTTGTATTTCCATCTCTAGTACTAATTTTCTTTCAGGTGGTCAAAGAAAAATAAGTCGTAAAAAACTTAGTTTCTCTGGTCTTAGCATGAAGTTAAAGGAGCAGGTCAAGTTCCTGTACACTTATCAGGTTGCAAAAATGACTGGATTTTTTTTTACCTCAGCTTTTCAATACGCAGAAGCTTTAACATCTTTTTCCAGTTGTCAAGTTTTGTTATTTCCAGTGAAATGCAGTCTGAGAGTTAGGCTTTGTCTACATTTTCAGATGTAATTCTGGGGCAGTTATAGCACTGCACACAGTGCACAACAGGGAAACCACAATTGTGTTCCCACCCTGTCAGCTGTCAATGCAGTAGCATGATCACAGTCGCAATACTTAAAATGGCATTCAAAGTGGTGAATTTTGGGCAGTTATCCCATAGGGCACCTTTTCCTCTTTTGCTGCTGAGGCTTTTGGGAAGGTGGATAAGGGGTTTGCAAGGAATATAGGGCTCCGTGGTTCGTCACTTCACATCCTAGCAACTCTTGTGCTTCTATCTGCACTTGGCACCATCTTTCAACGGCTTTTGTGTTGCACACACTGCCTTCTTGGTTTGCAGGAATGGATCCCAAACTGTTGAAGAAAGTTTGGCTAGGTCTCACTAACACGTCAAATGGCAGTTGAATTATCCCTCAAGGGTGGGTCTGAGGGTTGGTCACCTGAGGGCAAGGCTGTAGGGTTCAAACCGATGACCACTGAGGTGAGAATAGGCATTATGGGACAGGTACCAAAGGCCACTCATAACGTTGTAATAAATTGTGCCGTTGACACTGGCATCACAGTGCTGTAGCCACTGTACAACAAGCTCAGGATACTTTACCTAGAGTGCTGCAGTTATGGAATTAGTGCATAGTAAGTGTTTTGTCTGTGTGGACTACTCAGGAATTGCAGTGCTGATTTACTGTGGTGTAATTTGCCAGTGTAGACAAGGATTTAAATTCTGCAGCCCCTATTCATGTGAGGTGTCTCATTGAAGACAATGGGTCTACAATGCCTTAAAATCTGCTTACCTAAGAAAGGATGAAACTTGAAGTCCAAGTCTCAAAATGGCTGATAATATGGGAAGGAGAGATTTTGAAGGGGAGGCAGTAGAGAAGCAGTGACAGTAAATATCAGGTATTTGCTTCAAGGAGTCAGTGTGAATGAGACAAACTGTTGGTTGAAATGCTGAGGTAGGAAGTAGTGGTCATTGGAAGAGCAATGTGACTTATTACTGAAGATGAATTGTGGTGGTGCAAATAGCAAGGAGTTCCTGGTACCTGCTACAAGATAAAGGTGTACCAGGCAACAGGCCACTAACCCCGTAGGTCAGCACTTTTTGCAGGACATTTTCAAAGCAGCCTGTTCTGAAGAATCACAGGTGCCAGTGGATTATAATTACTCATTATAACAGGCCCATAAGTGAAACAACTCAGGACTGGACAAAGTGGATGTGAATCATCATCATACCACACATATGGTACTTGAAATTGCTTGAGCAGATGAAATGCACTGAAGAAAGAAAGAGGAAATTGTAAAAAAGGGAAACCAAGGACAGAAGTATATGATCTTCCACAGACTATGGGAGAGGATGAGGAGAAAAGAGACAATGGATGAACTGTCCAAGAGGTAGGAGAGTAAAAAAGCTAGCCTTTGGTCACTTAGAAAAGTGAAAAAAAGAAATCCAGAGCTTAAATACCTGCTGATTGTATTTTCATAACATATTTATCAAGAAAATTGTCTTTTCAAGAGTGAATTTGAAATTTTCCAAAGCTTTGTTTAACTGGCGCAGTAGTGTCTCTTCTAAAAACGCAGTTTAATTGCTCATTCTATTTTTTTCTTTAATTTTAAAAGGCAAAACAAAAACCACAACACATAGGGAGGGAAGGTTTTTTTCTGTGTATGCAAAATATAGGGTGATCAGATAGTAAGTGTAAAAAATCAGAACAGCAAGTATGAGTTAATAGGAACCTAGATAAGAAAAAGACCCAAATATTGGGACTGTCCCTATAACATCAGCACATCTTGTCACCCTAGCAAAATTGTTTATATGAAACAATTTGTATACCTCCGATTCAGTCTCTGGGAATATAAAGCTGATTTTATATCCTGATATAGTGTTTGAATAGTCAATTGAAATGGCAGCTTGTTTTGAAAGTCTGAGTAATATAATCTAATTTTTATTGGAATAGCATGTACAATATACCTAAAATTATAGCATTCCTGTATTGCTTTGCCTCATCAACTCTCTGCATCACATTTCAAATCCCAGAAGAAAATATTCTCTTTCCCTTGCTTTTACTTCTTCATTTCCAGGTCCCTGTGCACTCTCTCCTACACCGATGTAAAAATTGTGTGATTTGAGTTCTCTTTTATACGAGCAATGCAACCCTATTTTTGATTGTATCCATCTATCTTTACCGTTAGAAAAACCACCACATGAGGCATAAAGGATCTGCCGACAAAGGGTTCTGGGGTCGGCAGATCGCTGTCTAGACTGCCACGCTGAGCCGACAAACAGCTGATCGGCACAGCACGGAAGCCATTTTGATGTAAATAAAATGGGGATTATTTAAATCGCCGCTTCGTTTCCCTTTGCCAAGTAAACTCATCTACATGGCTCCATCAATGGAGCCATGTAGTCTAGACGTACCCTAAGAGACCCAGAGGGGACTCTTGTACATTTCAAAGTTGGAATGCCTGTGGAGCCCTGGGCCCACTGGAAGTCCCGCTGACTTCGGGCTCCGTGGGGATGCTTCCATTTTGAAATGCAAAAAAGCCCCAGTAGGGGCTCTTGTGCATTTTAAAGCAGAAGCGGATACTGGAAACTTGGGGTCAGGGCGGGACTCAGAGTTCCACACTGGCCCCAGGCTCCATGCTACTCTTCCTCTTTGAAATGCACACGAGCGCTTGCTGGGGACTCTTGTAGATTTTAAAGCTGGCACACCACATGGAGCCCAGAGTCAGCTGGGGAGTCCCCAGCTGATCCCGGGCTCCACCTGGCATTTCAAAGCGACAGCACCACACTGAGCCCAGGGTGCAACTTTGAAATCTGGGGGGAGCCCGAGATCAGCTGGGGATTCCCCAGCTCACTCTGGGCTCCACACAGTGCTGCCTATTTGAAACACCATGGTGGCATTTCAAAGGGACAGCACTGCTGATCCCTGGCTCCATGTGGTGCTTCCCTTTGAAATGCCACAGTGATGTTTCAAAGGGAGCAGCACTGCACTGAGCCCGGGGTCAGCACCGCATGGCTCTGACACTTTGAAAAGCCATGGGGCATCACACAGAACCTGGGATCAGCTGTGCAGCACTGCCCCTTTGAAGTACCCTCCTTTTCCTTTCTTCTTGCTGCCTCTATCAGAGGGTATGTCTACACTACCACCCTAGTTCAAACTAGGGTGGTAATGTAGTCAACTGAAGTTGCAAATGAAGCCCGGGATTTGAATTTCCTGGGCTTCATTTGCATGTTGCCGGGCGCTGCCATTTTTAAATGTCTGCTAGTTCGGACTCCATGCCCCGCGGCTACACGCGACACGAACTAGGTAGTTCGGACTAGGCTTCCTATCTACGAGGAGTAACGGTAGTTCGGAATAGGAAGCCTAGTCTGAACTACCTAGTTTGTGCCGCGTGTAGCCGCGGGGCACGGAGTCTGAACTAGCGGACTTTTAAAAATGGTGGCGCCCGGCAACATGCAAATGAAGCCCGGGAAATTAAAATCCTGGGCTTCATTTGCAACTCCGGTTGACTACATTACCACCATAGTTCGAACTAGGGTGGTAGTGTAGATATACCCAGAGAGACGCAGCAAGATGGGGGAAGCAACTAGTCAACTATCCTATTGACTATCCAATAAGCATTTGGTTATCAGATGGTCAACTGGTTGACTAGTCCTTAACATCTCTTGACTACACTATAAACATAGGTTAATAAAAGCTGCCTTTCATTAACCTAATAACATATGCTTCCTCCCTGCCAGATGCCTTCTGCCAACTTAACTTGCTTTAAGTTAAATTAATTACTCCACCTCCATGAGACGCATAGTGCTTTATTAATGTTGAAGCATCAATGGACAGGCAGTGCAAACACTACATTGTGTAAATCAACTAAATTGGCCTCCAGTAGGTGTTCTACAATGCTCTGCTGTGACCATTTTTTGGCCCTTAGATAACTTGGATCTGACCCCTGAGTCCTACACCGCACTTGAGGAGGGTACTAAGGACAAAAGGTGGTCATATGAAAACTCAGAATGGGCAAGGCTAATGCACTTTCACAAACAAGTGGACTTGTTTTTTCCCCTCCCAATTGTATCCCACTATTTGGCCCAGGTTAAATTATTTGCCATGTATTTCAGTTTCTTTGCATTTGTGCAATAAAAGTTAATGTTCTGAGGAAATACTCTTTATTTTTCACGCACATGGGGGTTGTGATGGAAGGAGGAAGTGAAGTTCAGGAAAATTAATGCAATAGAAAGGATGGTACAGGAAAGCTCAACGCAGGTTAAGTGGCACGTATTACTCTGGCTTGTCAAAGTCCTTCTGGAAATGCAGAACTCCTTGCTGGGCTCTTATTGTCATGGTATCTGGCTGCTCAAAATTAGCTCCAGCTTATCTGCCCCCATGCTCCACCTCATTGGAAACTTCTCTCACATTGTCTCACAGATATTATAAAGCACACAGCAGGCAACAATAAAATGGGGATGTTAGTTTCACTGAGGTCTAACCTAGTAATCAAGCTACACTAATAACCCTTCAAGTATCTAAAGGTACATTCTGCCACCATTCTGCTCTTGCTCAGTCTGTTGTTTAATCACTGCTTACTGCTGTCCAGGTGGCTGCTGTATGAACTCTTGGGCCATCAGAGCAAAGAGCAGACAGGGTCTCCAAGAGCCTCATGTTTATGTTGGCTAATAGTCATTGATGGACCTATCCTCCATGAATGTATCTTTTTTGGACCCTATTATGTTCTTAGACTTCACAACATCCTCTGACAATGAGTGCCACAGGTTGACGGTGTACTGTGTGAAGAAATACTCTCCTTTGTTTGTTTTAAACCTGCTACTTATTAATTTCATGTGTTGAGCCTGAGTTCTTGTTATGAAGAGTAAAAATAACATTTCTTTACTTTCTCCATGCTAGTCATGATTTTATAGATTTCTATTGGAGCCTCCCAATTCATTTTTTTTCCATGTTGAAAAGCCTCCTCCTTATTAATCTCACCTCACATGGAAGCTTTTCCATATACTAAACATTTTTTGTGGCCTTTTGTTTACCTTTTCCAATCCCAGTATATTTCTTTTGAGATGGGGTGACCAACCTGCACACTGCATTCAAGATGCCAGCATACCATAGGTTTATATAAAGGCAATGTTTATTTTATAGTCCTACAAATTTTGAGTTAGTAAATTCACTGTGGGAGTTGTTGTGATCCAAACTGAATTCCCCACTGATATGTAGTAGACTGACATTGTAAGCTTTTACAGAGTAATCACCATTTATTTCTCCATTATCAAAAAAGATCTCATTTTAGTGTTGCTGTGCATCAGGGCTAGGAGAAGCTCTTCACAAGTTCCTGGAAAGTGACCTTCCACATTCAAAAGTTCTACAGACACTGCTCTTCATCTGATAGCTGCATAACAATGTGATCTCACCAGTCAGAGCTTGATTTCTGGGACCATGTTTGGCTTCTGTGCAACTGCCATCAGGAACTGGGAATTGTTTCAATAAACAATTGAAGCAGGGCTGCTTGTGTGACATCACAATGTTCCACATAGCAGTTCTTGTCTTGGTCCTGGATGCATGCAAAATAAAGTGCAAGGTGTAATGTTAACAAGCCTTAACAGCTGAGAGAGGTCTATGCTTCACAGGCTAAGCAAGGCTTTCAAAACAAATTTAAAAGGGTGAAAAGGCAGGAGCTGTTTCCCTTTGATATCAGAGCAGGGAGGGAGAGAGGAAAATACATCATGGGAAGTCACAGCCATGTTTCAATTCATTCCTGTGACGATGGTGTGGTCTCACGAGGCACTGCAAACAATCCCCAAAACCCCCTGCCATTATTTGCACTGCAGGATAGGATGCACTGTGCATTGCTTTCTGAATTGATACAAGTGTCTCCAAAGCATGTTGCACTCACACTATGAGTGTGATGTGGGCACGCCCACTGGAGTTAATTACTGCAGTAGCTGGATATCAATTTAAGTTTGCAGTGAAGAAAACCAGTCAAGCATATAAATAAATTATAATCATCCTCAGCTCTTCTAACTATATTAAATTCATCATCTACTGTACAATTCCTGTTTATTGCTGTAGTCTCTTGTTAGCCAATTATAAATGCCAATACTTTGTGCACACTCCTGTTTTCCTTTGAACTCTCAGCTTGACATTGTAGAAACTTGAATCAGATTGCTATATAATCCTGTTATAAATTCATTGCCTTTTCATTTAAAGCCTTTGGTTTAATTCTTTCCTGGATGGATCTGTCAACCCAGTCACGCTGAATAGTCACACAAGGGCTTTATTTCTGGCTTTTTAATGTACCAGTCACATACGCAGACATAATAATCAACTACAGTATCTCATGTGAGTGTCTATAGTGCAAACATTCACATAACTGAACAAGTCAAACCTCAATTCACTTGGTGAAGTTTTGGCTGACATTAAGATTAAGAGTTTAGTAAATGCAATGGTCTGCTGTGTTACCCATCTGAGAATTACTTGCTAACAAAGAAATGAAGGCCTGTTCTCTTCCCCAAAATAACCAGTCTCAAAGTTTGCTTATGATCTCTGGAGTGTTGTGTATGATTAAGAGGCCAGAAAGATAGAGAAATTTGAAATCAACTATACAAAAATACTTAAAGCTGTACGCATGGAAACCTTGTCTTCAGACACTGACAAGGCCTCCTTTCTGAATACTGTGCAGGATTATGATTTGATTGTTTATATTTCACCAGGTTTCAAACAAAGTTTCTAACTCCAGAAATAACTGGAAAAGCACATTAAGCAATGTGCATCATGAACACATTACAGTGCATTTATAATTGTTCTGCTTTTACATCAAAATAAATCCGTAGGTCTCATCAATGTTCCCTTTACTGTTTTAGCATTTAATACCCTTCTAGTTGATTTTATATGGTTTTCATCTTATTGCAGCATTTTTTTTTATTTCTGGCTTCCATTAGATACTCTATTTCTTGAAGAAAAAAAATCTTGTCTTTTTCTCCCTATTTTCCTTTTATGTGAGGCAGATAAAATGGCTTAGTGTTTAAATTGCTGATAAAGCTAAAAACAGCCTTTAATGCCTCTAGTAAATTTCATTAATACAAAGGGGGTAAGTTTGAAGCCTTTGGTAGCAAGATAAAAAACAGCAATTCCATGGAAGTAAAAAGTTCTCTCCAGACTTATATACCAGTGATTATGACTGCTATTAAAATGTCACATCACATCAAACAATAAGTGAAGCTGTTATGTCTAGAGAACATTAGCTATTGTGACAGCTGTAAATATTGCCCTAATGAATCTCCTATGTGTAATAGGACAGATAAGTAAATAATTGAAATTCAGTAGGTTTACTGGAGGGCTACATATGATTCAGCAGTAAGTTAGAGGATCTCTGAAGTAATAGCAGCCTGATTGCCAAAGTACACTGATTTTATAATGCTGTGTGTGCTGCAGGTTAGATGTTCTTGCAAAACACCATTTCATGGAAGTCTGTAAATGAAAATTAGTAAGGGGAAAGGATGCCTTTGGCTGCTTTAAAGATAATCTGAAAAATGTGTTTTTAGCCTTTTTATTTCCTTATAATGTACTAGAGGATATATATGCCATTGCTCAGTTCATTGTGGGGGCTCAAGGTAGGGGTGCAACAGTCATGGCAGGGGATGCAGAGGTGTGGAGCAGCTCAGGGCAGGATGTAGAGGGTGCAGGACTACAGGCACTGGACTTACAGCAAGTGTTAAGAGGCGTGGAGGGGAATGAGGGCAAGGGGTGGGGGACTTGAGGAAACTAAGGACAGGTTGTGAAGGAATCAGGGTGAATGGGGCTCAGGCTAGGGGGCTGAAAGATAGGGGGTTTACTGGGGTCACTCATGGTGACAAGAGTAGCACTGATCAAGCGGCAGCTCCTCCCAGAGGGGCAGAGGTGAGTGGTGGCTCTTCCCAGGGGGAACAGAACTATACTGCTCAACCCCCTACCTGTAGTTCCTGGAGGCAGGAGGGGCTGGGCACCAACTCAGACAACCAGTATTCCTGGCCCCTTGGTGGCAGGGCTGGGCTGATCAGCCCTGGGTGTGGTCCTAGGGAAGCCCTGGCAGCAGGGCCTGTGGCAAGCAGGGCTGCTCCTCCTCCCTATCCGGTGCTGCATCTGAGAGCTTTGGGGAGGTTTTAAGGTGGGAGGGCACTTACTGCTGGAAAGATGAGCCCCACCCCTGTTGGCCACTTTTTTCTGGCGAGGTTTCCCTCCCCCCCCCCAACCTCCTGGCATGGTCACTCTGCAGTATAGCTGTCCCTCCAATGAGACCCCTCACTTTCCATGTGATGGAAAACAATTGGATTCCAGGCACATCCCCTTTTGCTGGTGTAGCCCAAGGTCCAGTGTGTTTCAGCAGCAGCCCTGGGAACTACAAGTTGTGGACTACAAGCTGCGGCATGTTGGGAGAACTTCCTGGTTCCTGCCAGGATGTGCCCTCTTCCCCCAGCAGGGTTTCAGCAAGGACTGTGCTAGAAGCAGCACACAGGCTACATGCTGAGAGAAGAGGCTGCTGAACTGTTTTCCTCTTCTATGTTTTTTACAGAATAAAGCCTGTTCCTGGTGATTTGTCGGAGTGGGTCTGGTCTGAGGTGCACTCACACATACACAACGCAGAGCACACCAAGCAGCTTCAGGCCTAGCCCTCCCCCCACAGTGGTGTAAGAAGTCACAAGCTTCCCCTATGCTGAATAACCTCACACTGGGCTAGCCAACAGGAGGCATTACAATGGCACAACAAAACCCTGACCTTCCTTTAATTTAGGCTGAGAGGAAGCTGCACACCAAATTTGGTGTTCCTAGCTCTTAGTGTTTAGGAGGTGGTCTTGAGCAAATGAACTCACAGACAGATACACACATTTTTAAAATATATAGATAGATAAAAAGACTATTTTAAAAGTTTTTGTTTCCTTATGAATAACAAAAATATCAAAACTTGTTTTCCTCTCCCCTGCATAGTTTCACAAAGAACAACAGAATGACCCGTGCAGACCCATCTCAGATCTTATCTCCCACCACTCCTAAGCACTGCAAAACTACACCCAAGGAGGAGGTAGAAAGCTGTACCATGTGCATACAATGCCGTCAGTGTGCTTTTTTGAGAATGTAATTAGAAATTATACCCTTCAGTGCCATGCGTAGTTCTTTTTTAATACAGTGTTGCCAATCAATAGTGGAAGGAAGAAGAGGTCAATAATATGTGAGTTTTAGAATCTTAATTGGCTAATTACAGTTCACTGTTGCTTCAAGCAAAGGTCCATGAAAGGCAAAACACAAAACTACCACATAGTCAGATAATTGGGATAGTTCCTAGATCTACTTTGAGGAACAATTATTTTGTACCACATGTCCTTCAGGTATAAATCTGTACCCATCAAATGTCTATCTGGGACAGATGCAAGATGATTTAAAGGGTTATCTGTTTTGATTTAAATATTATTTTTATACAGCTTAACATAAAAGAGAAAGCATCTAAATGACAATCCTTTACTAAAAGATATATGAAGAGATTTCAAAGGCATAAAGGCTAGGTACCACTGAAAGTCAAGGAGTGCTTGAATTAAGTGCCCCTTTTATGAAGAATGCTAAAACCTCAGAACTTTTGAGTG
Organism: Pelodiscus sinensis; assembly: GCF_049634645.1. Classification (NCBI taxonomy): domain Eukaryota; kingdom Metazoa; phylum Chordata; order Testudines; family Trionychidae; genus Pelodiscus; species Pelodiscus sinensis. The sequence continues at coordinate 122,138,714 of NC_134712.1, read as the reverse complement.
TGCCTGGAATGGCATTGGCACTTCATGGGGGGTATTCTCCAGGGGATAAACAGAAAAATCACATGTCAATATATGGTAGAAGTGAACCAGAGTAACAAAAATGGACCAAGTCCCAAGGAAACATACATTTGTAACACAAGAGCCTAACTGAGCACATTGATATCTGAGTCACGTATTTATTTTAGAACATTTAGGGTACGTCTACACAGAATAGCTTAATTTGTAATAAGCTACTCAAACTGAGTTATGTCAGTTGTGTAGCTTATTTTAAAATAGCTTATTTAGAAATTGGGAGTGTCTACACAGCACTTATTTCAAAATAGAGCACTTTTCCCCCAACTTCCCTTATTCCTCACACAGTGAGGCTATGTCTACACTGCAAGGTTTTTACGCAAAAACCTGTGGAGCATCCATACCTCAAATGCGCTTTTGTGCAAATAAATCAACAGTTAAATGGCAAAAAAGAGGGTTTTTGTTGGTATAGGTAAACCTCCTTTTATGAGGCATAACTCCTTTTTGCACTACAGCTATTGCGCAAAAAGTCAAGTGTGGAGGCTCCAGAGAAAACCCCTGTGGGAAAAAGCACAGGTGCTCTGATGGCCATTCTGCGAATGGCCATCAGAGCGTTCTTGAGCAAGATCATCCATGCAGTGTGGACACTCTCTTGCGCAAAAGCACATTGCTTTTGCGATGTGCTTTGAGGTATGGACATGCTCTTGCTCAAGATGTTTTTGTGCAAAAACTCTTGCACAAAAGGCTTCTTGCGCAAAAGCATGTAGTGTAGACATAGCCCAAAGGTTACAGGACTTGGAGTAAGAAGTCCTCCAGCTTGTCAGTATTTTGATGCGTGTAGATGCAGACTAAGGTTATGTCTACACTGCCACTCTAGTTTGAACTAGGGTGGCTAATGTAGGCATTCGAATTTGCAAATGAAGCCTGGGATTTAAATATCCTGGGCTTCATTTGCATGTTCCCGAACGCCACCATTTTTAAATGCCCCGTAGTTCAAACTACCTGCCTGCGGCTACATGCAGCACAGACTAGGTAGTTCGAATTAAAGCTCCTAATTCGAACTACCGTTAAACTTCCTTGTCCTATGTTATAAAAAATGGTTGAATGAATTACTGCATAGCAGAGAAGAACTTGCAGCTATCCAAGGCTACATGTAGACTGTGGGTTTTTTCATGAAAGAGCAAACACGCTCTTTCAGGGAGCCCTGTATACCTCATTCCATAAGGGATAAGGACTCTGCTGAAAGAGGAGGCTTTTCCACCATTTGTCCCCGTCTAGACTGGGCCAAATGGCGGAAAAGCCTCTTCTGGAAAAGTAGTTGGAAAAAGCTATGGAAATCCTTATCCTTCCTTTTTTCCAAGGGTGCCAGGTCCATGTTGTTTCGGGGTGGGGCTTGAACCCTTGACCTCTGGTACCTTAGCCAGTCAAACAGTGCAAAATCAACACATCTTCAGGGCACTAGCCAAGAGCTGCAAGATCTTGCTATAAGTGTCTGCTCTGCTTAATTTGTGGCGATTTTCAAACCATATCACTCCGATTCAGGCAGAATAAGGGTTTGAACATGATACTGCTACATGCCAGGCTACAGAGTGTGAACATAGTTCTGTTTTAATGAATTTTCAGTAAAAAACATAAATGTTTTAGCTCCAGCACAGATTAAATTTATCAAAGGTATTGCAACCCTCTCCAGCTCTAAATTAGCTTTGGTGCTATACAATCTTTTCCAGTGACCCTGCCAAAGCTTTGATGATTTCAGCTCTGCATAAGAAACTGCCACTGGAACATATGGCACCGCTTCCAGCAACAGCGAAGTCTGTTCACTGTACTGATCTATGTAGTATGTTGGGATGGCACTGTTTACCATTGAAATCTAAAATTGGAAAAGGTCTGTTCAGTCATTCCCATCCATCTACCTAAAAGTAGAATAGAAATTTAAAATCACTTTTCCCCCCTCTCTCTCAGCAATGCTACAGAGGTTGGACTGAACCCGGGGAAAACACTTGCAGTTCTCCCCCAAAATGCCTGACATTTTTATTATTTCTGTTACTCTGCAAAAAACGAACAGTTCTAAGGAAGCTCAGTGCTGAACTCTATGCACACACAAAACTCCTATTGCTTTTGAAGAAAGGATCAGACAGACTCAAACTGGGTTAGTTATACACAATATAAATCAGGTCAAGTGCAGACTCCAACATACAAAAGATAAAGGAATATGTTCTGCTCCCAGTTACAACCATATTACTGCATTAGCTTCAATGAGGTGACAAGAGTATTACAGAGAGCAACAAAAATTGGCACAAGTGCTCTAGATTAAAATCAAGATTAACCTATTTAGTCCAGTAATTTTTTCCCTGGATCCTTATCATTTTATTCATTTGGGTAGACCTACTGAAGTTAGTAGAAATACTCACTTTAGTCAGAGGAGTAGCATTTGGCTCTGGAAAGTGGAAATTAAAATACAAAGCAGTACAGAAATTCACCTTTGTTATGTGTACATATATATGATAAAGTGTATATGATCTGGCAAATATGGATATGTATTCTTACTTTTTAGTTGAAGCTTTATAAAGGGTTAATTTTAAAACTAGTTCACGTAAAACAAGCATCACTTATAATCGCCTAGAATGACAACCTACAGGGAGTAATTTTGTACTCCTACAATAATTGGATGTGAAACATAATGATAATGAGACCTGAAGTTGTGCTGGAGTGTTTTTAAAGTGACATGACTAGAATTACGCTAAGTGGCAAATTTCAAGTGCAATACAGCTATAAGTTTGGAAGTCTTTCACACAAAATCCCAAGATCACCCCAAATACAAGAAGAGAGTAGAGAATCACTAATGTTCATTTGATCCTTGAGACTTTATACAGTGTTCTATAGCAAGAGATTGATTGCTGCAAGTACTATGAATATTAAATTGGCTGATTAACCATGATTCAATATATTTTAAAATTTCTGGCCATCTGTTAGGAGAAGCTTTGAAGCTTCATTATTAGGTAATGTTTGATAATTATTCTGAAAAGATGTCTAATGTAAATTTTCTCATTTAACTATATTATAATTTATTGGAGAAGTTTTTAGTCTTCTGGCTGTTTGCCTAATTGTTTTCAAGCAACAGCTGCCCAATATGAAAGGTAAGAAAAATATTAGAAACATCTCCACAACCAACCAATACTTTTGCTTGCATTATATTAACTGAGGAAATGTGCAGAAGCAGTTAATAATGAGACCTAAAAAGGCACTGAGTATATTGGCTGCTCTCTTCCAGCTGTTGACATTGAGAATCAGTTTAGGGAGCTCTTTAAAGCCCACATCTGGGCAGAGTTGTAGCAGCTGGTGTTTACTGACTCTGAACCAGATCCTGCTTGTAGTCATTTGATTAGTCAATAGGAAGTAATTTAGTGGAACTGATGGAACTATTCATGTTAGTAAAGTCATCAGAATTTGACCCTCTGTGGACTCTTCCATGGTGACAAATAGAAAACACCTAAGGGTGCTCTGCTCTACATAGGTCAACATATGGCAACTAATGTCAACATAACTGGGTCAGTGTCTACACTAAAACCTTCCTCCCTCTGACATAAGTTCCCTGCCACACTGACTGGCATAAATCTACTTCCATGAGAGGCATAGAGCTTATGTTGCTGAAGTTAGGGCAAAGCACTGTGTGTAGACACTGCATTCATTACATTATCTGTCTTGTCAATTGAACAGCTTTGGAGCTCAAGAGACTTCAGATCCTTCTCCTGGTTGGGAACCAGCGAAAGAACCTGAGGTACCCCCCATACCAGGAGCCAGGCAGTATTACCAATTTCATGGCTTTCCCTATTCCTAGAGGGGAACTGCAGTAGGAGGGAAGGTGGCATGGACAAGAAGCCTCAGGTGTCTTCCAGCTACTCCCAGCAGGTAATGGAACAGCCCACCAAGAGTTTTTTGGCACCACATTCATGACACAGAACTGCCAAACCAGACTCTCCCATCTTAGAAGTGGTCCTTGTCAAGCTGGGCACCACTGATCCAAGGAGGGTAGTGTGCACATGCACCACCACAAAAATTCCTTCAGTGGCTGTAAGCCAACCTAGAGGTAGGTCAACTTATGTTAATAATATATACATACCCTGAGCAGAAATACCGAATAGGCTAATTTAAGCACTTCTATTTCTGTAATCAGTCAGTGTATTTTTCTTCAGTTAAATTCTACTGTACTGTGCTTTCATTCTTTTTTTTCTTCTAAAGATAATTTTTTACTTAGAGGTTTTAGCTTTTAGCCAAACATTTGCTTTGTGAAATGAAACTATCGTGCTAATTTAAAGGATGAGGTTTTTCATTGTTTTTTATTCTGCATGGATGAAAAACTATTGGTATAGAAAAAAAACCCCTAAAGTCACGAGTTAAAAAACATTTGCTACTTATCTAAACTACCTAGTTGTTTCTCAAGCTGTCTTCAGCATGACTCTCAAATAAACACATATATTTTGTCTAAGCAGTTGAAGTCAATGCTTTATAAAAGCATTTGCTAAATGTATTTTTAAACATTTCCATACGTTTATCAAATTTTTTAAAATTGAATGAGTAGCTAAATATTTCTTAAACATTGGAGTTATTTCAGAGGCAGCGTGTTACAGGATCCTGATGGAGAGAACAGAGGGATGCTGCTGTTTTCTCCATTTTTGGGAGGTGAGAAGAGACTTTAATAGGAATATAGAACTTACTAGAAAACTTACCCAGCATTGCTCAAATCCTTCAGGGCAGAGGGCTGGAGATATGGGTACTGCAGAAATCAGGGGAGGGGGTTAGGGATGTGGGGGACTCCCAGCATGAGGCTGGGACTGAGGGGGGTGCAGAAGTCAGGTCAGTGGGCTAGGAGCTGTGGGGTGAGATTCAGGGGACATGGGTCTCAGGGCAAGGAGTGTGGGCACCTGCCAGCTTCTCCTCAGGCTTCATGCAGCCCACCTGATGGCTTCTACCCGGGACCAGCCCCAGGGCAGCAGTGCACTCAGCCTGCTGGCCAGATTCTTCCTGGGACGGCGGGGAGCATACGGCCTACCTGTTGGCCTCTTCCTGGAACAGTGCAAGGTGGGGGTGGGCAGTTGCCATGGAATTGCTCAAGCTTCAGATTCCAGGAATTGGCTCCTGTTTATCCTTTCCATGTTTGGTTAAAGCCCTCTTCTACCAAAATTACTTTTTCGTGTACATATTTACATTCCATGATCAAATCATCTCTTAACCTTTTGTTAAGCAATATAGAGAGGAAGTGTCTTGAACCTCTCACTATACAATCAGGGTTTCCAGATCATTAATCATTCCTGTAGTTCTTCTTCTCGTAACTTGTGAATTTTTCTGTGTGGACTTCATACCTAGACACACTATTCCAGTGATGGCCTGATGCTATGCAGAGAGTCAGCACCAATACCCTTTCCTAGCCAAAACTCCATTGCTTGTATATCCAAGGATTGTATTAGCACTTCTAGACATAGCACACCCCTGAGAGCTCATGTTCAGATTATTATCCATCATGATCCCTAAACCCTTTACCTACAGCCAGAGTCTTTCTCTGTTCTCTCCCACCTTTGGTTCTGCACTCCTTTTCCTCTCTCCCCACTTCATTCCCTTTCTCCCTTCTTCCATCAGTATGCCAAAACTATCTCCTCTCATGTACTCCACAGCCCCACCTTGACAACTATTAAATGTTAATAATGTAAATGCTTTTAGAGGTCATATCTTGATTCTTCTACTTCATACCCTGAAGGGCTACAGTTGAGATACATCATTCAAATACTGCTTTTCAGACACACAGATCCTGGTTTTCTTGCTGCCTAATTCAAGCTGGTACCAATAGGAACTGTTGGAGAGCTGGAAAGTAGATTTTAGTAGAATCATAGGCCAGTATTGTAGATTGGTTGTGAAATCAACAGTCCAGTGCTTCTGAGATCAAGATATTAATTAAACTGTTTTAGTTTTACATTTTTGTGGAACTCTACATTTCCTGATTCAGCTGGAGCTGAAGTAAAAAATGCTAATCCTGTGGAAAAAATACATGTTCAAATGTGTGAAAAAAAAATCTTTTCTACAGAAAATTTAATTCCATTTCCAAAGAACCAATATTGTTTGTTTGTTAAAAAATTTCCAGACTGGCTTCATGACTAGTTTACCTCTAACTGGAAGGCATACTAACTGGCTCCCCAGAAAGTAATACTCCATGCCACTTCAGGAACCAAGCAGTGCATCCAGCTATTGCAACTTTCAACAGAATCGCCATATTGCAGTGGAAATCAGCTTTGTCAAAAAGTATTAAGTCATCTCTATTGCTGGATCATTAGTATTGAGCAAGATAATTAGTATTGAGCAAGATAACTAGTTAGGCCTCAGCTGGAGTACTGTGTCCAGTTCTGGGCACCACATTTCAAGAAAGATGTGGAGAAATTGGAAAGGGTACAGAGAAGAGCGACAAGAATGATTAAAGGTTTAGAGAACATGACCTATGAAGCCAGGCTTCATGAACTGGGCTTGTTTAGTTTGGAAAAAAGAAGATTAAGGGGGGACATGATAGCGGTTTTCAAATATCTAAAAGGGTGTCACAAGGAGGAAGGAGAAAATTTGTTCCTCTTGGTTTCTGAGGACAGGACAAGGAGTAATGGGCTTAAAGTGCAGCAGGGGAGGTTTAGATTGGACATTAGGAAAAAATTCCTAACTGTCAGGGTCGTCAAATATTGGAATAAATTGCCAAGGGAGGTGGTGGAATCTCCCTCTCTGGAGATATTTAAGAACAGGTTAGATAGACATCTGTCAGGGATAGTGTAGACGGAGCTTGATCCTGCCTTGAGGGCGGGGGGCTGGACTCGATGACCTATCGAGGTCCCTTCCAGTCCTATTATTCTATGATTCTATGATAATGAAATCACACAAGGGAGACAAAAAATCCAAGTCAAATTGTGAACACAAGAATTGAGATGCTTCAGATAAGAATCCATGATTTTTTCCACAAGTTTTTGTATTTGAATTGCTATTGGTTTGATTTATTGAAAATTTGATGATAATATAGTTCCATATACATTGGGAGATTGGTCCATGTTACTCTTCCTAATGGTAGTAACAATTGAAACATTTTGTTCTTTATCATTTTTGTTCAGCTTTCATTGATGGGCAATTAAACAATTGCAATTACAAGAGAATATAGAAATCTCTGGAGTCTTGACTCTTCTGGAAAGGAGTATAATTGTTTGTTTAGATCTCAAATCTCATTTGGATTGGTTTTAATTTGAAAGATAATTACTCTTGCAAGGTAAATGAGTTACATGGAGTATCTTTGTTCAAACAGGTATAAACCTCACAAAGAAAAAAAATCACTCCATTTTGGGGGTTAGAGATTTCACTTTACTTTATTAAAAGCCAGTTGAGCTGTTATTGTAGGCTCCAGTGTGACCATTCAATCATTTTAATGAGAGAAGAATGATGTTTTTATAAATATAAATTGTGTGTGTATGTTTGACATACATGGACATGATTATCATGAAACTCTGGGGCCTTTGGCCAACCATCTCTTTGGAAGTTCTTTTAAAATGTCAAACCCCTAAACATCTTCCAACAGCTAATTTTCTTTTCTTTTTCCTGTAAATAAATAGTGTATCAGACTGTCAGACTTCCTCCCAGTATCCAAAATGTGAAATTGCCTACAGACATAAAGTCCCTGTGTGTTGCCTTGGCAGAGCTGTGAGACATCTGACTTTTAACACGCTATATTTTTTAGCTATAGAAAGACTGTCATTGGTCTAGGGCTGAATCTTTCCTGTAACTGAGTTTCGGGAAAGAGTCAGCCCTAGACCAATGACAGTCTGTCTAGAGCTAAAAAATATAGCATGTTAAAATTCAGATGTCTCACAGTTCTGCCAAGGCAACACACAGGGACTTTACGTCTTTAGGCAATGTCATATGATGGGTGAGATGGAGAAAGAGAGCAGGTTTCTGGAGGGACTTAGTTTAGTGAAACACGTGAAGGTTTGGGCATGTGGATTCTAAGTAAGTTATAAATCTCAGCATGTAGCATGATTTTCCATTCATGCCGTATAAATATATTTCTTATAACTCTACGTGCCTCAGCATTTGTTGCAATTGAAAGAAGGGTGAACTTCTATCAGCCGACGGTCAGGGCAGTGTGTGTATGTGTGTTACCGAGAAAAGGTTTAACATCTGTGTCTTTACCGCTAGGACCAGGGTCCCGTCGCGGAGGGCAGCCAACAGGCTGACAGGCACCCCAGAATTTATAGAAAAAGCTTATTACATCTCAGATTTCAGCTGCTAGGATACAGGATCCCTTCGCAGCGGGCAGTCTAGGGAAGACTGAGAGATGCCCCAACAGATCTGTCACCTGGGAGTGACACAATCCAAAATGCCCAAGCTCTTCCTATACCTGTCCCTTATGACCGGCTGAAGTTCTTTTAAATTGTGCTTGGTTCTGTTACAGCAACTGAAGGAGTCAGGTTAAAGCTTAAACAGTTACAGGTTTATTAAAGAAGCTTATAAATCATATGTTTGCAATGGCTATTGCTCTATTTCTTAACTGCTAGCAAATACAGATCTTAAAAATGGTTACAAAGAAAATAAAGATAGAAAATAGAAATAATGGTACCAAGTAAAAGCTTAATCTTTAAAGAGCTCTAAGTCTATGTGTACACTTAAGACAAAGGACCACATCCAGATACAATTTTTACCCCCTTTCTTTGCCTCTCGACTCCAGAGGGTCAAGCCAGGGCCGGTCCCTCAATTCCTAGGAAAGATGAATACGAGGTGGGCGTCCCAGTGGAACCTCAGGAGGTCAAACACCTAACCCACCCAGCAGATAGATGGTAGATTGACACTCAGAGTAAGTGTGCTGCTGGACCCATCTTTATACATATAGGGGCCCGTATCCTCTTTCTTATCTAAGATGCCAAATTGTACTGGTTTGTCTTTGCGACATCAGTTCTTACAAGGGAGTTTCAAGTTAATTTACACTTGCAAGAGAGAGAACTAAATTGTGAGTACTGGACATTTTTTTACTGAGCGAGAGATTCCTCCCCTCGTGGATGACTGTGTGTTCGTATCAATATGGGTTTCAGTCAAGGGCACTCCTCAGCAGCCTCTTGGTCAGCAATTGCCGTATCTCTGTTTACAGCCATTCAGGGTCACACAGCATAGCTGGGCCTTCTGTTCAAGGCTTTCAAAGACTATGCTTATTTTACTGCTCTGTGTGCCCTGTATGCTGCAGGCAAGCAAAAATGGATGTTACAGGGGGGTTCCTGTCTGGCTACAATTTCCTACTTTCCAAAGGACACATGACACTCACTTCCTACCCTGAAAGGACAAGAGCAATCTCACTTTAAAACTATGGCATTTTTATTTTATTACTATGAGTATGGTTTTTTAAACTATGAGAGAAGGTGTTTGGAGCACTTGTGTTATGGCAACTGAGGTAGCTGCCTTTACAGGTGAAGAGATACAAGAAACCATACTAATAAATTTGAAAACACTCCAAGAATAGTTTTTCTCCATATACACATGAGTTAATTAATTATATTTGCAATTAGATAGTCTGGTAAGGCTTTCAATTATTGCCAGCACATTTAGTTGCAGACTGTTTCCATTTGAATCTGATTAGTGTCAGGGTGTGTCTAAACTGCAGAGCTTAACTTGAAGTAAGCTACACAAATTGAGCCACGCCAACTGCATAGCTTATTTCAAAATAGCTTATTTCGAAATTGGGAGCGTCCACACAGTATTATTTTGAAAAAGAGCTCTCTTCCTCTGACTTCCCCTACACCTCGTACAATGAGGGTTACAGGAGTTGGAGTAAGAAGTCCTCCAGCTTGTCAGTATTTTGACATTACAGGCAGTCCCCGGGTTACGTACAAGATAGGGGCTGTAGGTTTGTTCTTAAGTTGAATCTGTATGTAAGTCGGAACTGGCGTCCAGATTCAGCCGCTGCTGAAACTGATCAGTTTCAACAGTGGCTGAATCTGGACGCCAGTTCTGACTTACATACAGATTCAACTTTAAGAACCCCAGGCATCCCCAAGTCAGCTGCTGCTGAAACTGATCAGCGGCTGATTCCAGGAAGCCCGGGGCGGCTGACTTGGGGATGCCTGGGACAGAGCAGCTGGGGTGCTGCTGGGTTGGTCCAGTGGCTGAATCAGGATGCCTGGGGCAGAGCAGCTGGGGTGCTGCTGGGTTGGTCCAGTAGCGCCCAAAGCGGCGCTACGGGACCAACCGGCAGCGCCCCAGCTGCTGTACCACAGGCATCTGGAGCAAAGCCGCGGAGCACGGGGGCAGCGGGACAGCCCAGACGCGCCGTGGCTGTCCTGCTGCCCTCGGGCTCCGTGGCTTTGCTCTTCTTTGCTCCCCGTCTCCCTGGTCTGCAGACCAGGGAGACGGGGAGCAAAGCAGAGCAAAGCCAAGGAGCACGCGGGCAGCGGACAGTCCAGACGCGTCTGGGCTGTCCGCTGCCCGCATGTTCCGCCACTTTGCTCCCCGTCTCCCTGGTCTGCAGACCAGGGAGACGGGGAGCAAAGCCAAGGAGCACGTGGGCAGCGACAGCCCAGACGCATCTGGGCTGTCCGCTGCCCACGTGCTCCGCCGCTTTGCTTCCTTTCCCTGCTCTGCTGGAGACCAGGGAGACGGGCCCCGTTTTTAACTGCGGATCCGACATAAGTCGGATTCGCGTTACTCGGGGACTGCCTGTATATTGAAATAACTGCTTGCTGTGTAGTTGCAGACTAATTTATTTTGAAATAACTCCAGTTATTTTGAAAAAAATTGGTTGTGTAGGCATACCTTCAGAGTTGCAGCTTTTCCCCTTTCAATGCAAATCTCCCTACCATGCTTTTATCACCTCAAGGTTGTATTGCTTCATAGAGGTATCTTAAATGAATCTGAATTGTAAAGGTCACCTTAATTTTTGTATCGGTATGGTCTTTGTTAGACTTGTTGATGTAATTTTTTTAAAAAAAATATATAGAACATACCAAACAGATACTAAATATAACTTGTTAAAGCCTACAGAACTCATTCACAATGCAGTAATACAAAAGTCATGCTGACCAAACTTTTCTACAATACACCATTGTCATTCATATTCAATCTCAGAATGACATAGTTTTACTTCTTCAAACAATTTTAAAATACACAGGTTTTTGAGAGTCTCACCAAAAGCAATACATCAGCTCGCCCTACTGGCTATTCAGAAGAGAGTAGTTATACCAGAATTCTTCAAACTGTTCATTCCTTTCTGCTGACATCAGCTATGATGTTGCTATAAAAACACCCAAAATTAAATCAAACAGTGCTAGAATAATATAGCAATGTGAAAAGATTCTTCTCAGGTGAGCATTTCATTAACAAATTGATGTTTATCACCTGGTGTTAGGGAAAAAAAAAGAGAACTGTGCCAATCAATCATTTTAAATTCTGCTCTGTGAAATGCTGCACAGTTATGGCCATTTGTGATACACTAATTATAGTTACTGTGCTCAATTCAATCATTTGTGCAGGTGTCTATTTAGCTGCCTGGTTATAACAGGTTAGTTTTTTTTATTCTTTATGGGCAACAGAGGGGCTTTGTTAAAGTGACTGGAAATTTTTGTATATTTATGCATTATTTCATTGTAAGATAACAGTCATGCTAATTCCTTTTCAAAATGGTGTGTGAATCATTAATCATTCCTTTCCTTACCAACATTAATGGAAGTCACACAGTTTAATCTCTCTTGGCCAACCTTGAAAATGTAACAATATTGGACACAAATGGCTCATATTTAACAATGTTGTTTACGGGACAATTCTTGTTCAGCTATTCTCTCTCTCTTTTGTAGTAAGGCACGTACAGAATCACTGTTAGACGAGTCATAATGGACTCTATGATGCAAATTGCAATGGTCAAAGCTCTCTAATTTGGCTTAATGAACCCTCTGCAGGACTTCAGTGATCCACAGGAATGTCAATGTGTAAATCTTGCCAAGGTCAGGCCGAGCATTTCAGGTAGATGCTCAGGTAGAGATAAAGCTATTGTGAAATTATTGGTAACCTTATATAATCATGTAATCAGCTGTTTTTTCATTGTCACTTGGATGAGGAGCTGATTGCAATTATTCTACAAGGTGATGCATTGTCCACTTTAATCAGACTATTACCAGAGAGCTTCTATGATTAAATTTTATGTCCTTTACTAGATCTTTATGGACACTACTAGTTTAGAAATCCATAGAAGCTGGGGAAGAAGAGTGACAGAGCCTGTTATTCAAGTTTTCTTTTGATAAAGAAAAAAAAAGATCAATTTTTCCTTTGTTTTTAAACAAAAAGGTAGAATACTATTTTTACTTTATTGTGCTGAACTCCTTTGATGCCTTGTTGCTGGTAATACTATTTCAAAGCCACTTTGAAAATAGGAAGGTCCTTGTATTCGCTTCTATCAGCCAAAAGCAATGAAGCATTACAATTTTCTGCCCATGCTATTAATAGAGTTGCAACTGAAGCAGAAGAAATTCAAGGACTTCCTTACATATTTTATTCTCATACCCCTAAGCAATGTAACACAAATCAAGGTGTACAAAGCATAAGTGACTTTTTCGGATGAAGTATTGCATTTATATAAACAGTAAAAAATTTGTTAAGCATATTGATTCATTATATTTCCATTTTTTTGCTGAAAATTCAAAAAGGGTTGCATGGCCTTACACACAATAAAATAAATACCATAACACAATACATATCCTATGCAACACAGTGACAGGAAACTGAATCCCACATACTGTAACATTAATAGAAAAAAATAATGTGCCCAGAATGAGTGCAGTACCTTACCAATACTAGGCAAAATTCATAGTCTTATTAAGTCACTTACAATGTAACAATGATACTCACAAAATAGCATGAGTTAATACAAAAGAAAATACAGTACTATTACATGACGGACACATTTCTACCAACTTATGCCGACCATTATGCTTACCTTCATGCCTCTAGCTTCCATCCCAAACACATTTCTCAATCTATTATTTACAGCCAAGCCCTAAGATACAACCGGATTTGCGCCAATCCCACAGACAGATACAAACACCTACAGGAGCTATATAGAGCATTCTTAAAGCTGAAATACCCACCCGGAGAAGTGAAAAAAACAGATTGACAGAGCCAGAAGAGTACCTATACGTGAACTACTTCAAGACAGGCCAAGGAGAGAAAACAACAGAATTCTACTCATCATAACCTACAGCCCACAACTTAAACCCTTCTAATGCATTATCAACAATCTACAACCTATCCTAGAAAATGACCCCTCGCTCTCACAGGCCATGGGGGAAAGGCCAATCCTCACCTACAGACAAACCCCTAATCTCAAACAAATTCTTTCCAATAACCACGCAATGCACCTACATCATAATCATCCAGGAACTTCACCCCTGCAGTATGCCTCAGTGCCAGCTCTGTCCATACAGCTACACAAGCGATTTTATCACTGGACCCAACCACATCAGCCACCACATCAGAGGCTCATTTAACTGCACATCCACTAATGTGATCTATGCGGCAATACCCCACTGCCATTTATATTGGCCAAACTGGACAGTCTCTATAGGAAAGAATTAATGGACACAAATCAGATATCCCAAAAGGCAACACTCAAACCTATTGGAGAACACTTTAACCTGCCTGGGTACTCATTAATGTATCTCAAAGTCACCGTGTTGTATCAGGCCAATTCCACAAGCCAAATACACAGGGAAGCCTTGGAACTTGACTTCATTTACACATTTGGAACCCATCACAAAAGTATGAATAAAGACATTACCTGACTAGCACGCTACATTCCACATCCTAATAACTTAAAAACCAAACAATGGGTAAAAGCTTCAGAGGGGTAGCCAAGTTAGTCTATAACAGGAAAAACTTAAAAAAACCTTAAAAAACAATGAAAAGTCTAGCAGCACCTTAAAGACTAACAAAACATGTAGATGGTATCATGAGCTTTCATGGGCAAAACCCACTTCTTCAGAGGATAAAGAATTTGCACTTTTTCTATCAGATTCATGTAACTTGAGCACTCTAATTCACTATTTCCCCCCCCCTTTTTCTTTCCTTCTCCCCCCCCCCCCATCCCCTATTTATTTTGTAACTGGTCCTTTAATAACTCCATTCCTCTGAAGAATTGGGTTGGTACCCACAAAAGCTCATGATACCATCTACATGTTTTGTTAGTCTTTAAGGTGCTGTTAGATTATTCATTGTTTTTCAAGTTTTCCAGTTACAAACTAAGTCAGCTACCCCCCTGAAGCTTTGGAAAAGTGAGGTTAGAGGTAAGCACTAAACATGGCAAACCTGAAACCCAGCGGAATTATTTTACACCCCCCCCCTCCCTTTTTTCCAGGCAATACATTATCTAACCAGATATTTTCACTGTATTTATATTCTTAAATACACATCAAATTATTCTTACAATGCATTAAAGCAGGGTTTCCCAAACTTTTTTTAGCCATAGAGGCCCTATGGGGTTCTGAAAATTTGGCGGAGATCTTACTAGCTCTTTCTTGGTATCAGCAACAAAATTCTGAGTGCAACAGTATTTTGCGGGCAACTCTTTTTTTTTTACTACATTGCTCATCAAGCATACACATCACAATATCTTTCACACAAGGCTTGATGAGTTTTTCTGCAATTGTATACACTTCTACAGTGAGTGCAGTATGATAGCTCACTTTGTAGGATAATTTTACCGTGTTTTTGTTGTCTGATATAGTATTTTTCATCCCAGAGACTTTACTTTTTGAAAGTATGTCAATCTTCCACTTGAAAAAAATGTTTGCCTTTTCTTTGTGTTCAGAATGATTTGTTGCTAAATGCCTTCATAGTTGAGCAGATATCAAACTATTGGAGAGTGCTTTGTTGCACACTGGACATTGCACATTGGAAGCATCTTTATTTTCAATGCAAGTGGAAAGACGAAACTGTCATCATGCTTTCATTTCAGGTTAAATGCTGATAATACGGTGGATAAGGGTGGTTTATTTTTCAACAGCTCACTTTCCAATTTATCAGACACTAAAGGGTGCGACTGTCCTTTTCCTCCTGTCCCAACATTTTGCTCAATTATTCCAGCCAAAGTCCAATTGTTAGTAGCGAAAGTTTCTTTTTTTGGCAATGTATCCATGGAGAGTATGTTTGCCATGTACTGCAAAATATTGAATGAAAACGCAGCATGAAGAACACTGTATTGCAGTGGGCTTTGGTCCCCCCAAAAACGAGAAACAAATATCTTCTTAAATCTCTGAGTTATGAAGAACTAGGCCAGAGGGTTGAATAGGGCATTTTAAAGCATCCAATACATTAGTTCTCAAACTTTTTGGCTTGGTGCCCTTCCTGCTCAATGCAGACCTTTCCTCGTACCACCAGCCAACCACTCATGACAAAATGGGTGCAGGATGGAGTGGGGGTGCAGGGTCTCATCAAGAAGTGGGGTAGAGGAGCAGGCTGGGAATGAGGGTCCTGGTCAGGAGGTCGGGTGCAAGAGAAGATTGGGAGTTTAGGTAGGAGTGGGATCAATGAGGGGGATGGGGGTGCAGGGTCTAAGCATGAGAGGGACTGGGGCCACTTACCTGGCTCCGTGTCTCCTGCCATTCACAGGCACCACCCCCTGCTGGTCACATTGGTCATGATTCCAGCCATTGGGAGCAGTGGGGAAAGTCTCCAAACAAGCAGTTTCCTGTGCTGCCCTTCCCCCCCGCCCAGCTGAGGGCAGGGAGAGCAGCTGAGGGAAGAGTTGCAACCTTCCCCCACAAGCTGGATCTGTCCTGCGAGATTCCCCCCCCCCCCCCCCGCCTGCGCCCCGCCCCGACACACACACAGAGGTAACCCAGCACTAGTGCACCAGTGGTGGCTCCTAGCTGCAGGGGAGGTGAGCTCTGAGCTTGCAGCCCACCTGCAAGACAAGAGTGGTCCACAGACCACTCTTTGAGACCCATTGATCTAATATATGTCATTGGGCCTGCAGCTTGTGAGAAACTTGCTATAAGCTACTACAGCACACCTTTATCTGTGTCAGCTGTAGGCTCAGTGTTTCACCAAGCTACACATGTGGAGGACACTTTGGGAAACACTGCATTAGATACATTGCCTAGTAATTCAAGTCAGGGATCAGGACCTCATTGTGCAAGGTGCTGTAGAAACATAGGAAAAATGCCCCTTGTTCCAACTAGACCATTGCTTAAATATTGTCTCACTGTTTTCTATCTTCTTATTTCCCCCACCGCAATCACATGGTCACATCAATAGCCACCCAGGCTACAGTTACACTGCAGGCTTTTTGCGCAAGAATGGCCATTCTTGAGCAAAACTTGTGGAGCGTCTACACTGCACGTGCATTCTTGTGCAAGTACATTTACAGTAAAGCATCAGAAGAGAGGGCTTCTTGCACAATAGTTACTCCTCTTCCCACAAGGAATAAGCCCTCTTGCACAAGAGCTCTTGCGCAAGAAGGCAGTGTAGACAGGCAACAGGGATTTCTTGTGCAAGAAACCTCTGTGGCTAAAATGGCTATCATAGCTTTCTTGCACAAGAGAGCGTTCACACTGCCATGGACGCTCTTGCGCAAAAGCACAATTCTTGTTCAAAAGCACATGGCAGTGTGGATGCACTCGTGTGCAAGAACTTTTGCGCAAGAACTCTTGCACAAAACAGTTCTTGCACAAGAAGCCTGCAGTGTAGACGTAGCCCCAGAGAATGCTGCTAAGTAGTCCTTTCGCTTCTAAGCAGAATTCCCTCAAAGGGCGAACACAGTAATCTTTTCTTTGTGTAAGAGTTCCAGGTGGATTTTATAGGGACAATTTGGATGACACTGGTGTTGCCTCTGAGACTGTTACTGTGCGGTGCCCAATAGCACCTGTGACTTTACTGAATATCAATGCCAATCACCAGGTCTGGATCAGCTTTACCAATCATAACTGTTATTAATTTTAGTGAACTACTATGAACTTTGTCTGACATCATTTCTGCTTCTCTTTTAAAACCAGATCCATTGATGGCTAATACAGTTTGTGTTTGGCAATTGAGGGCATGCTCTGCCACCATTTTGTTCCTTAACATATGTACTATTTTATTTTGTTATTGTTTGGAACACAGAGAAAGGCATAATAGTCCATAAATTTCAGCTGTTTTTCTTGAGCTTGTCTTTCCCTTTAACAGTTCATAGACAAAAGCCTTTCAAATAGCCTTCAAGAAGCTTGTCTGGCCAATCAGAAAGTGATGATAGACAGTAAATATGAATTCACCAAGGGTTTATTATGCTGATGATTTCGATCAGTTCTTCACATTTTCTCTAGTGTTGAAAAATAAGGAATCAAGCTTTTCTTTGTAGAAAAACAAGCAAATAGGGTGAAAAGAGGCACCAAAAAGCTACTGAAGAAACAAACCACCACAAGATACTCCCCTTCCTTTCCATCAGTTCAAGATCTGTTCTTCATTTTTTGAGGAGTAAGGATTATTTTGAGGGGAGGGTTTTATCTCAAAATAACCCCATTTTTTCTCTCAAAATAGCGCTATCCTGCAATAGCGCCATAATGTGATTATGCAAATGAAGCACAGGATATATAAATCCATGCTTCATTTGCAATTTCAGGTGTCTGCATTTGCATTGGGAGGCTAGGCCCAATTAAAAAAAAGAGGGAAGCCCAACTATTATATAGATTCCATTTTTTTTTCAGCACAGCACCTAGCTATATAGATTCCATTTCCTCTGGAGAAGGGATAGAGGCGTTTTGTTGATTCAGTGAAGCACATAGCTTGTTATCATTATACCAATCACACAGAAGATGAAATGGCTCTCTGGAGAATAAGAACTCAGAGAGTCAGCTGATTAGCCCTCACAATGGAAACTTGGGGCATTCATACTTGTGGAGAAGGCTTGAATTGGATTTTGTGGCAATTCATTTTTTAAATTCCTTTTGTAGATAAAGCCAACTGTCTAAAAGGAGTGAAACTTGGAATGTTTGGAACAGGGTCAGGAGAAGCCTATTGCTCACCCAAGTGATTAAAAACCATTTCTGGAGACCCAAAAAATGTAACAGATTTATTTAAACATGCCAACTAGGTCTGGACCAAAAATATCCCTGTTATGCAGATCAAAGAGGCAATGAAAAGATAACATCAAAAGATAACATCAGCTGAAGCATGCATAGAGATCGTTTTAATACAAATGAGGAATCATGTATATCAAATGCTGTATGGGCACCACCCAGAAAGTAGAATAAGTTAAGATATCTCTCCTCTCCTTTGACAAATGTGATTGTCCAACAAATCTCTTAATAGTTTATTTTATGTGTGTCCTGGATAACTTAAATTAAGAACATTTTAAGAACTGTACTATGTTAATGGAGTCCAGTTGCTAAATCATGTCTCTGTTTCATATACCTAGATATTTAGTACTGTTAATATATTATTAGCAGTCAGTCAACTTGGATTAGGTACAAGCCATATTTTGGCTAGAACAGATGTCCGGCACAATTATAGATCACACAATATGTACAGGAAATGTATGCTAAAAGGAATCCAATGCCATTGCCAATCAGGGAATCCATGAAAACTGAGGACACATCATGAATCTCTGGTATGGCTTTACCATCTTATGTAGAATATGCTTGTGTTTTAAGAGTGGAACAAGTCAGGATTAGAATCAACGAGTAATGATTGCATGCCATACACTTGCGTTGGGCATAGCATGCAACCAAAAAAGGATTTCTTAATATTGACCATCAAAACTTACAAAGAAAAACTTAAAAAAACAAAAAATAGTCTAGTAGCAACCTAAAAGACAGAGGTGTAGTCTACACTACAGTGTTATTTCGAAATATCTTATTTCGAAATAGTTATTTTGAAATAATGCATCTACACACAAAATGTATTTCGAAATAGCATTTTGCTATTTTGAAGTAGCACGTCCACACTGAGTGGACTCTGAATCGCATTTAAGGTTGGCCAGAACCAGTTCCAGCAGGGCACCAGGTCAGGACTTACTGTGTGGGGCTGCTGCCTGAGGCTATGAGGTCTATGCTTAAAGGGACCTCCCTGGACAGCTAGTTCTCAGGCTCCCCTGCTTGCTTGTCTACCTCAATGAGGGACAGCAAAGAATTTTATCTCTGCGTGCTCTGGTTTCCCTCACACGGAACACCACAGCACTCGGCAACATGGAGCCAGAGCTACCCCAGGCACTCTGGTGCTTCTCTTGGATGTGTTTCTGCGAGCTTGACTACACTTTCTGCAGGCTGCCATCCAGGAGGTCCATCGGGGGGCTGTCAGTATCCTGGTGGACCTGCGGGAGAGCTTCCACCCTGAGGAGCACTAAGAGCCTCCCTGGTCTGCCCCACTGGGGGCTTGTGCTTCATTCCTCCCTCATGGCTTTCCACTTACCCCTTCCTAACTCCCCTTCCTTGTGTCAAATAAAATACATGTATTTTCATGAACACAAACTCTCTTTATTTAACAAAACTGGGGGGGAGGGAATGAAACTCTGGTGAGACTGGGTAAAGGAGGTGGAAGAGGGAAGAGGAGAGAGTGGGAGAGGGGAGGGGGAAACCTGGGAGGGGGAGCTGGAAGGGGAATAAAGGGGAGGGGAAGCTCAGGGCTCTGGGTTGGGTGTCTCACCATGACAACATGATTGTCATGCAAACCTGCTTCTGGGTTCGCATGTGGACTTTGGTGTCCAGGCTGGCAGTTATCCTGCCATAGACGGCTGTGTTCCTCTGTCTAGTGCAGAGATCATGGATGTTGGGGACATCCCCCCCAAACTTGAATAATGTCCATGATCTCCGCCCTGGACCAGGAAGGTGCCTGCCTTCTCTGGGCCCTGTCAGGCTCCTGGGAGCTGGCAGACTGGTCCTGGGGAGCGGTGGAGGGCTGGCTGCCAGTGGCTTCTTGTCTCATGTTTTGGTGCCACTGGGTCAGAGGCAGTGACTGCTGGCTTTGGGCTGGCAGGCTTGGAGCTGGCACAGGCACTCTGATCAGAGTCTACCCCTTTAAGGGCTCTGGGGAAGGGGGGAAGGAGAAAAGTGTTCTTGGTTGAGGCCAGAGTGGCCACCAGGGCACCCTGGGAAGGCTAGAGGCCCCCTATTTCGAAATAAGTGTGTACACAGCATTTATTTCAAAATAGCTATTTCGAATTTGGTGTTATTCCTCATAGAATGAGGTTTACCAAATTCAAAATAAGCGCTCTGCTATTTCAAATTTATTTCAAAATTGCAGTTTGGCTGTGTAGACACTAGGAAAGTTATTTTGAAATAAGGGCTGTTATTTAAAAATAACGTTGCTGTGTAGACATACCCTTACAAAATATGTAGATGATATTATGAGTTTTTGTGGGCATAGCCCACTTCTTCAGATGACTGGAAGGAGTGGGTTGTGCCCACAAAAGCTCATGATACCATCTATATGTTTTGTTAGTCATTAAGGTGCTACTAGACTATTCAATGTTTTTTAAGTTTTTCTAGTTACAGACTAACTCGGCTACCCCTCTGAAGCTGTAAAACCTAAGAAGGAGTGTCATGTGCTCAAATGGCATGCTAGCCATTGTGAATTAAAAACAGACAATACTTCTCCATTCAAAATCTCAACAGGATGCAAAAAGCAACAGTAACAATAGATAGCACTTGCATCACATTTTTCATCAGTAGATTTCAAAGCACTTTATAAAGCAGGCCACCATGATTATCTCTGGTTTGTTTACAGTATTGCAAAGATTTGTCCAGAAAGAAAGAAGAGTCTCTCTGAATGGCTTGTGATCCCATAGCAACAGTGCTGTATTGCTACTTACTTGTATGTGGAATGGAAAAAATGCCACTTGCTTGTTTTCTGGCCAGCTTTAAGGGGTTTTTTTTGGTTTGTTTTAAAACAGAGATTCAGTTGGGCATTATCATAAGACCAAATCCATTCTTCATTGTTAGAAGACCACCTGCTCCTCTAACTCTTTAGCCGACACCAGGGAGACAACAGTATTTTCTATCTTTTGGATAGTGCCCTAAAGAATGCAAAATACTAGCTAATTTAATGAGTTTTCACCTACAGTTTCTCCTGTGGGATGGAAATCAGTTCACATTAGATAAGGTCCAGAGAAGATACCAACCAAACATGATACTCCAATCTAACTTTCTTTCAAAATTAAATCCATTAATATTATAGGCTAAACTGTTCTGTTGACCTAACAAAATAGCAGGTGATGGAATTTAGCAGAGAGATAGAATTTAGCTGGCTCTGTGTGGTTTGATGCAGTACACTAATGCCAGATCAGCTGTAGGGGAAATGGGAATGACTTTCTGCACAGAGGTGTCTAGGACTAGTTGTTTTTTCCCTGTTCACATTCACATGTAAGCTTGAAGCTGACATTTTATTTTCAAGTTACACAAAGCTGAACTCCTTGAAGGGGAAATTTTGGAGTAAACAGAGCATGAAAAGTTTCTGTTCAGAATAGGATGGCAAAAATTATCTAATATTTTTAAAAAGGGGGGAATGTAGGAGAGAAGAGATTGTCTTGTGTGTTCACAGTCCATTTTCCATAGGCCTTTGGGTAAGATGTTATGGTCTGATAAAATCCAAATTAACACTTTCTTTTTAGATGAATGGATTACGCATCATTTCACCTGTTAGTATACAAGAAGCATAGAGAAGGAAACAAGTGAAATGAAGCCCAGAAAAGGCTCTAAAAAAAGGGTGTCC
This sequence comes from Pelodiscus sinensis, assembly GCF_049634645.1. Taxonomy (NCBI): domain Eukaryota; kingdom Metazoa; phylum Chordata; order Testudines; family Trionychidae; genus Pelodiscus; species Pelodiscus sinensis. The sequence continues at coordinate 122,116,976 of NC_134712.1, read as the reverse complement.
GAATTGAGTCCAAGTCACAGTGATATTTCTAATTTATTCATTTCTTCCTCTAGTGTATTGTGTAGTAAGAGTAATTAGTTTACCCAATATTTGCACCTAAATCCAAATATATATTCTCTGACCCTAGCCCAACAACTACATTCCAGCAGATTACTTCTAATTTTTTCCACACCCTGGCAAAGTTCTGGAATATAGAACCTGACAACAAATTCAGGAAGTAATACACCATAGCACTAGATTGCAATGTACCTGTAGGACCATTTTCTATACTTTAAAGATAATATGTGCCCTCTAATATATTTGCATTATCCTGTGGCCTTCATGACAGTACAGAACTTAGACAGTGGAATTGCCTTGACGTGACAAGAGACAAAATTTATCCCAAAAGACAAGAGATTAATTTTCAAAGCTGCTTAATGGATTTAGAGGCCCCTCTCCTGAAGTTAATGGGCATTATGTGGCTAACTCTCCACACCAGTTACCAACCATCATTTTATTTTATTTATTAGGAAAAAGTAATATAGTGACTCAGTTTAATTAGGCAGTCACTGCTTTGAACTCTATTGCTATTTGGACAAACAAGTCAATCAAAATCTAGCTCTGCACCTACCAACAATCCCTTTCTTCTGCTGCAAAATCCAAGTTTCAGTTTTCATACAGAGATCCTGGATCTTTGCCAACCCTCCTATTTCTATCTCAGAAGTTACAGATGTAATAAGGGGATAACAGAGAATGACAAATCTCTAGAGTGGATAGGATAGAACTAATGTGACTTGCAAAGCAAAGTTCAGAGAGATTGTTAACATCTCAATGTCTGGGTCACGGGAAAGAAAATAAATATATAAAGAAAGGCAAACAGAGAATAGAAATCTGGATGAAAAAAAATAACACTAGAGAAAAATACAGAAGAGTGGGGAGGGGAGGAGCTAAAAAGCCACTCTGGGAAACTTTTCTGAAGCCAGTTTGCACTCTCTCATTCAAGACAATGGAACTGTTTGAGTGAGGAAAGTGAATAAATGAAAATGGGCCTGACCATCTGTCCTAAACAGAGAGGAAGTCAGGGACATATGAATAGATATGATTCGGTGGAAAGAGAAAAAAGATTACCAGAAAAAAAAATCTAGCAGAGAAATTGCAGCACATTTTGCTGGTAAATTTCCAAAACTGATGACTTCTAAGAACGGAGCACAGGTGAAAAAAAATAGTAAGAATGCCAACAGAGACCAATAATCACCTGAGATAGGATGAGATAACTTTCTTAAACATCTGATTAAATAACAGAAATAAAGATAAACAAGGAAAGGAAAGGAGGACTGAATTTAAAAGAGTGCTACATATCTTCAGGCTTTTTTTTCAGAGCAACGATAAGTTCAAATATTTTTCAACATTCATTTACAACTTAATAGGCTAGGCCTTGAGGGACTCAGCTGGATTCTTTTTTTTCCTAAGAGCTCATCAACTCAAAGTAATTTTTTCCCTCAAAATACTTCAAATTTGACTGACTTTTATCTGGTTATATGCAGTTGTCAGGTGGAAGGGAAGGTTAACACTTACCCAAAGATATTCTGGACCATTCAGAATATGGTCCAAATTAGCTTAATTCCAGAAGAGTGTTATTTTGTAACATCCTTACTAATAGAAATTACGTTATATAGACCTAACATGGGGAACTAATGGAAATGTGGGACTAGCAAGCTACATTTTATGTTAAAGAAAAATTCTTTGTACCATCAGTTTTGAAAAAAACCTACCCCAACCCATTGTGCTGATGCTGATAAAACTTAGGAAATTTTTCTGATTTCTTATGTGTAATAATTCCTAAGCAAAGTGCAATTGAAAGATCTGAAAACAATAAGGATTCTAATCAGACAGCTGAGAGCAAATATTTGCTGACAATTGTGCAAAGAATTCTGACAAGTTTCGCAATTATTTCTATTTAGAATATATTGTCCCTCTGATCAAGCCTAGAGGATGCTCAGCAGATTACTCTTAGGCTATGTCTACACTGGCATGATTTTCCAGAAATGCTTTTAATGGAAAAGTTTTCCATTAAAAGCATTTTCGGAAAAGCACGTCTAGATTGGCAGGACTCTTTTCCGCAAAAGCACTTTTTGCAGAAAAGCGTCCGTGGCCAACCTAGATGCGCTTTTCCGCAAAAAAGCCCCAATTGCCATTTTCACGATCGGGGCTTTTTTGCGGAAAACAAATCTCTGCTGTCTACACTGGCCCTTTTGCGCAAAAGTTTTTTGGAAAAAGACTTTTGCCTGAATGGGAGCAGCATAGTATTTCCGCAAAAGCACTGACAATCTTACATGAGATCATCTGTGCTTTTGCGGAAATTCAAGCGGCTAGTGTAGACAGCTAGCAAGTTTTGGAGTGTGTCTACACTGTACCCATAATTCAAAATAAGCTACTCAATCTGAGCCATGAAAATTGTGTAGTTAGTTCAAGTCAATTCTGAAATAGCTTATTTCAAAATTTAGTGCTGTCTATACAGTATTTCAAAATTGCTTGTCTGAAACGCCCCTTATTCCTCGTGCAATGAGGCTTACGGGGACGTTGGAATAGCAAACTTGTTATATTTCAAAATAACAAGTGCACTCAAAAGATGCAGAACAGCTATTTCAGGATACCTTTGGTATCTCAAAGTAGTGCTGCAATATAGACTTAACTCTAGTAAGAAGTAGCTGAACATGCACAGAGCAGTCTCCCTCTTCAAAAGAACCCCTTTCCTCCACAGGTTTTATGGTACCATGGGCTCTGGATCCCAGTGGACCAACCCTGCTCCTTGAAGGGAATTACATGTACCAACTTCCCATTATCTTTTTCTGTAGAACTGATACACTTTTGGGAACATGCTACAGAGTCTGACCATTCTCTGTCCACTTGCCTCTGCGCCTGGAGAGGTAAGCATACTGAATATAGCTACTTGCTCCCTCTACAGGGCCGCATGTTGAATACACATGGATTTGTTCCCCTCTACATCGGGCATGCTGACCTATATGTTGCCCAGGGTATGTCTACACTACCACCCTAGTTCAAACTAGGGTGGTTAATGTAGGCAACCGAAGTTGCAAATGAAGCCTGGGATTTAAATATCCCAGGCTTCATTTGCATCTTGCCGGGTGCCACCATTTTTAAAGCCCCGGTAGTTCAGACTCCGTGCCCACGGCTACACGCGGCATGGAGTAGGTAGTTCGGATTAGGCTCTCTAAGGTGTACCGGTATTTCGGATTAGAGAGCCTAATCCGAACTACCTACTCTGTGCCGCGTGTAGCCACGGGCATGGTGTCCGAACTACCAGGGCTTTAAAAATGGCGGCGCCTGGCAAGATGCAAATGAAGGCCGGGATATTTAAATCCCGGGCTCCATTTGCAACTTCAGTTGCCTACATTAACCACCCTAGTTAGAACTAGGGTGGTAGTGTAGACATACCCCCAGAGAGTCAGAGCTCATAGTTAACAGTCTCAGCTCTCAAGGTCCAGCATTTTTCTGATAGAAATGTAGCCGTGTTAGTCTGGGGTAGCTGAAGCAAAATGCAGGACAATGTAGCACTTTAAAGACTAACAAGATGGTTTATTAGATGATGAGCTTTCGTGGGCCAGACCCACTTCCTCAGATCAAATAGTGGAAGAAAGTAGTCACAACCATATATACCAAAGCATACAATTAAAAAAATGAACAAATATGAAAAGGACAAATCACATTGCAGAACAGGAGGGGGATGCAGGGGGGGGAAGGAAGGAAGGTAAGTGTCTGTGAATTGATGATATTAGAGGTAGGGAGAGTGGGATGTTTGTGAGTTAATGGTATTAGAGGTGATAATTGGGGAAACTATCTTGGTAATGGGTGAGATAGTTCAAGTGTTTGTTGAGCATTTTTCTGTTCATATTGTATTGCACTTTTACAGCTCTCCACCAATGGCCCACAAAGCACTTTGCAGAGATAAATAAGAATCATTGTCCCCATTCTAAGGATAAGAGTGCCAAAGTTTGGAGCTGTTAAGTGAATTTTTCAGGCTCACACACACAGTCAGTAGCAGATTGAGTAGCAGAAATCATGACTCTGGAATCATGAACACCCTTCGCCACTGAGTTTATTTTGTTTCAATATTAGCATGTAGTATTATTTAAACTATTAAGACAAAACATCTTCTGAATTAACAATAACGCCTTTGATAATAAACTGCATTTTTATTTTGCAACAAGCTAACTATATCTTAATATTGAATATTTGGGGCCAATTTCTCTGCAGTTTTACAACTAGATTCAATCTGTTAATTGAAGTCAGTGTAACACTTCTTTGAATACCAATAATAATGAGTCCCTATGTGATTAGTTACATTTCAAGATGCTACAAATAAATATGTTATGAAGTTTCAACTACTGGTAGCATTCAGGATTTTTTTTTTAACCTAAGGAAACAGACAAAATTTACAACAGGTTTGGTTCTACATTATATTACAGTTAACAATCTAAAATGTTTTATTCTTCAGGCCTTATTAGGATCCTTAACTAATTGAAGCATAATAGGGGTTTACAGTAGTTTATTAGGGGAAAATAGCCCTGGGGGGCATTAAAACCATTAAATAAAATATCCCACACAAGGCTCTGATATTTGAGAAGGGAATATGATGAGTTTTAACTACTCCTTCTAGAGTTTATTTACTCTGTCTGCAAAATGTCCCAAGGTGGGAAGAGGAGGAAAGCAAGACACCTTTAAGCTGTAATTGTTCTGATGTTGGAATCTGCTATAGCCTGGGGTTTGATCAGCTGGCAGTACTGCTTTAATTTATATCAGAATGAATGTTTCCCTTGGGATTCTTCCACTGAATAGGGATCACTAAATTGTAGTTTGAACTGAGTATGCCCATATGTAGGGGTCAATTGCAGTAGAACTCTGTATGTGTGTAGTATAGGGGTGGTGAGGCCTGCATTCTCCCCCTTTTCCAATCCCCCCCCTTTTCCCTACTACTGATGAGCCAGAAGCAAGCCTCTAAGAACATATGCCATTGTAGCAAGAACAAATTGTATATAAGGGTGGGAACATAACAATCTTGTTTACCTAAATGTACTGATCTTGTAAACAAAGTCAAAGGACAAGCAGTACAGCTATACTGTAACAAGCAATGAGTAACCCCTGGAAATTTCCAAACTGCTACAAACAAGGTAGAGACACAATGTTTAAAGCTGCACCAGAGCACAGCAATTTGGATCTCACCAATGGGCTTTGGTTACCAGCACCTCGCCTTCTAGATGTGAATCTGCTGATGGTCACAAAATGATGGGGGTAAGTAGCTCATTTCTCTTAGGTTCAGTGTGTTATATTGTAAGTTTAAAAAAAAATCATGCACATTTTGAATGTGTATTTCAAAATATAACTATTGATATCTCCAGAAACAGAAATATAATAGCCTTTTATAGACTGGCTTTTTTTGGCAGAGATTCTGGAGCAAGCAGTTTTTTGCGGATCTATCAGTAGACAAACTGTTTGCTATTCAGTTTCTGTTGAATAATAACATTCTGTCCATATTCTATGGTGCTCCCCAAAGTATTTAGAGGATTACCTGACATCACCACTAGAGCTGAAGTTCCTTAAACCCAGAGATGTTAAGTTTCTAAATCTTAAAATCATAGGTCATGTTTGTAGAATTTTTAAATTCTTATAAGGAGGATTATTTTATTTACAGTATTTCAAAATGCTACCAGATTCTAAAGAGTTTATAGTCTCTGTAAACCCTATACAAATATATTCTGAGTGCAGGACCTCAGTGAAATTATAACAGTGAAACCCAGCTTTACCAAAAGGCAATCTTATGCACTAGATCCAAATCAGGAAAACAACTTTAAAGTTATAACTTGTGAGATATATATTTTTCCCTGCCTGTCATCTCTCTTCACTACCGCCCACAAAAGTAACACATTTTTCAAATTCCTATAAACCCAAGAAAACCTTTTTTGACCAACATAACACATTTTAGTACAATGTATCATTTCTTCAAAAATAAGAAAAGGAAAATGAGACTAAAACAAAATAATTACTCAGTGTCTAGATGGGAAGAAAACACAAACTGCAACAGTTAGTTGTGAAATGGTCACTTTAGCTGTATTACTGTTTAGCTGTACTTGATTTAGAAGGATCAGTTCCAAAAAGGGACCAGTCAGGGGAAGATTTTATACAACTGCAACTTGGCAAACAATTAGTCACTAAGTAAAAAAGGCATTTTGGTATTATATGTAGCACACTCCCCCAATGTTCTTTGGGGGCTGGTAGAAGTTTTCAGAAAATGAAATGAGGGGATCAAAACTGATCTTTGTAAGTTTTGTCCACCCCTTAAAGACAGGAGCTAGCTAATTTTAATTACTAAATCAACCATACCTGAGTGAGATCATGCAGACTGCCATATAAAGAGCATTAGGTGGCTGTAATGAATGAGAGGGAAAATTTAGATGGGGGATACTGTGTGTGTAGGGAAGATATAGCAGAGAGGTGTGGCAGGGATTAACCAGTTCTTGCTAGAAATCCTAATTTCTGGTTTACCCTTAAAACTAAGGGATGTTGCCCAGAGATGTGATGAACTCACATATCTAAGAAATATGGTTAAACTGCCTTAAGTCCTGCTTTAGATGCCATTAGATCAATGGGAAAATTATTTTGTGACTTAGATATTGGCTCTTGAGGGTACGGATTTACTACAGCAATTGGATAAAACTTTCTATTCCATAATGATAGAACATAATCTTGCCCTGAATTTGATTAGCCACAGACTTGCCAATAATTAAACCCCCAAATTACTATAGATCTTCGTATATCAAACAAAATTCTATAAAATCTTTGAAGATGTGCCTGTAGCCAATGCTTACCATTATCCATTTTAAAATATCAAGGAATGATAACAGGAAATGCTCAAGTTTCAATTTTAAACATTTACAGTTTTACTTTCTATAGCATGAGAATATTGTTTCATTTCTGTATGCACTGCTGGGCAGAACAAAAGGATTACAATTCTAAATAAAGGCACAGTAGAGTTACTGTCAAAAGTGTTTCCTAACTTTAACCATTCTATTTAAAAATAGTATGTTCTTCTTTCCAAAAAAATCTATTTGAACCATAAATGCTATATGCTGCACAATCTCCTGAAGAGACAGTTTAAAACAGAAACATTTAAATGTAAACTTAAAATGAACTGCCGTGGTCCTCTGCAGAATGTCTAACTTTTTTTTTAAGTTCAAGTGCCAGTTTTATTGTTAGGCTATATCTACACTGCCAGCTTCTTGCGCAAAAACTTGCCTGCTGGCTACACTGCACGAGTGTTCTTGCGCAAGTAAATTTACAGCATAGTGTTGCAAAACAGGGCTTCTTCCAGAAGAGTTATTCCTCTCCCCATGAGGAATAAGCCCTCTTGCGCAAGAGTTCTTCCACGAGGGCAGCATAGACAGACAACGTGAATTTCTTGCGCAAGAAGCCCCTTTGTTTAAAATGGCCATCAGAGCTTTCTTGCGCAAGAGAGTGTCTACACTGCGATGGATGCTCTTGCACAAAAGCACGTGCCTTGTGCAAAAGGACATGGCAGTGTAGACACTCTCTTGTGGAAGATTTTTTGCATAAGAACTCTTCCGCAAAAGAGTTCTTGCGCAAGAAGTCGCCAGTATAGACATAGCCTTAGAGTGGTGCGTTAGGGCACAGTGGTGTCAGAGGATTTTTGCAGGCTCCTTTTTAACGGAAAAAAGGCCTTTGAGATTCTAAAAATTTCTCTCTTCCAGTTTCATTTTTGTTTCATATGATAAAACAGCTAACAGCAAGAGTGTGAGCTAACGTAACCCATAAATACCATGTGTATGAAAGTAAGACAGAGGTAGGCTATAATTTTTTCAGGGGGGCCACTTCATGAATTTTAGTACATGCTTATGGACTAGCCATGCCCCCTTCGCCCAGAAGGGGGTTGGCCTCCAGGGGAAGGAGTAGGACTGGGGGTACAAGAGAGAAAGAGAGAGAGTGAGTGTGAAAGAGAGAGGTGCTCTGTGTGTGAGAAGCAGACTTTGTGCCACAGACTGTGTGTAAGACACAGACACAGTATGGCCCAGCGTGTGTGGCTATGTCTAGACTACAGGGGTTTTCTTTTAGAAAAAAAGTGGCCTTTTTTCGAAAAAGCATCACCTGCATCTAGACTGCCGCTGTGTTCTTTCGAAATTAAACCTCATTTTATGAGGAAGAATGCCTTTTTTCTAAAGATCTCTTTAAAAAAAAAAGCATTCTTGACTGCAAACAGGGCTTTTTCAAAAGAGAGCGTCCAGATTGCCTGGGTGCTCTCTTTTGAAAAAGCAGATCGCTTTTTCAAAAAAAGTTTTGGCTGTCTAGACAATTTCATTCAAAAGAAGCATGTAGTCTAGATGTACCCTGTATGTATGACAGTGACACTGAGGCTACATCTACACCACAGGCTTCTTGCACAAGAAGCTTCTTGCAGAAAAGATCTTCCTCAAAAACTTCTTGCGCAATAGCACGTCCACACTCCAAAAGTGCAGCGGAAAAACAAAGTACTTTTGCAAAAGACAGCGTCCAGAACACATGAACACTGTCCCACAAGAAAGCTCTGATTGCTATTCATAGAATGGCCACCAGGGCATCTGTGCTTGTTTCGATAGCCTGTTTTTGCACAAAACCCCCCTGCTGCCCATCCCCACACACCTTTTTGCTCAATAACTCTTGAGCAAAATGGGGTTAGTCCTCGTAGGAAGAATAATATCTATACTGCAAAACCCCCTCTGTTCTGTCGATTCACTGTACATTTTCTTGCACAAAAACGTGTTTGAGGTGGGGACACTCCACGAGTTTTTGCGCAAAAACTCTGAAGTGTAGACGTAGTTAGAATGCGTGTGCTAGTTGCTGCTGGGTACGTTTCTGAGAAAAGTGACATGCTGTCTCTTTAAGAATCCCTCTGGAAAGCAGTATTGGGTGAAAAGAATATGATGAATGGTTGGAATATTTTCAGCTAAATTTAATTTTGCTAAATATGGAATATTTTTTGAAGATGTATCAAATTCCTCAATATTTTCTACTCTGGGAAGAAGCAAGAAAGATGGATAATCTATAGGCTGGTAGTTAAATCACTGGCTTAGGATTTAGGCGATCCAGATTTAAGTCTCTCCTTAACCTGAGTAAGAATGAGAATGAAAAACTGCTATGAGTCACAGACCCCACAACTTAGGGTCACCTTTCAACAAAATATGGTTTTCACAAAAATACTTCAAAGATTCAAAGGTTTTGGTCTCATTCCAATAGGGAACAAAGGGAAAGTTCTACGCTTCAGAAGTTGTTGCAAAGTAGATTTGTCATTCTCTGGTCAGCTCTATGTATGTGTTGCATTTTTTTCTACCTGGTCCAATTTACATATAATTTAAATGTGTCTCCTTCTGTCGCATGTCTTCATTTATATAGAATGCAGATTTTAAAAAAACCTCCTACAGGGATTTAATATTTATTATACAGAATTCTTAGGGCATGATAAGGAGGATTTTCTTACAGATCTTGAAGCTATTAATACCAATCTGCTTACCTTTCCTCATTTCCCTAAGGTACCAACAGAAAAAACATCCCTTCTAGTGTAAGTCTATTTGAAGAACTGAGGAAAGTGAGATCATCCATTTTCCTAAAGTTGTTATAATTTCAGAATCTCTTAACCTACATTATTCACTCTCTGGATAGCAAAAGTGTTTGCCCAAGATATTTTCCTTATAGATTTCTATGTTAGTTTTCTTTATGGCTATACTAAAAGATGCAAAGAAAATATTCTTTTCAACCCTTCAATTCAAGGAGACAATTGTTTTTTCTGTCCTTACTGGGTGAAAATCTGTAATGTGGCCATGATCTATATAGTTACCTTTTGTAGAGCTTGGTGAAAACTGGAAAAAAGATTAAACAAAATGTTTGAAATGTGAAGGTATTTTCCATTTGACAATTTCTCCTTATTTTTATACCCTGTTATGATATTTTTCATTTAAATATTCATTTCCCATCATTATCTCCTCTCTTTTTGTTTCTGGGTATAATAATATGAATGATGACCAGGGTTTAGTTTAGTCATTTTAATTTGTTTGCTTTTTCACTCTTTTTTTCTGATCCACTTTAGTTTTCAAATGGAAAGGTTAGAGAGAGGCACAGTTACAGAGGTCTGTACTTCCTTTTACCACTCTGTAACTTTTCTAAAGCTGAAGAAATTGTAGTAAATTTTTAGCTTTTTAACATGAACATATTTATTATACAAATCAAATGAGAAATGTTGACCAGTTCCATCCTTCGTTCTTACAAAGGATTTTAGTTAGCTTCAGATTAGTGGGCACTAATGAAGTGTCATGGAGGTACAAATGAAGTCAAGAAAAGGAAAATTAGCACATGCGTAAAACTGGCAACTAGTACTGAATACATAGAAAGCCATTGGTACTGGTGTTAATTTTTAAATCTTCCTTGTATTATGGAAACAATGTTGAGAATCATTAAATAGTAGATTAAAAGATATAAAATATTATATTGCCTTTATATAAATGTGTGGTATGCCCATAACTTGAATACTGCATGCACACGTGGTCATCCTATCTCAAGAAAAGATATACTGAAATTGGGACAGGTTCAAAAACGGACAAGGATGTGAAATGGCTTCTGTATGAGGAAAGATTAATACAACTGGGACTTTTCAGTTTGGAAGAGAGACGACTAAAGGGGGTACATTAGATGTCTATAAAATTATGACTAATGTGGAGAAAAAGTAAATAAGCAAGTGTTATTTACTCCTTCTCGTAACATGTGAACTATGGGATCACCAAAAATAGATTAATAGGCAGCAAGTTTAAACCAATAAAAGGACTATTTTTTACTCTCAATGCACAGCCTGTGGAACGCTTCACTTTAGCCAGGATGGGCAAGGATGGTGTCCCTAGCCTTTGTGGGCTCATCTAGACTATGCTGAAGTTTTAAAAGAGGATATGCAAATTCCACAGGAATCCGATCTCACTTTCAAAAGCAAAAAAATTAGGTTTACGCGGCTTTTCGAGAAAAGGGTGGGGGTTGCCAAAAAACCCATGTTCCGACTACTTTTACTTTCGAAAGCTCTGTGGAATTTGAATATTCTCTTTCAAAATTTCAGTGTAGTCTAGACATAGCCTTTTGACAGAAACTGGGAATGGGCAAAGTGGATGGATCACTTGATAATTACCTGTTCTGTTCATTCCCTCTGAGGCACCTGTCTTTTGGCAATAATATTAGAGGTAAGACAGCATCTGGGCCATTGCTGTTTTACACATCCCCACTTCTCAAAGATAAGAGGGCAAATTATAGTAGTCCAAATATATTAATGGTTGTATCTGAATTCCTCATAAGTAATTATCAGTGAAATTTGTCCCAACTGAAATGTTTCTTATATGACAAAGTCTGGAGGGTAAGGACTGTGTTGTGTTATGTGTTTGTTCAGCACCTAACAAGTACTCATTCTTGAATTATCTCAGAGGAAACAAACAATCTAAGAATGGCTATAGAAAGACTGCTGCTTCAAAATTAACTTTAAAATGATCCTGTTAAATGCTGCCTACAGCATAGCATTGATGCTTGAATTGTGTGACAGAGTCACAGTGAGGAAAATGGTCACATTTTTCAGTGTCATTCAGATCAGGCCTTTCTTGTCATGTTTTCTATATCATTCTGGACTCCTTCCCTTCAGCTCTGTTTTTTCCATCTTTATTCTAGTGTGAATATTCACATCTAAAATGTGCTAAAAGAGGGATATTGTGAAAGTGAAATAAAGTTGTTAAGCATTTCAAATATTCAAAGCAAAGGTATGCTGTTCGGCAAAATAGAAGCATTGGCTGAATTTTGGAGGTTCATTAAACAAGAAAGTACGAGCACTTGAGTCTAGCCTAGGTTTAAAGTGACAGAATGGAACTGTATTGTAGTAAAGAAAGGCAGAGACTGCCTTCAGCTCCCACTCTCTGGAATGTTTTGACTATTGTAAATTTGATCATGTTCCCATTTGAAGGACAAGGCAGCAGTGATAATACAAGCCTAATGTTGCCACCGTTTTTTCTCTTTCTTTAAAACAACTGCAGATTGATTTTTAAGGCAAAAAAAGATATAGCTGCAGTTACACTGACTGAAAATGCATCTTCAAACTTCCTACAGAGTATGAAAGACAAACAATTTTTAAAGAGGAATGTATATTGGTGGCACTGCTTGACCCATATCTCCAGAACAGATTTGAAAGACTCCTTTCCAACTGCAGACAAAAAAATACTTTAATCTTTTCACAATTATTATATATTTTGAAGAGGTTGTTTGTGGATTTGTTTGTGCAAAATAAAATCATACTTCAGGATTACCTACTGATATCATATTTTGAATACACAATTCTGCCAGTTAAATTAGCAGATTACACTACTTTTTACACTGGAATATGCTGGGTAAAAAGTTTAATATTTTTTCATCAAAAAAATGACTATTATGACTAGAGTTTGTAAACATTGTTGCTAACAACATTAAAATTGAGTCAACTATTCAACTGTCATTTTAGTGCAAAGACAATTTTTACTGTTACAAATCGCAAAATTCAAATTAGTTATGGAAAGAGTAATGGAAGCTTTATAAGTTTCCAATTCAAGTTTACTGTGTATGGTAATTATTCAATAAAATGAATAATTTTGTAGTTGAGATCCTTCAAATTTAAAACTATTCTTTGACTTCCCTTAGGCAAGCACATTAATAAATTCTATGACATATATTGAATCTCTAGAACTTTCCTACAAGTGTAAGCTATGCAAAATGAATTTGCCCGGTCAATGATATGACTCACCTGCTAGTATGTAATGTTTTCTCTGATGGACCATAGTCAGAGAATGTGTACACTGCTGAGTTGTTTCAGAAAAATGGCTTTTTTTTCCATAAAAACCCGTCATTTACGTCCACAATGCAATTGTGTTCTTTTGACAAAAAATCAAAAGAACAGAAGGGTTTTTCCGACATTGGTAAACCTCTTTCTACGAGGAAGAAGGGAGTATGTGACAGGGCGTTCACCCTGCACTGGCTCTTTAAGGGAAAACCCCAGCCTGGAGTAGGGCCTGGGAGTTTAGCCCCACCTGTGGCTGCATTAGTTAATTAGGGCCCAGCTGGGAGCTATATAAGAGGATGGGCTGCTGCTCCCAGGGAGAGCAGCGAGAGCCTGGCTGCTGGGGGTGTAGGAGGCTCCCTGGAGCTTGGGCAAGGCAAGGCAAGGCAAGGCAAGGCAAGGCTAGGGGAGCTCTGGCCAAGCAAACCCCCAGACTGCAGGGCCTGAAGAACGGCCCGCTGAAAAAACGACAACCCCCGAAATGGGGCTCAGAGACTGATATGGGCACTGCCGGAGGGCAGTGTCCTGAAGAGGACGCCACGGCCTGGAGGAAAGAGGGGAAACGCCACCTGAGGGAAGGTACCCTGCCAGCAGAAGGAGGTAATTCCTAGGACAGACGGCAGGGGGTGCTATGGTGGTGAGTGAACCCCCTCACAGAGTAGAAAGGGAAGAGGGAGTTCTTTTGAAAGAAGAAGAAAGAGGAAAAAGTACAGGTGCCCTGGTGGCCACTCCATCCTTAGTAATCACAGCTTAAATGCGAGATAGTATCCATTCAGTGTGGACGCTATCTTTCAAAAGCAGATTGCTTTTTCGATGCGATTTTGCTGTGTAGATTCTCTCTTTCGGAAGAAGTTTTTTCAGAAGATCTCTTCTGGAGAAGTTTCTTCCGAAAGAAGTCTGCAGTCTAGACGTAGCCCGCGAGAGAGATTCAGGCACAGAAGACTTTACAAGTGATAATATTCATTGTCTAAATAGAATTGTAGCAAAGCTAATAATAAACACTTCTCTAAGATCTAACAGCTTATACATTCAGATAAACAGAACTTGTAATACAAATAGCAATAGTATCACCTGCTGACTTCCCAAAGTGTTTACAACTATAAATTTTTTATTAATAAACTATTACCAACATCTTCAAACATAGGTGCCCTAAATAAAGTAGCCTGACAGACTGTAGTAATGAATATCCAGAACTCAAATTGAAATCAGTGGATGCTGCGGGCACTTAGCAGCCCTGAAAATGTTTCACATTTATTTAAGTAAGTAAATAGGGAATTAGTGCCTAACTGTAGGGGAATCTCAACCCAACCTCTTTATGTATTTATAACTTTGCTCATACATTTATTTGTGGGTGCAATTTTTGTGCATCATGACTTCTGAAATCAAATGGCAGAATGTATTTGTGCAAAAAAATGCACTAGCTTTACATACAAAGAAAGATTTTTTTACTATAGTTTTTTGTGTGTGCACATAAATTAAAGCTGTATTTTAGTATTTGATATCATCTACATTAAGCATTCACAGCTTCTTTAATCAAGCTTTTATTCTGAATGTTTATGCTATTTTAGTTTTATTCTTGCTCCCAAAGGGCCAGGTTCAGCTGCTGCCAGATGAACTTGGGACTTTATGGCTTGAAGTGTACCACTCAATAATTTCCTTGCTCTTTTCATTCCATCTGAAACATCTGGCACAAACATCTGGCATTATCAAAAGACAGGATACTGGGCTGGATGGATCAGTTCTTTCACATTTTTATGTTCTGATATGTTGCTGAGCACTCTCAAATAACTGATCGCCCACAATAGCTACTGAAATCAGTAGGAACTTGTGTTATTCAGCAGTTCACAAAAGGCAATCAGCATACTATGGCTATGTCTAGATTGCAAGCTTCTTTCAGAAGAAGCTTTTCCAGAAGTGATCTTCCGGAAAAGCTTATTTCAAAAGAAAGCATCCACACAGCAAAAACTGCAACGAAAAAGCGATGAGATTTTTCAAAAGATAATAGCCACATTCATTGGACGCTAGCTCGCATTTAAGTTGTGGCCACCAGGGAACCTGTGTTATTTCCTAGAGGCCTCTTCCAAAAGAACTCCCTCTTCTGTGTCCACACGCACCTTTTTCCAAAAAAATGTTCTTTTGGAAAAAGGCTTCTTCCTCATAGAAAATGGTTTACCACTGACAGAAAAAACCCTCCATTCTTTTGCCTTTCTGTCAAACACAATAGCAGGTGGATATAAGTGTAGTTTTTTCCAGAAAAACAGCTCTTTTTCCAAAAAAATGCTGCAGTGTAGACATACCCTGTTAAGAATGAGTACTAGTGCTTCATATGGGAGTTTGTGCGACTCATCAAAAGCACCTTCTAAGGTTCAAGCCTCAATACTTCAACATGCCACTTGGAAGATTCACAGCTGATGCAGGCACAACAAATTCTAGGGGAGATGATGCCAATTTCTTTTCCAGCAGTGACTCACATCACTTCAGTCAAGGCTAATATTCACACCCAAGAATTCCAGGAGTCCCAAGTCTCCTATCCATTATTTAACATCTGCACAGTTCTCAAACATCCATCAGCACACCATTAGGTGTAATCTTTTGAGAAGATCTCTCACTTTCAAAACAAATCATTCAGCGATGGAGGAGACAATAGCTGTTTAAGTTAGTTCAGTGTGAGATATTAAACTGTCAGGGTAATTTATGAGCTTTTTTAACAGTGCATTTGTTTGTTTCATATCTAAATCATATCTGCACGATGCCCCAGATGAATTATTCTCATTATACTAAAACAGACACACTGTAGTGCAACATGATTGATATTATCCAATAAGCAATATCACAAATCAATATAACTGATCAAAACTCCAGAGGATGGAGGCACAGTCAAGCTAAATGTCCACAGAGTTACACTGATCTGCGTTTTCCATTTTGCTGTACTGAATCTGAACAACAAAAATTTCATTCCCATTATCTTTTTTAAATGATCTTTTGAAAATACTTGGTCCTATTTGGATTCAAGTTTTTTGCTTCCATTGAGCATATCAAAATTCTTTTGTTTAGCTACGATCTGATATTTCCATAAGGATATGAGTAACCCAAACATTAACATGTGATCTGTCATAAGAACCAATTTATCTAATGATACATTGTACTGACACCTACCAAAACCCAAGTTATGTCAATAGAAAAAAGAAATGGAATTAGGAGTTGGCCATTTGGTACTTGGCTGATAATTAACAGGTCAGGAGAGCTGTAAGAGTCAATTACCTTTTTTGTTTTTGTTCTAAACTGTTGCAATTTCCACATATTCTCTTACAAATTTCTCCTCATATACTGTCTCATAAAATGAACAAAAAAAGAACAAGCTAAAAATCAGTTATGAGTGGTGCAATGCTCATGATAAAGGGGTGTGCACTACAGAAATGTTAAAGAACTTTTGAGCTGACTAGCTCTGAAAGTACAGCAGAGTAGTAAAGTAGAACTTCTTTGAAGTGTTCTATTCCACTAACTTGTCTGGGATGATCTAGAAGATATTACTTAGTCTTGTCATGAGTACAGGTGACTGAACTATGACCTTTTGAGGTTCCTTCCAATCCTATGATTGTATTATTGGAAAGGTTAGATGCTTATTGCATTAGCAAACTTATATACAGCAGTATTTGTCCCTGAGGTGTTTGCAAATTTGATGTCACCATGAGAGTCTAATGTGTTTAAGGAAACTGGAGTAACCTAATTTAACCACTTAGGACAGTTCTTAAATGACGCTTTATAGACTTCTAAGAAATTAGAGCCATTGCCTTCATTTGACAAAAAACACATTTATTCTACCTCCCATGTAATTTTGCTTAAATGTTTCAGGTGTACAATTTTGCTAGCCTAACTTTTTTCTTGTAGAAAAATTCATGGCACAGATTTGCTATGAAAAACTTATAAAATCCATAAAATAAATAATAATGGACAGAAATGAGAATGGGAGCATGGGGGAGAAGTTACTAATAAGAGGAAATCTTAAAGTCTATTATTTATAATAGGAGTAGCCTGACTGATAATTATCAACATCATTAACACAGACTAGATTGGGCCTTTGCAGTAATTGCTCCATAAGCAGCAACACTCCTCAGCAAGTTTCCATCTATATACTCTGGTTCCTCCTTTGCCCAAATATAGGGGAAAGTTATCTGCACCAGACCTACACCCAGCATAATTTACTACTTTCTCCGTCCAAATTCACCTGTGCTGGGATGATGAGTGGCAGTGATGAAGCTAAGAATTGCCTCGTATTTTAATCCAAATCACATTTTTATGTGTACCCTGCATGGCAAAGGGCTCAGCAATGCTATGGAGGCAGCTTTCTTTTCTCGTACTATGAAAGGGGCAGCCAATCCATTGGAGAACTTTACACTCTCTTGCTTCCCTATGTGGTCCATCATATTATGCTCCAAGTGATTTTCATACATAGCTCTCAAAATGCCCTACAAAGAAGCTGTATGTAGTGTTGTTGCAGCTATGTTGATCTCAGGACATTAGGAAGACGAGATTGGTCAAGTCCAATTTTTTTATTGGATCAACTTCTCTTGGTGAGAGAGATGAGCTTTTGAGTTTACACATTGCTCTCTTTCAGGTCTGGAAAATATACTCAGAGTTTGTAATTAAAAACTTGTGGATCGACCGTACCAGCTGACTCAGGCTCATGGAACTTAGGCTAGATCTGTTTCACTGTAGTGTAGAAGTTTGGGCTCAAGCTGGGAGAATTCCCCTCTCTGCCCCTGTCCTGGGAACTGTAGTCTCAGCCAGTGGGGAGGGGCTCTTCAGCTCCACTGCAACGCTTGGTGTATTTTTTAATTAAATCTAAGGCTGCGTCTACATTGGCAAGATTTTGTGCAAATACTTTTAACGCAAGAGCTTTTGCATTAAAGTATTTGTGCAAGAGAGCGTCTACACTGGAATGTGCTTTTGCACAAAAGCATCCGTGCCAGTGTAGACACTCTCTTGCACAAGAAAGCTCTGATGGCCATTTTAGCCATTAGGCTTTCTTGTGCAAGAAATTCATGTTGCTTGTCTACACTGACCTCATGCGCAAGAACAGTTGCGCAAGAGGGCTTTTTCCTGAGCGGGAGCATCATAGTTCTTGTGCAAGAAGCACTGATTTCACACATTGGAACGTCAGTGTTCTTGAGCAAGAACTCCCCACCAGTGTAGACAGGCAGCATGTTTTTGCGCAAAAGCATGTGCTTTTGAGCAAAATCATGCCAATGTAGACACAGCCTAAATGTTTTCACAGATCCTATGGACAGGTCCAATTTTAGCTCTTTTTTTTTTTTTTTTTTGGACTGTCGATTTTATAAACAGTTGGCAGTGCTGCTCACTGCATTTATGACGTCTAAGGGTACGTCTACTCATCAGTGTTATTTGTGAATCACTGATGTTATTCCAAAATAACATAGTCTGTGTCTACATACAAGCAGTTATTTTGACATAATGTCAAAATAATGTCGAGCTGGAGGACTTCATACTCTGACTCCCGTAACCCTCATTTTATGAGGAGTAAGAGAAGTTATAGGAAGAGTGCTCTACCTCGGACTTCCTGCTGTATGTAGACAGCACCAAAAGCCGAAATAAGATATTTCAACTTAAGCTACACAATTGAAATAGCTCAAGTTTTAGAGCTTCTTTCAGATTTAGTCCTGCTGTGTAAGTATGCCTTAAGTCTTCATCCTCAAAGGAAGCCTACTCAGCATCTCCAAAAGATGAGACTGGATGCTTACATTTTAACTTTGCTAGATACTAAAGATCATGGATTGACTAGAGACATTGCATTTGCAGCTGATTACAATTATTTATAACCTTCTAATCCCCTCATCCTTCCAGCTTTCTCCCTCATAATGACTGAAGAAGTGTTAACTGGTCACTTAACAAATATTTCAAGAGAAGATTGAAAGAAAACTGTTTATACTAAACAATCTGTTCCACCTTTCTTTAGCTGTGACACCTTGAGTACATTTCCCAGATCTGAATAAGAGCTCTGTGTAAGCTCAAAAGCTGTTTCTCTCATATTATCGCAAAGATATTATCTCACTCACCTTGTCTCTCTCTAAAGCAGGTTTATGACCATTAATCCAGTGTTATAGATGGAAAATTGAAGAACAGAGATTAATTGCCTTTATTACATCTATTATATAACAAACCTCTACTAGGCACAATGTGATCTAGCTAAATTTACAAATTCAAGTTCTAAAAATAAGTCACAGATCAGTATGTTGGCTTATTACAAGAAGTCAGGTGTCTCCTTAAATATGTGGAGGTATAATTCCTGATTTTTTTTCCTCAAAACGTCCCGCACATCTCTCATTTTGTTTCCATCAATTTTTCATGTAGTCCTCTCTATCATAGTTTATTGGTTTAATTTAAACTGGAACTATCTGCTATTGAATTTTATTATATGTATGAGCAGATCTGTTATATATTCATTAAATTTTATCCTGATCACTAAAGAGTCTGTTTTTGGCCAAAATCCTCACTGCAAAAGGACTGGGTAAATCCTTCATTTAAATAACTTCTTTTACCTCTATGAGCAATGATGAAAAACAAAGCCTCTGCCAAACACTAAGACTATGTCACACTACGAGTTTTCTCACCAAAAAATATGTTAATGAGGGACTCATTTACTTGAGTCGTGATCTCATTTGCATATTTTCTGCCGTTCTGTTTTTTAACTAGGGTTTTTGTGCAAAAACAAGCAGTGTAGACAGTTTCTTTTTGTGCAAAAACCCCTTTTCTCACCAGACCAGTAAACCTCCTTTTCTAGGGCATAAGGATCTGGTAGGAAAAGGGGCTTTTGTGCAAAAAGAAAACTTCCACACTACTTTTTTTTCCCACAAAAACCCTTTGCACAAAACAGCATGAATAAATTATGCAAATGAGGCACGACAGTATGCTAATATGTGCCACATTTGCATAATCACTGCCAGCGAAACTGGCAGTGTCCATGTAGCCTAAGTGAGTTTCTTTATAGTTATTCTTATAGAGAACAAATTATTGCTACAGATCCATTTTCCCATCAATAAATGTGCATTGGTACTATGGGGCTACGTCTACACTGGCCCCTTTTCCGAAAGGGGCATGCTAATTTTAAACTTCGTAATAGGGAAATCCGCGGGGGATTTAAATATCCCCCGCGGCATTTAAATAAAAATGTCCGCCGCTTTTTTCCGGCTTGTAGAAAAGCCGGAAAAGAGCGTCTAGACTGGCCCCGATCCTCCGGAATAAAGCCCTATTCCGGAGAATCTCTTATTCTTACTTCAAAGGAATTCCTACTTTGAAGTAGGAATAAGAGATCCTCCGGAATAGGGCTTTATTCCGGAGGATCGGGCCAGTCTAGATGCTCTTTTCCGGCTTTTCTACAAGCCGGAAAAAAGCGGCGGACATATTTATTTAAATCCCATGGGGGATATTTAAATCCCTCGCGGATTTCCCTATTACGAAGTTTAAAATTAGCATGCCCCTTTCGGAAAAGGGGCCAGTGTAGACATAGCCTGGTAGTAATAAAACCCAAATGCTCCCAATATGAAATAGTTTCAAAAGACAGTTCAATTAAAAACAAAATCAACCTAAATTTAATAAATTCCCGTATTATACTGTTAATTCAGAATTGAATCTCGTTTTTGATGTGAACACTGTATCTGAAAATTAGGTTATTAGAAAGGCATATGTTTTCATGGATGATGAATGGGTTTTATCCATGAAAGCTTATGCCCTAATAAATCTGGACATGCCTACACAAGGAAATTATTTTGAAATGAAATAATTAGTCCCAAAATAAATATTTTGAAATAGCATGTTCACACTTCAAGGAAGTCTTGAAACTATTCTGAGGCAGGCTCCATTAATGTGGATGCGCTACCTCAACTTAGAACCCCAGGAAGCACTGGGGAGTAATTACTTTGAATTACTCTAAGGAGTAGTTATTTCAAAATAAGAGCATCCACACTACTGCTATTTCAAAATAACTATTTTGAAATAAGCCTTATTCCTTTTGGAAAGCAGGAGTTATGGTTATGATAACCAGCCACTTATTTCGAAATAATGGGCTTGATAGTGTGGATGCACCACTTGTTGTTTCAAAATAAGGGGAGTTATTCTGAACTAATTCCCTAGTATAGACCAGGGCTAAGGTGCAACAGGACTCCTCATTTTAATATGAGATAGCATCAGAACACTGAGTATGTAGAGATATCTCAGGAATGTAAATAATCACTCTCTCAGGCATCTACTTTGCAGATTTTTCAAAAAGTAGGGGGCCTGGAATGTGACATTGACAAGTTATTACTCTCCTCCATGAAATTAGACTGCAGAAATTAGTAGGGAAGTGCTATTGTATATTATTATCAGACAATATTCCTTATGCTAAAGCTTAAACTCTAAAGAGTGCTACTCTTGTGATTGTTTTTAATAAATCCATAAACATCTCATACTTGTGATAGGCTAACATGCATGCAAGTGTCTCCCATGCACTCTGTTCTCTCTATTGGTTAACAGTCCACTATCTTCATTGCCGGTTAAAGGAAGCATTTAGTTATGAGACTTTTCAGAACACCAGTGGCTCAAATTTCAGCCTCATAAACTACTGCATTTCTGTTCACAACTAACTTCTGCTCCTGTGGATTGATACATTTTAAAAACTTGGGATGAAGCACATGAAAGCTAGAGACAAATCATTTTGGTCAAAGCGTCCAATTATGAACAAGATTCCAAAGCAAATTACACTCTTCCGTAAACGACTCTAGGGTACTCTGCAAAAATTAACTTTTCATGAAGCCTTCCTCAAAGTACCCAAAATTATGATAGAGAGTGAAGAGCAAGAGGTGAAAAACATCCTCAATCATGTATCCAAAACCAGTTTCCTCCACAAAAAATGAGAGAAGAACAGAATACTCAACAACACACCAGAGACTTTGGTGTGCAGACATGGGAAGTGTTTAGATACTACATTGGTGGGCACTCTAGAAGAAAATCCTAAAATAAGAGAAAACAAGACCTTGCAGGAAAAAATATGTAACAGTCCCATGAGAGAAGAAAAAGAATGCATTCTGTCTAGTGCAGAGTTGTGTAGAAGTGTTTCAAACAATTAACTGGACATTATCAGACAATGATTTCTGGAATTTGTAAACTTAAGTCTACCAAATTTGATCCAAAAAAACTCGTTCAAAAACAAACAAAAAAGATATGCCATAATATTAGCTAAAGTAAAATGGCTACTTGCCACAGTAAAGTTTAAAGAAAAGTGGATTTAAGATTCCTTCTTCCCCCCTCCCCCCCCCCCCAAAAAAAAAGTATAGAAAAACTGGAGTCTAGTTGGATAAGAATACTACATAATCTTGGAGTCAGGCAAACCTAAAAAAGATTTTGGGGATTATCTTGGAGTACACAGATGTTTTTGTTTGTTTGTTTTTTTTTAATTTTATGCAGACCTCTTTGATCTAGAAATAGTGAATAAAAAAAACCAAAACAAAACAACAACAATAATCCAACAAACAAAAACCCATTCCAAGGATCAGACTTATCCTGCAATATTTTCAGTCTTTTCATCTCCCTGTGCATCAAGTGAATTATTTTTCTTTATAAAGCTGGGAAGAAAGATACATTTCCCTCCATTTGTCTATTTTCTTACCTCAGCAGAAATGTCAGTTTTGCAGTTAATGAACAGATTATTCCAGATGTTTGTATAAAACAATTTTTCTTCCTCAAAGAATATTAGAATATTTATATTGAAGTCACCTGTATTAATGCAATATTCATCTCCATCATCTTTAGAGCACTGTTAAACTGACTCATTTTGCCATTATTTTTATAGGAAAGGTTAAGTATGGATTAGATTTTCGGGACTATGGAAATCCAGAGAGGTAGAGAAAGAAACAGCAGAATGAGAAAGTGAAATTAGTAAAGATATGGAGACCAAAAACCATAAAAGTAAACTGTTCTGTAGCTAAGGGGCTGATTTGCTTGTATTATATTCAGCAGAAATGCAAGAAACCTTCAGGCCCGTATGCTGTAAGGCATTAGCTTCACCAATATAAAAGAGTTCCTCAAGTGTGAATGTTGCAACTGTGTGTATTGGGGTTCTCAACTACATAACAATTTAAATAATAGTGGGCCTGATTTTGGGGGAAGAACCTGTCAAAGTTGTAAGTGGGGATTCTTAAGTAATCAATATAATTAATACATTGTAGGTTGGCGGGCCATCCACATCCAGGTCTGAGGGATGCCATGTCTCTTCATTGTCCGAGTCTGTTAATCTTCTCCAGGCAAGAAAAAAAATGAGTTCTCTAGGGGTTCATCCTTCCAGACTAGCAGGCCACAGACAACCTGGGGCCTGGCCCATAATCAGAGAAAGCAATAGCAGCCTACCCACCTAGTTATGAAGCAGGGCACAGGAGCCAACAGCCTGGCTTACAATCTGGAAGAGTTGTCATAGCTCACTCTGCCAGTCTTCAAGCAGTCTGCGGGAGTACTCAGTCAGGTCTCTGGCCTATCGTCAGGCAGAGCTCTAGTGCTATCTGAAGTTGAATTGGGAGTGAGCTGAGGAGCACAGGACTTCTGGCATACAGAGGGGAAATACTGCCACCCCAGTGTGGAATGGCTCAGGGGCAGGGGAGTGAACCTGTTTAAATCCACCTTGTCTCAGCCTTGGACCCAAACAGTGGTGAAGCAGTCCCTGTTTGTGGCAGACCGGGTTGTCCACTGTGAACAGGGGTTGCTGGACTCAGCATGAACCAGGACCAGTGCTATTGGCTCTTGCTACATTTAAAATGCAGAGCCGCACTGCCGGTGGCTCTGGAATCAGCATGAGCCAGGACTGCTCAGTCCCAGCTTGAATTGGCTCCTCTGGAGCTACCCGCAAATTATATTGACTGTAGGATTAGCCAAATAATCACATTTTAACATCTTTACAATGGGAGGCTCTTTCACTAGTAACAGGTCCTTCAAACCTGCAGGAAGTTACACACTAAGACCTTGCAATTGGATGAGGATGGGTATTTAAATTAACAGGGGTGATACCTTGAGCTCTAAGAAACGAGTAAACATGTGCACCCCTAAAGTGTGGGAGTGACAGAGAATTTTGTGCAGTTAACACCCCCTTGAATAATTGTTAGGTCATGTATGCCTAAACTTCACTTACTGGGAACTCTTGGTAAAATTGACAGCATAAAATATAAGCAAAATGAATTTTTTTTTTTTTGCAAATTTGGATTTTACTGGACATTCACATAAAGTCTTGTTCAATGGCAAATAAGATTAGATTCTTGTTTTATAGCTTTATTTAAGTCATTTGTATGAATTAATACTGTCATTGACTTTTCAGTTACAACCATGGAATTAACCTAGTCTATTGTTCATTCTGCCTTTTCAATATTTCCTCGCTTCTCCATTGTGGACTAAAAACAAATTTTGAAACTTGAAAAGTTTTAGCAAAATGGAATTGCTGTCCTCTTAGAGCTCTACTCTTGTCTTTAACTGTTATTCAAAGGGAAATATTTTCCAATTAATTTATGTCATATTTGTCCAAATGTTCATAAATGCAAATGCATCTAGTACTTGGATGCTTTTATCTGTCAGAACTCTATTTATCCTGATTTTTATAGCTATTTTGGTTTCTTCATTTTTACTTCTCTCTCATGTCTAAATCATTTCACTTGGATATATACTACAGGTTTACTTAGAGCAAAATTGCCATTGTGCTAATTTCACTGACTGCAGATGGGTTTAGCTTTGTTTAAGATTATATTACAGTCATTTTTGTTAAAGAAAATAGCTATGATTAAGATGGACTGTGATTATATATGTCTTGATAATTACATTTAACTACTGCAGATGTACCAAAGACAGTGTTATGAGAAGTTTTTCCTTGCTTTGATCCTCTACAAAGAAAGCAGCACCTAGGGCAGAAGCAAGCATAGAGGTGCTGACAGTGATGGGAGCTGAGAGACATTGTGAACAAAAAGCCTCTCCTAATTAGCATAACAAAGATAGTGATAGCATCAGATTAGTTTATAGAGAACAATAATTAGTTTTAGATAAATTATAAATAATTATAGTGTAGAGATAAAAATCCAAAAAGGTGGCTAATATTTCCTCTAAACTTTTCCAACCATGAGTGAAATAATTTTATGTGCATTGATGCACATATTAATGTGAACCACCAGTGAAAATGAAAAACCTACCTATGGGCACTCTGTTAATCAGCTGGGCAGCATTTGAGTCTCTTCTGAGGGGCTGCTCATGCTCACTGCTGATAATGTCCACACTGATTTTCTATGGGCACGTCTAGACTACCCACGGCTTTCGAAGGAAGATATGCAAATTTAGTGTGAATTTACATATCTTCTTCCGATCCCATTTTCAGAAGAGTTTTTGTTTGTTTGTTTTGTTTGTTTTTAAAAGCAGTCTAGATGCGATTCTTTTGAGGGAAAAAAACCCCTTTTTCGAAAGAACCCTGTACACCCCAGGATATGTCTTGACTGCCAGCTTCTTTCAAAAGAGAGCATCCAGACCTCAAAACCAGATCGAAAAAGCGTTCTGCTTTTTTGAAAGAGAGCATCCAGGCTGCATGGACAGTCTCTTGAAAGAAAGCCCTGATTGCTATTCATAGAATGGCTACCAGAGCACATGTGTTTTTTTTCTATTGCTTCTTCTTTCGAAAAATGTCCCTGTTCTACATCCACACAAGCCTTTTTTTAAAGAACTCTTTCGAAAAAGGCGTTCTTCCTCGTAATTTGAGGTTTGCCAAAGTAAACAAAAAGCCCCTGAGTTCTTTCAATTTAATTTCGAAAGAATACGATTGCAGTGTGGACACAGGTGAAGTTTTTTTTGAAAAAAGGGCAGCTTTTTTGAAAAAACAATGTAATCTAGACATATCCTCATTCTTTTAGGAAGAAGGGTTCTTTTGAAAAAGGGTTTTTTTCCCCAAAAGAACTGCATTTAGACCGATTCTTTTAAAAAAAAAAACCACTTCTGAAAACGGGATCAGAAAAAGATATGCAAATTCTTGGAAAATTTGCAATCTTCTTTCGAAAGCCACAGGCAGTCTTGATGTGCCCTATGAGAAAACAGCTCAGATGGAAATATACTACATTGACCAGTAACAGTTAAGCAACAATTCAAACAGGAATGAATCAACTCACTATAAAAAACTTGAAGGGAGAGGTTAGGAAGAGTAGTTCAAGTGACAGACTGAGCTGATTGGTTGAACAGTTACCATCCATGCAAAGAGGATCAAGGAGAGGATCCATGCTAATTATCAAGTCTGAAAGGTCAACCAATCAGAGATGGCCAGAAATTCAATATAAGGAGACAGCTGGTAAGTTGGGGGTGAAGAGGGTTAAGGGACAGAAGACCAGAGAAGAGACCTGAAGAAAGGAAACCAAAGAGAGGAGAGAACCAGAAGCAAGAACAGGAACAAGATCACAACCAGCAACAGCATACTTGACAGAGCAAAAGAACCCTTGATAGTTGAACAGGATAAAGCAGGATCATAAGACTGCTTTTTATGATGATTCTTGAGGAATGACTGTGTGTGCCTTTAAATAAAATTGACTGCCTGCTTCTGAGTGTGATCCATTCCACTCCATACTGTGACAATTCGATAAATGGTCATGGAATGGTATTCTTTAATTACTCAATGTTTCTTTAAAGTTATATTGTAATATTATTTTATTCAGGCGCCTAGAGTATTTGTATGATACAATGTAATGAGTCTAATATTGTTGTATTAGAGGCCTTATGCATATATATGAAAAAGTCACTGTGTACGACCATAACAAATACCATGTTGCTGTATGGTCTTTGGTTCCATTTGAATATATAAGCTCAGTATAATTGCCTTACTACCTATTATATACTGTAATGCTTTCTTTCTTGCTTTACTGAATATACTTTAATCACCTAATTTCATCTCAATAAATAAGACGTTGTTTTTTAAGAACTGCTGCTTATATGTCAAGCCTTTTGAGCAGAATGCTGGGAAGTCTTTTGTGGGTGGGAACAACCCCCCTGGTAATACCCTGAAAATTCCTTTTGGGTGGATTACTACTTTAACCTCTTTGGACAGAACAGAGTAAAAATCAATTTATAATAGTAAGCAGGTCAGTTCTGGAATGTTTTGCTTCCAAAACATGGGGTACAACCATGAATTTAAATCTGCAGGGGCAGAATCCCGGGCCCCCCACCAAATTATACAAATTACAATGGTGAATCAAAAATATTGTATGTGGTTAGTGTTTTTTTAAGTTTACTAAGCACCTTGTACCATATCCTCAACATAGTTCCAATGCAGACAATTTATACCAGCTGGGAATTGGGCTCTTTGATAGGAGAATTAACTGAAAACATTTGGGGGGAAAATTATACCAAACTTTATTTATTAATTTATTTATTTGGCCATAAAATATCTTTAGAGATTAACTAAAATGCTCACATGACCAGGGCTCGACAAATAATACAATATACTCGCTACCGGCAAGTAGATTGTAACCCGGAAGAGCCAGGTTCAGGCGATCTGCGCATGCACAGATCGCCAGACAGCGCGGCTGGCGAGCAGGGCTCGCCATGGTTCGGCGAGCCCTGCACATGACAGTACTATCTGAATCGCTTATAATTTTAATACTTTCTTTATTATTAACTATCAATAAATTTGTGCTTAAAAATCACATTAATTTGAACTATAAAAGGCCGGGCTAATGGGGCTTTATCAGCCCTGGTGTACACTACGGATTTATTTCAAAATAACCCCCTTATTTTGAAGGAACAGAATGGTTATTTTGAAATCCTGCTTTCCTCAGAAAATAGCATTAGTGTGCATGCTCCAGTGCTGCTATTTCGAAATAACTACTCCCCAGAGTAATTTAAATAATTACTCCCCACTGCTTCCTGGGTAGGTGCTTCCTAAGTCAAGGTAATGCATCCACAATAATGGAGTCTGCCTCAGACTAATTTCAAGTCTGCCCCATAGTGGGGACGTGCTATTTTAAGTTTGTAGAATCGTGAGTTAAGTTGAATTTAATTATTTCAAAATAATTTTCTCATATAGACATGCCCTCACAGAGCTTAATTTCAGTAACATATTGTGCTCGGTCAAAACAACCTGTGAAACCTAAATACCTACTTATTTTTTGTGCAGAAGACAAAGACAGTATAGTAGTAGCACCTTTGTGATCCTTTTAGCACACATTTGTTTTAATGTATTTTATCTATAATATTCATATTTCAATCATTAGTAACTCACGACTTAATAAAAAAAGGTTTTAAAAGTACATAACAAATGTAGTCACCTTACTAAAGGGGCCTCTAACTTTTTCTGGGAGGATCCTGTGTGCTACAATATAGCCCTAAGGACTACAACTCCCATGAACCCTTGAGGAAAGAAAAGGAAAGTGGGGCTTGTCTGGGCATGTTGGGAGAGAGGGATCTCCATTTTGGGACAGAGGAGCCAGGTGGCTGAGGAGGAGCCTTATCCAGTCCAGGAGCTTTTATGCTGCAGCTACAGCCTGGGACTAAGAGCCTGCGGGAGTTGTTTCTAGCAGGCTGCTTCAGAGGCAGCTGATTGCCCTAGACGGGAGGGACTCTCTCTGTGCTTGTGGCTGAGAAGGATAACAGAAACCTGCACACAGGTGGAAACTATAAGTAATGCACTAAGCTTTTTGGGAAAGTGTTACCAGGGACAGACCTCAGAGATATTGATTCAGGGTCCAAAGAGAGGCAGAGTGACCAGCCCAGTGAACCAGAGCTTCTGGCATTTGGTGGAGCCTGCTCCAGTGGCAGAGGGAGTTTGCAACTGGCTGCTCAGCTTGGACTAACACACTCAGGACTTTCACAGTGCTTTCCCCACATCCAGCTACAGACCTTCAAGTGTGCCCACGCAAGTGTCTGGGACTCTGAGTCCAGAGGAGTGTGCACTCTGGGATGGGATAAATGGTGGCAATGCAAATGCCAGATAGATAAGTTCTTATTATGTTTGTGTATTTGTTAATAGATTTTATTCACTGTTAATCTGTTTAAACCCTGTTTCTTTAAGTTGCTAAGTAAAGGAGTGTTAATTCTATATAATCAATTTGACGTATATTATTTATGAGTGTTGTCCTGGAGTTAGATCCAGATTATTGCTGGAATAATTTTATTCCTGGAGGATCCCAAGGCACACCATTAAGTGTGTACAGGGCCAGCCAGGTGGAGGCACCACCATTGTATATTCTTAGGGAGCAAGGGACTGTAGCAAGGGCGTGGATAGAGAATCCCCAACTAAACAACATCACCACTGGGGTACTCAAGAACTCCTTTTATGTTAAAAACATCAGGCACCCAGGCACACCTGTGAGTGTGGCCTGCTCCCCAGTAACCCAGGGAAGAAAAAGGGGGGTACATTTTGGAGGCACTGCTGGGATGCACCTTTATCACCTCTAGTTTTGCTGCAAGAAAAAAAAACTGTCCCTGCTTTGTTTAATGTTATTGGAGTTATGATTGTTTTCCTGAGCTCTACTGGTATTTAAAAACCCGTGGTTGTTTTATTAAACCTGTTATTGGGTACATCATGGAACCTCATAAGTTACTGTCCTGGTGTAAAGAGGTAGGAGTACCACCCAGCTGAGCACTTAGGCTGGGTAAAGTGTCTATAGACACTGAGGATGCTATTATCTATCAGACATTAGAAATTGTAAAATTCTTTGGGAAAACCACAATTTATGATTGCTGAGGTGACACTAACACCCAGACTGTGTCAATACTGGTGAGAGTGGCTACTGAACTTGACCCAGAGTATGTACCCCGTGAAATTGGTATTGTGGATGAAGCTAGCCTCTGGCCTGTGTTTCTGCCTGGGAATGCTCCAAAGGAGAAGAGTACACAAGGGAAAATACTTTTTCAGAAAAAGACATGTGTGGACACGGACAAGGGAGTTCTTTCAAAAAAAAAGGCTTCCCGGAAATAATACAGGTGCACTGATGGCCACTCCATCCAAACTAATCAGAACTCTATAGTTCCTGTCTCCTGCCAGCTTTTAAAGCCATAGGCACCCGGGACAAGGCTTGTGGTAAGAAGCTGTCCTGGGAGCTGCGCTCACCATGTGGCTCTGATTGCCACACTGCTGCACAAGCCACAAGCCCCTCAAAACCTCCTGGCCCTCACAGGGAGCATGACCAAGGCTCTCAGGACTCAGCCAGAAGCAGCATGTGCCATTGTGGTCCGAGCAGAGATCCTGGCCCCCATGGAGGTTTGGGGTGAGGAGGAGACACTGCAGGATCTCCGCTCCCGATGGCGCAATGTCGAAATATATGGCCAGATAGCTGAGACTCTGGCTATGTGGGGCCACCACCCCCGGAGCCTAGAAGAAGTAAGGAGCAAAGTCAAGAAGCTCTGCTAGGGCAAGGGAGTGCAGCTTTTGCTTGGGGACAGGAGGAGGAGGATGATGATGAGCAGCTGGTGGAAGAAGAGCAGACACATCATCCTCAGCCTTAAGCCACTACCCCAAGGCCTGGATCTCCCCCACGCACAGGATGGGGTAGACAGCTGCTGAGGGGCTAGGATGCATTTGTCACTTGGCCTTATTGTCCTGGACATAACACTGAACTCCATGCACATGGAAACATGTGCAGTGCCAGTCTGCACCACACAGCCCGAGAGGCAGCCCCAGAGCACCACCAGGTTCCTGCTCACAAGCTCTGGGGACAGCACACACATATCTAACTCCCAGGAGCGATGCCCTCCCACCACCAGCCACTGCTGAAAGCAGGCTAGGGACAAGGGCACATGCATGGCTGCAGACAGACTGAGGAATGCTGCACACGGGCATGCCTGTACATACATGGCACCACCCACTCTTGCAGACAGTGCTCCAAGGACTGTTGCTCATAGCTCACCGAGAAGGGCACAGCCTCATGGACAGCGTCTGTATGGATGACTGACCGCCTCTCCCTCTTTATTCTTCAGACAGAACAGCTATCGCTGAGGAGGGGGAAGACCGCCAGCCGAGGCAGCTGCCCAACCCTGGGGGAACTGCAAGCGCCAGAGGATGAACAAGGACCTGATCAGACAGCATGTGGCTGTCCTTTGGGACATGCAACAGACCCTGGCCCAGAAGGTCCGGGAGGAAACTCAATGGTGACCCAAATGTGGGCTCAGCTGGTGCAGCAGGGCCAAAACATGTGTGCTACCATCCATGTGTGCTACCATGGTGTAGCCCCTATGGTAATAGGTACATCAACTCCAACTATGTTATTCTTATAGCTGGAGTTGCACAGCTTAGGTCAACTTTCTGAAGAAATATAGACACAGGCTTAGCCTCCTCTATTCATTGACCTATTGAAACTAAAACTGCACTACTCACGCTTCAGATTTCCTAGGCTTAGAAGGCTAGAACCCTTCAAAGAGCCATGCTGGAAAGCAATTTCTAACACACCTAACTGCAGGGCAATCAGCTATCAAGCCTAAATTTCAAAATACATCAGACACACAGTAACCAGACATATGTGTTTGTGTGTGTGGGGGGGGGGTTACCAGGACAGCGATACTGACATTGAAATGCTGAGGGAGATTAGAGAGGCTACAAAAATAAAGAACTCTATAATAATGGGGGATTTTAATTATCGCCATATTGACTGGATACATGTCACCTCAGGAAGAGAAGGAGAGATAAAATTTCTCAATGGCTTAAATGACTGCATCTTGGAGCAGCTGGTATAGAAACCCACAAGGGGAGAGGCAATTCTCCATTTAGTCCTGAGTGAAGTGCAGGATCAGGACCAGAAGATAACCATTACAGGACCGCCTGGGAATAGTGACCATAATATAATAACATTTAACATTCCTGTGGTGGGAAGAACACCTCAGCAGTCCAGAACTCTGGCATTTAATTTCAAAAAGGGGAATTACACAAAAATGAGGAGGTTAGTTAAACCGAAATTAAAAGGTACAGTGACTAGAGCCAAATCCCTGCAAGCTGCATGGAAACTTTTTAAAGACACCATAATAGAGGCCCAACTTAAATGTATACCCCAAATTAAAAAACATAGCAAGAGACCTAAAAAAGAGTCACCGTGGCTTAACCACCATGTAAAAGAAGCAGTGAGGGACAAAAAGGCATCTTTTAAGAAGTGGAAGTCCAATCCTAGTGCGATAAATAGAAAGGAACATAAACACTGTCAAATCAAGTGTAAAAATGTAATAAGAAAAGCAAAAAAAGATTTTGAGGAACAGCTAGCCAAAAACTCAAAAAGAAATAACAAAATGGTTTTTTAAGTACATTAGAAGCAGGAAGCCTGCCAAAAAACCTGTGGGTCCCCTAGACGATCGAGATATAAAAGAAGGAATCACGGATGATAAAGCCATTGCAGAGAAACTAAATGATTTCTTTGCTTCAGTCTTCACGGCTGAGGCTGTTAGGGAGATTCCCAAATCTGCACTGTCCTTAATGGGTGATGAATCTGAGGAACTGTCCTGGATTGAAGTGTCATTAGAGGAGGTTTTGGAAAAAATAGAAAAACTTAATGTCACCAAATCTCCGGGACCAGATGGCATTCATCCAAGGGTTCTAAAAGAACTCAAATGGGAAATTGCTGAACTATTATCTGTGGTTTGTAACCTATCTGTTAAATTGGCTTCCTTACCTAATGACTGGAAGGTAACTAATGTGACACCAATATTTAAAAAGGGATCTAGAGGTGATCCTAGCAATTACAGACCAGTAAATCTAACTTCAGTACCGGGCAAATTAGTCGAAACAATAGTGAAGAATAAAATTGTGAGGCACGTAGAAGAACATAATTTGTTGGACAAAAGTCAACATGGTTTCTGTAAAGGGAAATCATGTCTTACTAATCTAATTTAGAGTTCTTTGAAGGGGTTAACAAACATGCGGACAAGGGGGATCCAGTAGATATAGTATACTTAGATTTTCAGAAAGCCTTTGACAAGGTCCCTCACCAAAGGGTCTTGTGTAAATTACATTGCAATGGGATAAGAGGGAAGGTCCTTTCATGGATTGAGAACTGGTTAAAAGACAGGAAACAAAGGGTAGGAATAAATGGTAAATTTTCAGAATGGAGAGGGATAACTAGTGGTGTCCCCCAAGGGTCAGTCCTAGGACCAATACTGTTCAACTTATTCATAAATGATCTGGAGAAAGGGGTAAGCAGAAAGGTGGCAAAGTATGCGGATGATACCAAACTGTTTAGGATAGTCAAGACAGAAGCAGACTGTGAGGGACTCCAAAAAAATCTCACCAAACTGAGTGATTGGGCAACAAAATGGCAAATGAAATTTAATGTGGATAAGTGTAAAGTAATGCACATTGGGAAAAACAACCTCAACTATATGTACAGTATGATGGGGGCTAATTTGGCAATGACAAATCAGGAAAGAGATCTTGGAGTTATCGTGGATAGTTCCCTGAAAGCTATCATTTGCGCAAGAGGGCCAGTGTAAACAGCATAGTACTGTTTTCCGCAAAAAAGCCCCGATCGCAAAAATGGCGATCGGGGCTTTTTTTGCAGAAAACCACATCTAGATTGGCCACGGATGCTTTTCCACAAAAAGTGTTTTTGTGGAAAAGCATCCTGCCAATCTAGACGTGCTTTTCCGAAAATGCTTTTAAAGGAAAACTTTTCCGTTAAAAGCATTTTTGGAAAATCATGATTTGCGCAAGAAGGCTTTTGCCCAAACGGGAGCAGCACAGTATTTCCACAAGAACACTGACAATCTTACATGAGATGGTCAGTGTTCTTGCGGAAATTCAAATGGCCAGTGTAGACAGCTGGCAAGTTTTTCCGCAAAATCATAGTGACAGTAGGGGACCAGACTTGATGAACTACCGAGGACCCTTCCAGTTCTGCCATTCTATGATTCTATAACTCCTCTACTGGCTATCTTCTCTCTTTTCTCCAGTGATATCTAAAATCCAATTCTGATGACATTCGTTCTCATGCTGAGTTGGACCATATTTCCCTTTGCAGTTGCAGAGTTATCTTTTTGACTGTTTATTGAACAGTTAACTCTCAGCCCTGAGAGTCGCTCATTTCCTTTCACCCTTTCTGCACCTAACTTCAGCCCCAACCAAACTCTTCTTTATTAGAGACTGTGCTGTCTCAATGAAGCTGTCTTCTCAATGTTCAGAATGACCTCTCAGAGTAGATTGTGTGTCACAAATTAATTTTATTCCTGTTTTGAGATCTTGCCAAGAATCTGGCACATTACTGTGAGCTGCTGTGGTCATTAACCATTTCAAATGCAAATAATGATTTGCATTACCACAGCCTATAATTAGTATGAAAGTAACCTGATTCTATCTTTGCTGTATAGCCATTATTATTAATTATTCTGTGGTATTGAGGGCAGCATATTTTTTCTTATATTTCTTTAAATAGTGCTAAAGGTAGAACTGGGAGCATTTGAGAAAACCTGCCTGGTGATTAAGCTCTAACCTTTGTGGAAGCCTAATTATAATCAATGGGGAATTTAAATGGATAAAAAAATAGAGTAGCAAGACAATTAAAAGAAATACTCTAGAAAGACTTCAACTGAAACTATAATTTGGCATTGTCCCTTACCATCCACTTAATTACAATGCCAAAAAATAGAAATTTCATCTACTGGGGAAATAAAATTTTGGCAAAATGTGAAAATTAGGGCAGACACCACTCACCACAGGTCATAGACATGGATTAAATACCTGTGGTTTGTTATATTTGGCAAGTGGTAATTTGGATTCTTGAAAAAAAACTTGGATTCAAACACTAACATCCTTTGTTATGGCCCAGACTTTAAGCATGTCTTGTTTCCTAGAAACATCCTTTGTTCTTACAAGTTATTTGTTGTGTTCCCAACACATGGCCTCAGGCTCTTTGAAGTGAGATCTTTCCATATATCTGATTGGAAAACATGTAAGTTTCTATTATGAAATTTCTGTATATTTTTTTCTGTGGATTGTGGCAAGGTCCTTGCCCAGGCCCTTTACCCTGGGACCGACCCCTTCTTCAGCCACAAATCACCAGGAGACCCTCTCTGGTGCAATCACCCGTGTCTTTTATTGCTTGTGTCAACTTCCCATCACCTGCTATTTACAGAGCTTGGTTTTCCCCAACAGCTAACTCAGCCACCTTCTCCTTCTGGCTGGGGCCCACACACACTAGGCCATGCTCTGGCTCCTCCCTCTCCACTTCCCCTCTGGCTGCTTATGTAACCTTCTGGCTAATGAGGCCCAAAGCTGCTTCCATTTAGCCCTTCAGGGCTGGGCTTCCTCAGCTGGCTATAATTGGCCTTTTCAGCCAGGCTGTAGTGGCAGAGCTCTGGCTTAGCCAGCAGTCTGTCACAGGATAAAGGTGGAGTTTTCCACATTTCAGTTCCATAGAGGAGATTAGACCGAGAGTTCATTACTTTCTTCATGATTTACAAAGGCAATGATTATCATCCCAAGAGATCCCATGCTTTTGCTTTTCCCCAACCACTTCTGCCATCAAGGCACCTGTGTATGGAAGGAGACAAGACATTCTGTAATTCACAGGGGGGCCTCCAAAAATTAATTGGAGTCTATTGAAAAATAACTTGTGCCTGGCTCAGAGCTTGGATGTGATTGTTGAAGAAACTGAACAGAGCAGCTAGTACCTGTATTCCTACATTGTC
Source organism: Pelodiscus sinensis (assembly GCF_049634645.1). Lineage (NCBI taxonomy): Eukaryota > Metazoa > Chordata > Testudines > Trionychidae > Pelodiscus > Pelodiscus sinensis. Next base: position 122,081,455 of record NC_134712.1, on the reverse strand, counting down.
CCAACACAAGACTCTGAATCTTCAAGGAAATCCTAACGAAAAACCTTTGTGGAGAGTAGAAGCTGTGGAAGCTTGCCATGCCAGACAGCTACCATTCTGTTGGGAACCAGTTTGGGATGGGGAATTCCACAGTCTGGGCCATGTTTGTGCAAGTAGCCAAGGCCATCAAGCACGTGCTGATATGGAGGATCGTCACTCTAGGCAACATAGACAGCATCATCAATGGCTTTACCACCATGGGCTTCCCTAACTGCTAGGGGGAGGGAGATGGGCCATAGATGTCACACACATCCTCATTCTGGCCCCTAGCCACTGGGCCTCGGCGTTCATCAACTGAAAGGAGTACTTCTCCATGGTGCTGCAGGCCCTTGTGAATCACAAGGGATGCTATACCAACACCGTTTGATTGTTGGGAAAGGCACATACCACCCATATATTTCGGAACGCCTTCCTCTTCAAAAAGAGAGAAGAAATAGAGATATGACAAGGAACTGGTATTCTTCTTTTCCATGATAACCCTATCCTAGATCCATGGATTCCAGCTTTCTTGCAAGTATGGAAGAAGAATACAGTATGATATCCTTGCTGGTTATTGTCTTTATTCCCTTTCTGTTTTCTTTGTTTATGACTATCAATGCAGCAGTTGCAGAGTTGTCAGCAACATTCCTCATTGCCTCTAGGTTCTTTCCGCTGATGGAGGCACTTACCAAGGTCAACATACCATGAAGAAAGAAGAATGAAGAAAAGTGCATATGGAATGGGATCTCAACAGTGATCTAATTCTGAACAGCACAGAGTGGATTTGGTCTTGTCTCAATACTGTGAAGCTCAAATGCATCTGGTGTAGTTCAGATTCAAAAAGAAAAAAGAGACAGACAGTGCTTTTGCAAATTAGCTGAAGGGGACTATTTGTTAACAAAATATCTCACTACATCTCTCTTTATTGACATGGAAGCAGAAGTGAAGCTAAGGCAGTGCGCCCCGGTGCAGCACATGGCAAGAAGGAGCCGGCTGGCTCGGTTAATCCATAGCAAGAAGAGGTGCAGCCACTCACAGCCGGGGTCCTGGGCCTCTCCTGCTGGCTGCTGTGCTAAGCAGCAGGCAGATTAAAGGGGCTGGATAGGGGCATGCTCCCTCACTGGTGCAGGAGTTCTCACCCTCAGGGCACCATTTAGGAAAGCTGGGGGAGCGGAAGCCCCCCGGCCCCTGAGATTTGTACAGGGATGCCACTTGCTGTTGCAATTCTTGTCAGGAAGGGAGAGGAAAGCATACAATGTGCCTGCATTCCTCTCCCTCAAGGTTGGCACAGAGGAGGGAGTGACCCATACTGTGATCTTCCCTCTTAATCCCTGAGAGTGAATGGAAGAGAACAACAAACAGCTGCCTGGTATGAATCTGGAGGTGAGGGGCTTAGCTCCCACTCCCCTCCTTAAATAGTGCCCTTGCCCCCCTGCACTCCTTCCTATACACACATACTCCAGCCCCCGTCCCTCATACTCTCCTCACACCTCCATCCCCCTTCTCTGAGGCCTCCTACGCTCCCAGCTCCCTGCCCTGAGCCCCTCCTCACACACCCTAACCCTGACTCCGTCACCCCCACCCCACACATATATGTCCCAACCCTCTGTCCTTAGCTCCCACACCCCCAAGCTCCTTCCCTGATTCCTGCACCCCTTCCCTCACACTCACCCTCTGCCCGGAGCCCCCTGCACTCCAACTCTCATTTAAATTGCTTATAGGTTCTGTCCTATTGCAATCTCCTTCCTCCCCCTTCCCTGCAGCCTCCTGCCCTGAGTTCCCATACAGTAATACCTGTAGGACTCACTTGCAAGTCATTCACTCCAATGTAGCAACATAGATCCTGTTGGTTTCTCATAGGGTTATACACAATGCATATATGTCTAGTTCTTCAGCTAGCCCTGGTAGCTGCCACTTATGTGTTCAGTTCTGAAAAAAAAAAAGCAAATAGGTTCAATAGACTGAACTCAGCTTATTATTATAAATAATTGTTTGCTTGTGGTCAAAACAAACAAGGGTAATAACAGTAGCTGTAAAAACTCGTAACTTAGTTAAAATAAAATCAATCCCATTGTGTTTTGAAGTGGGAGGGAGGGGAATCATTCTGGACATCGATCCCTACAAAGCATTAACATCAGAGAGTCTAATCAGATTTAACCTAACTATTTATTGGTGCTCAAGGGGGTGTGAGAATGTGTGCAGTGTTTCTTTAAATTTAACAAATACATAAGAATAAGGACCTGCATATAAGTCTGTGTTCAGCTAGCTAACTGTATCTGAAACCCAAATTGGCCACATCTGATTACTGACCGTGTGGTTTTGCCAGGATTCTCTTAAATCCGGCAGTAGCACTCATCCGTGGTAGCTCAATGGATTTGCTTAGAGCGGTGTTTAAACCTGGCTGGCCTTATTCACAGCATTATTATGTATTGCTGTCCTACCATTGCCGTGTCCCAGACATCCTCCTGACTCTGACCACGAGGGCTCACTGCTCATGTTCTGGATTGTGACAATATCTGAGGCAGCAGAGCTGCATTCCAAGCAAAAGCTCTGATGTGAAAAAAAAAAGAGAAAGAGGATCATAATAGATTTAGGGCTAATCCTAATCATGTTCCTTGGTCACTTGTAGAAGTAAGACTCCCCTGGCTATGTCTACACTATGTGGAAGATTGACATTGCTATAGTTAATTTTCTGGGGTTCAACCTAGCGGGTGTAGTAAAGACCCACTAATTTGCACCGAGAGAGTGCCACCATCAGCACCAGTAGTCCAGCTCCTCACGAAAAGTAAGGGAAGCAAATGCTCCCGTAAACCTTACACTGTGTGGATGGTCCGAAAAAATGATTTAAGATACTTCAACTCCAACAATATAACGATATAATGCAATATCTTAAGTCGACTTTCCCCTTTAGAGTAGACAAAGTCTCTGTGATTCTTCACCATCGTCAAATGACAAGTGGTAGGCAAGCTAGCAAGTTATAATGCATAAGTAAATATATTTACATTGTTTCTCTATGGCTACGTCTAGACTGGCATGATTTTCCACAAATGTTTTTAAGCACTTTTTGCAGAAAAGCATCCATGCCAATCTAGACGTGGTTTTGTGCAAGAAAGCCCCGATCACCATTTTCGCGATTGGGGCTTTTTTGCGCAAAACAATACCGCATTGTCTACACTGGCCCTCTTGTGCATAAGCATTTGCGCAAGAGGGATTTTGCCCGAACGGGAGCAGCATAGCATTTCCTCAAGAACACTGACAATCTTACATGAGATCGTCAGTGTTCTTGCGGAAATTCAAGCGGCTAGTGTAGACAGCTGGCAAGTTTTTGCACAAAAGCAGCTGCTTTTGTGGAAAAACTTGCCAGTCTAGACGCAGCCCACAAGTACTACAGTACAGTACAAAAGCAAATTTCCTTCCCCATGGTATGATCACAATTCCTCAGTTCTGTAATGAGCACAGAACATTCCCCTCAGTCACAATCATAAATTAACTTGCATTTAAAAAGAAATACTATAATAATTTAGCCCACATTCCTTGTTCCCACATCCTATCTGTGTGTCTGTGTCAGCATAATATCCCAGTATATCAAATGGAATGTAACAGCTGATAAACTGAAGTTTATTAGATTTCTGGACTAATTTCACAAGCTGATTTGATTATGAGGATATTGAGTATTCTGGGCAAATCAGAAATACTGCACAGACAGTGGCAACTAAAAGCTTTGTAGGCTCTGTTAAAAAATGACTTATCAGGTCATCTCTTCCTGCTTGGTGACCTTAAATTGGGTCACAGGCCATCTGCTCTATCACCAATAATAACTTAAAGGTAAATAGAATATTGGTTATTTGTATTGTAGTAGCATGTAGGAGCCTTTGTCATAGACCAGGAGCCCATTTTACTCTAGGGGCTGTTGAATGCACAAAAAGACAGTCCCTTCCCCCCAGAAACATATTGCTTATCTTTCTTAAGGGCCAGATAAGAATGCTCTTCCTTTGGCTTAGAATCTTTTGCACTGGCCATGTCTACACTAGGAAACTCTTTAAAAATTACTAAATTCGACTTAAGAACTCTGATTTAAGAAATTCAAACTAGAGTGTCCTCAGAATAGGGAAGCCTTGAAATTAGTCTGAAATAGCACTTCCACATGTAATGGAGCCTGCCTTGGACTTAGTGCGCCTAGAAGCACTCTGGGCAGGGCATCAGGAGGGCAGATAATTCCTGTGACTGCTCAGTCTGGTGAGCTTCAATGCACGCTTACCAGGGGTTCCTCTCTACGGCTGTGTCTCAGAAGACACTCCTCCACTGCCTCCCCCCTCACAGGACAGAAAAGAGATGCTGTGGGAACATGCCTTCTTGTGCTCTGGTTGCTGCATAGATGCCACCACACTCACACCATAAAGCCAGAGCTGCGGCAAAGCAGTGCTGTGCTCATGGACTTCATGCTGTGCCTTATGGTGCAGTGCTTCCAGACTTCCGCATATCGCTCCAGAAGGACCAGGACAAAAATGAGGAGGACGAACCCCAGTGTGGCCCACAAGCCTTGCTCAGCCAAGTCCTGGCACTCCTTCTACTGTGCATGTCCCTCAATCCCCTGGGCACAGTTGAAAACCGCTTCTGGCGGAGGGAGACAAGCTCAGACTGGTGGAGTAGCATTGTCTACAGGTGACAAGACACCCGACTGAGACCCACCAACCCCGTGCAGAAGCACATCATGCCCTGTGGAAGCTTGCCGTGCCAGACAGCAACTATTCTGTTGGGAACCAGTTTGGGACGGGGGCCCAGACTGTGGATTTCATGTTTATACAAGTAGCCAAGGCCATCAACCACGTGCTGATATGGAGGATCGTCACTCTGGGTAACGTAGACAGCATCGTCAATGGCTTTGCCACCATGGGCTTCCCTAACTGCTAGGGGGAGGGAGATGGGCCATAGATGTCACACACATCCTCATTCTGGCCCCTAGCCACTGGGCCTCAGCGTTCATCAACCGAAAGGAGTACTTCTCCATGGTGCTGCAGGCCCTTGCGAATCACAAGGGATGCTATACCAACACCGTTTGATTGTGAGAGAGGCACACACCACCCACATATTTCAGAACTCCTTCCTCTTCAAAAAGATGCATGCCGTCACTTTTTTCCCAGACTGAACCATCAGTGTTGGAGCGGTGGACATGCCCATCGTGATCCTGAGCAACACAGCCTATCCATTGCTCCCCTGTCTCATAAAGCCCTACACAGGCAGCCTGGATCCCAGCAAGGAAGAGTTCAACACCATGTTGGTCAGGTGCCACACAGTGGTGGAATGGCATTTGGGTATTTAAAGGGGAGGTTCAGGAGTCTCCTCACCTGCCTGCACCTCAGTGAGCACAACATCCCCTTTGTGGGGACAACCTGCTGTGTGCTCCACAACCTGTATGAAAGAAAGTGGGATACTTTTCTGCCAGGGTTGGGGGCTGAGGCTGGATGTCTGGCCAGGGAGTTTGAGCATCCAGACACCAGTGCCATATGGAGAGCACAGCAAGGAGCTGCACTCATCAGAGAGGCCTTGAAGGACAGTTGTGGAGGTGCCTTGAAGGCTCTCTTCCAGGTCTCTCCATAAGGGCCACTTGCATTCTTTGTAGAATCATAGAATCATAGAGCTGGAGGAGACCTCAGGAGGTCATCAAGTCCAGCCTCCTGCCCAAGGCAGGACCAATCCCAACTAAATCAGCCCAGCCAGGGCTTTGTCAAGCCGAGACTTAAACACCTCTAGGGATGGAAATTCCAACACCTCCCTAGGTAACCCATTCCAGTGCTTCACTACCCTCCTAATGAAATAGTTTTTCCTAATATCCAACATAGACCTCTCCCACCACAACTTGAGACCATTGCTCCTTGTTCTGCCATCCATCACTACTGTGAAGAGCCTTTCTCCATCCTGTTTGGAACCTCCCTTCAGGAAGTTGAAGGCTGCTATCAAATCCCCCCTCACTCTTCTCTTCTGCAGACTAAACAAACCCAAATCCCTCAGTCTCTCCTCAAAGGTCATGCATCCAGCATGATTAGTGATCTAATCATTTTGGTCACTGAACACTTTCCAATGCGTCCACATCCTTTTTGTAGTGGGGGGCCTAGAACTGGACACAATACTCCAGATGGGGCTTCACCAGAGCTGAATAAAGGGGAATAATCACTTCTCTGGATCTGCTGACAATGCTCCTCCATATGCACCCATGTGAACAAGCTGTTGTGGAACCCTCAGGCCAAGTAGGCCAAGAAAGGATCCCCTCACAGCCCATTGACTGACCCCACTCATAGATAGGAAAGTTAGAGAACTCACCTGAAGTGCCTTCCCTGGGGTCATTGGAAGCCTGGGAAACATCCTGGGAGGTAGGGACTGGCTCCTAGGTCAGGAGCAGTTCCTGGCTCTTGGGCATGGTTGCCTGGGTGGCCCTCTTCTCCTCCTTCACATCATCCTCCTCCTCCTCTGTCATCTGTCCACTTGAAGGCTGATACTGGGCATGTGTTGACCAGACGCAATGACCACAATGGGGAAGGTGACTGGCTCCCTTCCCAGGGTGACATCTAGATGCTTGTAGTTGCATCAAGTCTGAGGTGCCAATCCTGAGCTTCTGCTCTGCTCCCTGGCCTTGTGGGAGGCCTGGCACAGCTCTTTTATTTTGAGCCTGCACTGTTCCAGGCTCCTGCTGTGCCCTTTCTCGGGCAGGCTGACAATGATCCTTCAGTAGATGATGGCATTGAGCTTCTTGGTGCAGAGATCCTGGATATTGGACTCCTCCCCCAACACCTCACTGAGGTCCCTGGGCAGTAGAGGCCATGGGAGCAGAAGTGCTGGCAGCCATCAGAGGGTCTGAGGGTTCACAGGAAGGCACTCATTTCTCTGTGTGTCCCCATCACTAGCACAGCACTCGCAAAGCTGGTCATATGGGACAAGCCCTTCTCCACTTCTTGGGACTTTTACAGACCTTCAGGAGGAGGAGAGCAATGTGTGGCCAGAGCGGTCAGAGATGACAGCTGCGGGAGGCCTCCGGAGGCCAATTATTTCGAATTAGCAGCACTGGAGCATCCACATGAGACCAGATGCATTTCAACATTACACAGGGCCTCATGCAACCTTTCTGTGTATTAAGGTTAAATTTTATTGTACTTGATTATTATTTTTATTATTCAGTTTTGTTTTGCAGAAGCTCCTAAAGACTCAACTTAGGAGCAGTGTCTCATTGTACTAGACACTGTGTGGATGACGTATAATTAAAAGTCTGTATTTTCCTGAGATGACTTATGGTATTTGCTGCTTCACAAGTTTTTCCAGTTACAGACTAACTTGCCTACTCCTGTGAAGCTTCTGACTTAATAGTGTTCATTTATACAGTAGAGACAGCAATTCCCCTCTGTTGCCCTTTTGGGTGTCAATTATTTTAGATGCTCCTGTACTTTTAGTGGGCAGATTGAGGCTACTATGAAAACTTTACTGAATTGCATGTAAAATTCACTTACTTTTATATTGTAGTGTGAATTCATAGTACTCCAATGAAATAAATGTATTTAAATCGATCAGTGTATTTTAAATTATATGCAGCGTGAGTATAAAATGAACAGTGTGTGAAATTTACCTAATCTATTAAAATAGTGTGATATATTTAATTTCCTATGTGTAAGGAATGGAAATCAAACATTAAAGTGGTCACTCTGAGTTTAACTCACACAATTATCATATTGTAAGTTAGCTGTAAAAATAATCTGTCTTGCATTTATGTTTTTAGGATTGTAGTCCTATTATAGTACTTATCCCTTCTGGTAAATCATCAGAAGATTAACTTGAGTGTTAGCATCCAGATGGGATCTTTATGAGTTGAAGATTAATCTTTAGTTATGATGAAATGTGTGTTTAAGGTAATTCCAGTGTTTCTTTCTTCAGTTTGGGAAATAGTGTAAATAAATTCTATAGTCTCAGTAAAATATTTATGTCCAATTGCTCTAATAATTCTGTATGGTGTTCCACTTTATTTCTGATAAACATACTATTGCAATTGTATTCATATTTGAATGCAGTGAAATATAAATATTGTAGCAATGTTTCTAGCCCTCCCTTGGAAAGATCTTCCAACATAATCAATAGTACAGTAAATTGCCCAACTGCAGGCCATGGGAAAGTGAAATAAATACACTTATATAATGCTTTTCATAATGCTTTAAGGAATATTATCTAATTTACCCTCACAAAAGCCTTTTAAGGTAGGCGAATATTATCATTCCCCTTACTAATATTTAATGATATCAAAGCACAAAGGATTCACTGCAGTAAAATACCCAAACAGTGACTATCTAACAATTTTGGTATGAATGACTTGCTCAAGACCACAATGCTACATTCTGAGTGCTTCATTACATGGACAAATTGTCTGCAGGAAGCAGGGATGTGAAATTACCTAGTAGCTAGCCCATGGCAGACTAGTATCCATTTGGAGTCCGCTGACCCTGATTATGTTTTAAAGAGGATGAAACCAATGCATTTCTCAAAGGAATGAATCTATGCAGAAATCAACACACATGATGCAGAAAAGTATTAGGGTATGTCTACACAACAGTGTTATTTTGTAATATCTAACATTATTCCGAAACAACACAGTGCACGTCTACACGTCAAGCCTTTATATCAAAATATAGCCTGTCCCCGCTGTAAGTCGCCAGGGTATATATCTGTCCTGCACTAAAGTCCTTGACACTTGTGGGAACTGATGAGTTATAAGTCCTCCCATTTCCCTCTCTTGTCACCCAAAAAACTAACCAAACCAAACTAAACCAAAACAGTTTGTGCAAATGGAAGTTATATGTGGGGAAAAAATTCCCTGCTGTAAGTTGTTTTGCTGGAAGTCCATGTTTTTTGGACTGTATCTTGGACTTACAGAAAGGACAGCCTGTAATGGCAAGCTGGAGGACTTCTTACTCTGATACATGGTAACCCTCATTTCACGAGGAGTAAGGGAAGTCAAAGGAAGTGTGTTCTTCCTTCGACTTCCTGCTGTGCAGACAGTGCCAAAAGCCGAGTTAAGCTACTCAACTTCAGCTTTGCAATAATTTCACAGACAACAATGGACTCTGCCCTTGTGACTAGGCACTAAGTCCTAACGACACAACAATCATCCTATCCTGGTTAATTAGAAAAAAGAAACAAACTTTTATTATCGAAACAAAACTATAGTTGCAAGCATAGTAAAGTGTCTAGATGGAAAGAGCCAACAATTGATAAGGGTACTAAGGGAAAACCCCTGAGCTAAAACATAGTTACAAACAACAACAAAAAAATAATAACAAGCTCAGACATTATTTCCAAATCCCCAAACAAGGAAAACAACAAATCCTGATGGACTAGCTAAATTTTTCCCTACTTACACATTTTAAGAAGTCTGTTCTTGATGAAAGAAGTGTCTCCCATCTCCCTCAGTCTTGGAAGAAACTGCCCTGCCTTTTAAACAAAGAACAGAGAGATAAAACCTCTCTTTTCCAGTTTGAAATTCCTATCTGCATTGTTTTTGGCTGACCACCCAATACCTGGATAGGTATAGGAGGCATTAGTTAACCCCTTAGTCACCAGGTGCTGGTCAGCACTCATGATTATGACAGGAAGGGACAGCGAGTAGACTAGATCCATGGGAAAGAGAGCAAGGGAACGTCTTGCTGGGTACCAGAGTCCATGAGGAGTTCCTTCGTTCCTGGAAAGCTCTGTGCTCAGAATGTGCATCCAGCAGGTACAGAAAGGAGGGATATGTGAGAAGCTGCAGCCCTAGGTGAGGAAGGTGGCCTTTGTCTATGCGCAGAGCTGAGCCTCTCTCGTTCAACTGACACAAGTACAGGCCTCTACTGGGGAGGCCCTGGGGAGAATTACTGGGATCCTTTAGAGAAACCCTTATTCAGGGCCTCCTGGATGCGCACCCCCACCTGATAGGCCTGGCCGATTGCAGCTGTGCATGGCTGCTTGAAAGCTCTTACCTCCCGGCTGGCCTCTGCCCCCACCCCCGGTCCTCTTCCTTCCTCTCCACAATGTTGTGGAGAACACAACACGCCAACACCTCCTCAGGGTTATTGTGCTCCCCTACATCGAGGTAGGTCAGGAGGCACTTGAACCACATCTTCAAGTGCTGGAAGGCACATTCCACCTGATTCTGACCCTGCTTAGGTGGGCATTGAATTGCTCCCTCCTGTGATCCAAGTGACGGGTGTACGGCTTCATCAGCCACAGCATGAGGAAGTAGATCACATCCCCCATGACAGACAGTGGCATCTGCATGTCCCCAACCCAACAATCATGCTAGGGGAAAAATGAGCCATCCTCCAGCTTGTGATAGAGGCTGGAATTCATGAAAATGAGCTCCCTGCCCGACCACCCAACGAAAATGTCCGTGAACTATCCACGGTGGTTAATTAGGGCCTGCTGCACCATCAAGAAGTACCGTAAAATCTCGAGTATAATGTGCACTTTTTTCCCATTTTTTTAGCATTAAAGTCAGGGTGCACATTATCCATAGGAGGGTTTTCTTTAAAAGTTTTCATTTGGCGGTTCCGCAGAAGTTAATTAATTGCAGGACACCAGAGGTTAAGTTGATTTTTATTGCCATCGACAAGCAACTATATAACAGTTTCAAAAAGGTAAGTTAAACAAATGAAATCAACTCTGCAGCGCAAACAATCAAATACCAGTATGTTAATTAATCATCTACTCATCTTCGAAGCCCTCAAATTCACTTTTGTTAGAAACTTCCTCGAACAGTTGAACAATATCTTCCGGGGTATAGTCCTCGACATCTTCATCCAGGTAATACAAATCATTGTCATCTTTGCATACCAGTAATTCCTCCTCCGCTGATTCATTGTCGCTCAGATCCATTTACAGGGAATCATCCTCACTACCATCCATAGCATTAGAGATACTGCATTTCAGAAACCCCTTCCTTATGATAGCGGGATCAAGTTCAACCCAGACATCCGCTATCCACTGGGTAACATCTTATAGTGTCAGTGTTTGCATACATCCACCTGTACAGTATCAGTGTTTGCATACATCCACCTGCAGTAAATGTATGTTCACCTTCCAACAACCAGGTGTTCCATTTCCTGTGTAGTGCATCTTTCATTGGCTTGTTAACTGTCACGTCAAGCGGCTGCAAAATTTTGGTCATTCCACCAGGAATAATTGCCAAGCCTGTTTTGTCCTGCTGAAGCCTTTTCTTGACGGATGGCATACGATGACATCTAAATGCATCCAAAACTATTAGAGACCGCTTTCTCTTAAGTTCACTCGGCTGCTTCGCCCAAACCATTTGTAGCCAATCAAGCATTAAAGCTTCATCAATCCTGCCTTTAGGGTGAACACACATGTGAACAGTGTTCGGGAAGATTACATTCCTTGGCATTGTCTTGTGCTTGAACACAATATAAGGAGGCAGCTTCGTTCCGTCAGCCATACAAGCAAGCATTACGGTAAACCTAGACTTTTCATGGTCTGTGGTAGCAATGGAGCTAGTCTTGACACCTTCCAGTTCAAGCATTCTGTTGTAGGGATTATCGAAATTTAATGGTGTCTGATCTGCGTTACCAATTAATGAAAGGTCGTAGCACTGCTGCTTCTGGAGCTTTATGATAAACTTTTGGAACTGCAGTAACTTGGTGTCTGAGTCCATGGGTAGGTTCTGTGAGATTGTTGTTCGGCGTCGGACTTATAGGCCATGGCGATTCATGAACCGATCGCCCCAGCCATACGAAGCTTTAAACCCGGTTGTGTTAGTGCACATTTTGGCAATGGTCAAAGCCTTCATTCTAGCCTCCACAATGCTAACACCACCGCCTTGATGTCTACTCTCAGCAATCCATTCAACCAGCTTGGCCTCCAACTCAGGATATGCAGCGCTTTTACCTTGCTCAGCCATCTTCATCCTAGGCAATGCTTGCAGGCACTCTTTCTGCCGTCTCCAAAGCCGAATGTTAGATTCTGCTACGTCATCAAATTCACGGCTGGCCACTCTGTTGCCATGAGATTCAGCATAGCTAACAATTTTCAGTTTTTCAGCGGTCGTGTAAGATCACCGACAACTCATGGCATCCCAAAGAGATCATGGAACGCCACGCACTATATACTCATGCGCTCATGTGTGATTACCCAGAAATACTAAAAGGCAAGACAAAATACGGCAAAGTAGTGGTGCGCACTATAGATAAGAGTTCAGTTTATTCAGGGTTTCTGACGTTTAAAAAGTAGGTGCGCATTATGCCTAGGTACGCATTATACTTGAGATTTTACGGTAGCTCTTTCGGTTGATGTATTGGGGGGCTTGATGATAATGTGTGCGGATTGGAATGTGGGTTATATCTATGGCCCCCACACAGTTGGGAAAGCCCAGGGCAGCAAATCTTGCAACAATGGGGTCCAGGTCTCCCAGGCAGATGACCCTGCACTGCAGGACACAGTTGACGGCCTTCACCACCTGCAGAAGGAGACAAAGAAACACATAAATTACTTAGAAATTACTTAGAAAAGTTAGATGTCTTCAAGTCACTAGGGGCTGATAAAATACATCCTAGAATGCTCATGGAGCTGATAGAGGAGGTCTCTGAGCCATTAGCTACCATCTTGATAAATCATGGAAGTTGGGAGAGATTCCAGAAAACTGGAAAAGGGCAAATATAGTGTCCATTTATAAAGAGGAAAATAAGAAACAACCCAGGAAACTACAGACCAGTCAGTTTAACTTTTGTGCCAGAGAAGATAATGGAGCAAGTAATTAAGGAATTCATCTGCAAATATCTGGAAGATAATAAGGTAATAGGTAACAGCCAGCACAGATTTGTAAAGAACAAATCATGTCAAACCAATCTGATAGCTTTCTTTGATAAGATAACAAGGCTGTGGATAAGGGAGAAGCGTTGGACATGATATATGAAGGCTTTAATAAGGCATTTGATACGGTCTTGCATGACCTTCTTATCAATAAGTTAGGCAAATACAACCGAAACGGAGCTACTATAAGGTGGGTTCATAACTGGCCGGATAACCATTGTCAGAGAGTAGTTATTAACAGTTCACAGTTATGCTGGAAGGGCATAACAATTGGGGTTCCGCAGGGATCTGTTTTGGGACTGGTTCTGTTCAATATCTTCATCAAGGCTTATTAAGTTTGCAGATGATACCAAGCTGGGAGGAGTTGCAACTGCTTTGGCAGATAGGATTATAATTCAAAATGATCTGGACAAAACATATAGATGGTATCGTGAGCTTTTGAGGGCACAGCTCACATCTTCAGATGACCAGATTTTTGCATTTAGGATGTGCAGACCTATTTATTTTGAGTCTGCACATCCTAAATTAAAAACTCTGGTCATCTGAAGAAGTAGGCTGTGCCCACGAAAGCTCACAATACCATCTATATGTTTTGTTAGTCTATAAAGAGCTACCAGACCATTTGTTGTTTTTTAAGTTTGTTATACTACAGCAAAACCTTTGTTATCCAGCACTCTGTTAACTAGAAAACTTTGTTAATCAGCAATGCCCCCAGTCACAATACTGTCGCATCTTCAGGCGCACAAGCCTGGCTTAGTTTACCATGATTGGCTTAATCATTTTTTATTTAAGAAGTACTAATGATCTTTAACTCAAAATAGACATGTGAGACCAACTGCCTCACACTACAAAATTACCAGTATTAAAAACCTGAGTTTTACTATTATTGTCCATTGGTTTTTCCTAGCTTGATGGGACCCTCAGATAACTGGAATTTTTAGAGAACCCGAATGCCCAAATCCCTGATCATACTAGATAACACAAGTTTTACTGTAGATGGTTTCAAAACTGCAAAGGAACAAGATGTCCTCTTAAGGCCACTGGTAGATGAACTCCAGTGTGGCATTCAAAAGTGTTTTGGTAAAATATTTGAGGACCTGGGGCTAATAGTTGCTGACGTCTTAATGCCAAATGTTAGGACCACTTTGAACAAGCATGGGATTAGAAAAGATAAGAGACTGTGTCATTTTAGACAAATGAAACTGCAAAGAAGCTTCATGGGTATTTGGCCTCTTCAGGAGGGACCATGGATCTGCTGCAGTCTTTTCCTAGATTTAGGGAGCTATGCATCAGGGTCAACAGACCTCTGCCTGCATCAGCTGCCTGTGAGACATTCTTCCGTGGTGATGGACTCATATTTTTTCATAGAAGAGCAAGGATTGACTATGATAATTTTTTAAAAAATGTTCCTACTGTTGAACAACATTTTGGAAATTGTTACAATGGAAAAATGCTAAAAATGCACACTCTTAATGTAGACAAAATAAATACATTTCTGTAATCTGACTTGTATTTAATTTGGTCACTCTTCATCTTTATAAATGAAGGCAGTGATTACAGTTAAATTCCATCATTGAAAAATGTATAGTATATGTGTGTTTATAATATATAGAGAGTTATATTATAAGTGTTTACATATCGTATTTGTGTATGTGTGTGTGTGACAGAGAGAGAGAGAGAGAGAGAGAGAGAGAGAGAGTGAGAAAAATAATGGTTACCAGCAAAAACTTGGGTGGTTAAGCATAGGTTTCCATAGGACAACTAATTTTTAATTTTGCATACCTAAGAACAATTAAGATGTGATACTTTTGTATTTTTGCTCAAGTAGTTTTAAAGTAGGTAGCTTTGGCTTTTATATACTTACATTTGTTTCAAAGTAGCAGTATTTGACTTAAGTATATTTTCCTCCAATACTGTACATTGCACAGAGAAATTACAGTACAAGACATTAAATTTTCAAAGAGCAAAATAATGAAAATGGGTTGCAGAGATGGCAGTGCAATTCAGTGAGTCCCAGGAATAAGATAAAAGAAATGTGAGAAATGTTATGAAATTTCATGTCCTGTCTTTAGCACCCTTTTAACATTTTGAACCTCCTTTAAAATGCAGTAAGAAAAAACATATAGATGGAGAGGGCAGGGCAAAGTGCAGGGACATCTGCAGCACTACTGAACATGCTCAGTGCCTCTGAGGTGAATAAATGAGTAAAAATATGCTTAAGCAATAGGTTGCCAGATGTCCGGTATTGACCCAGAAAGTCTGGTATTTTCGTCTCCTGTCCGGTAAAAAAATTCAGAAAATACCGGACACCTAAAATGTCCGGTATTTTCTGATTTTTTTCCAGGCCAGGAGGTGAAAATACCAGACACCTGGCAACCTTAGCGCCTGGGCCCACCCCCCAACCTCCCTCCCCCGGGCTCCAACACTCCCAACCCTCCATCCCCCAGGTCCCATGCCTACCTGGTTCTTCAGGGAAGCTAAGTTCTGGCTTGAACAAGAACACAAAATGGCCACCAGAAAAAAGCCTAAAGACCAAGGGGAAGCAATGTCTTCCTTGGGTCTTAGTGATCAACTGCTGTTTCAATGCTGTTTCATTTTTTTTATTTTTTTTGGCTCAACAACTTTGGTCTCCCCCCCCCCCTTTTTTTTCCTCAACACAATTTTTTTCCTGGTGCTTTTTGTGTGTGTGGAAGGGATCTTTGGAGAGGCAGGTCCTGGCTCAGCGAGATAGTGTCCATATGCATAGAGAACCAGCAGCTGGCTCTGGCTGGGGTTTGGGAAGTGTAAAGGCTGTTCCCCACTCTGGCACGGCAAATGCAGAAGTGGGGGCCTGCCAGAGCACTCCAAAAACCATGCCGCTACAGATTCTGGTACACAAACTTCCCCCCTTGTCCCCCGCCAATCCTAATATCCAGATTTTGGGGAAATTGCTGCCCCACCCAAGTAATTCAAAGAAAACCAGGGAAGAGATCAGTTGGGAAATCTCCTCCCAAAGGTAAAACACTCCCCCTGCCTCAACCTCTGTTTTGCTTGGAGTTGGGAAACACAGGGAATTCACAATTGGCATAGCTGAAGTTGAGTAGCTTAATTCAACTTTAGTCCTGCTGTGTAGACAAATCTTAGTGATTTTACATACCTTTTCTGCCTTCTAATGCGCATGCCAAAACAGCCTCTGGTACAAATTAGAACATCTCAGGGTACGTCTAGACTACAGGCTTTTGCCGACAGAAGTTTTGTCGACAGATACTGTCGACAAAGCTTCTGTCGACAAAGAGCGTCTAGACTACATTCAGTTCTGTCGACAAAGCAAGCTGATTTGTCGACAAAACTGTGTAGTCTAGACACAACCCTAGATGCAATAACACCTTCTGTCAACAGAACTCTGTCGACAAAAGGCGTTATGCCTTGTAAAATGAGGTTTACCAGCATCGACAAAACTGCTGAGTTCTGTCGACGTTATGTCGACAGAACTCAGCGGTAGTGTAGACGCAGGCATAGTTTTGTCGACAAAAGTCCACTTTTGTCGACAAAACTCTGTAGTCTAGACACACCCTCAGTGACTGTCCTCATGGTGCTCTTCCTCTGGCCAGAACAACTAGAAAGCACTGAACTCAAACTCACCCTCTCCTAACTGTCTCTCTACACCCATCCCAACATGCCCAGGAATGCCCCCATAACAAGAAGCACCAAAAGAAGTTGCTTTGGCTCATACATATGTTCAATAAGGAATCTTTAGTTGGGACCTCAAGGCATCTTTAAGTTTCCCTCCTTTTTTCTTTTTCTGAAGAAGTGCGAAGGGAGCTTGAGGAGTGAAGGGTCTGACCCATAAGATATGCAGTATCTTTGCCACAAAACTGTTAACGGTTGCATTTTGTGATTTCAGCTTGGCAGGACAGGCTTACTATTGTGTCAAAGTTATGTTTGTTTCATTGGTTGTTTGGGGTTTGTTTGTTTTTTGGGAGAGGGATGCATTAAATTAATATATATGCAAATATTTACAACATTTGTCCTTTTTACCCCATGATCGTCTACCTCACACATTTAATATATCCCTCTAGTATGTTAAAAATATGTTGTCCTAATACTTTGCCTTAACTATAAATGAACTCTCTCACCCTGACAATGTTCATTCCTCCCCCTTCCCCTAATGCTAATTTATTTGCATTTTGTCCTGGGTTGAGGGGTAAATGCAAAGGGATATATTTTTGATTATGCAAGAGAAAGGTTTCTTTTCCAAGGATCAAAAATTGATAGTTCCTGGTGTTTCAGAAAAGACTGATTGATATTTATAATAATAGGCTTTTGAATAGTATAGTTTAAAAAGGCAGTTAATTAGGTCCCAGAGGGAAACAAATCAGCCAAAAGTTTAAGTAAGCAGGTTTATTTGGTTAAGTATGAAATAATATAAACAAAAATGAAACTAATAGCTTGAATGTAAGATAAAAGGACATTTCTTTCCAGAGGGCTAGTGTAGATTGTATGCTGCAGAATGTATTGATTCATTTTTTAACATTTTTCTTTGAGAATCAGAAAAAAACCTCTGGAGAATAATAATATTTTAAATATTGAAGAATAGCTAGTGATTCTGGGTACCTCTATTTTTGAGTGCTCAGTTGGAGACACCTTTTAAGGGTCTGATTTTCAGAGGGTTGGAGTGCTGCATTATTTTTGAAAATGAGATCTGTTCAGTGTATCTAAACGTGGGCATCCAAAATCACTAGATGTCCTTGGAAACACAGACATATATCTTCTGTATCATGCAATATTTGCCCCTTTGTCCATATAAAACTAGAGCAAGGAGGTTTTATGTGGGTGGAATAGAGGCTGATGGAGGAATAATTCATTCCACAACCAGTCTTTAGGCAGCTTGTGATGCCATAGTTCAGCCCTTCCCTGGCTGCTATGATAGCAAGTGAACCATAACAGTAACCACTATCCCACTGTCATATTCACTGAGGATTTTGGCCATTTCATATGGATTATCCTGGTTCCAGTTGTCCTTCTTTATGGCCTGTAGTACTGTCGATTTGTATGATAGCCAGTGAAGGGATATACTGCAGGTTGAACCTTTCTAGTCTGGCACTCTCTGATCCACCAACATCTTTGGTCCAGCATGATTTTAGTTAGCCAGATGTCCACTAACCATGGGTATAGCCAAGTTTTCCATGGTTACATAACATTTGTTTATACCTAGCAGCCTGACTCTCAGTGTTCTGTGCTGTTATTTAGCTCTAATTTACCCCTAAATGTCTGCTAAAAGCTAAGTAAGCAGTGGAAGTGTTGGTAATGCTGCTAGATAATATTGATCTTCCCTGGTCCAGCAAACTCTCTGGTTCAGCAGGCACGTCGTGAGGGTACCAGACAAGAGAGGTTCAACTGGTGCTTTATTAATTCAATGACAATTGTTCATCAAAGTGAGTTTTCCTTTAGAAACTTAGACTGGCAGCTGGTTGTTACTCAAGGTGTATTTTACCCATTCCCTTTTATGTGCTGTGGTTTACCCACTCTCTAGATCCATAATAATAAGATGCACACTAAGAAAAAGGCTGGTCCAGTGGTTAAGGAGCAACTAGGTTCAACTTCTTGCTCTACCACAAGCTTCATATGTGATCTTGGAAAGGACTTAACCACCTCTTTTTCCCAGATATGAAACTGGCCTAATACTGCCTCTTCAAGGAGATATATGAGTATTAATGTTCTAGAGATTTCGAGGTGTTCTCAGACTACAGAAACTCAAGTAGAATAATAGGAGATTTTGTTGGTTTAATTATTAGATTAATATATGAAATAGTTACTTTAAAGAAGTTGATTCAACCTGAAATTAAGGATTTTTAACAGATAATGGGAAGTGTAGCCAGACAGGAACACCCCCCTGTAACATCCATTTTTGCTTGCCTGGAGCATACAGGGCACTCAGAGCAGAAAGCCCTGGAGCAGAAGGCCCGGATATGCAGGGTGCTGTGTGACCGTGAATGGCTGTAATCAGAGATACGCCAATTGCTGACCAAGAGGCTGCTGAGGAATGCCCTTGACTGAATCCCATATTGATATGAACACACAGCCGTCCGTGAAGGGAGGAATCTCTCACCCAGTAAAAAAATGTCTAGTACTCACAATTTAGTTATCTCACTTGCAAGTGTAAATTAAGTTGAAACTTGCTTGTAAGAACTGGTGCCACAAAACGGACCAATACAATTTGGCATCTTAGAAAAGAAAGAGGATACGGGACCCTATGGGTATAAAGATGGGTCCAGCAGTGCATTTACTCTGAGTGTCAATCTACCATCTATCTGCTGGTCGGGTTAGGTGTTTGACCTCCCGAGGTTCCACGGGAACGCCCACCTCGCATTCGACTTTCCTAGGAATTGAGGGACCGACCCTGGCTTGACCCGCTGGAGTCGAGAGGCACAGAAAGGGGTAAAAATTTTACCTGGATGTGGTCCTTTGTCTTAAGTGTACACATAGACTTAGAGCTCTTTAAAGATGAAGCTGTTACTTGGTACCATTATTTCTATTTTCTGTCTTTATTTTCTTTGTAACCATATTCTTAAGATATATATTTGCTAGCAGTTAAGAAATAGAGCAATAGCCATTGTAACCATATGATTTATAAGCTTCTTTAATAAACCTGTAACTGTTTAAGTTTTAACCTGACTCCTTCAGTTGCTGTAACAGAACCAAGCACAATTTAAAAGAACTTCAGCCGGTCATAAGGGACACATATAGGAAGAGCTTGGGTGTTTTGGTTGTGCATAATGTTTAAGGTGATATTAAACAAGAATGTATTTTATGTATGTGATGTTTAACCTTTAATCTGATGTTTATCAAATAATGAAAGAATAATTAAAGTGTGAGGTTTTGTATTCTTTGGGTTACTTCTATCTATTCAATTTTTCATTCACATTGTTTTTATGTTTGTATACGTCTCTCTCTGCTGCTCTAAATATAACCCACAGTTGGATACACAAAATTAAATCATTTAATGGATTTCTGGTTCAGTTGATTGAGGTACCTAGGTTTCTCTGCATCCTAGCAGTCATTTTATTTTGTCTGTTATTGTCATTCACTGTCACTTCCACTTGGCTAACATGCTGACAGGTCAGATTACCAGATGTGCTCAAACTATGGTACTAAAGACATGACTGTGATTCTGATACTGAAATTGCTTAAGAACATCAACTGAGGAGGTTTTGGTAGATACAGTTCCCCTGTTTTCTTGGGCTATTTAGAGAATCAGTGGAAGAAAATGGCTGGTAAATAGAAGTGCCATCTGTTTACATTTACTAATAATAGGGTGACTAGGTGTGAAATTGGAACACTTGTTTTTTTCAGAGAAGGGGATAGTGGTGGTAAATAGCTGACTGAATAACATGAAACACTGCTGACCTGAATTTATGGGCTAGGGATTATGGCTCACCCCTGAACACGTCTGAGCAGAAGATATTTAGGTTCTTGTCTCAATTCAGGCAACAAAGAGAGTTGGGACTTGGAAGAGGATTCTAGGTTTGCATGGCAAGGACACTTAAACAGAGGACAACACCAAATTGTAAAAGCTTTATTAAAATAAATGAAAGAGTAATAACTGTTGTGAAAAATAAGGTTACAAGGCAATAATACAAATCTATGACTACTGGTGATAACATTTCAAGATAAAGAACTACTTAGCACACCCTTCACTAAAGACCTGGTGATAACAGACAGAAGACCAGCATCGCCCCGGCATGCCAGGTGGTTCAAACAGGCAGAGTGCTGAGTGACTAAATTATAGTGTGAAACAGAGCTAATAGCTTCACAGAAGGTAGAAGAAGCTGAAGAACGAATTACCCACTGTGATGCTTAGTATACTTATTTTATAGGGCCCTGGCATTGCTTAATTGTGTCCCAGCTTACCATGCCCAAAACTTATTTCCTTGCCCTAATAAATCTTCAGGTACACTTACTCTGTAGGTTAACATATTATGACATCTATTTCTATTCATTAACATTGATTATCTCACTCCTGAAACTATTACCTTTTGCCTTACTGGTGACTTTCATATTCTGCAGTGTATCTTTGCAGTTGATAGTCTGTTCCAGACATAGAATAAACATATTCAGTTCTTTTTCATTTCCCCATTCAGTTCCCCAAAGTTGAGGGGTAACTGGTAGGCCATTTATCTATGTCAAAGGCTAAACCTACCCATACAAATCGGTATGTTAGCTAATCATACACAATTCAGGCAGGTATGTTTCTTGTGATACTCTGGATAACAATGAATGACTATGATGAATAACATCCACTGGAATTCATAAAATACAAATATGAAAATATGAACTGGAAATATGATTCATGGACCATATGATATATTAAAGATTAGTATAAATCAACCCAAGAAAGAAGTGTATTGTATGATAAGTAGGCTACTAACTTAACTTTATGGGTTACAGCCACTAATGGTGAAACATCTGGTCACTCTAATAAAACTATTTTGGGGGGATCTGACAACTACAAAATTAGGCTAGGATCTAGTTTATTGATGAAAGATTGTAAAATAATTAGAGTTTTTTAAATTTATCACAGTTGATAGTTAACCCATGATAGTTAACTCTTACATTCAAATTACTACTGTATTGAAAGCATGGCATTACAGTTGTTATATTAGGTTAAGCAGTTCTTCCCTACTTTCTTAAAACCAGTCCCCAGTCTTCAACAATAAGCCACATAATTTCATAGAAGCTATTCAGAAGATCTTTAAAATTGCAAGTTTTGTTTCAGAATGACTGAGCGTAATGGTGCAGAATGATTTAACAAAACAGCTGTTAAGGATCTTGATAGCTTAAGAGACACTGATTCACTTCACAGTGCTAACAGTTCTCTGATTTGGAATCCCCACCATCGCAATATCTAAAGTTATAGGCAATATGTAGCTAGGACTCTGAAGATATTAACAAAAATAAAATAATTTCTTTGGACTCTGGAAAAAATCTGACATGCGAAAAAAAGGAATTTAAAGTATAATAAAAATAGTCTTATAAATCCATGTGATTGGATAGCAAGAGATTGCTACAAACATGCTTTTTCCAATTTTACAGAGAAGATTATTCAATGGAAATTCAAAAAGTAAATATGATGATGATGGACTATTAATTTCCGAAATGTTGGCTTCAGTACTTCCCAGGGCTCTGTAGTTCAATTCATTCAAAGTCTGAGGCTAAAGTTTATTGATACTGGTATCACAGAGTACATTTTGAGATGGAGTGGTGTGACAGGGCGTTCGCCCTGCACTGGCCTTTTAAGGGCAAACCCCAGCCTGGAGCAAGCCCTGGGAGTTTAGCCCCAGCTGTGGCTGCATTAGTTGATTAGGGCCCAGCTGGGAGCTATATAAGAGGATGGGCTGCTGCTCCCAGGGAGAGCAGTGAGAGCCTGGCTGCTGGGGGACTAGGAGGCTCCCTTGAGCTTGGGCAGGGCTGGGGAGGCAAGGCAGGGCTAGGGGAGCTCTGGTCAAGAAAACCCCCAGACTGCAGGGCCTGAAGAACGGCCCGCTGAAGAAACAACAACCCCCGGAAAGGGGGCTCAGAGATTGACATGGGCACTGCCGGAGGGCAGTGTCCTGAAGAGGACACCACGGCCTGGAGGAAAGAGGGGAAACGCCACCTGAGGGAAGGTACCCTGCCAGCAGAAGGAGGTAATTCCTAGGACAGATGGCAGTGGGTGCTATGGTGGTGAGTGAACCCCCTCACAAGTGGCAATACTCTATTTGCTGGAACAGAACAAGTAGCTGAATCTTCATAGAGGAGGGCACGGATGGCTTCAAACTGTTAATGAAGAAGGGTACGTCTAGACTACAGGCTTCTGTCGACAGAAGTTTTGTCGACAGATACTGTCAACAAAACTTCTGTCGACAAAGAGCGTCTACACTACATTGAGTTCTGTCGACAAAGCAAGCTGCTTTGTCGACATGGTAGTGTGGACGCAAAGGACAGTTTACATGCAATAACACCTTCTTCTGTCGACAGAAACTCTGTCGACAGAAGGCGTTATGCCTCGTAAAATGAGGTTTACCAGCGTTGACAAAACTGCTGAGTTCTGTCGACGTTATGTCGACAGAACTCAGCGGTAGTGTGGACGCAGGTATAGTTTTGTCGACAAAAGTCCACTTTTGTCGACAAAACCCTGTAGTCTAGACACACCCGAAAACACTGAAATCTACATATGAAGAGGGTATTCCAGCTGGATAGCGCCTAGTCCTGAAAAAAATAATAATCCTCTATCCCAGTTTACGTCAGCTGCATCTGTATACTCCAGGGAGTGACTTCAAATGGCTGATACTGGGCTAAGTACATTAGCCTCCTTCTTCCTAGTACGGAAGGTATATAAAATGCCACACCACTAGATACAAAATCGCATTTCTAATATAATCCTAATTCAATAAAATGCAATTTAATTCAACAAAGTTTATTTTTATTCTATAAAGTTTGTTCAAGATATTGTTAGTCTGTCACAACCCCAACTCTCATTGACTGCAGAAGTCAAGAGTGATCAATAGTAAGGCTGGCAGGAAAACAAGCATTCCATTACATACAATAATTGGAGGTGTCTAGATTGGTTTTCATTTCACAGCAGAACAAAACCAAGACCTTTCAATTTCCCCACCACTGAAAAATTCCAGAGAGACCCTAGTCTGGTCAATAGCCCAATAATTAGGATGCTCACCTCCTGTTCAAGAACAGTTGACACCAATGCTACTTCACTTCCTCTCCTGGCAGACCTTTTCTTGTCCACTGAGCCTCAATCCCATGGAAGGACTATCAAATGGACATTTAAAAAAAAATGCTTTTTAGGCACAATCACCTCATCTCCTGTGTGTTCATAGACGAAGTGTGGGATTTGAGTGATCTGTTTGTTTCAGAAAAAAAATTGTTCTTTTATGCAGTAGGTAGACAATGTACTTCACAAAAAAATGCACTGGGGGCAATGCTATTATTATTAGTGCTATGCCATCAATTGCAGTAAAATTCTTCACCTCTATTTGATGTAGAATGAGGAGAGACAGCAAAAAATTCAAATGACATTCCTATTTTCTCCCTGCTGGAATAGTACATTATAGAAGTCTGAGACAATGTGTTACCACACTACTAAATAGCAAATTGGTGCTTGCAAGAAGACAGTAATTTTATTAGTAGTAATTTTTGCTAGGTGAGAATTCACTTTTCATATATCTGTATTGTATTAAAGATGAAACAGAACTTCGTTTTTACAACTAATGTAAGGGGGGAAATTAATAAGAAAAAGCCTCATCACTGAGAAATTCAAACCTTGTACTTTTTCATATCATTTAAGAATATTTTTCAAAAGACTTCAAAGTGAATAGAAAAATTTAGACAGATTATGGTCTAATTTATTTATTCAATTATTTTCCATCCAATGAAGGCAAGCCCTAACTATGGTCACATTATATATAGTTAAATACTAAAAGAAAGAGTGCTCATGAATTACTAAAGTTCTGATGTTTCGCTGGAAAATTTTAAGCTGTGAACTCTGTTTCCTTCACTCTCCATGTTCTTGCCCTGATCCAAAAAACACTCATGCTCAAAAATCAATAAGAATGCTTATATTTTTGAACTTATACCCTTGTGTAGTCGGTTTGCCTATCCGGAGGGGTTCCTCCTCCTCCGGCTCAGTGGACGGCCAGTCCGCCTCACTGCGCTGCCCCTTTAAGGCCGGCCCCGTTAGTTCACCGGGCGCAGTCCAGCCCTTAGTTCAGGGGGTGACAGCCACAAACCACCACTGTCAGTTTATAAGGGGTGGTCAGGCCCTTGGTGCTGGGTGTGGCAGTAACCCAACACAGTCAGTTTATAACCAGGGGCCAGGCCCTCAATTCAGGGCGTGGCAACAAACACTCGGAGTCAGGGAGCTCCTTGTTCAGGAGGGGTGCAGGTGGATTGCCTGTGGCAGTGGAGAAGGGGGAGGCTGCCACCCAATACGTTGGGGGCGGAGGGGGACGCAGGCCCACCCACTCCACTGTGCCCCGGCCCAGGGTCCTAGGGCAGCAGTGCCTGCCTAGGGGCCTTTAACAGACGCCACTATCCCTGGGCCACTTCCGTTCTCCCCCTCGGGCGGTACCTGGGTGTCCAGCAGTGGAGGCAGGGAGTCCAGGAGAGTCTCGTCCCACCGGGGCGGTTCGGTCCAGTCTGTGGCCGCTTGCAGGTCACGGGGGGTATGTCTACACTACAAAGTTAATTCGAATTAACGGACGTTAGTTCGAATTAACTTTGATAGGTGCTACACTAGCGCTCCGCTAGTTCGAACTTAATTAGAACTAGCGGAGCGCTTAGTTCGAACTAGGTAAACCTCATTCTACGAGGACTAAGCCTAGTTCGAATTTACTAGTTCGAATTAAGGGGTGTGTAGCCCCTTAATTCGAACTAGTGAGAGGCTAGCCCTTCCCAGCTTTCCCTGGTGGCCACTCTGGCCAACACCAGGGAAACTCTATTGCCCCCCTCCCGGCCCGGGAACCCTTAAAGGGGCTGGCTACGGTGCCTGTGCCAGGTGAAAGCCTGCCAGCACCCAGCTAGCAGACCCTGCACCTGGCACGGCTCGAGCCAGCCACCCGATGCCCCCCAGTCCTCTTCCTGGGACCAGGCTGGCGGCTCCTGGGAGTTTGCCCGGGACCGCAAGAGGCGGGCAACCGCCTGGTCTAGTGCGGACATCATGGACCTTGTCCATGACCTCCGCACTAGGCACAGGAAAACGGTTGTCTAGGGCAGGAGAGCTGCCAGCCTGGCCACTCAGGAGCAGGTGTGCATGAAAATCAAGGTGGTCCACTGAGACCCCCGATCCTGAGCCCTGAGCTTACAATGGCCGTCCTGGGTCAGACCAAAGGTCCATCTAGCCCAGTAGCCTGTCTGCCGACAGCAGCCAACCCTAGGGACCCTGGAGGGGATGGACCGAAGACAGTGACCAAGCCATTTGTCTCGTGCCATCCCTCTCCAGCCTTCCACAAACTTTGGGCAGGGACACCACTCCTACCCCCTGGCTAATAACACTCCATGGACCCAACCTCCATCACTTTATCTCACTTCTCTTTAAACTCTGTTCTAGTTCTAGCCTTCACAGCCTCCTGCAGCAAGGAGTTCCACAGGTTGACTCTTTGCTTTGTGAAGAACAACTTTCCGTTACTAGTTTGAAGCCTGCTACTCATTCCTTTCCTTTGGTGTCCTCTAGTCCTTCTATTATGGGAACTAATGAAGAACTTTTCTTTATGCACCCTCTCCACCCCACTCATGCTTTTATAGACCTCTATCCTATCCCCCCTCAGTCTCCTCTTTTCTAAGCTGAGAAGTACCAGTCTCTTTAGCCTCTCTTCATCTGGGACCTGTTCCAAACCTCTGATCATTTTAGTTGCCCTCCCCTCTCCCACCCTCTCTCTTCCCTTCTCCCACCTTTTCCCAGTCTCCCTGAGTTTTGTTCAATAAAGAGAGATTCTATTTTTGACCACACGTTTCTTTATTTTGTACATCAGGAAGGGGGACTAGATAAGGGTAAGTGGAAGGAGGTGAGGGAAGAATGGGGTACGAGCCCCCGATGGGGAGGACTGGGCTGGCTCTGCGGGCTTCTGGGGGTGGAAACTCTCCTGCAGCCCCCCAATTACTCCTTCTCCCCAGATGGCAGCCTGCGGCAAGTGCAGCTGGTCTGATGGCCGAGTGCTGTGATGTGCCCAGTGTGGGCACTCAGGGCACTCCAAGCCAGGACTGCTTTGCAAGCGGGGCACCCCTGAGAACTGTCTGTCCAAGGTGGGTGTCGGGTCCCTTTAAGCACAGCCCTCGGCTAGTCTGAGACAGCAGCTCCATGCTCTAAGTCCTCATATGATGCCCTGCCGGCACTGCTTCTGGCCATCCTTAACCCCGGTTCAGGGTCCACTTAATGTGGACATGCTAGTTCAAATTAGCAAAACGCTAATTCGAACTAGTTTTTTAGTCTGGATGCGTTAGTTCGAATTAGCTTAGTTCGAATTAACTAATTGGAACTAAGTTAGTTCGAATTACCGCTGTAGTGTAGACGTACCCGGGAACTCAGCTGGGCTCCAAGTGTGGGCAGGGTCAGGCGGTTGAGGCAGGCCTCTGGGTCAGGGTCCGTGGAAATCCCCGCCGGCGCCTCTGGTCAAGGTAGCCAAGGCTGTGCCTGGGGCTGCTTCTCGCAGTCCCGGGGCTGGCACTGGGGCACAGGTTTGGGCTGGCCCTGTGGCTCCGCCGTTGCATCCGGGCGGGCAAGCTAGCTGTGCTGGGCCTCCACTTCCCAGGCAGGGAGCCAGTAACCTGCCTCTGGGCCCTGACAGGTAGGAGGCCCAGGCCAGGCCTCAGTCCCCACTCCCCAGGCTGGGAGTCCCGGAGAGGCCTCTAGCCGCTTGGCAGGCTCAGCCCTGACTGAGGCTGCTGCCTGGGCTTTTATAGCCCTGGGCCTGCCCCTTGGCTCCGGTCAGGGGACAGGGCGGGGTTAGCCTCAGCCCAACATGACGTCCGGAGGGGTTCCTCCTCCTCTGGCTCAGTGGCCGGCCAGTCCGTCCCACTACACACCCCCCCCCCCAAGTCCAGACCCCGATCATCGGGACTGGGCCCTTGCTCCTCCGCCAGGCGAGACAACGCATCTGCATTGGTGTTTGCCTTTCCCGTCCTGTGGCGTATGGAAAACACATAGGGTTGGAGGGCTAAATACCAACTCATAAGCCGGCTATTGGTGTCCCACATATTTTGTAACCATTTTAACGGGGCATGGTCTGTAAATAAAGTAAACGTGTCTCCCAAGAGATAGTACCATAAAGCTTCGACTGCCCATTTGATGGCTAGGGCCTCCTTTTCTATCACGGAGTACTGGCATTCTCGGGGAAATAGTTTGCGGCTTATGTAGACCACGGGGTATTCCTCTCCGTCGATCTCCTGGGAGAGTACGGCCCCCAGGCCACTGTCTGAGGCATCTGTCTGAACAATAAAGGGTTTATCAAAGTCAGGGCTAAACAAGACCGGCTCACTACACAGAGCCTCTTTGAGTTGCTGAAAGGCCTTGTCACACTCTGGGCTCCATCTCACCCTCTGAGGTTTATCTTTTGTAAGTAGTGTGGTGAGAGGAGCGTCAAAGCTGGCAAACTAGGGAACAAATCGGCGGTAGTACCCCGCCAGTCCCAGAAATTGCCGGACCTTCCTTTTTGTTGTCGGTATGGGATAATTCTGTATAGTCTCTACCTTCCCCACCAGTGGTCGGACCACTCTGCATCCCAAGCGATACCTTAAATAGGTGGTCTCCTGCCAGCCGATTTTACATTCCTTGGGGTTGGCAGTGAGAGCTGCGTCCCGGAGAGTTCGTAACACAGCCGCCACTCTGTTCAAGTGCTCCTCTCACCTGCGACTGTAGATGACCACGTCATCGAGGTAGGCCGCGGCATACTCCAGATGGGGGGCAAGCAGGCGGTCCATCATCCGCTGAAAGGTGGCGGGTGCCCCATGGCATGCGCACGAAGTGGAAGAGCCCTGAAGGGACAGTGAAAGCTGTTTTCTCTCACGACTCCTGGTCCAATGGGATCTGCCAATAGCCCTTGGTAAGGTCTAGCGTTGTTATGAAATTGGCTTTCCCCAGGTGCTCCAGGAGCTCATCCGTCCGAGGCATCGGGTATGCGTCGAATTTTGACATAGCGTTGACTTTTCGAAAATCAATGCAAAACCTGATACTTCCATCTGGTTTGGGGACCAGCACAATGAGGCTTCTCTATTCACTCTTGGATCGTTCGATCACCCCCAATTCCAACATGGTCCGAACCTCCTGTTTCACCACATCACGCATCTGCTGGGGAAGAGGTCTGTTACCTTCCCGAACGACCTGTCCGGGTGTGGTTCGGATGCTGTTGGTTATAACTGAGGTCCGGCCCGGTCTCGAGGTGAACGTCTTGGTGAATGCTTTGATGAGCCGCTGGCCTTGGTTCCGTTGGCCCTTGGACAGGGTATCCCCTAGCTGGGGTTCACCTTCCTCAGTGGCCTCTGGTATCTGGGGACCTAGTACGGATTCCGAGGGGTATGGCGCGACCATCAGTCCTTCTCGTTCTTGCCAGGGTTTGAGGAGGTTCACGTGGTACACTTGCTTTTTCTTTCGCCGATCTGGTTGATAAATTTCATAGGTGACCAGGCTCAGTCGGCGAGAAACCTCATACAGACCCTGCCAGCGGGCCAGTAATTTTGACTCCTCGGAAGGGAGTAACAGCAATACCCTATCCCCGGGTTCAAATACTCTTTCCTGGGCTCTGTGGTTGTACCCCCGCTCCTGCGTACTTTGGGCGGTCTGCAGGTTCTCCTGAGCCATGGCCCCTGCTCGAGAGAGTCTCTCTTGGAGTTGGAGCACGTACTGCAAGAGTCCTACCGAGGTTGAGGGGGTCTGTTCCCAGGTCTCTTTCATCAAATCGAGGATGCCGCGAGGTCGTCTGCCGTACAGGAGCTCGAAGGGGGAAAATCGAGTGGAGGCCTGTGGCACCTCTCGAACCGCCATTAAGAGCGGAGGAACTAACTGGTCCCAGTGCTTCATTTCAGCCGGTGAAAACTTCCTCAGCATCCCCTTTTGGGTGCGGTTAAACTGTTCTACCAGTCCGTCGGTCTGGGGGTGGTAGACGGAGGTCTGTAACTTGTGGATGCCTAAAATGTCACAGACCTGACGCAGCAGCCGGGACGTAAAGTTTGTTCCTTGGTCTGTCAGTAGCTCCTGCGGTAGCCCTACCCAGGCAAAGATGTGGACCAGTTCGTTCGCGATGGTGCAGGCATGGGTATTTCGGAGGGGGATAGCCTCGGGGAACCGGGTTGCATAGTCCATGAGGGTCAGGATGTAGCGCAATCCTGCCTTGCTCCGTGGAAAGGGCCCCACTATGTCCAAGGCAACCCTCTCGAAGGGGGTCCCTACCACCGGTAAAGGAACGAGTGGGACTTTTGGCACCTCCGGGGCAGCGGCTAGCTGGCAGTCTGGGCAGGACTGGCAATAGTCCTTGACTTCCTTATACACTCCAGGCCAGAAAAACCGGGCCAGGACTCGGACCAGGGTCTTCTCTTGTCCGAGGTGACCTGCAGCTGGAATGTCGTGAGCCAGTCTCAAAACTGCATGCCGATGGCACCTGGGTACTAGTAACTGGGCTTCTTCTTCCTGGGTCTGCATGTTCCGTACGACCCAGTAGAGCCTGTCTGCTTGTAGCTCAAATCGGGGCCACTGTGTAGCCCTTTGCGGATCAACCACAGTCCCGTCGACACAGGCGAGTTGGTCATAGGCAGCTCGTAGGGTGGGATCATCCCGCTGGTCTCGGGGAAAATCCACCGAGTCCAGAAAAATCGGTGCATTCTCCAGGCCCAAGGGCGCTGGATCTGTCGGCTCGGGCACCTCGACCTCTGCTGGCTCCTCCCTGTGGAGCGACCCTCGCATTCGGGCCCCCTGGGGATCCTCCCCCAGGAGCTCCCGGTCTGGCTCGGTTGGTGTAGGCGGCTCCCCAGGGCCAGTATCTCGAATGAGGGCTGTAAGCCCTGGCCAATCACGGCCCAACACCATGGGGTACGGCAAATTGGCAACCACCCCGACTAGCATCATTCTGGTTACCCCTCGAATAATCAGGAGGTGTCGGACCCGAGGATATGTTCTCACGTCCCTATGGACGCACTGCAGCTGCAGCTCCCCTTCGGGCACCGCGGTGGCTGGGAGGACGTCAGGGTGGATGAGCATCTGGCTGCACCCCGAATCAAGGAGGGCAAACACCTGCGGGGCCCCAGCTGGTCCCGGCGTTGTGAGGATGGGTGGGCCAGCAGGGAGAACCTGGGGGGCTGCGGTACAGCTCTGGCCATAGTTACACTCCATTTCCATGCAGTTCCTCTGTAAGTGGCCCATACGCCCACAGGAGAAGCAGGGTCCTAACTCGGGGTACGCCATTCGAGTGGGGTCCTCCCGTGAGGGACGGCGTTGCCGCTCCCGAGGCACGGGGTGAGGGCCCTCCCGTCCATCGTGGGTGAGAGCCCGACTGGCGCGCCGAAGATCCTCATTCTTATTTTCCTTTGGGGCCACGTCAGCCCGAGACGCGGTCCGGGTTAGGGGTAGTGGCACCAGGGCCACTGCCGATGGTTTTGGGATTGGGGCAAGGGTCCGGGTGCCCAATGCCATGGGATTCTCGGCGGCCAAAAAGTCCTTCATGAGGGTGACCGCCTCTGCAAACGTCATGGGGTGGTGCCGGAGGGCCCAGGCCCGACCCCGTGGTGGAAGCAGCTGGGTGAACTGCTCGAGGGCGACCTGCTCCACTATTTCCTCAGCGGACTGCTGCTCTGGCTGAAGCCAGCGTCGGCAGAGGGTTCTAACTCCGTGGGCGACGGCCCGAGGGCGGGCACCGGACGAGTAACTCATGGACCTGAGCCGTCGACGGAAAGTTTCATGGGAGATATCCAGGGCATCCAGGTTCTTCCTCCTCCGGCTCCGTGGGTGGCCATTCCCTCGCCTCACTCCACTCCTGAGAAGGAGGAGAGGCAGCAGGGTGTAGGGGCTGCCCTCTTTCTTTCCCCTACCCCCCGTTCCTGGTCCTGCTGCCTACACCAGCTGGAGCCTTCCCCACCCCACTGAGGGTATGTCTACGCTACTCCCCTAGTTCGAACTAGGGGGGGTAATGTAGTCATACGGAGTTGCAAATGAAGCCCGGGATTTGAATTTCCCGGACTTCATTTGCATAAAGCCAGCTGGCGACATTTTTAAATGCCGGCTAGGTCGGACCCCGTGCTGCGCGGCTACACGCGGCACGGACTAGCTAGTTCGGATTAGGCTTCCTATCCGAACTAGCTGTACGCCTTATTGCCGAAGAGGGGAGACCTCCATGACCTATGGAATTGGTGTCCCGTCTTGCTCCTCAGCACGGACTACAAGGTCGTAGCAAAAGCCATCTCGCTGCGACTGCGGTCTGTGCTGGCGGACGTGATCCATCCCGACCAGACCTACACCGTCTCAGGCCGCAGTATTTTTGACAACTTGTATTTGGTCCGGGATCTCTTAGAGCTCTGGTGTAGGGATGGCTTGTCGTTTTCCCTTCTGTCCCTGGACCAGGAGAAGGCATTCGACAGGATGGACCACGGGTATCTCCTGGGCACCCTGCAGGCCTTCAGCTTCGGGGCCCATTTTGTGGGTTTTCTCTGGGTGCTGTACGCCCTCGCAGAGTTTTTGGTCAGGCTCAACTGGACCCTGTCCGAGACGGTCTGCTTCGGGAGGGGGGTACGTCAGGGGTGTCCGCTGTCGGGCCAGCTGTATGCTCTGGCGATCGAGCCCTTCCTCTGTCTCCTCCGTAGGAGGTTGACGGGGTTGGTGCTTCGGGAGCCAGAGCTGCGGCTGGTCCTGTCGGCGTACGCCGATGACGTGCTCCTCGTGGTCCAGGACCTGGGCGACCTGGCACGGGTGGAGGCTTGCCAAGCCGTCTACTCGGCAGCCTCCTCC
Source organism: Pelodiscus sinensis (assembly GCF_049634645.1). Classification (NCBI taxonomy): domain Eukaryota; kingdom Metazoa; phylum Chordata; order Testudines; family Trionychidae; genus Pelodiscus; species Pelodiscus sinensis. The sequence goes on along the minus strand of NC_134712.1, from coordinate 122,049,150 downwards.
GCCCGGTTCAACTGGGTCAAGAGCTCTGGCCTGGTGGTTGGGGACGGGTGGCAGGCCGGCTCCCTCCCACCCGCGCTTCAGGCCATCTGGTGGAGCGCAGGTCCGCTGCTCTATCTGGGCGTCTATTTATCCGCCACGCATCCTTCTCCGCTGGAAAACTGGCAGGGTTTGGAGGCCAGGGTGGGTGAGCGGCTGCGGAGATGGGCAGGACTGCTCCGGTGCCTCTCCCTTCGCAGGAGGGCACTGGTGTTAAATCAGCTGGTCCTGTCCATGCTCTGGCACCGGCTCAACACCCTGCGCCCGGCCCCGGAGGTCCTGGCCAAGCTCCAGAGGGCAGCTTTGGAGTTCTTTTGGCCAGGACTGCACTGGGTCTCTGCAGGGGTCCTGTCTCTCCCCCTGGAGGAGGGGGGCCAGGGCCTGGTCTGCATGCGCAGCCAGGTCCAGACCTTCTGCCTCCAGGCCCTGCAGAGACTCCTCTTTAGTGCAGGTAGTCTGGCATGGGGCACCTTGGCGCGCGCTTTCCTCCGCCGCCTCCGAGGGCTCCGATACGACCGGCAGCTCTTTTTTATCCACCCGAGGGGTCTTCCGCGAGACCTCTCGGAGCTGCCGCCAGAGCTGCATCAGTTGGCGGCTCCTTCACGGAGCCGTGAGCACGGGCGTGTACTTGGCGCGGTTTACCCCAATCCCGGACACCTGCCCCTTTTGCGGCGTGAGGGAGAACCTGGCGCACGTTTATCTGGAATGCACCAGGTTGCAGCCCCTATTCCGGCTCCTCCAGAACTTCTTATTGAGGTTCTGGCTGCACTTTCCCCCCCACCTTTTCATTTATGCACACCCTATCCATGGCCCCACAAAGTCGCGAGACCTCCTCGTCAACCTACTCCTGGCTCTAGCAAAGGTCTCCATCTATAATACCAGGAGTAAGATGTTGGACGAGGGGGTTCTCCGCGACTGTGGGGCCTATTTCCGTTCCTCCCTTATGTCACGAATCCAGGCAGAGTTCCCCTGGGCGGCATCCACTGGCTCCATCGATAGCTTTGAGGAGCAGTGGGCGCTGTCCGGGGTTCTCTGCTCGGTGACCCCATCCGGTTCCGTAGTTATAAACCTTTAGCCCACACGCCTTTCCCCTTGTGTCATTATTTGTCCCAAGTAATTAACTGAACCACGGGTCTAGTCGTCCCTCCCGCAATGCTGGGGGAGAGGCTTTTAGAAAGTGGGCGGGCTTTGCCTGCCCACTCTCCCGTGTCTTCAAATAGGCCCCACTACATCTTGCTTAATTGCTTCGCTAGATTGGACCCTATACTAGGATATGTATAACATAGTTTCATAACCTGATCATTGCAACATCATTTTTTAGTAAGGGCCTCTTCTTGGCACCCTTATCTAGTTTTTGCTGCAGTAAACAATGCATAATTTCATTGAAAATTTTATGAGAATAAGCATTGCAGAATCAGAGCCTCATGTGAAATCTTTTCCTCTCTGGAACATATAAGAGTATCTTCAGGTACATCTATACTTACACCCTAATTCGAACTAGGGATGCAAATGTAGGCAACCAAAATTGCTAATGAAGTGGGGATTTAAATATCCCACGCTTCATTAGCATAATCTCGCCTGCGCGCTGTTTCTGATGGCTGGATGGCTTGCCCCTTGCCACCGGCGTCTGCCCCCCACCCCAGGAGGAAGGCCTCCCCTTTCCTCTCCACAACATGCCGTGACCACTTAGGGATGTTGTCCTCTCTCACATCCATCTGAACCATGCCTTTTGGTGCCCAAAGATGCACTCAACTTGGATTCAATCTCGGCTGAGGTGGGCATTAAATTGGCCCTTGCTAGGGTCCAGGTGGCCTGTGTATGGCTTCATTAGCCACGGCATAAGGGGGTAAACCACGTTCCCCACGATGCACAATGGCATGTCCCCAACCACAAAGTCACAGTGGGGGAAGAATGTGCTGGCCTCCAGGTTCCCGTACAGGGTAGAGTTCCTGAAGATGCGGGCATTGTGTTCCCTGCCTGACCAACCGACAAAAATGTCCATGAACTGTCCTAGTGGTTGCCAGGGCCTGTAGCACCATCAAGAAGCAGCCCTTGCATTTGACTTCATTTACATTAAACTTCATCCTATTTACCTCAGACCATTTCTCCAGTTTGTCCAGATAATTTTGAATTATGACTCTAAGTCAAGGTGTGTATGTGGAAGAGTTTACTCCCTCTCCATATAGCTAAGTGGGGCCTACCCCAGACTAGGTCAAAGTAATTATTTTATATGGCTCACACTCGGTTTATTTAGGTTTAAATTGAACAGTGTAATCAGTAATCCAAATAAACATACACATAAATGTGGGGATTTAATGACAATACGAGAACATGACCTACCTTAAAACAGATTTAATAATTTTTCTTTTATTCTGGGGTGGCCTGGGAACAGAAGTGTGAATTAGGGAAGCTAAATTTAGACTAATTGGCTAATCGAATAGTCAATGCAATTTGTATCAACTGTTGCCATACTTCAAAGGTGAAAGTGGTGCAGGGAGCATGGGACCAGCAGGGGACTTAGTCTCCTCCTGGGCCCAGGCTCCCTGCGGCGGTTCAAAGCAGCAATGCTGTGTGGACTCCAGGATCAGCTGGAAACTCCCCTGTTGATCCTGGGCTTAATGTGGCACTGCCACTTTGAAGCATCCTCTCCTCTACTCTCTTCCCCCCCACCCCCACTCCCCCGCTTGCCACCTCTTTCTGATAGAGGCAGCAAGGGTGGGAAATGACTAGTCAACTATCCTGTCAACTATCTGATAAGCATATGCTTATCGGATAGTCAACTAGTTGTTCACATCCCTAGTATGAATACTAGCTCAGATTTTAGACCAGTAATACACAACAGTATATAGTCTCTGTCAACATATTCCATGTATGTTAACTTCATTAGTGCTCCAAGAAAGAATTTGATGCATTTGCCTGTGATGTTAACATTTCATATCTCTATTATATATTTTAAACTATTCCAGTAAAAATATTGTATGATTATACTCAGGGCTTGACAAATGGCAGCGAAATCTACTCGCCAGCCCCACACTGCACATGCACAAGACCTGCATTGTGCATGCACGTGCCGCTGGTGAACGGGAAGACCAGCTGAAATCTACTCACCACAGGTGAGTAGAAACAGCTATTTGTTGAGCCCTGATTATACTAACCAATAGCCAGACATCTATTTATTTCTGTGGTAAAACTGTGTTAAATAATTATTTAAATTCCCTCATCTAAACTGCATATTAAAACATTAATTCTGTCAGAACATCTTTTTTGTACTTAAAAATCCAAACCCACACAGACTCAAAATGTTCACACCAAAGGGCATAATTTATCTTAATGATGGCATCTTTGATGCCTTAATACTTAGCACACAGGGGGTAGCAATCCTGCTGATAGATAACTGAGTAACTTCATAGCCACAAAAAAAAAAAAAAATCTTGAAAGTTTAAGACAGACAGATAATTGGTTCAAAGACAAATATTTCACAGGCCAAAGTCAATAAGCTGGAATATATTTTCAGTCCCTAGATAGAAAGATAACAAAGAGTATGTAAGGCACTCCTTCTCCTTCCTTATTGAGTACATAAAAAAAAAGAAAGACATTTCAGATATGTAGGTTGTAAACACTAACCTTATATATTCCAAAAAATATGCTATTTAATAAATAAATAAAAGTACAACAGGGGTGTATGGGCTTACATGGTAGTACCTCTAAAGGAGGGCTTGTCACACTTCTTCAGGAGTGGCCCATCCTTTATTGATTTTTACTGGCACCTAGCTCTCACCTGTGGCTCCACATAGTTGCTTTGCATGCAGCAGTGGCCACACCCCGGGCAATGGCTTTGACAGGCCAGCTAAACCAGGTGAGGGTAGATGATGGGATTGAAACCCTCGGTGAGTTAGGGACTTGCTCATCCCAGCATGTGAAGACTGCTTCAATGGATCAGGTGGAGGAAATCTTTATGATTCAACAGCTGAGAAGGCGTTTCAGCAGTGCACTATAGAGTACGTGGGGCATGTCAGAGCATTTAAGGTGACATGGCCATCCAGTGCAGCCGAGAGTGGGATCATCTCTGTGCAAAGGCTTTCCCACTATAATAATATTTTTCATGCACAGATTATGTTGTGCAAAAAAAAAGAAGTTGGTAATGGGAACATGGAACATCTGTACGCTCATGGACAGTGAGGACACAGTAAGACCTCATCAGAGAACAGTCTTAGTTGCTAAAGAAATGTCATGCTATGGTATTGATATCACCGCCTTGAGTGAAACCAGACTTGCTGAAGAAGGATTTCTCACTGAACTAGCTAGTGGTTATACCTTCTTCTGAAAAGGGAAAGTGCAGAATGAGGATAGGATTAATGGAGTCAGCTTGGCTGCCAAGACTAGTCTGATGAAACATCTTTCGGACCTGCCTGTCGGTATCAACGAGAGGCTCTTGAAGCTACACCTACCCCTTAGTCATAAGTGATATGCAATAATCATCAGTGAATACACTCCCAGCATGAACAGCACAGAGGAGACAATTGAACAGTTCTACATCAATCTTAGTTCTATTCTGTGCTCAGTACCAGCCAACGACAAGTTAATCTTGTTGTGAGACTTCAACGCCCAAGTGGCGTTAGCAAGATGAACAACAACAGCTTATTGCTGTTGAGCAAATGTGCAGAATATGACATCCTCATCATGAACCCAGTATTCGGATGGCAAACAAATACAAGACCACCTGGATGCACCCTAGATCGAAACAATGGCACATGATAGATTGTTCATCAGCGCGATATTCGGGATGTCCTTATCACCAGATTCATGCGAGGGGCAGAGTGTTGGACTGACCGTAGGCTTATCAGCACCATTTTCAAAATACACATTTCTCAGCATCACCCAAAGTGCCTACAGCTTATCCGAACAGACTTAACCATTGCCAGACTCTAGGGCTACGTCTACACTGGCCCCTTTTCCGAAAGGGGCATGCTAATTTCACAGGTCGTAATAGGGAAATCCGCGGGGGATTTAAATATCCCCCGCGGCATTTAAATAAAAAAGCCCTTTTCCGGAGGATCTCTTATTCCTACTTTTCTAAAAGCCGGAAAAAAGCGGCGGACATTTTTATTTAAATGCCGCGGGGAATATTTAAATCCCCCGCGGATTTCCCTATTACGACCTGTGAAATTAGCATCCCCCTTTAGGAAAAGGGGCCAGTGTAGACGAGCCCTAGCAGTCTTCTCATCTGTGCAAGTTCCAGTCAAGCCTTGATGAAAAGTTGACTGCCAATGGATTACTGATTGGAGGTCCAATTCAGAAGTGGAGTCAGTTTAGAGAAATGGTGATAGAGACAGCAAAGTCAGTGCTCGGTCCCAAGAAACACAATCAAGACTGGTTTGATGAGAACAATAGTGGTATTGAGGACCCGCTTGCCAAGAAGAACAAGGCATTTATGGAATGGCAGAATGACCCAGGTTCCATCTCTAAGAAAGACAGGTTTAAGTCCCTCCAGGCCCAGGCTCAGCAAGAAATCTGCAAAATGCACGATCAGTGGTAGGAAAAGAAAGCTGAAGAGGTGCAACATTATGCTGACTCAAATAACCAAAGGGAGTTCTTCAGTTTCATCAAGTCAGTCTTTGGTCCTTCCAAGTCTGACTTTGCCCCCTTGTTGTCTGCAGATGGAGCCACGTTGATTAGGGATAAGGCTGCATTAATAACTGATGGAAAGAGTATTTCAGTCAGATCCTGAATCATCCATCATCAGTCGATCAGTCAGCATTGGAACAGATTCCTCAGAAGCCAACCCTTGAAGACCTAGGAGATCCTCCATTTATTGACCAAGTTAGAAAGGCCATCAGGCAGATGAGTTGCGGCAAGGCATCCGGCAAGAATGGAATTCCCGCAGAACTGTACAAGGCATTTAATGAGGAGTCACTTAAGGTTTTTCATAATGTCTTGACCATTATTTGAGAAGAGGAAGAAATGCCATCTGATCTCCATGATGCCATGATAGTTGCTCTGTACAAGAATAAGGGTGCAAGAGCCAACAGAAGGAACTATAGAGGTATACTTTCCGTTGCCGGGAAAATCCTTGCCCGCATCATCCTGAACAGGCTGATTTCAACAGTTTCAGCAGTGAGTCTCCCTGAATCACAATGGGGCTTCCGCCCTAATCACAGTACTGTCAATATGATCTTCATAATGAGACAGGTGCAAGAGAAGTGCCTTGAGCAGAATATGAACCTCTGCTCTGTCTTCATTGATCTGACAAAGGCATTCGACATGGTGAATAGACATGCATTGTGGATCAACCTCAGGAAGCTGGGTTGCCCACCGAAGTTCATCTAGCTCATCAAGATGTTTCACGACAACATGACAGGAGCAGTACTCTCGGATGGTGTACCATCTGAGAAATTTAACATCTCCAACAGCGTGAAGCAGGGATGCGTACTCGCCCCCATGCTTTTTAACCTGTTCTTCACTCAAGTCTTCATGCAGTTCACTGTTTGATTTGAGACGCCTTACTGCAAAGACCAAGACACTAGAGAGGCTTATTACTGAAGTGCTGTTTGCTGATGACTGTGCCCTTATGGCACACCAAGAGAACCACCTGCAGACCATCATTGACAGATTCTCTGAAGCATTCAAACTGTTCGGTCTCACAATTAGCCTTGGAAAGACAGAAGTCCTTTTCCAGCCTGCACCAAACAGTACTCCTCCACAGCCATGTATCACTATCGATGGTACACAACTGAAGATAGTGGACAGCTTTAAGTACTTGGGCAGCACAATATCAAGTGATGGATCCCTTGACAAAGAGATTACAATGAGGATCCAGAAAGCCAGGAAGGCACTTGGGAGATTGCGTATTAAAGTTCTCCAGCACAGAGACATTCGCCTTTCAACTAAACTCAAGGTATATAATGCCGTGGTCCTCACCTCTCGCTTGTATTGCTGTGAAACATGGACCCTCTACCATAGGCACATCAAGCAGATGGAGCAGTTTCATATGTGTTCCTACGATCAATCATGCGAGTACGCTGGCAGGACTGAATTACTAACCAAGAAGTGCTTGATAGTGCTGATTCCACAAGCATCTAAGCTAAGATCCTCCAGTCCCAACTTCGATGGTCTGGCCATGTTCTCCGCATGGATGAAAGCAGGATCCCGAGGCAGCTGTTTTATGGGGAGCTGGTATGTGGTAGTCACAAACTGGGATGCCCGAGGAAGAAGTATAAGGATAACCTGAAGACCAACTTGCAGTGGACAGGCCTTCAACCTCGACAATTTGAACTAACTGCTGCAGACAGGACTAACTGGTGTTCCCATACGAGGAAAGCAGTGACAAAGTTTGAGGACGACTGCCACCAACGCCTCGCAGCTGCATGGGAAAGATGACATAGAGCTGTGCTCTCTCCTGTCCTGACAACCAGCATCCCATGCCCTGTTTGTACCTGCATGTGTGCTTCGACCTTTGGGCTCCGGAGCCACATGCGTTTCCATAAATGAAATGCATAACATGTCTTCCTTGGCTCCTGAGAGACAACCAACAACAAACAACAACAACAAAAAGTGCAACTACAACACAAAAAGAAGCTGGGAGAATGGGAGACAAAAAATAATGTACTCCCAACTGTGATAAATTAAATTAAATTGCCTGAACAGTGGGAAATACAATTTGTACTAGAAATTGTCAGACTGATCTTACCCACCTCTCAAACTAGGATATCAATTATTATCTTGTCCCTGTCCTGAGTTTAGCATTTTTTACCTCCAGCTGGTTGCACTTTATTTTCCTCTGAGACTTGTATGCACACTCATCATAATAGTATCTGAGTATCACACAAACATTAATTAATTTCATGTTTACCACATTGCTGTGAGATTAACTTTGTGCTTATTGTCACCTTTCCTGTTCTTGATCACAGTGGACTGGATTATGAGAAAGACAACAGATGGCCATCACCGGGGTATTCAGTGGACACTTTTCAAAGAGCTAAAGGAAGATGATTTTGCTGATGATGTCACTTTCCTTTCACATCAACATGAAAGCATGGAAGAAAAGGTCGCAACACTAGAAAAAACTGCCTCAATAATTGGACTGAGCATTACCAAGGGAAAGACCAAGACAATGAGGATCAACCAGTCCAATAATACCACCATCACACTGGCAGGGGATTACCTGGAAGATGTAGAGCAGTTCATCTACTTGAGGAGTATTATGGGCAGAGATGGAGGAACAAACAAGGATATCAATGCTAGGATAGGGAAAACAACAGCCGCATTCAAGACTCTTCGTCCCATATGGAGTTCACAAATAATATCTGCGAAGACAAAACTGCAAATTTTCAACACAAATGTGAAGAGAGTGTGCTCTTGTATGGATGTGAGACCTGGAATGTTAAAAAGTCTTCAAATCACAAGCTACAGACATTCATAAACAGATGTCTGAGGTACATCCTTCACATTAAAAGGCAAGACTTTGTCACAAATGAGGAGCTTTGGAACAGGGCAAGAACCACCTGACATTCAAATCAAGAGAAGAAAGTGGGGATGGCTAGGCCACACTCTCAGAAAACCATCATCCAGCATAGTCCATCAAGCTTTCACATGGAACCCTCAAGGAAAACACAGAAGAGGAAGACCTCGGACAATGTGGAGAAGAGCTATTGAGATTGAAGGACAACAACTGGGGTATTCCTGGAGTCAGCCAGAAGTTTTGTCTCAAGACAGAGTGAAGTGGAGGAGACTTTTAGATGATCTATGCTCCACTTAGAGAACAATGGTTTAAGAAGAAGAAGAAGAAGGATTCAGAAGAGGGACTTAGATGACTATCTGCACTTTACATGCCCAAGTGTATGTCTATAGCAGAGGTGAAAGTAAGACAGTGTGCCTTGGTGCACCACTCTGGTAAGAGAATTGGCTGAGTTGCTAGAGCTGGCTGGGCTGCTCTGCTTTGCTGCAGGCTGGTTCTGGTGACAGCAACCAGCCAGACAAGCAAATTAATGGGGCTGGTAGGCCAGGGACTTGTGGGAACTGGGGATGGGCTCCCTTACCACCCCCAGCCTAAAAGTAGCTCGCCCTCCAACCAGCTGGGGCCAATGGGCTTCAGCCTGGACCCTGCCATAGGCAGCGTAGCCCCAATTTGGCTCCTGGGCCTGCTCATTTGGTTGCAGTGGCCTGGTAACCCTGTTCCTTCCGCGGTGAGGGAGAGGAATTGTTCCCCATCTGGCTGCAGGAAGGACTAGCAGTGGTCCCCATCTGACTGTGGCAGCCTGACTCCAGCCCTGCTCCTGACATGGAAGGGGGGCAGGGCAGAATCAGCCCCCATCTGGCCACAATGATCCTGATCTGGCCCCTGTCTGGCCACAAAGGCTCTGATCCAGAACCAGCACCTTGCCTGGTTATGGCTGCCCAGCTGCTGCAGTCTGGTCCCTGACTCCATCTAGCTGGCCCAGCACCAAACTGGCTACGGCCCCATTTGGCCACAGCAGAGCCCACACAGCTGGCCCACAGTTCCAAGTTATGGCAGTGGCAGCAACTAGAAACAGGAGCATCAGGGCATGGATCCATCCACCAGTTAGGTAAGGTAACCCAGCCTCAGCGTCCCCCACCAAGGGCAGAGTTTCAGGAGGATGGGGGCAGCCATGAGCTCTGGGATGTGGGTGGCTTTTCATCCCATTCCCAGGACTATGTGCATTTATGTGCAGTCCTCTCAGGCATGAGCTCCCTTCATCAGCCAGGTGTAAGAGGCATTTATGTAACCCATGTATCTAATAGGGGGATATCTCTTTAACAAACCTCTGGGTGGATGAAGGAGTGAGCTGTCCGGGTTACTGTTGCTAGGCTGATTTACCTCCACAACTAGAAGCTTCTGAAACTGGGTGTGGTAGTTTGGGGTCTGCTCCAAAAGGTTCTCTCTCTGCTGCTGGAGTCAGACTCCATCAGCAAGCAGGCAGGGCAGCTGCTTTTTCAAGGTCCTGGTGCCCTGTTTGAGCTGGGAGAGGCTGAGTCAGGAGCTGCTAGCCCTTCTTCTGAAGCACTTTGCAGCAGGTCAGTGCTATTGTTAATCCTCTACCAGGGAACATGGACAATGCTAATTATTGGTAGGGGAAACTAGAAGGGAAAATAACTTCTGTGTTAGTTGTATGCTTGCAATGCTGTTTTGATTTTAGCCAAACTGTTCTAGTTACTTTCTCAGCCAGTGTGATCCTTCAGCTCCTCTTTGCATAAAGCAATGGAGAAAGAGTCATTTCTATTTTGGTATTCTGGGTTTTTGTATTTTCATGTAACAGTTTTCTTTAATTCTGTTCACTTATGATATAACTGATTGGTTAATCAGTGTCTACCACTGATCCATAGCAGAGAAAGATGCTGCCTGGACTCCAACTGAGGATCCCTACAAGCAAGTGGAGAGATAGTTTAGACTCAGGATATTGTGCAGATTTGATGATCAGAAGCACAAACCGAGACTTTAGTGAATTAACTCTAAGCTTTTGGGATCTCTCGGCCCCTTCTTATTGTGTTTTGTGTGGACTGCACTGCTCAAATTTTACTTTTGGTTTTCTCTTATTTATGTTGTAACTGTGAAAGCAATGTCTGTGGGTTATAAAATAGTTATGTTGTAAAAATTAGATTGTTCATAAGACTTTTATCTATTTAAATTCATTTCTTCAGTTTCTTTTGTGACTTGAATGTAGGGAGGCTGACACTGTGCTATCCTTGCTGAAATTCCTTAGGGTACGTCTACACTACAGCGCTAGTTCGAACTAACTTAGTTCGAATTAGTTAATTCGAACTAAGCTAATTCGAACTAATGCGTCTAGAACTAAAAACTAGTTCGAATTAGCGTTTTGCTAATTCGAACTAGCAAGTCCACATTGAGTGGACTCTGAACAGGGCTTAAGGATGGCCGGAAGCAGTGCCGGCAGGGCATAAAAGGAGGACTTAGAGCATGGAGATGCTGTCTCAGGCTAGCCGAGGGCTGCGCTTAAAGGGTCCTGACCCCCACCCCGGACAGACAGTTCTCAGGGGTGCCCCGCTTGCAAAGAAGTTCTGGCTTGGAGTGCCCAGACTACCCACACTGGGCACATCACACCACTCGGCCATCAGCCCGGCTGCACTTGCCGCAGGCTGCCATCTGGGGAGAGGGGGCAATTGGGGGGCTGCAGGAGAGCTTCCACCCCCAGAAGCCCGCAGAGCCAGCCCAGTCGTCCCCATCGGGGGCTCGTACCCCATTCCTCCCTCACCTCCTTCCACTTACCCTTCCCTAGCCCCCCTTCTTATTGATGTACAAAATAAAGATAACGTTTCTTCCAATATTGACTCTGTCTTTATTGAAAAAAACTGGGGGAGACTGGGAAAAGGAGGTGGGAGAGGGGAAGAGAAAGGCTGGGAGAAGGGAGGGCAACTAACATGATCAGGGGTTGGGAACAGGTCCCAGATGAAGACAGGCTACAGAGACTGGGACTGTTCAGCTTAGAAAAGAGGAGACGGAGGGGGGACAGGATAGAGGTCTCTAAAAGCAGGGGTTGGGTGGAGAGGGTGCATTCAGAAAAGTTCTTCCTGAGTTCCCATAAAGAAGGACTAGAGGACACCAAAGGAAAGGAATGGGTAGCAGGCTTGAAACTAGTAAGAGAAAGTTGTTCTTCTTCCCAAAGCAAATAGTTAACCTGTGGAACTCCTTGCTGCAGGAGGCTGTGAAGGCTACAACTAGAACAGAGTTTAAAGGGAAGTGAGATCAAGTCATTGAGGTTGGGTCCATGGAGTAGTATTAGCCAGGGGGTAGGAGTGGTGTCCCTGCCCAAGGTTTGTGGAAGGCTGGAGAGGGATGGCATGAGACAAATGGCTTGGTCACTGTCTTCGGTCCATCCCCTCCAGGGTCCCTAGGGTTGGCCGCTGTCGGCAGACAGGCTACTGGGCTAGATGGACCTTTGCTCTGACCCAGGACGGACATTGTAAGCTCAGGGCTCAGGGTCGGGGGTCTCAGTGGACCACCTTGATTTTCATGCCAACCTGCTCCTGGGTAGCCAGGCTGGCAGCTCTCCTGCCCTAGCCGGCCACTTTCCTGTGTCTAGTGCAGAGGTCGTGGACGAGGTCCACAATGTCCACCCTAGCCCAGGCGGGTGCCCGCCTCTTGCAGTCCCGGGCAAGCTCCCGGGAGCCACCAGGAAGAGGGGGAGGGCTGGGGGGCATCAGGTGGGTGGCTCAATCCGTGCCAGGTGCAGGGTCTGCTGGCTGGGTGCTGGCAGGCTTGCACCTGGCACGGGCACCGTAGCCAGCCCGTGCCCCTTTAAGGGGTTCGGGGCCAGGAGGGGGGCAATAGAGTTTCCCTGGTGTTGGCCAGAGTGGCCACCAGGGAAAGCTGGGGAGGGCTAGCCTCCCACTAGTTCGAATTAAGGGGCTAAACACCCCTTAGTTCGAACTAGCTGGTTCGAACTAGGCTTAATCCTCGTAAAATGAGGTTTTCCTAGTTCGAACTAAGCGCTCCGCTAGTTCGAATTAAGTTCGAATTAGCGGAGCGCTAGTGTAGCACCTATTAAAGTTAGTTCGAACTAACGTCCGTTAGTTCGAACTAACTTTGAAGTGTAGACATATCCTCTCTTTCTCTCACACTCCTCTGTTCAAGTATGTGCTTAAAATATAAACTGAAAGATAAAAATTCCATCATGTGGCATCCTATCAGCACTCATACAAATGATAGGGACAGTTTGATGCACCACACTGTCCACTTCCACGAGAGTAATGGATTAATATATATTGTAATAATTAATATAAATATCATATATAACAAGCATAAAAATAAACATCTCGTTAACATCTAGGTTGACTTGAACTAGAGAGTGACAGGACACTTCACAATATTGGTTATTAGGTTCCATTCTAGGATTATGAGAGGCATGTGCTCTGTCAGGCACAGATGCTTCTACCAATTTTTCCCACCCCTTAGCTTGACTTCTTCTGCCCTGTCCCCTCCTTCATTTACCTCCTGCAGCTCTCTCCTATCACTGGTACTTCACCCTTTTCCCATTCTCCATCCATAGTCATTCCAAGTTTCTGTTTTGTTTTTTTCCCTGTCAACCATATTTCCCTGATCTCTCTTTTTCCTCCGTAGCGTATGCCCCCTATTATCAGCGAAATAACTATGATCTAGAAAATGTATCCAGGAATCATTTCAGACTTTTAAGACCATGGATAATACTGATATGTGAGTGCTCAAATGAAGAGTGGACTTTTTTACAACCAACATTTAGACATCCAGAGCTTTACTACTTTGATGACAGTAGTGCTGTAAAGAAAATCTAAATTGCTTACACAAAGTACTTATGCTATATTTTGTTAGAAATATATGGAGATGGTCTGTTTTGCATGCACAGCAACTACTTATAAAAAATTAGCACTGCTTTTCTATAAACATCAGTAAGCCCTTTTGGCAAGTTAAAACTGTTCGATTAAAAGTTATATTGCAAGTTAGAAGTATCGCTGCAATCACACCATAGAACATCCATCTACAAACGTACTCCATATCACTTGATTGTCTGTTAAAGGCTTCTTATAATCAGAAGTTAATGTATGAAGGAATATGCAATATTATCGAAAGGACAGCATAAGCTAGAGGCACAGATGCTATTCTTTCTGCTGTCAATAACTTGCAATGGCTATCGAGTAACAAAATGTGCAGGAATTTTTCAAATAGTTAATTGGGAATACCAAAGGAAGTCATATATCATATGCAGCAGTAAGCAATGGTGCACTAAAACGTAAATATACAAACGTATTGAAAATTTTAGTTATCATTGAAAGAATGAATAAAGTTGTGGTGATGAATCAATTTCCTTCCCCAAGTCAAGGAAAAAATGTTTTGTGAGCACTAATTAAATTTGTGAACATTTGTGAAGATGGAGAAAATCTGAATACATATTGGATGATTATTTTTTTCATCTAAAGATGCACATACTTTAGAGAGGTTCCTGGCATAAAGATGTTTGCCAATGAGCAAAGTGAGCAAATAGTTTATAAAGATCTACTTTTAATTTTGTTATAGTAACTCTTTGATCATATTAGTGCAGGAATTAAGTATTTTGGTACAGGTTGCTTATAAGTCTGCATGGCAGTAAAAGAAAAAAGACCCATTAGTAAAAATAAGATCCAAATAATCCAATTAAACATATATTTAAAAGCAAATAAATTGTGCTGACGAGTCCAAATGTAACTCTCATGTATGATAAATATTTCTTCAAATTGTTACCAGTCTAAAGGTTTTACATTAATTCCCTCCCCCCCCCCCAAACACACAAATTTTAGTTCCTTTAGAAAACTCTTGTAACATCTTTATTGCCTATATGGACACTTTTAATACGTATGAAGTTGATAGATACTCAGGTCTTTGATAGTCTATAATTCTGTAACTCTCTGATAATAATCAGTCTATGATTATCTATAATCAACAGTATTCTTTACTACTGAAGAAACTGTCCAGTTCATTCCATCAAATTATCATTAATGACAATGACAATCATCCTGCTTTGGTAGGTTTCAGTGAGCTATATTCTTAAAATGTCCATATACCCCTCTGCTATTCTCAGGGTTAGGTGTAGAAGACCAAGTCCCAAAGACATCCTACGGTGTAGGCAAATAAAAAGAGAATAAAAGAACGATCTAGCAGATCTTGTGACAATTATTTGTGACAAATAATTCTGACAATTATCACACTTCCCAAGATAGTTGCACCTCTGGTCACTTTATGACCTGCTTGAGTACATTGCCACTTTTGTCTTAGGTCTCTAGCAAGTACCTTATTCAGGTCGGAAGCCTAAGACTCTCTAACTTTGGGTCATTAAACTAGCTTACAATTCCTCTTGGAATTCAATATGATTATGCCAACACGGCTGAGTTCAGTTGAACACCTGTGGCTCTGTGCTCTCTATTGGAACAACAACAAATGTAACCGATTCTCATGAATCAAAGTATTATTTATTCATGCCAAAAAGTCCACAGAAAACCCATCTTTTAACCAACAAAATGTCCAAAAGGCATTGTAAAAGATTCAGAAAAGGGCAACAACAGTTGTTAGAGGTTTGGAATGAGTACCATATGAAGAGAGATTAAGAAGACTTGGGCTTTTCAGATTAGAAAAGATTAAGTGGAGATGTGATACAGGTCTAAAAATCATGAATGGAATGGAAAAAGTGAGTAAGGAAAAGTTATTCCCACAATATAAGAACTAGGGATCACCTAGTTCTAGGTGCAGGTTTAAAACAAGAAAAAGGAGGTTTTTCTTCACTCAGCATACAGTCAATCTGTGGAACTCCTTGCTAGAGGATTTGATGAAGGCTAGGATTTTAGCAGGGTTCAAAAAAACTTCATGGAAGTTAGGTCTATTAATGGCTATTAGCCAGGATGGGTAGAAATGGTATCTCTAAGCCTCTGTTTCTCTGGAGGTGGCTGATAGGGGAGGGGTCATGTGAGGATTATCTGTTGTGATCCCTCCCTCTGGGGCATCTGGTATTGGACACTGCCGGCAGACAGAATACTGAGCTAGATGGACCTTTGGTCTGACCCAGTATGGCTGTTGTTATGTAACAAACAGCTTGTGTGCATGGCTTATATATCTCACCAAGATCCCAGTGAGTTTCAGAGTAATTCAGATCCTTTCCACAAGGTCCATCCATCCTGATCACTGAGATTGGATTAGGTAAGAGTGTACCATTATAACTTTTCTGGGTGGTCACTCTATATAGTTCAGTTGGTTGTGAGAGTTTTTCTACCAATACCAGATCAAACCAGAATATGCAATTTTCACCAAGGAAGTAACATTTCTTCAAAGTTATTACCAGCCTAGGGATTTACATGCATTCCCCTTGACACACACTGATGGTGGATCCTTCAGAAAAAAACCTCTTGTAACATCCCTATTGCCTGTATGGACAGTTTTTATACTTATAAAGTTGGTAGATGAATATTTTATAGTTTATAAAATTTATAGGGGTTATAGTGGACCACAAGTTGAATATGAGTCAGCAGTGTGATGCTGTTGCAAAGAAAGCAAACATGATTCTGGAATGCATTAACAGGTGTGTTGTGAGCAAGACATGAGAAGTCATTCTTCCGCTCTACTCTGCACTGGTTAGGCCTCAATTGGAGTATTGTGTTCAATTCTGGGCACCGCATTTCAAGAAAGATGTGGAGAAATTGGAGAGGGTCCAGAGAAGAGCAACGAGAATGATGAAAGGTCTAGAGAACATGACCTATGAGGGAAGGCTGAAGGACTTGGGTTTGTTTAGTTTAGAAAAGAGACGATCGAGGGGGGACATGATAGCAGATATCAGGTATCTAAAAGGTATCATAGAGGAGGGAGAAAACTTGTTCATCTTGGTCTCAGGGATAGAACAAGAAGCAATGGGCTTAAACTGCAGTAAGGGAGGTTTAGGTTGGACATTAGGAAAAAGTTCCTAACTGTCAGGGTAGTCAAACACTGGAATAAATTGTGTAGGGAGGTTGTGGAATCTCCATCTGTGGAGATATTTAAGAGTAGGTTAGATAAATGTCTATCAGGGATGGTCTAGACAGTATTTGGTCCTGCCATGAGGGCAGGGTACTGGACTCAATGACCTCTCGAGGTCCCTTCCAGTCCTAGTATTCTATGATTTTTTCATAAATATAACTCAGAAGTTTTCCAGTTCTCCACAATTATCATTTAAGCTTCCCACATTTAAGTATCATTTAAGCTTTCCACTGAAAGCTTGTATCACATTTTTACTAAATGTATATGTAGACAATATGTATCATGTACTTGAAGATAACAGCAGGTGTGACAATTTGTTCCCATTTGTTTATCCCTTTTACAAGCCAATGCAATTTTTTTTATCTTGCATAAAGTATGCTGTGAGTAGTACTGTTTGAAAACTCATAACTAGCTGATTATTATTGTTCTGGTAAAATATGTGTGATAACATTGTATATAAAATTAGAACATACAGAGAAATATTCTGAGTCATGGAGCAGCTTCTCAGAGACAAACTGAAAGCTGATGCTTCAATCAGGTGTCAGCAAAATCAAAGGAACCATCACCTGGATAAGTGAACACTTTTTGGCAGGAAAGAGGATGGAACAGAAATATCTACATCTTGACAAAGAAACATCTTGGGATTCCTATCCGACACTTTCTGTCTCCTGAAACTTTGTCGGAGACAAGTCTTGGAAGAAAGGAAAGAACTATAAGAAATGAAAGCAGTTGCCCCAAATTCTCTCTCCTTTTCTCTCTTACCAGTGGCATTGACAACACTTGGGCTACGTCTAGACTGCAAGCCTCTTTCGAAAGAGGCTTTTTCGAAAGATACATTCAAAAAAGCTTCTTTCGAAAAAGAACATCTAGACTGCAAGCCGCTTTTTCGAAAGAGAGCGCCCAGGCAGTCTGGATGCTCTCTTTCAAAAAAGCCCTGTTTGCATTCAAGAATGCCTTTTTTTGAAAGAGCACTTTCGAAAAAAGGCGTTCTTCCTCGTGAAATGAGGATTTCCGCCATCGAAATAAAAGCTGTGTTTTCTATTTAATTTCGAAAGAACGCGGCTGTAGTCTAGACGCAGGTGAAGTTTTTTCAAAAAAGGCTATTTTTTCGAAAAAACCCTGCAGTCTAGACACAGCCTTGGAGAACAAAGGAAGCAGTACTGGATGGTAGGAAAATATCCTATCTTAAAGAAATTCAGCCAGTAAAGACTGTTGGAACTTGTGTTGAGACAGACTTTGCTTTAAATTTACTTCGCTTGTTAAATGAGGTATTGTATTTTACTTTTATTTTCAAGTAACAAATTTTAATGTTTAAGTGTCATCACTTGTAGTTATTTAAAATCTTTCTGTAGTTAGTTTTTTCTTTATTGTTTTATCTAAAACACTACATTTGGTTTAAAGTATCTGGGGAAACTCCATTTGGGATAATTGGATTTGAGCATATTCTGTTAATAAAATGATAGATTTTGTGTGTTCAGATTGTTAATACAAGAGGGGAAAGTCTGGAACTGGGGATTTTCTTGTGCTAGCTCTACAGTTTAATTCAAGAATAGCTGGCTGTAGTACTCATACAATATAATTGGAAGTAACTAACATGCTGGAGATTGTATATAAGCTGATTTGGAGTGTTAGCTTTCATAGCAATACATCATAAAGCATCCCAGGTTGGAGAACTAAAAAGACACAGTTGTTCATCAATACAGACTGTATCCTGGGTAATGTCCCAGCTGGAACTTTATGATGATCAACACGACATATGATTTCAGTAGACACTTTATATGACATTCTGGAGCAGAGAAACACTTACCTTACTACCTGGTTATTATGTATTGTGTGTCTTACAATGGAAGTTGATTTTCATACTGAATCAAATGCTAAGATTGGGGGAGGGGGGGAAATCAAAAGGAAGCCATGAGATATGGAGGAGGGAGCCCTATTTGCAGGCAAAGAACAAAGGATCAGTCTATCATATTGATGGATGAGGAACAACACAGAGATATCTTTAAGCTGGAGGAGATAAGCTTCCAGCAGCTTTGATCTCAAGAAAGAAGTATCTCAATCATCCTGGTTGAAAAATACTATGAGAGAGGACTGTGTGCAAGTATCAGAGGGGTAGCCATGTTAGTCTGAATCTGCAAAAGCAACAGAGAGTCCTGTGGCACCTTATAGACTAAGGGTGTGTCTAGACTAGAGGGTTTTTTCCCCAAAAAAGTGGCCTTTTTTCAAAAAACTTCCCCTTGCATCTAGACTGCTGCTGCATTTCAAAAGCAAATCAAAAGAACGCAGCAGTTTTTTTTACCACGGAAAACCTCGTTTTATGAAGAATAACGCCTTTTTTCAAAAGTGCTCTTTCAAAAAAAGGCACTATGTAATGCAAACTGCCTGGGTGCTCTCTTTCGATAAAGCAAGTTGCTTTTTCAAAAGTACTGGTTGTAGTCTAGATGCTCTTTTTCAAAAGAGGCTTGCATTCTAGACGTAGCCTAACAGGTTTATTGGAGCATAAGCTTTCATGGGTAAAGACAAAAGTGGGTCTTTGCTCATGAAAGCTTATGCTCCAATAAACCTGTTAGTCTATAAGGTGCCACAGGACTCTGTGTGTGCAAGCAGTTCCTTATTAGACTAGAGGGAATCTTGTCAAGTTTAAGCTCCCAGATGCATGTTATAATTTTTATATGCAAACTTTTGTTTCTGTTAATCCTACTTGTTATCATTTGAATCTCTGTTTGTTAAATAACTATACTCTTTACTATTAATTGTATCTAGGAGCTGTGTGGTAACACGGGGGTGTACAAAGCAATGGGTAAGCTGTGGTGTACTGATCCTTTGGAAATAGCAGATCTGGTAATTCTGTGACCATCCTGTGGATACAGGTTTGGATATTTCAAGGGGATGTTCAGAGGATAAAACTGATCATTAACATGCAAGAAGGATAGTGGAACCTGTGTGGAAATACTTGTGATGTATGTGGCTGCTGATATCAGGGCACTGATTCCTGGCAGACACATAAAAGGCTAAGGAAAGGTGTTAGTGAGATGCATTACAACCTGGGAAGCACAACACACAAACCCTCCTCATGTAATCACTCAGACTACCTCGACACTGCGGGTGTTTTGCAGAAGAGGAAATGCAAATGGAGCACTCATTTGCATATCTCCCACTCATTTGCATATCATCTTCTGATCCTTTTTGCGGAAGAGGCTTTTGCGAAAAAAAGCCCGTGTAGATGGGGCCATTTGTCGGAAAACTCTCCTTTTGCGCAAGAGCCTGTAAACCTCATTTTTTGAGGAATAAGGGATCTTGCACAGAAGGGTTCCCCCCCACACACAAATGGCCCCTGTAGGGTTCCTTACTATCCAGGCCACTTCCCCTAAGTGGCTAATAGGAGATACAGGGCACCTGGTCCCACCCACAACTCCTGGTCCCATCCAAGAGACTCTGTAGATTGTATATCCCTTTAACTATGTTGTACAGCTTCTCTAATATCCTGGACCATTTCTCCTTGGTTCCATGCCACCTTTACTCTTGCCTCAGGGCTATCTTCTAATATAGTCCCACCAACCAATTCAGGGCTCCTTCTCACTCTCCCTAGCTTCAGGAAGCACTGGTCTCTCAGGGGTTCTATAGCTCTGTCAGCCTGGCATACATCATCCACACTCTTAAAGCTCCAGCAAGGAACTGGACCCCTCTGGCTACGTAGCTCTTCTTATACTAGGTCACTGGGCCCAAATTGGCTGTCCCATGCAACCGCTCTAGGCAGCCTGGAGAACCCTCTCCCATGCCCTCTTTCTGGGGTGGATTGTGGAAGGGCCAGAAGGCCTCAGAGTTTCTGGTATGCCAGTCACACCAGTCTTCCGAGGAAATGGAAGTAGAAGTACAAGTAGGCTGCACAGGTGGTGTGAAAAGTTCAGTATCCCAGTGGAACATAGAATTCTAACACAAATACATTTATAAAAACTCTTTGTATTGATTTCTCAAAAAAAAGGAACATTATCTGAATGGCAACAGTGGCAGTTTCAAAATAGAACATACAGATTTTCCTTAGGTCTTTGCCCATTTATTAGCACAGCACTATCCAATGCATTCCTTCTGCTCACCAAAACTGACTGAAAGTCACTCCTGTGCAGAGGTCCTATATCCTCAAAACAGGATTTACGTGGAATTTAAGTAATTCATAGATCTGTGATAGCCCTCCCAATGTGGGTGATTTTCACATTTATTTCTTATAGTCGAAGCCTGTAATTCTCTATTAAATTGTCATTTCCAATTTGTGAATGGTCACATCTAATTTATTTCTTCCTGTTATTCCTCACAGATTTGTAGACCTTTTACAAAAACTAATTATGTAAACCAATTGGGTTGTGCTACTGTCATGAGGTATTTAATACTAGAATAATTTTAATGAAATCCTATAGCACCATCTTTTGATATTATGAAATAACTTAGTGAGTTTCTCATTTTCCATATCATGGTGATTTGAAATGTTATCACTGGTACTAAAAACAGCACCTAAGGACTGGACTTGAATATACAAAAGCACAATGATTCGTTTCAAGCAGGTTGACGCCTATAAGATCATTGTGAAATCTAGAGATGCTAATAATTTCAGCAGTCAACTGTAGTGAGACACAGATAATTACCAGAGAATAACATTGTTTCCTATAGCTCTTGAACATTATTAGATTCCATTCAGGATAGGTTGTTATACTGGGTTCTTCACCCTAATAACTGAGGGCCGTCCAGTAGTGCATCAAGTGATGTGACTAACAACTGTCATCTGTTACTTGTTTTCTCATCCTTTCCCTGGAGGGTTAAAAGAATGCAGAGGATTGTCTTGTCTGTCTGAAAGATATACTCAACAGCTACGTCTAGACTGGCATGATTTTCCGGAAATGCTTTTAACGGAAAAGTTTTCTGTTAAAAGCATTTTCAGAACAGAACGTCTAGATTGGCATGGACGCTTTTCCGCAAAAGCACTTTTTGCGGAAAAGCGTCCGTGGCCAATCTAGACGCGCTTTTCCGCAAAAAAGCCCCAATCGCCATTTTCACGATCGGGGCTTTTTTGCAGAAAACAAATCTCAACTGTCTATACTGGCCCTTTTGTGCAAAAGTTTTGCACAAAAGGGACTTTTGCCCGAATGGGAGCAGCATAGTATTTCCGCAAAAAGCACTGATTTCTTACAGTAGGAAGTCAGTGCTTTTGTGGAAATTCAAGCGGCCAGTGTAGACAACTGGCAAGTTTTTCCGGAAAAGCGGATGATTTTCTGGAAAAACTGGCCAGTCTAGACACAGCCAACAGGAATGGTTTGGAGATGAAGAACAATAGCTGCTACCTCCAATTAATAGGATAAAACAAAGGCAAAAGAAGTGATATATACACAAACATTGCATTTATGTTAGAGAAGTCAAGGCCAAAGAATGTGCCTTTGGTGTGAAGGTAGCTTTCCTCATTATGGTGGCTTGTAAATTATTCTCAAAGATTAACAAATTATAACACAAAGATTGAGTTTTTGAAATCAAAGAATCCCCTTGCATGCTTTTTGCCACACGGATAAATGTTTTTGCATGAACCCTTGGATTCTATGACAGTGTGCTGTGACAAACTGGAGATTTTGCAATATCTGCCAAAAAGTGAATAAAAATAAAGGCTTTTATTTAATATAATATGAATATAGTAATAGGTACAACAACCATTGTGTTGTTGTAGTTGAAGTTAAATTAAACGTGTGTTACATAAGCCTTCAATGAAGTTTTCAATGCAGAATTTTGAATTAAACATCTATAACTGAATCATATAAGTTGTCTCAGTGGAAACCAGAGATCTGGCATTTGACTTAGGGAGAGTTGAGGCTTCTAGGCCATGATTCATGGCACTCTAACCAATTACAATTTTCACTCCTAGGTTTTTTCCTCCTTCCCTGATTTAACCAAGAACAATAACAACCCCCCCCCCCCAAAAAAAACCCAAGGTTTAACCAGTTTCCATCCCTCCCTCCCTTCTTTGAATTTAAAAATACTGATGGCTGCAACAGTGCTCGCTACGCTCACCAACCCCCTTCTCTCTGGGGGTAGGCAGCCCAGGCTCTCCTCCCAGGAATCAGGAGCCTCCAACGCTGTGCCAGTCCCAGTCTTTCAGCAGTCCCTGGGGCAGGCTAGGCAAGGCCTTGGCACAGCAGCCACGGGTCTTCCGCATCAGCCTCCAGAGAGGGCGGGGGCTGCGCCCTGATCTCTCAGCTTCTCATGCTGTGAGGGAGGGCCACGGCTGCACCAGGCCCAGTCTCTCAGTCCCCCGCCAGCTGCTGGGGAGTGACAGGCTAAGGCCACAGTAGCTATGTCTGGCCACTGGGGAGGGGAAGGAAGGGGAAGGTTGGTCCGGGGCCGCAGCACAGCAGTCCTAACTCTGCACATGGGCCCTGGGCAGGACAAGGCTGGGAATGGGTGGGGCTCCTATGGATGTAGAGCACTGGTCTCCAACCTTTTTAAGTATGAGATCACATTTTGAATTTGCAATCCAAGATCTACCTCAAACCCAAATACCCTTGTCCCCCCTTTTCTGTGCCCCTTCTGAGGCCTCCTTTCCCCATCCTCCTTCTCCCTCCCTTTCACCAGGCTGGGGCAGAGGGTTGGGGTGCAGGCTCTGGTCTTAGATTAAAGGATTTGGAGGGGGCCTTCAATGAAGTGTGAGGGGGCTCTGGTCTTAGCTTAGGGTAGGCAGTTGGGGTGTTGGGGAGGGTTCTAGGTGCAGGCTCTGGGAGGGCATTTGGATGTAGGAGTACTCGGGGCTGGGACAGAGACTTGCGGTGCAGGAGGGGGTTCATGACTGAGTTAGGGTTTTGGGATGTGGGCTCCAGCTGGGCACGGGTTACCTCAGTTGGCTCCTGGGTGGTGGTGAAGTGGAGCTCTGGCAGGCTCACCCCTGCCCTAGTCTTGCATCACTCCCAAAAGCAGCCAGTAAACTCCCTCCCAAGTCCTGTTGTGTCCCCTCTCTGCTCTGTGGAAATTGGATACAAGGGAGGAGAGGGGGCACCTTGACATGAGCACCCTTCCTCTCCCTCCCCTGTCCTACCCAGAAAGCAGGAGGCTCCTGAAGAGACAACTCCAAGGCAAAGGGAAGAAGGGGTACAGCAGTGCGGGGAGGAGCAGCTGAAGTGCTGGCACTTGATAGACTCTTGGCCAAACCAGTCAGGATCAGCTGTCAGAGGCACCAGGATCTACCAGTAGATCCCGATCTACTAGTTGGTGACCACTGACGTAGAGTGATACGATGATGTCACTCTGTTGTCCTGCTGGACATATTTTTTATATAGAGAGTGTGGCGGGGCAGCCCCTCCACTCCGCGAAACTGCCGCGTCTCCGCAGCAGCGGGAGGACGGGAGCAGCCCGAGTCTGGGAAGCCTCCCCGGCCCCGCCCTGGGAGCGGAGTTAGGAACGCCCCGGCCGGGTGATGAGCCGGGGGAGCCTGACAGCGGGGGAGGGAGAGCGGCAGAGACGGGAGGAGGCACGTCACGGGTGCGCCGGCCAGAACGGCCTCAGGACAATGACGCCGGGGGTGATGTCATATGCCTGCGCCCGGCGGGCAATTCAAAAGGACGCCCAGAGGCGGCAGGGGAGGAGGATCCTCGGAGAACGGGGACCCCGTGGCCGAAGCAGGGCGGACTCAGGTACTGGCGGCCTTGGGTAGGGCCGCGCCGGGGCGACCCCGGGTGAGGGGTAGCCTAGTGCTGGGGAAGAAGCGGCCCAGGGCAGGGTGTGGACCCTGAGAGCGGGGGAGTTTAGGGTCTTCCACCCACCCCATTAGGTGAGGACTTACGTCCTGACCTTAGGGCCCTGGGCTGGGGTTCAGAGCGAGGGCGGGCCTGGACCCCCTTCCCCAGCAGGTGGAATACAACAGTGCGTGGCGCCAGGGCGTGGCGGCTAAGACTTTGTAGTCAGGGGATGCGGCCGGCAAAGAGAGGGTGGACTTGAGGGCCCGCCGGGCGTAGGTTCCCCACAAGAGATAGAAATGTTTCAACCAGCTCTACTGCCTTATCTCTTCCTCTGCACTCCCCTGAGACTGACTGCCTCTAGCCTGCTGCTCCCTTTCAGTATGTAGCCAAAAGTAAACTTAGTTTGCCACTTCTTATTTGGGCACTATGACTTTAAAAAAAACCACCACCGCTTCTACTACCAGTATCCCTCAGTTTTGCTCTAAGCTCAAGTTACTCTGATTTAGCTATTTTGTATCCACTTCTGTTGACTATATAGCCATCAGATTTTTCTTAGGCCCTGATTACAGTGAAGCTTAGGCAACTGATGCCTGTGGGACAGAGGGTGCAGAGATGGCCACCTAGAGGAGCAGGAGAGGCACAAGTGTGCACTCCATTTAGCAATTACAATTTTGGAAGGGACACAAAGGTATGGTGTGACTCTCGTGTGCTATCAGGAGTCACCTATGCAGTGGAGCTGGAACAATGTTAGCAAACTATTTTTTTGAAACTAAAAACTTAATCTTGCTATTGTGATGCTTCTGAAATAGTTTGTCTGACCATCAGGTGAACAAAGCCTGTTAAATTTATGTTCAAAACTGCACCATAGATCTCTGACCTAGCAGGATTTGATAAACCTGTTTAACAAACATCCCACCTCTTTGTTACTGTGGCTAAGGAGACAGAGTTAATATGCATTCTGGCTTACATTCAGTGCTATCCTACCATTTTATCCAGGCCTGTACACAGGAGCGTGCAATAGATACAAACGCACCCCACATGGTCCCCCCAGGAAGCATGAGAGGGTTCTTCAGTTTAAACACAGCTTCCCCTTTTTCCCCCCACAGCAGGTAGCCCACCCTGGCACTCCAGCTTCACCCTCTGTCCTCCTCCTCCTTCCCCATGAGGTTGGAGTGCCAGCATTAGCTTCCAATGGGGTGGGAGGAGAAAGCTTCAAGCCATGTTGCACAATCTGGCTCATGGGGAAGTGCTCCCCCCCTCCCAATTGAGGGAAGAGCAGTGCACAGATGCACTGCCTGGAGGCTTTCCCCACTGCTCCCATTGGCTGGAATCCAGCGTGGGGAGCAAAGGCAAGTAAGTGCACCCCACCTCCTCATGCCCAGATCCCCCCTGCACCACCACACCCTCATGCCCCTCACTGAGAGCCCACAGTTCCAGTAGGCTCCTGCACCATTCCCCCTGGCCACACACCCTATCCTCTGCCTGCTCATGCATCTTCCCTTGCTTCTGCATCTGTCCCCTGGAGAGGTACCCTACCATCAGCCTGCTCCTGCACCCACCATTGCTCCTGCACTCACCCTCTTGGCCACACACTGCACCATTCCTTGCTTTTGTTCCCTCTTCTTGGCCAGACACCCTACTCCATCCTGCTCTTGCACCATACCTCCCATCCAGACCTCTCACCCTCACCCACTCCTGCACCCCACCTCCTGCCCAGATCCTGCACTTCCATCCCTCTTGCTGGCAGCTCTGTCCTGCACACTGAAGCCCCATTTTTGTCCCAACCCCAGAACCTTGTAAGGATAAGTTCCAAAAGGAGTTCTCCATCTAGTTTTCTCAGTCCCACGGAATTCGGAATCCCGTTTCACTGCCATGTGTAGATGCGGGCAGTTACTTCTGGCTAGTCAATTTCTAAAATGGCGACAGGCCAGGAACATGCTAATGAAGCGTAGGATATTTAAATCCCGCACTTCACTTTCGTCACTCAGCTGGAGTTAGCAGCAGGCAGGAGAGAGAGAGGAGGCCGGGTGGCTGAGGGGAGAGGGACTGAGGGACACAGAGTGACATGATGACATCACTCTGTCATCCCACAGGAAAAACTTTTTTATAGGTATAGTAAGATAAGATAACTGATAGTAGTAGTAGGCTACTATGCACTTTGTAATCAGTCATGAGTGGGAGGATGAGATGAACACCATGAAAGTGAGTTTCACAGCTTTTTTGCTGAGAGCAGGATAATAGAGTCATGGAAATTCTGGATTCATTCTGACGTTCTTGAGAGGAGTGTGCACTAGTTTTTATGAGCCCTACTGCTCCAGCTGTCCAGTCTGTCTTCACCCTCTTTCCATGTTCATCATCAGTTTGTCCCCTTCTTATCCTGCCTCCTTGTGTTCCGATCCCTCGTATCATATCTCTGTTCTCATCTACTTTCATCACTCCCAAACTGGCTCCCTGTCAGCCTCCCATCCTCCTCACTCCTTTGCATTCGAGCATGTCAGGCTATTTTCTCCTCATCCAAGATGTCTTGACATCAGAAAGGGAATCCAGGAACAATAGCTATTCTCCCTCTTCTCGTTTCCAGTGATTGGACTATACAGGCAGTCCCCGACTTACGTGGATCCGACTTATGTCGGATCCCTAGATACGAACGGGGTGAGGCAACTCCCGCACATGCGCAGCAGCATTCCCGGGGCTCGCTCACCTGGGTCCTAGGATCCTCCTCGGGCCGGCTCCGACTGGGGTCCCGCAGAGCTGCCGGGCAGAGGAAAAGTGCCTCCCCACGCCCACTGCCCCCCCCGCGGCTTCGCATCCTGCACGCCTCCCCCCTCCCCCCCTGCCAGCAACAGGCTGCCCCCTCCCCTGAGCAACAGGCTGCCCAACAGCAGACAAAAGCAGCCTCTCCGCCCCTCCTCCCCCTATACATGCTGGGCTCCCTGGGCAAACAAAGACTCCACCAAAACAAACAAAGTGCTGGCCTCATTGTGTTAGCAAAAAAAGGACCCTCCTCCTAGAACCCTGGGTGGTGTGTGGAAATAAAGCTATTAGCTCAAAGCATGGTGCAGAGCTGTTTGGTATTTGAAGAGTTACTCCTTTAGTCCTGAGTTTGTCACAGGGACAGAAATAGATGTGAAATCTTCTGAACAGGGGAACAGACAGCAAAATAAACATTAGAGGGGAGTTAACCTTTCCCTATGCTATCCAAAACTAAAAAAAAATGTTTGGCTAGAGTTTCCCCTACAATATGTACCAGTTCCGACTTACATACAAATTCAACTTAAGAACAAACCTACAGTCCCTATCTTGTACGTAACCCGGGGACTGCCTGTAGTAACCAATTTCCACTTCCACATTCAGTCCTCTTGATTGTACTGCCTCGCAGGTCTAAAAACCAAACACATTTATAATAACTAGACTTGTGTAATAAATACATTTCCCATTATTTCAGTTGAAATGTTCACATCTGAACTAAAGCTGAACATATTAAAAACATAGAAATTCTACTCTCATTTATAAATATTCATCCCAGTTGATACCAACTGGGTTGTACAAATGGAGCTGAAGGTGAAAAGAAAACCCCAAATAAACAGTAACTTGGACTTTGTCCACACTACTAAGTTTTGTCACCAAAAACTACCTTTTGGTAACAAAATAGTCAAAGTGTATACACTACAATACAACTTTTGTTAGGAGAAACATTCCGTTTTGTCAGTTCCTCTCCCTTTTCTGTTGAAACATCCAGTTTTGACAACAAAAACTTCCCTGCTATCCCACAATGCCTGTGCTGATGGCTCTGTTCAGTGTTTTGATCTGTGCTGCCCTGCAAGCATGCCCCTTCCCCTTTCAAAGCTCCCCAGAAAGCATCTGATAACTGAGCAGCTGAATAGCTCTGTTAGGGAAACAAAGAGCAAACTATTAGAGTTCTCCTGTTCTGCCCTACACTAGGAACACAGCAGTGGGCAGACCTCTGCTGCATGGGGAGGGGACAGGCTGCTGTGCTGCTCTGACATTCCACAACACAGAGAGCTCACAGAGCTACTAAAAATGCTGTTCCCAGCAGCTGAGAGAGATGTGGAAGAACTGGGAGGGAATCCCAAGAAGCACAGGGATCAGCTCTGCCTTCCCACAGCACTGCACTGCAGGATACTTACCCACAGTGCATTGCTCACGCTGTGGATGATGGTGCCCCCAGTGTGGACATGATCTGTTGACAGAAGCAGCAAGTGTGAATGTCCTCTGGAGATTTTTGTTTTGTCCACTTTTGGATGTAGAACTAAGTTTTGTTTACAAAACTTGGCAGTGTAGGCATACCCTTAGGCTCTGTCTATAGTGCCAATTGTGCAACGAAACTTTCGTTGCTCACAGGTGCTTAACCATCCTCTCCCCCTCAAAAGACAAAACTTTTGCTGGACTAAGTAGCAGTATAAACAGCATGCTACTGGAAGGAGCACTTTCCTTTTGAGACTAGAAAGCCAGCTTGTAGGGGGTGGAAGTGCCAATAAACAGTGTTTATACAGCCTGACTTTTAATGACACAGCCTGCTGTATAGTGTAGACAAAGCCTTAAGTCATTGCAGGAGTGGTCCTGTAAAGTACTAAGTACCTATCAATTGACAGTGCAAACCATAGTATAAACCTGGGAGGAAAAAATCACAACTATGATCAAATTTTCAAACCACAATAATACAAAGCGGACAGGTGCCACAAACTATCATTAAAATTCTATGGTGTATTTTATTTCCTATAAATAGCTGAGCGAAACAACGGCAGTAGTAATAACACCTTGCAGTTACATAGCACTGATGCAGAGAGCAATTTCTGCACAAAGAAGCAATGCATGATTAATAAGATACAAACAATACAGATATATTCTTTGTATTTATTCTACCACCATTGCTTTAGGTATTATCCCATATAGCATATGCTTTACTACATAAAAAATTCAAATGCTTATTTATTGAAACAACAAAAAGAAGGGAAACCACATATGCATCATTGTTTATGGTGGAAGCTAAATATAAGAGCAATTCATTTATTTTAAAGCATGTATCATGACTCATTTATCTATTTCACTCCCAGAGAAATCCAAGCTAAATGAACAGGAAAATGACACTCTGCTGTCAACAAGACTGTCAGCACTTTTAATACATAGTTACATTCTGAAAATAGATAGATAAGATAGATAGATCTGTGTTGTGAAGCTTAATTTAGACCCTCCACAAAAAAGTTCATGTTAAGTCATTTTGTGTTTATTATTCACTTCTAACATCATTGGAAAATCCATTAGGTGCTGATAGTTTCATTGTTTTTCAGATGATAAATTCTTTGCCTCTTCTCAATGTAGAGAAAAGTTAACAAGAACCTTTTAATGAGATTCATCTGATCTCTAATTAGTAACAAATGCAAAACTCAAATACATGTGACAAAAAAGCAATAAAGTCATTAACTCAGTCCTCATTGTGTTTATGGTAAAATAAGTAAGCTGGCTGCACAATCAACTTGGAAACTGAATTCAGATGGACTAAGTTCTGTCAACAGGGTATATCAAAGGGAAGACATTTTGAATTTCACTAAAAATACTGAGCATACTGTGGTAGATTGCCTCTCCCGCCCTCTCCCAGACATGAATATACATAACTTAAAGGTGCTTTGAGCAAATTATTTCATGTAACCTATCAATCTTAATGTCATGATCCACTGATTCTGTTTGTTTTATTTGGATGTGTGTATCATTCTTCTGTGTAAAATTAGACATATGGAGTAGGGAATATTTTGATTTTTTACATGTGTGAAAGAGAGACCGCAAGGGAGTCCTCAGCATTTGGGCAATCCTATACAAGTAGACTTTTGTCCTTAAGTCTTAGCTGTGGTTGGTAGGGAGCTGCCAGGTGACTCCCCATGGAATAGGGGATTTCTTTAAAAAGAATAGGAAGATAGGAGTCTTTTGTCTGGGCTGCACCTGGAGGAAGGACCTAAAGACCCCAAAGTGGGGAGATAGCCCTGGTTTGGAGGGGCAGCTGGAAAAGAGGTTTTAGGGTGAATTTGAAAGAGTCTGTACTGAAGTATCAGTACAGAATTAGCTAAGCATTTCATTTGATTTGTAATCTGCTTTGCTCTGCCTGTTCTTATTTATTACCACTTAAATTCTATTGTTTGTACTTAATTAAATCACATTTATTTTCAATGAACCCCGGTGTAAATAATTGTTACCTGGAGGGGCAACTAGTGTGTACATTCTCTCTTTCATTCTTAAAGGGGGCTTATTCGGGTAATTCATTGGAGATTTTGATCCCATTTGGGGAATGGTATCCCAGGAAGCTGGTCCCAAAACTGTTCTCCCCTTGGACTTGAAGGGGTTCAATGTCTGTACTACTTTTCAGGGGGACAGGGATCTTAGCCTGCAGCCTTGGAGCTGGCTCAGCAG
Organism: Pelodiscus sinensis; assembly: GCF_049634645.1. NCBI lineage: Eukaryota > Metazoa > Chordata > Testudines > Trionychidae > Pelodiscus > Pelodiscus sinensis. Next base: position 122,018,508 of record NC_134712.1, on the reverse strand, counting down.
GGCCGAGTGGTGAGAAGCCTCAGAGAGTGGGAAGGTGAGTGGCAGTGGCCATGTGGGGAGAGGCACTGCCAAGGGGTCTTCTGGGACCTCATCCTGTCTCACACGCCATTTCAAGTACTTAAAAATAGTCTTGGTAATTATATAAAATGCAAATAATTCTCCTACACTCTGGAAGGCATATCAAGCAACATTACATCTATTTTAGAAATGTTTATCTGCCTCTCTGTCTGCCTGTCTATTTGTTCAGGAACTCCTCCTAAACCATAAGAGCTAGAACCAACACACTTGGTATGCAGCTTCGTCACTGAAAGCAAGGTCAGGGTTTGGCTATGTCAAGGAAATGGGAAGTGCCAAGAATGGGGCTGTTTTCCATAAAAAATGATAGGGAGGGGCAGAGAGAGGAGGAATGTAATACTGAGAGTGGCTACTGGGGGCAGTGAGTGCAGGGGAGAGCTATATGTAGAGTGACCATTGAGAGAGGCTACACCATCAAAAGGGCTAAGGCTATGTCATCTTGCCTGCCACCAGTAAGTAACCCTCCTGCTCCAAACCCTGCTCCCTTCCCCAGTCCTTGGCTGCAGCGCTATGGTGTGGGGGAAAGGGGTCTCTGTCAGCTGAAGCTGGAGGGAGAAACAGAAGGCCCGTGTCAGCCAAAGGGGCTGAAGGAAGACACTGAAGGCTGGTGCCAGCTGGAATAACTGTGGGGGAGACAAGGTGCCACCAGCTGGTAGGGCTAGGGAGGGGGTAAGGATAAAAAAACCTCTGCCCTGAGCCCCTCCTCGCTCTCAAACCCTCACTCTCACCCTCCCCCCGCTGCTCTACTGCTACCAATGTCTCCAACAGCCTGCTTTGACTCCTGTACCCCACGACCCCATCAGGCCTCTGCCCTGAAGGACCTGTGCAATCCTAGGTAAGTCGTCTAGTATCTATATAAAACACATATACAGTTGTTATGACCTTGTTCATGGTCCAACATGCTGCATGAGTAAAAGTAGCTGAATTTGACCCTAAGTTTGCAAACTTATTTCAATAACCCCTTTCTTTCTTTCACCTGTTCAAATCATTAATATTTACAACTTATGTAAAGAACATTCCCAAACCTGCACCGTCCTTTGTGGAAGATGAATCTGAGGAACTGTCCTGAATTGAAGTGTCATTGGAGGAGATTTTGGAACAAGTAGAAAAACGTAATGTGAATAAATCACTGGGACCGGATGGCATTCACCCAAGGTTTCTAAAAGAGCTCAAATAGGAAATTGCAGAACTGTTAACTGTGGTTTGTATTCTATCCCTTAAATCAGCTTCCGTACCTACTGACTGGAAGAGAGCTAACGTGACACCAATATTTTAAAAGGGCTCTAGAGGTGATCCCGGCAATTATAGACCGATAAGTCTAACATCGGTACCGGGCAAATTAGTCGAAACAATAATTAAGAATAACATTGCTAGGCACGTAGAAGAACATAATTTGTTGGGCAAAAGTCAATATGGTTTCTGTAAAGGGAAATCATGTCTTACTAATCTATTAGAGTTCTTTGAAGGGGTTAACAAACATGTGGACAAGGGGGATCCAGTAGACAGAGTGTACTTAGATTTTCAGAAAGCCTTTGACAAAGTCCCTCACCAAAGGCTCTTGTGTAAATTACATGGCCATGGGATAAGAGGGAAGGTCCTTTCATGGATTGAGAACTGGTTAAAAGACAGGAAAGAAAGGGTAGGAATAAATGATAAATGTTCAGAATGGAGAGGGGTAACTAGTGGTGTCCCACTAGTTACTGTCTTAGGATCAGTCCTAGGACCAATCCTATTCAACTTATTCATAAATGATCTAGAGAAAGGGGCAGGCAGTGAGGTAGTAAAGTTTGTGGATGATACTAAACTATTTAAGATAGTCAAGACAGAAGCAGACTGTGAAGAACTTCAAAAAGATCTCTCAAAACTGAGTGATTGGGCAACAAAATGGCAAATGAAGTTTAATGTGGATAAGTGTAAAGTAATGCACGTTGGAAAAAATAACCCCAACTATATATGTAATATGATGGGGGCTAATTTGGCTATGACAAATCAGGAAAGAGGAGTTATCGTGGATAGTTCTCTGAAAATGTCCACATAGTGTGCTGCGGTGGTCAAAAAGGCAAATAGAATGTTAGGAATTATTAAGAAAGGGATAGAAAATAAGACCCAGAATATCTTATTGCCCCTGTATAAAACTATGGTACGCCCACATCTAGAGTACTATGTACAGATGTGGTCTCCTCACCTCAAAAAGATATTTAGGCCTTGGAAAGGGTTCAGAAAAGGGAACTAAAATGATCAGGGGTTTGGAACAGGTCCCATATGAGAAAAGGCTAAAGTGACTGGACTTTTCAGTTTGGAAAAGAGGAGAATGAGGGGGGGATATGATAGACGTACAGTAAACTTTCGATAATCCGGCACCTTTAGAACCCAGGGGGTGCTGGATTATCAGATATGCTGGACTATCGGAAGTGGGGGCTATGAAGGGCTTGGTGTGGGGGAGGGGGAAAAGGAGTGCAGCACTATGGGACCAACCCAGCACCCCAGCTGCTCTGCCCCGGGCGTCCCCAAGTCAGCCGCTGCTGAAGCCGAGCAGTGGCTGACTTGGGAAAGCCCAGGGCAGAGCAGCTCCAATTGTGCAGCTGCCTGGAGCACTTCTGGGTTCCAGGTGGTGCCGGAATATCAGGAGTGCCGGATCATTGGATGCCGGAGAACTGGAGTTTTACTGTATATAAAATCATGAGTGGTGTGGAGAGGGTGAATAAAGAAAAGTTATTCGTTTGTTTCCATAATATAAGGACTAGAGGACACCAAATTAAATTAGTGGGTAGCAGGTTTAAAACTAATAAGCAAAAGTTCTTCTTCACACAGCATGTAGTCAACCTGTGGAACTCCTTGCCAGAGGAGGCTGTGAAGGTTAGAAGGATAACAGAGTTTAAAGAGCAGCTAGATAAATTCATGGAGGTTAGGTCCATAAAAGGCTATTAGCCAGGGAGAGGGAATGGTGTCCCTGGCCTCTGTTTGTGGAAGGCTGGAGATGGATGGCACAAGACAAATTGCTTGATCCTTGTCTTCGGTCCACCCCCTCCGGGGCACCTGGCGTTGGCCACTATCGGCAGATAGGCTACTGGGATATATGGACCTTTGGTCTGACCCAGTACGGCTGTTCTTATGTTCTAAGAACACCTCATAGTAGGTCAGAGCAAAGGTCCATGTAGCGCAATAATCTGTCTTCCAAGAGTGGCCAATTCCACTAAGCGAATGGACAGAACGGATAATCAAGTGAGACTTTCCCTGTTGCCCCATTCCCAGCTCTCACAAAAGTAGAGGCTAGAGACACCATCCCTGCTCATACTGGCTAACAGCCTCTCTCCCGTGAATTTATGCAGCTCTGTTTTGAACCTGATTATAGTCTTGGCCTTCATAATATCTTCTGGTAAGAGTTCCACATGTTGACTGTACTTTCTTTTAAACCTACTGCCTATTAACTTCATTTGGTAAGCCCTTCTTATTGTGTTATGGGAAGAAGTAAATACCCAAAATAAATAAGGAAAAGTTATGTCTATGCTACATGCTTATTTAAAAAAGCTATTTTGCAATAATAACTCCCGGAAATAGCTATTTTGAAATAGCACATCAGCACTACAAATCCCCATTGAAATAGCACAGAGCTATATCAAATTATTGCATCCACATTGATTGGAGCTTGAATTGCAATTAAAGTCCCCCAAAACACTCTGGAAAGGGCACCAGGACAGAAGTCATTTCCTATAGGTGCTGTCCGAGGCTCGTCATTAAAGGGACTTCCCTCTACAGTCGTGTCTCAGGCTCTTCGCCTTTGCCTACCTCCTCGAGAGATAGCAAACTCTTCTCTCTGTGCGTTCTGGTTGCCCTTGCAGATACTACAGCACTCTCGCCATGGAGCTGGACTTGCTGCAAAGCAGTTGCCGGCTTTTAGACCTCATACTGCACCTCTTGGTGCAGTTACTGCAGGCTGCCCACGTGGCACTGCAGGAACAGGACCAGAAGTTCACTCTGGGGCCCCTCCTCACCTCTTTCCATGTGCTGCTCATGCACCACAGCCCCTTCTCACCCTTCCCTGCACACTGTACAGTGCCACTTCTGGTGCCGGGACACCAGTTCTGACTGGTGGGAACAGATTGTCATGCAGCAGTGGGATGACTAGAAGTGGCTCCAGAGCTTTCACATGCACAGCTCCAGTGTCATTTCAGATTTTGGTTCAGGGATGTAATTTTTTCCCATGATTCCAGGGAATAGTTAGTCACTCGAAAATCAAAGGTCTGTCAAGCCTAATATTCTGTCTTCTCACAATGGCAAGTGCCAAGCGCTTCAGAGGGAATGAACGTAACAGGCAGCCATTGAGTGACTCATCCCATCACCCATTCCCAGCTTCTGGCAAACACAGGTAAGGAACATGCAGAATGTGGTGCTGGATCATTATCCACACTAATAACCATTGAGGGAGCTATACTAGTTCTTTTTTGAACCTGGTTATAGTCTTCATACTATATGGCTACGTCTACACTGGACCCTTCTTCGGAAGGGGCATGCTAATTTTGAACTTGGGAATAGGGAAATCCGTGGGGGATTTAAATATCCCCTGCAGGATTTAAATAAACATGGCCGCCGCTTTTTTTCCAGCTGGAGGAAAAGCCGGAAAAAAGCGTCTAGACTGGCACGATCCTCCAGAATAAAGCCCTTTTCCGGAGGCTCTCTTATTCCTACTTTGAATAGGGGGAGGGATAGCTCAGTGGTTTGAGCATTGGCCTGCTAAACCCAGGGTTGTGAGTTCAATCCTTGTGGAGGCCATTTAGGGATTTGGGGCAAAAATTCATCAGGGGTGGTACTTGGTCCTGCTGTGAAGACAGGGGACTGGACTTGATGACCTTTCAAGGTCCCTTCCAGTTCTAGGAGATAGGTGATCTCCCTTTTTAAAAAAAAAAAAAAAAAAGTTACACATAACTCCTGATGTATTAGGGTGCCACCCTCTGATGTTACCATGATACCACCCATTACTTTTGTGGAAGAAAACATTGTCCTCACTCTGAGTTTTTAAGCAACAAGTATCCAGAGGCAGTTTTATTACGAGCTGCAGCAAGGGAAAAACTGGTTCGGACCGGGGGTGGGGGGAACCCCCCCCCCCCCCCCGAGGCAGATCTTCCAATACAAGCAATTATGAAGCAGTTTATATACTGTCCATTAGCTACAATAACAATAACAATTAGTCTCCTTCCCATTACAAACACCAATGGCTAACAGTTATTTTAGTTCCACCCAGATGCTCCTTATCTCAAGGTCCCTGCCAGAGTCAGCATTCTATCCTTATCTCTGTATGGAGGCGAAAGGCAAAGGCAGCGTCTAATTACAGATCTCGCATTGTCAGGCCACAGACTTAGCCTGACTCTTGCTCTCTTGTTAACAAGACCAAGATGGCTACACACAAATTCCCTTATTCCCTTTCCTGCCTCCACACTTTGTACATGAGGTTTGATCACTATCGTGCTGTCAGTTTAGATACTGTCCTGACCCTGGGTTGGTATGTTCCTGTTATCTGCAGGGTGTTCATTGGTACCAAGATGTTTCTTGAGGAAGTATTCTGTTATGACCCCTTTAGAATGTGCTTACAGCCTCTGCTTAGTATCTATTTGGTATGGGGATTTCTGTAATATCAGCCCTGATATTTCCAGCTTCTGTGAGCAGGGCCTGCCTGTTGCTCACAGCTTTATTTTGCTTTATATTAGCAAAGTCTTGACCATTGTGGTCTAGATGTCAGGCCTATGATAGATGGGCTTATTTTCCATACCCTCATCCTACTACAGTCCCTAGACAAGGAGCAGATTTTTTCAAAGAACTATCCACCATGAATCCAAGATCTCTTTAGTGATAGATGCAGTTAATTCAGATCCCATTATTTTGTACATATATTTGGGATTATATTTTCACTTGTGTATTACTCTGCACATACCAGCATTGAATTTCATCTGACATTGTGTTACCCAGTCATCCAGTTTGTGAGATTCCTTTGTAAATCTTTACAGTCTGCTTTGGACTTAAAGTTTATTCTTGAATCATCTGCAAATTTTGCTAGCTGACCTTTTACCCAGTTCATTTATAAATGTGTTGTTTAGCAATGGTCCAAGCACAGAATCCTGTGGGAACCAGTATTTACTTCTCTGCTGTCTCTCATTTCCCCCCTTGTCTCTTGACTGGAGTACCCAACAATGCTTTCAAGATCATCTAATTATTCTCAGTTTGCTTTAATGACAAGCCTGTTCTCTTAATTACCCTGGCTCTCTTTATAAACAAACTCCCTGCTCCCAGTTTCTGAATTCATCACGTATCATGCTCAAGTTGTGTTAGAGTTCAGAGTGCTATCTCTGGCAAGAGTGAGTGGACCCCCTGATACAAAATTGAGGAGTGGCGACTACAGCAGAGACCCTACCAATGCCAACTTCTCCCTGGCCTCTTCCTGACCCCCGTGTGCCACAACCCCACTGACCTACTCATTTTCCACCCTCACATCACTTCCAGAGTGCCACAACAGCTGATTTGCCCCATTCAGGAAGCTTATAGAAGGGGGGAGGAGGCGGGACGGGGTGGAAAGTGGTGGAGGCTGGGGATTTGAATGAAGAGGTAGAATGGAGGGGGCGGGTAGGAATAGAAAGAAGCAGAGTGGGAGCTTGGGGAAAGGTGTTGAATAGAGATAAGTGTGGGGGAGGGATGAAGCCAAGCACCCCCTCCGGATGGAGGGGAAGTTGGTGCCTATGCTGTGATGAAATACATGTATGCTGCATACAAAAAATGGTATCCAGTAACAATGTCACCATGATATTGCAAGGGATTCCTCAAGACACTCTGGCTGGTGAAATCCACAGCAATGTAAACAACCCATAGCTCAATGTGGATTTCAAAATGCAAATTGACTTATGTTTCTTTAAGCCATGAAAAAAGATATCTACGTTGTCCCATGAGATGCTATTTTTTGTTCTTGATTAGAGCCAAAGAGCATATGCATGCAGATGTCATAGTTCTACAGTAGGCCTGACAATCCCTCTGCATAATGCTTTATCATTCCTATTTTATGGTCATCTCGAGATTTAAAAGATATATTTTCTTTAAGCAAGATCAAATAAATCCATGTTGTTTATACTATCAGATTAAATTAACTACAGTATAAGACTGCAAAATTATTTACTGTACCCAGCTTATCAGTGCTTAATTGGTTCACATAGACTTGAACTAATTACACATGGGTAAAGGTCATATATTCCCTTCTTTTATCCCTGAATAATCATTTTTTCTTTAAAATATTGGGCATGTGTGTCTACTTTATTTCCTGTACAAACAGGGTCACAGGATCTGCAGCAAAGGTGTGGTGGTTTCATTTTGGGGTTTTTTTGTTTGTTTTTGAAACCTTTGTGAGTAGATGGGGGGAGAGGGGAGGCCAATATGACAGGCGGTATTCCTTTCCCTTTGGTCTTACATATTTTCCTTTGACAGTTGTCAGACTAGTGAGAAGATGCATAATCTATCCCAAGCTTTGTGTCTTTCTTCCTTTTCTTGTACTCTATTCTGTTATACCTTACCTGCTTCTGTCTGCTCTATGCATCGGGAGTTTTTTATTAGGATTCAAAATGGAAGACAATTCATTTGTTGCATAATCTTCCCATGGGAATAAATTTAGAAATCAGTCTCTCCTTAGTTCCCATCTTGAGCAGAAGTGATGTGCTGTAAAGTGTAGAGGAAAAAGGACATGCAGACTGGATAGTTTGAGATGATCCACTAAGTCACTGTTAGGCTATATCTACACTGTGAGTTTTTGTGACAGAAAATATGCTAATGAGGGACTTTCCAGGAGAGACATAAGGATATTGTGCAAAATGGGGGGGTTGTGCAAAACAGAAGTGGCTACACTGCTTCTTTATGTGCAAAAAACAGTTGTGCAAAAAGAAACAGCAGAAAATATGCTAATGAGATCACGACTTATGCTAATGAGTCCCTTACTAGCATAGTTTCTGCCACAAAAACTCATAGTGTAGATATAGCCTCAGTGACAACTTATTTTATAATGGTAGAGATTGATGGTGGAGAGTTTTCAAAGGAGCTTCAGTGAGCAGTTCTTGGCACTAATATTTATTCTTCCTCACTAGTTCATAGCCATTTTGTATTTCACAGGTTTTTGAAGGGTGTGGTGTAACTGGATGTTGTTAAAGATATTTTTAACTGCACACCTGGGGCCTGTTGGAAAGCCCATTGTATTCAGAAGAAATACTTTCTACTCTTACCACTATCTGTGAAGAACTTTTCTAAATAGGGTATCTGCCTCCTTCACTTGTTAAGAATTCATTAAGCATTTATGAGGCTCAAATCCTATCAAATACTTAAGCGCCAATTTAATTTTAAATAGGACTGTCACTGAAGTCACCCTCTTATGGAGCTGCTGACATGATTAAAATTACACTTGTTTGAGTGCTTTAATGATCATGACATTGGTGATGTTCACAGCATGGTTAAGAAATACTTCTTTGTGCAGACACTGAGCACCATCCTAAAACAATCTGCAGGTTATAATCCATTTTCTAGCTACCGTCTCATTCTTGCACTATGAAGATGGTAGGAAGTGATGAAAATACTTCTGAGGTAGTACCATATTGCCATCCAGTACAGATGCAGGTCACAATAAATAGTCTTTCCAAGTAAGAGATAAGAAAAAATCCATATTGCTTCCCATCTTTTTTTTCCTCCGGTCTACCAAAATCTGCATTTGTCTGTGCTCTCTTAATATGTTTTGTTGTTGTCTAGCTTCTAATATTCCAACCACCATATGTATGTCAGGGATGCTTAATATGGACGTAAAAATTATGCAGTACATACCTGGACACCTATGTTCTGTACCCCTGGTGGGATTGTTTATCCAACAATTACTTAAAAAGGCAATATCAATGAATGCCTAAGGAAAACAGCAATATTGCAATTGCTCCATACCTCAATTTCCCACCCTCTCCTGAAATTTGAATGTTACCCAACAGTGGTCTCAGTTATAGAAACAGGATAGGATACGATACTTAAAAGATTATAGTGGCTATTTTACAGAGCGAACTTTCCAGATGCTATATGGTCGAATTTGTTTATAACCAGTTTTGTTCATTGCTTCCATTTTCCACATAATTCATTGATATAAGGAGTTGTGCTATCATACAACAATCTGCCACTGGGAAGAATTAATTCAGCTTTTATATAAATATTGTTTTGTGACTTCAGCAACCAAATGCATATTTCATCTAATTCAGCAGTTTGTAAGGTTTGCTAGAGGAGCAAGTACAGCATTAGATGAACTGGAAACTAAACAAGTCTAATTTTTTTGGCTCATTAACTTTGAGATGAAGAGGTACCTTGATAGTCTGTGCGTCTCTTCTATGGCCCATCACAGTCTTTAATTTCACACTCCCTTCGGACCTCAGAAGGCAATATACCACAGTGATTATACTCAGAGCTTTGACTGCACCTAAGTTACAAATTTAACTTCAGAACTTCAGTGACATTTCAATATTGTTTTTATCACATCATTCACCTATTAAAAAAAGCTCTCACTAGTATCTTCTTGCTTTATTTGAGTGTGTGCAATTTTAAAAGATTGTATTCCCAGCTCTTAGAACTTCTGACAATAATTAAGATCTAATCCATATAAATATGGAACAGCCGATCTACAACCTGTAATCCAGGTTTAACTCACAAGTAATTAACTGGAGCCACCCCCAATCCCTATGAACCTTAATCCTTACCACACTCTTGCAATGCCCCAAACCCTATGGAAATAGGTTGGCTTTAAAATGTTTGTAAAGGTCATATTTGAGGCTTTTTGTATGAAGCCTGGAAAAAAGTTTCAAAAGCATGTCTTTCATAGAAAATAGCCCCGTTGAAAGAAAGTGTGTGCATATAAATAGAGGTGGGAGGGGTATGGTTACATAGTGATCTCCCACTGACTGCAGCTGCAGCAGTGTGACTCCTTAGGCAAGTCTATCTCACAGAAACATCCCAAGCCATTTGAAAGCCAATGCTTTAAAGGTCAAAAAACAAACAAAATTCTTCCCAGAACCTAACAGGCACCCAGTGCAGACCCTAGAACTCTGATGTTCAGCACTTATGCTGATACTCCAAGTATTCTGCTTCATTCTGCAATATAGTGTCTTTGTCCGTGTTTGATGAAAAAATTAATTCTGGAAACTATTGATCAGCTCTATAAATTAGCAGAATTTTTGATAATTAAGTTGTCATAATGGGTGGAATGAACAGTCAAAATGATACAGAAAATCCACTGTATATTCTGAAAAGCAATAATTTCTTCTCTTCCTTTCCTTCGCGTTTCTCTTTTTCTTTCTTTGCTCCTTGGTATTGTTTCTGAATATTCCAGCTAACTGTGCTATAACCATTCTGTTCCACACCATTTTGCAGGAAGTCAATACTGCACCATTAGTCAATGTAAGTTTTCCCACTCACTTGAAAGGGAGCAGAATCAAGCCTGAGAGGAAGATCTGACATCTTTAATACTAAGCTTACAAAGGTGATCAAATAAAATGTAAAAATACTTTAGATTACTACATTGTCCACTTTCTTCCTGGAACTTCTACACCCTTTTTTTGGGAAGAGACAGTCTTCTAGTTTTGTTTATCCAGCACTTTCCACAATGGGGCCTCAGTCTGTGATCTGGATTCTTCAGTAGACTTTTTATTTCAGAAGGTTGAAAAAGCTACTGGGGTGGAGGGATCTGTTCTAGATTTGATTTTTAACAAATAGGGAGGAACTGGTTGAGAATTTGAAAGTGGAAGGTAGCTTGGATGAAAGTGATTATGAAATCATAGTTCATGATCCTAAGGACTGGTAGAAGGGAGAACAGAAAAATAGAGACAATGGATTTCAGGAAGGCAGATTTTGGTAAGCTCAGAAAGCTGATAGGTAAGGTCCCATGGGAAGCAAGACAAAGAGTAAAAACAACTGAAGAGAGTTGGCAGTTTTTCAAAGGGACATGATTAAGGGCCCCAAAGCAAGCTATTCTGCTGCATAGGAAAGATGGAAAGTATGGGAAAAGACCACCGTGGCTTAACCAGGAGATCTTGCATAATCTAAAAAAACCGAAAAAGAAGTCCTCTAAAAAGTGGAAACAAGGTCAAATTACAAAGGATGAATATAAGCAAACAATACAGGTATGCAGGGGCAAGATTAAAAAGGCAACGGTACAAAACGGGCTCAAACTAGCTACAGACATAAAGAGAAACAAGAAGACTTTAATTCTATAAATATATTAGGAGCTAGAGGAAGACCAAGGACAGGGTAGGCCCATGGCTCAGTGCGGAGGGAGAAACTTGGAAATGGCAAAGGTGCTTAATGACTTCTATGTTTCAGTCTTTACCAAGGTGTCTGATGATGAGGGGATGCCTAACACAGTAAATGCTAGTGGGAATGCAGTAGGTTTAGAAAATTAAAAACAAACAAACACATGTTAAAAATCATTTAGAAAAGTTAGATGTCTGCAATTCACCATGGTCTGATGAAATGCATCCTAGAATACTCAAGGAGCTGATAGAGGAGGTATCTGAGCCTTTAGCTATCATAATTGAAAGATCATGGAAGACAGGAGAGATTCCAGAACACTGGAAAATGGCAAATATAGTGCCCATCTATAAAATGGTAAATAAGAACAACCCAGGAAACTACAGACCAATCAGTTTAACTTCTGTGCCAGGAAACATAATGAAGCAAATAATTAAGTAATTCATTTGCAAACACCTGGAAGATAATAAGGTGATAGGTAACAGCCAGCATGGATTTGTAAAGAACAAATCATGTCAAACCAATCTGATAGCTTTCTTTGATAGGATAACAAGCCTTGTGGATAAGGGAGAAGTGGTGGACATGGAATACCAAGACATTAGTAAGGCATTTGATATGGTCTCGTAAGATCTTATTAATACATTAGGCAAATACAACTTAGATGGGGCTACTATAAGGTGGGTGCATAACTGGCTGCATAACCATTCTCAGAGAGTAGTTATTAAAGGTTCACAATCCTGCTGGAAGGGCATAACAAATGGTGTTCCGCAGGAATGTGTTTTGGAACGGGTTCTGTTCAATATCTTCATCAATGATTTACATATTGGCATAAAGAGTATGCCTATTAAGTTTGCAGATGATACCAAGCTGGGAGGTGTTGCCACTGTTTTTGAGGATAGGGTCAAAATGATCTGGACAAGCTGGAGAAATGGTCTGAGGAAAATAGGATGAAGTTGAATAAGGACAAATGCAAAGTACTCCACTTAGGAAGGAACAATCAGTTTCACACATACAGAATGGGAAGTGACTGTCTAGGAAAGAGTACTGCAGAAAGGGATCTAGGGGTCATAGTTGATGCATGAAAAGGAATGTTGTGAGCAAGATGGGAAAAGTAATTCTTCTGCTCTAGTCTGTGCTGGTTAGGCCTCAACTGGAGTATTGTGTCCAGTTCTGGGAACCACTTTTTAAGAAAGATGTGGAGGAATTGGAGAAGGTCCAGAGAAGAGCAACAAGAACGATTAAAGATCTAGAGAACATGAGCTATGAAAGAAGACTGAAAGAACTGGGCTTGTTTAGTTTAGAAAGGAGAAGACTGAGGGTATGTCTACACTACCCCCCTAGTTCGAACTAGGGGGGTAATGTATGCATACCGAACTTGCTAATGAAGCCCGGGATTTGAATTTCCCGGGCTTCATTAGCATAAAGCCGGCTCCGCCATTTTTAAAAGCCGGCTTGTTCGAACCCCGTGCTGCGCGGCTACACACAGCACGGGCTAGATAGTTCGAACTATGTAGCCATTCCGATCTATCTGTACGCCTCGTTCCACGAGGCATACAGATAGTTCGGAATAATTACGTAGTTCGAACTATCTAGCCCGTGCCGCGTGTAGCCGCACGGCACGGGGTTCGAACAAGCCGGCTTTTAAAAATGGCGGAGCCGGCTTTATGCTAATGAAGCCCGGGAAATTCAAATCCCGGGCTTCATTAGCAAGTTCGGTATGCATACATTACCCCCCTAGTTCGAACTAGGGGGGTAGTGTAGACATACCCTGAGATAGTGGTTTTCAGGTATCTAAAAGGGTGTCACAAGGAGGGAGAAAATTTTTTCTCCTTGGCCTCTGAGGATAGGACAAGAAGCAATGGGCTTAAACTGCAGCAAGAAAGGTTTAGATTGGATATTAGGAAAAACTTCCTAACTGTCAGGGTGGTTAAACACTGGAATAAGTTGTCTAGAGAGGATGTTGAATCTCCATCTCTGGAGATATTTCAGAGCAGGTTAGATAGAATTATAGAACACTAGAACTGGAAGGGACCTTGAGAGGTCATCATGTCCTGTCCCCTGCCCTCACAGCAGGACCCGATACCATCCCTGATAGATGTCTAAGTGCTACCACAATATAAATAATCGTCTTTTAGAGCATTTGTGAGTGAAAATAAAATACAGTTTAATTTTTTACACTTGCTGTGTGTTTAAAATAAACAAAACCTACAGAACTAAGGGTACGTCTAGACTACATGCCTCATCCCAGGAGGCATACCTGGGAGGTCAACAAATGCCTTTGATGTCGACCGCGGAACGTCCAGACTACCGTGCTGAGCCGACAAACAGCTGATTGGCTCAGCGTGGAAGCCATGTAAATTTAAATGAAGCGGCGATTATTTAAATCGCCACTTCATTTTCCTTTGCCGGGTAGCCTAATCTACATGCCTCTGTTGTCAGAGGCATGTAGTCTAGACATACCCTAAGTGATATATCTGTAACCCATACTACAACTATGTTTTGGCCAAAATTTTTCCAATGCCATCTGAAGTCTAAACCTTTTAGGAAATCTAAACTGGGTGGAACACTCTTTAGATAATACTTTCATCTGGTGTCCAATTTACTAGAAGTAAAATTATTTTTTTCTTAAATACTATGTGTTTCTGTTTTCAGCAATAAAATCGATTACTGCCAACAGTGAGTAATTAAACAGACTAATGAGATGTTGTTTTTAAATCACAGCCTTACTTCCCTTGAAATGTCTTTGCAGTAAAGCTGAGCTGTCATTGGTGCATTGTTCTGAGTCTCTTGTATCTTTGCATGCTGCTTGTGTTGTTGGTTGTTTTCACTGAAATACAACCTACTTTTATCCCAGAAAATAATTAGATAAATATTTTAATTACAGGTTTCACAAACTTGACAGGGCATTTCATAAATTGAAAAGTATTTAAAATCACTAAAAACACTCTTAGCTGCTGCCTGCAGACTCCTGGCATGTAAGACATGGCCTATTGCATTTAACTTCCGCAGTCAGGTTAATTACATTTCCATTCATCTAAGTACACCACTGAGTGAGTTGTAAAGTCATTTATATGAGTTGCTGACCCATTTCTGCATTAACATTTTCAGATGTTTGCATTAAAATGATATTGTCTGAAGTGCACTGCAGCCCTGGGACCAGATTTTCTGTCATGTGATGTGAGAGGAGTGTGGATTTATACCTACTTTATAAGGCTTTCAAAAGTATAGTACGATTGTATGTAATATTGAACCAAATCACAGCAAAGATGTATGTCATGTCACAATACTAACAGTAAATGTCATGTGCTTTCCAAGCAATTACATTGCCGCTGTTTACAAGTTAATAACATGAATAAACGGATTAAGTACAGCGTATCTTTCTCATTGCTCACATCTCAAGATGCCTTTTGAGGAAATAGGCCATTATTTAGTTCCATTTTCTGCACCTGTCCTCATCCCTCCAAAGCTCATCTAAGAGGGATTGCAAAAAGGAATCTTTACTTCCACCTTCCATCAAATGATGTCATATCTACTTCATTGCCATTACTTACTATTGTAACCCTTCTGCCCTCAGAAAAAAGGTCAGGTTCAGTACAAAACAGAACCAATTTGAGCTCCTACCCATTAGTCAGAAAACTTTAAACACTCCCTGGCCATCTTTTAGAGACAATTCTCTCCTCCCCCTTCACCTCCTGGCACTTGCACGCATTGAATTTCTACATTAAAAACATATGGGTCAATGGAGGGATGATAGGAGTTACTATAGAGAACTTTCTGGGTGTCTGGCTGATGAGTCTTGCCCACATGCTCAGGGTTTAGCTGATAGCCATATTTGGGGTCGGGAAGGAATTTTCCTCCAGGGTAGATTGGCAGAGGCCCTGGAGGTTTTTCGCCTTCCTCTGTAGCATGGGGTACAGATCACAGCTGGAGGATTCTCTGCATCTTGGGGCCTTCAAAGTATTTGAAGGCTTCAATATCTGAGATATAGGTGAGAGGATTATTCTAGGAGGTGTGGGTGAGATTCTGTGGCCTGCACTGTGCAGGGGGTCAGACTAGATGATCATAATGGTCCCTTCTGACCTTAAAGTCTATGAGTCTACTAAAAGGGAAAGTGACCCCATCGTTAATGACCCCCAGTTTGAGCAATTTATAACCCCAAACCAGGCAGAATCGATCCTTTTGGCAAAACAGATCCATCATGCTGCAAATTGAGGCATAGCAGACATATCTATGCAAAGCTCCTGAAGTCTTTTCTACCAGCTTGTCAATAGATATCAGGGGATGAGCTCATTCAGATCTTGCTTATGTTAGTTACTATGGCTGCAGTAATCTCTGGGGTCTCTTCATCATATCCACTGTACCAGACCTTGTTGCTCCTTCATCGTAAGACACCATGAACTTGCTCTCTTCCTCTGCGGCAGAGAGACACATAGTAGAGTTTGACAAAGTAAAGGAAGTGAGGAGTCATCTTTGCAGTACTTTCCTCCCCCCACCCTGCCCAAGTCCAATTCTCCTAACTCAGGAGATGATTTATTAAACATGAATTTTAATTGTTTCCTTACAGGGCAGAATGAAGCCCCTGGAAGATCTACATGAGGAGTAATGAGGAGTAACGGTAGTTTGGAATAGGAAGCCTAGTCCGAACTACCTAGTCTGTGCTGCATGTAGCCGCGCGGCACGGAGTCCGCACTAGCGGACATTTAAAAATGGTGGCGCCCGGCGAGATGCAAATGAAGCCCGGGAAATTCAAATCCCGGGCTTCATTTGCAACTCCGGTTGCCTACATTACCACCCTAGTTAGAACTAGGGTGGTAGTGTAGACATACCCCCAGGGACAGTCTTTGGCCACAAGATTGTTTTGTTTTTAAAGGATATAGCCTGCTGCTCCCTCTGCAAACTTCAGAAGTCCACAGCTGGCTGCCTACAACTACAGTTTGTTTGAACCTCTGTCATCTGGGATTCTCTGGCAGGACCACAAATGTTGCCAGAGAGCTCTGGCAGTCGCAGGGGCTGGCTGCGGTACCCTGCGAGCCTTTGGGGGGGGGGGGCAATTTCTTCATATCCAACAAACCCCTTCCTTTGGGACCTCTCAGGTTCTGAGGGTTCTGGAACAGGAGGTTCAACCTGTAGTTCATGAAAAAGGCCACAAAAAGAGCTGGGGTGGTAGAGAAAGGAACTGAGGGAGGAACATATGGGTGACTGGGTACAAGCATTTCAGTCTCTTTCTCCTCCTCCTTTTTTAGCACCTTTTTTGTACAGCTACAAGTAGCAGAGCCAAATTCCCATCAGTTCAAGCTCAGAAGAGGATTCTTTCCAGGAAAACGTACCCCATTGCCAGAACAGTACTGAAACCAGGCTCCTTTTCTTTCCTCCTCTGCCTGAGTCCCTGTTGCTACTAAGCCCCACAACACTAGGATTAGAGATGAGGCTTTCCAGCATACTCCCCAGCATGCTTTGCTGTTGAGCCCTGCAAAATCAGTCTCCTGTAAATGGCTACTTCTCAATTATATGCTCCTTCAGGGAACAGGAACCAAAGGGGAAGAAAAATAGGGAGGGAATTTTCCCCAAAAGAAGATAGAGCCAGATTGGGAAGGGTTTAAAAAAAACCCGCCCAGGTCCTAAGGGAAAGAAGTAGAAAGAGTGAGGGAAGAAAAGAATTCTCTGCAGGTGATACTGGGAGACAGAGGTGGGTAAAAGATAGTTCCTAAGTCTCAGGAGGGGAAGGAGCATTTATGCTTCAAGTGTGGTAGCAACTCGAGAAAATTCACAAACATGGGAGAAGGAAGGAGATCTCATGGATATTTTCATTTTTAAAAAAAGCATTGTTTTAAATGCAATAGTTTACCTCACTAGCTAAAAAGATACATGCTTCAGTCAGTCAAGACAGCAAAGTATGGCACTTGTCAGTGAACATTTTACAAACAGTCTCAGACACTGGGGGTATCTTTACACAGCAACGTTATTTTGAAATAATTAGCGTTATTTCAAAATAATGTCAAAATACTGTCAAGCTGAAGGACTTCTTACTCTGACTCCTGTAACCCTCATTTTACGAGGAGTAAAGGAAGTTGGAGGCAGAGTGCTCTATTTCAAAATAAGTGATGTGAAGACGCTCCCTATTTCAAAATAAGCTATGTAATTGAAGTATCTTAATTTGCATAGCTTATTTTGAGCTAAGCCGTGCTGTGTAGAAACACCCTGAGAGTACATCTGCCCTACAGCTAAGACCCAGCTTCCCATAACAGCAGACACATGCTACCTTTGCTGGAACTAGCACGCTGAAAACAGTAGTGAAGCCAGGGGTAGGTTGGTTTGGTTGGGCTATTCCAGATAGAACTGGAAACTAGTAGGTAGATAATGGGCATGTCTAAGCCACATCTCTGCTTCTATTACCTGTGCTATCATGGTGATGCTACCATTTACACTAGCTTGAAAAAAGCTAGCCCAATTATGTGTACAGATGCTGGTAAATCACTCTTAGCTCAGATTCTAGATATCGTCAGACTGAAAGAGAAACTTTGTGATGAAGGCTAAACTCATTTGATAGCGCTTATTGACAGTGTTCTGAGCATGCACCAGCATGTCTGTTGTTGGATTTTCTTTAGAACACATGCTGAGAGTGCTTGTTTTAAAATCATTTACAAGTTATGCATCACCAAGAAAACAAAACCTCGGTTCTTTCATCTACACAAAAATAGAATATGAGTTTAAAGTTTGAGTTACTCAGGATCCCCAGTACAGGAGCTCTAAACACTTTTTTCTGCCCTCCTGTAAGCAGGTTCAATGAAATAATCCCAATGGGGAATTTTTACAAGGGAGCTGTAAAAAACTCAGAGAGGGAGACAAAGAGGGTATGTCTACACTACCCCGCTAGTTCCACGAGGCGTACAGGTAGTTTGGAATGGCTTGCTAGTTTGAACTATCTAGCCCGTGCCGCATGTAGCCGCGCGGCACGGGGTTCGAACAAGCCGGCATTTAAAAATGGCGCCGGCCGGCTTATGCAAATGAAGCCCGGGAAATTCAAATCCCGGGCTTCATTTGCACGTTCGGGATGCATACATTACCCCGCTAGTGCGAACTAGCGGGGTAGTGTAGACATACCCAGAGTGACTTCAATAGATGAGCTCCTAGTCACGAAGACCCATGACCTGATCTGATCCAGAGTGAACTTCTATGGATGACAAGGGTCTATGCATCTATGCAGTGATTTCTAGTTGCCTTGGTAAATAAGTGAAAGATGTTAGTAATACTGAGGTCTTAGATAATAAAGTTTTACACATGAGTAATTAGACCTTGAATTTTATCCCTTGTCTTACATATAGTCAATACAGTTCAGTGTATTACTATTTTATGTTAGCAGTAGGAGGATGGCTGCATCATCGCAGCAGCCACACAAAGCAGCATTCTATGGCTCACCCTCTCGTTTTGCACATGAGACCAATCCTATGAAGTACTAATCACTCAGATCCCACAGAAGAGTCAGCATCTCCCAAAAGGTACTTAGTACCTCCTAGTATCTGACCTTGAGAGATGCAGCAACAAAAGCCAAGCTCTACCATTGGGTTCAAAGACTCATTGGAATTTTATTAACAGAGGCTGAGTTTCAAGCATCTTTTAGAGCACTAGAAATGGGATCCAAATGTACTGAGAAATATAAGAAAAGAAATGTCTGTTTTGGCCTCACTTTACTCACAGTAATATTAAGAGAGAGATTTAATAACCACCCTCCATCTGTTTGAAAGGACCAGTTCCCAAAAGACTGCTTACAGGTTAGTTCAGGCAGGTAATGATGATTTAATTCAAGTGCTATAAGAAACATTTTTTTGGAAAAAAAGGGAGAAGCTTTGTGATATAGTTATACTGCCAATTTAGGAGTTTTTGTTATTATTATATAACTAGATTACAAATAGAGCAGGCCAGTTAAAAGTCCTTATTTGGAAAGAATTTCAGTGTCCAAGTCTTGCTCCATAGGTGGTAGTATAGTATAAGCAGTGGAATGGGAATTAGGAAACCTGAGTTCTCTGCCCCTAGCCTCTGAGAACTTTGGCCAAATCACTTCTCAGGATACATCTACACAGCAACATTTTTAAATAACTAGTGTTATTACGAGATAACTTAGTCTGCGTATACACAGCAGACAGTTATTTTGAAATAATGTCAAAATACTGTCAAGCTGGAGGATTTCTTACTCTGACTCCTGTAACCCTCATTGTACCAGGAGTAAGGGAAGTCTGAGGAAGAGTGCTCTATTTCAAAATAAGTGCTGTGTACAGGCTCCCAATTTTGAAATAAGCTATTTCAAAATAAGCTATGCAATTGATGTAGCTCAATTTGCATAGCTCATTTTGCGTTGAGACCTGCTCTGTAGAGACACCCTCAGTTTCTCACTCCCCACACACATTTATCTGTCTTCTCTACTTATATCTTTCAGGGCAGTGATTTTTACTGTGTTTTTTCAATAATACCTAGTTCGACAATTTGGCCTTAATCATGTTGGGATCTCTAAAGGCACAGCTACACTGCAGCATTATTTAGGAATAACTGACGTTATTTTGAAATAAAGTAGTGTGCATCTACACAGCAAGCCTTTATTTCAAAATAATTTCAAGATAGAGGACTTCTTACTTTGACTCCTGTAATCTTCATTTCATGAGAAGTAAGGGCAGTCGAAGGAAGAATGTTCTTCCTTTGATTCTCTGCTGTGTAGACAGTGCCAAAAGCCAAATTAAGCTATTTCTACTTCAGCTACACAATTGACGTAGCTGAAGTTATGTATCTTAATTTGATTTTTGCCCTGCAGTGTAGACGTGCCCTAAGAGATACTAGAATAAAATAATAAACAACGTAACACACTTTAGTGTGGTGCTCTGTTCCTCAGAAGTTTATGGGCCTACTACAGCAATGGCTGATAAAAGTTGACACTTTATCTCAGATAGTTGAGACTCATGAATTAAGATCCAAAATTTAGTCTTCACTGCTGATGACCCAGCCACAGGCATGGTGACATTAGAATCACAGAACACGAGGACCTCAAGAGATCCTCATGTATAGTCTCCTACATTCACAGCAGGACCAATTACTATCTAGACCGTTCTTGACAGATGTTCATCTAACCTTCTCTTAAATATCTCCAATGATGGAGAATCCACAACTTCCCTCAGCAATTTATTCCTTCCTGTATTTAACCACTCTGAAAGTTAGGAAGTTTTAATGTCCAAGAACAGTCACATAACATTTTCTTCAAGCTCTTGCTATAGTACTGGGCCAGAGGGATTCCATAGCCTGTTAGTTAAGTGCACTCTTAGAGGTAGGTGCCTTAAATTCATGTTATTTGTCAAACAGTTTAGGCAACTAATACTGATTTTGAAATGATTTTCATATGAATGAAGTACAAATATAATAAAAAAATGTGAGATCAATCAAAAGTGAGATTTCAAACTAATAATGAGCACATTTTAAAATATTATAGAGAAATCCTTTCACCTTCCCTTGATATATAGTACTTTACCATAAATCAAATCTAATTTATCAGATTAGGGTTTCTCTAAAAAGTCTCTAATTTATATTCAACACTATCACATTTTGACTCATTTAAAAAAAGGAGTCCAAAAACACATATAACAAATCTCTGGAAATGAATTACTATTTTAGTAGTTAGCCTTTAAATATGCTAATCTGCATGCAGAAGCATTTTATATAGACTAAAAAAAGTTGACTATTTGAATAGACTTTTCTAATCTCCCCCCACCATTATCTATATATAGTTTGTTATGCCATTATTTTAAATCAAATTCAGCATACAATAGATTGTTGCTTTTAAATAACGTAAGGGTTTAGGTAGTGGTGGGATTTTAGTTGGCTTCATAATAATCTGACCAAAGATGATGTTATTTCATTAATGAATACATCTAAATAGGCATCTTTAAGCTAATTTATCCTGATGAAGCAAAGCATTTTAGTGGTAAGGGGCTCCATCTGGTGGATAATCAGAGACCTAGTATGTTTTAACTTGCTCAAGCACTTTTCCCTGATACAAAATAATTTTTGTTCTTTAATGAAAATAACTGACTGATTAGGACTACCATATTCCATTCAGGTCTAATAAACCTTGAGAGAGGTAGTAGGAAAACATGTTGTATCTGTTTTACCTATTTTACTCCCCAATATACACGAGTCAATTTAATTTTTACAGAAGCAATTTAACTGAGGGCTTATTTCCAGATTTCTAACCAAATGAATGAATATATCTTATTAGCCTGATATCAGGAAATTCTTTCTTATGTTAGCAGTCCTCCTAACCTGACATACCATTTATATAACAACAATTTATATTACTGTATGTTGCCCTTTTTCTGTCCATTCTGCCCAGACAGCAGATTAGTACCTACTACACTGTTGAGCAGGCTTCAGAAGTGGAAGCCAGATGTTTCTTCCCTAGCAATCATGTTATGTTTCTTGGCTCCTTTCATAAAGATATTGTAATAGACTAAAAGATAAGATCCTTCTTCACATTTATATTTCTTCTAAATCAAGTTTGCAGGACCCAAAGGCCAGTTCTAGTGATGGCTGCGGAGGGGCTGGCAGCTGTTTGGGTTGAGATTGTATCTTGCATAGTGTCGCTTCTCCATATCTTATCTCTGCACCACCATGTTTCTGGCTCAGTATCTTAAGTACACTTACTTAGATGAGTGGAAAATATGTACATTTATAAATTACCTTCTACATTAGCTAACAAAGAGCTGCTCTCATTGAAAACATTTTTAAATTAAAATTTAATCATGAAATAGGGCAAGTACTGGCAAAGACATACTCAGTTCTGACAGCTGAGAGTTATGTTTCCAATAGTTAACTTAGATTGCACCCAGCATTCTATGCCCTTTTAATAGCAACTGATATATTAACTAATGCACTTTCAGAACATCCCTCCCCTCTTTGATATTTGTTATAGATTTTTGTTTTGCAATGGCAAAGAAATGGAAGTCATGTTCTTTGGAAATGCTAATGTATTTTGAGATGTACATCATTCCAGCATTGACCTCAAGATCTAGTGACAAGGTTTGTATTCAGCCTAAACTTGGCACCATTATATAGCAGGCTAGCCAACAAACACTTAGCAAGTTTTTTGGAAATGAATGTGGCATGAACTTTAGCCTGACTGCAAAAAGACTGGTACCTATATTATCAGCACCCTCCTCTGACCAAACTAGGTTTTGCTCTGGCTAAATCAGGTCACTTTCTGGGTTTGTTCCATCTGAACTCTCTCAGGGAATCCAGAGATATTTCAGCAGAGTGGGTTAGTTTTATTTTAAGTCTTCTTAACAGAAGAATCAAAAGTCTGTGCCGACCTAGTAGTCCCTTCCTCAAGTCTGTGCTTCTTCAACTCATCCGATGAAGTGGGTTTTACTCACAAAAGAGCTAATAAATTTGTTTGTTTGTAAGGTACCACAGGACTGCTCATTCTCTTTAGAGTTACAGACTTAACACATCTACCCCTTTGAGACACTGTCCACGCACCAGTAATTTTAGGAATTAAAATATCGTGCTTCTTACTTTAGAGCTTCAGCAATAAAGGACTTCCATCTAACCTTCTTTTAATCCATTTGGTTTCTGGAGCAACTCCTCTCTCTGAAATAATTCTAACAACAATCCAACGGGAGTACAACCTCCCACCTGTCTAGAAGATGCTACATGCTCCTCATTTCCTGTTGTTCTCTTTTAGAAGGGTCAGGTAATTAAGTTTCAACTTTTTCTCAGGTGCAGCAGCCAGGAATAATCAGCCAGCTAGCAGCAAGTCTCTGTCCTCCGGGGAATGGTATCTCTTACACCTTCACACTCACCATTGTTACACTACTTTAAAAGATAACACAGCTTTTGAGGCTGAAATGTACTGGAAGTCCTATATTTAAATATGCATTGGGTATCTTTCACACTTGGTCTAGAGGTAGCTTTTGGCTTCCTTGTACAGATGCAAAAAATATTGTCTTGTATGGAAAGAAGAGAATAATTTTGCATAAAATTGAGGAGCTCTTCACTATAATGTCTATTATCTCTTTCAGTCAGGGATTTGCAAGACTCAAAAGACAGCAACATTTTTACGTTATCTTTACTGTACTTCCCTGTTGAGTACATTCTATTGAACATCCTGGATGAATTTAAAAGAGAAAGATAAGGCACTGGCCCATATTGCCAACTTTGTCTGTTGGTTGTATTGTGGCTGACAATGGTCTTAACATTAAGAAAGTGTTATCAAGGGGTGCTTTGGGCACATCTGTTGCTTTGCCCTTTGCTTGAACTTCCTTGTTTGCTCTTTCATTAAGGAAGGCATGGCAGGAAGGGGGGAATAAAAGATCCCACTATAATATAGCCACAGTGCTCATCCTTCAACTATCCCTATGAGGCATGGCATACTTTTCAGAAAATAACAGAGATGGATGGCCAGTGCATCAGCCCTTAGGGAAAGTTATATGAAGGAAGAACTCCCTGTTCCTATGCAAAAATCCTATGCAGGATATTCTATTCTTGTATTCTTATACCACAGATGGTGGGTGAAAATATTAGGGGATGGGTAAAATTTAATACAGTAAAACCTGCACTATCTGGAATCTAAGCA
Source organism: Pelodiscus sinensis (assembly GCF_049634645.1). NCBI lineage: Eukaryota > Metazoa > Chordata > Testudines > Trionychidae > Pelodiscus > Pelodiscus sinensis. The sequence goes on along the minus strand of NC_134712.1, from coordinate 121,994,534 downwards.
TCCAGAAAACTGTAGAAACTGACAAATTTTTGTTGCTGGGGAAAGAAAAAAAAAGGGGGGGGGAACTGGCCCTTTAAGTGCTCCTCAGACGAGCGTGCAGCACGTACCTGGGGGAGGGGAGAATGGCAGCCAGAAGCAAGCATCTTGGCTCCCTTGGCAGGCCAGCCCCCCCCCCGGCAGGCTGCTCCCGCTGTCTCTGCCCCTCCTGGCCCCCACCTTCCACCCCCCCACACCAGGCCACATCTCACTCCCCTCCTCCGTGGTTTGTGCCTCCTCCCCATCCCCTTTTCCCCCCCAGATAATCAGAGTTTTTAGGTTACCGGCATGCCCTAATCCCTGGGCGTGCTGTATAACACAGGTTTTACTGTAGCTACTGTGATGTCAACGGGGGAAGAGGGTGTTGGACAGCAAACACACCACATTGATGTGCAGTGGCCTTATCTTTTGAATCTTGCCCCTTGAAGATTTGGGGGAGTCCATCACAGTGTGACCACATGCAGATGGGAACCTCTCTCTGCTACAATGTATTCTGCCCCTTTCTTGGCCCTGGCACCGCTAGATGTGGTGGGGCTTTGACTACAGAGTTTGGCATGTGAGTGGGGTGGCTCAGTCCAAACTAGAGAAAAGTTGGTGAGATTGCTTGTTGGGGGTTGTTTCCTGGGTATGCAGCCCTTTCTCACCTGCTACTCTTAAGGCCCTAGGAATTAGTCTTTGCAGGGCAAATGGTATGTCTACACAGCAAAGAAAATCCTACAGCTGGTCTGTGCCAGCCATCTTGGATTCATGGATCTTGGGCTATGTGGATGTTCCATTGCTCTCTGAAATTCAGGCCTTGGACGAGAACCCAAGTGTTGAACTCCACAGACTGAGAGGATCCCAGAGTTTGGGCTCCAGTTCAAGCCTGGAAGTTTACACAACAAAGAAACAGCCCCTTACCCTAAGCCCTGGGAGCTTGAGCAGGGAAACCAACAACTTGTGCAGGCCCCTTGGCACAGTGTGTGTGGGGAAGGGTCAGGCTCCATGCTCCCAGAAGGGGTGGGGCCTCAGGTGAAATGGGCAAGTCCTCTGCACCACCCCGACCACACTGATCCTTCTCCCCAGCCCTCTGTACCGCATGTAGCAAGCTCCCCAGTCTTGCGTGGGGATAGCTTGGTGGTTTGAGTAGTGGCCCGCTAAACCCAGGATTGCGAGTTTAATCCTTGAGGGGGGCCATTTAGGAATCTGGGGCAAATCTGTCAGGGATGGTACTTGGTCCTGCTGTGAGGGTAGGGGACTAGACTCAATAACCATCCAGTTCTAAGAGATAGGTATATCTCCATATATTCAGAGCTGCATAGAGCACGGAACACAGTGCTCTATCAGTGATATAAAGGGCCACGGGCTTTGAATAATTGGACCTCTTTCCTCCTTAACTCCCCCATTGGGTGGGCCCGAGGCCGAGTCAAGCAACAAGGACTAGCCACAGGTCTTTGTTTCTTGTATAGGCGTATATACCCACAATGATCTGCAATAAATCACTAGCCAAAGAACAAAAATTTTACCCCATAGTGCTTGTCATTGTAATGCATGAATGGTGTAATGCAATAAGGAAACACAGTATGATATGTGATCATTACAGCTGGAATGTTTTGTGCAACCAACAAGAGGTGTGTTTTTAAGAAGAAGGTGATAGAGGGCATTGTTATACATCAATTAAGAGACTATTTCAATCCTGGGAGGCATGGATTCAAGAATATATAAGAAGAGATGAAGCTGATCAAGGGGAGAAGTAAGGAAGGTCAGAGGCAACAAGAATATAGATAGAGAGCATTGAAAATGAGAAGAAGCTTAAAGATTATGTACCATGGAGCTAGTGTAAAAATATTTGGAAAAATTAAACAGGCTGATAAAAACTTGGCAAAAAAATCAGGTGGCATATTGTTGTGGGGTTTTCAGCAATTCACATAGTTAAAAAAGTGTACAAGCATAGGAATAAAAAGGAACTCTGTGATGGATAGGCAAGAAGGGAGGGAGACAAGAGAACAGGCTAGAGATTGGGAGATCCCAATTATCAAGGAAAGGAATGCAACTGCAATTCCTTAGGGATTGTGAGAGTTAGTTTAGAGCACATCTCCATGTCCAAATGCTTATTTGAAGTTTAACAAAACCCATTGGGACTGTAAAAGTGACCTGTGGGTTGTTTGTTTGTTTGTTTTTCCAAGTACAGGCTTCTCAGGAGATTTCTAATACTGCCTGATTCGAGTCTGGCTAGAAATAGAACAAGAACAGTCTTGTGGGATTTTGACCAGATCATGAACTAAGGTAAATCATTCTCTTTCTCTTCTGCAGTCAGGGGAGTTATGCCATATTGTGCCTTCTAAGGACTGGCCCTAAAGAATGGAATCAAGAAACAGATAAATGTATTTTTTTAAGAAAGAAATATTGTTATAACTAAAATATTAGTTTAACCAAGTTTTGGCTGGATAATATATGGAAACTGATTCAGGAACCTCTGAACTAAAGCATGATTTTTTATTGCTTGATTCATGAACTGGAAGGTTTGAGACTCATGTCTTTGTATAACATCTGGCAAGTGCAGGGATACAAAGTCTCAGACTAAATTTATGTTAGTCTCACTTTAGTTTGAATCTGGGTGAAAGAAAGAAGGAGAAAAGTGACATTTGTTCATTTAAACCATGTTTTCAAATTTATCTGGGAGCCATTCAGTGTTATACCTATCTCATAGAGCTGGAAGGGACCTTGAGAGGTCATTGAGCCAAGACCTCTGCCCTCATCATAGGACCACGTACCATCCCTAACAGATTTGCCCAGATCCCTAAATGGCCCCCTCTAGGGCTGAATTCACAACTTTGGATTTAGCAGGCCAATGCTCAGACCACTGAGCTATCCCTGCCCGGTCCTCCAGGTGAGTGTCCTGACCACCAGCTTTTAGATTCATCCTGGTACTCTTTCTCTTCCTAATGATTTTTCAAATATTCTAAGCAAAAGAGTTTACAATCAGGTTACCTGTGTCAGGTAGTCATGCTTGGATTAAGGATTAAAGGAAATGTAGGAAGCAAAGGGAGGAAGTTAACAAAGAGGAAAATAATCTGAATCATGGGGCAATCATCCCAGAAGTACAATTTTGGGGGATGTGATTTGGTGTTTGTCTTATCATTTTTCTGTGTAAATGCATCTGTGTGTGTATTGACAGTTTGGTACACTCTCTTAGTTGTTTTTGCACCACATTGCTTTGGGAAGCAGAGAGAGAGAGAGAGGACTAGGACTGGGCAGGGGCTGGAGTGCTCCACTTCCAACTGCCTCAGTGAAGCAGAGCAACCCAGCCAGGAGATAAGCAGTGGGGCGGGGCAAGCTGCCGGGTTGCTCAGTTTTTCATGGCTCCTGCCACCAGGGTGAGTGTGGGCAAGCCACACCCCTGCTGTTGCCTTGTTGTCAGGCTCCAGTAATCCCCCAAGTTGCATCTCCTTGTGAAGGGGACTTTGCAGAAGATGTGCAATGTGGCTGTAGCATGGGTGGGGAGAGATGAGGCTGGGACATAGCAGAGGTAGAAGAGGCAGAGTCTGGAGTAAGGCCCCACACCTCCCTCAGAATGGCCCTGGCTTTGGGTTTCTTTCATCATCTCCAGATAGGTTACTTGATTTTCCAACATCAAGGCTACGTCTACATTGGCATGATCTTGCGCAAATACTCTTTAATGCAAGAGTTCTTGGGTTAAAGTATTTGCGCAAGAGAGCGTCTACACTGGCATGTGCCTTTGTGCAAGAGCATCCGTGCCAGTGTAGATGCTCTCTTGCGCAAGAAAGCTCCGATGGCCATTTTAGCCATCGGGCTTTCTTGCGCAAGAAATTCATGTTGCTTGTCTACACTAGCCTCTTGTGCAAGAACAGTTGCGCAAGAGGGCTTATTCCTGAGCGGGAGCATCATAGTTCTTGTGCAAGAAGCACTGATTTCACACTTTAGAAGTAAGTGTTCTTGCGCAAGAACTCCCTGCTAGTGTAGACAAGCAGCATGTTTTTGCGCAAAAGCGTCCACTTTGGTGCAAGATCACGCCAATGTAGACACAGCCCAAGTGTGTGGGAGTATATGATGATTTCTTGTCTGTGGTGGTCCCTTAAAATGGCCTTTTAGAAATTTCCAAATTTCAGTTGTTGACATATCCCCCCCAGACATCTCTCAAGTATTCCTAAGGGTACTCGTACCACTGGTTGAGAAACACTGCCTTAGAACTCACTAACACCCCTCTCCCCATTTTTTGTCTTAAGACAGCAAGGTGTTAATAGGCCACTTTACATTGAATGGTCTCTTACAATATGTGATAACTACTTACCTTAAACAATCTGTGATGCCTTGCATTTTCCTGTGGTGTTGGGAATTCCTTTTCCAGACCTGAAGAAGTTGGCCCAAACCACCAACCAACCAACAAACCTATTACCTGATCCTCCTTCTCTCTCATATCCTGGGACCAATACAGCTACAACAGCTTGATAGCCATCAAACTCATTTGGATTTTTTTTCTTTTACTCTCCTTGCTTTTCCTTAAAATCCTTTTTTCTCTAGATATTTTGGTCCTGCTATTTCTGTGATATGTGGAATTCCAGAAGCATAACTCCTTAAAAGCAAACTTGTTCTGCAAGCTGCCTGTTTTGCCTAGGCTTACCACATAGTAAACCTTTGTGTCACAACTTGTGTGCTTTCTGTTCTTTGCTTTTCTTTCTTAGAATCTCTCTCACAGTTTGAACTTTGTACACCTTTTTAATAATTTTATTATTTTTATAATGAACTTAGAAGTATAACAATGAGTTGTGTCACTTTTAATACTTTCAATGGTTGTTGTAACAGTACAATGATTTGGGAGAGCTCTGTCTGTACAACTTATGAGCTCTGGCTGATATTGTGAAGCTTGTGATATTAAAATACTGTATTTTGGAATACCTCACTGTGTATGTGAATTCTACCCTTCTCAATATGGGCTGAGTCCCTCCTCTTATACCAAAAAGGCTGACTACAGGGGGCACTTGACTGGCATCTGTGACAAACAAAACACTTATGAGTAGAGAAAATTTAGGAAAGGTATTATCCACCTTTGAAAAATCATTCTGTCCTTTATATAATATTCCTATTCAAACTAATATTCATATATTCCAGACTATTTGAATCACAGCTGCCACCTCCAAGGAACAGAGGAATATGATGGGGAATAGAAGGGGCAGGGAGGCAATTAGGAAGCAATAATGAGGAAGGGATGAACTCAACTGAAGATGATACAGCTAGCACAGCTGAGGCATAATAACCACAAAGCCATCTGTGGGAGATAGGAGGCTGGAGCACAGCTGTGGCTGAAAGAAACCTGGGCCATCACTGGAAAGTAAAGAGAAAAATCAGGCAGGAATTTGCAATGGAATATGGACTATATCAGCAAGGCATTAGGTTTTGTGGAAGAGGACATGTTATCGAAAAGCCCAGACTCTTGTGGGGGAAGGGAGAATCTAAGAACTAGAGCAGGGGTTCTCAAACTTCATTACACCGTGACCCCTTTCTGACAACAAAAATTACTTCTGGTCCCAGAAGGGGGGATCGAAGTCCCCCTGTTCTGGGTGGGGATAGGACAAAGTCTGAGACCTACCACTCTGGGGAGGGAGGGAAAAGCTAAAGCACAAGGGCTTCAGCCCCAGGGAGGGTGCCTGAAACTGAAGCCCCTGATAATGCACAAGATCAGTCATGACATTGCCATTCCCTTTTCTTTTCTCCCTAACATTACTAAATCTCCCACAGAGATACGTATTTTCTTACCACAGGAGGGATTTTTTGGTTACCAAAATCTCAGATACTATGTTGTGGATGCTACATATGCAGACAAAGGGAAAATATCTAAATGCAGATTACAAAGCTGGGAATGGGGAAATTGATGTAACATGAACAGAACCAATTTTTAACCTAAAACATGAAGTAAGCAGAATTATTTTTGAATGATTATTAGTCCAGATGTGTATGTATTAACACATATAAAGTCTAATTATCTGGAAAAGTAATAAACAAACAAACCTGATATGTTCTTACAAGAATGGGGATAGATAAAAAATATTTTTTCACAAAAAATGCTTTATTATAGTTTGTTATAGTTTTTTTTAAAGTTTAAAAAATAAATGTTCAAAAACAGCAAAAAGGGAATTGGACACATAGATACTACTAATTTAAATCTGTTAAATTTAGTGACCAAAAGAAGAGGAAGAAAGGGGTGAAATGTGAACCTGAATTATTAATTTTAGAAAACAAAATGAAAAATTCTGTTAAAAAAGAAATTGAATGTCAAATGTAAAGAAAATATTTTGTTTCAAACTCATGTCATGTGTTTAAATTCTGTGAAAAATAAATTTTATTTTTTAATTAACCTCTTTACTATACATTATGTGGATTTTTACCATTATAGAAATATACATAAATATAAATAAATAAATTAATAAATTTATGTACTTTTATTGAAGTCCCATAGAAACTAGGAAATTCCCAAAATCTTAAAAGAAAAACCATGTTTCTAATATTTTTGTTCAAGATAGCAGACCCAAGAATTTTGAATAGTTTGGATCTCAACTTTTGGGTGCTTGTCCAAACTGAATTTTAGAAGATTCATCCATCCCTACACAGTGCATCCATTACAGAGGCATCAAGAAGATATGGACTGAGTGCCAAGACACCCCAAACAATGATTTTAAACCTAATATTTTAACCAATATTGATGCACTGTTTGTATTAAGTATTATTACCATTGTACACAAGAAGAACCTGAAAAAGAATTGCTTGTTCAGACTCTAATCAATACAAAATGAGTCTTGGATGAAATTTACATTGTGAATAAATAATCGTAATACTATTTGGAAATCATTTGGGAAATTTCATATACTGTATTTTAGTTTCAATATAATGTAAACTACTAGTTTAAGGGATTAATACATTGTTCTAATTGCATAAGTTGCCTAGTTCATAGTATTAGCAACTCAATACCCTTCCCCCTCCCTCTTTCCTTGCTTGTTAACTATAAGTGCTACTTGTATTATTAATCTTTTATCCCCAGAATGACTTTCCCTTGTATTTGGTATAGCACTTGGCAGTGGAATGGAGTTCCTGCACTTTTCCACAAAATTTGTAATCTAATACCTCCATCTATTTTGTGGACAAAGTGTTTGTATTCTATTATATTTGTTTGACCGGTTGACAGTCCCTGAACAAATTTCTATTTTGTGACTTAATTATAATAACATTTATTTTGTTTACAGAGTTGATTGGGACAGCTGCTATCATTTATATCCGTAATAGAGTGTACCACATTGATGGAGATATATGTTTATCACAGAATGAAACTCGAGGTTTGACAGAAGACACTTCATCCAGGAAAAGTGAAGGACTCTAAATGTCAACATTCAGGTGGCCAATTTTCATAATGTAACAGATGATATGATGATTTTAGAAATTAGTCTGGAAGTGGCCTTGACCTTGGCTAGCAGTGCATCTGTGAAAACTCACCACATCCGCCTATTGGAGAACAATTTTGGCAGGGATTCAAGGAAAGCTATTCATTTATGCTCCTAACTAAAGACTACTGGGAAGATGAAACTAGAATTAATACACAAATTAAGCCTATTATTTTCTTCTTCATACAGTATACCTATAAGTTTTCTATTTATTGAGTTAGATACAAATAAATGTCTCCTGCATAGCCACAGAAAGTTCCCTTCCCCTTTGCAGCAAAGCTGGTGTGATTCAGCTGAGCAAGGGCAGACTTTGTTGTGTTAAGTTCAGTTACCTCTGTAACAACTAGATCACTTCAATAGTTTTCCATCCAAACTTCTTTTTCACACATCCTCCAAAATAATTAACTGTTTTTTTCATGGATGCTGCTGACTTTCCTTGGAAAAAATAAATTTTGATCATAACAAAACATCTGAAATTAACTTTTTTAATGTAGAAAAAAGTGGAACTTTGTGGGACTCCTGGGAGTTCTAATTCATCTGCATCTTCTCCTCATTTAACTCTGTGTACTGGGCTCACTGGCTAGACTATATGTCTTGTAAAAAGGGTCTCTCGTAAGGCACAACTTCCCCTATTCAAGAGGAAAACCATGAAGCATCATGAGAAATACAGCCTGTTTCACCAGGGAATCATGCCTCTGGGTTCAAATGGACACACAAAATACTCAAACTCACCTCATGAGGCACTGCAGCAGCATTTCCAAATCGAAATTGCTGAAATTTTGTCATTGTGACTGAAATTTCTCTGATATTTGAATTTCTGCTAAAATATTTTGTGTGTCAAATTTAGGAGAGTTTTCCCCCCACAACAACCATTGGATAGAAATTCCTGCCCACTCACCTTCCTTTGAAGGTTAGGTAATGATCTGAAAGTCCTGGGTCATGTGGAGGATCTGCTAACTGCCTGCTTTCAGTTGACCACCTACTTCTGTTGTTTGATATTTTATATTTGTCCAATTATATTATCTCAGCATATCATAAATTTTGAAGATTAAATTTTCAAAGGCTCCTTGTGCTCTTAAATCCTTTATGTGATTTTGAAAATCTCACCCTAAACGCATATATCCATACATTCTAATGCTAGGTATAGACATATTATTACACCACTTTACATAATGGAAACGGAGGCATGCAAAAATGAAATTACTAGCCCATGACTTCACAAGGGATTTCTGGGATAACCATGAATGGAACCCACATTTCCTGGATCTAGTGTTCACACAATTTCTTCTATATAATTTCAACACATAATATTGATGATTATATTTCTTAAATTTTTATCAATGTACATGCTTGTAGTGGTATAAAATTTGTATGTATTTAAAGAGTGGGAAAATAGAGGGCATTAGAAAATAGAGAAGTCGAACAATAATTATGTAATGATAGACACTGAGATTCAAAACATTAAAGATTAAAATAAATTATCAACCACACATGTCATAATATTTAAAGTAAATATACTTCAAATCAAACTCTAATCCCTGGCCTACACTACCAAGTGTCCACAGTACCAAGTCTGTTACTTCAAAAGAAAAGGCTGGTTATTTTGAAATAACTCTTGCTTTCCACAAGGAATAATGCTTATTTTGAAATAGTTATTTTGAAATAGCCGTAGTGTAGACGCTCCAGTACTGCTATTCCAAAATAACTACTCCCCAGAGTAATTCAAAATAATTACTCCCCAGTGCTTCCTGGGGCTGTAAGTTGAAGTAGTGCATACACCTTAAAGAAGCCTACCTCAGATTAATGTGAGGCTTCCTTGTTGTGTGGACACGCTATTTTGAAATAATTATTTTGGGAGTTATTTCAAATTAAATTCTTTTAAAATAATTTCCTAGTGTAGACATGCCCTAATGTATTTTGGGGCAGCATTTTTCTTACTTTGCTCTCTAGTAATATTAAATTATTATTAATGAAAATATTTTGTCATCAGTTTGTGTGTAATTGATGAAATTGATGTTTACCAACTTTACCAATAAAAATCGAATCCTTCCAAGTGTACTCATTTCTCTGTCAAATACATTTACTACAAAACCATTTCCATTTCTCATTTTTGGTAAAGCAGAAAACTATTTCAACTATGCATCCTCTATTTCTCTTCCATGTATCCTCCTCTGATTAGCTGGAGAGCTGGGGTTTGGCTTTCAATGCTCAATTTTAAAAGAAAAATGAGAGTCTGTTTTAAATCAACAAAGTAGAGATATTTATGGCTTGATATATACATTTGATCTTGTTCTCATTTAAAGTAGACTGCAAAAATCCTCAGACTTCCTTTTGGTCCTTGTGACAGCGTGTATCTCCCCTGTACTGGCCCAGTTATGGTTAACCACAAACTAAACATGGCCTCCTCAGCCTACCTTTATGCCTGCTGGGTATGCTCTAATTAAGCAGATATTGATTAGCCCCGGGTGGGTCACCAGGGCTATGTCTACACTGGCGGGTTGTTGCACCAGAAATATGCAAATGAGACTAAGCGTGGAATACTGACAAGCCTCATTTGCATACCTAATGAGCTGCCATTTTTGTGGAAGAGGCTCTTGTGCTAGGAGCTGTCTACACTGCCCCTTCTTGTGCAAGAAAAACCCTCTTGCGCAATGCTTTTATTCCTGAAAATAATCAGTGTAGCGGCATTGTGCAAGAGGCTTTTTCTTGCACAAGAAGGGGCAGTGTAGACAGCTCCTTCTGGCACATGAGCCTCTTCTGCAAAATGGCGGCTCATTAGGTATGCAAATGAGGCTCAGCGATATTCCACACTTAGCCTCATTTGCATATCTCTGGCGCAAGATCGCGCCAGTGTAGACATAGCCCCCATGTATAATTTACCTGCATATGTGCTGGTACGGCCACTCACAGCTCCTCTTGGCCATGATTCATCATTCCTGGCCAATGGGAGATGTGGGAAGTGGCAGGGTCCAGGACACCGCTTCCTGCAGCTCTCATTGGCGGGGAATGGGGAACTGTGGCCAATAGGAGTTGCAAGTGGCCATATCTGTGGATGTAAAGGAAAATTAAGCACCTGGCGGTCCACCAGGGGCTAATCCTGGCAAACCCTTAGTGCCCACCCCTGCTTTAATTGGAAACAGGATGTAAAGGAGACTGTTCTACTTCAGTCAGGAGATGTATGCTGAAGGGCCTTCCAGGGAGTTCCTGGAGCTCCAAATGGCAGGGGAACTTCTGCTAACAGCAAGGGATGAGAGAGATGAAAGGCAAACACTTTCGAGAGGACTAACAGAGTAAGAAGCAAGGGTAAGCCCAGAGAATGTGTCTGTTAAAATAATTGAGTCTGAATCATGAACTTCTAATTTAACAGAGCAATGAGTCAGGACATGGAGGAGTTGGGTATGCCCATGTTCTCAGACTTCCTCTGCATCTACTTCTGGGCATGGACACCACCTGCAAGTCAGACATGATTGCATAAGCTGTTAGGCCTCATTATCCTTTGAGAAAGTGGCTATAAGGTCTTTGGCCACTAGACTATACTAACTCGAAGCCAGGAGACACACTAGTGGCTCTGGCTGCTTGAGCCCTTTGTCTACCTTGACCTGACATGCTATGACTGGGAGGATTTACTCATGGCAGTCCTTAAATCAAAACACAACCCAATAGTTAGCAGTACGGTTTAGATTTGAGGTACATTTATCAACAACAGAGATGAAAATCTTGACTCTACCATTAAAATAAAATGGATCTACAGTTTCCTCTGACAACAGTCCCTCCATCTTCACCAATGTTCAGATATATGGCAAAACTCAGCACTAATTTACTTTGCAAATACTTTATAAATAATGTCCTGTGTTTTAAACTTCCATTGAAGGATTCATGTACATGTAACGATACTTTTTGTACTTATGGTTAGTTTGTATTTGATCACAGAAGTAGCTAGATTTTTCACTCCAAGTTTTATAAATCTATATTTCAATAAATAGTACATAATGTCTGCCTTATTAAATCTAAGGAATATGCACAAAATATTTAAACATTTTAATTGATGCAGTGATACAGTTTGGGCAGAAGGCTGCAGTAGAAGATCATGTTGAAATGCCTCAGGAGATTGTTGTTTTCTGTGTTTCCATGAATATTAGCAGCTACCAAAAATATTTACAAGTTTTCAACAACTTTTGGTTGCACAAAAGCTGTTCTCACTGATTCCTGTCATTAATTGTAGCTAGACTGATGATTTGTGTTGCAAAGCAGCTTTTAGCAAGATACAGTAAATGAAAATACCTCCATTATTACGTATTCAGTTTGAATCAGTATTCAGCAAAAATCAGTCTTGCATTCTGACTAAATTAAACAATATTCATACATGCAAAATGTGTAGAAAAAACACAGCAAGCTCTCTAAGTGAAAAATTTTCATAGTTAAAAATCAGCATAACAGACATTTGTTCCATAATATAATTTTATACTATTTATAAATACATGAATGAAAATAAAAGACTGAATAGAATATTAGAATTTTTGTATTAATATAAGTTGGGTAATTTCATTATAGTTTAACATCAATTATATTAAAGGAGACGGCTTCAAGTCATGAATACATTGTAACTGAAACTCTTACTAGACAATATGTTTGGAAAAATAGCTAGAGTAGCTGACATTTCAATAATCATTTGCCATTTAAGACAAGAACCATATTTTCCCCCATATGATGCAGAGGTTACTTGTATTATGTTTTCCTGTTCATTTGATCAAAAGCACACAATTGCCACAGACCAGCATAGTTGCATTTAACATGTAAAAATATGGAAATGTGACAGTGCTACAAAAGCTATTGAAACAAATCTTTCATGTCAATGACGCTGAATTAATTGCAATAGTACTAGGTATTGCAAATAATAATGCTTTGTACTTCTGTTTCACCTTTCAACAGATGATCTCCAAGGGATTTAGAAACATTAATAGAGATATGCAGTCATTACTAAATGCCTATTCCACAGGAATAATTTATAGCACAGACATTGAAAGAATTCTATACAGACACACAAAAATTAAGATCCCTATGGTAGAACTTCCACTAGAGAACAGTGCCTTTCTCAGTGCAAAATGCTTTACAGAAGCAAATAAAAGATGTGATCTGCTTTTGGGAGCTTATACTCATAGATTAAAAAAAAATCTCATAGCAGTGAACTTTGAAAGTGTACCAATATATGGTTTCATACTAATTACACATATATAAAATAAGACAAATTTCATACATTAAATATGGGGCCAAGACACAGCCTTGAGTTCTTTTCCTTCACTTTAATTAATATTAGAGTTAATCAAAAGTCATAATTTCCATTCCATGGGAAATCCTTCCCTCAATCAGTTTTGGAATGAAATGTTGAAACTTTAAGACTTCCGAGGAAAGAAGCCCAAAATACCTTTTATTTTCAATAATCAAACAATTTTGTTTCTGAATCCAGGAGGTTGAACTTCAAGGCTTCTGATTTAGCCCTAGCTCCTGGGAATTCAAGTCATAGTGGTCTTGCAGGAATCCACAAATTCCTAAGCAGCAGCCTTAGGCCATGTCTACACTTGGAAACCATTTTGAAATTACTAAATTTGACTTAAGAACTCCCAATTTAAGAAATTCGAAATAGTATGTACTCACTGTGGGGAAGCATCAAAATTAGTCTGAGGCAGGCTCCATTACTGTAGATGCACTAGCTCCAGGAAGCACTGGAGAGTAATTGGTTCAAATTACTCTGGGGGAGTATGTCTACACTACCACCGTAGTTCGAACTACGGTGGTAATGTAGGCAACCGGAGTTGCAAATGAAGTCCGGGATTTGAATTTCCTGGGCTTCATTTGCATCTTGCCGGGCGCCGCCATTTTTAAATGTCCGCTAGTGCGGACTCCGTGCCACACGGCTACACGCGGCATGGACTAGGTAGTTCGGACTAGGCTTCCTATTCCGAACTACCGTTACTCCTCGTTTCAATAGTCTGAAACTACCTAGTCCGTGCCGCGTGTAGCTGCGCGGCACGGAGTCTGCACTAGCGGACATTTTAAAATGGCGGCACCTGGCAAGATGCAAATGAAGCCCGGGAAATTCAAATCCCGGGCTTCATTTGCAACTCCGGTTGCCTACATTACCACCCTAGTTAAAACTAGGGTGGTAGTGTAGACATACCCGGAGTAAGTATTTAAAAATAGTGGCACTGGAGCACCCACACTGCCATTATTTTGAAATAACTATTTCAGAATTAGCGTTATTCCCAGACCTGGTGTACACTAGCGCTGTGTCTACACTGGCATGAATTTCCGGAACTGCTTAAAACGGAATACTATTCCGTTTTCAGTTTTTCCGGAAAAGGAGCGTCTACATTGGCAAGCTGCTTTTCCGGAAAAGCCCTTTTTCCGGAAAAGCGTCTGTGACCAATGTAGACGCGCTTTTCTGGAAAAGACTACTGTGCTGTCTACACTGGCCCTTTTCCGGAAAAGTGTTCCGGAATAAGGACTTATGCCCGAGCGGGAGCAGAATAGTTTTTCCGGAATAGCGGCTGATTTTGTACAGTAGAGCGTCGTTGCTTTTCCGGAAATTCAAGGGCCAGTGTAGACAGCTCACAGCTTATTCCGGAAAAGCGGCTGATTTTCCGGAATAGGTGGCCCAGTGTAGACTTTATTTCAAAATTTATAAGCGGTCAAATTTAGAAGTGGAGTATCCACACAACCACGCCCATTTTTTTGAAATAACAAGACATGGAATTTGAAATCCATTCTCCTGCTTTTCACAAGGAGCTCTATGCATCCCTGACTCAAGACAGCCCACCTGTGTTTCACTTGAAATTTGTCAAAGCACATGGTTTCTTCCAAAAGTTTTGGTATCAGTAAGTCAGCACTTTTTGCCAGAAATTCCTAATCTACTTGGTCATCTTCACTTTACATCAGCTTCTTTTCCCTAGAGAAAATAGTCTTCTTCATTGTGAAATCCAGAACATGCTTTCAACAATAAAAAAGAATTCAGAAAACTGTAATTTGAAATATATACTGTGAAAGGTAGATATCTGCAGCTACATATTTACAGACTGAGAGGTAAAATAGCTTTTTAGGGGGAGGGTAATGGAGTGGTGAACAGGATGGAGAGACCTCTGGGATCTGCTGCTGATGCTCACTTGCTGTGTATTATTGAAAGCAGTCATGGTTCATATGAACATTAGAACATACAGTGTCAGACCAAAGGTTCATCTCGCCTAGTATCCTGTCGTCTGACTGTGGCCAGTGCCAGGTGCCCCTGCAGAAATTAATAGAACAAGTAACCATCAAGTGACCCTTTCCCAGCTTCTGGCAAACAGACATCCATACTCAGCCTGGCTAATAGCCATTGAAGGACTTCTCCTCTATGAATGTATTTAGCTCTTTTTTGAAACCTGTTATAGTCTTGGCCTTCACAACATCCTCTGGAAACAATTTCCCCAGATTGACTGTATTGTGTGAAGAAATACTTCCTTTTGTCTGTTTTAAATCTGCTGCCCATTAATTTCATTTGGTGACCCTCCCCTAGTTCTTGTGTTATGGGAAGTGGTAAATAACTCTTCTTTATTCACTTTCTCCACACTTGTCATGATTTATAGCCATCTATCACATCCCCCTTTGCTGTCTCTTTTCCAAGTTGAAAAGTCACAGTCTTATTGATCTCTCCCCATATGGCAGCTGCTTAACTTCTCATCTGTCCACATACCTCTAGCAGCTTCTCAGATGGAGAAGGCTATCACAAATCTGGGTCTTCCTAGCTCAGCAGCAGTACACCAAATGGGATGCTGTGGAGTTTAGGAGTCTGGGTACCGAGACAAGAAAATTTCAAATAATTCTGCTTTGGTTCTTTCAATAAAAATGTTGAAGATCCAACTTTTTATTCAGATTCAGAATGAACATTTTGTCAGGTATGTGAAATGTTCTATGGGAGTGAAATTTTGGTGCTTCTATAGATCTATAAAAACATCTGTGAAGGTCTGTAAATATACAAGGTATCATTAACACTGACAACCTACAGAGGGGTCCAAGACCTGAAAAGGTGTTTATCTATGTATCTTATCTATCTATTTGGTGAAAGCCTCAATGCTGGTAGCTGAAAAGATGGTCCAGTGGTTACTATGTTAATTTCAGACTAGGGAAACCATGTTCCAATCTTGCTTCACTACAGACTTCCTGTGTGACCTTGGAAAAATCACTTAGGGACATGTCTGCACTTCAATAAAACACCTGTTACTGGTCTAAGTCAGCTGACTTGGGCTTGTGCTGCAGGGTTATAAAATTGTAACAGACAGTGATGGAGGCCATATAAATGATTAAGATAGATGCTCCCTTGGGTTTATATTTGTAGTTCTGAGAGCACATTTATTCATCTATGAACCTAGCAGTGTTGAAGCAAACTTACTAAACCTTTCTTTACTGTTTGCAAATTAGTATCGCTGAGCCTTAGGTGTGTAAGTTTGAGAGATTTATATTATTATACCCATAAAGCATATATTATTTAAAGAGGAAAACTGCAATCTTGTGCTAATTTTAAAATATCACAAACAAATAGTGAAAACTCATAAGATGTAAAAATTCTCAATATTTTTATGGACTGCAATTTTTAAAAATGGTTGGATTTGCTTTTGGAGAGGTAAGGTGCTGGATTTTTGTCAAAACAAAGATCATATGTGCTTTTACTGAACATGTAGGGGTTGATCCTTTCTTCCATTGGAGTCAGTGAGAAAGGTCTTACTGACAAATTCCAGCAGGATCACAATACACCTAGGAGAGAGTCAGAGGGTGCATCTACACAGCAGGGCTTAACTCGAAATAAGGCATGCAACTGAGCTACATCAAGTGTGCAGCTTATTTTGAAGTTGGGAATGTCTACACAGCACTTCATTTTGAAACAGAGTACTCTTCCTCCAACTTCCTTTACTCATTGTACAATGAGGGTTATAGGAGTTGGAATAAGAAGTCCTCCAGCTTGACAGTATTTCAACATTATTTCGAAATAACTGTCTGCTGTGTACACGCAGACCAATTTATTTCAAAATAATGCTAATTATTTCGAAATAATGTTGCTGTGTACACATATCCAGAGTGTTTAAAGCCAGAGGAGCCAACTAGATCATCTAAAGTGACCTCCTGTATATCACAGGCCACCAATTCCATCCAGCTCCAGTGCATAAAATCCAACAACCAAAGTGTAACAGAGTACAGGAGACCAGACTATTAGAGTGTTGAAAAAGGCAGCTCTTTCTGACACTTCTGCTTCTTGCTCTTCTGCTGTCATTGCACTAACACTGTTTGCATTAGCATACATGGGAGGAAACACAATCAGCAGAACAGCTGCTCACACTCACTCCAACCCATGAGCTGATGTTTATACTACAGAATTTATATACGAAGTCTAACTTAATAAGGATGACGCATATGCTTTTATTGTTGTTTCTTTCATCACTCCCTTTCTCCTGACTTCTGTTTGTTATAGCTAGTGGGTGCGTCTAGACTGGCAAGATTTTGCGGAAAAGCAAGTGCTTTTGCGCAAAAACTTGCCAGCTGTCTACACTGGTCGCTTGAATTTGTGCAAGAGCACTGACTTTGTGATGTACAAAATCAGTGCTTCTTGCGCAAATACTTTCACGCTCCTGCTCAGGGATAAGAGGGCTAGTGTAGACAGGCACCTTAATTTTTTGTGCAAGAAAGCCCGATGGCTAAAATGGCCATCGGAGCTTTCTTGCGCAAAAGAGTCTCTAGATTGGCATGGATGCTTTTGCGCAAAAGCACTTTTTGCGCAAAAGCATCCTTGCCAATCTAGATGCTCTTTAGCGGAAATACTTTTAACGGAAAAACTTTTCCATTAAAAGTATTTCCACAAAATCATGCCAATCTAGACGCAGCCAGTGTGTCTTGTCCTAGGCTGTGTCCAGACTCAGGGGTTTTTTCGGGAAAAGTAGCCATTTTCCGAAAAAACTTCACCTGCGTCTAGACTGCAGCTGCATTCTTTCGAAATTAAATCAAAAGAACGCGACTTTTCTTTCGACGGCAGTAAACCTCATTTCACGAGGAAGAATGCCTTCTTTCGAAAGTGCTTCTTTCGAAAGAAGGCGTTCTTGAATGTAAATAGGGCTTCTTCGAAAGAGAGCATCCAGACTCACTGGGTGCTTTCTTTCGAAAAAGCAGCTTGCTCTTTCGAAAGAGGCTTGCAGTCTAGACATAGCCCTAGAGAGAGAGAGAGAGGGGAAAAAAACCAACCATTCAAGGTTTTTTTTTTTTTAATGGGTTTTTTTCCTTCCGCTCCACGTTTGTACAATATGCAGCATAGTATGTGTTTGTGTAGGGTGGTACCTTGTCTCTCAATTTTCCCAGATGATTAGCTTTATACTGAATCATTATTTTGCACTGTAAACAAGTGCATGAAAGAGAGCAAATAGATTACAAGGGGTTAATCCTGTTTTAGTTTTTGGTGGCAAGCTCCAGATATATTGGGACTGGTGCTTTTCTGGTGCTGGAGTCTGCACTTCTCCCCATAAAAGGGGTGTGGCTGGGACTTCTACAGTATGTGGTCAGGGATCCTATCTGTGCCAATGCTGCACATCTGTGCTCCAAATCTGTGCCAATGCTGCACACTGTCCTACATCTACACTGTAGCCTTCTTCTGCAAAAGCTTATGCAAATGAAGTACGTAGTGGAATATCACCATGCTTCATTTGCATAATTAATTAGCAGCCACTTTTGCACAAGAGGCTTTTGTGCAAAAAAGGAGATATGAAGATGGCTCCTTTTTGCGCAAAAAGCCCTCTTGCGCAAGAGCTGTTCTTCCTTATTTTTTCAGAAAGAACGGCTCTTGCGCAAGAGGGTTTTTTTGTGCAAAAAGGAGCCATCTACATAGCTCCTTTTTGCACAAAAGCCTCTTGTGCAAAAGCAGCTGCTAATTAATTATGCAAATGAAGCACGGCAATATTCCACACTGTGCTTCATTTGCGTAAGCTTTTGTGGAAAAAGGTGACAGTGTAGACATAGCCACATGTGGGAGAGGGTGGAAAATATAGTGTTCCTTTGGAACAGTAGCCTTCACAACTTGTCCTGTCTCTGGCCCAGACCCTTATTTCTGCTTCACTATTACTCCCCAGCACATCTGGTTTCTTCATTACTTCTAGAGACTCCACACTAGGCAATGTAGCATTTCGGCTTAGTGATTCAGCTAGACACAGACCAGCCATAAAAAAAGCTGCCCCTCTTATCCTTGAATAAGGGGCAGAGAACACAGCCAGTGTAACATGGCCCCAGATGAGTTCTCTTTTTCACATTAGGACAGTGTTATATACACCATTCTCTGAACCTTTGTTTCACTTTGCTATCGAGGGAAGATTAATATCATTGTTCATCCCCTCTCCTTGAATGTTGTTACACTTGAACAGGCTCAAGTTGCAACCTGCCCTTGCTTCTGGATATGTGACTTTTTATAATTTCAGAACAAGGTGTCCTAGCTTATTTTAGTGCATAAACACACCCCCTGTGACTCATAGCTCAGACCCAGTGGAAGAAATTTGCCAGAGTCAGATGAAGCAATTTCAACAGCAATTGTCTGGCTCTCCCAGTTGTCATTGATTTTGTATTTGAGTCACACTCTTTTTGCTGGCCATAATATGATTATAGACTAATGTGAATGCAACCTGTTATTCCAGACACTATACCACATCAGATATGCCCCAAAGAGACCTCTTCTAATTCACTTGCAAGTTGTAAAAGTCATATTCAGTTCTTGCCATTTGGAGCTGCAAATGATGTCATGTACCCCATTTCCTTAGGGCAGTTGTAGAGATTATTCCTTATATATAAAAAAAGCCAAGATACGTGCACAGATGCTGAATGCATATTGCACAGGTGGCATTACTGTGGGGATTATTTATTATATCAACAGACATCTAAAAGATAAAACTGATCTCCTCACAGTGCCTTTTGCATGGCTTGACTATACCATTTGGAAAATAGATTGAAAATGCACATGTATTCTGATGACGTTTTCATACAATTATGAATATGTAAAATTAAATATAGAGAAAAGAGCAACAAACTCTGGGAAGTTCAGGGGAGGGGACCTATTTTTAATGGTAAATAAAAACATTAAGACAAATTATAGGTAAATCTAATAAGAAAAATGTATATTAACCAAAATGTTTCTTCCCATAAGAACATAAGAATGGCCATACTGGGTGAGACCAAAGGTCCATCTAGCCCCGTATCCTGTCTTCCAATAGTGGCCAATCCAGATGCCCCAGCGGGAGTGAATATAACAGGGGAACATCAACTAATCTCTCTCATGTCATCCACTCCCAGGCTCTGATAGAGGCTAGGGACACCATTTCTACCAATCCTGGCTAATAGCTATTGATGGACCTAACCTCCATGAATGTATCTAGTTCTTTTTTGAAGACTGTTAAAGTCTTGGTCATCACAACCTCCTATGGCAAGGAGTTCCACAAGCTTCACTCAGGCTGTGTGAAGAAAAACTTCATTTTCTTTGTTTTAAACCTGCTACCTATTAATTTCATTTGGTGACCCTTAATTCTCATGGGAACAAGTAACTAACTTTTCCTTATTCACTTTTTCCACACCAGTCATGATTTTATAGATCTCAATCATATCCCCCCCTTTATCTAAGATTAAAAGTCCCAATCTGTTTTAATCTCTCTTCATATGGAACCTGTTCTTACCAATCTGTAATTGCCAGGATTGCCTCTAGAGCCCCTTTTAAATATTGACATCCCATTAGCTATTTTCCAGCCATTAGGTACAGAAGCTCTTTTAAAGGACAGGTTACACACCAGAGTAATTAGTTAAGCAATTTTACATTTGAGTTCTTTCACTTGGATGAATGTCATCTGGTCCTGGTGACTTGTTAGTGTTAAATTTATCAGTTTGTTCCAAAACCTCCTCTAATGACACCTCAATCTGAGACAATTCCTCAGATTTGTCACCTGAAAAGAAAGGCTCAGGTTTGGAATTCTCCCTAACATCCTCAGCCACGAAGACTGAAGCTAAGAATTAGCTTAGTTTCCCTGCAATGATCTTATAGTCTTTGAGTGCTCCTTTAGCATCTTGTTCGTCCAGGGGCTCCATTGGTTGTTTAGCAGGCATACTGCTTCTGATGTACTGAAAAAACCTTTTGCTATTTTCTCATTGTACTACTAGCTACCTAATTTTGTTTAATAGAATAATTATAGGATGCCATATTTGATTTAAGGTGGAGGTTTTACATGTATGTAAAAATAATTGGGATTTAACAAATACAAATGAGAAACAAAAACTTAATTAAAACTCACATTAATTTTTTGTTTAAAGAGGTTTCATCCAAATTAGTTTTGAGCTCTATTAGGGCATGTCTACATAGCAGCATTATTTCAGAATAAGCTGTTTCAGTATAAATCTCCAAGGGTATGTCTACACTACCCTGCTAGTTCGAACTAGCGGGGTAATGTAGGCATACCGCACTTGCAAATGAAGCCCGGGATTTGAATTTCCCGGGCTTCATTTGCATAAGCGGGGAGCCGCCATTTTTAAATTCCCGCTGGTTCGAACCCCGTGCAGCGCGGCTACACGGGACTCGAACTAGGTAGTTCGGACTAGGGTGCCTACTCCGAACTACCGGTACACCTCGTTTCACGAGGAGTAACGGTAGTTCGGAATAGGAACCTAGTCTGAACTACCTAGTTCGAGCCCCGTGTAGCCGCGCTGCACGGGGTTCAAACCAGCGGGGATTTAAAAATGGCGGCTCCCCGCTTATGCAAATGAAGCCCGGGAAATTCAAATCCCGGGCTTCATTTGCAAGTGCAGTATGCCTACATTACCCTCCTAGTTCGAACTAGGAGGGTAGTGTAGACATACCCCATAAGAGTTTATTTCAAAATAGTGTATCTATACTGCAAATGCCAGTTGAAATAGTGCTGAGCTATTTCAAAATAGAACATCCACATTGATTGGAAACTCAATTGCATTTTAAGACCACCCTCTGGAAACACTTTGGGCAGAGCATCAAGACAGCAGTCACTTCCTGCAGCTGTTTCCTGAGGCTTATGCTTAAAAGGATCCTCCCTCCAATACTTTCATGACTCAGGTTCCTCTCCTTTGCCTACCTTCTTGAGGGATAGCAAACCCATTCCACTACCTGCTCTGGTTGCTCTCGAGGACACCACAACACTTCTGCCATAGAGCTAGACCTTCTGGAAAGCAGTCTTCAGCTCCTGGACCTCATGCTGCACCTCATCGTGCAGTTTTGCAGACTGTCTTCATAGCACTGCAGAACCAGGACCTGCAGCTCCCTGCTGGGTACTACCTTACCTCTCTCCATATGCTGTTCATGCAGCACTGCTCCTCCCACTCTCCCCTGCACACCATGCACTGCCACTTTTGGTGACTGGACACCAGTTCTGACTGGTGGGACTGGATCATCATGGAGTGGTGGGACCACCGGCTCCAGAACTTCCACATGCAGAAAGACAGGGTCCTGGAGCTGCGCAAATGGCTTGCCCCTGCCCTCAAGCAACAGGACATCCACATGAGACCTACCATCCCTCTCCACAAGTGGGTCTCCATCGCTATTTGGAAGCTCACCATGCCAGATAGCTTCCAATCTGTCGGGAACCAGTTTGGCATGGGAAGATTGACCATTGGGGTCATGGCCATGCAGGTATGACTCTTAGTATGTCATTGGGAGGATGGTGAACTGCTGGAATGGGGATCTTTAGGGAAGGGGGGTGGAAGCTCCCTCCCCGGAAGGTTTTCTAGTCCCGGCTTCACAAAACCCTACAAGGGGATGAGGTTAGGCCTGGTGTGTGGGGGAAGGGAGTTGGGCTTAGGGACCTCCTGAGGGCTCTGGCAACCCTATGATTCTCTGTTAGGCTATGTCTAGACTGAAAGGCCTCTTTCAAAAGAGGCTTTTATGAAAGATGCTTTCAAAAAAGCCTCTTTCAAAAAAGAGCATCTAGGCTACAGCCAGTCCTTTCGAAAAAGCAAGCTGCTGTTTTGAAAGAGAGCACCCAGGGGGCTCGTCTACACTGGCCCCTTTTCCGCAAGGGGCATGTTAATTTCAGAGATCGTAATAGGGAAATCCACGTGGGATTTAAATATCCCCCGCGCATTTAAATAAAAATGTCCGCCGCCTTTTTCCGGCTTTTAGAAAAGTCGGAAAAGAGCGTCTACACTGGCCCCGTTCCTCCGGAAAAAGCGCCCTTTTCCAGAGGATCTTATTCCTACTTGAAAAGGGGCCAGTGTAGACATAGCCAGGCAGTCTGGATGCTCTCTTCTGAAAAAGCACAGTTTGCATTACATAGCACCTTTTTTTGAAAGAGCACTTCCGAAAAAAGACGTTCTTCCTTGTAAAACTAGGTTTTCCACGGTCGAAAAAACTGCTGCGTTCTTTCAATTTACTTTCAAAAGAACACGGCAGCAATCTAGACTCAGGGGAAGTTTTTTTTAAAAAAAGGCCACTTTTTTTAAAAAAAGAAATCTGTAGTCTACACACACCCTTAGTCTCTTTCTCTAGGTGGTGAGGGTCATCAACACCATCCTGCTGTGCAAGCTCATCCTCCTGGGAGACATGGACCCCATTGTCACTGGCTTTGCCACTATAGATTTCTCCAACTGTGAGGGTGAGGGGGCATTGATGGCACCCACATCCCCATCCAGACCTCTGACCACTATGTATCCAACTACATAACCGGAATGGGTACTCTTCCATCATCCTGCAGGTCGTTGTAATCCTCAATGGCTGCATCATGGACATTAATGTCAGGTGGTTGGAGAAGGCACACAACTCCAGCATCTTTTGGAACTCTAGCCTCTACTAGAAGCTTTATGCTGGCATTTCTTTCTCCAACCATACCATCAGGGTCAAAGCTGTGGACTTGCCGATGTGCATCATGGGGACACAGCCTGCCCTCTGCTCCTCTAGCTTATGAAGCCCTACACTGGACACCTGGACCCACCAATGAACTTTGCTCCTCTGGTTCCCAGCCCAGGGACCCTACAAGTAGCAGTTACCTGCTGAGTTTCAAGTCATTAGTTGCTGTCACATACCTGCGCCACTTCCCCGGGATGCTGTTCCATCCAGCCCTTCTCTAGAGCCTTGTGGTTGAGTTCCTCTTTTCCAGGGTTCTGCAGGGCTGTCTTTGGCTTCTTGGCTAGCCTTTGGCCACAGGACCTGGCTCCGACCAGGTATGATGCCCAGTTCCCACTCAGAGCTGTCCAGAGTGCTGGTGTTCCCCAGTCAGCCCTGAGGTCTGCCTGAGTCAAGCTCCAGGCAGGAACTTGGCCTGATTGGCTGCAGCAGAGGCTGCCACTGTGTTCTGCTTCTGTTGCTGGCCAGGGTTCTGAAAGGCCTCCAGCAGGGATGTCGGGCTTCATCCACCCCATCAGTGTCAAAGAAGGACGTATTTTTAAATTAATATATTTGCTTAGCCAGGTGAGAATACATCTATCATGCATTTCAGTCCTGCTAAGAAAGAAGGAGAAAGGACTGGGTACATGAATATAGGCAGAGCACAAAGAGGAGCACATGGGACTATGTGCTTTTCTGAAACTGGGTGAACATGCCTATCAGATCCTAAAACAGAAAGCACCTTGCTTGCCTTAGGTGGCCCAGGGTGTCTGTAAGTTACACCAGATTTCCATTATTGTTTGGCTACAAAAAGTCTTCAGATAGCATAAACATCTTAACATAAAGTTTATAGACTGTGTAATTCACTCCTTATGTAGTTTTCATTTTCCAAGTATTTTATAATGTCTAATTTAGATATGTGTACAATGTTAATAAATGCTATAGCTATTCTCTGACAGTATCACAAAGAAGGGTATTTGCACAAACAGCAGAACTCTTCTTGTAATATTAATTGGGAAGATAGAAAAGCACACAACCCACGTAACCCAAACCACAGCAACACTTTCTGTGACCATCTGACCACAGTACTGTATCTTAGGGTAGCTCCTAGAGCTTCAGGCTACATCATACATATGACCCAAGGTATAGCTTCAGGAGGATCTGTTGCTTTAAGGGTGATACCTGCCTCATTGGCACCAAGATTACTGGCAGACATTTGGGATAGGGATTTCTGTGTGCATATAGTTCTAGCCCAAACCAACTCCATTCTTTAACATTTTTGAAGAGTGTGAGGTGGTGGGTACATGAACCTTCTGGGCTCCTTGTACTGCCAAACAGCAGAGAATCAAGATGCCAAGTATCTAGCACTCATGGTACAATAATTCAACTCTGCGGTTTAATTCATGGGCACTGAAAAATGAATCAATCTTTTGCTTGCAGAATTAAATTTGATCGGCTTGAATCTCTCCCAAGAACTGCAAGAATTTTACCCACATCCCAATAACCCTTAGGGGATGTCTACACTACAATCCTTCTGCAACTGCTCAGATCAGCTGACTTGCACTCCTGGGACATGGCCTGCAGAACTAAAAATCACTGAGAGACATTTAGGCTCAGGCTCAGGATGGGTTCCAACATATACGTCACAATATAACAGCCCCTTAGCCTGTGAGTCAAAGTTAGCTTGTATGGGCCAGGTGCAGTTTTATTTGGATTGTAAACCTACCATTAGTCTACTCACTCGCTCAGTTCCGTGGCTGACTGTTGGGTGAGGGAGAGTGGGACTGGGTGAGACATAACAGATCTTGCGGGCTCCTGGCTTTCCTGAACAATGGTCCTTTCCAAGCTGTCTCAAGAATGGGTCACAAGCAACCTGAATAATTTGCACAGTTCCAACTACTGTTCTCACTAGTAGTAAGTTAAATGTGCTACAAAGCCAACGGTCCGAGTGGTAATGGTTGTGCTGCAATATTAATATGTGCTGTAATCAAACAAAATCATTTGTATAGACTCATCTCTTGAGCACTTCAACTTTTACTGATTTTAGCTTTAGTTGTCATGTGCTGTTTATTTAGTTATCATTTGTTCCTAACATAGAAGCATAATTAATCACAATTTAAAGGAGATTGAAATATAGTCTTCCAATATAATATTTCTTACTAAAACTTTCTCTGTTGCAGCATCAGAGGTTTTTGTCCCCTACAACATACCATTTTTTTCAAATAATAAAAAATATAGCAATTATTCAAAAGATAAATAGCCAGGATTACAAAATCAGGACAGACGAAGCTATTAAAGTAAATCAAGCCCTGCTAGGAGAAGTCCATAAAAAGACACCATAGAGACAAGCATTCAGAGGATAGTTGAATTTTTCTTTTAATCCCTGGACTGTTAGAAATAAAATTGTTCCATTGCTCCTGTATTATAAGAAATAATTCTACCTTTTTTAAAGGCACAATATCATTAGAGTACTATTAAATTTGATTAGATGGCATATGATATATAGTAATGTATCTACAAAGGAGCACAAATCTTTTTAATCTTTTAAATGTCAAAAAGTACCTGAACTTTGAAAATAAGGAACTAAAATGCTTGTTTCATTACGTATACATATTCATTTTTAACTCTGATATACACTGAGGCTATAAAACTCAGCTGACTTGCACACTTGCAGTAGACTCCAGAGTCATTTGAGTATAATTTTATTACTTTGAAAATACTACACAACTCAAGAATGGCTTTGCCCATATCTCTGGCTGTCAGTGTCTAAACAATGCTATAAAGCAATACTTCCCTGTAGGTAAACTTGCATATAGCTGTTAAAACTGACAATTCTTTTGTCATTTTTATAGCAATTTACTCTTGTACTGGCAAGAGAAAAAAATGCAGTTAAATAAGTGTATGAAACTGATAGGACTCATAGATCTTGACCAATAAACACTTCACTCAGGTTCAGCATAACCTATCTTCATAATAATGCTTTACCACTTGATTTCCCTGGCTTTAGGCTGTGATACCTTCTTTTGCCTTTTTTCTGAAACAATGTAGAAGTGGCAAAAATCTAGTCTCCATAATTTCAGAGTGACTTATAAGTCTATTTACTGAACCTTGCAAAAGTTTGCTACTTAAAACTCAGAATAAAGAACAAGGGTGTGGTTTTTTGGTTTTGTTTTTGGTTTTGTTTTGTTTAAAGCCCTATTCTATTGCAAAACAACATGAAAATTCTACATCAAGGAAGAAATCAGGAATTTAAACATACAGCTTGGTTATAAAGGGACAAATCAGGGAAATTAATCTGACTTAACTGGAGGTATGACTTTGAAATAGATTAAACTTCATTAAACTCTGTGTAGACATCCTCATTCAGAAGTGAATTTAACCAAACCAAATTAAGTTCATTTTATTTCTGAATCAGATTTTCTGCACACGATTTTAGGGAAGTTTAATTAATCCATTTGAAAGTCTCACCTTTAGTTAATTCAGATTAATTTTCCTTTATGTCCTTGAGTAGATAAGCCCTCAGAGATTTTTAAACTGATATCCCCATATATCATGATCTCATTTTGAATTATTATACTCATGGCACACAAACCTTGCTATCCTCATCCTGCTGTGATAAACTATCCCTTTGATGCCTTTTGGTGGAGGATTTTATTCTGATTTATACATTTATCAGAGCAGGATAAAGATAGCAAGTTTTGTTTGCCATGAATATAGCATGAATCAAAGAAGGTCTAATAAATAGAATTAGATGTTTGGTAAGGTTCAGATCTCAAAGTCATTAGGCATCTAACTCCAATTGAAATTAATTGCTTAAGTATCTAAATACCTTTGAAGATCTGGGCCTAAATTCCCATTTTTGAGATTGGTTGAACTATCTACATTTCTGATGAAACATGATTTTCACTGTATTGGTGAAAATAGAAAAATTGACTTTGTACAAACCATATTCTTTGGATAGGGCAAAAAGGCTTTTAAGAAAAACACCCACGTTCCTCTTACAATTACAATGAATGCAGAATTCCACTGAAGTTAGTGGAGTTTTGTTCCAGATTTACAGGAGTTTAGGGAAAGCAGAATTTTGCAATAAATCTACACTTTCAACCTAACCATCTCCCTTTGTCTCTGTTGAGAAAACTCAGCAGTATTGCAATGCCTTCTAAAGTTCGTTACCATTTAACATATTTAGATTTCTCTAGCATCCAGAGTGCTACATTGGGATAAAGCCCCGTTTTGATAAGTGCTATACAAGCTACCTAACCCAAAGACCTTGAACTTTAAGGCAAGTGCAGAGATACAGGAGAGAAATATAGTTAAAGGCACAGTCATATGGAAATAAAGGAACTTCTATAGCAATATTTTCAATAGTAACTTGGTCTGGAATTGGCAAGGGTCATAAGTTACTGTACACAGATCCAACTTGGTTAAATTATAATATCCTTTTTTCTTTATTTTTATTTACGGTAAGAGGTCTGAATATTAAAATTTCTGCAAGGTAAAATTATCTCCCTTTTAACCCTAAATTAATGCTTTCAGTAATCATTAGCCCTATTGCTTTCCTACCAGATAAATTCAAAATGAATGTTCAGCTCTTCATCAATGTTTAAATGACTCATTTGTAGCTCATCATTCAAAAATAAGACACTGAAAAACTACTCATTACACAATGAATGAGCAAGATTATTGATGTTTCCTTAGATTTAATGACAATTATATTGGAACTTATTAAGGTATCTGGAGTATTAGCTAGAGCCTGGGGGGGAATGACATTTGTGATCATGTTCTATTGCGGATGATTTTAATTAGTTTAGCATTATATACCGTATACTGAACTTGAGAGAAAAATAGAGACAGCTATCCCTGTACAGGTGCTTAATAGTGCCTTCCCCAGTGCTATTAGTTTGGTTGGAACAAAGAATGTTTAGTTCTTTGGGGAAGAAGATAAGAACAGATGGTGTTACCCATTTGGTCCAAAAGGTTAGCCAATACTGAGGGCGTAAAGAGGGGTGTTTGCTTTTGGATTAGAAATTGATGATCTGAGTCAGATATAGTCTTGATATCTTGTTTGGTTTACAAAATCTTGTTCCTGGAAAGGAATAGAAACACAGAGGAATATTAGTTGCTCAGTAAACTCTCAAGATTGCTACTTCACTGAGCTGTGTGCTCAAATAACCCTGTCCCCTGTCTACTTTATCTCGTGGTCACACAACTCTATCTTTTTACTGCCTCACATACACTATCATTTTCCCAGTCCCTGCATTTATATCCAAGGAAACCTTCTAAAGTACATCTACACAGAAAAAGGAAACACAGCTGGTCAGTGCCCATGGGCAGCACATACAAGAAGATGGGAGAAATGTAGCCTCCCCCAAAAGGACTGGCCTTTCATGGGGACAAATACCATGGCTGTGGATAGGTTATGTTCCTTCACTGGCATGCCATCACACAGCCTTTGAAGCACAAGAAGTGAAGCTCCTTAGAAGTGAGGAATCCAGTGGCTCCTGGACTATGCTTCATTCTGATGCCCTGTCACAACTTAGACTCTTTCCCCAAAGCCCTACCCTTGCTCCAGCTCTTTCCCTGAGCCCCTCTGCCTGCCACTCACTCCTTTCTGTGGGAAGGAAAGAGGACCTCAGGGGAAGAGGTGAGTGGTTGGTGGGTGGGAGACCTCAAAGAAAGATGCAGAGAGGAGAGAGACTAGGGCACAGATATGAGTGTCTCAAGGGAAGAGGTAGAGAAGAGTGAGCAGCAGGGAGAAGAGGGGCTCAGGAAAGGGGACAAGTGGAGTGAGACATCCTGATACCAGTGGCTCCCCCCTTCCAGTGCTCATCTTTAAGTGTCCCCCAATGGAAGACTCACACCTGTGCCAGCTAACTTGGGCTGCTGGGGCTGGAGCTAAGAAGCTGTTTCATAGCTGTGTTCATAATGGACCTGCCATCCCATCCTAGGCAACACAGAATGAAACAGCCTGCAGCCTGAATTTTAGGAGTCCAAGTCAGCTGGTATGGAGCAACCTCCTTTTTTTTCTGTGTACACATACCCATTGTTCACATAGCTTAGCCTCGGCCTGCCTTGTGTCATATTGCCTGTGAGCGTCCCCCGTTGTTTTTTTACTACTTGGTTATTCCTTCTATTGAGCCTAACCGAGGGTACTTGGCACACCCATATGCTTTCAATAGTCTGTTATTGTATTAGGGCCTAAGACAGATATGAGGTCATCCGTTAGCACCTTTCAGCATACAAATTCTATTTTAAGATGAGAGAAAGCACACACTTTACCAAGGCCAAAAATGCCTTCTCCTTTCCAATGTTTGACTTTAACTCATGTCTGCAAAAATATTAAGCAAGTTATCTTTAGCCTCAAAATGTGTATTCCCTGATGCTGACTGGCATTATATTTTAATGGGGAGAAATAACATGAATACACAAAACTCATGCTTTATTGAACTGGGATGCTGTAAGATGAGTCACTCTATGATTCTTTCACAGTAAATTATGGATGAACTTGTCTGTGGCTTTCAGGACACACAGAGGAAATTGCAGGAAGGCATTTGAGTGTCTACTGTTACTTGAA
The DNA here is from genome assembly GCF_049634645.1 of Pelodiscus sinensis. Lineage (NCBI taxonomy): Eukaryota > Metazoa > Chordata > Testudines > Trionychidae > Pelodiscus > Pelodiscus sinensis. Next base: position 121,964,614 of record NC_134712.1, on the reverse strand, counting down.
TGATTAGTGTGAGTTCTCAATGCAAAGGGGACAAGTTACCATCTCAAACTGGAGAATGAAACTGGAGTCTAACCTGTGCCCCAACCATGCTAGCTAGCCTGGGTTGAAAGTACCAGTAAATTCAGGTAAGATATATGTTTGTGTATAGGAAGTGCCCTTGGGGCAACACACAAGTAAAGGCCCAATTTATCTCTGCAGTGAAGACATATCATTGAAGTTAATGACATTGTGATATGAATGGAGCAATTCTCTTATTGTTATTATTTTAGGCTGTCTGCAAACTCAAGCAAACTTCTCTGCATTGGTTACATTTAAGTAACATGCTCAAGCTTTTGCTAGACACTTATCTTTATTAAATGAGATATGAGATTCTGCTGTAATTCACGTGTTTCCACTCATCCACTAAGTATTGACCCCTAGTGCAGGGGTCTTAATCTGGTCCTGAATAGAGAGCGAATTAAATATTACCAAATATGTCCTGATCTATCTGTAATTAGTTTGCTTCAACATATGTTCATACTCTTGTTATCGATGACAAGATCAAATTTACCTTAAAGGTGAAATACAAAACAGTGAAAACAATAGTTAAGACTGCTTTAGATGTTTAGTTTGTTTTAGATGCCATCATTAAATAAGTTATGAGGGCATTCAACATCTCTTTAAAATAATTGATCTTTTAAAAATGACCTCTCCATACCCTCTGAAATATTTATACTTTCTGCTTCATTTAGAGTCATACAGAATTCATCATCTAGTGGCATCAAATTTACCATGAAAGACTTGTGATGTTCATAATACTACATCGTGGGATGTCTTCAGCGGAGCTAAAAAGACCAAGAAGATTTCACAGGTGGAGGTGGAAGTTTATAGAAAAAGAATTGTCAAGGCTTATCTAAATACTTAAATTCTGCTTAATCCTCCCTTCATAACCTAGTTAAGTGAGAACACTTCTGACAGAAATCTATGATTTTTATTTTTACTTTTTAGTTCACCTTCAGCACAGTTTGCTAAAACAGTTTTCATTTTTTTCTGCAATGCTTCTTCTCAAAGTAATTAATTAAATGAAAGTGAACATCTCCCAAAGCTCTGTATTCTTTGGGTCTCTGGAGAATTGGGATGGTTGCTCAACTGACATGTTTTGGCTTCCATGGAGGTTTGCCAATTAATATATTTCTGCTATAGCTATTTTATAATCAAAGACCCCAAAGATAAAAAGTCAGAGATTACATATATCATATTAGTGGCTGATGCTTGGATAAAAAACATTGCTTGACAATATGAGGAAAAAGTTAATTTTTAAATAACACTGGGAAATGAAAGTAAAATGTGTGTGTGAGAAAAAGGAGAGCACAGAACAGAATGGGACTTGGGAATTCTGAGCTTTGATCACAGTTCTGCCTTTATCCTTTTGGGTGACATTGGGCAAATAACTTTGTCTCTGTTCTATGCCACAGTTTCCCCATCATTACATGAAGATCATGAAACTGACCTCCATGGTAAAGTGCTTTGTGTTCTATTGATGAAAATAACTATAAAAGAACTAGAATTAACATTTTAACATAATTTTACATTGCAGAAATCTAATGTAACAGCATGATTTCAGCAGGCTGAAAGTCATAGAGTCATATTCATATCAACATGTTGCTGAAATATTCATATAATACAGAACCTGAAACCATATGCTTTATTAACACAAAACTCCCATTTGAGTTGAGTAAAGACTGTGGGGAAAATCCACAATGAGGTAACTAATTTATCTCTCTCTCTGTATATATATAACTGTTACTTTTGTAACTGTTATTCTTCTGATTGGAATGCACACAAACTACACATCTGTAAGAACCACACTTACAAAAGAGGAGTAATCATTTCTTTCTGCATCTACATGCTATTTTATAACCAAACATCTTCCTGCAGCTTTTTGTACCATGCAGTAGCATCTACAGATGAGATCTTTTGAATGGTATGAAGGTTTATATACACATATATATTAGAATGAATATATATATGTATTAGAGATCTGTTAATTTGTCTGACTGTCTGCAAGTTCACATGTTCAAAAACTTCTCCTAAACAGTAAGAACTATGACCACAAAACTTGGTATGCAGCTGCTTCTTCTAACTTAAAGCAAGGTCTGGGTTTTGATTGTGCCAGGACTACCAGAAGTGCTAGGAAAGGGACTGTTTTCCATGACATGGAAAGGGAAAGGCTAGGCTGTTCAGAATCATGCAACACTGAGAGTGGCCACTGGGGGCAATGAGCCTGCAGGGGACTGTTATCCCACAGAGTGTCCACTGGGGAGAGCTGTACCACCAAGACAGTGGCCAGCAGAACTGGGGCTCTGCCATCTTGGCTGCCAGTACACTGGGTAAGTACTCGCCCTGCCCCTAACCCTTTCTCTCACTCCCAGCCCTTGGCTCCTGTGCAGGATGGGGGGGGGGGGGGGGGAAGAATGAAGGCCGCTGGTGAAGGGAGAGGTTGGGGAAGAGAAAAGGTCCCTGGCAGCTGGGGGGAGTGGGAGAAGAGAAAAGGCCCATACCAAATGTAACCTCCCACCCTCAGCCTCTCCACATACCCCAAACCTCACTTTCACTCACCCCCACCTACAGCCTCCTGCACTGCCTGCTCCCATTCCCAAAACCCTGCCCTGACACCTGAACCGACCACACCACCAGATCCCTGCCCTGAAGGTCTCAGGCAATGCTAGGTAAGTCTTCTAGTTTACTAATACAGAAACATAACAATTATCTTTAATGAGAGAATGTGTCTCAATAATATATTAAATCTGCACAGCATATTTCAGGCTAAATGAACTCAGAGTACTCTGCATAAGTTAAAAGCTAGCTTGATCCAATTGAACGGTAGTGTGGTATATACTTTCCCAAATGGGTTTATGCAGGCTAAAAAGGGGGCCAATTAGCCACATAGGCCACAGCTGATGGAAATCATATTGCTCAAATCATCTCCAGATTTAATGAAGCAGCTCAGCTGAGGATGAGTGAACTGGGCTAGGTTTATAAAGACAAGAAGTTAGCAATACAAGGGAGAATGTAGGGAAATAATCTAAAGTCATTTCCTGGGAGAAAGCAAGTTTTGTTTGGGGGCTACAGAGTAGAAAAAGGTAACAGATCCTCTCTGAGAAGAGGGAGTTTGGGGGCTGGGAATTCTAGACAAAGGGGAGGAGGAGTAGAAGGTTAGGAAAAGCCAAGGGAAAGAGCCAGAACACATCTTGGCTGTTGATTGAAGGATCCCTGAGCTGGAACCTGAAATTCCAGGTTCCTTTACCCACCAGATTCCTTCACCTAGCCCAGAGTCTTTTACCAGCCACTGAGGAAGTAATATTGACTGGACAGCAAATGGGAAGTCTGCCTAAGTCTCTTCATTAGAAGAGAATTTGATACGCTGGAAGAATAAGCCAAGAAATATGGCACCTTACCTTGCTGAGACTCAGAAAGAGAAGACAGAGTATGAGGTGAGAGGTGGAAAGAAAGTATTGAACCTGATATAAGCTAATCCAAGAGCAACTAGCAAGAGGCACATTAGCAGTGAACAGATCCTGTCATAGAGATATGGATACCAGAACCACTAATTCATTCTGTATATGTACAGGTTGGAAATCCCTGGTCCAGCACCCTCAGGACCTGACTGCTCCAGAACCAAGGAGTTTGCTGGATTGAGGAGATCAATGGCAGCGCCTCTGCTGCCAGCCTTGGGGCTCTTCCTCAGCCAGTGAGCTTCCCTGCTGACTGCCATTCTGGAGCCCCACTCTGCCACCCCTCTGCCACAGGCCTAAGCAAGCTCCTGGCTATACCATCACTGGCCCAGCTGGACTCCCAGCCACCAACACACCTGCCAACAGTCCTGGCAGGACTGCTGGCCATGCTACTGCTGGTGTCTGCTGTCAGCAGCTTGGCTTGACTCCCACCCTCTGGCCTGGCTGGGTTCCTGGCCCCACCAGTGCTCCCAGCCACTGCTCCTCTTGCTGCCCGACTCCCAGCTTCTGGGGGATGTTTCCAGATCAGAGAGTCACAGATTAGAGAGCTCCAACCTGTAATTGAATAGAGATACTGAAACAATACTACATTCCATATCTGCTCAGTATTTTAATTTAGCAAGTACTTTTTACTTCAAGTAAAATCATATATGTAGGCATTTTTGTAAAAGATGGTATATATTATTTGACAAGCAAGTGCTAAACTGGAAAAAAGGAGTAGTTGTACACATCTAAGCACTGTCCAGAAAAAAAGTTTTAGATACAAAAATAAAATGACCCTCTCAAATTGTGCTCAAAACACCTTTCTCAAATTATGCTCATGTGTGCCCCTGTGTAAGGGTGTAACTCATCATTGCAATGCCTACTGCTGGCTGCCATGAGAATTAAATCAGTTGCCAGGACACCCTCTTCTGGTTCTGCTTCACCCCCATCATTTTGTTCCAGGACTCACACCACTCTCAGGGCTGCAGCACCCTTTTCAGTGACACTGCTCTTCAGCTTTGCCACACTATGGCTGTGTCTACACTGGCATGAATTTCCAGAAATGCTTAAAACGGAATACTATTCGATTTTCAGTTTTTCCGGAAAAGGAGCGTCTACATTGGCAGGCTGCTTTTCCAGAAAAGCCCTTTTTCCGGAAAAGCGTCTGTGGCCAATGTAGATGTGCTTTTCTGGAAAAGAGCCCCGATCGCCATTTTTGCGATTGGGGCTTTTTCCGGAAAAGACTACTGGGCTGTCTACACTGGCCCTTTTCCGGACCAGTGTTCTGGAATAAGGACTTATGCCCAAGCGGGAGCAGAATAGTTTTTCCGGAATAGCAGCTGATTTTGTACAGTAGAGCGTCGTTGCTTTTCTGGAAATTCAAGGGCCAGTGTAGACAGCTCGCAGCTTATTCCGGAAAAGCGGCTGATTTTCCGGAATAAGTGGCCCAGTGTAGACACAGCCTATGGGTATGTCTAGACTACAGAGCTTTTCCGGAATACCAGAGTTGTAGACAGGACAAATGTCGGAAAAGTCTATTTTCGAAGAAAAGCGCAAAAAGATAGGCAAATTGTGGTTTGCATTTTGAGTCTCTTTTTCCAACTTTCCTTTGTAGTGTAGACACAGCCTATGTGTCAGTCCCTCCCCTTCTGAGGGTCTTGAAATCTCTGTCCAGCCATGTCTTCAGTGACAACTCCCATCCATTGTCATTTCTCATATAGCTCCTGACCCCTCTTCAGTCCTTATTTTATGGCACTAGCCTGCAATCCCGAACAACCAGCCAGGAGCACTCTCTAGCTCTCCTAGTCCCTTCTTTCAGCATCTCTCTGTCCTAGGTACTGGTGCTTCTTCTTCCTGCTAGGAGTCTGGAGCTCCACTCAGCCACTGAATTCAGCCCTATAACCTATCTTATATAAGCCTGCCAGGCTATGATTGATTGCTCTTCTTAGTCCTTTTCTAATTGGGTGCCTTCCTAGGGCTTCTTTTAACCTTGTTTCTGACAGAGACAGAATGCCCCATGAAACAAATATTGTTTGAATTTGCCTCAATGGTGTTCAAATACACCCATTAGGTTCCTGAGACTTTGTGTTCCTTTGTTCGGGTGATATTGGTAGGCATCTTGGTTTTAGTTCCTCCTTGACCAGTGAGAGAAAAATAAATGGTGATATCTCCCACACCCACTTGCTCATGACACCAAAATGAGAAAACATTCACACAAAATAATGCAAATCATCATAACAGGAACTTTTCTTTCATTTTCCCCCATGCTTAAAGTTGAGCTAACTCCCATTGAAATGAATGAGGCAGTCCATTTCTACCAGAGAGATTGTTTCAGGATCTCTGCAAACATGATCAAACATTGCTGCAATAGCTACACTTGGAGCATGTCTGTAAGCCTTCCTTCACACATGTAACAGCTAAAACCTTTTTTAAAAGGAATCCTGATATTCTATAAAACAAGATGGCAGCTTGAGACAGATGCCAATATGCAATTCAAGATCCATTGACTGAGCTTTTAAAATCACAGAGTGCTTGTACTGCACATTTTGCAACAACTCCTAAGCTGCCAGTTCACCATCATGAACTTCCCAGGGATTACCGACACCTGAAAATAAATACTTGTTTTATTTTCTATTCTCTGTGATAAATTGATACCCGAGAAGCAGGAGCGGGTAACGTTCTGTGGCTTACAGTGTGCAGGAGATCAGCCTAGATGATCATGATGGTCCCTTATGGCTTAGAGTCTGAGACTGAGATCCAGCATCTTGTATTTCTGTCTTCATTTCGAGAGGCTGTAATATTTCAATGTTTTTATATACATACACAGGCTGCAAAATACCTTACATGTCATACTAAGCAAAACAAATAGCCTGTCTTCTCTATGTCTGGAACAAATTTAATTGATCCATGCATAATTCCAAACTGATCTTCACCTGGGTTGATACATCTTGTGTGTCAGGCAAAGATGCAACATTCCATCTACCTTTGTGGAATTACAGTACTTAGTTTACCTTTTGAAATGCTTGCAAATATTAGGAATAGTCAAATGGGTTCAGAAATAATATGAACTATTCTGAAAATGTAGCTGACATGAAATCAAACTGTGTTTGAAAGCCTAAAATAACATACTTGTCTTATCAGAGGTCTGTTTTGATCTTATTTTAAATGATAATAGATGTAGTCCTGAAGAGTAACAAAAGGAAAGTCCTACATTGCTGGGTGACAGAGATTTTACACAGTGCTTGGAGAAATATATTTGGTCTGGATGAAAAGGATTCATTTGGACAGTTAATAGCACATATTTCTATTTAGAATCAAGGAAATTTTTGTGTGGGGAGGGACTGAGTGAAACTGAATTACATGAGGATAGGGCTGAATTATTTACATTCCAGATTTACAGTGTGTGAGTGCAAAAAAAAAAAAAAAAAAAAAAAAAAAACCCCACAGGATTTTGGCCCTGTGTTTTACAATGCTATGGGCCAAATTCTTTTCTCCGTTACAATGTTTAAAAACGGTATTTAAACATACCTGCCTTTTAATATTATTTTTATGTATAATATTAAGAGCTAATTATGTTTTAAATATATGTGTATATGCATACATTAAACTATGAAAACATAATTAAAAAGTAGAACTCTGAGGCACAAATCTAAACCTAGTAAAAATTATACATATCCATTGTAGGTGACTTCTTCTTCATGTACATTTTTAGGAAGAATTGTTTCCCTTTAATCCATCCTCTACTCGTGGCTGAAGTGAACAATATTTTCTTCAAAATCTATTGAGGGACAAAGTGTCAAACCTGCAAATTGAGTGCTAATTTGCTCCATCTCCATGTCCTAATTTTATTTTTAAATGGTACTAAGTAAACTAGAGCTTACAATTTCACAATAAACTGAATATAAAATGAGACTATTCCAAACTGTTTAGCATGCTAATAAGACTATTGGTGTAACAGAATAAACATGAGACAGTTAAAGAGGATTATTTTCCTTTCCTAATATTCTGAGATAGGCAAGGATTCATTCCTGGACATTTAATGATTTTTTTTCTTGTTATATGGTCTATTTGTGTTACAAACTTTTTGAGACAGATGAAAAATTATGCATGTTAGTTCCATGGCACGTCTCGGAGGAACTGGTTTCTCATTATTTTACTGAAATGATTCCTTGCCTATCAGCCAATTCTTTGCTTATGTATGTATGTGTGGTACCAACTTGTTTTACCTTTAATTGTACTCAGGGGAATGCATTAGTGTCACTATTTTTAATAAGGGACCTCTGGTTCATTCGAGGTGCCTTTCTCCATGCCTGCGTGCCTCCATTTTTCAATCAGGCAGGACTGACTCAAGTACAACTGAGATCAGACTCTTAAGCATATAGGGTTAGGTTGGGTGAGTGCTGTACAACAGTGCAAGATGCAAAGAAAGTGCCAGGGGAGTGGGCAAGGAACAGCCTTGTTGGTAAGAATTAGCACTGTTCCTAGTATCGTCCATTTCCCGAGCAGCCAAAGATTTTGGGGCATGGGTGGTCCATTTCAAGGTTGGAGCAGATAATGGAAATGCAGAAACAGATGTTTGCTCAGGTGTAATCTCTTTAAATCCTGTTTCCTTGAACACAGGTTGTAAACTGCACACAGACAACCTCTTCTTGCAGTTACCTTAGGTGAAGCCTCACTGCCGCTCTCTCATCTCAAATACAAACACCCCTTTTCCTTTCTCAGCCCTTGCACTTTACATCAGGGAAATCTCTGATCAAAAACCCCCCTGGTACCTCATAGTCTGTACAAGTGGCCTAGATGTTACATTTCGTATTGATCAGCTGTTCTGAAGGACAAAGGAAGGTCAGAGAAAAGCAGTGCTTATACTGATAGAAATTATGTTGCTCTCAGTGTGAATAAACTACACCTGAACTGCATGTGTTACACCTACAGAACTATCAGTGACATAACTTCTCCCATCAACAGAAGTACCACTACAGTGTGGGGATGGATTCATTAAGGTGATGGGAGAGTTCTCTAATGTCAACTTGAAGCAGCTATACTTGTGAGCTTTCAGTGGCACAGCTGCATCAGTACAGTGCACTGCTGTAGGCTCCCTGATGTAGATAATACCCATGAAGAATGCATTGACTCCAAAGATCTGATTGCGAGTCTGTGTGTTTTAAACTCAGAGACCCCTAATGGGCAATTAGCACTATTCAATGTTAACATCCAGGCAGTCCTGCAGGCAATGTTAGCCACTTCATAAAAGGAAGGTGTGATGGAGAGGATGTGCCCCGCACTGAAGGGGGGGGGGGGGAGCTAAGACTCTGTGGGCAGAGGAAGTCCCACCCTTCTTCCCAGACTGGGCATGCTCCAACTGCTAGAGCTATATGAAAGCCAGGGGAGCAGCTCAGTCTGGGCAGACTGCCAGCAGGGAAGGAGCTCAGGCTAGAGCTCCTGAGCATTCCCCATCGCAGCTACTGCAGCAGCCCCAGGCGCCACAGTCCAGGCAGCAGCTGCCGCAGCCTCAGCAACAGCCCCAACACCAGGGAAGGTAGGAAGCAGCCCAGGGTGGAGGTTGGTCCCTCTGGGAGCTCAGCGCGTTTCGACGGGACACCCGGCTGAGTAGGCAGTAGAAGTGTCCACTGCCAACAGGGCCCTGGGTTGGGACCAGGTGGAGCAGGAGGGCCCAGGTCCCCCTACCTCTCTGCACTGTAACACTCGTTTTCCTGATAGCCGGGGAGACTCAACAGTGGCGCAGGCCTCCAGGTCAGAGAGTCTTCCAGAGGGAGACCACAGAACTTTTTGGGACTAGGTGTAACAGGCCATATTCCACCTGAGAGAGGAGACATACTTTTGGCTAGGCGTGTGGACTGTATTTACCCTGAAGAGAGGGAACAGGACTTTGGGCCCGGGCCCATGGGGCCATATTTACTGTAATAGGAGGGAATTGTATTTTAGGTACCACACACCGCTTTAGAAAAGGGGCATCTATCCTGCCTTTGGGGACCCCCTCAGACTATTGCAGGGGCAGGTGGTTGATGAAGTTGAGCCCTATGGAGCCATTTCTGCTTCCATTTCCTTACTGGTCAAGAAGGCCAGTCTGACCGGAAGGGAAACACAGCCATAGTGAATCAAATCCTGCACACTAAGCATCTTCTGAAAGTTGACAAGTACCCTCAAATCTTAGAAATGTAGGGCTCATGGTGACCCCAAGTGGTCATATAATCCACCTCCTCCCATGCTGAGGATTAACTTTCTGACATTCCATAAATCATTCTAATTTCAGTGGGAATTGAGGATGTTGTTTGTGTTTTTTAAAGAGAGATGTGAGGTAATCTCCACTGCAATCCAGGGTATGGTTTGAGCTCCTGTAGGTATATCCACCCAAGCTTCAATCTAAGAGTTTACCTCTTATCAGAGAGGAGCTGTGAGTTACTTCTGCTCTACACAACTATCTAGTGTAGACATGGCCCTGAGTATCAGATTCAAACTTATTTCGGCATGAGAATTAACATTTATGATGCCAGCCATTTGACCAGCAACTTATAGGAAATGTCCTATTCCAAAACTGATATTGCTAAAATATTCTAATCATAGAATCAGAGAACACTAGAACTGGAAGGGACCTCGAGAGGTCATTGAGTCCAGTCCCCTGTCCTCACAGCAGGAGCCAGTACTGTATAGACCATCCCTGATCTATCTAACTTGCTCTTAAATATTTCCAGAGATGGAGATTCCACAACCTCCCTACACAATTTATTCCAGTGTTTAACCACCTAGAGGCAGGACGTTTTTCCCAATGTCCAACCTAAACCTCCCTTGCTGCAGTTTAAGCCCATTGCTTCTTGTCCTATCCTCAGAGGACAAGGAGAACAATTATTCTCCCCCCTCCTTATGACACTCTTTTAAATATCTGAAAACTGCTATCATGTCCCCTCTCAGTCTTCTCCTTTCCAAACTAAACAAACCCAATTCTTTCAGTCTTCCTTCATAGGTCATATTCTCCTGACCTTTAATCATTCATATTGCTCCTCTCTGGACCTTCTCCAATTTCTCCACATCTTTTTTGAAATGTGGTGCCCAGAACTGGACACAATACTCCAACTGAGGCCTAATCAGCGCAGAGTAGAGCAGAAGAATGACTTCTTGTGTCTTGCTCATAACACTCCTGTTAATACATCCCAGAATCATATTTGTTTTTTTTTCAACAGCATCACACTTTTGAATCATATTTAGCTTGTAGTTCGCTATGACACCTAGATCTCTTTTTGCAGTACTCCTTCCTAGACAGTCATTTCCTATTCTGTATGTGTGAAACTGATTGCTCCTTCCTAAGTGGAGCACTCTGCATTTGTCCTAATTAAACTTGATCCTACTTACCTCAGAACGTTTCTCTAGTTTGTCCAGATCATTTTGAATTATGACCCTATTCTCCAAAGCAGTTTCAACCCCCTCAGCTTGGTATCATCTACAAACTTAATAAGCATACTCTCCATGCCAATATCTAAATCGTTGATGAAGATATTGACCAGAACTGGTCCCAAAAGAGAACCATGCAGAACCCCACTTTTTATACCTTTTCAGCAGGATTGTGAACTGTTAATAACTACTCTCTGAGAACTGTTATCCAACCAGTTATGCACCCTCTTTATAGTAGCCCCATCTACATTGTATTTGCCTAATTTATTAATAAGAAGATCATGTGAGACTGTATCAAATGCCTTACTAAAGGTATATCATGTCCATTGCTTCTTCCTTATGCACAAGACTCGTTATCTTATCAAAAAAAGCTATCAGATTGGTTTGTCATAATTTGTTCATTACAAATCCATGTTGGCGGTTACCTATCACCTTATTATCTTCCAGGCATTTGCAAATGAATTCCTTAATTATATGCTCCATTATCTTTCCTGGTGCAGAAGTTAAACTGATTGGTCTATAGTCTCCTAGGTCGTTCTTATTTCCCCTTTTTATAGATGGTCACTATTTTTGTCCTTTTCCAGTGTTCTGGAATTTCTCCTGTCTTCCATGATTTTTCAGTTATGATAGTTAAAGTGTCAGATACCTCCTCTATGAGCTCCTTGAGTATTCTAGGATGCATTTCATCGGGCCCTGGTGACTTGCAGACATCTAACTTTTCTAAGTGATTTTAACGTATTCTTTTTTATTGTATCTTCTAAATCTACCCCATTCCCCCTAGCATTCATTGTTAGACATTTCTTCATCATCAGACTTCTTGCTGAAGACTGAAACAAAGAATTCATTACGCACCTCTGCCATTTCCAAGTTTCCTGTTACTGTTTCTCCCTCCTTACTGAGCAATGGGCCTACCCTGATGTAGCTATTATTAATGTAGCTATTATTATGGTTTGGCAAAATTAATGTCATGATCCTGAAAAGATTAAGTGAATGAGGAATTACAGATGATCTGGAGATCTTCTTACTGACCTAAAAATAAAATAAAATAAAATAAAATCCCAACAACAAAAACAAAAGAAGGGAGTAAAACCTACAGGATAAGTATGATAATCTTCAGCCTAAGCCATGTTCTGCTTGGTAGGTTGTTTAAAAGTCTTTAAAATAACGTTTAATACATTGTTTGGTGTTTTCAGGAATCTATTTTGTTTCCAATTAGCCCATTGTTCAGTGGATCATGCAAATAGAAACAATAAATAACATTAGGAGGCAATTATGGATGGGTAGGCCAAGAAAGAGGTGTATTCAGTCACCCAGTCCCATCTGACTCCCAATGCAGACTGTCATCACATGTAGAATAGTGATAGAAATGTAGCCGTGTTAGTCTGGGGTGCGAGTTTCTTCATATGGTTGATGGTCATCACATGTTTTCCAGTATTTTGTCAGACCAATTTTAAGCTGTTTCTCTTGAGGGACTCTTTCAGCACCTTGTAACTTTCATTGATAGAAAGTTCTGCCTGATTTCTATCTAACATGTTCCCCCCTTCTCTTACTTATGCCCCATCCACCTCTTTATATAATTCTTCTCAATTCAAATATTTGTAAGCTATTTTCATGCTACCTCCTGCTTTAAGTCATTGCTTAGCCAAGTGATACATACTCAGACAATGCCTCCAGCTTCATGTTTACACAATCTGTTGGTTTTTCTAGGAAGACACATTAATCTTTCTTGTAAAGAGAAATCCAGAACTGAATGAAATATTTCAGGTACAGTCAATATCTGAGCTACATAGAGATTGTTATTTATTACTCTCTTGTGCCTATTCTGCATATTAAGTTGAAAACTAACATTGCTGCTATATACTGAAAACTTGTGTTTGATACCTTTAACTACCTTTAACTCTCTTTCCTCATTGGTATAGGCTGTTTTGCCCTTCCCCTTCATATTTCTTCTCCCCAGATTACCAGTAAGCATTTTCCATCATATTGTTATTTTCTTGTAATTTCTTATCTCATTGGGTATCTTTGTGTTGTTGTTCTGTCCTCATCAGTTTTTGCAGCTTCAGACAATGCAATATCCTCTCGGTAAATGTGTAAATGTGCTCTTTACTCTCTCTTCCATGTCATTAATAAAGATGTAAAATAATACCAGAGCCAACAGTCTCCATCATAGTATTCCACTAGACACTTATATTAAGCTTGTTACATGTCATTCTACTTTATAATAACAATCATGTTCCACTAGCCTATTTTCTCCATTCAGTACAACCTTCCTATTAAAATCGAGCTCAGGACCTATTTTGTCCAGTTTCCTGATTCATCTCTGTTGCTCAGTTCTTTAAAATCAATAACTTTTTTGATCATCTAAGGGTTTGTCTAGGATGGCAATTGAGTGACAAAACTTTAGTAATTCACAGGTGCTTAAATCTCCTCCCTCCCAAATGACAAAATCTTTGCCACAGCTAGTATGAGTGTAAACAGTCCTTTGTTGTCAGGCATGTTCTCCTGCTAATAATGCAAATGTCACTAGTAAGGGGTGCAAAGGTTTTTTGTGTGTTTGTTTTTTGTTTAGCGTCTGTGCCACTAAAAACTGTGTAATGTAGGACTGTGTCTAGACTACACCTCTCTGTCCACAGAGAGATGTAGATTAGGCACATCAAAATTGCTAATGAAGCCAGGATTTAAATATCCCATGCCTCATTAACGTAAACATGGCCATCACTTTTTTTCAAAGCAGAGTTTTTTCGAAAAATACGGCAGTCTAGATGCAGATCTGTCGAAAATATACCCTTTTTTGACAGCTCCTGTAAACCTCATTATTTGAGGCTTCATTAGCAATTTCGATGTGCTTGATTTGCATCCCTCTTTCGACAGAGGGATGCAGTCTAGATGTAGCCTAGATGTACCCTTACCTTCAAAAGTTAGTGTTCTGCATGCCAATCTCTAAGTGATCACTTGCAGACCAAAGGCAGAGCCCTTAGCTCAGTGGTCACCAACCAGGAGGTCAGGATCTACTGGTAGATCTTTGGACTTGTTTGGCCAGGAGACTGTCAAGTGCTGGCACTTCAGCTGCCCCTCTCAGCATTGCCCTGCTGCTCCTTCCCTCTGCCTTGGAGCTGCTTCCCACCCATGGGGGTCTCCTACTTGCTGTGCAGGACACTGGAAAAAGAGGAGGGGGTTCTGTGCCGGGTGCCCCTTCCCCCACCCTGTACCCCATCTCCACAGAGCAGAGGGGGGCGGGATGGAGAGAGTTTGTTGGCTGCTTTTGGGAATGGTGCAGGGCCGGAGTAGGGGTGAGCTTGCCTTAGTTCTCTGCACCATCCAGAAGCCACCTGTGGTAAGCAGTGCCCAACTGGAGCCTGCATTCTGAACCCCGGACCCAGTCCTGAACCCCTCCTGCCCTCCAAATCCCTGCCCTAGCCCTGAGTCCCCCTACATTCAAACTCTCTCCCAGAACCTGCACCTGAACCCATCCTGCACCTCAAATCCCCAGGCACAGGTCAGAACCCCCCCCCCCCACACTCCAAATTCTTTAGCCCAAGAGCAGCATCTGCATCCCCCTCCCCCATACCCCAGCCCTCTGTCCCCAGCCTGATAAAAGTGAGTGAGGATAGAGGAGGGAGGGAGGATGGAGTGAGCAGAGGTGGGCCCTTGGAGAAGGGGCGGGAAGGAGACAGGGCAAGGGTGTTTGGGTTTGAGGTAGATCCTGGATTGCATTTAAATTCAAAGTGATCTTGTGCATACAAAGTTTGGAGACCCCCTACCTTAGCTCCTCAGTGTAGCTTTCAAATGGGCACTTAGACATTCCATTCACATTTTACAACCACAAGTTCCAATTTAAGCACTCAGCAGTGAAACTGGGCATACTAAGGCTCCCAAGGTTTGATATTTGGGTTCTGGAGTAATAAACTGGAAGATATCACAAGGGCTGTGTGATTAAAGAAATACTGGCATTTGAAATGAATGATGCACTTTGTAAAAGAAATCGAGTTGAGAGAGGTGAAAGGCAAATGCAAAATAAAAATAATTGGCTGGCTGAGAGATATGATTAAAATTAAACCTACTCTTTTTCTCCCAGACTCTCAGCACTACCACGAAAGACAGTTCCAACTGGCAGTATAAGAGCACTTTGCCTCAGACTGCCTGAGGTGGGTGTCTGAAGGATTAGGGGTAGACGTGACAGCTGGGAATACAAAGAATAATCATTATTATTTTAATAAGCACGATGTTCAAAACACAGGTGCTGGATGTAATGAAAAAGCAGTTGTTTGTGAGTGGGAAGAACGGGGGAGAGTTAATTTTATATCTCCAAGACAAGAATAGGTTACTCTAGCAGATGCCTGTTGAGTGGCCATTGGGGAAGATTTTGTTAAGAACAGGAGCCCATTAATGCAAATAAATACTCAGTAATCATGGTGTTACCCAACCAGGTCATTTTTTAAATGATCTTAGAATGATCTTAGAAACACAAGTGTTTAAATCTGTCCCTGCTGTTCTGAAACCACAGACATTATTGAAAAGCCAGGGTTATATAACAATTTCTGAATTTATAATAGAAGTAATTTTCTGGGAGAACTTGCATTCCATTTATTTCTCTAGTGATATTTAGAAATAAAATTAGTTTTTAAAATGACTCTAATAAAAAAAATTCAGGTGCCTTCAATATTGGGCATTCAGTGTGCAAGTTAGTGTATCTGAAGGAATTCCTTTTAATGATCCTTATCAGCACTGAGCTTATGAGAGAGTTTGACCCATGAAGGTCAACCCCAATGAAGCTGATCTGTCTTTAATGTCTTAATAATAGATATGACAAAATATTAAAGGCTGAGATTTCTGTGAATGAGTATAAGAATAGAGAAGTAGTTCTGGTTTTGCCATTAATTTTTGTCCTTCTATCCTCACTCTCAGAAAACATACAGTGGGGCTGTGTCTAGACTGGCAAGTTTTTCCGCAAAATCATCTGCTTTTGCGGAAAAACTTGCCAGCTGTCTACACTGTCCGCTTGAATTTCCACAAGAACACTGACAATCTCATGTAAGATCATCAGTGTTCTTGCGGAAATACTATGCTGCTCCCATTCGGGCAAAAGCCCTCTTGCGCAAATATTTGCGCAGGAGGGCCAGTGTAGACAGCGCAGTACTGTTTTGCGCAAAAAAGCCCCAATGGCTAAAATGGCGATCAGGGCTTTTTTGCGCAAAAGTGCGTCTAGATTGGCATGGACACTTTTCCGCAAAAGCACTTTTTGCGGAAAAGTGTCCATGCCAATCTAGATGCTCGTTTCCGAAAATGCTTTTAACAGAAAAGTTTCCGGAAAATCACGCCAGTGTAGACGTAGCCCTCGGCTGTGTCTAGACTGAATCCCTTTTCGTAAAAGGGATGCAAATTAGACATATCACAATTGCAAATGAAGCCGGGATTTAAATCCCCCCCACTTCATTAGCATGAAAATGGCTGCCGCTTTTTTTCAGCATGGAGCTTTGCCGGAATAAAGTGCCAGTCTAAACGTGGATCTTTAGGAAAATAAAGCCTTTTCTGAAAGATCCCTTATCCCTCTTAAAATAAGGGATAAGGGATCTTTCGGAAAAGGCTTTATCTTCCGAAAGTTCCGCGTCTAGACTGGCACTTTTTTCTGGCAAAGCTCCGTGCTGGAAAAAAGCGGCAGCCGTTTTCATGCTAATGAAGCGGGGGGGATTTAAATCCCTGCTTCCTTTGCAATTGCAATATTTCTAATTTGCATCCCTTTTACGAAAAAGGGATGCAGTCTAGACACAGCCCTTGTGTATTTCTTCAATTATGGCCAAAGAGATCAGAGACCAGGGGCAGCAGGAGTTGAAGGACAAACAATACATGAGCTGACTCTCCATGATTCTCTTCATTGTGCATTGAAAACTGTGTTAAAGTTACAAGGGATCACTTACATTTGTTAGTGCTTGCAGGTGAGGGGGCTCCATAGAGAAATGTGCAATCTGGCTCTTGTGTAATAATGTGCAAAGAGCTAGCCTAAAGAAAACTTTGCCTAAAAGAAAAAGTCTGCTTTGTCTTGCTCTAAGAAAGAAACAAATGTAGTAACTTGCCACAAAGATAAATACATAAAGCACTAACTTTTTTCTGTGTATGTTATGAACATAGCAATCCTCAGTATTTATGTTTGCACTATTATAATTACGCAAAACATTTAGAAAAGAATGGGGAGCCTTCCTTCCTACTTGAAATTTCACCCATTTATAAAATCACCATCTTGTGGCTCTGAAATGCTCATGCACACTTGGGCCTAGACTGAACATTCCAATGTATTCAGAGTATAAAATCTTCTTGTTGCATATACAGCCATGATCCCTTTTTAAGGAGTATTCCTTTTTCTTAAGAGCACCTACTAATGCAGTTATCTTCATTGGCTTCCAAGGTTATGTCCAGATGCAGCTTAAAACTCTTCTTAAAACTTTCTCTTTCCATGATGTCTACAATAATCTTGACAACAGAAAGGCCACTAAGGTGCTCGTAGAATTGTCAATTATGCTGACCACTATTGCCTCAATCATTGTTTTCTTGAACTGCCCCTGAACATGGGAAAGGAAGTGTATTTTCATTGTATGTGTGTATAGAACTTGCTTCTCTGATGGTTCACCAGAGCCAGGGCTTTTTCATCTTCAGATCAGTAAAACACAGAAGACCCAGTTTCAATTCCTTGTTCTGCTAGTAATTTTT
Organism: Pelodiscus sinensis; assembly: GCF_049634645.1. NCBI lineage: Eukaryota > Metazoa > Chordata > Testudines > Trionychidae > Pelodiscus > Pelodiscus sinensis. The sequence goes on along the minus strand of NC_134712.1, from coordinate 121,947,032 downwards.
TGTGTGGTTTTGTGCTAGTCAGTCTCTGTAAACTTCTGTATGAAGAGGATAATAGTACTTCTGTGCCTCCCAAAGGTATTGCAAGAATACAGACATTAAAGATTGGAAGCAACCAGACACTACAGTAATGAGGACTGTGTAAGTGTTTTTTTAAGATATAGAAGGTTTCATGCCTTTAGGAACAGAAAGGAGCATCTAAAGAGACAGAGAGGGAGAGAGACTGTACTTGGTTAAATTGCAGTGGAGCAACCAACATTTGAAGGAGAATATTCACAAAAGCATTTAAAGTTCATTCCCCACAACTTTTAGATGGATTGCACTCTGCTTGAACTTCATAAACATAGAGCCTGTCACACTGGAATATAAAATCAATTTCATGCCATACTTGAACTTAAATACACCCGGAGTATGTAATTTATTTATGGTTAGTTTAATAAAACTAAATGTAATTAGGAGGTTTCTGTAACAAAGGAGATTTTGCTATTATGAATTGAGGCATTTCTCTCAGTTTTCTATGAACATTATTAGTCAGTGGTGGACATAGTATTCATATATTGAGTTAGTGCACAATAAATCTGACAAAGTGAGCTGATGACATGTAAGAAAAAGATGCCATTAGCCAGAAACATAGTATTTAATAGGAGATGGCATAATGATAAAAAAATATTCAAATGCTGCATAATTAAGTAATGTCATTGCTAAACTTATCAGCAGATGGCTGGTCTAAATGAGAGACAGGCTATATGTGGGGAAAGGGAGATTATTAGGTATAGAAAGTGAAGCAGACTAGCAATGGAGTACTTCTCATAACCACACCATTGAAATTCCAGTCAAATAGTATTTAGCCATTGAAATGTAAAAATCAGAAATTAAATGTTATTTTCTATTTTAATAATATTTTGTGCCTTGTATTGTCTTTCCATTAACACCTTGTACCCAAGAATCTCTAAGTGCATTTTACAGTTATAAAAATATTTTAATGACCCGGCTACGGTCTGTATATGTACCATTGCCTTACAATGGATGGAATTACATCTGCTTGCTACGTGCTATTGTCTTTGCATTGCCAATATCTTTTAGCTTGAGTAGAAAGAGCCAATACTTCCGCAACAGAAGGACACTTCCTGTCATTGAAATTTTGAGTGGCAGGTTGAGTAGCATAGTGACATATTTGAATGCAAGGGATTTGGTGACAGATTTTATTTACTGAATGATTACTTCAATTTTATAGGTGGAGAAAGTGAGTCACAAATCTAGAATGACAACCAAAGTAATACATTGATTCAGTAGCATAGCCATATTTGGATACAATATTAAAGTGCCTATCACAGTCTTTATCTGTTTTTAACACATTTTAAAATACAATGTTTGTCAATTAAACATTCAGCAATTTCAACTCTAAAACAAATCTCTCCACCGCCTCCCCCTCTTAAAAAAAGTTTAGGAGAATAAAAGGGTTTCAGAATATGCCCTGTTGGTTATTAGATTTGAACTGATCTTGAAAAACATGAATAGGAAATAACTTCCTATCTTTCAAAGAATATTTCCCAGAATTCCTCTCCTCAGTGATACTAAGCAAACTCAATTTATCTCAATTACAAAAGTATTGTACAGGGAAAGAAGCTACCTCTCAAGTAAATGGTTCCTAATCTGTGTACAGATTAGGAGGTAAAAATGACACCTTAAACTCCACTCAGAAAGCAGAGAAGGATGAAGAGATGCAAACTCTGCAGCATACATGGATCTTCTTTGAGGACCTGTCTCCTGTCTCCAAGAAAAGACAGGAGATCTCCAAGAATACAAATTTGAAGTGTCTGTTCTTTTATTCCTTTACAGCAGAAACATCAACTTCACGTGACTTTCCTGTCTTAAGAACATAAGAACGACCATAGTGGGTCAGACCAAAGGTCCATCTAGCCCTCCTGTCTTCCAACAGTGTCCAATGCCAGATGCACCAGAGAGAGTGAAAGGAGAGGGAATCATCAAGTAATTCCTCTCCTGTAACAGAGGCTGTCTCATGACTGAGGCTACTGGAGGTATCCTGGAAAAACTCTGCGTCCACTTTTTTGGAACAGTTTCTGAAAAAGCGGGCTCATTTTTTCAGAAGCCCTGTATTCCTCATTTTATGAGGAATAATGGATCTTCTTCTGGCAAGGATTTCACAGGCCGACTGTGCACTGTGTGAAGAAAATCTTCCTTTTGTTTGTTTTAAACCTGCTCCCTATTTTATTTGATGACCCCTAGTTCTTATGTTATGAGAACAAGTAAATAACTTTCCTTTATTCTGTTTTTCTACACAAGTCATGATTTTATAGACCTCTATCATATCCCCCCTTAGTCTCCTCTTTCTAAGATGAAAAGTCCCAGTCTTTTTCATCTGTCTTCATATGGTACATGTTCCAAACCCCTAATAAATATTCTTGCCCTTTTCTTAACCAGTTTCAATGACAATACAGCTTTTTTTGAGATGTGGCAACCACATCTGTACACAGTATTCAAGATGTGGGCATAGCATGGTTTTAAACAGAGGCAATAAGATATTCTCTGTCTTATTCTCTATCCCTTTTTTAATGATTCCTAACATTCTATTTGACTTTTTGATTGCTGCTGCACACTGGGTGCACATCTCCTTCAGAACCCCTACACTGAAAGTGTAGAATCCATGAGATGTCAGGCCTAGCTGATGATTGTAGTACATGTGTCCTGTAGCCGGTTAGGCCTCCCAGAGGGGCTCTTCCAGCTCTGGGTCAGTGGGTGGCCACTCTGCCCCACTACGGCAGAGACTAAAACAAGTCCCCAGGTCAATAGTCCAGGCCTGGTTCTTGGGCAGTGACAGCAAAGTGAGGTTGATCAGTAGTACAGTAACCCTGGCCTTCCTTCAGAGCAGGGCGAGCGGCAAAGAGTTCGGAGCCCAGCCTTGGTTCAGGATGGATGACAGGCACACAGTTCAGAGCCCTGCCTTGCTTCAGGGTGGGCAACAGGCAAACAAACACAGGTAGAGAGCCCTGGCCCTTGGTCAGGGCAGGTCAACAAATAAACACAGTCAGTACAGAAGCCCAAGCCCTGGTTCAGGGCAGGCAGCAATCAAGTACAGTTAGTTCAGAGAGCCCTGGTCCTAGGTCAAGGCAGGGCAGTAAATAAACCCAGTTAGTCCAGAAGTTTGGTGGGTCAGGCCTTGTTTCAGGAGGGGCAGCAAACAAACACAGTAAGGAGCCCTAGTCCTAGGGCAGGGCAGCAACAAACATGGTTAGTTCAGGATCCCAGCCCTGGTTCAAGGTGGGGCAGTCAAAAATACATGGTTATTTCAGAGGCCCTGGCCCTAGGTAAGATGCGGCAGTAAAAAAACACAGTTCAGGCTCCTGGCCCTGGTTTAGGGAGGGGCAGCAAACAAATCCTGTTCAGAATCCCCAGCCTTGGTTCAGGGTTGGGCAGCAAACAGTACACAATTAGTTCAGGAGCCCTGGTTCTAGTTCAGGGCAGGGCAGCAAACAACAGGGGTAAATAGCAGTTCAGTGATCCAGGCCTTGTTCCAGGTGGGTCCACAAATAAACACAGGCAAAGCATAGCCAGTAGTCTGTCTCCTTGTTCAGGAGGGGTGCAGGCAATTTGCCTGTGGTGGCAGAGAGGGGGGAGACTAACACCCAGCATGTGGGTGGCAAAGGGGATGCAGGCCTGTCCATTCCACTGTGTCCCAGCCCAGAGTCCTAATAGCAGCAGCACTGTCTGCTGCTGGGTCAGCGGGCTCCAGCCCGAAACACACTGACCTGGGTGTTTAATTGTCAGCAGTGTTCCCTGGGCCACTTCCCTTCTCCCCCTCAGCAAATACCTGGGCGGTTCAAGGGTTACCAGGCCCATCTGGGGGCTGGGAGCTTCAGGCCAGTCCTCGGCCGCTTGCAGGCCCAGTGGGCCCAGCCAGCCCTTAGGTGCAGGCTAGTGCAGGCATTCAGGCTGGTCCTCTAGGTAAGGCCCGGCTGGCAGTCCAGGCCAGTCCTTGGGGATGGGCCAGCATGGGGGTGCAGGTCCGTCTTACAGGTCAAGCACACCTGGTGGTCCAGGCCAAACCTCAGCCTCCTAGGAAGGGAGTGCCAGGCAGCCTCTGGTCCCTCTGGAGGTTGGGCCCAGTCTGATCTCTCAGGCTGGGGTTTTACAGTCCTGACTGCACCTCCTGGCCCCAGTCCCTCCTCTGTTGTATCTCCTCCCCACCTCCAATAAACAGTCTTGGTTTTTCACAGATGAAGGCTTTTTTATTTGCTTTGCACTGGTGTCTGGCCATTCATATGCTCTGGCCAGCTGTTCAGCCTCTGACCGCCAGCCCTGGCAGGAATGTCTCCCCCTTTCTCTCACACAGCTTGTGGAGCACTCAGCAGGCCATGCCCATGAAGGGGATGTTGCACTTGCTGATGTTCAGGCACATGAGGAGACTCTGGAACCTCCCCTTTAAGAGGACACATGCACATTCGACAAGCATGCGACACCGGCTCAGCCTGGTGTTGAAATCTCCTTGGTAGAGTCTAGGCTGCCCGTGTAGGTCTTCATGAGCCAGGGGAGCAAGGGGTAGGCCAGGATGAAGATGGGCATGTCCATATCTCCAATTCTGATGGTGCAGGCAGGGGGAAAAGTGCTGACGCGCATCTTTTGGAATAGACATGAGTTCTGGAATATGTGGGCTCCTGATTGATGTTGGGGAAAAGTCCTTTGTAATCCATGAGAACCTACATCACCATGGTGAATTACCCCTTTCTCTTTATGTAGGCCAAGGTACTGTGGTCGGGAACCAAGTTTGGGTTCCCCAACAGTTAGGGAAACCCATGGTGGCAAAGCCATTGACAATGGTGTCCACATTGCCCAGAGTGACAACCCTCCATAGCAACACTTTGTTGGTGGCCTTCACTACTTCTACGAGTATGGCCCTGACTGCAGATTTTCCCATGCCAAACTGGTTCTCAATGGAGTGGTAGCTGTCTGACATGGTGAGGTTCCACAGGACAATGACAATGCTCTTATGCACAGGGATGGTGGGTCTCAGTCGGGTTTTCTGTAGCCTGAGGACAGGGGCAAGCCACTCATAGAGCTCCAAGAAGGTGGCTTTCTACATGTGAAGTTTTGGAACCACTGCTGGTCATCCTATAGCTGAAGAGCAATGCGGTCCCACCAGTCAGAACTGGTCTCTCTCCACCAGAAGCAGCGTTCCACAGTATCCAGGGGATTGAGGGGCATTTGCAGCAGCAGGAGCACCAGGACCTGGATGATGAGGGCCTGTGGTCTGGGCTGGTCCTCATCCTGCTGGAGCAGCATGCCAACAGTGTGGAAGTACTGTGCCATTAGACACAGCATAAAGCTCGTGAGCCTAGCACTGTTTTTCAGTAGCCACGGCTCCATGTTGTGAGTGTATGGGGTCCTCAAGGGCAACCAGAGCACACTGCATCTGTTTTGCTTCCCGTGAAGAGGGAGGCAGTGGGCGAGTGGCGTGTGAGATGCTTCCATAGAGACAGAGGAGCCCCTGAAAGAATGTGTGGCAGCTTGCCTAACCAAGCAATTACAGGAAGTGTCCGCCCTCCTGGTGCCTGCTCCAGAGAGTTTCAGGGGCTCTAATTCTGAGGTAGGCTCCAATCAATGTGGACATGCTGTTTTGAAATAATTCTAATTTTGATGCTCCACCATGGTGGAGACACACTATTTTGATTTTGTTATTTTGGGAGTTATTTCAATTTTACTTATTTGTAACTAATTTCCTAGTATAGACATGCCCTGAGTAACAAAGGGTATGTTTACACTACAAAGGAAGATTGAAGCTGCCACTGTTGATCTTCCAGGGTTCAAATTACTGGGTCTAGTTAAGAAAGCTAATTCGAAGTGAGATGGGGCACTTCGATCAATGCCGTTAACCCTGCATTCATGAGGAGTAAGGGAAGTTGAATAAAAAGTGGTTTTCCTTCAACTTCCTGCAGTGTAGACCACGTCAAAAGTTGAGTTAAGATACTTTGACTTCAGCTACACAATTAATGTAGCTGAACTTGCGTTTCTTAATTTGACTTTGTCCGGTGTGTAGACATACTCAAACTGATGAATATATATGGTATCTTTATATTAATCTTTGGTACTCTGGAGCTACTTTGTCTAAGGGATGGGAAAATAGGATTTGGGGCAGATTTCAGATTAACTACATTTTTGCCAACCATAGCTTTTAAAGAGGAGAGGGAATATGGTTCTGAAAACTTGTGCCAGAAAGTATGTAAAACTAGATGTATGGAGGAAGGTCACAATCAGATTTTCCAAACTGCTGGAGAGTTTCACAGCCTGCATGAGACGTACTGATGCTTATTAGCTTGATTTGCTATTTTAGAAACTGGTACATCAATGGGACCCTGCTAGAAGTACACTGTATGACAGACGTGCATTTCATTGGAAGTGCTCCTGAAATATCACTGCAAATGTTTTGGCTTTCTTTCTTTAATGATAGTAAGGGCTTATGTGCTCTTTTCTCACTTAGCACTAGACAATGGATTTTCATAAAAATAGATGCATTTTTCTCACCATTCCAGCCAATATTGATCTTTTTTAATACTCATGTCATGTCATTTTTGGAGGTTTCAAAGTGACAAAAACAGATAAAACAAAAAGCTTAAAACAAAATATTAACTGCCTGGAAAGTCAATGAAAATCCTCCTTTGCCAACTGTTTTGACAAACTTTTCAGCTGTGCTCCTAGTCAAATCAGAATTCTTTACACAGCTCTGAAGACAAGTCTTTCAATAGGTTTAATCCTCCTGAAAATAGTTTTGTTATACAGGCAGTCACCGGGTTACATGGATCCGACTTACATCGGATCCCTACTTACAAACGGGGTGAGGCAACCCCGCACTAGCTGCTTCCCCCCAGCAGACCAGGGAGATGCAAAGCTAGGGCCCCCCCCCTGCAGACCAGGGAGACGCAGAGCGGCTTTTCTCAGCAGACACCTCAGCTTGAGAATAAAGGACTGAGGGAAGTGAGGTGTGGGAGAATAAAACTGAGCTCTGGAGAAATGTTTGGCTAGAGTTTCCCCTACAATATGTACCAGTTCTGACTTACATACAAATTCAACTTAAGAACAAACCTACAGTCCCTATCTTGTATGTAACCAAGGAACTGCCTGTAATTAATAGCTGAACAATCTGATTGGCTTTTTGAAGTATTGTGAGAGCTATGTTTGTCACAGGATTTGAGACAGAAAGTGGGTGAAGAAATATATTTTCGGGGACCAACATCTATGTGTTGGTGGAAGGGATAGCGTTTGAGTTTCACAGAGACCTTCTTCAAGTATATGGGGAAAGGGATAGGGCAACTACAGAGACATGGAAAAACTAGCTCTAAGAGAAACAGAGTGAGAGGAGAAGCTGAGGTTGGGCAGGATATAGCAACCAGCAGAAGAGGTTTTCTGTGAGACTAAAGCTGGCTAGTCAGGTCTGCCCATGGTGGCATGTTTCTGAGCATTGGCTCCAGTAATATCCACTAATTGTTTTGTGATGTTCTGGAGATCCAGTGCAAAGCCCAAAGTCCTTCAAATCTTGGTGGTCTGGATTAATGTGAACATGTGCAAGAAAACACCACTGGAGTTGAGTCTATCTTTTCACAAAGTCATGAGAGTTGCTTCAGGCTCAAAGACAAACTTGAGCATTAGACAGCAACCAGAGAGGTATCTTCAGAATGGGGAACCTTGAAAAAAATAACCAGCTAGAAGATAAAAATCTGTACATACCTAGATAGATAGATAAATGGGTTATATTTAGTTAAGTTCTAAACTATTAAGTTTTGTATTATATATTCAACAATTCAAGCTTCTGGGTATAATCTATTTCCTTTTTTTCTGGTTTAAATCTCCCATCCATGTTTTTGTTTGTTTGTTTGTTTGTTTGGGTCTTTTGGGGAACAATCAGTTGTATAATCTTGGTTATAATTGAAAACCTTTTATCACAGTTTAACTTTTATCCCTTTCCCCAAGCTCTTTCCCCTGTTGGACAAATTATATCATCTCTGTGACAGACCATTATAAATACAATTTGATGTTTTTTTAATGGGATGATCCTTGGACATATTTCAAATTATACATACAATAACAAAACTCTCATAAGACTTGCTTAAATCCCTGTTTGATATCATCTTAGATTTGTTACAGTGTTGTTTTTATTTTATTATTTAAAAGATCAGGGCTACCTGCCTATTCAACTTTTCGGAGTATATAGTTAATAAAAGAAGTTTTGGCAAGAATCAGATAAGAAAGCAGTATTGGAATTCTTGTCTGATAATAAGTACCAGCTGACTCCAGATACAGAATGTCAACTGGTGCAGCTTCTGGTAGTAGGTTGTAATGCAGATGGAGCTGCAGAAAACCTTCTGTGTACTCAGAAAATGAACTAATTTTCACAGTTTATATCCAATTATATTTCGCCAACTTCATCCAGATCACTCTCAGCTTGTGATAATGGCTTATCAAATAAATTTGGGCAATAACCTCAACACTTTAAAAGTGACAGTTTGTAAACAACTATTGAGAGTTCCATGCTTAACTAAAAGGTAGTCAATCTGCTTGTCACAGGGGAAGCTAAGAAAGGGCAGGCAGGCTGAGGAAGATTCATGGCTAACTGTAGCTCAAATAAAGTCAAGTTAGAGCTTTTCCATGAGCCTCCTCTAGCAATGTAATGATTACATCACTCTGTCAGAAAATTATAGTTTCTATTATGGGGAGAAGGGTGTGAAGAAGTAGGAGAATTACTGGTTCAGGTTGCACATAATACATGGGTGTAGTTTAGGGAGGATTGATGGGTTCTACTGGTGAGACATATATTCTGAGATGTTCTGTCCGAAAGCAGACATTAAAATATTTCAAGTCGTTCTGGTGAAGTGCTATAAAACAGTCCTTGCACTTTCTGATTAAAGCTCTAATTCATGGTTTCTTCCTCCTTTTCCTTGCCCTAACCCCTGTTGCCTGACTATGTCCCTATGAAAGGTGCACCACAACCCATATTGCCACCTAGTGGTTGCCTGCTAGTTAGAAAGATTTCCAGTCCTCCCGTCCTGCACAGGGTTATCAGTGTGTGGGTCTTTGAGTAGTCAAGGCCTTTTCCAGAAGGCCTCTCATCTTAGATGAAGGCCTTGGATATTGCACCGTCTTCTGGAAGTGAGAAGACGAACACAGGTTCCAGCATCTCCACCATGTTCCAATCCAAGGCCTAATGGTGGGTGATTACACTCATCCCCTTGGTGTGCTAAGCTGCCATCCCTGTACCCCCATCCATTTAGTTATACGAGATGAAGTCACTTGTCTCAAGTCTCCGATTTGCACTTTTGTAAATTCTCCACTGATGGTAATTAAGTTCTGTAATAGGCATCAAAGAGATGTCAAGGAGTCCCCATTATTGGAGGTTTTTAAGAATGAGTTAGACACACCCATTATGGAACAGTCTAGGTTTACTTGGTCCTGCCTTAGCACTGGAGACTGAATTAGATAACCTGTTGAGATTCTTTCTACTGCTACATTTCCATGATTATAAAAGTTGTAAGCTAAAATGTATTAAACCATTTAGGGCATTTAGCCACACACCTTCCAACTTGGATTTGCCTGGCTAATTCCTCCAGCTAGCCTTCAGAATTTTGTTCAGTGATAGGTGATCACTTGTTGCTGAATATGATCATCTTCCATTGGAGTTATGGACCCTTGGGGAGCTGATAAGGCCAATTCTTGAACCACAAGTTCTATTACAGTGAGGACAGATGTTTCCAGGTACAGCAGGAGGCCATTGACCATGATTAGAAGCTGGTCTCCCCTTCCTGCTGTGCCTCATCTCCCTTCAGCTTGTCAGCAGGCAAATTCAAAATGCAGGGGGCCACTGAGTAGAACTTCCCTCCATTTTGAGTGATCCAGGGTGAGTGTCTCCCATGTGTCAATGTCAATGCTGCAATTCCTTAAGTTATCTTTAGCAAGTCCTTCCATTGTCCTCCCATGTTATAGTATCCTTCTTTCACCTGAAAAAGCAGGACCTGTTTTGGGAGGCAATGGTCTGGCATCTGAACAATGTGACCAGTCCAGCGAAGTAGCTGACAAATGATCATTGCCTCGATACTGGTGGTCTTCACCTCTTCCAGAACACAGATGTTAGAACGCCTGTCTTCCCATTTGATCTTTAAGATCTTGTGGAGTCAGTGTTGGTGATACCTCTCAAGGACTTTCAAGTGATGTCTGTAGGTTGTTCAGGTTTCAGACCCATACAACAGTGTTGGGAGAATGATGGCTTGACGCACTCAAGAAGCTTGGTGTCTATTTGAATGTCATGATCTTAAAAAACCCTGTGCTATAAACAAACAAAGGCTGCACTGGAACAGCTCAGATAATGTTGCTTTTCTACATCAATATCTTCCAAGGTAGACCAAATGATCAACATTCTCCCATGCCTCTCCATTGATTTTAATAGATGGGGTGTATGATACCTCATTTGGAGAGGGCTGATGGAGCACTTTGGTCTTCCTGATGTTGAGGGTGAAACCAAGACACATGTAAGCACAGCAAACCTGTTCAAGATAGTTTGAAGACCTTTCTCGGAATGGGCAAAGAGTGCATTGTCTCATCAGCATACTGAAATTCCATGGTAGATGTGGTGGAAATCTTACTCTTAGCTTTCAGCCTGCTAAGCCTAAACAGATTTCCATCCATTCTGTAGATGATTTCAATGACAGCTGGGAGCTTCCCAGCAATTAGGTAAAAAATTACTACAATAAAGACTGTGAACATGGTTGGGACAATGGTACAGCCCTGTTTGATTACTGTTTGTATTTTGTACTCTGGGAGCTCAGAACAGTTGCTTTCATGTTGTCATGAAGCAACTTTAGGATACTGATGTATTTATCAGGGCAGCCAATCTTCAAAAGTACAGCCCAAAGACCACAGTGATTGATTAAGAAAAGCATTTTAGTTAGATCATTATAAGCCATGTACAATGGTTGGTTTTGCTCCCAACACTTTTCTTGCAGCTGCCATGCAATGAAGATCATATCTGCAGTTTCACAACATGGTCAGAAGCCACTCTGACTCTGAGGCACTGTATGAGCTTATTCTTTATAGCAAAGCCTACTCCATACAATTGAGGTTCATCCAAAGATTTTCCCTTCCAGAAGTAGGTGTATCCTTTCTCCTCCCTCACCTATTCTTCATCAGCTCTTCTAATTTTGGACAAGGCAGCAATATCAATGTTAAACCAATTAAATTCACAAACAATCACAGCTATACGTCACTCTCATTGGTCACTGTCTGAGTTGTCCATCAGGGTACATATGTTCCAGGTTCCAAAGTTGAAAAGTTTCTTACAAGAACATGGGGGTGGTGATCCTGCTGGATGTGGCTATCCAGCCAAGAGGAAAAGAAGCAAGACTATTTTAAGGCACTTTTTCTAACCCTTTCCCTATGTAAAGTGAGCAGGTTGTGTCCTAACGAGGGTTGCTCAGTCATGAGTACAGCTACTGAGATGCTTGACCTGCCCCAATCTTCAAGCAAAATGACTGAATCACCTGCCTATGTGTCAGTCTGTGACTAGGGAACTTCCGGATCTCATTTTTCTGTTCATGTTGCCGCTCACTACTCGCCACCAGACTTTTGACTTCTGCAGGTGTTGTTTGCTCAAAAACAGGATGATGCCCATGTGGGACTTCTTTTAAAGTGGAAGACTGGTGCACAACAGTCACCACACTGTCCTTGACAGATAGAAGGCTTGAAACCAATGAAATGGATAACACAATAATTGGAGATCCTCTATTTGCTGCAGCCTTCATCTGCCTTCACAGCCACTGTAACATTACACAATAGGTTCACCTCCATTGTACAGTTATCCTCCATCTGCTCCACTGTTGAGAACATATTGGATCACACTGGGTACATCTAGACTATAAGCTTATTTTGAAAGAAGTTTTATCAAAAGAGATGTTTTGAAAAAGCTTCTTTCAAAAGAAACCATCCAGACTACAAAAGCAGATTGAAAAAATGATCTGCTTTTTCAAAAGAAAATGTCTAGACTGCTAGGATGCTCTCTCACAAAAAGGGTGCCTGGAACCACTTCTGGCAGGCCTTTTTCTTTTCCGAAAAAACTGCCTCCCCCGCATTCACACATGCCTTTTTTCAAAAGAGCTCTTTCGAAAAAGGCATTCTTCCTCAATGAAAGAAGTTTACCAATTTCAAAAGAAGCACCACATTCTTTCTATTTACTTTCGAAAGAACGCAACTGTAGTCTGGACGCGGGTGAAGGTTTTTTGAAGAAAGAACAATTTTTTTGAAAAAACTCTGTAGTCTAGACATACCCTTACTTTGTCGGGGACATCGCCATTGGCTGTTCTGACATAGGTGACCTTAAGGGAATACATGACTCCAGGCAGTGTCACTCTTGGGGTCATTGGAACATGTTAGCCTCTCCACCAATACAAGGTGATGATTCATGGAAAGTAACATTGTTCACTAACTTTAAAATGTCATGTCCCTTGAACTTGGTATTTTTTCTCAGTTGCTTTGGGCCTCTGGTTGCTTTAAGATGACTATTTTCAGAAACTTAATTTTAAATAAACTCTCAATATAGTTTCTACAGCCAAAAGTAGAAGATTAAAGTAGAAAATAGCTCACAAACTGTAAAAATCTGATAGCAGATGTGAGCAGTCTAAGGCTTATCCCTCCAGTCTCACTGGGGTGCAGAAATATTCTATTGTCAACACTTTTACACATACAAAAAAAAATCTTGTGCAAAGTATGCCTTTTGAAGCATCATTGGAAAAGTCATAATCTGTTAACTATTTCTGTCCTGTTGAAATGTATGTATTGTCACTGTATATGAATTTATGAGATTTTTCTCTGTTTGCCACTGAAATATATTGTGGGTGTGAACATATAAAAGGTGAACAAGAATTTGCAGTTCATCTGAAGGACACTGGGCAGCTTATATAAGCTAGGGGGACTATCTAACCCCATGACACAATATGGATTTTTCCATTACCTGCAGAAAAGTATAAGTGTCAATGATCAGGGGTGTCATTTCAGAATTTGATGGGTGAGGACAACATGTGCATTCTGGGGTAGGGGTCAGAAAGGGTATGGGCGCAGACTGGGGAGAGCAGCTTCAGCATACTCAGTACAAGTCAAGCAGCAAATTGGAGCAGGGGTAATCAACCCCATGTGCCCTCCCCGAACACACATCACCTTTTTCTATGAGCTACTAAGGCACTTAAAAACTCTATTTTTTTTGGTAGATAACTTAGCAATTAGTTGTGAGGAGCAAAGCAGGGCATAGTATATATCACACTGGAATGCTAAGGGAACACTTTGGTTACCAATTGGTGGCTCATTAGGTATGCAAATGAGATGCCCCGATATTCATCGTCATGCCTCATTTGCATATCTTCTTGTGCAAGAATGCGCAATGTAGATGTAGCCATAGACTCAGCAGTCCAGATTCTACCCTGGGATATGTCACATATGTATCCCAATTCTTTGAGGGGGTTGCCTGCTATCACAAGAGAAGGGACTTGAGGACAAGAAGGAACCCTCTGGGCCATATACAGCATAAAGGTCAGGGAGAAAAGGATCAGCGGAGACAGAAAATAATGAGGAAAATTAATAACTAGATTAGTATTCTAAAAGTTCAAAAACCGATGAAAATGCATTTGTAATCATTCTCATTTACTTTATGTTCTGTTGCAAATTATCTTAGTAGAAGACTGAATCATAAACAATCTTACCCCTGCTTTTATTTTTTTTAAATATAGCTTAAAATTAATGAGTGGGCTCTAACAGTAATTCCAGGCTGCGCATTGATAGACTATTGGTACCCTTCTCAATCTGATAAAGTCAATTTGTCTTTGGTTTCATACATCACAGTGCATTTACGGAGTACTGCAATTGCTCTCTAACACATACATTCATAACAATTAGCCATGGCATTACTTTGAAAAGATGGCTGTCATTAGATATACACATTTGGCTCTTGGGAATTCCAAATTCTAGAATGTAGTTAGAATTTTGCAGATAGCCTCTTGTTCTGATGGGATGGGCTCAGCTCAGAACATCCCTACACTTTGAAATGTTGCAAATTCTCCTCAAAGTCCTGAAGCACCAACCTAACCTTCAGGTTACCCACCACCCCAAATCTATTTATAGTTTAACAAGATAACATAGTAACAAACTGATGAAGGATACACAGAAGCGCTTGTGATATATCAACCCAAATTAAACTTGTCACTACTGTAATAGAAGAAAAAATGAACCACCAAAGACATATTTAATATATTAAAGTGGTGCTGTATTGAAATATTCCAGGCCATTTGTTTATACTGATTGAGTGACTAAGATAAGGACAATCTAACTTCACTTTCTTTAAAATAAAGTATTTAAATGAATTTCTCTGTCCTCTGCCAAGGTCTATAACTATATAATCATAGTTAATTTGGGGTGGGGGAGAAGGGCAGGGATTCTGAGGGGAAAAAAGAAGGCAATATCTTAATCTGACAATAAATATCTTAGTTTAACAATAAATCTAGGCTAAGAAGGCTGATTATTTAAAATTAGACATGGAGAACTGGTTTGCTTCACTGCTTCCCTTTGACTACAATACTGTACTATGTGTTATATCAATGGCAGGCTTTTAATGAAATGAAAACATAATGAATGAAAAATAATAGCAAGTAGTGATATAAATCAAGTGAAATTTAAGAAATCAGATCTTCAATAATGCAGCATTAAAAAGTTTGTGTTTTCCTGCTCTACTATTCTGAAACGGTATCTCTAGATCAGGTGTTCTCAAATTTCATTACACTGCAACCTGCTTCTGATAGTAAAATTATTACATGGCCCCAGGAGGGGGGAGGGGGACCAAAGCCTGAGGTATGGGGGCAAAGCCAAGCTTGAGACTTACACCCCATGTATATGGGGGGAAAATCCCATGGACTTCAGCTTCTGGTACAGGGCCTGCAACCTGAACCCCTTGGGCTTCCGTTTCAATCCTGCATGGTGGGTACCATCAAGCGTAAGTGAGCTCTGGGAATTCCATTAAAACGGGGTCACAACCCACTTTGGGGTCGCAACCCACAGTGTGAGAACTGCTGCTCTAGAGCTACAGCAGGTAATTTGATTCAGAGACAGATTCAGATAAACAAGCCCCTTAAAGGTCAAAATCTCTAGCTCCAGAGAATAGTGACATCAATGGGTTGGCCAGCATTTCAACATGAGGACTAGGCTCCAGTGTTATCACCTCATTGTCACTATGATCTTTGCATTATTGCTGTGCTTGCATAGATGGTAAGGGACTGGATTGGTGAAACATCTGTGATATATATCATTAGAGAACAGAAGAGGGAAAGGAATTAAAGCCTGACCATTAACTCAAATTGGGGCAATATGGACAGAGTAAGCAGTCCCACAAATTAATAATGCTTTTCTGGAAATAGTGCCTCTCTAACTATGTCTACACTGCCGGTTTTGCTGGCAGTGAGTGTGCAAATGAGGTGCGGATTAGCATATCACCACACCTCATTTGCATAATTTATGCAAGGCATTTTTGCGGAAAATAAAATAGTGTGGACATTTTTCTTTTTGCGCAATAACCCCTTTTCCCACCAGATCCTTATACCCCAAAAAAGGAGGTTTACGGATCTGGCGGGAAAAGGGGATTTTGCGCAAAAAGAAATCATCCACACTGCTTGTTTTTGCTGGCAGTGAGTATGCAAATAAAGCATGAATTAGCATATTGCCCTATCGCATTTACATACTTTATGCAAAGCATTTTTGTGCAGAGTTTTTGTGGGGGGGAAAAAAAGTCATGTGGACATTTTGTTTTTGCTCAAAAACCTCGTTTTGCACAAGATCCTTATGCCCCTCCAGGAGAGGCATAAAGATCTTGTGGAAAACAGGTTTTTTTCGCAAAAACAAAACATCCAGGCTACATCTTCACTGCAGTGGTCTAGCTCAAGAAGACTGTAACGCTAGTTTTTGGCACAAAGTCTTCTCACTCAAGACCACATCCGCATATCAAAGCACCTCGCTTTTGCGAGGCTCTTTTGCACAAGAGAGCATCCACACTGCTGGACACTCTTGTGCAAGAAAGCTCTGATGGCCATTCACAGAATGGCCATCAGAGCACCTGTGCTTTTTTCCATAGGGGTTTCTTGTGGTTTCTCTGGAGAGTCCACACTTGCCTTCTTGTGCAATAGCTGTAGCTCTAAAAGCAGTTATGCCTCAGAAAAGGAGGTTTACCTAGGGCAGAAAAAGTCCTCTGTTCTGATGTTTAACTGCCCATTTAATCACACTAGAGCTCATTTGAGGTGTGGACGCTCCCCAGGTTTTTGCACAAAAACCTTGTAGTGCAGATGTAGCCCCACACTACTTTGTTTCCTGAAAAAAACCCTTTGTGGAAAAAAAAAGTTTGCATAAATTATGCAAATGAGGTGAGGCAATATGCTAACTGGCAGTGTAGATGAAGCCTATAGGGGGAAAGAGGGAAGTAGGTTCTGAGTTATCATGAAGAGGACGCTAGCAGGAGAAAGCTGTCTGCTAGATTCTCCTAGTCTAGTAGAGGGAAACAGGGCCATCTGAGGAAGAAATTAGCTAAGGCACTACAACTGGCAAAATATAAAAGAATAAGGCTGGCCTCCTGCTATGAGGAGAGATAGAGGGAATGTTCAAAGCACAATCCCAGCTTGAAGAAGAGGATGGCAGTGTGGATGGGGTGATCTCCTGAACCCACACAAAAACTATAATCTGGATTTTTAGGGACCCAGAGCAGTGTCAGCTGAGGCAACTAACAAACCTTTATATGAATAATAAATTAGATCCCTGAAGAGGGAAAGAATATTTTACAGCCAGCTTAATTCTGTAATTAACTGAAAAAGTCTGTAGGTGTGGGGCATGCTAGAGAGGTTCACCCCTCAACAAAGAGAAATCCCAACATCTCCTAATAATTTACATAGAACTGCTCTGTGTGTGAATCATTTCAAAAGATATTTAGTGTGATATTCTGCCTTATTTCTTTATACTGGTGTTTTGAAATAGGAAAAATTAAAGCACTACCATGCTCACTCTCCCTGCTAATTTATCTTTCTCCTTATAGAAATGTAGCTATTTTTTCCTGCTCCCTCTTTTCAGCCATATGTGGGACTCTAAATACCCAAAATCTAGTGATCTTATACACAATTCTCTCTTCTTTTCTATTTTGTTAGTCCTTTGATCTCTATCATGATATATGGAATCAGTCTTCCTTAAACCGAGTGAGCTTATTAAAGAAAGCAGTTAGTACTTACAGGCAAAAGACTACAGTTTAGTTGTTCTGGTGAGGGCTCTCTTGTTTACCAGGAATCACAACTTATCTAAAGTCCATACAGAACATACACAGACATCCAGTGGCTGAATAATGTAAGTAATTATTAATTTTTCAACAGTAAAATATTCTATCTTTTAAACAATTCTTTATTTTCTCATACATTTTCTAGTTTAAATATGCTTTTCTTGACTTTTCCCTTTTTTCTTAAGTCCCCAAAATCTAGCTTTTCTTTCCCTGTTCCACCCTCTTCTTTGCTCTTTCAAGTTACTTCTCTCCCCCCTTCTCTATTCCCACATTGTCCACTCACTCTTGTTTTCCGATCTATTTTACTGGAACTGATTGAGAGTATTGGAATGAAAGGAGCATTGGAAATATTGAATGTAAAAGCATAAATTCTCTTCCCCAGTCCCTCAAACACACACATCTGAGTTAGGGACTGATTTCTTCATCATATTGTATTTTTTAACCATACTACATGGGGACAGAAAAGAAAGCACTGTCATTTGAAACAAACTATTAGCGCTTATTCATGTGATCATCTAATCTGCCTAGGATTTTTTCTTTCCAAAGTTTTTTCTTGGTTATGAAAATAATTATTTATGTAATGTTTATTCCAGGAGAAATGCCATATTATGTGTAATGAATTAAGTAATTAAAGCCACAATGAACCTGGCACAGTATCCAGTTCCTCAAGTAAACAGGATATTTTTCTTCGAGCATGTACTGAAATAAAATGTGTGACTTTTAAAAGCAATGAGGAAAAAAACCTGATGACAAGTGCATGATGCTAGTTTTGCTGGCTAAATTGCTATCTATATTATAAAATCTGCCACAAACATGCAGAGATGGTCAGAAAAAAATTCAGTGCAGCAGGTCCCCATTGAATAATGCTGTTCCATCAACATTAGAACACTTTCTTGGAATGTATCGATTTTGATAAAATTGACAGAAAAAATATCAAAACAAAATGAATCCATTTTGACATTCTCTGTTTTGTTCTGTTTTTTTTTTTTTTTTTTAAATACTGTTTTGATGCCTTCAGAATGAAACATTTTAATAAGGTCACTTCAGTGTTTCTGAATAAATACTTTGGGATTTTCATTGTTAAGTAAACTGACTTTCATCTCAAAGAAAGACAAAATACAATTTGGAAATGTCATGAATTCGCATTTACTGAGCAAGTCTGCAAATGATATAGTTTTGTTACATTGTACTTTCAGTTTCATCATTGAAATCAAGGGTAACTCCAGTGAAATCAATAGTAACCTTGGCTTTACACTAGTTACTGGAACTGTTTAAAAAAAAGAAAGGTTACATTAAAAATGCCATATTTCTTTTTTTGAAAACTGCAGGGAGGGGTGAAAAGAGAGAAATTACTCTCTAATCTAGTCATTAGAAATATGGAAACCAGGTGTAAATCCTCTCTCTGACAGACACAGACACTCTCTCTCTCTCTCTGCAGAAAGGAATATGTCATAAAAGTAGTGTTATCACCATAATAGTTACAAAGAGAGAATTCTTTACCCCTGCTTGGACAACAATAGTTGCTCAAAAGGACACAGAGAAACTTTTCTTATCTCTACAACATGGTAGGATACCCATTAAGAATTTGGAGGCCTAGAAGGTGAGGCCTGGACTGGAAAACATGATATTTCATGATTGAAAGTGGTAAGACTGCTGACTGTGAGGTGTAGTTTGTTGCACTGTATATATGCTGTGGAAGCAGGGAAAGGAAAAAGAGGATTTGTGTGCAGCCATCTTAGGGTTGGTAGGAATAGAGCAAGAGACAGGCTTACCTAACAACGAGAGAGCGAGAATTGTAAGACAGGCTTTGTTCTAAAAGATTAGGATGGAATGCTGACTCCAGCAGGATGCTTGAGATAAGGTAGCATCTGAAGAGAATTGTGTGGGCAGAGAGATAACCGTTAGCTGTTGATGTATGTAACGGGAGAGTATATATACTTGTCTTATACTGCTTGTACTTTGAAGATCTGCTTACGAAGGGGTATCTTCCCTTCCGCCCCCTGTCCGACCAAAGTCTTCCATGCAATTGCTCGAAAAATAAACTGCCTCTGACTTGTTGCTTACCAAACGCAGAGTGAAGACTTGTTTTCTTCCACAAAGCCAAAGTTGCCAATCAACACTGGAGGCCACATACCAGCTACTCCTTTTTAATAATGATCTCAGTACAGTTGAGAGACTGACATGTCCAGCACCTCTTTTGTTCCATTTTTGTTTGTCACCCAGAAACAGGGACAGGAGAAGAGCAAAAAGCATTGCTTTCAGCTGCCATGAAGTGGTAGCTTGCTATGTTTGGAATAGGATTATAAATATTCTTCCATAACTTTCAGATTGTAAATAGGCAGGGACTTTGTTTTGTTCTGATGATTTGTCAGGGATGCCAGACTGCTCTTTCCCAGTAGGATCCCCATTTATGTTGTCAATCAATTGCTGAGCCAAGTACCCTATAAATCAGTGAGTTGTCATCATGTCTTGTTTTCAGTGGATAGTACCTGCCATTTTTCAGCTAGATGAGCTTATGTTTTCTTTTAGGTTCAAAACAGGACAGAATATTTGGTTAAAAGTGTAAAACATTAGAATTGGCACAGTCAAAACTAAAAGCAAGGCTTCATTAGCTTTGTATTTGAAAAACTCATTATAGTTGCTGTTAGGCTACGTCTAGACTGGCAAGTTTTTCCGCAAAAGCAACTGCTTTTGCGCAAAAACTTGCCAGCTGTCTACACTGGCTGCTTGATTTTGTGCAAAAGCACTGACGTTCTACTGTCCGAAATCAGTGCTTCTTGCGGAAATGCTTTGACGTTCCCATTCGAGCAAAAGCCCTTTTCTGGAAATGCTTTTGCGCAAAAGGGCCAGTGTAGACAGGCAGCTAAGACGTTTTGCGCAAAAGCAGGCTAAACAGAAAAAAGCCCAATGGGTGCTCTGAGGCTCCGTAGCCAGGCTCAGCTTCCCCGACTTCCTGCTAATGCGAGCCTCCTTAAAGCAGATGCAGGCTGCTGAAGTCACCAGGCAGGACCCTTATTCGGACCTCAGAGCTGAGGTCTGCCACGTGGCCCCTGCATCCTCAGCAGCCACCCGGCAGCAGGATGGCAGCTCCAGAGGGGCACCAGCCACCTGCACCCCCAGCGCAGGAGGCCCCCAGGGGCTGCAAACAAAGGGCCCCATCCTGGTCCTCAGGGGAGCTGGACAGTCTGCTCGACCTGTGGCAGGAGGAGGAGGCCCTCCATGAGACCTGTTCCTGGCGCCAGAACGCCGACATCTTCAGCCGCATGGCCCAGGCACTCACCCAGCAGGGCCATCCAGCCCAGACCCTCGAGCAAGTCCGGGCTAAAGTGAAAGAGCTGCGCCTGGGCTATGTGCGGGCCAGCGAGGGCCAGGGGACAGGAGCAGACACCTGCCCCCATTACGACCGGCTCCAAGCCATCCCGGGCCAGCCAGCCCCGCAAGCCCCGGACGTGCCCGTCGACAGCAGCGTGCGCCCCCCGTCACCAGGACCACCGAGGCGGGAGAAGGAGATAGCAGTGCGTCGGAGGACGAGGCCAGCACTGCCACCCAGCAGGCCCCCTCCAGCAGCCCCGACGTCTCCCGCGCATCCTCGGAGGCCGGGGAAGGATCCACCGGTGAGTGTTGCACTTTGCACTCACAAGGGCGGAGGGCAGGGGGGGAGCCAGGTGCCCGGAGCGGGGAGGAGGATAGCATGTCACTCAGGCCACGGGAGCTGCATGCTGTGTAGCATTAGGCAGCAAGCAACATGTGCAATCACGTGCAGCCTGGTGACCAAGCGGCATGTGGCTGTGGCAGGCAGCTGCAGGGCACGCCTGGAACCATGCTGCTCACACACATGTGGCTGGACCAAGGGGAAGGGTGGATGCTGGCTGGAACCAGCCAGGGCTCCAGGGACTCAGGCCAGAGCCCGCACCTCTGCAAGGGTGCAGCACGCAGAACGGCACACTGTCCCATGCCAGGCTGTGAGGCACAGCCAGCTGCTCCTGGGAAAACTGCAGCGTCACAGCCCTGTGACCGTGGCACCCACTGAGCCCCTCACCTGCTCCCGGTGCCTTGGCTGACTCCCTGAGAGAAGTCCCCACCTCGGCCACACATGTCCCTGGGCTACGTGTGTGAGGGATAGTGGGAGGGAGAAGGGGGGGAAACGCTCTGGCCACCCCTAGGGCTGCCTGAGTTTTGCTGCAAGGATGGGACCCCCCCCCCAGTTACTCTCCTGGTTCCGTCCAGGAGATATCCCACACGATGGGGATCTGAGAGCCCAGACCACCTCTGCCAGATGTGCTCCCAGGCACTGTGTGGGGATTCATCTCGCTCCCTGTCAAACACCAGTGATTAGCCCAAAGCCTCACTGCCTCCACCGGCAGGGAGTTCAACAGGTTAACGCAACACCAGCGCCCTCCCGCCCTCCACGGGGCCAGGACACAGACCGGTGGTTACAATACATGGAGGAGGACCCTACTCCAGGGGCGCTACTCCTTGCAAACATACAACATAGGGGCAGGTGGGGAACTGAGTGGGCCCAAGCCTCACTACTGTGGGGTCACCTGGGCTCAGGGGTGGAGGGCATGAGGTGTGGGGACAGTGGCTGGCCTGCCTGACAGACCCATCCTTTCTTCTCTTCCCTGCAGTGAGACCAAGACCAAGCACAAGCGGGGGACCCTCCAATCCGGCAGCAGCAGCGGCACCCCCAGCTGCCTAACTATTGAGGCAGAGGCTCCACCACCGGGACCAGCTCCTTCGGTGCCACGTGCAGGCCGTCGAGTGCATTGAGGCTGCGATTACTCAACGCATTGAGGGGGACCTGCAGGCACCAGGAGGCCTGGGGTGCAAGCGGATGGCCAACTACATCGCCACCCTCACCGCCCACATAGCCCATGCCACCCATTGACTTTCAATGAGATATCAGCTAGATACTGCATGCTAAACAGAGCATAAGAACATAAGAATGGCCATACTGGGTCAGACCCAAGGTCCATCTAGCCCAGTGTTACACTGAGTAAGTTTATGAGTGTCGTAGTCAGGGAGATTATAAAATGGAGTCTCTGATGGGTTCCATTTTGTGTGACCATAAGAAGCAGGGATGGGAGTTTTCCCGCCAAAGCCAGAGTTGCACTCATTCCTCAGCATTGCACCCTACTCAAACATTGTGCACACAGTCCCCTAGAAAATGCACACTACCCAAAGATTACACATAGCCCTCCATAGGTGCACACCACCCTGTGGAATCTTTGTACACGTCACGGAGTTATGCACCCAACACTCATGGACCATTTCCTGCCCAAATGTTAATAAAACCCCTCTGTTCAGATCTGTTTGGGTTCTATTTGGTTTGTTCATTGTTGGTCTGTTTTTTGTTCCTTTGGTTCTGTCGTGTATGTGTACCTGTCTGGTTCATCTACTCTGTCCTGTCTGTGTCTATGTACGTATGAGTGAGTGAGATTGGTTGAGTTATATCATAAAGGTGAATGTAGTAGTGTGGGCTCAGCTGTATAGCTATCTTGTAGGCCACCTGCATGTGGAGAAGTCCCACATTTGGGAGTTGAGGCCAGGGATAATGACAGTTGGACTTTGTGTTGCCACCACCACCATCCTTTTGGATCATGTGGATGTATTTAAGGGTCATTCATCCCTGAATCCAGTGGAGAGCTACAGTCCAAGAGGTCGAGGATTCCTAAATGGTCCTGTGTCAGAAAGGCCTGGATACTTGTTTCGAGGGATCTCCTCACCG
The DNA here is from genome assembly GCF_049634645.1 of Pelodiscus sinensis. Classification (NCBI taxonomy): domain Eukaryota; kingdom Metazoa; phylum Chordata; order Testudines; family Trionychidae; genus Pelodiscus; species Pelodiscus sinensis. Next base: position 121,923,966 of record NC_134712.1, on the reverse strand, counting down.
ATCCTCCACCAGGGCTTGAAACTAGGCACGGTGTAGTAGGTCATGAGCAACAGCTGCAGATAAACCATTTTGTAATGTATATTCCTATTTGTTTGAGGGATTTTCTGTCTTCTTTCTTCTAAGGCTAGGGTGGATTTGTATTTCTGGTATATCATTTCTCTGTATGCTGTTTCTGAATTCTGACAATATATGGTTTGGCCCTAAATTTGGTGTCTGCCTGTTTGTTATTGGAAAAAAGGAATCACCGGTGATAGATACAGATTTATCGGGAGTTCCTCGCTTCTGAATCCAGGGACATTTAACAGCTTGTTAGTCAGAGTGAGCCTAGTTTAGTTAATCAGGCTAAATTTAAACTTTGCAGCATTCCCTGTGCAAAACCAGTATCCTGTCTGTCTACAGTGGCCAATTCCAGATATCCCAGAGGGAGGGATCACAACAGATAATCCTCATGTTATCCCGCCCCTATCACCCACCTCCAGAGAAACAGAGGCTAGGGACACCATTCCCATCCATACTGGCTAATAGCCATTGATGAACCTAACCTCTGTGAATCTATCAAACTCTTTTTTAAACCCTGTTAAAGTTCTAGCCTTCACTGCATCCTCTGGCAAGGAGTTCCACAGGTTGACTGTGCACTGAGTGAAGAAAAACTTCTTTTATTTGTTTTAAATTTGCTGCCTATTAATTTCATTTTGTGACCCCTAGCTATTTTATTGTGGGAATAAATAAATATGTTTTCCTTATTCAAAAAGCAATACCTTTAAAAATCAGAGTCTTAGTTGTATAGATGGCAGCAGCGGCATTTGCATGTCTATAGGACAGATACAGGAGTTGTGGGGGAAAGGTTATGTAACACATCCTGATTTGGGGGTTATATTCAGGGTGTTATTTTCTTTGTGGGCATTAATCACTTTGGGTATAACTAATAACAGCCGTTATTTCAAAATAACTTTACCAGCGTCTACACAGCCAAACCGCTATTTCACAATTAAATTGAAATAGCAGAGGGCTTATTTCAAAATTGGTAAACCTCACTCCATGAGGAATAGTGCCAATTCTGGAATTGCTACTTTGAAATAAGCTCTGTGTAGACTCTTATTTCAAAATAGGGGGCCTTCCAGTTCTTCCTTGGTGGCCACTCTGGGCACAACCAAGAAAACTCCTCTCCCTCCCCCTCTCCTCAGAGCCCTTAAAGGGGAAGGCTCTGGCCACAGTGCCTGTGCCAGCTTCAAGCCTGACAGCCCGGAGCCAGCAGTCACTGCACCTGACCCAGTGGCCTGTGTCAGGCATGAGCCAGGCAGCCAGTGCCAGTCAGTCCTCCACCGCTCCCCAGCCAGCTCGCAGGAGCGTGCCTGGTACAGTGCAGAGATCAGGGACCTAATTCAGGTTTGGAGGGAAGCCTCCAACATTCATGATCTCCACACTAAATGGAGGAACACAACTGTCTACGGGGGATAGCTGCCAGCATGGCCACCAAAGGCCACATGCAAACCCAGGAGAAGAATCTCATGAAAATAAAGGAGCTGCAGCAAGCGTATGCCAGGGCCACAGGGGGCAGCTCCCAACCAGGGGCAGACCCAGACCCCTGCCCCTATTTTGACGCCATGGATCATGCCCCCCAGGTGCTCATCAACCATAGGGCAGAGCATGCTACCTTCTGCTGCTCCAGCCCCTGCTGCCTCCCCAGCTACCATTCCTCTTCCCACTCTTCCTCCCCCTCCCGCTTCTTCCTCCCCACACCCCCAGGGACACTGAGGCCCCTGCACCCAGGGTTCGGGAGACAGTTGCACCAGCAAGACCCCCAACACTGAGTTTCTCCTCCCCCTTCCTCCCCTTGCCAGCTCCCTCCTCCCAGGTTTCCCCCTGCCCTCTCCCACCCTCCCTCCTCCCCTCTCCCATCTTATTTCCCCAGTCTCACCTCAGTTTCATTCCACCCCCACACACAGTTTTGTTCAATAAAGAGGCTTTGTTGTAATGAACATATGTCTTTTATTGTACAGCAGGAAGGGGGGTTAGGGAGGGGTAAGTGGAAGGACGTGAGGGAGGAATGAAGCACAAGCCCCCAGTGGGGCACACCAGGGAGACTGTTACTGCCTGCAGAACGTGCTGCCAAGCTCGCAGCAACACGTCCAGGAGAAGAACCAGAGTGCCCAGGGGCAGCTCCGGCTCCATACTGCAGAGTGCTGAGATGTCCTGAATAAGGGCAACCAGAGCACGTAGAGAAAAAAATGCTTTGCTGTCCCTCAGCAAGGTAGGCAGGCAAGCAAGCAGGGAAACCTTAGAACCGGGTGTTCGAGGGGGGGAGGGGGCGCGTCCCTTTAAGCACAGGTCTCAGCCTCAGGCAGCAGCCACACAAGATAACTCCTGACCTGATGCCCTGCCAGAACCAGTTCCAGCCGGCCTTAAATGTGATTCAGCATCCTATCAGTGTAGATGTGCTATTTTGAAATAGCAAAACGCTATTTTGAAATGCATTTTGTGTCTAGACGCGTTATTTTGAAATAAGCTTTTTTTATAAGCTTATTTAAAAATAACTATTTTGAAATAAGATATTTTGAAATAACACTGTAATGTAGATATATCCTTTGTTTCCTTCATAACATCCATTAAAGTTATATTAGTCATTTTCTGTTTATGGTTAAATTACTTTACATCCCCTAAATGGTACTGAGGAGCTCTACCACCATATTGGTGGGTCTTATGCCACCATCAATATCTGCTCCCAAGTTTGTGGGCTCTCAGAATATATACATCATTTATTTAGATTTAAAAGGAATATCCCCTTTCCCCATGGTACGTCCACACAGCCTGCAGCAGCAAGACTTCCCGCCTGAATTGACAGACTTCAGTTCACAGGACTCATGCTATCATGCAAAAAATGTAGACATTGCAGCTTGGGCTCTAAAGCTTTAGAATGGGGATGGGCTTTGGATCCTAAGATGTGGCTTTTAAAGTGCTGTTTGCACAGCTATTTTTAGTGACATAACATGAGTCCGTCAATCTGGGCTGCGAGTCTCACATCTGTGGACAGTACGTATGTATCCTGAATGTCCTGACAATAATTAGAATGTATCTTCCAGGAGAAACTGGCAGCTACTCTGCAGCCCTTGGCAACTGGAAGGCTGGGTTATAGAAGCAGGGGCAGTTTTGGGAAGGCAATGCCTTCCCTTGCCTACATCACCTGCTGCCCATGGACTGGCATGGAAAATACGTTTTTTTAAAAATGTTGTGCACCATTTCTATCTTTCTCTTCTGGTTACCCAACAGTTGCCTTTTTTCAAGAAGGCCACATGCAAAAAGCCTAAATTAATACTGCATTATTAACTTGAGTGCATTGATATCTTCCACTTCTCTCTGGAGAGTGGGAAAGAATGGTGTCACTGAGCCAGCATTCCCATTCCCCTTCCTTCTGTTCCTCTTAGTCAGCTTTACCTCTCCTCAAGGAAAGGACAATCCTGTTCTATTAATATCACCTCAGAAGAGGATTGGTTTGCCTCTTTAATCTATGCCTATGAACTCCACTAAGGGTGCATCTAGGCTACAGGGTATGTTTGTTTGTTCGTTTGTTTAAAAAAAATGGTCATTTAAAAAAAAAAAAAAACTTCTCCTAAGTCCACATTGCAATTGTGTTCTTTCAAAAGAAAATTGAAAGAACAGTGGATTTTTTCCAACATTGGTAAACCTCATTCTATGAGGAAGAATACCTTTCCTGAAAAAGCACTTTTGGAAAAAGGCATGTGTGGATGTGGAAGAGGCTGTTCTTTCGAAAAACGAGGTCTCCAGAAAAAAAAGCACAGGTGCCCTGGTGGACATTCCATCCACACCAATCACAGCTATATAGTTCCAGTCTTCAGGTACCTCTTAAAGCTGCAGGCACCCAGGGCAAGCCCTGTGGCAGGAAGCTGGCCTCAGAGCAGCACCCTGACCATACAGCTCTTCCTGCCACACCAAGAACCAGCCATGTCACAGCTCTCACACAGAGAGGACACCACCCCCATACCCTTGACCAAGTGAGGAACAAGATCAAGGAGTTGTGGCAAGGCTACGCATGGGCCAGGGAGCGTAGCTCTCACTCTGGGGCAGGACCCCTCTCCTGCCCCTATTATACAGAGCTCCACCAGATTCTGGGGGTGGGGGAGGGAAGCCTTGTCCCCATGCATAAAGGTGGACTCAGGGTTGGAGACACCTGTGGGGTCGCCTGGCCGGAGCTCCTGGAAGAGGACGACGATGACCAACAGCAGCTGCAGGATGAGGAGGACACCAGCAGTGTCGTCACCCTCAGCCTGGAGCCAGTACCCCAGACCCTGGACATCTCCCAGGTATCATCTGATGCCGGGGAGGGAACATCAGGTGAGTGCTGTCGGGTTGGCACACACACAGGGCAGGGGAGGTGGGAGCACAGGAGATGCGTCACAATCATTGCTCAACATGCTTGGCCTGGATAGCATGCAGCTGAACATGCACGTGCAAGCATCCAACCCCTGGGAGGGACACACGCACGACCCCACACAGATCGACAACTGTCACACATAGCACATGGCCATGTGTGCAGGCACGAGGCACCACCCTCTCCCGCAGACAGCACTGCCAGGTGCAGGTGTGTGTGTGTGTGTATGTGGGCCCCAGGGAAGGCCAGGCTGCTCTAGGCCCTATTCCCACACATGGGAGCCCACTCTGGCCGGACACTTCTCTGGCATGCTTCTTGATGGGCACTGAGGGGATGGAGAGGATGGTCCCCATGGGCAACTTGGGGCCCCTGTGAGGACAGGACTTGCTCTCAGGACATCACCATCCCCTGTTCCCAGGATGGTTGCTTGCTACTCACAGGAACAGTCTGCATGGATTACTGACTGCCTGTCCCTCTCGTCCTGCACAGGCGGACCATCTGTCACTAAGGGGTGAGCCACACCAACACAGCCAGCTGACCAAAGCCGGGGGAGCCACAAGCCCTGAAAAATCCACCATGACCTTATGCAAAAGCATATTGCAGTCCTGCGAGACATGCAGCAAATAGTCACCCAGGTCCACGATCACACCAAATGGTGCAATCGCATGTGGGACCAGCTGGTGCGGCAGGGTGAAAACATTCCCATTCCATCTCCCACTCCCCCTCCCTTTTCCCGATGGTTCCCCTTTTCCAGGCCTCCCGCCCACCCCACAGGGACTGTGCCCCTAGAGTGCCTTACCTCCATAAAAATGACCCCGATGGTGGACTTCCCCATGCCGAACTGGTATTCCACTGAACCGTAGCTGTTGTGGGTGGCAAGCTTCCTCACAGCAATTGCAACCCTTTTTCTCCAGGGGGATAGCGGGCCACAGGTGGGTGTCCTGTCATCGGAGGGCAGGGCTGAGCCAGGCACACAGCTCCAGGAAGGTGGCCTTCTGCATACAGAAATTTTGGAGCCACTGCTGGTCGTTCACTGCTCCATGACGAGGTGGTTCCACCAGTCGGAACAGGTGTCTAGTCTCCAAAATTGCCTCTCAACCATGAGGCATGGGGGCAAGGGCATTGCTCCCACATCCAGGCAGAGGTTCTCAATGCTGAGCTCTGAGTCGAGCTGGGGTAGGACCATCACAACGGTTTGCTGAAAGTGCTGCAGAAGCTGCAGCATAGCAGTCTGGGGCTATAACCTGCCCCGGGGCAGCTCCGGCTACATGGCAAAAAGAGAAAAAAATGCTGCCGTGTCCAAGAAAGCCGGGCAACCAAAGCACATGCTGCAAAAGCTTCACTGTCCCTCAGAGATATGGGCAAGCAAGCAGCAGAATCTGAGAAATTACTGTCCAGGGGGGGTCCCTCTAAGCACGCGTGTCAGATAGCCTTAGTCAACAGCACCCAGAAGTAACTGCTGACCTAATGCTCTGCCAGCAGAGGTTCAGGGTGACCTTTTAGGCGAGAGAGCATCCAATGAGCATGGATGCTCTCTTTCAAAAAAGCAGATCACTTTTTCGATGTAAAATGTAAATCTCCCTTGTATCCAATTGTTAATGTATTAATCTTAAAGTTAAGGTCTGCTGTTGCCACCTGCTTCTTACCAGTTAATTTTATTTTAGTTCTTTCCTTATTTTCAGTGAATGGTGGCAAAATACCGTTTGCAGTCCTGTGTTTAGGAAACAGAAGGGAGAAGTTCAACATTTCTTGTATCAGTTGTATGGATAAGACCCATGGAGTAACTGAGATTTTGCTGTGGCCCTGTCTAAATTACAGTTATCTCCCTAGTGCTTCCCTATAGTGCTGTCTTTTGTGGCCTCATTGCTCACATGCTAATTCTGCTCCAATGCATACCTTAAGCCTGGTCTTCAAGGATATCACTGGAGGGCAGCTTTATGGCTGCTATGCACAGTATGGCTACATCTACACTGCAGGCTTCTTCCGCAAGAACTGTTTTGGGCAAGAGTTCTTGCGCAAAAGGTCTTGCCCAAGAGCACACTGTAGTGTGCTTTTGTGCAAGAATGTCCATGGCAATGTGGATGCTCTCTTGCACAAGAAACCCCTGTTGCCCGTCCACACTGCCTTCTTGTGCAAGAGGTCTTATTCCTCATGGGGAGAGGAATAACTCGTGTGTAAGAAGCCCTCTCTTATGCTTTCCTGCTCAATTTACTCACACAAGAACACATGTGCAGTGTAGATACTCCTCAAGTTTTTGTGCAAGAACGGCCATTCTTGCGCAAGAAGCCTGCAGTGTAGACATAGCCTATGTGAACTAGAGGAAACTTCCCTGGGCTAGATACAGGGCTTCTAATGCCCCTTTATAATCTTTTCCCCAGTAAAGTGGCCAGAGCGGAAGATGAGGATCTCACCCTGTATTTGACTGAGTAGTGGGGAAAGTGTCAGTAAATGTTTACATTCTAAAGCAAGTGTAAAATAGGCGGCATTATGTTCTAACAAGCATTTGAGCAGGTAAACTTTGCCAGCATGAATACCTGCACAAAGATGAATTTTAAGTTGTATATTTTACTGTAAAATTCACAAGTCAGTCACGCTGATTGGTTACACATAATAGAGAAGCCAGTCATGGACCCCAGATATGTGCTTTATATAATTAACTATAATAGCTCAGCTTGCAAATATTTACAATAAACTGTTTGCCAGTGATCTGCAGGCCTGGAATTATTTATTGAGAATTTTGTGACCAGGCATAATCTGAACGGGAGGGGAAAAATAATGAAGTAAAATGTAAAGAATGAATTATTTACAAATTCACACAGCTACAATGAAACCGTTTCCTTGAGTGAGTTTCAAAATCAAAGCTCTAGTATTTTACTATCACTAGTTTTGAACTAAATTATAATTAGCATTTTAAAAAGCCCTTATAAAGGATTTTTCGTACAAGGATTTCAGAGAGCCAGTAAGATTACTTGAGGTATTTTACGTCCATTTTAGATTTTACTGGGTGAAGCATACCTTGCTCAGAATATATTTTACTTTCTTGAAATGCTTTCTCTTCAATACACTTGTGTTAAAACTGAACTCTGGTAGCTTTCTATCATAACATTGTGGCATGGAGTATTGGAAATACATGCTCACTTCTTGTAATCCATCAATACAACCAGATGTAAATCTGAACAAAGAAACTACATTTCTTTACATAAACCAGTCCTATAAATGTAGCTCTAAATTGAATTGTGCTGTGTTTCCATTCATGGAAGGGAGAAGAGGAAGATAAAAGCATGCAGGATGTATTTTACATCAGCATTCTATGAAAAGACTTTTTACTCTGCCTAACTTGATTTTGAAAGAGGCATAATTGTGAGAATAGTACAGTTTCATGCTAAATGATCACACAACAAAATTAACATTTAAAACCCTTTATTTTTCCCCATGCTTTAAATTATTGATGGTGTTTCAGAAACTTGTCTGTTTGAGGCAAAAGCCCCACAGCTTTTAAGATAAATATTAGATAAGCAGCAATGCCTTGAGCATGCCTATGGAGATTTTAATTTTGTGATTGAAAATGAGACTCTTTTAGTCTTAGAGGTCTAATTCTAAGCTCACACTGGGAAAAATCAGAAGGAGCTCTATTGTTATCAATAGACAAAATAGTGCAGACTCATGTAGTGTTCCCTGTAAGTCGAGTGCTTGGGCAGCTGCCCAAAAGAGATTAAAAAAAACATCTAACTGATGAGAAGAGCACCAGCAGCATTCACCGCTAGCTGCATATGTTTCTACAGGTGGTGCACCTCCTCACATGCCTTGATACACATACCAAAATTTATTCTGCACATGGATAAAAATATTAAAGGGATTATTGGAATCATGACTTGGAAAATCTATTTTATTGAGTTTATCTTGCTAATATTGAATGACTAGTATGGAATATTCTTTTGGGACTCAATAGTAGAGCAGCTACTTTGCCACCTTGAAGGCTGATAGATATATTCCCCTTCTGATCCAAGCAGAGCTCTCAAACGTAGTGGAGTTTGCAGGACACTGCAGATTTTGTTGGACAGAAGCAGAGCCGTCCCATCTATAGGATGATTTAGGATGACCAGCCCAGGCTCTGTGCTTTATGGGTCCCTGCGGTAGTCGCCTCCACCACAACCTGAGGGATTACCTGGGGGGGTTGGTGTGGGGCGGCAGTGGGTCTTGGCCCCTGCCACATTCACCATGGAGGTGGGAACTGCAGGAAGCAGAGTGAACCCAGTAGACTGCTCCGCTGTGCCACCATCTCCATGTGGGTCACTTTGCTTCACTGTGGTTGTAGGAAGCAGATCTCTGTGGCTCCACTCCCAGCCCCTGCCAAGTGACATGGTTTGGGGGAGCAGAGTGGAGCCACCTTGGGTTAGGGTTGGGCCTGAGGCTTTCCGCTTCTTGTCATCGCTATGAAGAAGAGGAGCCACCTGGCTGGGAGATGAGTGGCAGAGCAAAACAGGCTGCTATGTTCCATTCCACTTCCCACACCTTCCTCTGCTGTGGAGGGGAGGAACTCCTGCTCTCACCCCATGCCAGACCACACACTCCCCTCCCCCCCGCTAATCCCCTGAGTGACATCTCTGAGGGAAGAGATGCAATTGGGTGGGAAGTGGTGGAGGAGGGGCAGGAAATGGCATGGAAGGTATAGCACAAGAGTAGTGTATGAAGGGAATGGGTTGAGTGGGAGCAAGGTGGGGGTGCAGGGAGGTTCACCCATATCCAGTCTCTAAGAAATAGAACCTAGGAGTTGGATAGGAAACTTTTTTTGGTCAGGGCCAATGAACCACAGAAAAATCAGAGGCTGCACAGAAATGAGAAACAAACAAAAAAATCCCCACCCCTCACCAATGTGGGCTCACCAAGTCAGGGGCTGCATCTGGCTCATGGGCCTTAGGTTCCCCACCCTTAGGTTCTAGGGACACCATTCCTACCCATCTTGGTTAATAAGTATTGTTGGAGCTAACCTCCATGAATTTATCTAGGTGGTTTTTTTTTGCCTTGTTAAAGTCCTGGTCTTCACAACATCCTCTGGCAAGGAGTTCCACTGGTGGTCTGTGCACTGTGTGAAGAAAAACTTCCTTTTGTTTGTTTTAAACCTGCTACCTATTAAAACAAGCAGAGAGGGGATTTAAACCAACATCTCCTTGGCCCTGAGGCGGATACTTAAACTATAGGAATACAAAAATACCAACCAAACTACAGGAATACAGAGGCAATAGCAAAACTACCCTATCCAGGAGAAGTAAAATAAAAGAAAGGCCACTCATACAGCCCACTCACTAATCTAGGTTGTCCGCTGCTGATTTAAACCCTTTTGGTGACCCATGCATATTTCCACAGCTCCTTATGTTTGTTACTGAGGGGGTTTGTTGTCCTAGTGTGTATAAAATACCCAACTGATTTAATTCATACACTGAGAAGACATTTAATACACATTCTATGGTCTGAAAATATTACAATTTGTCAAGGGATAGAAAAACTTGCAAACACAGGTGGCACACATTTTGAAAACTGATCACACATTTTGACTGCAAACCTCTCAACCTTCAGGGCAGCCAATGGGGTGCAGAAGGGGTTCACAATCAATTAAATCATTTGAAAATGTGACCTTAATCAGGGAGATTTAGAGAAAAAAGTGGCTGAAATCTATTCAGTTTAAGAATTGGCCCATGTATTTTTTTTGCTTTGTTTTATTATTGCTTATTTTTCTTACATAACAGAATTACAGGAATTCTATTTTGTACCCAAGAAAACTATTTTGTATTAGACTAAGCGTACTCTCTCAATACCAGTCAGCAGCCCTACAGAAAAATGAGGCTGGAGATGAGAGCATATGAGAATCAGCCTCTTCTCCTAAACACTCCTTTCTTGATGATTAGGTGATCAAAGGCAAAGTTTGCCCTCTTTTAGAAACATTTTCCCAGCATGCTTGCCTCTAGGCTGACACTTTAAATTGGGCAGACACAAACAGTTGCAGTTCTAAAGAGGTCCTTTTGCAAATGACTTTTTCTTGTTATATCTTCATCTTTTCTAACTGGTGAGTATCCACAACTTCTGCTGCATTTTTTTCTTACTTAGAAATATATCATGGTTTTATAGGACATGAAGTGGGCATTTGTGCATGTAGAGCAGATTTTTAGTCATTAAGTATTTATCTTCTAAAATGTGGTAATAGAAGAAACTCATGTATGATAGTAACTTCTGCTGTGTGTTCCTTCCAAAAGCATTTCCGCATTTCTTCTGAGTGATTCAGTGTCCCAAAGACACTTCATTTATAGCTGAAAGCAAGGTCATTCAGCTAGAGAACAAAACATGGGCTATACAAGATCAATGATTGCATAGATCATTCCAAATATTCTATAGCATGTATCTATATAGCTTGCTTGTACTGATAATTCATAACATGGTTAGAAGTAAGTTATAGGTTTGAACATAGTTGTAAAACAACCTTTGACAAATACATTTCAATAACGATTAGTGTAGCAAGCATCATAATCTGTTCTTGGATAATTTTCCCACAGAAAGAAAGCCATTGAAAACAAATAGTTTTGAATGAATAGTTCACCTTGCTAGGTTATATATGCATGTGGCAGTTTTGCATTCATTTCAGTGATTTAAATGGTTAAGCATATATTTAGCATAGCGAAAACCCTGCAGCATTTTGAAGCAGTAGATGTGTGCCCTAAACATATACTTGGGTAAAGAATCTAGGGCCTGGTACTAGAAAGTGAGTAGTACCAGTAAGTGGATATGGCCAATATCCATTCTTTCATACAATTTAGACTTAATTTGCTTGATATGTGCTGTCCCATTCCGGTCTAAGAAGAAATTATTTGACAAATGCAAAATGAAGGTATTTAAAAGCCACATGTTTTGTAATGTCAATTTCAACTTTTCACTTATAATTAAACATGAATTCCTTCTATGCACAATTGTAGAAATCACAAGCACACACTAACAATTTTTGCCTCTCTTCTGAAGTTCTGACCTTCATTACTTTCTTTGAACCAATTCAGATTAGAGCTTATATTTAGCTATAGCCTTATTTTAAAATAAGCCTCCCACTTTTGTTAATAGCTGGAGTATGTTTTCCACAATTGTTTGAACACTGTTCCTCCTCCCCTCATTTTCTCATTCTTTCTTGATGGCATAACTCTGGTTACCTCAACTAGTTTTAAATTATTGTACAGGTGGAACTGAATGATCAAGGCTGATTTCAGTCATAGGCTACATCTAGACTACATTGCTTTTCTGGGATACCAGAGATATCTGGAAAACAATGCTTCATCCGGGGAACGTGTCCGCTTTTCCAAAATTTTTTTTGAAAAAGCAGAGGCGCTCTTTTGCCATCCCTGTAAACCTTGTTCTATGAGGTATAAGGGATGTGTTGAAAGAGTTATCTTTTTCTGAAATCTGGCACCATTGTAGATAGGCCAAATTTCAGAAAAGGCTCTTTCAAATGTAAATCGGAAAAAGATATGCAATTTGCGGTACTCAAATTGTGTAACTTTTTCCAATTTAGCACTGCAGCCTAGATGTAGCCATAGGGATAGTCCTGCAAGCACTTATGCACATGGTTCCTCATGTATGTAATTATGGTAGTTTGCTTAATGTCAATAATCTTACACACTAGCATAAAGTTAAGCATGTAAGCTTTTTGCAGGAACAGAGTCTTAGTTTATAACATTCTAGGATAGCCCAAAAATTTTGGTAGGTTAATTTCAAATAGCAAAGAAAATGTGTCACACTAGTTTATTTTTGTTGGGCTGTTTTATTGTGTGTGAGGTGGAGAGAAGAGGCAGAATGAAAACAGTGGTACTGAATATCAGAAATCGCTCCCCCGCTCTCAGTTGATAGAAATTAGAGGTGAAAGGCCGTCTCTCTGCCAGTACATAAAAATATTGTTTGGACACTCTAAAAAATTGTTTTAGCATCAGGTGGATGACTTTATATAGCTAACAATATTTCCTCATAGGTATTTGATTTAGAGTTGTTCAGAATATTTTCAGTCCCTTCTGAGGGGTAAAACATGATTTAAGTGCTGTCTTAATCATTTCAAAAGCTGTGTGTGATGTAAGTATAATGGCTTGCATATGTTAAACACCCAGGCAAAGCATGACTATTGGAGGAGAGTCAGTTGTTTTAATGGAGAAAAGGAGTCAATATTTTAATACTGTAATCTTCTGTAGTAGACGCTCTGACTGATCGAGTCTCTTTACAATACTGTGTTCTATGCAATTCTATGTTCTATGCAAGGATTTAGGAATGTGAATGCCTGCATAGGAGTGACTGCACATCTGCTAAAGTTGATGACTATAGTCATAGATAATGAGCTCTGAATTATAAGCTGCCCTCTCTGAGGGGAGGGATAGCTCAGTGGTTTGAGTATTGGCCTGCTAAACCCAGGGTTTAGAGTTCTATCCTTGTGGTGTGGAGGCCATTTAAGGATTTGGGGAAAAAATTTGTCAGGGATGGTACTTGGTCCTGCTGTGAAGGTAGGGGACTGGACTCAATGACCTTTCAAGGTCCCTTCCAGCTCTAGGAGATAGGCAATCTCCATTAATTTAATTTATAACTCTCAAAATTAGCTCAGTTTTGCTAATGCCTCACTGTTTCAATGAAGACTTGTCTATTTGCAAATCACTTAAGTTTCTCATCAAGATCTAGTAATTGCATAGTTCTTTTGAGAGAACCACTGGGGTAGAGAAACGAATCCACTTGCATCTAACTCCAAACCGATATGACCAATTATCCTATGGGGCTCCAAAAGCATGTAAAATAAAGAGGAATGTACAAAACTGCACAAAAGAACAAATGTAATTTACATATGGCAATAGCCCTGTAATGCCAAGCCCAGTATTGATTGTTGCTACTAGTGGGAGGTGTTGTTTTACATCTACTTCTTGTAAATAAGAAGAATGGGAAGATAAGAGGTATAATGGCTCTAGCCCTGTGCTGCAAACAGAAAAAATGTCTATTGTGAAAAACTTTTACAATACTTGTTGTCATAGTGAAAAAACAAAGTATTAGCTTTGGTTAAAAAGACAGGTGAAAGTGAAGATTAAATATGAACCCAGCAGGACATATATTCTGAGAATCTTGTATGGCTGAAAGTGGAAAATGCCATATGAGATGACTGTCAGCATTGAATTGTAGCTCGGAGAAGTGAATGAGAAGCATAGTGTACATCAATGTTTCTTAAACTTTTTAAGACTGAGGAACACCAAACAATATTTTTGTTTAATGAGGAACAGCAAGGATTTTTGGTTGAGCACAAAAAAAAAAGTCAGGGGAAAAGGGTTGGAGGAGGGGAGTTATTGCGGGGGGGGGGGGGGGGGAAGGGTTGGGGGAAAGTTATTGAGGGAAAAAAAGTAGCCTGCCCCTTTAAGGGCTGTCATTTTGAATTCTGTTGTTCTCTGGGGCATGCCTCTGACTGCCTCACAGCACACCAGTGTGCCACAGAACACAGATTAAGAAACACTGGTGCACATAGATACAAAGTCAGTGATCAACATGAACATGCTGAGGTCAGACATGCAAGACATAGAATTCTACAAAGCCATCTTATTGTCCTCTCTTTTGGTGCCACTAGCAGGTTTTCAAAGTGCTGATGGCACAAAAATTCTTTTACGTTTTGTTGGTGTTTCTGTAGTGCCTAGGAACTCGTTCATGGTCTAGATTCTGGGTTCCCGCCCCAAAGAGTATACTGTCTAAAGAGTCTGTTTCATCTCACCGAACAATTGATATTGAATGCCTCAAATGCAGATGGAAGGATTGAATGTCTGTCAATGAGAGAATAATACCGGCTAGATGAAGTTAGGATAGAGGAAGCACTGAAAGGTACAACTGCCCTTTAGCGGAAGGTATCAGATCACCATTTGTACCAGAAGGTTGTGGTAATTTATTTCAGCTATGGCCTTGCTAGCATGACCAATACATCTTCCCAATCTTGAGATTAGATCACTTCAGTGTACTTTATATGCAGTTATAATGCACATTTATATAAGTGCAGAATGGGGTAGATTATGTATTAAGCTGAGTGTCTCACCCTATACATACAATCTCAGTGCTCTGTGATCCACACTGGCTGCCTTTCTGTTTTCAAATAGAATTAAGTGTGAGATTTGACCTATGGCTGTCTCTCTCTTGTGTGCTGTACTGCAACTGTGTTATTACATATGGACCCAGTTCAAGTGCATGGGAAATGCTAGCAGGTGGGCTAATTGTATTTTTAGATCATGTGTGCACCATATTCCTGAGTCAGTTGAGACTCACTACCCAGGCTCCGAGACTCACTACCACGGGTTATTTTTGCAGTGTAGATGTATCCTAACAGTCCCATAACTTTTTTAGTAGGCGTAGGAGGTTGATCCAGAGTCTCTAGCTGTAATTTCCTTTCCCTTTCTATTGTGTACAATGATGTATCAACTATCTGCCTGACTGTTTCAGTGATGTGTATACAGTTAGCAAAGGGCTTACAGAGACTTTTGAAAGTAAGGTGTTATATGTATATAAGGTACTGTTGAAGCTTCCCACAGTTGTTTGGGGAAATGATTTTCAAATTTTAAATTCCTAAACATAGAATTGGGAATGTAATGGCCATATTTTAATCATTATAATTAATAAAACACAATCTTGGTAGCCTTTCTGTTCACAGGGTGCAGAAATAGGCAATTATTTTGTAATTACATGGTACTTAGAAGATAATAAAAAGCTCCTTTTTATATGATTACTCTAATCCAATTTCCACGTAATGTACAGATTGTAAATAACCATGTCACTTAAGTAATTACACTGTTGTTTTCAGAATAAAATTAAACATTAAAACTTTTCTCTTGTTTAAGACCTCTTTGAATGAATTAATGCAAAATATAATCAGAAGTAAGTTACACCAATGCATTGTCCAGTTTCAAAAACATTAATAACTGCAATCAGAATTATAAAGTAGTGATACTATATATAAACACTATTGTAGTCTTTACACAATGGAATTAAAACTGGTCACTTGCATTTGTTTCTAGGGCGCTTCTACTTTGTTATGAGATAAGGGATTTTGCTATTGGAAGAGGAGAAGAGGAGTCTTATGGTTGTGGGTGCTGTGAAAGTTTGAGTAACTGTAGTGTAGAGGAAAAACTTAACAAATTGTCTAGTAGCACCTAAAAGACTATTTGTTTTTGTTTTAAGATTTCTGTTACAGATGAACTCGGCTACCCCTCTGAAACTTTTGTAGTGTATAGATGAGTGAACACCATAGACTCCTATTTGGGCACAGTTATTATTCAGGCTGCAACCTAATATGTTTGTGGCATTTAATGGAGCTCTAGCAGGGTTTTGTAAATTCTTTAAAAATAACAATTCTAGTCCTGTACTGAAATGAAATGTTCTGTTAAAGTTCTAGAATACAGTATTGTATCACAGATGGTACTGGTAATTTTACCTATATGATTTCTTGACCATTTGCATGTTCCCAGATACTTACAACTTTGCCAGAATGTAGTCATTTAGGATGAAATGTCTCATTGTGAAATGTGCCTCAGGTTGACTTTATTTTTTTATTGATTTTTTTTTTAAGTATCTGTGAAATGGATTTAGCTATATGCAATAATGAGATTAGGGAAATATACGTTTAGTCACTGTTTAAATAAATACCTATTATACCAGCTTCATTAGGAAACTCTAATACCTTTGTGCTTTAGAGCAGGGAATTTGAATTTGGGTGGTGAATGTTCTCTGCAGCAGGGATGCACTTTTTGCCAACCCTACAAATATCTTCACAAATTTGGTAGCATTTTATGGTTTTGAAGGAAAAAAATCTGTTTGCATATGCTCATTAAAAACTGAGTAGAGTTTGGCTACTAACTCCTCTGAAGAGCCCATTTCTATGGGACATGATCTGATGCAGGGGCTGAGCAGGACTTTCCCAGCCATTGCTGCTCTGGAACTGATAGCAGGAAGAATATCTGCCCTTGGCTTTCAGAGCTCCTGGTGCTGCTACCTTAGCATTCTGGAAGAGAAATCAGACAGAATTGAATGAAGAGGAAACAAAAGCTGGACTTGGGCAGGCGAGTGATTGTACCGGAGCCCGGACGGCCCTGTCTTGACAAAAACAGTGTCTGCCTTGTCCAAAGTACGGATGTTTAAGCAAAACCCAGGCCTGTCTCAAGTCTGGTGCATGTAGTACGCAGGCCAGGGTGGGATGGGGGGTTGCTTTGAGAAGCAGAAATGTCTTTGCACAAACATGCACACTCAGCATAGTTGAGAGAGACCACACCAAGAAACAGGAGTAAACTGGTACTGATATATATTATTTCTGATAAGCAAAAATCCACATACAGCCATAAAACTGTTAACCAAAAACATAGTTTTTGAAATACCCTGAGTAGCAGGATGTACCCCAAGTATGGGCATAATTATATCTTACATAACATGTAATCAGTTGGCAGATATTATTAGAACAATCAAGTCAAATATAAATATAAGTGTAGGAAAGTGGGAAGGATTGGAAAAGGTGTCCTCGCTACCCAACTTGCTGCAACTAGAAGTTGAACCTGTTCCTACTGCCCAATGCATGCAGACACCTCTGTGTGGGAAAAGAAAGCGACATTATGGATATACACATACTTATTTCTTTAGTCTTAAAATTGAATAGCTTGTGTATTGTCCTAGGTGTTGGTGGTGTTACATTGTCTGTGCTAACTATCCTGTTTACTGGAATAGCTATATGTAACTTTGCATTGTTTTTCTTTACTGCTCTGTGTCTAATAAAGTTAGAGCATTTATCCTTGGTGTCTACTGGCTCCCTTTGTACCTGATATCTTGAACATATGACAGTGTTACCCTTGGTGCCTTATGCTAACTTATGGCTAAGGGGTTACTAAGATCCAACAATGAGCTGGAAAGGAGGGACACTGGGCATGGATACAAGGGAGTCTGGAAGTGGGGGTAGATTAAGACTGGATGGACAAATAGACTGGATCTGGGATGAATGCAATAGGAGGGTTCAGCGAAGACACAAGACTGGGAAAGGGGCATGTTGGAGGGGACATGAACAGAATGTCTGTGACTACTGAGTCATTTAGTCATCCCTGTGTCTTCATGACCCACATATAGGATGACAACCTACTGCTGCAGTCAGGTACTTTGTTGCTCAAATGGCAGAAGTCTATTGAGGATTTTAAGATTCCAATTGAAGTTGTGCAGAGAAAGGTAATTCAATTTTATGGAGGATTTAGATATTTCAAAACTTAGTTTCATTCTAATTTAGCACAAAACCCAAGCATTTTTAAATTCTCCATGAAAAGTAATGGAATCTTAGATCCAGGACAGTCAGTCTGGTGAGCTGCCATGGAGCGATGGCCCCTGGAAGCCCTGGCATCTCCAGCTATGAGGTGGTATGGCAAGTGGATTGCCAAGGAGCCAGTTATGCAAGATAGCAGGACACATGACTTGTTTCAACTGAGACCTGACTCAGTTCTATTGGACCTATGTAGAAACTACGCTCTCCATGGGACATGTCAGACCAACTGGTAAATGCAAACAACAATTTATTTAATGTTTGAAATTTTTCAAACCAGTAGGCTCTCCTAAAATGATCAGACGTGTGTGTGTGTGTGTATATTATACCACGTGATGGATTTTTTTTTTTTTTTTAGTTTACCATTTTAAAATCTAGAAATTTCCACTTACACAAAATAAATAACATGAAAATGTTAGGAATGAACTACCAATCAATCAACAGCAAATGACATTATTAAGATTACCTTAGTTTGGTCCCTTTGTATGACTGTACAACAAGTTTTTTTTTTTTTTTTTTTTTTTTTTTTTTTTAAATATGATCACATACTACTCTTCTTGAGACCCATGTTTCATTCAGTGCATAGGATAGCCTTGCTTTGGGGATGGGCCATAGCTGAAAAGTAAAGGACACTGTCTATATTGTCCCTCTCGAGTTTGACAGTGTTTGGACCAGGGCCATTCCTAGAGGGCTCAGGGCCTGAGGCATCACCCCATCTTCCAGGCACAAGGCCCATGGCATCCTGCTGCCACAGACCCCACCTTGCCTCTATCCTTCCTCAAGCCCCACTCCTGCTCCACCCTGTTGTCCACTCCCCTGAGCAACATGAGGCAGGGGATTATACGGCCTGGCTCCATGAAACAACTGACTAGAGAATCTCTTTTCCAAAAAGTTTTTTCAGCAATCCAGAAAACCTATATATTTAGAGATCTGCCAGCTGATATCCCCAACAGTCTGAGAAACTAAAGAAAAATATAATCTGGTTTATAGGAGATGTAAAGCATGTAAAGAATGAGGCAGCAGAAGTCTTCCATGGAAAATGAATTCTATCCCTGTCTCGGTCTCATCCACTCTGAGTGCCCAAATATGAGAATCTGGGGATCTGATTGGTAGAAATGCTGAGCACTGGCAGCTGCAATGGAAGTGGCTTTGAACAGATGAAGTGCTAAATATTTTGTAAAGTCAAGCTCTACACTCTTCAAACCGGGAAGTTTGAATCCAACTATGGTGGAAGGAAAACCCTTTTTAATGCAGGGTAATTTTCTGCCTAGAGAGTCATTAGGCATTTAGTCATTCACACAATTTTTATATCCGGTAAAACAACTCCCAAAGTCATGAGTGATCAATGCCACTGGAAAAATGGAGTGTCAGTTTGCCTTCCCACCCTTTGATAATTGACTAAATGTTTAGAAAAATGCACTTTTGCTGGTTAGTGGTAATCTCTCAAAAATGGTAGAGATAAAGTACGACATCGTCAATCTATACGTTCTGAGGCTACATCTAGACTATGGGCTTTTGTTTAGGATACCAGAGGTATCCTGCAAAAATCCCACTGCACTCAAGGAGTGCATTTGCTCTTCTGCTTTTTTTCATGGAAGAACAAACGCTCTTTCAGGGAGCCCTGTATACCTTGTTTCACAAGGCATAAGGGCTCCACTGACACAGGAGGCTTTCCTCCATTTGGCCCCTTCAGTGCTACCCAATTTGTTACATGCGTGTGTGTGTGGGGGGGGGGGGGGTTCGTAATGGTATTAGGATGGTTTCCTGATGCACTCCTCCATTTTTTGGTAGTATGCAACACCATCATCAGTACTTTAAATTACTCTATTGTCAGATCTCCTTCATTTGAAAGAACTACTAATCTGGTTCTTGAGCTGCTTTTTTCTACAGATCCTCTTTTATGAGTTTTCACATGGCATCGCCATTAAAAATGTAATGTACAATGTGTTTCTGAGCAGAGTCTTTTGAAAGCTGAAACTCATCATTGTGAATGGGTAAAGGAAGGTTTTCTGAGCATCCAAATAAGACAGAGGAAAAAATCAAGGACTACAAGCCAGGAACACAGCTGAGGATAGCATGTCTTTTCTGCTAAATTACCAACCCTCCTCCCCCAATAATTCAAAAAGCACATTTCATCGGAAGCCTATATAAAGCTTATCAGGGAGTTTCCGTTGAAAGTTTTTTATTGGACGATGTCATTTTCTCAAAACAAATTTTTCCTGGGAACAGGTCACTTTTGATTACACTTCTGTTAGCAAGATTTCTGAGGCTGGGGATGGGGAAGAGGAAGGAGATACCACACCACATCTGACAGAGTTGCTTGTACCCTTGTGATTAGACGACTCACTTGGAATGCATGTGGGATACCCTGGTTCAAATCTCTGGTCTCAATTCGGCATCCTGGGTGAGTGCCTGAGTTGAAAGGTGCTGGTTTCATTCTAAGGTGGAACATGAAAGAAATGTCGCATGATTGGGACAACAGTCCAGGTCCGCTTCTACATTTGTTTGTTCCTTGTTTAACTTAACATCTTTTGGAAATTTTCACTAGTATTATGCTAGTGTTACAATCACTGTACATTTAATGCCTCCTTTCTCTCTAAGTCAAGTTCTCAAGAGGATGTCTGATTTCTCTCCTTTTTCTGCTCCTATTACTACTTTGTCTCCCTTGTGACACTCTGGACAAATTTCCTCTCTTCTCCTTTGACAGGAGGCTGCCCTGTTCTCACTTGCTGTCACTGTGAGCATCTCATATTGTAACAATCTAACCACTAAACTTTTTGCTGTATGACATTCTCAAAGTTTAAATCTGTCACTTTAATCTCATTAGACCATTCTACTAATTTTAAAGTCTAGTGCCACCATTTCCAGGCATAATAATACTCCAGCCTTTCTGTTAAAAGGCAAGGTAGACTGCCAGCACACCACATGGTAATACCTTCCAGGAATTACTCTAGTCAAGTAGGAAAACCAAAACCATACTCTTCTGTGTGCTTTCACTATAGGTCTCTGACTCTGTCATAGAAATAAGGTTCCTATTTGTCAGCAAGTCAACATTCTGCGCTTGGTGTTAAGAGAAACAGTAGTATAATGACTGAATAGTGGCAAGATTATTTTTTTTCTTCAGGTGCTGGAGAGTGTGTGGTTTCCTGCCAGGTTGGAAAATGCTTTTCAATTGAGATATTCAGCAGAAACCTATAGGGATGGCACTGAAGTTCTTCAGTTATATCTGTGATAGGTTACACGTTGGTTCAGTACTCCTATATTATGATATCCCCCTGTAAGATCTATTGGCTTCCTGAATGGCACTAATCTTCATCAATCTTCTGCAGAGCTGGGGGAAATTCCCCAATTTTAGTGTCTAAAATAGATTATTAATGTCATATAACTATGGGATGTGTTCTGGACATGTATGGCATTAGCTAATCCCTATCTCTCTTTCGAAAGAAAGCTGTGATTTTGATCAGGTCTTCTTTACACCAGAGTTATTAAGCAAAAATGAACTCATTATTCATTTAAACAAAATGAACTGAGGATCCATTGATAGTTTTGCAAAGCCTTCAGTTTTCCCCTTGGATGGTGAGATTCAAACCATCAGGAGTGGGATGGTTTTTTGGGGGAGAGTGGGGTAGAGATGAGGATATCTTTTGTCAAATGAGAATGGATCAAGGCATTAAACTGTAGCATTTTCTTGTTGCTCTTCTCCACCTGAAGAAAGTGTTTCCATGAAAAAGGAACATTTTATTGTTGTGATGTGCAGCTTCCTCACAAGATCACATTTTTTATTCTTTTTGGTTTTTCTATTGCTCTAAAACAGTGATTCTCAAGCTACAGGTTGTGATCTCAAAGTGGGTTGTGACCTCATTTTAATGAGGTTGCCAGGGCTGATGTTAAACTTGCTGGTGCCTAGGGCTAAAGCTCGAGTCCCACCAGCTGAGATCAAGTAGGGCCTCAGGACAGGGATTCAGCCTTTAGGCTGGGTCAGTTGGGCTGGGGTGAATTCAGATTTGGGTTCCCTTCCACTCCTGGGATTGTGTATTAATTCTTATTGTCACAAGGGGGTCTTGCTATCATGATGATTGAGGAACCTTGCTCTTAAAGGAAGGGATGCTCTTGGGCCACAGGAGTGGCAGGAGATTTGGATTATTTTCTCCGTAATTTGGATTATTTTCTGCCACAAATTTGCCGCTTGGTTAGAGGCAAATTGCTTCACCATTGTGCGCTGTGGTTTCCCCTTTGGCAAAATGCTTTGTTACCCCCAACAGATTACTGGTTAACAGGTTTCTCAAAGTGGTTTTGAGAAACACTGGTGTAAGCAAATCCATTTCCCTGAAAGATGTAACTAAAGTTACTAAAAATTGCTAAACAATATTAAAACTGCAATATAGTTGCAGCTAGGTAATCTGGCAAGTCCTGAGTTATTCATGGCTTTTTGTCAGGGCTTGAAAAATACTCTTTCCCTGCATGAATGGGAATTTGGAGCAGGCAAGTTGATTGACTACGGTCAGGGAGCAGACTGAGTCTGAAGCTGCCAGCTTCTTCATTTCAGTTAAGGGGGGCAAGCATAGGAGCGGAAAACCTGGCAGCTGCTGCTCCTTCAAGATTAAAGAAGGGTATCAGGCAGTGGCGGTCCAATTGATCAATGGAACAGAAGGAGGGAATGGATCAATTTGGGTCAGGCATATGGCTAGGTGAATCAATGAATGAGAGTCAGGGTACATTTTGGACACTTGGGAGCACAGCAAACATAGGGATTTACATAAATAAGTAATATCAATTATCTCAGGGTTTGGCAATATGCAGCCTGTGGGACAGACATGATTCGCCAGGGTTAGCGCCTCATGGGGCTGCCAGCACTATATTTACCTGTGCATCTGCAGGTACTGCTGGTTGCAGCTCTGGTTGGCCATGGATCACTGTTTCTAGCCAATGGGAGCATCAGGAGGCAGAACATACCAGGTCACTGCTTCCTGCACCTCCCATTACCCAGGAACAGTGATATGTGGCCAACAGGACCTGCAAGCAGCTGTGCTTGAAAACATGCAGGTAAATAAAGCACTGGCATATTTACCAGGGGATAACACTGCCAAACCACATCTGGTCTGTGGGCCACTTATTGTCTGCTCTTGTCCTATGCATTAATACATCTCCTATACAATGTGTATGTGCTTAACTGATTTATATTATTATGTATATTTTTATGTCTATACAAACAATTCAGACCTCTTCCCCATGCTACTAAAGCTATATGTCGTGTATATCAACTCTGAATGCAACACAGATGTATTTCTGGTGTTTCATGAAAAAGCATAGACTTATGGAACTCCCAAACGGTCAGAAATTGAATGTCTCTCCTGCAGAATCTGGTTAGCAATTATATTAATGTTTAAAAATTTAAATGAGTTGTTCTGTAATATTAAAAGGTGAAATTACATTTTTCATCAGATTTTTTTAAAAGCTACACTAGATAAGTAGTGAGAAGTTCTGATAGAACAAACTAATCTTCCCAAAGTAATTTTGAAGAATACATTTCATTAAAGGCTTTCAGTTAATTTCTTCTTCTATGCCTCTAATCAGTAGAACATAATATTTCATGTTTTACCCCAGACTGCTATCACTTGCTGATTATCTAAGCAAAAGTGTTCTAATTCTGCAAGTATTTAAATGTTCCTAATCTTCTGATACTTTATATAAAATAGTAAATTACAGAAGCTTGAATAATCAAACATTCTATGTAATAATTAGATGACATGCCTCAGAAGTAAAGTGTTGCTTTCAAATCCCTATAAATATATCAAAGGTACAGTAGCTGATTGTCTTTAACAACCCCTCTAATAATGCATGTTCCTAGCAGACGGGGCCTTACAGAAGATGTGGTATACAATTGGTAATGTCAGCTCTACTGATATTATCAGGCAGTGACATATGGGCATCCAGTAATTGCTCTTTGAAAAAGAAATCTACCCATATGTGAATACATTCCCTATTTTTATAATGAGTAGGTTGGTATAACTTTGAATCTTTCTCACAATAATATTTAAATGTGCTTCATGTGCTTAGGGTATTTAAAGTATTTTATAATCTTTATTGTCCTATAACATTCTGAACTTTGGCTTGTGTTCAGAATGTTATTGTCTAATATTACTTTCAGTATAAATGGTTGCCTCCGTGACCCTCTTCCTCAATGTGTAAGGTGAGACAGAAGACAGTGTAAGGGGAAAAGGGTGTGTAGGGAATGATGGAGAATAAACTGAGAAACTTGGGATACAGTGGGAGGTAAGTATATTACGGAGTGGAGGGGTAAAGGAAAGGAACTCTGTGGAAATACCTAGAGGGGAAAAGTGAGAGCGGAAAAACCTGCAAATGTGTGAGAAGAAACAGAATTTGAGAGGGTCTGGAAAATGGAGGGAAATAGAAACAGGAAGGAAGGGCCCAGGAAAGAATTAGAAAACTTAAGAGGATATGGATAAAGAAAAATTACCAGACCACTATTCTAGGGTTTAGTGAGATGAGGTAGAGTCCTCCCCCTAGCAACAGATGAGAGAGATAACAAAGAAGGTTTCTATATATGCGTGTGGTGTTTGTTGAAGTTTGCTATTTTTTTTAACCTGAAATGACCAATCACAAATTGATGATGAAGAGTTGATAGGCTGGTAAGGTCTTCTCTAAGCACCTCAAATCAGATGGCAAACACACACATCATTTTGATGGGTCTGACTTGGAAGTTTGGAATGCATTATTGAAAGCTGGTAGGGAGTTCTTGTGTTTGCAAAGGACAGTTGGTTGTTGGCTTGGAAAGGTTGATTCGATTACCAAAGTGTGCATGCTTTGCTTTTCAAAGTAACAGTTTGGAATATCTCACATACATTAATTAGTTTACAGTGCATATACCACAAGTTACACATCCATAGGGGCCAAACGTGTTGATTTAAATAAGCATAAAATGTACTAACCAGTTAACTCTATCATCTACACAATTAATTAATCCCTAATTTATTTCTTATTTTACTAGAGATGGTCAGAACTAGGGTGATACGTTTTTTTTCAAAACTTGTTTGCATATTTTTAGATGTTTATAAACTCAAAATGAAGGCTTGTTTGGATTCAAGTTCTGACAACTAATTGGTCAGGGATATTAATATTTCATGGGGAAAAGATCTAGGTGTCAATGCTATTTTAGATACTAATTTTGGCTAAGTTAACTATTTGATATCTTCCTTTGCTCCATGTTACCCTTGCCTTAAAAATAATAATTTTTTTTTCCAAATTGAGGATGGAATCAAATTGAATTAATTTTTAAACAAAACAAACCCCTATTATTCAATGTGATACTCTTGTTTTCATACAAGGGGTCACAACCCAGTACTGGGTGATGGAATGTCAGGCACTGAGTCTCATTGCTGCAAGGTGATCAGGTGACCAGTTTGTGGAGGGTGCTAAGGCTGGCTGCCACAGGTTATGCTACATCCCTGTTGCGGCCAGCAATTGGCCTGGCTACTAGGTGTGTTGTGGGGAGAGGGTACTCAGGACTCCGTGCACTGTCCCTGCCTTAAGCACTAGCTCTGCACTCCCATTGTCTGGGAAGCTGATGTTGGCTGCTTTTGAGGTGCAGTATGATCTGCATGCCAGGAGAGGTAAGAAGCTGCCTTAGCACCTCCTGCTGAACTGCTGACTGGGAGCCACTCAAGGTAAAGCTCCCCTGACACCCCCAAAGCCAGAGTCCCCTTCTACCTCCCAAAGCTCTCATCCTCAGCCCTGCCCCAGAGCCCACACTTGAGTCAAATGATTCCGGGTCACAGGCATCATCAATTTACTTCAACTGGGTAAAGAGGAAAAAAAAGTTTGAAATCCACCAATCTAAATAAATATTTATTATTGGTGTGTGAGATGCCAACTTTGAATGCTCAAAAATCATGAGTCAGGCCCATGTACAATCATGGATTCACTTAAAAATCATGCTTATGGGTGTGTGTGGTGGTGTGTAGTTTTTTTTGCAGGTGCACAAACGCTGTGTTGTACAATGGTAAATGGCAGTTGCTGACATTAGACAGCCCAAGTTTTGCATATGGCTATGTTCTGCATTTGAACATGAATAACATTAAAGTGTTTTAAATGTATTAAACATAAAGTGAATTAAACATAAAATGTTTTAATTTAATCCTAAGATTTTAAAATACTTTAAAAGCCAAAAAAAAAAAAAAAATCTTAGCCTTCTCATTGTTAGTAAGCACAGCACTGTAGCATTCTGCTAGGGAATGAATAAAGCAACTGTAACGAATTGTAACTCTCATAACAGCAGTGTATTTTCTTTGACTAGAGGAATGAAATACAAAAGACAGTGTATGTGATGAAATCAGATCCTTTTTTTTTAAGAAATCAAAACCCCCAAAGTGTCAATATTAAGGCTTCTTTAAATAAAAGAACGGCATACCCATTGATATTGAATATTAATTTCATATTTTCAAGATAGGGTCTAATAGAATAAAATATTTACTTGATAAAAGGACAGCTCTACGATAACAGAGATGTTTGTAGCTATATAGTTAAACGATTGGTTCTTGCTATGATGAATTAGTTGCTATGATGAATTAGTTGCACAAGGTTCAGATCACTTAAGACCTACTGCTCCTTCCTCCCCAGATCCCATAAAGATAGAATTTCATGTTGATTTCAGTTCACCAAGGCTAATCTTTACCATGGACCTTAGATAGTGCTCACAGGTCCTTCTGCAACTTCAACCTCATTGAGCGATAGTTATTTGTAGTTTTACAGGCTACACCTAAACTAAGGATCAAAAGGAAGGGTGAAGTGATTTCCTTTTCCCCTCTGCTAGTTGCATTAAGACTTGTCAGTGCAGTAATTAGGGATACAGTCACGGATTTCTCAACACCTCGGAATCAATAGTAGCCTAGCACTGAGAGAGCTTTGCACACAAACTGCAACATTTAGCCTATATTTTTTTTTCCTACAGGGGATGTTGCTATGGGAAACAGAGCAGAAGAGTGGATTGTATCTCTTAAAAGTGGGGGTTTTTTTTTCAACTTTTCATTTAAAAAGCAGACATAGCTCCTACTACATGTATACATACACATACATGCATTTATATATATATATAATGAACACACAAGAACAGCATAAGTCAAAGGGGTATTATTGTTTTGTATAAAATTATGATTTATATAATCTGGATACTTGACAATTTATAAAAGCAGTAATTTTGGAAACTTGTGGTAATGTATGGTAACAACATAAATGTAAACTGAGTTTAAAATTACAGTCCCTAAAACACTGATAAATCAGGGTATGTCTACACTACAAAGTTAGTTCGAACTAAAGGACGTTAGTTCGAACTAACTTTAATAGGTGCTACACTAGCGCTCCGCTAGTTCGAATTTGAATCGAACTAGCGGAGCGCTTAGTTCGAACTAGGTAAACCTCATTTTACGAGGACTAACGCCTAGTTCGAACTAGCTAGTTTGAACTAAGGGCTGTGTAGCCCTTTAGTTCGAACTAGTGGGAGGCTAGCCCTCCCCAGGTTTGCCTGGTGGCCACTCTGGCCAACACCAGGGAAACTCTATGCCCCCCTCCCGGCCCCGGACCCCTTAAAGGGGCACGGGCTGGCTACGGTGCCCGTGCCAGGTGCAAGCCTGCCAGCACCCAGCTAGCAGACCCTGCACCTGGCACGGCACAGAGCCACCCACCCGATGCCCCCCAGCCCACCCCCTCTTGCCGGGACCAGGCTGGCGGCTCCCGGGAGCTTGCCCTGGACCGCAAGAGGCGGGCACCTTCCTGGGCTAGTGCGGACATCGTGGACCTCGTCCACGATCTCCGCACTAGGCACAGGAAAGTGGCCGTCTAGGGCAGGAGAGCTGCCAGCCTGGCCACCCAGGACCAGGTGTGCATGAAAATCAAGGGGGTCCACTGAGACCCCCGACACTGAGCCCTGAGCTTACAATGGCCGTACTGGGTCAGACCAAAGGTCCATCTAGCCCAGTAGCCTGTCTGCCAACAGCGGCCAACCCTAGGGACCCTGGAGGGGATGGACCGAAGACAATGACCAAGCCATTTGTCTCGTGCCATCCCTCTCCAGCCTTCCACAAACTTTGGGCAGGGACACCACTCCTACCCTCTGGCTAATAGGACTCCATGGACCCAACCTCCATCACTTGATCTCACTTCCCTTTCAACTCTGTTCTAGTTCTAGCCTTCACAGCCTCCTGCAGCAAGGAGTTCCACAGGTTAACTATTTGCTTTGTCAAGAAGAACAACTTTCTCTTACTAGTTTCAAGCCTGCTACCCATTCCTTTCCTTTGGTGTCCTCTAGTCCTTCTTGATGGGAACTCAGGAAGAACTTTTATGAATGCACCCTCTCCACCCAACCCCTGCTTTTAGAGACCTCTATCCTGTCCCCCCTCCGTCTCCTCTTTTCTAAGCTGAACAGTCCCAGTCTCTGTAGCCTTTCTTCATCTGGGACCTGTTCCCAACCCCTGATCATGTTAGTTGCCCTCCCCTCTCCCAGCCTTTCTCTTCCCCTCTCCCACCTCCTTTTCCCAGTCTCCCCCAGTTTTTTTCAATAAAGACAGAGTCAATGTTGGAAGGAACGTTATCTTTATTTTGTACATCAATAAGAAGGGGGGCTAAGGAAGGGTAAGTGGAAGGAGGTGAGGGAGGAATGGGGTACGAGCCCCCGATGGGGAGGACTGGGCTGGCTCTGCGGGCTTCTGGGGGTGGAAGCTCTCCTGCAGCCCCCCAATTACTCCCTCTCCCCAGATGGCAGCCTGCGGCAAGTGCAGCCGGGCTGATGGCCGAGTGGTGTGATGTGCCCAGTGTGGGCACTCAGGGCACTCCAAGCCAGAACTTCTTTGCAAGCGGGGCACTCCTTAGAACTGTGTGTCCGGGGTGGGGGTCGGGACCCTTTAAGTGCAGCCCTCGGCTAGCCTGAGACAGCATCTCCATGCTCTAAGTCCTCCTTTTATGCCCTGCCGGCACTGCTTCCGGCCATCCTTAAGCCCTGTTCAGAGTCCACTCAATGTGGACTTACTAGTTCGAACTAGCAAAACGCTAATTCGAACTAGTTTTTAGTTCTAGATGCGTTAGTTCGAACTAGCTTAGTTCGAATTAACTAATTCGAACTAAGTTAGTTCGAACTAGCGCTGTAGTGTAGACATACCCTCATATAGTGCATCACATGACCTAGAGTCTTTCCAATGCAGCATCGTGATGGCATTTTTTTTTTATCTCGGAAGGAATGTGCAATCAGTTAATTGTGTCAGGAGTCATAATACATCTGACATGAGTCAAAACAATATTGTTAATATATCACATGGAGAAACAAGTACAATATGTCAGAAAATAGTAGAGATTCAGGAAGGGAGGGAAATTACTGTCTGAGAGAATTAACAAAGACAACACAATGAGGAGTTTAAATTAGAAATGGGGGGGCATGAAGATGCAATTTGGAAAGAGGTAGAATGAACTGTAAAGCAGCTGTTGCTGCTAGTTACAGTTGTATGAAGTTTCTATTCTAGACCCAACTGCTAATTATAATTGTTAAACTTTTCCCACCTATTCTAACATTTTCAAGTTTAGTCTTTGCCCAAATGCTATGTTTTTGAAAGTCAAAGCATAAACAGATTGCCCAATTTTCCCACTAGAAAAAGGTTCAAGTGAGTGTGTGTGCGTTTAAAGAGAAACTGATTATTTTTGCAGCCTAACTGGATAGGTGCAAACGTCTTTAAATTTAGTTTAAAATAGTCTAATAAATAAAAACTGTTGAGTATTAATGTGAAATTTGGCTTCAGTTTGACCAAGTTATATCTTTCAGAATGACATACCATTCTCCACATGACTGTACATTTGAGGCATATTCACAAAGCAAATAAGAGAGGCTGCATTGTAACTTGGAAATTCAAAGATTCGAAGACCAAAAGGGACTATTCTGATCTCCTTTATAACACAGGCTGTTGGACTTTCGCAAAATAATTTCCTAGAACATATTTTAGGGGAAAAAAAAATCCAGTCATGCCTTAACAATTGTCAGTGATGGAGAATCCACAACGACCTTTGATAATTTGTTCCCATGGTTAATTACATTGTTAAAATTATGTGCCTTATTTCTAGTCTGAATCTTTCTAGCTGAAAATTCCAGGCTTGGATTGTTTTACTCCTCTTTGCTATATTAAAGAGTCTTATTGAATATTTGTTACCCAACTAGGTTGCTAAAGGGTGACTTTATTGGTCTATAATCTTCTCTTTGTTAGACTCAAAGAGCTCTAGCTGTTTAGTTTCACTGAAATTAATGTTTTTGTAACTCTTTAATCATTCTTATGTCTCTCCTGCAAATTCTCTGCACTTTATCAACATCCTTCTTGAACTGTGGGCATCAGGACTAGACACAGTATTTCAGAAGAACTTGCACCAGTTCTAATTACATAGATAAAATAACCTTTCTACCCGTCTACAAGATTCCCACGTTTACGCATGCAAGGCTCACATAGCTTTTGTGGACACAGTACAGGCAGTCCCCGACTTACGCGGATCCGACTTATGTCGGATCCGCACTTACAAACGGGGCTTTTCTCGCCCCAGAGCTCACGGAGGGCGGGTTGCCACCTGTGTCCTCCGGGGCGAGAAAAGCTTCTCCCGGTCTCCCTGGTCTGCTGGGGGGGGTCCAGCAAAGCCACTGGACCCCCCCCCCAGCAGACAAGGGACACCCGAGCAAAGCCGCCCAGGCAGCGGGAGTCCCGCTGCCTGGGCGGCTTTGCTCATTTGCCCCGGAGCCCAGGCAGCGGGACTCCTGCCGCCTGGGTGGCTTTGCTCCTGTCCCCCTGGTCCGCTGGGGGGGTCCAGCAAAGCCACTGGACCCCCCCCCCCAGCAGACCAGGGACACCCGAGCAAAGCCGCTGCCTGGGTGGCTTTGCTCCCTGGCAAATGAGCAAAGCTGCCCAGGCGGCGGCTTTGCTCGGGTGTCCCTGGTCTGCTGGGGGGGGTCCAGCGGCTTTGCTGAACCCCCCCAGCAGACCAGGGGGACAGGAGCAAAGCCTTGGAGCATGCCTGCAGCGGGACAGCCCAGGCGCGCCCAGGCTGTCCTGCTGAGGGTGTGCTCCAAGGCTTTGCTCCCTGTCTCCCTGGTCTGCTGGGGGGTGGGGGGGGGTGCAGCTAGTGCCCCCCCCCCGCAGTAGACTAGGCTTTTCTTGCCAACCCCTGGGGTAGAGCAGCTGGGGGCTGCCGGGTTGGTCCCGCAGCGCCACTCCGGACCAACCCGGCAGCACCCCAGATGCTCTGCCCCAGGCATCCTGATTTAGCCGCTACTGGTCAGTTTCAGCAGCGGCTGAATCAGGATGCCTGGGGCAGAGCAGCTGGGGTGCTGCTTGGTTGCTCCCGTAGCGCCGAGGAGCCGCGCTACTGGAGCAACCCAGCAGCACTGGGTTCAGCTGCTCTGCCCTAGGCGTCCCCAAGTCAGCCGCTGCTGAAACTGACCAGCGGCTGACTACAGGAAGCCTGAGGCAGAGTTGCTCTGCCCCAGGCTTCCTGGAATCAGCCGCTGATCAGTTTCAGCAGCAGCTGACTTGGGGACGCCTGGGTTTCTTAAGTTGAATCTGTATGTAAGTCAGAACTGGCGTCCAGATTCAGCCGCAGTTGAAACTGATCAGTTTCAGCAGCGGCTGACACCAGTTCCGACTTACATACAGATTCAACTTAAGAACAAACCTATAGTCCCTATCTTGTACGTAACCTGGGGACTGCCTGTATTGCTTTGGGAGTTCACGTTGAGCTGGTTAACATGCCGTAATCCCAAACCTTTCAGAGTCACTACTTCCCAAGATAGAATCCCCGATTCCATACATATGGCCTACATTCTTTGATCCTAGATTATACATTCAGATTTAGCTGTATTAAGACACACTTTTTTTTCTGCCTACTCACTGAGGGTACGTGTACCCTACAGAGAAGATTGAAGCTGCTGCTGTCGATCTTCCAGGATTCGAATTAGTGGGTCTAGTGAAGGCCGCTAATTTAAAATGAGAGGGTTCCTGTCATGGAAGCAGGGGCACTCTGGTCTATGTGGAGTAAGGAAAGACTAAGGGAGAGAGTTCTTCCTTCAACTTCCTACAGTGTAGACTGCATCAAAAGCTGAGTTAAGCTACTTCGACTTCAGTTATGCAATTAACGTAGCTTAAGTTACGTTTCTTAATGCGACTTTGTCCTGTAGTGTAGATGTACCCTAAGTGATGCAGATTGTTCTGCTTCAGCAGTGACCCATCTTTTTTATTGTATCCTTTCTTTCATTTTTGTGTCATCCTCAAACTGTCAGTCATGGTTTTATTTTCTTCCAGGTCATTTACAGAAATCTTAGATACTGTAGGGCCAAGAATTGTTCCCTGCAGGATCCCAGTGGAAATATACCTGCTCAATGGTAATTCCCCCATTAATAGTTATATTTAGAGACCTATCAGTTAGCTAGTTTTTAATCCATGCAATGTATGCCATATTAAAAAAACTAGAATGTAGAATTAATGAGTGTCATGTAGTACTAAGCAAATATCTTACAGAAGTCTGTTGTATCCACGCTATTGCCAAACTTACCATATCATCAAAGAAAATTATCAGGTTAATTTGACATGATCTGTTTTTCATAAACACATGTTTACTTCATGAATTACCTTATCCTCCCTTAATGCTTTATTAATAGAGCCTGTACCAGCTGCTCTATTATCTTGCTTGGGACCAACATAAGACTGATGGGCCTATAATTATCCAGTAATCCCATTTACTTTTTTAAAAACTTGGTACAATATTAGCATTCTTCCAGTCTTCTAGAATTCTCACTGTGCTCCAAAATGACTGAAAATAAACAGATCCCCAGCAAAGCCCATGGCTGCTTAATGCGCCCCACCCAGCCAGGGGCTCAGGGCTCCATGCTAGGAGCTGCCTGGCTGGGGGAGAGAACTTCTCCATCAGCAACTGCAGCAGCTCCCTGCTAAGGACAGAGCAGTGAGTCTTTCCCAGCTGGTAGGGACAGTCGCCTCCTTACTGAGATCCACAATCTGGGTGGGGTCCTACAGATTAATTCGATGATTACCTCCTGAAGCATTGAGGGGTGTTCATGCAGAGAAGTTGGTGTATGGACCTGGCTGGAGACTGAAGTCTTCTGTAATTCTACAGAACACTTGCAGTGCAGACAAAGAAGAATTAAAACCTACCTCCTCCTTGTTGCAGTTGAAATCAACTGTCCTA
Source organism: Pelodiscus sinensis (assembly GCF_049634645.1). Lineage (NCBI taxonomy): Eukaryota > Metazoa > Chordata > Testudines > Trionychidae > Pelodiscus > Pelodiscus sinensis. The sequence goes on along the minus strand of NC_134712.1, from coordinate 121,891,027 downwards.
CAATCCAGGGGTCTCATCCATTCCAGGTATCCATATGCATGTGTCTTAAGAATTCAGCATAAATTTGCCATGCATTACTGAAAGAGTAGACCCATACATTATCTCAAGATAATGACTGAGGGTAAGAGGTTTGGCTAATATCTGAATTTGCATTTAGATTTGCCATTGATATGATAATGATCCCTTAAATTTACACTATTTACTGTGCATGTATTAAGTGAAATTTTAAATCTAACATTCAAATATTTCTGCTTTGTTTAATATTCTCCGTTCTAATGAGACCTCTATAGTGGTTTAGTGGGCTGCTTAGAATTCATCTTAATGTCTTAGCTGATACATTTTTTTTATTCAGAGAATTCAATTAAGTTGGAGCTACACTTTCCTACTCTGACAAACTACCTCACTTCATTTCTTTCTTTCTGTAATTACCTTAATGGTTTAGCTGCCTAGTGTTATCCACAGCAAACCAAAAGTACTATGGCAAGTTTATTTTGCAAAGCTTCTAACAGTGAAGCCTTGTTAACCCAATATCAGGCTTCATTGAAACCTCAGCTAGACACTAATAAGCTGAAAAAGGAAATTAGATTTTATAATTACTAACGGTATCTATTTTTCAATGGAAAATGTAAGCAATACCTAACTCCATACACAATGTCATACCATATCTTTCAAATAGTCGTGCAACAACTTCTCTCTTCGCATATCTGTTGTTTTTTACATCTGTAATAGGAACAGCATTTAGTGTGATGTTTGGGGTAACTACTGTGAGTGATGATCATCCAGCCCTTAATGACTTTCATTGAAATTTTATGGCAAGCCATGCTAGTATGAGCCACTAGTGCTGTATAGGAGATTAGGGAGGATTTTCTTTCCTTCTGTTTCAAGTAATCAAGAAGTAATGACTGTTAAAAGGAATAATCTGAAGACAGAAATCAGTTAGAAAGTGATAGTAAATGGGGCGGGGGAGTATAACTGAGGGAAAGGGTGGGTTTCTGTAGACTGTCCACTACTTTCAGTGCTGTTATAGCAAATATACAACAGAGTCTGGTTGAAAAATTTCAATGAAAAATGTTTTTCATGGAAAATAGAGGCGTTAAAAATAAATGTTGGCCAAACTGAAGAAAAAAAATTGAGTAGAAATTTTCATATTTAGTAAATTGGCAGATTTTGGTCTTTCTGTATCATCTTTTCTCTCCTTACCTCAGTTTTTGAAAAGAAAACTCAGGTTTTGGCCAAACTCTTCTGGTTTTCAGTTTTTGAAAACCATTTTCCTCCAATGTTTGTTTTCAATGTTTCAAGTCAATTTTTTTTATGAAAAATCTTGAAAGCAACAATGTTTTAATCAAACTTTCTATGAGGAGTTTTTAACTACCACATATATAAAATATTTCCTACCTTTAGACTATTTCCTATTACATGAAAAAGTATAATGTAATTTAATATTTGTTAAACACATTTTTGCTGTATCCCTATACTTGGTATAATTCTTCTTCAAACTTCAGAAGTTGTGGATGCATGTAGGTGGATCAGGCCTACTGTGTTAGACACTGTCAAAACGCAAAATAACTCTTATAATGAAAGTATTTTTATTGTGATCTGTCTAAATACAGAATACCAGGAAAAACTCCTTCTCTTATGAATTAAGAATTCGAGAAGTTCTCTAAATGTATGAAGTATCCCACACACTAATTTGCATGTAACTCAATTTCGTTATTTCAGAAAGATGACTAAAATTCACAGCCCTGAAGGGCTGTAGCAACAAATGTTGATGCTTTTGTCTGTTGGACACTAATACAGCAAAGAATCCTTTCAGGTTCTGTGATGTTTTGTCTCTATTACCTAATAACAGAAACTAGAGCCCAATAATGAAATAGTCTAGGGCAGATTCTTAAAATACAAAGCAGTTGCAGACAAATCAGTTACCATTTCCACTCCAGATACTCGGAAATAATAGCATTTCAGCCTCTAACTCTTATTTTTGCAAGTATCCGTGTGCAATAAAAGGATTTCTATGCAGTACTTGCTTACTAATTCTAATAAATGAAAATGAAGCTATATGTCATACTGATTATTTTGAGTCAATTTATATGGCTTGTGAAATATCAACAAATAGTTTTTAATATTGGTCTTGGGACTATCCCACATGGCTTGTTTTTATCGTGCTGTCCTTTAGATGCTGAGACAATTCTATTATTTGCTCTTTGGAAATTCATGTGTATTCAGAGAGGTTTAAATGACAACACAATATTGTCATTACCGGGCAAATTAGTCGAAACAATAGCAAAGAATAAAATTGTGAAGCATGTAGAAGAACATAATTTGTTGGGCAAAAGTCAACATGGTTTCTGTAGAGGGAAATACTGTCTTTCTAATCTATTAGAGTTCTTTGAAGGGGTTAACAAATATGTGGACAAGAAGGATCGAATAGATATAGTATACTTAGATTTTCAGAAAGCCTTTGACAAGGTTCCTCACCAAAGGCTCTTATGTAAATTACACGGCCATGGGATAAGAGGGAAGGTCCTTTCTTGGATTGAGAACTGGTTAAAAGACAAGAAACAAAGGGTAGGAATAAATGGTAAATTTTCAGAATGGAGAGGAGTAACTAGTGGTGTCCCCCAAGGGTCCAATCCTTTTCCTGGGACCAATCCTTTTCAACTTATTCACAAATGATCTGGAGAAAGGGGTAAGCAGTGAGGTGGTAAAGTTTGCAGATAATACCAAACTGTTTAGGATAGTCAAGACAGAAGCAGACTGTGAGGGACTCCAAGAAGATCTCACCAAACTGAGTGATTGGGCAACAAAATGGCAAATGAAATTTCATGTGGATAAGTGTAAAGTAATGCACATAGGGAAAAATAACCCCAACTATACGTACAGTATGATGGGGGCTAATTTGGCTACGACCAATCAGGAAAGATCTTGGAGTTATCGTGGACAGTTCTCTGAAAACTTCCACACAGTGTGCAGCGGCGGTCAAAAAGGCAAATAGGATGCTAGGAATTATTAAGAAAGGGATAGAAAATAAGACCCAGGAATATCTTACTGCCCCTGTATAAAACTATGATACGCCCACATCTTGAATACTGCGTACAGATGTAGTCTCCTCACCTCAAAAAAGATATTTTGGCCTTGGAAAGGGTTCAGAAAAGGGCAACTAAAATGAATAGGGGTTTGGAATGGGTCCCATATGAGGAGAGGTTAAAGCGACTGGGACTTTTCAGTTTAGAAGAGGAGACTGAGGGGGGATATGATGGAGGTATATAAAATCATTAGTTCCCCAAATAGAAGAACTAGAGGACACCAAATGAAATTAATGGGTAGCAGGTTAAAACTAATAAAAGTAAATTCGTCACACAGTGTGTGGTCAGCCTGTGGAACTCCTTGCCAGAGGAGGCTGTGAAGGCTAGGACTATAATAGAGAAGCTAGATAATTTCATGGAGGTTAGGTCCATAACAGGCTATTAGCCAGGGGATAAAATGGTGTCCTTGGCCTCTGTTTGTCAGAGGCTGGAGAGGGATGGCAGGAGACAAATCGCTTGATCGTTGTCTTCGGTCCACCCTCTTTGGAGCACCTGGTGCTGGCCACTGTGGGCAGACAGGATACTGGGCTAGATGGACCTTTGGTCTGACCCAGTACGGCCATTCTTATGTCTGCAGCTGTGTGGGTGTGTGCGCCTTATCTCTTCCCCTAATTGCTCTCAAATGGTCTTTATAGATACCATACATTCATGGCTGTCCTGTACAGTTATTAACATGATGGCCTTCTGAGCTGATGAAACAATTCTTCCTTCTGTTTGATATGGAAATTGCCTAACAATCCCTACAGTTCTGGAGCCACCTTTCAGCTACCATTCTGACTCCTGCAATCCTCAAAGACACAATTGGAAAGCGCAGAACTAGAAGAGACACTATTCGTTTCTTAATATAACCAGAGTTGTATAGATATAATCTCAAAGGTAATGTTCTTCTTTATTAAAGACTGAAGTGATGAAGTAAAAGTCACATGATTAAGTTGATGTATTCGTGAATCCAGCATGTAGAGTGCAGATACACTTCCAATCCATAGTATCATCTTCCTGTTGCTGAATTAAACCTAAATTATGCACTACTTCTATTATATTTAATATTAAATACTGGAGTGGAAAGGTTTCTTTTGGGGTAAGATGCTGTGCTGGAATTCCGGTTTTCTGGGGTCATTTCCCGACAGAATCAGCCATTTCTGTGTGACTCTGGGCAAGTCCTTTAACCTCTTTGTGTCTTTGTCCCCATTTTTACAAATAAAGAACAATGCTTTCCTGTTTCATGAGGATAAATGTATTGGTGTATTGTGAGGAGGTCAGATTCTGCGGAAGAAAGGCTATGTAAGTACATAGATGGGGCAGGTGTGTGTGTGTGTGTGTGTGTGTGTGTACACAAAATTACATTTGTATTACTGTTCCCTGGATTTCCTAAATTAATGCAATCTTTTAGATTCTAAGAAGATATCCTTTTATTTGACCCGTCCACTTTCCTGTACTTACACATGTTAGCTGCCTTTATCTGCCATCTTGTGGTTTGTTAGCTCCCTCTCAAGTGCATAAGTATGTATGTGGATTATGTATTTATTTTATGTAATTACTGCAGTACAATCAAATGATTTTGGGATCCTTTGTCTGCAATACTTGTGTTTTCATGCAATACTTGCTTATTAATATTAGTAAATAAAAGTGAGATGGCAAAATCAGCGAAATACAAAGCAGTTTTTTTTATTGTTTTCCCTGATACTCAAATGTATTTATTACAAATAAGCATTTTATACATTTGCATAATGCTGGCTTTTTTTTTTCTTCTTCATAAACAATTCTCTACTTTTAAAACTTTACAGCAATATTATTTTTCTGCTTGAAAAAAATCAGATTTAGCTCTAGGACAGAGAGATTAATCCGTGCCAATAGATGCATTTACATCAGAAGCAGCGAACTGCCATATTGGATCAGATCATTGATTTTTATCTAATCTAGTATCCTGTCTCTGACAGTGACTAATGCCAGATGCTTCACCATAAGGTGCAAGATACCTTGTAATGGATAATTACGAAATAAACTGCCCATGGGAAGAGGGAATTCTTCCTAAACCCCATTAATTAATATACCTGGAAGATGAAATTTTACACTTCTTCTTCATTTTAACCAATATTATATACCTAGTGCTCCAATAACTATCAATGAGAAGAACCTTTCAATAGATCAGGACTTGTCAGCAAAGCCTAAACCAAATAAACTGGAATAGTAAAAAATGTAGAACAAATAAAATTGAAGTTGCAATACCTAGTCTTTATTTCACCAATGAGCTTTTGAGCTAAACTTTTAACTGGCTTCAAATCTATCATACACGTGTTACCAAAAGAGTTATCTTCTTGCAATTGGGTCTCTGTTGCTTGCATCCTTGTGCTTATATGAAACTCTGTCACACTAACTGAGAGTCTGCTTATGTTGTATGCACAATCATTTGCATAAGTAAATATGGATTACTTGTGTTTCCTGCAGTGTTGATTGACTGAGGATTGGAGTAGGGATCCTTCAGAGCTGAAAGCATAAACCTCAGTGACAAACTAAAAGACTAATTCCTTCTAGCACTAACTGTTAGTGTTCTATGTATAGATCATGAACAGACTGTGATGCATACCATTTGCTGAACTGTAGAGTAACACTCATGTAACTTTTTTTTGCACTCACAGAACCACAGACCTGAGGCAGAAGGTCTGTAATAGTGTAGAAGAAACATGTTGGCATGGTTGTGAGGACTGGATCCAGCAGTTGTCACTAGTTTACGATGTAGTATGGATATTCAAACCCAGGAGTAAAAATATTGAGTCCGCAACCCAGGTAGGGTCGCACAGACCACGGTTCACAGTGCAATATATTCATACCTTACATGGCTGGTTCAGTTTCTGAGGCTGGCTTAGAAAGTTTGACATAGTGTGCACAAGAGTAAGTGGTGTGTTCTGAATCAGAAAGTTACAAAAAAGACTCTGCTGTTCATTTAATAATCACTTTGAGTATGAAGAAAAATATGTATGCATCTTTTGGAAGGGCTGACCTTTAAAGAAACATAAATCTACCAGCAGTGGTGATCTTTTACAGCGGCATTTATCTGAAAGGAGTTTAAGATCACTGTAGTCCTATATTTGTAATTGTTAATAATTACCCGTTCATTTGATAAAGACGTAAAATATATTATTTTGTATTGGTCTATGGAGCCAGTTCAGGTAAGAGGACTCTAAAACTGAGCATATTTCTTACCCCAAATGTGGTCAAGACTACATTCTAATACAAAAGAGATGAGCTTAACAGAACATACTGTATAAATATCTTATAAAGCGTTGGAACACTCAATAATTAATTTTCAGTGAGGAGATGCTTTCATTTCAAAACAGAATAACATAAAAGAGAAAATTTCCCCAATTAATTTAATGAAAAGGAATGGGACAGCACTCTTTAATGAATACTCGAGAGAGGGTTGTTTTGGCACACCTTATAACTTAAATATGCAGATTTCGTGCTGGGATATTATAGTAAAGAACAAGGAAATCATCACTCCTCCAGTTTTGTTGTTAATTCAGCTTGAGGCCCAGCAGTTCAGTCTTGCTAAATCATTCCCTATCTTTAAATTTTAATTAAACCCCAAACTATAAGGCACTGGGAACTTCAGCCTTTAAAAACTGGGGGAGGGAGAGGCAGAATCTTAAGAAAATAATTGCATGCAGCTTCCTACCGTTTCTTTGTCTGCAGGTCACTTGTACCTCCCACACAGAAAAACACTGCCCACTCCCTGCAGTAAACTCCTATTGGTGATTCTCACTGAAATCAATGGCAAAACTGTCAGGTCAAGATTGTCCCCTTAGAATCTGTGCAACTTTCAAACCATAACAAACTATTCATGTTGCTCTTTTTGTTGCCAGTATTCATCACACTTCTGTTTTGGCTTGCTGTACATTGCCAACACAATGTCATATCTCCATTGCTAAAAAATACAAGGGAAATAAAACTAGTTTAACACTAACGGTGCCCAACCAGTAGACATAAGGAGGGGTAGCAGCTTATCCCTAATCACACGGATGAAGACTTGTATTGTGAGTACACAGCCACCTAAAGCAGTGAGAGAGTAGGGAGCTGACGGCTACCTAGGGGTATCCTGGGCTGCAAAGAACAGTTTAATGCCTTCCCTTAGTATAAGGAAGACTTGTCTAGACCTGCTTAGGAGTCGGCTCTCAACACCACAGGTGACTTGAGCACTCCCACACAGGCTTCATGCTCGCTCTACAAATTAGTGATGGGCACTGCCCTTTTCCCCCTTTCCCCCAGCAAAACAGACCTTTCCAGATGCTGCTCTATTGAACATTAACAGTACTTACAGGTTTGCTGCTTCTAAAGGAAGAGGGCCCCACAATTTAGCAGTTCCACCTCAGATCATGGTTCTTCTGAAGACACAGAACTTGTCTAAGTTTTTATAGTGAAAATAAGTAAACATTTATTTAATGAAGTATAGAGATACAAGGAACTTTATCTCTGGTTCCTATTGTATAGCCCAGATACTCTCGTCTAAAATATTGATCACCATTATTTTCCTGCCAGCCAGGCTATGATCTCCTCTTCATTAGACAAGATGTGCTATCAGTGTTTTCTCCTCCGTAAAAGATAAAATCATGCCATCTCTTTAAGAATAAGTCAACAACCATATGTTATAAGAGTATATCTATCTATCTACAAAGTGTGTGTGTGTGGTTTCTAATCCTACAGTTCCATCATTCCCCAAGTATGATTCAATCTTTTCTCCGTGTGAAATAAGATCTAAATTATTCTGTCTGGTTCTTAAGGAAGCTAATGTACAGAGCTCTTCGATTCAGTTAAATTAAGGTTTGTTAGGCCAGCAGTTATTTTACTGTGAAGTACTTTAATTAGGGAAGTAGGACTGTGTTAGAATTATTAAAGTATTTGAACATCCTTGAACAATCATATTAAAAGACAGGGACAACATCCCATGATGATCAAATGCAAAAGAAAGATGATGTGAATTCACACAGTGGATTAGCAAAACAGAAAATTTAAACAACCTTGAATCAACCCTTCCTTTTACATATAACTGGAAAGAACTTTATCTCCATTTGTGTTTGGCTTCTGAATAAAGGGACCTACCAGCCACTCCTACAAGAGGGGAAAAAAAACACAGGAAGGAGAGTTCCTATGCACATCACAGTGTAGTGTTTTTCATGCGCTACCTCTTCCCTTGCAAGGGATGGGCTTATTGCCAGAGAAGGGGAGAGAATACAATCCTCTAGTAAGTATGTGGGTAATCCAAGATCTCCAGAAAGTTATGCAGACCTTGAGGGAATCTATGCAAGGCTTATTTATCCAAAAGTATGTATACATCCCATACCTAACACAGTGGTACCTGAGCTATCCTCTATGCACTCTACTCCCTTCCCACTTGCAGTTGGAGTCAAATTGTCAGTGGTAGCTTGCCCTCAAACTGCACACAATTCCTCCTCTTCTAATCTCTGATGGTGGGGCAAGAGCAATCAAGAAGCAGGAATTAATATCCTGTCGTCGTATGAATTGTGATAAAGCCCCGCATAGAGATTATGCCTTGGGTCACAGTCCATTCCTGTGACTCAGGTACACCTTGAGGTCAACTTAATGCTATTAAATTCACCAAAGAGTGCCATTTGAGGTCTCTCAGAAGTCAGTAGCTTCATGGGTCATCAAAAATGTTTCTGCGGGAAATAATTTACAAGACACGTAAAATATTATGTTCCAAAGTAAATTTTGTCACAAGTTGAGTAGACCTTGAGGCTTATCTTGATTGTAAAACAGGGAACTTCCATGGAGACAGACTAAATGTATTGTCTAGGACAGGTGCAGACCTGAGAATTTACAAAGACAAAGGAAACCTAAAATGTGCATGAAAAGGGGACTTCCAGGGGTAAAAGACAATAAGTAACTAACTACATATATGGTTCATCTTCATTAACATTGAGCATAATTGGGCAAATATAGTCATAGATAAGATTTTTCCATGACTGGATCTCGAATAATGTAAGTTTCAAATGCTGTGGGAGAAATCAATTTTTTTCTCATCAATGAAACAGTAAAGATAGCTTTCTTTTCCATAGAAATAAAGATATCTAGTGGGAAAGATGCATATGGGAAATTAGACCTATTTTCTTAAGTCTCCAAAAGGTTAAAAAAAAGTTGCAACTTGCATTGTTTCTTTGTAATCTAGTTTTCAGCAGACATGAAAAAGTTTGAGGAGTTTTTAACAGAGTAATTGTGTACCATTGCATAGCAAAAGTATGTAAAAAAATAAATGGTGAAGAATGCTGCACCAGAATAAAATTGAAAACATCAGAGAAGGTAGAATAGCATGATCCAAGTCAGAATCTGGTTAGGTCAAGAAAAGTTAATCCCTTATTTTTTAATAAAGTTACTCTTAGATCTTTAATGAAAACAAGTGATCAGGATCTTGCTTTCCCTTTCCTGAAAAACAGCACTTCCATCATAGTGCACATTGCTGAGTCATTGATTCAGAAACGGGTAAGAAAGGTACCCAACTATATCAGCATCACCACCAGGGGCAGATATAGGGCAGGGCGAACGGGGCGGCTGCCCCGGTCCCCGCGCTTCAAAAGGCCTCGTGCATGCGCCGTGGCGCCGCTGCACATGCGCCGTGGCAAAGGGGGGGTCCTGCGGACTTACGCTGCCTGGGGCCCCGCAAAACTGTCATCTGCCCCTGATCACCATCACATCCTACAACTACTACATTTTTCTTCAAGTCTTCGAATCACACACTGCTTATCTTGGGAGAGCTGATATGGTCATATTACTGTTTGGGTTGACAGCAAATGGACTCAGAATGCAATTCTTCAGCAGATTTGAAGTTGAAAGGAATTTGGGAAGAGCTCACGTTTTTCTCAGGTCCTAAAAAACAGGAAGTCTATTTCAAAGACCAACAAGTTTGAAATTTTAGTGGAGCCTGACTTCAGAAAAGATTGCTCCCTTAAATGTAGGGACGCAAGAATGTACAAGTAAGAATGCCTAGACTTGGATGATAATTTCTTCTTAAATTGTGTTACTCCAAGAAATGCATCCCTGACATCTGTAAGGGAAGAAAACAACTTGTGAAAAACGTTTTAAAGATATGCTTTTGGGGGGAGATTTAGTTCCAGTATTAAATCTTCTTGCAAGATATGGAATTATGCACTAAGCATACAATATCAAAGCTTTCTTAGTGGCATGGAAAAACTTATTTTTTTTTTAATAGCACCATTCTATGTATTGCAGTAAATTTGTGGAATTGTCTACTAATTTCTCATTGGGTATCAGTCCTTAGGTCATATTCCCTGAGTAGTACAGAGGCTGGATCTCACTAGAGAACCTTGTGACACTAATCAATAATTAAGATATTGGCAGAGTTCCTATCCAACAGAGGGAAATTATGGATCCATGACTCTTCTAGAAATGTCAGAAGGTGACAATTCAACTGAGTCATTGCTGATTGCTTCTCTGCTGTCACAGAATCCTTTAAGGTTTCAAACCTTCAGGGAAAATTTTCAAATTATGCTTTGCAAGATGTAAAGTGTCAACCAACATGTCATGTAACAGAACAGATAATAACTTTATCACTTGGACAGAGCTGAGATTAAAAAAAAATTAAAATGCTGTATTCAGATTAAAATGACAGTTGTCATTGATTTAGTATTTTAGCAAAGAAAAGCATGGGGAATATGTCTATTATTCGTGTTTCAGCTTTTGTTTTCCACATTTTCCTTATTTTTAATATTTCCAAAATGAAATACCAGTAACAATCTATTTGATTAAGGCATTAAAGACAATACATGTAGGATAGTGATCTTTCTTTCACGTGTAGCAAAAAGATGTAATTGGTAATATTCAGTGAAGCAGGGTTTGGTTTTTTTCCAAAATTGGCTTGCTCTATTTTGATAAGTGTGGGTCAAAAAAAAAAAACTTTGGTTGGGACGATAGTGTTAGTCTGAAAGTCTCCTAGAGTATGTCTACACTACAAAGTTAATTCGAACTAACGGACGTTAGTTTGAATTAACTTTTGATAGATGCTACACTAGTGCTCCGCTAGTTCGAACTTAATTCGAACTAGCGGAGCGCTTAGTTTGAACTAGGTAAACCTCATTCCATGAGGACTAAGCCTAGTTCGAACTTACTAGGTTGAATTAAGGGCTGTGTAGCCCCTTAATTCGAACTAGTGGGAGGCTAGCCCTCCCCAGCTTTCCATGGTGGCCACTCTGGGCACCACCAGGGAAACTCGTATGCCCCCTTCCCGGCCCCGGAGCCCTTAAAGGGGCACGGGCTGGCTATGGTGCCCGTGCCAGGTGCAAGCCTGCCAGCAGACCCTGCACCTGGCACGGCTCGAGCCAGCCACCCGATGCCCCCCAGCCCTCCACCTCTTCCCAGAACCAGGCTGGCGGCTCTCGGGAGCCTGCCCAGGAACGCAAGAGGCGGGCACCCGCCTGGTCTAGTGCTGACATCGTAGACCTCGTCCATGACCTCCACACTAGGCACAGGAAAGTGGCCATCTAGGGCAGGAGAGCTGCCAGTCTGGCCACCCAGGAGCAGGTTGGCATGAAAATCAAGGCGGTCCACTAAGACCCCCAACCCTGAGCCCAGAGCTTAGAATGGCCGTACTGGGTCAGACCAAAGGTCCATCTACTCCAGTAGCCTGTCTGCCGACAGCAGCCAACCCTAGGTACCCTGAAGGGGATGGAACAAAGACCGTGAACAAGTCATTGTCTCGTGCCATCCCTCTCCAGCCTTCCACAAACTTTGGGCAGGGACACCATTCCTACCCCCTGGCTAATAGCACTCCATGGACCCAACCTCCATGACTTGATCTCACTTCTCTTTAAACTCTGTTCTAGTTCTAGCCTTCACAGCCTCCTGCAGAAAGGAGTTCCACAGGTTGACTATTTGCTTTGTGAAGAAGAACTTTCTGTTACTAGTTTGAAGCCTGCTACCCATTCCTTTCCTTTGGTGTCCTCTAGTCCTTCTATTGTGGGAACTAATGGAGAACTTTTCTTCTCTCCACACCACTCATACTTTTATAGACCTTTATCATATCCCCCCTCCGTTTCCTCTTCTCTAAGCTGAAAAGTCCCAGTCTCTTTAGCCTTTCTTCATATGGGACCTGTTCGAAACCTCTGATCATTTTAGTTGCCCTCCCCTCTCCCAGCCTCTCTCTTCCCCTCTCCCACCTCCTTTTCCTAGTCTCCCCCAGTTTTGTTCAATAAAGAGAGATTCTATTTTTGAACACATGTTTTCTTTATTTTGTACATCGGGAAGGGTAAGTGGAAGGAGGTGAGGGAGGAATGGGGTATGAGCCCCGATGGGGAGGACTGGGCTGGCTCTGTGGGCTGCTTGGGGTGAAAGTTCTCCTGCAGCCCCCCGATTGTCCCCTCCCACCGGATGGCAGCCTGCGGCAAGTGCAGCCGGTCTGATGGCCGAGTGCTGTGATGTTCCCTGTGTGGGTACTCCAGGCAATCCAAGCCAGGACTGCTTTGCAAGCGGGGCACCCCTGAGAACTGTCTGTCAGGGGTGGGGGTCGGGTCCCTTTAAGCACAGCCCTCGGATAGCCTGAGACAGCATCTCCACGCTCTAAGTCCTACTCTGATCCCCTGCCGACACTGCTTCCGGTCATCCTTAACCTCTGTTCATGGTCCTCTCAATGTGGACATGCTAGTTCGAATTAGCAAAACGCTAAGTCGAACTAAGTTAGTTCAAATTAGTGCTGTAATGTAGACATACTCCTATATAGTAAAAAATAAATGACTTACTTTATTACATCTGATGTTGCTTTGTTTGACTTTTCCTTTTTGGAAATATAAACCAGATTCTCATCTCAGTTAAGCTGGTAGAAATCTGATGCAGCTGAATTGGCTTTACTGGGGCTATGATTGGATCTACACTGAGTTAACTGAGCAGAATTTGATGCTGTGTGTATACTCAGAAACATGGTTAGGAGGCACATTTTTGAAGGAAGACTCAGTGTGTTCTGTTTCCGTGTTGGGGGCTTAACACAATGAAATATTGGAGTATGTTTGTTTAAAGAAGCTGATTGCAATATTCAGTAGTATTTTAACCTATGCCTTAAGTAAGACAACATAATCTACATAAAAATAGTACTGTCAAACAAGCTACCTGAATAGGATTCCCAGACACATTATTAAACAAATATCTTCTAACACAATTTTATATTGAAATGAATGTTTAACATGAATCAGCTTATTCATTGATGAAAACTGTCTTCTGTTCTTATAAAGATGTATTAAAATTGTTACAAAAGTAGACAGCATAGGGTGTAAATTCTGTTTAAGGTGGATATCTATTACAATCTGTTAAAGGTTAAAATTATGTTTTATCAGGAAAAATGAAACCGCTTATAAATATTTTGTAAAACATATTGAAGGTATAATATTCAGCATATAAGTTTTTACATTCTTGTTTCATTGCTAGATACTTGTTAAACGCTCTTAGGGATTCAGCAAACTTTGCTTGAGACTCTGCCATTACAGAGAGCCCGATACTATTCCAATTTCACTTTTGTAGGCACCCAAAATGAGGATTAGGGTGTGAAGCTGTTACTCTTTTTTTCACTTGATGGAGCAGACAAAATCCCCGAGTTTGTTCTTCTTTGGTACAAGACAATAAATAGTTATAGCATCACCTTCTTTCACAGGTGTTATAAAGAGAAGAATACCTGAGCCGGGATATGTCAATTGTCCTCTCTTCATTTTGTAGCTTGGGGCTATGAAAGTTTTAGCTTCTTAAAGTGAACACTAGGTGCTGTGCATATACTCTGCATAAAGTGAGAAAACAAAGCCCACCCTTAATGAGTCACTGCCATTGGAGGACACAGACACTAAATGTCTTTCAATTGAATTTACTATTTTGTGAAGGGGGACTCTTGTGTTTGGCCTGTGGACTAAACTGGAACCGTGGGAATCGATCTTCCTGGAGAGTGAGTGATAAGAGACATAGGCAGAGGGGAGACTATGTTCTAGGGAGAGCAATCTAAGACAAGGCTACATTCCTACCACCTGTAAGATAAAAGATTAGTAAACACACAAAAATATTACTGCAAATCTGATTTTGTGTGTGTGTGTGTGAGAAATTATTATGGTTTGGTCTCTCACATACATCTAATTTGTCTGACGTTCAGAGTACTCACAGCTTACAATACATTAACTGGAGCTGTTGTATATGTGGGGTTTTTTTTAAATCATATGGAAGACTAAATCCGTTAGGATCTGTTCTGAGTGCCACATTTACCAAAGTTCTGTGTGGTAGGCCATGTCTCTATTCTGCTTTCGCAGCACAATGGGATCCAGATCCAAGACTGGGGCACTTCAGAAATAATAATGTACCTGCTGCAAGCTGATACGAACACCTTCCTTTTCTGCTTATCTCATGTTTAAAAAAATCTGGGTTGGTCTATGGCCTGCACTGCACATGCAATAAAATAATAATCCTCCAGTCTGATTCAAGAACCCTGTTTTCACACCAGAAACACAATATCAACATACTCCAGCTGCCATCTCCCTTCCTACCCCATTGCCATCTATTAAAAACAAATCCTTGACTGCCACTTGACAAATGGAGAGAAAATGGGTGAGGTAATATCTTTTACTTGACCAACTTCAACTGGTAAGAGAGACAAGCTTCTGAGATTACTTGGAATTTTTCTTCAAATCTGGGAAACTGAGGCATGGCACCACATAAGTTTGAAAGCTTTTCCCTCTCACATGTAAAAGTTGACCCATTAAAAAATATACTACATCCACCTTTCCTCTCTGGGGTCCTGCCACCGACACCACTACAATCACACTGCATATCTTTGTGACAATGACACTCCAGAAGTTAGTTCAATTGAAGTCTGCTGCTAGTTTGGTTGGTGCTTGTGTTTTAGGGTGTGGAATTGGAGGGTAGGAAGGTCTGTGACAAGATGGCGTGTCACGTGATTACTACTTGTATCTGGTTGCAGGACTGCTAAAAACAAGTTAGGCTCTGGTAGCTCTGTAAAGAGTCTGTGTGCTTTCTTCTCTGAGACAGACACTACAGCTGTGTCTACACTGGCATGATTTTGCTCAAATACTTTTAACACAAGAGTTTTTGCATTAAAGTATTTGTGCAAGAGAGCATCTATACTGACGTGCTTTGCGTAAAAGATTTGCTTTTGCGCAAAAGCATCCATGCCAGTGTAGACACTTTCTTGCGCAAGAAAGAAAGCTCTGATGGCCATTTTAGTCATTGGGCTTTCTTGCACAAGAAATTGATGTTACCTGTCTACACTGACCTGTTGTGCAAGAGTATTTGCACAAGAAGCACTGATTTCATACAGTAGAACGTCAGTGTTCTTGTGTAAATACTCATGGCCAGTTTAGACAGGCAGCAAGATTTTGCACAAAATTTTGCCAATATAGACAGCCTACATGTGTTTAGTAGAAAGTCTTTTAATGTTCTGACAGCCACAACGGAAGTTAACTTTAACAAAGCCAGGGGCTAAGCCAGGCCCTGATGATAGTTGAGCCACACCTGCATTGAATCAGGTGATCCCAGGATAAAAAGAGCAGGAGGCACTGGAGACAGCAAGAAAGCCCCTGCAGGTAGGATGGCCAACTGTCCCGTTTTCAACTGAACACTGGGTTGAAAAGCGACCCTCCCTCGCCAGGTGAAAATGAGGGAGCAAGCGAAGGAGGGAGGGTGATGGAGAGTGAATGAGCAAGCAAGGGAGAGGGGTGGAAAGCAGGCAAGTGAGAGGGAGGGGGGATGGTGTGAGTAGGATTGAGCATCAGAGGTATTCATTTTTGTTTGGTCAGGAGATTGGCAAAGCTACTTGCAGGGCTGTGAGTCAATGGGGGGAGGGGGAGGTAGGGACGAAATGATAGACGAAAGCTTAAGAAGCAGGAGAATCTCACCAGGCAGGGAGACCTGAGTGAGAATACACAGATGATCTGGGATAAAGACTAATTTTTGTGGTATTTTGGGTTAACCAGGGTTCCTTGGGGCCCACAGGTCAAGCATCTATCAAAGGACTAAATACTTGGAACTCCACATGGGGATTGTTTAAACCTTCTTCTGAGCTGGCAGTTCTCAAAGGGTTCCAAAAAGGGACAAACAGAGGCAGGGGTCACAGAAATCTCATAGACAGTTCTCTCCCACCCACACAGAGCTGCTACATGAGAGATCTTACAGCAGCTGCCCAATTTATACATAGGCTTACAATGACAACAGGAGAGGAGTTGTGTTTGGATTTGATTTGTACAAAGTCTATATACTAGTCAGGTCCAACATTATGCTTCTCTTCTGTCTCCTCTTGTGTGCATACATGACAAAAATTTAGGGGCCTGTTTTGTTTCCTGATTCAACGGCTATACGATTCTATGCTTCTGCAAAACTTGCATAATAAACATTCAAGTGTAAGATATTACCCCTGAGAAATGCTTGCATGGAATGAACAAAGCTTCTTGTTTTTTCTAATTATCAGGTCTTCACCTATGTGTCAGGCTGAATTGTTCTTATGCTGCTTAAGCATGAATACTCGTTTTTCTCACGGCTTTCTTGATAAATCTTGGCAGAGAAGGAAGAGCTTATTCCACTTCACAGTGCTGCTCCTTCCCATATGAATGACAGTAATACTTCACGACCTGCTAAGCCCAAGTGTGATGCCTTGCCCTACTGTTAAAATACTGTAGCACTGAGTAACTATAAACCCAAATTCCTTTTGACTGAGCACTATTATACTAAAATTAGACAATGCATCAGTAGCGGTGTAAATACGTTCAGCTTGAAACAAGCTGGAGAGAGGAGAATTTGTCTTCAGTGGGGAAACTTGACTTTTTTTCCAGTTCCAAGCATAATTTATGTATGAATCATTACTTCTCTCATTCCATTTCATATTCTCAGGAGGAGTCACACCTGAACGAGGCAGTCAGCACTGCCTCAAACCAACCAGTGCAATATAAGCTGTGGATGTGTCTTCACTGATTTTAAATTAGAGGCAAAGTTTGTATGAAACTTCCTGACATATAAGGTTAACCTCCTTAAAAATCTTTCTTAGACACAAAATGAAAATTGAGGTTTGCTTCCAGCTATGGTGGTGTAAATTTGAAATAACTCCAATACCTCGTGGAGAGTTATTCAACATTATGTAAGCATAAGGCATCAGAATCTAGCCCAGAGAAACTCCTAATATCGTATCTATCTTATAAAACCTGTATTACATGAGTATCTCACAATCTTTAATGCATTTAGCCTCACAACACACTCTGCAGAAAGTGCTATTATCTCTGTTTTACAGATGGAGAACTGAGGCAATGAGAGTCTTAAGGTATTGTGTAAAAGCTGGTATCTGGCTAAAATAATAGTGAACAAGCTCATCTGGAATCCTGGGTACAGACTTGATTTGTTTAGCCCTTGTTGGATCTGTGCTGCCTTATCTTCACTGCTATTTTTAACTCCGCTAGGTAAAGAGCGTATAGGTACTCCTGCCTGAGCTGCAATGCATTCATATCCTAGCAACTTGCCCAGTGTCCTATAGGAAGCATGTGAGGGAATTAGAAAATTAAACCTTCCAAAATTCAATGCTAGCACACCCTGAACTAGCCTTCCTCTTATTTTACAATTAGATGAGAAACTGTTTTTCTGCCTTGCACTATTTGTTGGGATTTTAAAAAGACATTTTTAATAGGAATGAGCAGTCAAAATCTCAATGTTATACACTGAAGTCTGTGGGGGTGGCGGGAAATGGGTCAGGTGGAATAAAGTATTTTGTTTAGGTTAGTACTTAATATTTTCTAAATGTTTCACTTTGATTATGACCATTTTGCTGTAATTAGCTGTAATTCCAAACCATTATTTCATACCAGAAAAACTGAATTTTCCATTTTGAAGTTATCAGTTTTACAACTTTGAAACTATTTTCAAAAACTGAGTAATGAAATTCATAGAAACTGACCCTTTTCCACTTAAAGTTCTGAGACTAAAAAATTGGCATTTTTCAATCAAATATTTCTTCAAGAAAATTCACAAACAGCTGTGACTGGCTGCAGTCACAAGTCTCCTTATGATTGCTCGCTAGTGTGCCAATTATGCCACTGAAATCTGCTGCCTCGCTTTCTTTGGCTCCCCACCACCCTGTCCTGCTGAGCTAGGTTCTCCAGTCTCCCCCAGATCAGGCAGAGTTGGGTTTACCATCCCTCAACCCTGTAGAGCAATGCAGACACAGAACCACTTCAGGTCCAGGAAAATGCAATTCTAGGGCACAGCACCCAGGAAACCAATCTTCAAAAGCTATCAGACCCCCAAATAAATCTATCATGCACTGATTAAAAGTTTTATACAAAGAAAGCTAATCAGGATATTCGCCCTCTGTATCAATGAAAGGGAGGTATGCACACTGGCCATCTTCCTTCCCCCTGCACAGTAACAGTTAATTACACAAAAGTGTTTATTAAGTACAAACAATAGGATTTAAATGGAAACAGATGGATCAAAGTAAGTTAGTTACAATGAAAATAAAATGCATAGTTAGTTCTGATTCACTAAAAAACATATCGCAGCAGAGTCTTACTCTAAAGAGCTGCTTTTGTTCTAGGCATAATCTTCAGAGACAACCTTTAGATGACCCTTGTAGTGCTTTCTATCCCTATGATTCTAGGCCAGTTACTGAGGTAAATGCTTTCGCTGCTACTTTTCTGAAGTGAGGGAGCAGGAAGAGAGTCCACTGATGCTGGATTGTCCCTATGCTCTTATTATGGCTTTGAGAGAGCAGTTCTTTTATCAACCACAACACTCAAACAAGGGGGCAAAAACATCATGTAAGTTCATATCAGGGACAGTACAAGTATCTCACTTTCTGGCTGTATTGGCAACAGAGAAGGGCAAGTGGCATAAGACCCCTATCATATTCTCTCTGATGCTGAAGGTTATCCTTTCATGATCCTTCTGGGGTCCATTAAGATCCCTTTACAGTCACTTTGCACTTCTGGCAGAAACTGTTTTCATGATACTGGGTAATTTTGTTCTTGGGCTTTAGCGGACAATTTGCAAGGGATGAAATTTTTTTGTAGATATGAGATCATCCCTCAAATTCCCTGACCCTAGCCCTTAGGCATGCACATGTAGAGTACTGCTAAATCACAGGTGGGAGAACACAGAGGACAAGAGTCATGCAAAATACATATTATTGCACATGAACCTGACAAAGCATATTTTGCAAGAGTTCACAAGACACAATAACATGTAAAGCAGAATTCAGTTTCTTAATGCAGAATATTGTCACTTTAGCATAGAAAGTTTTCACTGTAAATATAGCAACTTATTTTTAAACACCAAGTTGGAGTAAACTCATAACATGTCTCTGTCTAAAGGAGAAAAAGGGAGCACTACATAACTTTTCTTGAAAACTAAGATGCTTACAACAACGTGTTTTCATAATCACTACAGACCCAAACAACCAGTTTCTGATAGCTTGGTTAGAAATAAAGTGTACCTGGCTCTGGTTTGTTTTAAAAAATTCTGGGAAAGAAAAACTTTGCAATATGAAGAGAGGAAATTTGGATTTGTAGCTAAGGCATTAAAATAGGAATGATGAGATTGATTTAATTTCTGTCTGTTGCAGAACTTTTCAAATTTAGGAAAGTTACTTATACTGTCTGTCTTAGATTTCTATGTGTTAAATATGGCTTTCTTCAAAACTTTGAATTGGCTATTTAGTGTGTGTGTGGTAGGGAATTTCCCATACTAATTACACACACACACACACACACACACACACACACACACACACACACACACACACACACACACACACACACACACACTTCTTACAATCTGAAACACAATGGAGCACTGCATGTGGTTGATGCATAAAGATGCAATATGAATAATAAAGGAAGTTATAGTGGTATATTTCTATTTTTCTCTTTTACAACTAGTTTGTATTGCTTGACACTTGCAGAGCTCTATGTAAAAGAGCAGGTTAGACAGACATCTTTCAGGGATGATCTAGATGGTGCTTGGTCCTGCTGTGAGGGCAGGGGACTGGACTTGATGACCTCTCAAGGTCCCTTCCAGGTCTACGAGTCTATGAAATAGGGCTGTCTTTGTCACTGCAATCTGCTTCAGTGCAGAATGTTGTTTGTTTCACTGAGTCTTTCACCATCTGGTTCACCATGAGCTGCTATATGTGATCTTTGTGATCTAGCCACCAACACTACAGCTTTCTGTGTGCTGTTGCTAAAAAAAAAATAAATCATTCTATCCTTGCAACATAAGGCAGTTCCTAAGCTTCACAAACACTTGGACACTAGCTTCAGTTCCTTTTTGGGAGGTTGGGGGGGGGGGGGGGCAAAAGGGGGAGAATTGAATGCATTTTAAAATTTATTTATGTATTTATTTGACACTGCAAATATGATAAAGGCATAATACAACTTTACTGGCCCTTATGTTAGGCTCTGGAACAGATATTGCAAGTCAAATGACATATGTGCAGAGTTTATTAATGATTTTGATTCTTCTAACTGTTTACTATATTCTCCATTGTTAGGATGTTTAAACAAAGTGGCATTGTCCCATATGCCATCTGCAACTCAGAGATTGTAAAAAGCATTAAATATTAGGACATAAAATATTGTGGAAACTATAATTCAACTAATCCCAACAGCACCTAAGCAAGATGGTTTCCTGTGAACATACCACCCTCAGAGATAAATACATAAATGGCTACACCAACTCTCTAATCTTGCCAGAAGTATTGAAATATTATTCCTCTCCTGTAATTCCAACTGCTAAATTGTTTCATACTGTAAGAGTAAACATTGTCTAAATCTTCAGATCTTCTTTGATTATCCATATTACTCTTAAAAATCTGGTATTTTGCGGCATATGAAGTAGCCTGTAGCATTTTGTCATGCTACCTGCTGCAATATTCAATATTTACGATCATTCTTTTTCTTTGTTCCATGAAGAAATCAGTGATGAATCTAGTTATTTTTTATTTATATAATGAAAAACACAGAGCTGTGGAGGTATGGAATGGGTGATTAATGGATACAA
This sequence comes from Pelodiscus sinensis, assembly GCF_049634645.1. Classification (NCBI taxonomy): domain Eukaryota; kingdom Metazoa; phylum Chordata; order Testudines; family Trionychidae; genus Pelodiscus; species Pelodiscus sinensis. Next base: position 121,869,902 of record NC_134712.1, on the reverse strand, counting down.
GATTCCATCTAAATATTTTGATTCAAAATCTTTCACAACACTCCTTGGAAGAATAGTCTGTCTCAGAGGTGGGCAATCAGTGGCCCATGTGCCGCATATGGTTCACCAGGATTAGCCCCTGTTGGGCCAGCAGACATTTATTTGTGTGTCTGAAGATGCAGTCGCTCACCGCTTCCGCTGACTGTGGATCATCTTTCCTGACCAATGGGACCTACTGAAGCAGCAAAGACCAGGACAACTCTTCCTGCAGCTCCTATTGGTCAAGAGCAGTGATCCACAGCCAACATGAGCTGCAAGTAGCTGTACCTGTGGATGTGTAGATAAATAAAGCATCTGTCAGTCTGCCGGAGCTAATTCTGGCAAACTGCTTCTGACTTGGGGGGACCTTATTGCCATCCCCTAGTCTATCTGGTTACAATGAACAAACTGAGGCACTGAGTTTACATAACATCAGAAGCCAGTGGCAGAGCTAGGAATGAGACTTGGATTCTAACTTCATTCTCTCTTCTGCCAACCAAATATCCCTAATGACAGCATCAAACTACTATATCCATTACTTAAGTATGTATAAAGACCAGTGTTTTGTCTCCTTTTCTAACAATTAATTTTCTTTTATTTTCAACAGTGCTTCATTTTTTCCCTTTATCTGAATAGACCAATGTTCTAATACCAGCTCTTTCAGCATTTATTTACACCAGCATTTTTTCAGGTATACAACTCTTTTCTTTTATATTTTTATAATGTTCTTTAAGTTAGGTTTTATGTTTCTCATTCTTAATATTTAAATCTGACACCCTCCTTTCCCCCCCCCCCCCAAAGATCACTACTTTTGACTTGAAAATGTTGCATGGTGCTGTTTTCATATTAGAATTCTTAATCTACTTGAGTATGAGTGAATGTACTGAATAGTTTATCATGTGTCAAACTTCCAAGGGTTCTTTAGTACAGCTTATGCTACTATGCTTACTATGGCCAGGAGACGAGCACAAAGAGCATATTATTGGCAGATCTGGCAGGTGGGTAGTCACTAAATATCAAGATGTGGATGTAAATGTAGATGCTGCTTTTAAAAATACGGTACTGAACCTTTTTGTGAATCCAACAAAAAAAATTCAACTTTCATCACCTGGGGTATGTCTAGACTACATGGCTCTGGCAACAGAGCCATGTAGATTGTTTTACAAGATATACCCAAATGAAGCGGCAATTTAAATAATCGCCACTTCATTTAAATTAAAATGGCTGCCGTGCTGAGCTGATCAGCAGTTTGTCGGTTAAATCGCAGCTTCATTTGAGTATGTCTAGTAAACTAATCTACATGACTCTGGTGACAGAGTCATGTAGTCTACACATACCCCTGGGTACCAGTGGTAATGACAGTTCTTTTACTTAGGCCAAGTCTATACTGGCAAGTTACTGTGCAGTAAATCAGCTCCCAGCATTGCAGCTCCTGGGTTGTCCAGATTGGTAAGGCACTTAGTATGCACTAATTCTGCAGTTGCTGCACTAGTCCCCTCCACGAGAAGCATAGGACTCTGAATACTGGGGGGGGGGGGGGGGCTCAGTATTGACTCCTGCTTTGTTTTTGCACTCTGATTGGCCTTTGGAAATGGCCTGTAAGTCCCCTCTGCTCATTGTTTGGAACTCAGCTTTCTGCCTTGCAGGCAGGTACATATGCCCTTTCAGAGCTCCATTTTGGACAGCCTATATGCTGTGCTGATTTGCTTTGGGGGACAGAGCCAACCATTCAGATGAAATGCTCATGCTTTTCAACACAAAGGCAAGCATCTGCCCGTGTGTGTGTGTGTGTGTGTGTGTGTGTGTGTGTGTGTGTGTGTGTGTGTTTCAGAAAGAGAGGGAGTGGGATGGAGGAAGGAGGCCTGAAATGTTGGGATTCCCCCAATCTCAAGAGAGGTTGTTTCCTGCTACTGTCTGAACTTACAAGACAGCATGCTGATATCCCCCAAAACTCTGTCTCTCCTCTGCCACATGCACACTGTCACACTTATCCCCTTTTCCTCTGCTTTGGTTGTAAAGCAGCTGTCAATATAGCAGGTTAATTATGGAACAATGGCATTGGGAAACATGAATTATGTTATGCTGATTGTCCCGTGTGATCTTGCAAACTCTTCCCAAAGCACCTTGCAGCCAGTTGCACTGTGGGATGACTACCACAATGCACTGCTCTCTGTGGCATTGCAAGAGCTACTCATGTGGACAGGCTCCACCATCAAAAGGAGCACAGTGTGGACACGCAACAGTAGTTACTCTGAGCAGCGCTGTAGCTAACAATGATTTTTTTATATGCCAGTGTAGACCTAGCCTAAGAACATGAGAAGTTTGAGTGAGGTTTCTTTCCAAACCTTGAATTGTGCAGTATTGAACAATGATACCTGGTTTCTGAGAGTGAATAGCTGAATAGTCCATTTTGCTGGATTGTATTTACAAGTCTGTACTGTCATTGCCCACTAGGTATAACCCTTCTGCCAGATGGAACCAGCAGCAGTCAGGGCAGTATAGAAAAGAAACTTTTAATAAAAGGAAGAGAAGTAACTTTGTATTAATTTGGAAAAACACTACAAACAGGGTTCATACACATAAGGAAAAGTCTCACCCCAAATAGGTTGGGCAATATCCTTTTCCTCTAAAGTTCTTAAATCCAGCAATGTAAATGTCCCCTTCACACTCTCAACCCTTCTCTGCACCCCACACACAGTCACTGCCCTTCATAGAATCACAGAATACTAGGATAGGAAGGGACCTCGAGAGGTCATCGAGTCCAGTACCCTGCCCTCATTGCAGGACCCAGTACTGTCTAGACCATCCCCGATAAACATTTATCTAACCTGCTCTTAAATATCTCCAGAGATGGAGATTCTACAATCTCCCTGGGCAATTTATTCCAGTGTTTAACCATCCTGACAGTAACCTTTTCCTAATGTCCAGCCTAAACCTCCCTTGCTGCAGTTTAAGCCCATTGCTTTTTGTTCTATCCCCAGAGGCCAAGATGAACAAGTTTTCTCCCTCCTCCTTGTGACACCCTTTTAGAAACCTGAAAACCGCTGTCATGTCCCCCCTCAATCTTCACTTTCCCAAACTAAACAAGCCCAATTCTTTGTCTTCCTTCATAGGTCATGTTCTCTAGACCTTTAATCATCCTTGTTGCTCTTCGCTTGACCTTCTCCAATTTCTCCACATCTTTCTTGAAATATGATGCCCAGAACTGGACACAACATTCCAACTGAGGCCTATTAAGCGCAGAGTAGAGCGGAAGAATGACTTCTCATGTCTTGCTCACAACACTCCTGTTAATGCATCCTAGAATCATGTTTGCTTTTTTGGCAACAGCATCCCACTGTTGAATCATATTTAGCTTGTGGTCCACTATAAACCCTAGATACCTTTCTGCTGTACTCTTTTCTATACAGTCGCTTCCCATTTTGTAGGTGTGAAACTTAGGATTGTTCCTTCCTAAGTAGAGCACTCTGCATTTGTCTTTATTAAACTTCATCCTGTTTACCTCAGATTATTTCTTCAGTTTGTCCACATCATTCTGAATTATGACCCTGTCCTCCAAAGCAGTTGCAATCCCTCCCAGCTTGGTATCATCTGCAAACTTAATAAGCGTACTCTCTCTGCCAATATCTAAGTTGTTGATGAAGATATTGAACAGAATCGGTCCCAAAACAGACCCCTGCAGAATCCACTTGTTATACCTTTCCAGCAGGATTGTGAACCACTAATAACTGCTCTCTGAGAATGGTTATCCAGCCAGTTACGTAGCCCCATCTAAGTTGTATTTGCCTAGTTTCTTGATAGGCATTTTATACAGTCTTGCATGATATTCTTTACTAAAGTCTAGGTATACCACATCTACTGCCTCTCCCCTATCCACATGACTTGTTATCCTATCAAAGAAAGCTATGAGATTGGTTTGACATGATTGGTTCTTTACAAATCCATGCTGGCTGTTCCCTATCACCTTATTATCTTCCAAGTGTTTACAGATGATTACTTGCTCCATTATCTTTCCTGGCACAGAAGTTAAACTAACTGGTCTGTAGTTTTCTGGGTTGTTCTTATTTCCCTTTTTATAGACGGGCACTTTATTTGCCCTTTACCAATCTTCTGGAATATCTCCTGTCTTCCATGACTTTCCAAAGATGATAGCTAAAGGCTCAAATACCTCCTCTATCAGCTCCTTGAGTATTGTAGGATGCAGTTCATCAGGCCCTAGTGATTGGCAGACATCTAACTTTTCTAAGTTATTTTTAACTTGTTCTTTTTTATTTTTTTCTTCTAAACCAACCCCTTCCCACTGGTATTCACTATGGGTATGTCTACATGAGGTGTAACGGTAGTTCGAATTAGAAAGCCTAATTGGAACTACCTACTCTGTGCCGCGTGTAGCCGCGGGCACGGAGTCCGAAATACCGGGGATTTAAAAATGGCGGCGCCCGGCAAGATGCAAATGAAGCCCGGGATATTTAAATCCTGGGCTTCATTTGCAACTTTGATTGACTACATTAACCACCCTAGTTCGAACTAGGGTGATAGTGTAGACATACCCTATGTTAAGTATTCCTTCATAAGACTTCTTGGTGAAGACAGAAACAAAGAAGTTATTAAGCATCTCTGCCATTTCCAAGTTTCCTGTTACTGTTTCTCCCTCCTCACTGAAAGTCTTCTTGTTTCTCTTTAAGCCTGTAGCTAGTTTGAGCCCATCCTATGGGGGGCGCCTGATGGCAGCTGTAAAGGGTGCACAGCTCCCAGATTGCGGGCTGTAGCAGCTCCCAGCGGCCACCCTGCAGTGGCCTCCTGGGGCGGGGGCTGTGCTAATCCCTGCAGCGCCAGCCAGCAGTGCCCTTCTCCCCCCCCCTCCTCCCCCCGTGGCCACGGGACCCTGCGCGGCAGTGGTGGTAGCCAGTCTGGGCCGGGCTGGGCACATACATCCTGCTGCTGCCAGCTCTGTGAACCCCCTCCCACGCACCGGGTGGGGCCGTGCATGCGCCTTCCCCCAACCCGGGGCGCAATTAAACTGTCTGCCCAGGGCACCGCAATGGCTCAATCCGGCCCTGGATATGGGCCCCCAGAAGGCAGCATACCTCCTGAGATGACATGTCAGGGTGACAGATGGGTGCCTCCGTCCCCTTCAGAAGAGAGTCTCCGACCACCACTAGCCAACATTTCCTAGTCACAGTGGTGGCAGCAGACCTCTCAGCCTTGCGGGTACGAGTCTTCTCCTCCTCTGTTGTAGGTTCTGATTCCTTAACTCTTGTATCAAGAAGAGCATAACGGTTTCCTAGTACCATGGTGGCAGCGTTTGGCTCAGGGGTGGAGCACTTCCTGTTGCCAGAAGTAACCAGCTGCCAGTGTCCATCCTGTGCCATCTCCTCTTCCACCAGTGGTGTGTCAGCAGTCCTGTGTACTGGGACAGCTACCTCAGTTGTCTCCACACAAACTGTCCACAAATTGCTTGTGGATTCGTATGTTCCTCAACCTAGATACCTCCTTCTTTAGCTCTCCCACCTGCTGCCTGAGAGGTTACACCAGCAGGCATCTTCCACACTGGATGTTCCCCCTCACAGTGTGGATATCAGTAAGTGGGAATTGCAAGCCACAGTCCCTGCAAAACCACACCAGGTATTCTGATGTTCTGTCTGGCGTCAGGCGCAGGTGGAGGAGACAGAAGCAGTGCTGGCACAGGTGTTGCGGGTCTTCCCAACCATATTAGGCCTTCCTCTGTCAAACTCCCTCTTAAACTTCCCTGTCTGCAGCCCCCTGTCTGCTTTGCTCCCCTTGTCACTCTGCCTCTGGCTTTTAAAGACTGCTCACCTAGGTCAGGACTACCCCCTCATGAGTCACACAGGAAAAGTCTGATCAAAGGCAATTAAGGAAACAAAAGTCAGGCACTCAGTCCCAACTGCCACAGTAACTGAAACTGAAGTAATCTGAAATCAGAATCAAAATTCTTGGTCAGGGCAACCCAGAATTCAGAGGTGCATCCACAGAGTTCACCTCATATCCTGGGGCTTTGTCTAGACTGCAGGTTTCTTTCAGATGAAGCTTTTCCAGAAGAGATCTTCCAGGGCAAAGTTCTTCTGAAAGTGAGCGTTCACACTGCAAAAGCGATCTGCTTTTTCAAAAGATAGTCTGTTCGGTGTGGATGCTACCTCGCATTTCAGCTCTGTTTACTATGGATGGAGTGGCCACCAAGGCACCTGTGCTTTTTCCTGGAGGCCTCTTCTTCATTAAAAAAACAAACAAGCCCCCCCCCCCCCCCCCAACCCAAAAAAACCCTCTCTTCCTCATCCACACATGCCTTTTTCTGAAAGAGCTCTTTCGGAAAAAGGCTTCTTCCTTGTAGAAAGAGGTTTACCACTATCAGAAAAAAAAAACCCTGCATTCTTTCGACAGAAAATCAAAAAAATGCAATTGCAGTGTGGATGTAAGTGTAGTTTTTTTTCCAGAAAAACTCTGCAGTTTAGACATACCCTAAGAGACCTTGCTTACTTTCTTTGTATGGGGAAGTTAAGCCAGGAGTTGAGACACGGAGGCTGGGTCTAGACTGGCAAGTTTTTCTGGGAAAAACTTGCCAGCTGTCTACAATGGCCACTTAAATTTTCCACAAGAACACTGATGATCTCATGTAAGATTGTCAGTGTTCTTGCAGAAATGCTATGCTGCTCCCGTTCGGGGAAAGGCCCTCTTGTGCAAATGCTTTTGCACAAGATGGCCAGTGTAGACAATGCGGTATTGTTTTGCGTAAAAAAGCCTTGATCGTGAAAATGGCGATCGGGGCTTTCGTGCGCAAAACCGCATCTAGATTGTCACGGACGCTTTTCCGCAAAAAGTGCTTTTGCAGAAAAGTGTCCGTGCCAATCTAGATGCTCTTTTCCGCAAATGCTTTTAAGGGGGAAACTTTTCCGTTAAAAGCATTTGTGGAAAATCATGCCAGTCTAGATGTAGCAGAATGATTTAAACCAAGGCAGCATTACTATGCCTCCAAAGAATTCAGGGCATGGAAGTAGACTGAACTAGGAAGGGATCATGAATATCTAGTCATGATCAGGATAGTTTTCTTCATCTTGGTTGTTTGGTTTGAACTTCTCTGTGTGAATCCATGCCTCTTTCCCCCATTTAGTATCTAAAAGTTGTTCCTAGAGATTTTCTATTTTAATTTGTTTTACTTAGTAGATCTGTAACACCTAGGCTGTGTCTACATTGGTGCCATCTTGTGCAAAAGCAATTGCTTTTGCACAAAAACTTGCTGCCTGTCTACAGTGGCCGCGAGTTCTTGCGCAAGTACACTGACATTCTAATGTATGAAAACAGTGCTTCTTGCACAAGAACTCTGATGCTCCCGCTCAGGAATAAGCCCGCTTGAGCAACTGTTCTTGTGCAAGAGGCCAGTGTAGACAGGCAACATGAAATTCTTGTGCAAGAAAGCCCGATGGCTAAAATGGCCATCAGAGCTTTCTTGTGCAAGAAAGCGTCTATACTGGCGTGGATACCCTTGCGCAAAAGCACATCTCTTGACTAAAGGCACATGCCAGTGTAGATGCTCTCTTCTGGAAGAGTTCTTGCACAAGATCATGCCAGTGTAGATGTAGCCCTAGAAATCTAGTATGATTTATCAAGTATATCTTCTGTTTTGTTAATAAAAATCACTTTTTAAGGTGATTTGATTCTTCTGTCTTGGAAAGGAACACCAAAGACAAGCAGTCATCTATAAGAAATTGCAGTTTGTTTTCTCTTCATTTTTCAAGTTCTTTTGTGGTAAAACAGCTTTGGGGTACCCCTGTGAAATAGTCTAAGTGCTTCTTCCTGGGTTCAGGAAGAAAGAGGTTTTCTTTTGTTTAATTTGGTAATGGCAGCTACTCCCCACCCCAAATTCAGTAAATCTGTGACTCTGGGGAATTTTAGTAAAGCAGAGCCTATAGAGACAAGATATTGAAGGTCTTTGAAGGCCCCCACCTTCTGCACTTGGAGTGCCAGAGTGGGGAACATCCTGACAGCAACCCATGAGTGTTTCATAAAGTCTATGTCCATTTTTATCAACTACATCAAATACTTCTAGAGTGTATTTTGAAGACTGCTAACCTACAGCTTTTCTTTCGAAAGAACTCCCTCTTCCCTATCCACATGCACTTTTTTCTGAAAGAGCTCTTTTGGAAAAAGCTTCTGTCTCATAGAATGAGGATTACCAATGTCAGAAAAACCCTATTGTTCTTTACAATCATGTTCTTTTGAAAGAAAATCTAATGTGGATGTAATTGAAGAGTTTTGTTTTTAAAAATGGCTGTTTTTCCGAAATAAACCCTCTGTGGTGTTGCCATACCCTGGGGTTGCGTCTAGACTGGCAACATTTTGTGCAAAAGCGGCTGCTTTTGTGCAGAAACTTGCCAGCTGTCTACGCTGGCCGCTTGAATTTGCGCAAGAGCACTGATGTTCTAATGAAAGAATTCAGTTCTTCTTGCATAAATACTCTGACGCTCCCACTCAGGGATAAGCCCTCTTGTGCAAGAATACTTTCACAAGAGGGCCAGCGTAGACAGGCACCTTAATTTTTTGCGCAAGAAAGCCCAATGGCTAAAATGGTCGTCGGAGCTTTCTTGCGTTAAAGCGCGTCTATACTGGGCACTTATGCTTTTGCGCAAAAGCACTTTTTTGTGCAAAAGCATCCGTGCCAATCTAGACACTCTTCTGCGGAAATACTTTTTATGGAAAAACTTTTCTGTTAAAAGTATTTCCGCAAAATCATGCCAGTCTAGACGCAGCCTGGGTGTGGGGGGGGGGGGGGGGGGTAAAGAGGCACTTTCCTTACTTTGCTCACCATTCGTCTACCCACTGCTCTCCACCTCTGCCCTGTTGGCTCTCATTGCACTTTGCCACAGACACTCTGATGTAGCCCTGCTGGCTGTCAGTCATCATCCATTGGCATCCATCTCTTGGCTGTGACTTCTGCTCATCAGTCTCAAGTGATTTCAACTCTTAGCAGGCAGGATTGATGAAACACAGCTCCAATGCAATTTACATTAAAAACAAAAGAGTTTCCTAATGATGTCTATTTAACTCAGTTCTTTGAACTTGTGTTGGGGAGGGGGAGGAGGAAACAGGTCAAATCAGTCCATGCATGGTAGGGTTTATTTATAGCTTCCTGACCAGAAAAACCTTCCCTTAACCCTGTATTACTCTGAGAGTTCTGAAAGTCTAGCCCTTACTTAACATGTATGGTTTTTTTCCTGTTATGAGCCCTATACTTGGAGCAGATTTCACATTGTCCTGCTTTTCTGTATTCCCACAAAATTACAAGCATTGGTAGTCATATTTCAACTAACAGCTGGTGTTGGGTCACAATTTAAAGTGATCAAAACATGACTCCATCTGCTGAACATCTAAACAAAATAGGAGCAAACTCTATTGATATAGATACACCCAGTCTCTCCCTCCCCCATCCACCTATCTGTAGGGAAAGCATTCCTTCAGATCCTGCCTACATCACTATGAAAACAAATTAGAGGGCCAAAAGTTTAGGGTTTGTGCATTGTGGTGTGTGTGTGGGGGGGAGGGGGGATTGTTTTGTTTGGCACCTAGAAATATCAACTTTTGACTACAAATATTTCTTGCTCCTTAGAATAGTTTAGTTTCTTCAGATCATCAATCCTGGTGCCTGAGGTTTCTGAACGAGGTGCCAGAATTTAATTTGTGCCAGCTGAACAGATAAAGGTTTTGGAAAAAAGAAATAATTCTCTTGACTGACTGTTTTTTGTGACCAAATGTTTTATTTTGGCTAAATACATCAAGGTATCTGACAAACATGTATCTGTTTAAGAATGACTTAGATAGTTGACACCATGTATTAGATGTGCAGAAATGTGTTCATTTTAGTGGAGATCAGTGCCAAATCTAGGCAGAATCAATCAACATTCTTCAAAATAATATTATAACAGCTCTATTCAAGATGCCATACCCAAATATTTTTCACCATTTTCATTATAGCTTCCCATCTTGAGTAGTTGGTAGCTTACTATAAAGAAGTCTCCTGGGCTTTAATTTGGTAATCAATATCTGAGATTGGAACTCTTAAGGAATTTTTAAAATAAATTTGCTAACATTTTCCTTAGTTACTTCCTAGGATTTCTTGTGTTAAGAGATTTGAATTCTTGCTTCTCCTTCATTTTCCTTATTTTCATATGTACATGTAGTGTGCCTTCATATTGTGTGTTATCATATTGTGTGTCATAGTGTGTTATCATTCTAGTGCTAGAAGACTAGATGTAGACCTACTTAACCAATCCATGGTATGAACTTCTCTAGAGAATAGGTCTCCTCAGAGTGGGATTGATCTCCATGGTTTTAGAGCAGGGGTGAGGAACTTCTTTTTGGGGTGCCTGTATAATGAGGAGTACTGACCAGAGCTAGGGGACTAACAGGTTAACTATGTCTTCTGTCCCTAGCTGGTATCTGGTCAGCCAGTAGCAATGCAGGTAGTGATCTCAAACTGGGACAAAGGAATTGTTATCTTTTTCCCTCCATCTTAGTCAGAGCAGTTTCTTCCAAGACTGGAGGAGATGGAAGGGCAGGTTTTATTGTTTTCTGGTTTGAGAATTTGGAATTGATATCTGAGCTGTTAAAAGTGTGTTTCGTTTTTTGTTCCCCCCCCCCTCTCTTTTGTAATGGAAGCTTTCTAACCCAGGGAATTTTTCCCTGAGTATATAAATAAATTGGTGTCTCTTTTTCATATAGCACTTTATTATGCTTGCAACTGTAGTTTTGTTCTGATAATAAAAAGTTTGTTTCTTTTTCTAGTTAACTGGTATTGATTCATTTTGGTGCCCTAGTTTTACCTTAGGGAGGAGTTTTCACAAGTGATCTCTTCCCTGACTTTTCATGGAAATACTTGAGTGGTGGTAGCGGATATTCCCCAAAGTCCAGGTGCTAGGATTTTGGAGGGAGTTTTTTGTACCAAAGCCTGTGGAGACAAGGTTTTGGGGTGCTTTTGTGGGCCCCCCACATCTGAATTTGTCATGCCAGAGTGGGGAACAGCCTTGACAGGGTCAGGGGCTGCTGACCCACAGTTCAGTGATGTTTTTATCAGTCATAAACAGTAGAGGATGACTTCATTCAGATCAGTTATATGACATATTAGGTGCACTTAACACCTGCCGTTGCATGTGCTGTGTCTATGTAACCCATTACACAGTAAAAGTTATAGATTCACTTTTGTATCTGATCAGAACTGACTGGCTGACTTCTAAAACTGGTAACGCTGGTGTTCCCCCTTTTTTTCAGGACTCAAACATTGATGTTCTATAGCTGAAAGTTATCAACTGATGTAAATACAGATTCCAAATTCTGCCTCCACTTCTCTGCAGCCAGTAAGGTTACCCAAGCAGAAGGAAGCACAGATTACAGAAAAATATCTCTTCTACAAATTGAAAAGACACTCAAAATATTTGATTTCAGATTTGAAATATGTGCGCTAACTTGGCTAGGCTCAAAGGCAGAGAGATGTGCTGTATTAGCTTTAACAATGTCTTTTAGTCAGTTTTTAGGGAGAAGTAACCAGTAGAGACAGTAGTGGGCATGATGTGCTAGATCCTAAATGCTATTTGCCTAATTAATATTCTGCATTTAATTTTTCTTAGGTGAATGTAATGATCTCATTACTTCAGAATTGCAAAGGACATTTCAATATTTAATTTGAAGTAATATGATTAGCAATCTTCAGAGTTAAAAATGACTGTAATCTTGTTAGAGCTTAACCCTGTGCAGACTGACATTTGATTTTTGTCAGTTGCTCCTGTATAGGGCCTGCATATTTACTCCTAGCACTAGACATTGAAGACTGATTTTTTTTGTGTGTGTTGTTTTTTTGCCTTTGTTAGAACTACAGGATTATGCCTAATGGAGGTGCTTGCTCTAGGCTTTTTTACTGACATATATATCAATGTGCCAGGACCTTCACAAAGGCATTATGTTGTATTACAGAATCTAAGTTTTCATTTAGCAGTCTCCCCCCAAAAGTACTGTTAGGAAAGACAATTTTTGAAGAAAACGTTGAAAATGCAACCCAAGTGAAACTAATGGAGCCAGTAGAAGAGAATAGAAACACTTTTTTATACTATGGAAATTTTTACCATAACAACATGAAATTTCACTTTGGCATTACAAAAATGTGGCATAATAGAATTCCAACAGACTATTTGAGTCCCATTGAGGGAGGAGTCCAGTTCTCAAGGAGCAAGCTTTTGGATGTATTTGAAGCCCATTTGGGGAGAACGAAAGCCACAGAACTCAAAGCATACCAGGATAATATTTTCACCATCAGCACAGTCTTCTGTGAGAAGTGTCTTTCTTTGGCATCTCACATGGATAACATTTTGATCTCCATGTTGTCCATCCTCCTTCTAGGAGTTCTACATGAGATGATGCTAGAAATATAGATGGTCACCATGCTTTGTCTAAATGAGTTCCATCACCATTGCCAACACCAGTAGATCTGAATAGGGTAACAATGGTAAGAAATGTTATAGAAATAAGCCTTGTGTAGACATAGCGAAAGAGGAGAATCACTGAGTTGTTACAAATTTGTACACAGGTAATATTGAATGCTGATCGTATGAAACATCACATTTTGTTTTATGTGAATAGTGACCAAAAATTCCATTAATAAAACATGAACTCACTTAATCTTAGTTAGTTGCAACATAATTTGTATACTACAGCATTTATTTCATAAGTTACTTTAAAGTAATAAAAAGAGATCTTATGAATTATTTCTAGGTTTGACAGATTTATTTTAGAAAAAAAAATCTGTCATCCTCGTCAGTTGGTTTTACATGGGAAAGTAGCTATGGGGTGCAACACAATGCTAAAAAGTATCTGGAATCTCTTAGAACATATAACTCTAAACGTAGACAATCTTGGCTCATAAAGGCTATTAATAAACCATTAAGAAAATTACAAAAGACACTATTTTATCTGAAAAAAGTCTAAAGTGTGTTTTTCTTTTTTGTTTCTTGACACATGTCAATTACCAAGACACCTCTGCTTTTATATTTCAATTCTTCTGATATAAAAAATTAAATCTTCCCAATTTGACTCATAGAAATACTTGTCTTACTGCTGTGTACATATACAAAGTTTATAGATTAAGCAGCAAAACAAGGGCAAAAGCAGAATCTAAAGTAGACTTGTGATTTAATTTGCCTTAGTGCCTTCATGCTCCCATTAAGCAGAACACAAACAACATTGAGCTGCTATAAATTATTGTTTGTAAATTGAAGCATGCTTTTTCAGAGATCCATTGCATGGATTCTGCTAATGATATGAAAATAGTTGATGTCATTAAATGACAGCATTGCCAAAGATAAATGAAGTTATTTAATTTAGCTGCCGTATAGGCCTCAATTTTTTTAAAATTATTCTCCAACTTAAAAGATGTTGAAAGAAAAGCATTAATAGGGCAATGAACTAAAGCATTTAATAGAATCTTACTTGGCTTTTGATGGTATAATTTGGTTTAACATCTTTTGTTCATGTACATCCTAAATCTATATTAATGTTTTCACTTATTAAACATGTAGAGTAAATATTTTCCACCATCTGAAAAAGCTGTACTGTTTAATTATTGCATGAAAACTTACAATTGTGTGAGTAATAGTGTTTCAAAATAACTTATAAATGTAGAATGAAAGGCTTCTATTTAGTTTTACTAGGTCCAGACATGACCATTTTGCATATTGGAGGAAGATTGTCAGTGTACAGGGAGAGAAGAGGTGAAGGAAGTTGATGTGGTCTCTCCAAACTGGTTTTATCTATTTCTGGGATCACAAATTACTCCAGTGGAGGATAAGGTGAGCTAGGGTGAGGCAGGATGTGGAGCAATGGCACTTCTGCACCATCCCATAATCTGGCTGGCTATGGACTGCTGAGCACGCTGCATTCGGGCCCTGCCCCATGTTCTCAGGAGCTGAGCGCAGGTAGCTCTTTTGAATCACAATTCCTTACTGTTACAAGGTAAGTTATTTGGGATTCAACATTTTAAAAGAGAATGTGAGACTATTCCATTCAAGTACAGAAGTATCTGAACTTTCTAATGAGGTCATATGTGGGAGATGGAATTTAATGGCCATTCATTTGAAAAGAAGTAATAGAATTAGGAGTACTTTAAGTAGAACATAGATGAAAGATCCCATGTGTCTGTGATGGACAGGAGGAGTGCTGGCCAGCACTCTGACTGATGAGTTAAGCTAAGAGCTGGAGGAAGCAAGGTGAAATCAGAAAGAATGGCCATGCCTACAAGAAATATTGGGCATGGGAATGGACAGGGCCTTGAATCTATCCAGTACAGATCACAAGTAGACAGAGAAATGTATGTTTAGTCACAATCAGGTTATTTTTCTGTGTTTTGTTGTTTGGTCAAACTCTGTGCTAAATCCAGGAGCACCTCCCCACTCACTGAATCTAAGCTATAGCACAGAAATACCATTTTTCTCCGTGTTTTAATCTGTGTTCTAATTTGTTCTTTTCTTAGTTGCTCAGTTTTCTGCCTTTGAGAGGTAACTGCCATCATCAACTGTAAGAAAACAAACCCCCTTCTTCTAAAACCCAGAAAGAAGCACTTGGACTTCTTCCACAGGATTACCTCCAAACTCTTTTACCAGAAGAGAACATGAGGAAAACAGAAAACAAATTGCAATCTCTGATAGCTAACTTCTTAGTCTTAGGCACACATGCACAGATCTCCTGCTACTTTCCAGGATGCAAGAATCAAATCGCCTTAAAGGTGACTTTTTATTAACAGAACAAAAAGATATACTTGATAAAGCATACTTGGCTGCTAGGGGTTACAGAGCAACTGTGGGGAAAAAAAGATTAAAACACAGATTAAAACATGAAGAAAAATAACCTGATTGCAACTCAACATACATTTCTCTATCTACTCATGATCCATACTGATACGTACTTCTAGGCCCAGTCCATTCCCATGCCCAATATTCCTTGTAGGTCTGTCTGATTAAGTCACCTTAATTCCCTCAGCTCCTAGCTTAACTCTTTAGTTACCAAGTGCTGGCCAGCACGCCTCCTATCCATCACCAGGGCAAAGGTACCCGCTATAAAGGCTGGAATCCAGTTGATGGCAACAAGAATAAAAGCATTGTAGGGTGCATTGCTTGGCCTTGTAAGAAAGGGGATTATTTGCAAATTATAAAGGACATAGTAATCTCACTAGATAAGAAACTTATCAAGTTTAATTTTGAACAGCGTGTACTATATTAATTGCCAAGATTCAAAAGAACATCCAAATGGCAGATAGTATTCAGAAAGGAAAAAAAAAAAAGACTTGGCTAAGTGTGAACGAACATAGAATGCTTTACTAGGAATGGTGCCAAGAATTAAGCATAATTGGCTAAAAGGTAGGGAAAAAGCAGCCAAGACAATTAATTATGGCTTATAAATTTGAGTAGATCCTCAAAAGTTGTAGAGTTTACTTTTACTGTCACTACTGGTAATTGAATCACTGGTTTTTCATTAGGGCCACTCTCATTAAGTAAAAGTTCCAGGACTGGAACTGGGTTACTTCTTTGTTCTTCCTGTACAAGGGAAAAAGTTGGGATTTACAATGATTAAGGAGATGGTGATATGAAAAAATGGCTTTTCATATATGATCACTAATGTGTAATCTAGTGATACAGTTGTATTCAAGCAGTGGTAATTCACATTATCTAGGACTAATTATTTATTCATTCCTGCTCAGACCTCTGGCATTTTATCACCACATTCTATTGATATCTATAGATAACGTTCTGGTTCACATACTTGTTACTTGGAGACATGGGATAGTCTAGGACTATTTCTCCATATGGTTGAGTCCAGGCTAGTCATCAGTAACTTGCCCCTCATATGGCTGCTGTTTCACCATGGCACAGTGGTTGCAGATTTTATACACCATAAAGAAATGCTGCGCAGCCTAAGAACAGATTATCTTTGTGAGCTCTTCTATATTTCCTAAAGAGCAAGTTAGGTCTGTTACCTGAGGTCAAAATTGCCAAAGATAAAAGAAAATGTGTACAGTCAACATCTCAAGTGTTCATCAAGTTTTTAAACAGATTCTTTTAGTATGCAATGTGATTTACTTGTGGATATTGCTCATTAATTTAAATTGCAACTAGCTCTTAGACATCTTCATAGTTGATGGAGTGAACTGGTGGTAAATTAACATCAAAAGATGAGTGCCACACTGTCAGGTGTGGTTCATAACCATGACTGAGAATACCTGTGAACTCTTGGATTACTGTAACCCTAGAGGCACAGACAATGCTCTTGGGCATTCTAGTCTATCTTGCCATACACATGAACTGGACTTAGTGATAAGTGGTCCCTTACACCAAATACCACAAAATATTTAGGTTATTCCCAGTCCCAAAAGAACAGTAATTTATCCAAGATAAACTTGTACCTTCTATTTACTATAGGATTTGCTACTAGCATTTTCTACTGTGGAATCTAATGGTTTATAAACAAGGGAAAAGAAATGAACAGGATAAAGCAGGTAACATATAAGCTCAAATCAGTCAGGCGATAGGTCTAAAAAGTGATGAGAGATGGTAATATATCTGAGTGTTTTAGGACTAAGCTATGTTGACCCTGGGGAGCTTTACTTTTTGTTGCTTAGCTCTAACCCTAGTAAGACTCTAAACACCAAGACAGGCTGTTTCGTCTTGTTTGAGATTTTTATCTGCTTTCCAGAGCTCAAACTGATAGGTTACCCCTTCCTGGAGGGAATGCAATCAATTGAGTCTCTCCTTTAATTCTTTCAGTGGGCCATCTTGTATTAGGATGCTTCATTTCCTGTTTGAGTTACACAACTACTGAAATTTTACAAGCAAACACCTGACACCATTGGCTACAGAGATTGTAAATGACATGGAAGAGTGCAGGCCAGTACCTGGTGACTAAAGGGGTTAAAATCAGGTAGCTAGCGAGGGTGTTGGCAGTGGGCCAAAAGAACCAATGGGGATACAGTGCTGAAACTAGAATTATATAAGAGACCTTGTTTGCTTTCTTTGGGTGGGGAAGTTAAGATAGGAGCTGAGAGGCAGAAAGATTTAAACCCAGGCAGGATTGCCATGCCCCCAAGGAATTTGGGGCATGAAAGTGGGTTGAACCAGGAAGGGATCATGAGTAAATAAAAGGGGAAAATGTGTATCGTCACGATCAGGGTATTTTTCTTGGTTTTGTTTGTTTAGTTTAAACTTCTCTGTGTGGATTCACACCTTTCTCCCCATTCACTATCTAAGAGTTGTTCCCAGAGATTTTCTGTTTTTTTATTTGTTTTACTTAGTTGCTCTGTAACACCTAGCAATCAAGTATGCCTTATCAAATATATCTTCTGCTTTGTTAATAAACATAACTTTTTAAGGTGACAATTTGATTCTTGTGTCTTGGAGAGGGACAGGGACTCTCGGGGTGTGTCTAGACTACAGGGTTTTGTCGGCAAAACTATACCTGCGTCTATACTGCCGCTGAGTTCTGTTGACATAACGTCAACAGAACTCAGCAGTTTTGTCAATGGCTGTAAACCTCATTCTACGAGGAATAACGCCTTTTGTCGACAGAGCTCTGTCGACAGAAGGCGTTATTGCATCTACACTGTCCTTTGCGTCTACACTGTCATGTCGACAAAGCGGCTTGCTTTGTTGACAGAACTGGATGTAGTCTAGATGCTCTTTGTCGACAGAAGCTTTGTCAGCAGTATCTGTTGACACAACTTCTGTCAACAAAAGCCTGTAGTCTAGACATATCCTCTGTGTCTGCCTGTCAAAGAGAAGTGGTCAGCTGCCAGAGAATGCAGTTTTTCCCTTTGTTTTTCAAGCTCTCTTGTGGTATAGGAGCTTGGGGGTACCCCTCTGGAAGAAGTCCAAGTGCATCTTCCTGGGTTAAAGAAGAAAGAGGGGTTTTTTTTGTTTCTCTTGGTGTTGGCAGCTAGTCTCCAAAGTCAGTAAATTTATGAGTCTGGGGAGTTTTTGTAAGTAGAGCCTATAGAGGCTAGGTATTTAAGATCTTTGTGGGCCCCCACCTTCTGCACTTGGAGTGCCGGAGTGGGGAAACCTTGATAGCAATCCTATGAGAATTTCATAAAGTCTGTCTATTTTTATTAATTTAACATCTAGGCTATATCTACACTACAGGGTTTTTGCACAAAAACCCGCAGACTGTCCACACCTCAAGTAGGTTTTTGTGCAAGAAAATATACAGTAAAACGGCAGAACAGAGGGCTTTTTGCGCTGTAGGTATACCTCTTTCTATGAGGAATATCTCATTTTTGCTCGAGTTCTTGTGCAAAAAGGTATGTATGGATGCTCAACAGGGGTTTCTTGTGCAAAAAGACCCTATCAGAAAAAGCACAGGTGCTCTGATGGCTATTCTGTGAATGGCAGGCAGTATTTTCTTGTGCAAGTGTGTCCATGCAATGTGAGCACTCTTGCACAAAAGCACATGGCTTTTGCCATGCACTTTTGAGGTGTGGATGTGCTTTTGCACAAGAAATTTTTGTGGAAGATATGTTTACGAAGTGTAAACAAAGTCCTAGTGTGTACTTTGAAGACTGCTAACCTACAGTTGGATTTGTCAGGTTTGCAGCTATGAATTTGTCAGTGTTGAGCTAATGCCTGAGAGGAAAACAGGTGGTTTTCAGAAAACTGAAACAGCAAAATGAACAGAATAAATTAAACTAGTAGCTATGTTCAAGGAAGCTGTGGAAAGACGGAATCCTAGGGACTTTCCTGTCATTTCCAGAAGACTTAACATGCCACACCATTGATGGTACTTAGCAATTCAACTGTCTTCAGTGGACCATTCAGGTAATTTGTAACTAGGTGTGACCATTGAGCAGTCAATGTGAATTAAGGACACGCATTTGTAACGAGGATGACGTCTCAGACTAATAGATTTAGTTCTGGTAGCCTGCTTAGCTTTCTGCACGGATAATTGCCTGTGTGCTGCCTGTCAAAGCAACAGGGCTAATGTCATTAGTTCCTTGATCTCATGCATGTCAGGCAGAAAGATAATTTTAGGCAGTGGTGAAGAACAGGCATGTGTGCCTTTCTACTGTCCTTGGTTTTCAAAAGTGCCTTGTGTTCTCTTACAGCAGGAAGTGGCAGAGGTCTTGTGCATGAGTTACACTGGAATCTGCTTGGGCTAACCAGATGGTGAATATGGCTTTTTGATTACAAAGGCAGAAATCGTAGTATTTGAAAACCAGTCCAAATATCTATTCTCATCTATTTATTCTGAAATAATCCAAAATTTGTCCCCCCATTTTTGGTCATTAGGGAGAAATTCACATTTAAAAGTATGTCCAACTCCATGTCTAAGAACCGAAGAGCTATGATTTCTCCAACTTAAATATAAATTCAAATAAAACTGGCTGCTTCCCGAGTTTAACTGTATTTAGTTATCATACATCACAACCACATTGGTAGTATTTTTTTTCCCTTAGGCAGTCCCAGATCACAGGGATAACGGAAACTAATACTGCAGGATTTATTATGGTGTATAGGATCATCTCTGAAGGATACAGTTCAAATACTTTGGGATTGAGTGACCACTTTTGAATCTGAATCTAAAATTCAAATGAACACCAATGTTTCCAATCTCCCTTAACCCTTATGTATTTAATTTTCAATTGCACTTAAAATGAGAATTCCATGTAGCTAGGTGACTAAAGAATATTCATTTAAATAAATTGTTAAATCCCATTAGCATTTCATACTTTTATGAGGCTTTTCCCCCATCAGAAATGGCTTAAAATCTGTCATCAACATGTTCAAACATACAGATACTCAAATACTCATACCAGTTATTGTGACTTTGATGAAATTGAAGGACTTATATCAGCATTAAATAAAATCTAGTGGTAGGGCAGCCCTTATATATTTTCATTTCAATATACATATTAGATTTCCCTTTCCAAAATTACATACTTCTCTAGTTTCTTTCAGTAAAAGCAGCATCTACAGTAAAAGCAGCATCTACTCCTGACACACCTGAACTCAACTTGGAGCACATAGATAAAGAGACTGAGAGGGGCAGTTGTGGTGTTCTGTAACTTTAAAAATGAGTAGTCTTGTGTCCATTGGGAGACTAACAAAAATACATAGGATCATAATCTTTCATGGGTATGACCACTCCAACTCATCTGTGGAAGAGGGTCTTACTCATGAAAGCTCATGGTCCTATATATTCTTGTCCATTTCTAAGGTGCCACAGGACTACTGATTATCTATAAAGAGGAATATCATTGTCTTGCTGTGGGGAAGTGCACAATTTTTTTTTAAAAAAGCTGTCAGAATATACCCCTAAGACAACCTATCAGAGGCTCAACACATTTCTTGTTTCTTTCCAAGATTTGCTTTTTGAGCCCCAGGACTCTGATGGATTTATTTCCACAGGTTCCAAAGGTTGTGACCAAAACACAGTGTCAATTTCTGAGAACTGCACAAGTTCAGGAGCCCAGTGTGTGCTTAGCAGCTTCTCAATACCATCTGTGCTTTAATTTAAAGTTCTTTGAACTATAGGCATCATGTGCCTAGGAGAATTTACCTCTCCTACACTTCAGGCAGTACTTTCAAACTACACTTAGAATCATAGAGTTGGAAGAGTCCAAAAGTCATGGAGTCCAACCTCTTGTTGTAGGGATAACATATTAATGTATTGAAAATGATTCCTCCAAATGGAAGTGACTCCCCATAATTTGTTCCCCACAACTTAGTGTTTAGATTTATTATTAATTCTTCTTCTTATTATTATTATTATTTGTTAAGATTGTTAAATGTTTAGATTTATTATTATTATTGTCCCTTTAGAATATAATATATTAGGTCATGTAACTTAGAACTGTTAAAAATATAATCCTAACTGTTAAGAATATAATCCTATGTAGCCAGAAACAGCCCCCTCCCCCCCCCCCTCTGCGCTCCAGGGCATACTCAAGCTTGTGCAAGGGGCTGCTTGAAATTGACATTGCAGAGATACATTGTAACAATGCATTGTCAAGCCACTAACTCTGCTATGGGAGCCAAGCCCTGTAATTGACTTAAGGGCATTGTTACTTAATTGAGGCCTGTTCTCTTTAAAACATTGTAACTTTATTCAGCACTCAGAGAATGTTTTAAGCAATACCACCCAGAAACTTTCTGTAACTACAACTTTTATTATTATACAAAATACTGTATGAATGTATGAGAGAGTGCTTGGATGATGAGTGAATGGTTCTAAGAGGTGCCAGCCTGAGAATACAGCAACAAAGGGCTGAAGAAGGCGTCAGGTGCCAGTGCAACCAAAAGGTGTCAAGTGGAGAAACTGGAGGTCCACCCGATGAGATCACTGATGAGCACCTGGCAGCCACCCTGGAGACATCAGCATGATACAGCAATTTCCATAGACTGGCATAGGAAGAAATTCCTATAAGAACTGGACTAAAAAACTATGGAATCAGAGTCCAAGGTTCTGCTGCCAGCCCACCAGGAGCTTCAGATGCGCATCTGATCAGGACTTCGCTCCCCACTACCATCACTTGTGTACAGAATACCTGGCCAGTATTCTGTCACAAGCAACTTCCAGGCTGGTAACTATACACAGAACTTGAATGAATGGATGTATGAATGAATGGTTATATATATATATAATATACATACAAGTGTATAAGGGTTAAGTAGTGTTAGGAATAAGTAGTTAAACAACGTTATTTGCTTCTATCTTTTCTTTGTTTTTATTATTATCTTTACAATAAATGTGGCTTTTTGCCTTATCCCCCTCATAAGATCCTGCTTGCTTTTATTTGGTACAACATTGTTATAAAAGCAGGATAAATCCCAATTTCAACATCCTAGCCAGGACTTTGTCAAGCCAAGACTTAAAAACCTCTAGGAATGGAAATTCCGCCACCTACCTAAGTAACCCATTCCAGTGCTTCACCACCCTCCTAGTGAAAACGTATTTTCTAATATCCAGCTTAGATCACCCCACACTGCAACTTGAGAATTGTTTTTTGTTCTGTCATCTTATCATTGAGAACAGCCTCTTTCCATTCTCTTTGGACCCGCCCCCCTTCAGGTAATTGAAGGCTTCTATCAAATCCCACCTCACTCTTTTATTCTCATAACCTCAAATCCCTCAGCCTCTCCTCACAAGTCATGTGTTCCAGCCCTCTAATCATTTTTGTTGCCTGCAGTTGAACTTTCTCCAATGCAGCACATCCTTTCTGTAATGGGGGACTCATATTCAGTTTCTCCTCCACTGTAATCCCCAGGTCCTTCTCTGCTGAACTGCTACTTAACCAGTTGGTCCCCAGCCTAGAGTAGTGCTTGGATTCTTCTGTCCCAAGTGCTGAACTCTGCACTTGTCTTTGCTGATCTTCACCAGATTTCTTTTGGCCCAATCTTCCAATTTGGCTAGGTCACTTTGGCCCTATCCCTACCCTCTTCCCCATAGTTTAGTGTAATCTACACATTTTCTGAGGGTGCAATCCATCCCCTAATCCAGGCCATTAATAAAGATGATCTGCCCCAGAACTGACCCTTGGAGCACTCTACTTCTTACTGACTACCAACCAGACATTGGTCCATTAATCACTACCTGTTGAGCCCAGTGATCTAGCCAGCTTTCTATCCACCCTACAGTCCATTTATTCAATCCATACTACTTTAATTTGCTGGCAAGAACACTGAAAGACCAACTGTATCAAAAGTTTTGCTAAAGTCAAGGTATATCACCTCCACTGCCTTCCACAGAGACAGTTACCTGGTCAAAGAAGGCAATCAGGTTGGTTAGGCATGACTTGCCCTAGGTGAATCCATGTTGACTGTTCCTTATCACTTCCCTCTCTTCCAAGTGCTTCAAAATGGATTCCTTTATGATCCCTTGCATGATTTTTTTTCAGGGACTGAGGTGAAGCTGAACGGTCTGTAGGTAGTTCCCTGGATTCTCCTTCTTCCCTTTTTTTAAATGTGGGCAGTACATTTGCCTTGTTCCCTGATTGCCACAAGTTTTCACCAATGGCTCTGCAATCACATCAGCCAGCTCCTTCAGCACCCTCAGCTGTCTTAGATCCAGCTCCATGGATTAGAGCACTTCCAGCTTTTCTAAATTGCTCTTAACCTGTTCTTTCTCCACTGTGGGCTGCCCACCTCCTTCTCACACTGTGCTGCCTAGTGTAGCAGTTTGGGAGCTGGCCTTGTATGTGAAGACAGAGGCAAAAAAAGCATCTGAGTACTTCAGCTTTTCCCACATCATCTGTCACTAGGCTATCTCCTTGATGACCCTCTTATTGTTAACATCCCTGTAGCAACCTTTCTTAACGTTCACATCCCTTGCTAGCTGCAATTCTAGTTGTGCTTTGGCCTTCCTGATTCCGCCTCTAAAGTTTCGAGCAATATATTTATATTCTTCCCTAGTCACTTGTCCAAGTTTCCACTTCTTGTAAGCTTCCTTTTTGTGTTTCAATTTGCCAAAGATTTCACTGTTAAGCTAAGCTGGTCACCTACCATATGAACTTTTCTTAATGTACATTGGGATGGTTTGTTTCTGCACCTTCAATAAGGCTTCTTTAAAATACATCCAGCTTCCTTTTCCCCTCATGTTAGTGTCTCAGGGAATCCTGTCCATCAGGTCCCTCAACTTATTTCTTTTCTTAAATCTGATCGAAACCATGAAATAAGCATGCCTACATTTGCATGTGGGTTACTATTGCAAGGTTTGTTTGTATTTTGTTGCAAATAAACTTCATATAGAATTTGAAAGAAAAATTCTTAATATATACTACTTTATTTACTCATAAAAAGAGAAAAATGTGTATTCAAGTCAAATGTAGTTTGCAGTCTTTCTTTAGACTTAGAAGTACCTTTCTTCTTTGTTTTAAATATATTGATTATAGCTATGTTGTTCATTTAAAATGGCCCTCATAAAATAACCTTTATTGTGTTAGAACTACAGTAATTTGATTAACTATATCTTGTTGTTTAGGGGCCTTTTACTCTAGGTATGACAAGGGCTAACCAAATTGGTATGAAACATTTACAGTGCACTAATTTGATCAGCCTCAAAATTTGGGGAAAAAACGGAGTTTAGAAATGCTAATCACTGCCAAACAAAGCTCTTTGCTGAATCCTTTTTTTGTTCTTTTTAAATAGCAATGAATACTGAAATCCTCATTTCTAACATAGCGAAAATGGGAAATATAAGGCTTGATCATCAGTGATGGATGTTTTCAGTCTCATGAGTCAAAGGCTGTGCCAATATGACTCATTTAGCTTCCTTTTCGCCATCCTTAGCCCTGAAACTTTCCATCATTGAATGTATAATGGTTGTAGTGGTGAGAACTACGTCTTGGTCAGCTGGTATTTTGTCGCTGTTTTGTCTAACCTTGCTCATATCCGGTCTAATGGCAGGATAGTGTAAAAAATCAGCCACCATTAGCACTTTTTCTCAACTAGCATTCTGATCCTTGCTACTGCAGATGAAGCTGAGTCATCAGTGGGAGAGAGGGGAAGTATCCTGGGTGCCGTCATACTTGATATCCATTTCTTCTTTAGGAAAATGTGTAATAGTGCAAAGTCAGAAATTATGTTGCTTATTGAAACTTAGCTCCAAATTATCTCATTAATTTTAAAAAATCAAGGAGTAGCCCTGTTGCACCTTAGAGACAAATTAACGCAGCACATTTGCTTATGTTCAAGCTAGGAATATCTGTGTACTGGGAACTTTAATTCTACTGTAAAGGATTGAGTTTCTTTTGTTGTTCGTTTGTTTGCTGTGTTTTGGGTTTTTGTTGGTTTGTTTGTTTGCTTGTTTGTTTGTTTTTATAATCAGGATTTCTTCTGCAGCGGCAAGTCACCACATAGAAATCAGGCAGGGCAATGGAGGGAAAGTGCTTGCAACTCAAAATGCCTTTACACCAGTTTAGTTGTACAGATCACTTGTTAAAAGCACAGAAAAATCCCCATATCATATCCTCCTTCTTATAGCCAGTGCATTGATCAAGCCTAAATATCCAGTCACTGAAATATGGAATCTCTAAATTTTGCTCAAATTCCAAAATATTAAAATTACAACTTACATTGAAATCACAAAACTGTTTATGGTTTAATCTAAGTTAATGCTGGCTACCCAATTGTTGTTCAATCTATCCCTTACTAGTTGAAGTGCTTTTATATCTAATAAAGTGTCTTCAGCATAAAGGCCTGTCAGTATTAATCTTTCTTGGGTTACAACTTTGCTGTACTCTTCAGTTAACTATATAAAAGAAGGGAAAAAAAGTTCTGTCTTTGTCCTTCCGGTAACCTACTGCCTAGGCAAGAAGTACCCAGGGAGTAATAACTATAGGACATCTCATTTTTATTTTATGATATTTTATTCACACACTTCAGCTTTTTCATATGAACACTAAGTATTTTTTTCTCTTTTATGTCAATCCTTTAATGTTATTTTTTATGAAATTTGAGGGGTAATATGCCTCCCTAGGAAGTTTCATATACAATATACATCTCAGTCACTTAGGATGTCCTTATTGTGTATCCTTCAAATTCATAAAAATGGCATCAGTGCTGTCAACATAAAAGCACTTAACAATTGCCTAAGAGGTATGTAATTATCTGATCACAAATGTCTTGCACAAAGAATAGATGCAAAAAGCTTGTAATCTGTAATAATGTTACCACTTTTTTTCTGCATGACACAAACACTTTAGCCCTTAGCTTGACACATTTGTAACTCTATGATCCCTGAACACATCTTAAAATATTATAATGATATGGTAAAATTTCCTTTCATTACAAAATATACAGTGTACTAATATAATTAATAGCTACAGTTGCCAACGTAAACTAGCATAGAATTGCTTCGGAGGCTTTTGAATGGATACTGCACAACATTCCCCACAAAGTGCTGCCTCCCTGTGAAAATGTCCCAAGATAGTAATGAAATGGTTTGGGCTCCATTTGTTGCCTTAGCACTTAGCCATGAATAATGAACACCTCGAGTCAGTATGCTCTATTGAAAAATGCCTTCATGTTTTGTGTGTGTGTGTGTGTGTGTGTGTGTGTGTGTGTGTGAGAGAGAATGGTGTTAGTAATGAAATAATAAAGATTGAGAGAGAGAGAATGGTGTTAGTAATGAAATAATAAAGATTAAGAAATACTTTCTTGCACAAATACTTTGTGGCATGCTGTTTTGCCTCTTATCTGCAGCAATGGAAAAACTAAATTTAGCATAGTGAACCGTTTTGACAGGAGTGTGGATTTCAAGGATCTATTGACGATCTATCGAGTGTGTGTGTGTGGGGGGGGGGGGGTAATAACACTGGAAAGTTTTCAGGGGAATTGAAAGCGGTGAGGCTGAGTTTAAGGAATGAAATTAGAATTTTCCAGACAATCTTACCTCTGAGGTAAGACTACTTGATATACTCCAGCACAAGAGTTTCATACAAAATCACTCTGATTCTGCAGTTCTATTTCAGTGATCACTAAGTAGTGAGAAGTCTGAGCGTGTTTGGAAGGATGATGTTGTTAAAGAGTAGACTTATTATTTCTGTGAACTTAATGGACATACAGAAAACAGGACATTGCTCAAGTGATCCTGAATGTAAAGAATCTCCACGGGGGTGTGTGTGTGTGTGTGTGTGTGTGTGTGTGTGTGTGTACACACAGATATTACACACACACACAATTTTTAATAATAATTACTCTATCATATCTTGCTCTTTTTTAAATCACTGCCCCAGACTTTCAGTTCAATTTGCATAAATGTGAAGTAATTCTGTTCAATCTGGTATGGATACTAGGTGTTTAAATGAGTATAACATAACAGAATTTTGAACCCTGGCTAGAAAATTTGGAATTTGGACTTGCTTCTGTATAGCCTATTTAATTGTACCTCACTTAATTGCAAGTCTTTGAAAAGATGAAGGGTTTGATAGTTAGACTAGTGACTGACTGCTTTACTGCTAATAGTGCTTTAAAGTGCTACATTCAATCAACATCAGGAATTTTTTATGTATCATCAACTCATGCAGAAGTGACAAATTGGTTGGAATGGATGCCAGTCAGTGTTTGGTGATCTCATTTAATGTTAATGATGTGAGAAGCAAGTACATAAGAAATAAATTTGCATTGGGTTGGAAAT
This sequence comes from Pelodiscus sinensis, assembly GCF_049634645.1. Classification (NCBI taxonomy): domain Eukaryota; kingdom Metazoa; phylum Chordata; order Testudines; family Trionychidae; genus Pelodiscus; species Pelodiscus sinensis. The sequence continues at coordinate 121,842,713 of NC_134712.1, read as the reverse complement.
GCCCATTTGTCTTCTAGCTCATATGGTGAGATCTACTGGATGAGTTTTCTGAGTGCAGAGCCCAATTCACAGACATAGAAGTCATCCCTTGTTGTTCAGGAGAACTATGGGCTGATCTTTCATAAGATTAAATAATTGCTGAAAAGAAAAATTGCACCTCAGTGTAGGCTGTATTTTGAACAAGATGGCTTTTTAGGTTGCTGCATTCTTCTACCACTCAAGGAACACTTACTTAGATCAGCAGTCTGAAAGAAGAGCAGACAACTTGAGGAGGAAATTCTAAAATAAAAATGGACTTCGTATAGTGCCATTTTTTCTTATTTCCAGTATTTTAATATTAGCCAGTCATAATAACATGTAGAACTGCGAATATTACAACCTAGTAATAGCTATGTGTCTTCAGTAGGCTACATTAGATAAATCCATGGTGCAAACAAAGCATCCGCATAGAGGGGAAATCCTGGAAATTGTGATAGGGATGAAACCAATAGGTATGTAGGGCAAGTCATCTAAAATCTAGATCATTCAACAAAAAGAGCTGCACTCTAGAGTTCTGTGGGTTGGGTTACACCCTCTGGAGAGGTGGTCATTTTCTTGTGGTTTTCTCTAGGACTCTTAAATAAGGAACATGATGTATTGTTTCTCTTCTCCTTGTGGGGACCATTATCTGATGTGAGTTGATTTCTTTTACCACTGCTTCCTCATCTCAAATATTTTTGTGTATTCATTGAGAGAAAGCAGGGTGCACCTAGTGATCCAGTAGCACACATGCCTCCTGCATTGGGCACCAGGTTGGAATGGTCTACAGCCATTGTGTCAACACACAGACTTACCCCAGAAATTCATCCTGCCATAAGGAAATTTTCATGAGGCCAGTTAAACCATATTCATAGATTGCTTTGAAATTATTATTACATCTAAGAGTTATAAAACTATTAGACTTTCCATGCCATTTTTAAGAGTTCTTTTTTTATAATAGTGTTGTTATTATTCTCTGTTACAGGAGTGATGTTATCAGTTTGCTATCTATTTCGGCTTCTTAGGTGTATTTTCCTTCTTTTGGTATCATAGCTGCAAGGAAGAATAAGTTGGCCAAGAAGTTGAGACTACATTATCAACTAGATCATTGTATGAAGAATGAAGTTGGAGATGGTGGAGATTTTTTTGAAACTATATTACCCTCTGACACGGCATATCCTCACTGTTGAAGTGAGGATAACCATTTGATTTTTATTATCACAGACCAAATACTATATCCCTCCAAAACACATACAAATATCAGAAACTGGATATATTCCCTAAGATTTCGTTATTTGAGACTCATATAGAACTCCTGAATGATGAGATCAGATTGAAGCATTATCTAGTACTGATGAAGGTACTGATGCAGGTTCCCAATGTCACATATTGGGAACATAGGGAATTGATCCAAGGTCTATAACCTTTAATTAAGTTTAAAAATCAGTGCAAATACAGAGATCATTGCATCATTTTGACAGGACTTTAAAAAGAATGGGATCAGAAATTCTGTCTCAACTCATGTACAAAAGGCATTTTGATTGTCTCCTTATACCAGTTTGAGTGAAGGGAAACTATTATTTGCTCTGGTCCGCCATAGAATTTTGAAAATATCTGTATCCTTCTTTGTACCATGCTTCCTGTACCGCTGTAGCTATCTTGGCTATAGTGGAACTGTGGGGTTTTTTTGTTGTTTTAAGGTTATCTTAATTTTGTTTTCTTTATTGAAGCAGTCAATAAAACTCTAGTCTAGATAAAATTGTACCTCTATATATGTGCTTATTTTGATATATTTTTATTTAGCTACTCTAATAATGAGAATATGCTATATGCACATAAGCACTTCTATATTAGTGTCACTCTACCAAAAAATGGAGTTTGTACTGGTTTAGCTATGTCAATGTAGTTAAAAAGAACAATATATCAGGATCAGATCATTTTCCCTCATGTATCTTGAGACACAAATGTGTCAGCTGACATTTAAATCTTAATGGTGCAGACAGGGATTTTGAGAAGTATAAGAGACTTAGGCCCACACATTCCATTCAAATCATATAGTTAGGCACTGGTCTCTATTGTCATGGACTAAAGCATGGGAAGCTGGATGTAATGGTTGATGCCAGGCTGAGAGTAAGACAGGCACACCAGAGATTGCAGCTGCAGATACAGGCAGTCCCCGGGTTACGTACAAGATAGGGACTGTAGGTTTGTTCTTAAGTTGAATTTGTATGTAAGTCAGAACTGGTACATATTGTAGGGGAAACTCTAGCCAAACATTTCTCCAGAGCTCAGTTTTATTCTCCCACACCTCACTTCCTTCAGTCCTTTATTCTCAAGCTTTATTCTCAAGACCCTCCTTCCAGCCAACAGCGGGGGGTGTTGGAGCTGCCCAGGGGCATCCGTGGGGCCAATGAACCCAAAGCTGGTGGGGCAGGATGCCTCCCCCACTGTCGCTGCTTCCCGCTCGGGGCAGTGCCGTCTGAACCACCTGTCAGGCGGCGCGTCTCGGAACAGGACCAGGTACCTACCCAAAATAAACCCAAGGACAGGGAATAGCAACACAAGTGAGGGATATCTACAGGGTGAAAAACTGCAACGAGCATTTCTCCATTGAGTGAAGCGCTGAGGGCTGAGGATAGACCTGGCTCTGGGACACCTTAAATTTCAAGCTGCTGCCTTTAAAGGCAAGCAAGGGCCTCTACTGCTGCTCTTTGGGCCGGGAGCCCGGCTGGTGGTGCACAGGAAAGAGCAGCACACACAGCACTCCCCTTCCAACACTCCACCCCACCCCCGGAGGCTCCTCCACGGAGCTGTGCAAAAGCGGGGGTGGGGGGCACAGACGATCTCCCTTACACTCGAAATTATTAGCAGGAAAAGCATGGAGGAAAGGGGGGGAACAGGTAAAATATCAGCAGGAGCAGAGTTAACCCTTCGCTGAAAGCAGAGGTGCCGGGGCAGCCTTTGGAGGTGAAGCGCTGCCCCCATTGCCGCCGCCGCAGCCCCGGGAAGGGAGGGGAGGAGGTGGAACGTTCCCTGCGAGCGGCGCGCGCCAGGCTCCCTGGCCAGGGGACTCTACGGCGCGGGGTCCCAGCGGCAACAAATGTCGGCGGGTGAAAAATGTAACCCGTCGCCTGGCGGCTTCGGTGTGGGGAGTTTTTTTAAAGCAGCCCCGGTGGCGCGTCACGTCCCCTTCCTCCCTCCCCCCCCCCCCCCCAGCCGGGCTCTGGGGCTGGGGCCAAGCGTGCCCCGTGCGCCCCGACCGGCCGCTGCAGCGCCCGAAGGCCGCAGCCCGGTGCAGGGCCAGGTGTTTAATGGCAGAGGTGGATTTCCCCCTTAAATCTCCCTGCCTGCCCCCCCTCCCCAGGTGTCACTCTTACCAGCTCGCTCCTTGCCCTCCTTCTGCCTCCTCCCACGAACGGGACTCCCAGCCCAGTCCCACAATGCACCGGGCACGCTGGGCTCCCTCTGCGCTGCCTGAATGGAAATGCTGCCAAATGTTTGGTCTGGCATAATGTTAGTTAACCAGATGCCCCCTTATCATGGATGTGGCTAGGTTTCTTACAGTCCGATAAAGTTTGTGAACAGCCACCAATCCTGACTCTACGTGTTCAATGCTGCTATTTAGCTCTAATTTACTCTAAATGTCTTCTAAGAGCCCACTAAGCAATGGAGGTGTTGATAATGCTCCTAGGCAATATTGACCTCCCATGGTTCAAGCAATTCTCTGGTTTGGCACTGGTCGATTCCTGAGGGTGCTGGACTAGAGAGGGTCAACAGGTATCAGCATCCTATTTTGATGGTGGCTTTTTAGATTAGCCAGCCATGGATAACAAGTTTTAGATATGTGGTAGGGGTGGTTTTTTGTTTTGTTTTCTGGATAGGATACATGCTGTCATGTTTTGTCGTCAGTTCTGTCACTTGAACATTTTTAAATGCATGCAGGCTATTTAACATAAATACAAAAATATATTTCAGATGGTTTGACTGCCAAACTTAAAAATGTTCCAAAATATTTTCTGGTAAGAAAATGTGTGTTAATGCTGCTCTCATTTCTAATTCTGTGTATGTCTACACTACCCCGCTAGTTCGAGCTAGGGGAGAGTGTGTGGAGGGTGGGAGGGGGGGTAAAAATAGCCAAGCAAAGTCAACCTTGGCCAAACAGCAGCCATGTGTTTAACCCCTCACTAAAAGGGAACCAACACAGCTCTCTATATTGAGCCTGTACTAGTATTTTCACTAAGATCAGATAATAGTAGAATGTTTCAAGTCCACATACTAGGATGAATGGCTGAGGCTCAGAAGTATCTGCCCCTTTCTGATTTTATATAGGTAGTCTTTTGAGAATTAAATGAATTGACTCCAGAGTAGAATGTGATGAATCTATGTATAAAGTGATAAACTTGAGCAGAAATAGTGCCCAAGGCTAGTATATTTGACAATAAATTAGAGGATCAGTTTGTCCTATCCCTAAACTTAAATAATTGATTGAGAACATAAGAGTAAGAGGCTGCCAGTTTGTATTAAGAAGGATGTACAAATAGGAGGATGTTCTGTTAATGGCTAATAAAGCTATAGTTGGAACACATCTTAAGCATAAAATCCAGGCTTGTTTGCTTCATAGGATTAAAGGTGTAGTTTACTTACACAAAGCACAGCACCTAGAAAAAAGATGAATCATGGAGAAGGTATTTATGTAGGAGGAAAGTGACAACATTGTCTTAAGGAGACAATTAATATTTCAATGTGATTGATGTATTAAACCTGCTACGGTTTATTATAAAACTAAGCTAGAGGGGATGCTTGAGGTTTTAGGCAGATCAGAACTAGAGGAGCTTACAGTAAGCATTAAAAGAATCAAGCAGACATTTGTGGTTGAAGTTAATGAAATGTAGAGGGATGCATACAGAAAAAAGTGCTGCAAAATGATCATTTATAGAAAACGAGTAAAACATGCTCTCTTACACAGAATGGCAAGAAAAGTTTTTCCTTAATTATTTCTCCACACTAAAGGGGGGGGGGGAGGAAATGTGATATTTTGGAAACCATAGGGTGATAGCTATTGAAAGTATATTTATAGTTTGTGAAAGGGTTAAGTAATTAGACATTCTACTCATGCTTGGACCATGCTCAGTATTTGTTAGAGATGGCTTTAAGGCATATCAACAGGTGTTAAAGAGGATTATTAGGCATGATTATAAGAAATATTAACTTTTTGAACTCTAGCCATCTTTAAAGAATTGAGTGTTTTATTGAACCATTTCTAAATCCATGTTTTAGTTCTTTATAAACTATAAAAGCACTCAATATAAAACATGATCTAGTGATATATATACTCAAAAGCTTTATGGAAAAAGCTTTATGGAAAAATGAATATTTATTTCCTTGATAAGCATTTATATAGCAGTCGATGAAGATCTGTGTTGTACAGTGGGGTCCATTTGTGCTAGATTCAGTATGAATGCACATGGAGACAATGTTCCTGCATAGAAGAGATCACAGTCTAGGAACTCTATGTACCTATCTGTAGATATAAATAATTTTATTGTAATAGTAATGATGTTTCTTACTATTTCACAAACCTGTGCTAACTCTAATCTATCAAATTGCCCTTTCCAAATGTAACCTATAATTTTCAGTCTTCCTTAAAGTTTTTTTTCCTTAAACAGAGAAACAAGTTTTGGAACAAATTGATAAATTAAAGAATAAGAAGTCACCAGGACCTGGTGGCATTCACCCAAGACTTTCAAAAGAATTCAGATGTGATATTGAGGAACTGCTAATCATGTTTTGTAACCTATTGTTTAGAGTATCTTCTGTTGCAAATGACTGGAGAATAGTTAGTGTGACACTAATTTTTTAAAATGACTCCTGAGGTTATCTTAACAATTAATGGCCAGGAAGTCTATCTTCAGTGCCAGGCAAACTGGCTGAAACTATAGTAAAGAACAGAATTGTCAGACACATAGATGAACATAATTAGTTGGGGAAGAATCAGTATGGTTTTTGTAAAGGGAAATCATGCCTCACCAATATAGTAGAATTTTTAGGGGGTCAACAAGCATGTAGACACTGGGGATCCTGAGGATCTAGTGTTCTTAGATTTTCAGAAAGTCTTTGACAAGAGCCCCTTAACAAAGGCTCTTAAGAAAAGTAAGTTGTCATGGGGTAAGAAGGAAGGCCCTCTCATGAACTAATAACTGATTAAAAGATAGGAAACAAAGGGTAGGAATAAATGGTCCACTTTCAGACTGGAGAGATAAATGGTGGTGTTCTACAGGAGTCTGTATTGGTATAAATCCTATTCAAAATAATATTAATAAATGATCCGGAGAAAGGGGTAATCACTGAAATGGCAAAATGTGCAGATATAAAACTGCTCTAGTCCACAACACACTACGAAAAGCTTCAAAACTATCTCACAAAACTGGGTACAAGGGCAACAAAATGGCAGATAGAGCTCTATGCTGATAAATACAAGGAAAGGCATATTGGAAAACATAATCCCAACTATATGTATAAAATGAAATAAATTAGCTGTTAAAACTTGAGAGAGAACTTGGAGTCATTTTGAATAGTTCTCTGAGAACATCCATAAAATGTGCAGTGGTGATAAAAAAAAAAAGCAAACAAGGTGTGGAATCGTTAAGAAAAGGACATATATTAAAATAGAAAATACTTTCCTGCCTCGGTATAAATTCATAATATGCCCACATTTTGAATATTGAATGCAGATATGGTCATCTCATCTAAAAAAAGATACATTTGAATATGAAAAGCTTCAGAAAGGGCAGCAAAAATGATTAGGGACATAGAACAGTTGACATATGAGGAGACATTAATAAGATGAGCACTTTTCGAGTTGGAAAAGAGATGACAGGGAGGAATAGGGTAGAAGTCTATAAAATTATGACTGGGTGGAGAAAGTGACTAAAACAGTGTTACTTACTCCACATAGCACAAGAATTAGGGATCACCAAATGAAATTAATAGGTAGCATGTTTAATACAGACAAAAGGGAGTATTTCTTCATATAACACATAGTCAACCTGTGGAACTCTTTTTCAAAGGATTTTGTGAAGGCCAAGACTTTAACACCATTCAAAAAAGATCTAGTTAAATTCATTTCACTAGGTCCATCAATAGCTATTATCCAGGAGAGGGAGGGAAGGTGTCCTTAGCCTGTGTTTATCAGAAGCTGGGAATGGTGTGAGAGGGGATGGATCAATTGATTATCATCTGTGCATTTCATTCTCTCAGGTGCATCTGGTATTGCCAGGTATCAGAAGACAGGATACTGGGCTCCAAGGACCCTTGATCTGACCCAGCATGACCACTCATATATTATGTTCTAATGTAAGTTCATGTGTTTTGATCATTTGATGTATCTCTAGTATTACAACTGGCGAAATCAATAAACATAAAGGATACACTATTTAGCTGCTCATGTTACATCACCCAGAGAAATAACCAAATGTCACCTAGTACTTTGTCCAATACTATTATTTAATTTGCATTTTGGTATTGCCTCTAGTCCCGAATAGTGAATTGGGGCAATTGTCCTGGGCACTGTATACAATATATTCAAATGCTTCCTAATATTTTTATTAATCGCAAATTCCTATTTACCATATGTGACTGCACTGTTAATACCTGTTTTTTCTTCAGCTACTGATGTGAAGACACCATTTAAGTTTTTCACTGTGTATCTTTCAGGAAATAATTATCATTTTTTTTGTGGCTGCCCTAATTGTGCCCCACCTGTTCACTCTTTTTTTCCATTTCTGAAGTATATTTAAAGAGTGTGTTAAGTACAGATTCTGCAGACAGTTACATCAATGCAACCGCTGAGTTCAATAAGGTAGAATTGATGTAACTGACAGCAAGTTTTTACATGTTTTGTTAGTCTTTAAGGTGCTATTAGACTATTGGTTGTTTAAGTTTTTCCAGTTACTGACTCTGCTACCCCTCTGAAGCTTATGGTTTATCCTGTTTAATATCTAGGTTCAATTCATGCAAAAAGTTTCAAGTGAACCTAGCCATAAGATGAATGTCTATTAAGACAGGAAAAACAAACTGTATACAAAAAATACTTTGAAGACAAAGTTCGAAAAAAAGGATAATGAATGCAAACTGAGCATTAGGAATAACATAGACACCTGGTGCAAGTGAGTGGTTGATTTGGGGGAATAATTAATCTGATTTAAGTGAATCTGGAATTTGTCAATAGCAATAAGTGTTCAATCTTTTCCTGTACTTGATACCTTTATAAAGCTCTTTTCGGATTATTTTTCCCCCCAACCAAAAAAAAAAAAAAAAAAAAAAGAGGAGAGTTGTGCCATTATTGTCTCTGATTAAAATAGTGTGTCAGGAATGTGTTTTAATATGCTTCTTAAAACTGATTGATGTGTTTGCATGGTATCTATAGTATCATTGAAACCTTAATTCACTTCATTTGCTATACTCAGGATTGCAATAAAATACTTAACTGCAAAGTACTTGCATATTTCATCAAAGGAAATAAAAGTACTTGTAAATATCAGTTAAGCCTCCCAATACCCCTTTGAGATACGTACTTCTGGCATTTTAGTTACCTATTGGAAAACATTTTTGTATTCTGAACTTTTATTCAGTATTTTTTCTCTTGTGATGAAATAACTTAAGGAAACAATCATGGCATCCCATTTTTCAAACAAAGGATAGAAAGTGCAGAGGAGAGAGAGATGAAAGACGAAAGATTGGACAATGGGGTAGGAGAGGTGGAGAGATAATGGAATAGAGAAGGAGAGTGACTTCTTGGGAAAAGAAGTATCAGAGATGATCCATTTTTTTTTTCTTGAATCAGCAACATCTCAAGACAAGAATCACACAAGGAATAACTTTACCTCACTATTTACATCAATTCTCATTTTAGCACCATCAGAGGTCAGAGTTGATTCTAGGAGTCAGAAATGTGATGGGATAATTACATTATTGCATCAAACAGAGAACTATTGGTGAGATCACTGCATATAGAGCAGTTTGGGGGGAAAAATAAATCTTAAAAAAAAAAAAAACCACCCTTGAAGTCACTGTTGAAGAAAAATCATTTTTGTTTTCCAAAATATTCCATGGACTACATCAATTATTTTTATATTAGATTTGGTAAATTGTGAAAGTATTCATTTTGAAATGGAAAATCTTCTAAAAGCAAGCGTTTCAATGTGGGGGAAAATAATTGACGCTTGTGACTAAATTGATTTTCAAATGGAAGTTCAAAAATCATATATGTTTGAGAGGGTAGTCACAAACCAGCAAACCCTTCATATCTATCCAGTTTTTTTTTCGGAGGGGAAAAGGATACCATTGATTTATGTAACCCAATGGTCAGGAAAATTAATGAGAAGCAAATAAGATAAGTGGAAAAAAAAGAAAAAGCACGAACAAGGTCCTAGTGTAATAAAGTACAGATCTTAAAGATCATCTATATTTCAATGATTTCCAGACATTATATTACTACAAACATATTTACAATATAGGGTAAGAATCAGAGTAAAAAACAATGATGGGCTAGTGAAGTTGATATGAGAAGTTTTAAATTGTTAGAGATCTTTTTTTTGCATTGATGGTGGGTGGATAAATCACCAGAAAGGGATGGGGATTATTTTAGTACAGTACAATGAAATAATGTGATAATGACATCACGAAAGAGAAAAGACAGGTTATCATGAAAAAACATCTTGACAGTGAGTTCTATTAGACTGGGGAGATGTTTCCCAAAAATAACCAATCATTTGGGTCTTTTCGTCAATAACTTACCTGATTCTGTGAAGATCTGGTTTATATATATTTATATATATTTATTTATATATATAAACCTCTTAGGCTCTTTCACCAAGTGCAGGGCTGCAGTGCTAGTTTTAATGCTTGCCACTTACTTTGTTAATCTTGTGCCAAAAAAAAGGTCTGTTTCTTCAGGAAGTAGCTAAGGTAAAGATCAGAGCTGTACAAAAACGTCTGTTCATGTCACAAGGGATGTGAAATATTGTGCTAAGTTCAAGTCACATGCATTGACAGTGCTTGAAGTTCAAATGAAATATGGTTGATTCCATTGCAAACAGTCAAGAATCAATGGTTTGCTGAACTAAAGGTAAGGATAGACCTTACATCTGATAGAACATCAGAACTCCAGTCTCTAACAAGCAGATTTCTCTTGTTAAAAAAAAAAAAAAAAAAGCCGCTTATTATTTGTGAGCCAAAATCTTAGTATGGGTACAGTTCAGGTAAATGGAAAAATAAGAAGTAGGGAATTGACAAACCTCTGCCAAGAACATCAATATTCAGAGAAAAAAATTCTCATTTAAAACTTCTCTCTTCTGAGGAAGAATTTTACTGTCCAATTAAAGACCTCCGAGAAGCATGAGAAGGGTTTGGATTGATTTTTTTTTTTTAAGTCTTCCTGTTCATGCTGTCAGAGCTTGACAAACATGTCACCTCTGAAAACATTAGAACTCAGAAGGAAAATTTTCTCAAGACAAATGAACTATGATCATAATTGAATGTTGTGTAGTTGTTACTCTGCTGGTCTCAGTTAAATGGTTCAATACAAGGGTACATCTACACTAGCCCCCAAGTTTGAACTAGGGAGGCTAATGAGGGAGACAAATTGCTAATGAAGCATGTTCCCTGGGCAGTCACCATTTTAGAAACTGACTAGCCTGAACTAACTGCCCGCATCTACACGCAGCAGAGAAGCGGAATTCAGAGATAAACCCCTTAGTTCAAATAAACCTCATTCCATAAGTAGTAACAGTTAATTTGAACTAAGGAGTTTATCTCAAAATTCCACTTCTCTGCTGCGTGTAGATGCGGGCAGTTACTTCGGGCTAGTCAGCTTCCAAAATGGCGACCGGCTGGCAATATGCTAATCAAGCATGGGATATTTAAGTCCCGTGCTTCATTAGCAATTTCGGTCGCCCTCATTAGCCTCCCTAGTTCGAACTAGGGGGCTAGTGTAGATGTACCCCAAGTTATTACCTCTTTTACCTTGTCTCTGACTATATACAAGTATAAAATATTATCAGTTACCAATAACAGTAAATTAGAAAGAGACCACATAATTCTTTGAAAATATATGATCCCATTTCAGGTTCAACAAGATAAATGCTGTAGTATGATCTTGTGCCTTGAGCTATGTATCCAATTTGACCAATCCAGGTGTAAAGATGAAATGCCGCTACTAAAACCTGTCTGAAGAATTAACATCATTCACCAATAAAAGCACAGGGTGAGAGAGGCAGGCAGACAACATTCCATGTTTGTGGAAAATGTTTGCAGATATGAAGAACATTTGAGTGAATCACTGCAAGGATGTTGTTCAAATTCAAACCAAAGTTGGTTTAAAATACTTCCATGATTTGCCTCAAACAACTTGCAAAGAATTTTTTTCTCTTCAAAATATTGCTTATATTAGGTAGTGCTTATTTTTAGGCATTGTATCTACCAAACACACCCTATTTTTCAACAGGACTCTGATAGTTTGTCTACTGACATCAACAAAGTCCTAAAATATGTACGTAGATAGTAGTGAATGGATGGTCTACTGCTCTAGACTAGGAATTGAGAGGCAGAAGCTGAATTTCCTGGCCTGCCTCAGACCTGCATGTAACCCTATGCAAGTCACTAATTCTCATTGTATCTGTAAAATGGGGACATTTGCATTTCCTAACCTTGAAAAATGTTGTAAGGCATTTGAATACTATTGTAATGCAGCACCTAAGACAAGTCAGAGGGATTTTTTTTTTTTTAATCTTGAGTGGGGTAGAACTCCAGAAGACTTTGCAAATTTTGTCCAAGCAGAATGCTCTGTCCTAAACTGAAGAGGAATTTATTGTTTTTGAATCCGTTAAACTTTGCTTCCCATGGACAGCCAGCCATTTATTTTGTAAATAAGGTAGGAATTGTTTTTAGTAGTGAAATGTTTTTCTGTATTTTTGGAAAGTATTCAGTTTCTTTATAATGAAAAACATTCTTTCAGTGGCAGGCCTCATGTTCCTATTATTTAGTGCTAATAATTTCTAAGTTAATTATTGGACAAATAATTCCCTCGTTCATAATGGTTTTGTGCACAATGTCGCATGCAGTTTGATTGCTTTTTGATGATTCAGAGATCATTGCATACTAGCCAATTAGCCCGTCATAAGACGGGATTTTCAGATCTCTCCTCCATGTCGGTCTTCTTTCCTGAGCTTCTTGTCTATTGCTCCGTTTCTCCTCCTACTGCCTCCCCGCCCCCATCTCTCTCTCTCTCTCTCTCAGCTGTCGTCCGCCTCCTGCCTCTCTCTCTGTCTTTCTTTTCTCCTCCGCCTCCTGCCTCTCACTCGGGGGACCACGGACCCCAAATGGCCATTTGGGCGCTGCACTCCCCCGGCTGCATGGGGGGTGTGGAGCCCAAACGGTCGCTTGCGCCACTTGCTCCCATGCAGCGGCCTGGCCAAGCAGCACAGAAGTCAGCCGAGCCCGCAAAGGGGGAGCGGGGTGCTGATGTTCACTGCCAGGGGGGCAGGGCCTGGAGCCGCTGTCACGCTGCACGTCACCCCCCCCCCCCCTTTGCCTCCTGTCATGGCTCTCTGCTGACTTCTGCGCTGCTCAGCCAGGCCGCCATGGGGGAGCAAGTAACGGAAGCAGTCGTTTGGGCCCCGCACTCCCCATGTAGCATGGGCTGCCCAGAGGGAACAGCCAGCATTTCAGGCAACAGCGCCCCCCAGAGGGAACAGCCAGCATTTCAGTGTTACAGACTCAGACACTGGGCTACTATATATATGATAGCATACATTAAAATGTATGTGCATATGTATGAAGACATTATATATGCGGCATAGTTTCTCTTATGCAGAGTGATGAGGAGAGTTAATCACAGAAGCACATTGCTTGGTATTAATAAAAGTTAAATAAACAAGTCTAACTTTTTTGGAGCAATTGGATTGCATTGGATCAGAGGTGATGTGAGACTTTGTGATGAACTTTTTCTCATCAGTAAGCCTGCAATCCCTTGCTAAGAAGCTTTGCTTCTGAAACCCTCTTGGGGTTTACTAAATGAATTTAAAGTAATACAGATACTTTCCAAATCCCATAACTGAATTCACAAGAAAGTCAAATAAGCTGGAAAAAATTCTGTTAGTAAGAGAAGGCAATTCATATTGCATTAATGAAAATTGGGGGGGGGGGGACTAAATTCTCTGTCTGTTTTTAGCCATCCACTATAACAATCTCTGAACAAATAGAAAGGACAACAAGGGGTGAGTTCTTAGAACTGTGACCTCTTAAAGTATCTTGCGGTTTATACGATTTGTATAATGCCATTTGGGCATCAACATCTTAGACTTTTTTCGAATGCCCTACTCCGTGCAATTCATAGATTCCAAGGACTGAAGAGACCATTGAGATTATCTAGTCGGACTACCTGTATAAGAGAGGCCATATAATTTCCAAAAATAATTCCTAATACAGATTTCTTTGGATTTTTTTCCTATCTTGAATTAAGGATTCGGCTATGAAGAATCTGCTATGACCCTTGGTAAATTATTTGAATGATTAAAATAATTTACTGCCAGTTTGCATTTCTATAGCTTCAATTTTCAGCCCTTGGATATTTTTTTTTAAGCTAAATAGACTCCAGGAGCTCAGTCACTATCTGGGATGTATTCTATTCTTTTGTTCATTCTTGGCATTCTTCTCTGAAGCCTCACTAATTTATTGGCAGCCTTCTTTAGCATGGGTACCTTGATGGCTAACCGTATTCCAAAGGTAGTCACATCTGTTCCGAATATAGAGGCAAAATTCCTACGCGAGTCCCTTGTTTATACATCATAAGAACAGCCATACTGTTCAGACCACAGGCCCATCTATCCCTGTATACGGTCTGCTGACAGAGGCCAATACTAGATGCCCCAGAGGGTGGGAACACAACAGGTAATCCTTGTGATCCCTCTCCTGTCACCCATTTCAAGACAAACAGAGGCTAGGGGCACCATTCCTACCCATCCTAACTAATAGCCATTGATGGACCTAACTCCATGAATCTAATGAGCTCTTTTTTGAACCCCGTTAAAGTTCTAGCCTTCACCACATCCTTTGACAAGAAGTTCCACAGGTTGTGCACTGAGTGAAGAAAACTTCCTTTTGTTTGTTTTAAATCAGCTGCCTATTCATTTCATTTGGTGACCCCTAGTTCTTGTACTGTGTGAATAAGTAAATAACTTTTCCTTATTCACATCACAGAATCTCATTAGTTCTTTTCACTGAAATGTTACCCTCAAAGCTCATGAAGTTCAACAGATTATCAGCATGACACCTCAATCATTTCCAGAATCACTACTTCACAGAATGAAGTCTCCCACTCTATAAGCATTGCCTACGTTATTTGCTCCTAAATATAATTTTCCCTTTTTGAATAGATTGGTTGACTTCAACACATGAAATGGCACGACTATTCTTTTTAGTTACTTAAGAGTGAATTATGTAGTTTGTCCTCCATGGTAAAAACAGTTTACCTATTAAAAATCAGTATAATTAATAAATCTGAAATAGTTCAATATAGACTATCTGCAGAGCTCTCATACCAGAGAGGGAGAGGATACATAAACATCTCTTGGACATAAATGTAAGTATTTTTTAGATAAAAATGTTTAAATGCTTGTGGCTTATGCATAGAAAAGCAGTCTCTCTTTGCTCTCAAAAATGGTAATACGTATTCTATATGCTAGAGATGGATCTGAATCAAAATCCTGGATCTAAACATCCCTGAAATTTGGAGAATGGGCCTCAGAATCCATATATTGTTCTGTATTCTAGTTCTCCAAGATGGACATTTATCATTGATACAAAATACTTTTTTTGTTGTTGTTTTGCCCATCCCTTGTTCTAGTGGCCAAAGATATGCTCACCAGGAGTCTGAATATTACTGTGTTACTATGATTGGTCCCAGGACCTGGCAAGTATTGTTTTTAAGGTATTTTATTCATTATAAGTTTTAAGGTTAAATATATTGTAAATATTTATAGGAAGATGTAAAATGGTAAAGAATTTGTAACAATTTAAACTATATCAGAGCTGGAATTATAGCAGTCCATCACTTACCTATATTTAATGTGATGTGCCTCCAAAGAGGAACTTTGATACTCCTTTTAAGTTATTAGGGGAAAAAAGTCCTAAGTTAAAGAATGGTGATCCATAGATATAATACTAATTCAGAATTATAATGACAGACCATAGACTGTGCTAGTTTTTCAAATATTAAATAACACACATCTTTTCTCTATACTTATTCTCTCTAAGCCATTGCTATGATTTCTAAGTACTGGAGAAGTGCCCAAATAAGATGTCATGAAAAGAGCACATGTTATTTGGGAACAATTTATGAACGAGCTGGACTTTACATTTCAATGTGAACACTGGTTTCAGAGAGGTAGCTTTGTTAGTCTGTTTCAGCAAAAACAATAAAAAGTCCAGTGGCACCTTTAAAAACTAACAAATTTATTAGGATATAATCTTTCGTGAGATACAATTCACTTCCTTAGATGCTTGAAGTGAAAGAGAGGCAGGGAGGCAGAGATAGGAGTGTAATATCAGTGTTAATTAAATCTGTGTGGGTGTGGTTCATCTCCAGCAGTTATGAGAAGGTGAGACTACCTGAGGAGAAAACTACTTATTGTAATAAGCCATTCCATCTCTCTATTCAGACCCCTTCTGACAGTGTCCAATTTGCATTTGAATTCCAGTTCAGCAGTTTCACTTTGCATTCTGTTTTTGAAGGGCTTTCTCCCTCCCTCTTCTCTCCCTCCCTCTTCTCCCCCTCCCCCCCCCCCCCCCCCCCGCCCAAGTATGGCAACTTGCAAGTCAGTAATTGCGGGTACATGTACACAGCAGCATTATTTTGGAATAACTGATGTTATTTCGAAATAACAAAGAGCGCATCTACACTCAAGCCATTATTTCAAAATAATGGTGAGCTGGAGGACTTCTTTCTCTGACTCCTGGTACCCCTCAATTTACGAGTAAGGGAAGTTGAAGGAAGAGTGTTCTTCCTTTGACCTCCTGCTGTATTGACAGGGCAAAAGGCCAAGTTAAGCTATTTCAACTTAAGCTATGCAATTGAGGTAGCTTAATTTTCCGTAGCTTATTCTGACTTGAGTCCTGCTTTGTAGACATATGTGTTCTGGGATATTAAAGTGCTCCCCCACTCTGTGTGTGTGTGTGTGTGTGTGTGTGTGTGTGTGTGTGTGTGTGTGTGTGTAAATTACTATTTTTGATGTCTGATTTGCATCCATTTATATAGGACAAAGTGGACTTTCTTTATGCAAACTAATAAATGGACACAAATATGACATCAAGAATGGTAATATTCAAAGGTAAGTGGGGGAGCACTTTATTTCCAGGCTTAGTCTAACTTCATCTTAGAAGTCTATCGCAGTGTTTCAGAGTCTGTCTAGGCCAGCTGAGTTAGTGTCCTCAAGAGGAATAGTTTATTGGGTGGATTGGTATGAGAAATATACCTGGCTAAAGCCAGTAACAGGAGAAATTATGTGGATTAGGATTAGAGAATTTGACAAAAAAATAAACCTGAACCCAGTGGATGTTTTGGATTACTGATGTATTTGTGTTGACTTTTGTTCCTTAACTTGTGTGCTGTCCAAGTTGCAAATTCTGAGTTGTAACCACAGCTAAAAAGCATTTAATGAAAGAGTAAAATAGGCAGATGCATTACAAAGTACATATTCTAACATACCTCCACATGCAGTTTTTGCATGCTCCTCTTTCTCTACTCTTCCTGTTCTTTGTTTTTCCAGGAGCAAGATGATATTCTTGAGCTGGAAAGCTTGCACTTTCTTTAACCTTGTATCCCATATGTGTGAGTAAAACTCACTGCTGTATGTACACATTGGCTGCAGAGTTACATTAGAGTATTTTATTTCCATTTCTAAATGTGGATTGTATCATATTTCTATGAGGGAATCTATTTTAAAGTATCTCTTAACATTATTGAAGTGTTTCTGGAAGATACCCTTTTCACCAATTAGTCTTTTACTTCACTTTAAGACCTGTTATCCTTTCATGGGGAAAAATATTTTTTTATTTGAAAAAGTTAATACCGTGACACTATAAAGGAAGAGGTTGTGCATAATTATTTCCCTTATTCTGTCTGTGTCTAAGTTACTTGACATACGTAATTCTGATAATGAAGTTGTGATTTTCAGCACGTGGGTATTGGTCTCTATAACTTACTTCATTTTCATTCTCAAGTCTGTGGAAGTAGTACCTTTATGTTCCAAACTGCCAGAAATTATTACTCTCAGATTCACTTCTGTATTAAGATGGGTTGTACATTTCTGCCTTCAACTGTGTCATAGAAGACTATGCAAAACTGAAAATCTCAGATTGTCAGTATTGGGGACTATGTTTATTTTGCCAACAAAATATTAAAAATCCCCTGAAGCAGTCCCTTAACAGTTACCATGATCAGAAAATTTTTCACTCTGTCCAGTATTAAACCATGCTTATTTCTTTTCCCATTACTAACTTCTTTGAAGGGTTGCTCCTATAGTTCACCATCTGAAAGTAAATAATAAGAAACTAAAGTTGTTTGCCTGTTTTTATTTACCCATTTGAATTGGTTTTGTCTATATTGTTGGAGAGCTTTAAGAAAAGACTTACATTCATCATTCTTTTGAACACTACATGGTGGAGTATTAACTGTATTTCAGCATCATTTGAAACTGAAAAAGCTTCAGAATTCTACATTCCACATGCCTTATTAATTTTGCATTTTATTTGACATAATGTTAATCACTATGTAGCTATTTTGTGATTAGTTGGCTAAAACCCATGCAACAGCATAGAAGTGACTCGTTCTGTGATTTATTTGGCAATTGCATTTTAAGTGATCAAGTAACTGAAAGAATATCCATATAAAACATTTTAACCTTATAATGCTGCTTTGCAGAAATTTTACATTTCCTTGTATTACATAGCATTAAGCATAAAAACACAGTACATAGGTAAGTTATGATATAGTTGGAAAAAAGCAAATTCCTAGATGCACGCATTAAATATATTTCTTCAAATCACAGCAGACAGAAACCTTGTGTAACATAAACAAAAGCTTGACTTTAATGTGGATTAGCAATGAGCTGAAAGGTAGGAGCTTAATAGGAATAGCTGACAAGTGCAAAAGTGAGATGGAAGACCTAGGGAGATTTCATTTCCTTCTAAATAATTATCCTAAGCTGTATAAACTTGCTTAAACAAATACTTACAAAATTAAATAAAAATTAATTTCAGTAACCCTCATTGATATTTGCAGATACCAGCAGCCTCTGCAAAAATGCAACCATGGCTAGGCTTATTCTCACCGACTATGAAAGGGTGAACAGACTTTACATCAGCCTTTAATAAAACTCCTGTATTCCCTGTGGGTTAAATTGTTTTAAAGAAACATACAGAGTAAAGGCTTAGACTTGCATTATAAGAGTCAGAGTAATCTCTGATTTTTATAGGAGAATCCCATTTACTCCGAGCTCATGATTCCAAACCCTTTTACCTTATCTGTGTTCATGAAAATCCAATAAGCTAGGTTTAAGTCAGCCCATTTTGAAAACCAGCCATACCAATGAGAAGAAAAAAAGAATTACGTGAGCTAGTCCAATTCCTGTGGGCCATTCTAAGATTATTCCTTCCAGTGTTTGTGTTTAGTATTTTGCCCAATCTAATCGTTGAGATGTCAACAATCTCATGACTTTCAGTATAAGGAAGTTGTTCCTGATGCTTACTTGAAAAGACAAATTGGATCATCTGTTGTGGCTACCTTCCTGGTTGATATTTGTTACCCTGCTATCTAACTTTACAAATGGAAGAGTCTCCATGCACTAAAGCTGACTAGATGTGGGCTTCTTCTAATGTTTATCTTATAGACTGATAGTTTCCATGTGCTTACTAACCAAAAATCAGTATGTTAGGGTGGGAAGGCAGACTTTTGGAATTAGTTTCACACATCTATCAGGGATTTTAAAGATGAAGAACCTGGTTGGTTAGGAGCTACAGTGTTGAGAGCTAGTGAAGTATACTCTCCTCAGCTGAAAGCATCATTGTGGGCACTGCATATGAAGAATCTGCTGGACAAGCCCAAATCTATAAAAAGCAAACTGCAATGGCTAAAATCCAGGAAATATTGGAAGATTTGGGGAAATGAGTAAGATATCATCTTCCATGAGGAATATGATCGAGATGAAAAATCCATAAAATTCTGATCAAGGGAGCCGACAAATTTGCCAGGCCCCTGGGTAAGGTGGTGTGGGAGATGGCTCTGTGCTCCTGGTGGGGGGTGGGGCTGGGACAACCAGCCCTCAGCACTGCCTGGACTGTGCTAGCCTACCCCCCATTTGTAAATGGAGTGAAATTGCATTTCAAAACATCAAAATCCTCTGTGAAATCAAATTTTTTTGCAGCTCTAATCAAGACATGCAGTAAGGTGCCTAAATCTGCTTTGAATGTCGAAATGGCTCGTGTGTGTGTGTGTGTGTGTGTGTGTGTGTGTGTGTGTGTGTGAAATTAATTAATCCAAAACCGTTTTTAGGACTAACTTCACTCCTTTTCTACCACATTTTTCAATGGCTATTAGCCAGGATAGGTAGGAATGGTGTCCCTAGCCTGTTTCTCTGGAGGTGGGTGTCAGAGGAGGGATCGCCCCTCTGGGGCATCTGGTATTGGCCACTGTCAGCAAACAGGATACTGAGCTAGATAGACCTTTGGTCTAACCCAATATGGCCATTCTTATTAGTTTTTATGTTCCAAAAGGAAGGCAAATCCTTTAGTAAATTCTGTATTAAAAGAGTGGAATCAATAATTTTTCTTTTCTATGATACCCTTAGCAAAATGAATAGATTTCAATGGAAAATTCAGTCTCCTTTGTAGTAGTGACTTCTACAAACAATTCTCAGAGGTTTAATGATGCATGGGTTAGGTAGTGGGACAGGGTTTGCTCTTCTCTCATGAGCACCCCCTTGCCTGAGGGTATGGGCCTTTATATTCTCCATTTCTTCCTGCTCTGGGATAGAACATTGTCCCAGAGCTCCTGCCTCAGAGAATATCCTTGTTCTCTTGTAACATTTCTCTAGCCAGGCCACTAAGCTTCAGTTCTCTCCTCTGGGGTTCCTAATTACAGGCCTCTTCTCTACTGGTGGTTAACGGTGGGGGCCTAGGTCCATCCATTACTCTGAGTCCTGGCCTGGGGACCTGTAGATAGTAGTTGTCTGCTGTGTCCACTAATTCAAGTTCCACTGCTATTCTAATTCCCTGGTCTACTTTTCTGTGTCCCTGGTCCATCTTTGCTCTTATTTCAAGATTTTGTCCAAGATAGAGCCCCTACTCTAATCAATATGACAATTACTTTACATACAAGAGAATCAAACCAATATCTGGTTGGAGAAAATTCTATCAGTGCTCTGTGACCACTTTTAAAATGTATTGTTCCTATTTTACTTCAAAGGTTATGTTCTGATTCTATAATCCAGTGGATGTTTTGGAAAGACTGGAGAATTGTCTCCAAAATTGTCTCTATCTCTTGTTATTATATTATTGGCACTTTCTCTTATGTTTGATTCTACATTTTTATTATTTCTTTTCACTTTATACAACAGTGTAGTATTTAAGTTTAAAACATGGTTCAGTTCTGAAAAGTGACCAAATAAAAATGTCATCTTCTAATATAGCAGCTCTGCTCATTTTGTGTAACTGGCCCCTATCTGCTGCCTTTACTGATTAAAATAACTGCTCACAGGGTTTTTACTACAGCTAGCTTTGCCAAATTAGAACAAAAGATGATGATCTAGAATCTTTTCTTGTACATCATTAACAGTAATATGCTAAGTTCCAATCCAATATAAATGTGTAAACACACTGATAAACCATAGGGTATACATATTTGTCAGTGAAAATATTTATAGACACTAGTGGTGTATTGAAGGTTCAGTTTGGCCTGTAAATCCTTTTAATTACTGGTGGCGAATGATGCATTAGAAACAAGTACTAAGCATGGATTTCAGGTCCTAAGTTGTTTTTGGGGTGGCAAATGTGAGAAGAAAACACATGTAAACCTTTCTATCTCTTTCTGAAAATGCCATTTGTTCATGTTGCTTTTAAGAGGAAAAATACTTTTTAAAAGATGTGGAATCTGTCACTGAAAGGGTTGTTTTGTTTTGTTTTAATGAACAGATAAACACTTCTCATAGATGGTCTTACTTAAATCTGCCGCCCTGTGACCAGATATTAGATGAAAAAGATTTGGAGTATAGATTTACCCAGAAATTAAGGACTACACAGAAGCTGACTAAATAAGAGGGAAGTTCTTAACCAACTAAGGAGTTCTGTCTACAAAGAATTCTAGGTCTAGTTTAGTGGGAAGGGGGGAGAGTGTGTTTTCTATCATTAAGAGGAAATCCATATAAAATATTTTCATCAGAGAGCAGAAAATCCACTATTCCTGAAAGGCAGCAGATAAGAAGGGATGCTTTAAACTAGTCAGCTACTACAGCAAGTTCCACAAAATATATTCAGTTATTATTTTGAGGAAGCTTCATCAGAAATGCCTCCAAACTGGTTGGCCACCAAAAATTTGTTCTGGGGTAGTAAAGATTCCTCAGTCCATTTCAATTTTTAACACACGCAATCTGTGTACATAGACACGTTGGCTTTTCACATCTCTGAGTGTGACGGTGGTAGTTCACAGGAACTACAATCCTTATAGGCACAGACTCAGAGTTTATAAGTAGTTTTGATATTTTCAAATGCAGAACAGTTGTGCATGATACTTATTGCATTTATTGATCAGACAAAAGTCTAAAACAGCTACACCTGACAAAGCGGAGTAATAAATAATGATGCAAAATGAAAATGCTTGGGATCATTTGGTTGAAATTTTTCACAGTACGCATTAGAGAAAAGATGCTTATGTTAAATTGCCCTTTTAGCTAGTTTTTATTTGAACCCCATTCCTTGGAGTTCTGGTAAGCACCTCACGTTTCTCCTTGCTTATTCTCACTAACTTGTGTTCAATGTCATAATGTTTCAAATGGCATCTCTATTTTTTTTTTTTTTTTTGAATCCTGTTTTGTTCTGTCATCTCTGAATGGTGGATTATTTCTCAATCAAGGAGATGCTGAGATGTAGAGACTGATATCCAGATTTTATATTGAGAACGGTCACCTTATTAATGTCCTGTAGGTTAATTATATCTTAATCTATTTTGTCATTATTTATGAGCTCAGGTAGCTTAGAGGATAAAACGAAGTTCTTCCTGTATAAGAATGTATCATAGGCTAAATATGTATCTTAAATAAAATGAATGTGTGATCTCAGTTTTCTAATTTGAATGAAGAATAGATCAATAAAACTATTTAAACTTTACTTTATGCTCTGATAATATGTGCATGTCTAGTTCTGAAGCAGACACCATTCCGGTATGAATGTGAAACTTCATATCTACCAATCAGTGGAAAAACCAGGGAATTTCATGCCATCACTTCCAAATGAAGCTGTGACTAATAGTAAAGTTAGAAAAATAGTAAGTCTTTCCAGTATCAATGTTATCCAGGTCCATGAAAGCTCATCACCTAATAAACCATCCTGTTAGTCTTTAAAGTGCTGCATGGTCCTGTCTTTTGTTTCAGCTAGACCAGACTAACACGGCTGATCTCTGTTGCTAAAGTTATCCTGTGTATGAGGCTCCCTTGCAACACGAGAATTACTCCTAAATATATTCTTGATGGCGGTAAGTTTAGACCATATGCAGGAATTTGAGGCTCTTTTGCTAGGCCATTCTGAACTCTCATTCTAAAACTGTAAATTCATTAAGACTCAGTGTAGTTTCTGCTGCATTCTATCCTCCTGGCAGATGTCTGTAGTGGAAACTGTGGAAGAGCTAATCTCAAGGTGGAAGCTTAAACTGAGGTTACTTTGTGTTCGTCAGATGGAAAAAAGACAAGTGGTCTGTCCAGTGTCCTTTCTTTGACTTAAATAATTGCCAGATGCTTCAAAGGGAGTTGCATGAAATCTGATGGATAATTGTGAAACAAGCTGCCTTTGTGATAAAGCTTCTCTTTAGCGTCATTAGTCAGTGGTTGGCTTAAGTGCTGATGCATGTGAGTTTATATCTCAAGGGAAAAATCAGTGTTGTGCACCCTGGATTTTCTTATCCACATACATTTCTAATCCTCTTTTAAATTATACTAAACTCTTAGTATCTTGTGGCAATGACTTCCACAGATTAACTAACTGTTGTATACAAGAAGTTTTCCTTGGCAACAAATCTTAAAAAAAATGTATTGGATAGCCTCTTGCTATTGTATTTGGACAGGGTAATTAGAAGTCTTCAATTTACCTTGGTTGTACCTTGGGGTACGTCTAGACTACAGGGTTTTGTCAAGTTTTGTCGACAGAATCTGTCAACAAAACTTCTGTAGACAAAGCGCATCTAGACTACTGAAGCAATAGACAAAACTATAGACAAAACTTTTTGCTTTGTCGACAGAGAGCGTCCAGACTGCAGGATGCTCTGTCGGCAGAAGAAAGTACCCGGAACTGCATTGCCAGTTCACAGGGGCAGCATGTACTTCCTTGTTCTGCTGCCTGCACTTTGCAGAGATGCGCGCTAAAAGGGGTACCCCCCCCCGACTAGCCCTTTCTCTGGTGCTGCAGCTGCCTAGAGGGATAGCAAAGGTTCTGCAGTGCCTGTTTGGAGTGCCCTGCTTCCTGGCACAGCACAGCAGTGTGGGGATTTTTTTAAGGTTTTTCCTAAACTTTCTTTACCATGGAGCGAAAGCTTCCCTTGGCCAGGTGCTGGCCCCACTCCATGGTGCTTCAAATGCTGCTGCGACTGCATGAGACTATCATGCTGTTAATGCCTGGCCCGGAACCTGAGCCCAGACTGGAGCCCCTCCTTCAGGATGCAGCAGCACTGTTCCTGCCTCCGAACTTTTTCCTGGACAGGCAATGTTGGAGGAGGGAAACAAGTACGGACTGGTGGGACTGGCTCATAATGGAGCAGTGGGATGATCAAGCTTGGCTACAAAACTTTAGGATGCAGAAGTCCACCTTCCTGGAGCTTTGCAACTGGCTTGCCCCCACGCTGCAACGACAGGACACCCACCTGCGCCCTGCCATCCTGCTGGAGAAGAGGGTAGCTATTGCCCTCTGGAAGATGGCCACTCCTGATAACTACCGGTCAGTGGGACACCAGTTTGGTGTGGGGAGATCTACTGTTGGCGCTGTGTTGATGGAGGTAAATCCCTTGGGAATGGGGGGAGGGCAGTCCATAAGGGGACTGTAACCAAAAAAGGGTGGGGGGGGGCAATGGAGGGGAGGTGGTAGAGGGCTCCTGTGCCTTACACCATCATACTACTGGGAACAATCACTGGGGGGGGGGTTGCCAAAGGACTTAGGAAACCCCTCTTACTTCATAATCTCTGTGTGTTTGTATGTGTCTATTTTTGCAGGTGTGAGGGCCATCAACTCAGAGCTGCTGAATCAGATTGTCCACCTCGGAGACCTAGACACGATCATGGCTGGTTTTGCAGGGCTGGGATTCCCAAACTGCGGAGGAGCGCTCGATGGCACGCACATTCCCATCCGTGCACCACCCCATCGAGCTGCCCGGTATATCAACAGGAAAGGGTACTTTTCCATTGTGCTGCAGGCCCTGCTTGACCACTGTAGACTATTTACGGACCTGTGTGTGGGGTGGTCGGGCTGGGCACATGATGCTCGGATCTTCTGCAATTCACACCTGTACAAAAGGCTGCAGACAGGAACCTTGTTCCCCCAGCGACCCTCTGCTATTGGGGACGTAGAGATGCCGGTCTGCATTGTGGCCGATGCGGCGTACCCCCTCATGCCCTGGCTTATGAAGCCATACACAGGGCATCTGACCCCGAGCAAGGAAGTGTTTAATGCGCACCTGACACGTGCCCGTTTACAGGTAGAATGCGCATTTGGCCGGTTGAAGGGAAGGTTTAGGTGTCTGCTAACTCGCCTTGACATGGGGGAACACAATATCCCAGAGGTGGTGGCAGCATGTTGCATCCTCCACAACCTGGTGGAGAGCAAAGGGGAGGCCTTCCTCCCAGGTTGGGAGCCAATGGCTGAAGTGGAGGGCAGGCGGTTTGCGCAGCCTCGGACAGCTGCCGTTCGATAATCCCATCAGGCGGGGGTTCGCATCCGGGAGGCTCTGCGTGAGCGCTTCTCAGCTGGAGCCCTATGACTCCCCAAGGTATCCACAATGGGGTCTGTGGGCCTTCCCCCCCATCCCAAAACCTTCCCTCCCACAATCCATCCCTGCATCAGCCTCTGAACAGTTAAGGCGCACACACCATGTTAAACTTAGAATCATAGAATAATAGGACTGGAAGGGACCTCGAGAGGTCATCGAGTCCAGCCCCCCACCCTCAAGGCAGGACCAAGCTCCGTCTACACCATCCCTGACAGATGTCTATCTAACCTGTTCTTAAATATCTCCAGAGAGGGAGATTCCACCACCTCCCTTGGCAATTTATTCCAATAATTGACCACCCTGACAGTTAGGAATTTTTTCCTAATGTCCAATCTAAACCTCCCCTGTTGAACTTTAAGCCCATTACTCCTTGTCCTGTCCTCAGAGACCAAGAGGAACAAATTTTCTCCTTCCTCCTTGTGACACCCTTTTAGATATTTGAAAACCGCTATCATGTCCCCCCTTAATCTTCTTTTTTCCAAACTAAACAAGCCCAGTTCATGAAGCCTGGCTTCATAGGTCATGTTCTCTAGACCTTTAATCATTCTTGTCGCTCTTCTCTGTACCCTTGCCAATTTCTCCACATCTTTCTTGAAATGTGGCGCTCAGAACTGGACACAGTACTCCAGCTGAGGCCTAACTAGTGCAGAGTAGAACGGCAGAATGACTTCACGAGTTTTGCTTACAACACACCTGTTGATACAACCTAGAATCATATTTGCTTTTTTTGCAACAGCATCACACTGTTGACTCATATTCAACTTGTGGTCCACTATGACCCCTAGATCCCTTTCCGCCATGATCCTTCCTAGACAGTCGCTTCCCATCTTGTATGTATGGAACTGATTGTTCCTTCCTAAGTGGAGCACTTTGCATTTCTCTTTATTAAACCTCATCCTGTTTACCTCTGACCATTTCTCTAACTTGCTAAGGTCATTTTGAATTATGTTTCTATCCTCCAAAGAAGTTGCAATCCCACCCAGTTTGGTATCATCTGCAAACTTAATAAGCGTACTCTCTATCCCAATATCTACATCATTGATGAAGATATTGAACAGTACGGGTCCCAAAACAGACCCTTGAGGAACTCCACTTGTTATCCCTTTCCAGCAGGATTTAGCACCGTTAACAACAACTCTCTGACTATGGTTATCCAGCCAATTATGCACCCACCTTATCGTGGCCCTATCTAAGTTATATTTGTCTAGTTTATCAATAAGTATATCATGCGAGACCGTATCAAATGCCTTACTAAAGTCTAGGTATATGACATCCACCACTTCTCCCTTATCCACAAGGCTCGTTATCCTATCAAAGAAAGCTATCAGATTAGTTTGGCATGACTTGTTCTTCACAAACCCATGCTGGCTATTCCCTATCACTTTATTACCTTCCAAGTGTTTGCATATGATTTCCTTAATTACCGGCTCCATTATCTTCCCTGGGACAGACGTTAAACTGACCGGTCTGTAGTTTCCTGGGTTGTTCTTATTCCCCTTTTTATAGATGGGCACAATATTTGCCCTTTTCCAGTCTTCTGGAATCTCCCCTGTCTGCCATGATTTTTCAAAGATCATAGCTAAAGGCTCAGATACCTCCTCTATCAGCTCCTTGAGTATCCTGGGATGCATTTCGTCAGGACCTGGTGACTTGCTGACATCTAACTTTCCTAAGTGATTTTTAACTTGTTCTTTGTGTATCCTATCTTCTAAACTTACCCTCTCTCTGCTTGTATTCACTACGTTAGGCACACCTCCAGACTTCTCGGTGAAGACTGAAACAAAGAAGTCATTGAGCATCTCCACCATTTCCAAGTTTCCTGTTACTGCTTCTCCCTCCTCACTAACCAGTGAGCCTACCCATATTGAAAAATATGTTTATCAAGGAGTAACGTAAGAAATTAGATCTGTTATACAAAATAGAATTGTTCAACAACAGTGAAAAATAAAGTTCTTTTTTTAACTAATAACCTGTGTTTATAACTGTGGTAGGAGGGGGGATTTCAACGTGGAGGGAGAAAGGGAGGGAGGGCAGACAACTTAAGGGTAATGGCGGTCTTGCCTGGGCCGCAAGGCTTTGCCACCCCTGGTCCGTGGACCCAGCCGTCCTCGGGCTCGAGTGGGGGCTGACAATGACTCTGCCCTAGCGGGGGGGGGGGGGGGGGGGAGGGGCAGGGCTGGAGGGGTGGCAGGGGCTGAGGGAGAGGAAGGGGTGGCAGGGGCGGAGGGAGAATAAGGGGGGTCAGAAGGGGCTGAGAGGGAGGACGGGCGGTCAGAGGGGGCTGGAGCTGGATGGGCAGGAGGAGTCCTCAGGGGGAGAGGACCTGGCACAGACAGGGACTCCCGGATGGTGGCACACATACTGCTCCACTCTGGGAGGAAGTCCTGCAGCAGGCGAGTATGCCACCGAGCCTCCTCCCTCGCTCTTTCAGCCATGGTCTCTTGCATTTTGGCCATGGTCCTCTCCATTTTCTCCATGGCCTCCACATGCCGCTTTAGGAGGTCATTGTAGGTCCTCCAATGCTTGCGGGTGCTGTGGGACCAGGTGGGTGGTGGCACAGGGGTTGCGCGGCGGACAGCAGCAGCAGGTGAGAGGTATCTCTCCATGGCCACTACTGCCAGAGGAGGGGTGCACATCTGCTGGCTGGGGCAGGTCCAGGTTTGTCTGCCCACTGTGTTCCCCTGCCAGATTGAGCAATGGAGCAATCTGTGCACTTCTGACTCCCTTATGAAGAACAGCCAGTAATGTTCCTGTACAAACAGGGGAGAAGCTGCAGACACCCAGCCTTTCCTTAACAGATGCCTGGGGGGTGGGAGGCTCAGAGCTGGGGCAGTCTTGGATGGGGGGGGGGGAGGGCGCACAACCAGGCCCTTCAATCTCCCTGATGATTCCATCTCTTTTGTGTATGGTTTTATGCCTCCTCATATGAGCCATGCAATTGCTTAAATTATTATAAGAGGAAGCTGTACACCAAATTTAATGTTCCTAGATCTTAGTGTTTAGGAGTGGTGTTTTTTATGTGTCCCCATACAAATCAGAATGGGGGAGCTTCACCCGCTCTCCTCCCCTCCTCCCTCCAAGCACACCCAAATTCTTATTTTACTTTTAAATTATAAGAGAAAACTGCACATCAAATTTAGTGGTCCTAGCTTTTACAGTTTAGGAGGAATTCTTGAGCGCGCGTGTACACACGTGCACACACACTCTAAAAAATATAGTAGATCAAGAAGAGGGTACCAGTATACAGGCAGTCTCCGGGTTACATGGATCCGACTTGCATCGGATCCCTACTTACAAACGGGGTGAGGCAACCCCGCACTAGCTGCTTCCCCCCAGCAGACCAGGGAGACGCGAAGCTAGCGCCCCCTCCCCCCCCAGCAGACCAGGGAGATGCGGAGAGGCTTTTCTCAGCAGACACCTCAGCTTGAGAATAAAGGACTGAGGGAAGTGAGGTGTGGGAGAATAAAACTGAGCTCTGGAGAAATGTTTGGCTAGAGTTTCCCCTACAATATGTACCAGTTCCGACTTACATACAAATTCAACTTAAGAACAAACCTACAGTCCCTATCTTGTACGTAACCCGGGGACTGCCTGTACTGTGAAATTCAACTTCTGTTATGATCAAGAGTGTTGGTTTTTCAGCACTACTTAATAATAATGTAGTTACATATCAGTGAGCCATGTTTCATTAACTTTAACTTTATATTTCATACATTTTAAAATACATTAGTATGCCATTCAGTCTTGCTTCCAGCAACTTTCCTTTGTCTAAGTGCAAGTGAGGTTATGCTATTTATTAGTGTTGGTACTTTCAAGGGCAACTGTACCAAAAGAAAAAAAAATTACCGCTCAAGTAAAGAATACCTTCTGATTCTTTCATTTTGACAGGCAGGATATTTTAGAAAAAATGGATAAAGTATTCATATCATTCAAGTCCTACTCAACTAAATTTAAAGTTCAAGTGATTAATCAATAATGTAGTAATAGAATTTTAGATGTACGCTAGGCTGATATGGATTTTGCAGCATTAATGTCATTATGTATAACAGTGAACATTCACCTTATCCTATGCATTAATGCAATTTTTTATATCCCAGTAAGTCTTGTTACTTATGGGATCTTATCCATAGGCAAGCAAATGCTCTAAAGCAGTGAATGATTGGTGAGACTTAGTTAATCTCTATAGCATGATTTATAATCCTGTCTAGTGTAGTTAGACACAATATCCCTAGGTTTGTAGCATGGAAGAAATGTAGCAATATTTCACTTTAACTTTTTTGTTGCGTTTCATGACTTGATGTAGAGAGTCGTCTTATAGCTTCATTTCCTTTTTTATATGACATGGAGTACAGTTCAGTGGAACTGAAGTATAATGAAATAGTTTTCCAACAGATAATGGCATGTGACAGGATCATTCAGTACAACGTAAGTGGAATCTATGCAATATCGGTTGCAAAATGTACCAACTACTTACATTTCAGGAATACTTCATATGATGATTATATTATACATTGACAAAATTGTAGTTACTGCAGTAGCAGGTCTCTTCATATAGATTCTTAAACTGATGTAAGCAAGAGTGAAATGCTCAACTCATGTGGTTGACAATCAGCCTGCAACAGACACCCCAATTTAGAAAACCATGACTAGCAGCATAACATTTAAACACATTTAAGTTCCATGGACTTCAATATAACTTAAACATGTACTCAAATGTTCTGGTGAATTGTTGCAAGAATGATAGAAAATTGGTAACAAAACAAAGGAGGTTCGTGTCCTCTGAATATCCATGGGAGAAAGTTTGTTTTAAACTATAAACTTTAAAAAAAAATGTTGCATGTGAGCATAATTCTTAGATGCTTCAGTGAGACTTGTCACTAGGGAGTTTCCCTGAACTACTGTGGCATTCCTTAGCAGGTGTCATGCTGTAATGTCTTGTTTCAATTTTTATAAGTATCTTCCTTTTTTTCCCCAGTTGCTCATAAATTTGTAAAATCCTCCTTTTTGGAGCTGTACTGTTGAGACCATTCTTTAATCATTATCATCTATGGTGAGTGGTGGGTTGTCAGCCCTTAGCCTTCCTGAAAGATGTTCATAAAATCCATAAAAATGAATTCCCATCTTTGAATTGTTCCCCAAAAAATTCCCAGGGGAGACCACCCAGGGTTACACTGGCATGGGTTTATTGCCGCTAGGTATAAACCAAAGAAGATAGAGCTGCCACCAAAGGTTTAAACTAAAGAGGGGAAGCAGCTATCTCGCTCACCTCCATTCATTCACACACTTTCATTCCTGACCTCAAGTACTTACACAGGCATATGGGTTTCAGAAGGAGCCATGGCATGGAGAGTCTGGAGGGTCTGTCTGCTGATTATGGCTGGGGAGCTGGTCAGGAAAGAGACTTGCTGTAGACAGGAGTTTCTCAGGAGCAGGGGAAGAAAGAGAGACTCTCTCATGTGATCCCTCTCGTTTATATTGTATCTCTATGGCCCTTGCGACTTATCCATCTCATTACCAGTGAGCATGCCCAGACTTCCCTTTATCCAGCAAAGCAGCAGTCTCTGATCATCACCATGTGCTCTAGCCTTAGCCTTCCAACTTCAAACACAAATACACTTTCATTCTCTCTCTCTCCCTCTCCATCACTCAGGGGCGAATGCATTTTAGAGCAAGTTACAAAGTGGCTGGGAGCTACAAAGTTTACAAAATTGCAGCTTACAGTGAGTTTCTGAATTTATAAAGCAAAGTTGCAAAGAGTTACAAAATTGCAAAGCTTGACAAAGATTACAATGGGTTGCATTTTAAAACCTTAGACCTTACCGTTTAGTGTATTTTTGGAAAATGCATATGTAAAATCAAGTAAGCTCAGGCAGAGGCTTTTTATGCAACATGAATGTATTTTAGCATCAAGACTTTCCTGTAGACATAGCAGCAACGCTATTTATACACTTGCCAAAAAGGGAAGTACACATGAGCCACATACATCATTATCAGCAGCATATCCATTCCAGACCTTATTTTATGTGATGCCAAACCACTATTAGGAGTGTTAGAAGAGCTTTGCCAAAAAGCACTGGGTACTTGTTTTGTGGGTGAGAATGATAACGGAGTAATTGCTCAAATGTTGTGCTGTAACCAGACTCCATCTTTCTGACAGCAGTCTACAATGAAAAGAACAGACTTTGTGTTTAAATGATGAAGGAACCTGTAAAGCACTAGATTGTAGTCTCATATCTGACTGGTGGAGGAGCTGTGTACATTAATGTTGGGCATTATGGGGTGCCACTAATAGTGTTTTGGGAAGCCACAGTCTTTTTGTGGCCATGGCAAAAAAAAAGAAGCTGAAGGTAATTCAAACCAATCTTTCTTTTATTTGTTTAGCTATCTGCTTCGGTCAAAATGAAACATGAGGCTGAAATCTTCAAACAGTTGCTCTAGTCCTTGCAATTGAAAACTTTGAGCAAATCAACAATTTGCTGGATTGTTTCCTGTCTTCTATTATAGATGCCAGTATCTAAGTACTGGGGAACAGGTATCCTACCTCAAAACCTCAGGCTGCGTCTACACTGGCATGATTTTGCACAAATACTTTTAACAGAAAAGTTTTTCCATTAAAAGTATTTGCACAAGAGAGCGTCTATATTGGCATGTGCCTTTGTGCAAAAGATTTCCTTTTGAGCAAAAGCATCCGTTCCCAGTGTAGATGCTCTCTTGCTCAAGAAAGCTCCAATGGCCGTTTTAGGCATCAGGCTTTCTTGCGCAAGAAATTAACCTGTCTACACTGGCCCTCTTGTGCAAGAACACTTGTGCAAGAGGGCTTATCCCTGAGCGGGAGCGTCGGACTATTTGCGCAAATTTTGTACAGTACAAAGTCAGTGTTCTTACGCAAATACTCATGGGCAGTCTAGACAGGTGGCCGCTTTTGCACAAAATCTTGACAGTCTAGACACAGCCTCAATGTATTAGTCACCAGATACCCTACAAAAGCAATGTGTGAATCATGTAAATAGGAATAATCAAGAATACTGATGTCTCATTTACTCATGAAACACACTGAAAAGCAGGATGGTGAGATGTTTTGAGCAAATTAGGTTCAATTCATGGAAGCTGCATCATTCAGAAGTTACTAGAGCACTCTTTATAGAGAATTACTCACCTTAAAAAAAAAAAAACACACCACCCACAGAACAAATCATTGTTCATCAAAGATGCATGGGGCAACATATTGAACATCAAAGCAGTATCTTAGTAGATGGGAAGAATGCTTTCAGGAACTTCTTAACTGGGAGTCTCTGAAGAGTCGAGTGACTGACACCTCCATGTTATGTAGGAGATGTATGTAACAAGAAGGTTATAAATTCCACCTTTGAACTTATATCAAAGCTGAAAAGCTGTTCAACTACGCTAGGAATACCATCTTGGCGTGGCTGATTCATGTTCTCAACAAGGTAGATTCATGAAGAGCTACTTAATGATTGGTGTCTTTGGATTTTTCTGCCATTTTGGAAGGGACAGGGTGATATTTTGACATATTTGAATCATCACAATGTATCTTTGTTTTTATTCCAATCCACCCGTTCATGCTGGTGATACTTGTGTGTGCTAAGACCACCATAGGAAATATATCTACAGCCTGAACAATCAACTATAGAGCAGATTTTTACCATTACACAAATTATCAAAAAAAGCCCATGAGTTTCCATGTAGGAAGGATGGCATTGATATAGCCTTTATGGATATAAAAGCTGCCTTAAACTCTATTGACCACCACTCTCTTTGGGCTATGCCTGCAATCTGCAGGTGTTCCTGGCAAGCTCCTCAACCTTCTTGTAGCACTACATCACCAGCATGAGAACTGTCTATTTATATACTGGGATATCCAACTGATTTGAGTACAATGGCTTCATCTGCCAAAGCTCTGTGTCCGCCGCAATCTGTTCAAAAGCATTTATTGAACAAATGATGAAGGCTCTCACTAACTACTTACCAGGGTAGTACTCCATGATTTCTGCATAACAGACCCAGAATATGTAGATGACAAAGCTGTAGTCACATCCTTATTAACTAATCTCTCCAGTACTTTGAATATGTTTATGGAAGAAGCAAGCTTTGTTTTCAAGTCAATGGTAAGAAGTCCAAACGAATGAAAAGTGGATGCTGAACATCTACCCTGCCCTACCTACTGTGACCAGAGATTTGGCAACTTATCTGAGTATCTTAGTATCATTGTAACCTAGGAGGGAAGTTGCCTTGCTCACATAAAACATTTGAACCAGCAAGAGTATGGGAGGTATGCATGCTCTTCAGAAGCCTCTGCACTTTCAGTACTACATTTGAACCCAGACTGTGATGCATATCTATCAGCCAGGAACAGTTTCTATCCTTTTTGCGAAACTCTGGAACCTGGGCTACTGCAGAGATGCAAACGTGCCATGTGAACACTTTCAATGAGAAACAGTAACTATGTATTGAAGGCATAGGATGGGCCATCATGCTACAAATGAGGAGGTCAAGCTCCAGACCAACAAGACTCCAGTGTCTTCTGAAATGACTGAGCACCAACTCAGATGACTTGGCCAACTCCTCATTATGCTTATGCCAACAAAACTTGCTGGAGAATACTCCACATCCCTCCAGCATGTGTGGATAACAACCCACATGCTGGAGAGATGTCATGGCTTGTGGCCTCACCTCACTGTCCTGTTAACACAGAACAGGCTGCAATAACGACACTCTGGTATCAGGTGATACAAAGTGTTCAGTCTATGATCTATGAGCAGGAGAACTAATTAAAAGAATGAGGGGATCTCATTAAAATCACATCCTGGAATTTCAAAAGATTTGAACCAGTATAAGATGAAACATTCCAGGCAGCTAGATCACTGAGGGCTAATCAATTTCCTACTTTGCAAAATAAATATACCAGCATTATCAATATTCTAAGATGGTGTGTGCTGTATATGAAAGGCCCACTGTGTTCAGGTTAGTAAGATTGACTGTGAAATGTAAATTGAGATGCTCTTCACTATCACAATGTAATTATTATTCTGAGTTGGTCTGCAACTCTGTACTTAATGAGTTGTCCATGGCTTCAATAAGGAAACTATATATGTACACAGAGTAAATCTTGCTATGTGGTAAAGAATGCAATTATCTCATTGGTTGCACTGTCTGTTGTGTGCATCTGTACAAATACTGATATTCTTTCGATGACTTACAAAGATGTGATGTTTACTCCATTTTTTGCTGTAAATATGTCCCTGCTTAAACATTACTAGAAAAGTTATTTGTTGAATCACCTCTTTTATACGACTGGGGTAGAGCAGCAACTACAATTTCACTTATAGTGGATTGAGGTAAATGGCTACATCAGGAGTAGCAGATTTTATTGTAATACTACCACAATTTGTTATCTATATAACCATGGCCCACTTATTTTTATCTTAATTTTCACAACTGCATTCTTTATTTTATTTCCTTGGTTTGTCTGATTCAGAATGTAGGCTCTTCTAGTGCCATAACTTTGCATTAAAATACAAACATTAAAAGATCCTTAATTTTTAATTAAACAATCCCATCAGTAACTGCAAGACTTAAGAACAGTAAAACACCTTTTAGTGAATTTAGTGATTTAGGGCAATGGGTAGTTGCCTTCATTGATGATGACTTTGTTTGTGACACCTAATTATCACCACTTCCAAATGATATGAATGTACAAACTGTAGCAGGAGTTCCAGGTAACCTTATACCCCAGAGTTCTCCATTTTCTATTTTACTGTTCCTTAGGTAAGACCTACACTAAAGGAGAAAGTTAACGTAAGATACACAACTCCAGCTACATTAATTACATAGATGGAGTCAACGTATCTTAAATCGTGTCTTCATGCCATCCAAACAGTGGGAGGTCAATGGGAGCAAACACTTCCCTTACTCCTCATGAGGAGCGGATGGCGGTACCCTGTACACTCAAATTGGTGGGTCTTCACTAATTCCGCTAATTCGAACCTTGGTAGATTGACAGTGGTAGAATGGATCTTCCACATCATTTAGACTTGGACTTAGAGTGCAGAGTATACCCCTGACTAGGCTCAATTCCCTCTGCTGACACTTATTGTTTTATACTGCCTGTGGGTGATATCAGGAAGTAGCCTTGTAGAGAACAATTGTGGCTGATGCCTGGATAAAGTGAAAAAGGCATGAAATCCTTCTATTCTCCCTTCCATTTGCCCATCTCTCCAAGACCTTGACACCAAGCAGCTAACAGAAAACCAAAAGTTTGGTAAAGATAGGGTGATGAAATCTGCAGTTCAGATTTTCTTTCTCTGACATTGTGCCCCATATTCTTCATAAAAATATTATGATGTGATTGTTACAACTATGATGTATTTTATGAGAGGTTATGAGCTTATTGAAAATCCTATGATTATCCTATTTGTATGCATGTGTCATTTTTACATTAAAGTAGGAATATTGGCTATGCATACTTTACAAATGTGTTTACACCTGGGGAATGCTAATTAGAGAGAATGCAGTGTCTAAATGACTGGCTGGGAAGGACTACTACGAGAAACAATGGATCTTAGAAGATGCTCAGATGTAAACAAATTCCATCCTCAAGTTGAAGTTTCAGATGGGTTAGTGTTCTCTTAATAATTGTTTTGGCATTTTAACTTCAGGAAAAATAAAGGTACATTTTTTTTAAACTCATAGGCTTTTCATATTCCAAATATGAGACAAACAAATTGCTTCAAGATATCCAGTGTATTGCAGTGGATAAACTTTTTGTTCTTATAGAATTATAAAGATAGATTTAAATTCTGCCTTTAATTTTTTTTAAAACATCAAATTAAAATAATTTAGCCTGTGAGTGCCAGTTATATTTCATCATTTAATACAAGAATTCAAGTACAGGCAGTCCCTGGGTTACATGGATCCGACTTACATCGGATCCCTACTTACAAAAGGGCTGAGGCAACCCCGCACTAGTTGCTTCCCCCCAGCAGACCAGGGAGATGCGAAGCTAGCGCCCCCCCCACCCCCCCCGCCCCGGCAGACCAGGGAGACGCGGAGCGGCTTTTCTCAGCAGACACCTCAGCTTGAGAATAAAGGACTGAGGGAAGTGAGGTGTGGGAGAATAAAACTGAGCTCTGGAGAAATGTTTGGCTAGAGTTTCCCCTACAATATGTACCAGTTCCGACTTACATACAAATTCAACTTAAGAACAAACCTACAGTCCCTATCTTGTACGTAACCCGGGGACTGCCTGTAGATACATTGTGGCTTCTTTTTAACTCCCCTTTCCTTAAAAAAAAATCATAATTTAGCAATGGATAATATCATTGATAACTGCAATTATATTTTCTTCTCTACAATTTATTGGCACATACCTGCCAAATATAAATAAATCATTTTCTCAGATGCCATGTTGAAATAAAAAACATACTGCCCTACATTACTCTTAGCAAACATTGTCTTCTTGTCAGCCTACTAAATTAAAATGAATTTTCATTCACCTGTAGCGCTCTTACAATCTGATTGCCAATTACATGTCTTAGTAGGATGTTCTTCACATCACCTTTTGAAGCTTCCTAACTGAGCTAACAAAATCAAGTTTTCATGTTATGACTAATATTTTGAATTCCAGCTGGACAGGTGAGAATGAATGTCTTTGCTTCTAGCCCTTTTCCAGCATTCAGTTCTCATTTGTTAACACTTCAGCAAATATTCAGATACTATGACATGTTCCAAAAATATCCTTAGTGAACAGAATTATTTATTAAAGAATCCTAATGTCTTTGATGAAAGTACAGTAAAAGAAAAAAATCAGTTCTCTCCGATCTAAATAATATTTATGACTAACTGTTGCAGTGTTGTGGGCAATCTCATAAAAACAGATTGAAACATACATTAGAGCAGCTAAAGGAAAGTAAAATTTAAAAAGGTGAAAATGGGCTGAAGATCACCCATATTTTATTTTAATTGCATTGGAAAAATACCAAAACACACCCATGAGAATCAGAGCCACCTCATGCTAAAAAGTGTGGCAAATCTCTATATATGTGATTTTTTTTCCCCTGTTTTTTCTGTTGACCGGTACATAGATTTCAAAAAGATGTCTGCTTTTTGGTGCTTCCACTTTATTACCTAAAAGGGAGAGACTTCCAGTTGTCATCAGTTAACACTTCTGAAAATATAAACTTATGTGTAGGATACCAGCTGTTGAAAACACATATTCTGAATTGCTCAAATGGCCTAATTCCCACTGGTGAGGGAAGTTCAACATATTTCTAAAAGGAGGGATAGCCTTAAAGTAGGAACCTCCATATGCCACCTTGTACAGTGTTCAGCTTATTGTTTCACTAGTGAAGAAACAGCTCCCAGCCCCTTGGGTATTGGCAACATTTGCTCCAACCACATAGATCTTAACCTGTTCAACACTTCTGTAACTAGAAAAATTTTCATAGCTGAAGTCTCCAATTTTAATGGCATCCAAAGTGAAAATCACTAATCACTGAACCATTTATTGTACAGGTCAGATATGATTTTATGAGCACCTCAATCATACAATTACTTGAAATAAATAGAATTGCTGGGAAACACAGTTAACCAAATAGTCAAAGAAAATAAGCCATACTTGCCACAGGCTGACAGCTAATACTGTATAGTGTGTCTTATCTAGAAATGTTCATCTGACCCAGTATCTGGACTCCTGGCTTATTTCCAATAAGATTTCTTTCCTACCCAAGTACTAGTCTCCAAAAGCAATGGGGGGAAAAATGGAAAAAGGAGACCAATACAGCCAGGGTTTATATGAATAAAGGGCGATAAAGGTGTTGCTGGTTCATCCTTCCTTAGCTGGGATCATGTGAGAGATTCCATCAAATGTATAACTGCTTATGTGTGGTGGAATCTCCAAGCAAAGGCAGGAACCAGCAACCATCAAATCCTCCTAATGATGAATTGTTTCCCAACTTAACGTTGAAGGGCTAGTGCAGATTGGATTGATTGACACTACTCTGTGCTAGGTCACTGAATTAACACCATGATGATTATGGAAATGATATAAATATAATTGGTCAGATGCCTTGACTTACTGGTCATGGCCCACTGAATTCATCAAAGAACACTTATTTGATCAAATGTATGAAGCATTATGTTTAATAGAGGTATACGTGAGGCGGGATTACTAATAGAATTGGAAAATAACTACAGTGTCTACCCAGTATATGCCATTTTGTCACAGATTTATTATTTGGATCCATGGATGTAAAGCTTGAACTCTGACAGTACGTAGGGACTTTCATCACTGCTTAGCCTCTTGGAGCCCTGCCACAACGTGATTGTAGGCTTAAAGTCATGACCTGGGTATCCTGGGTATCTGGATGGGTGAAGAGGTGTCTTTTCTGTCAGCAGTGCAACTTGAACTTGTGTAGTTTATAAAAAGATAAACTACATTCCTATCAAAGAAGCACTACTTTACTTAAAACTTTTTTTAAATATAGCTTTTTATAAAACATATTAAATAATTGGAGTCCACGGCAACAAAATAATATGATTACTTCTATTTTCTAGTCTGGCTGCAACTTTTCAATTCCTTTCCAACAAATCAAAGTGGGAGGAGGAGAGGAAATCATCTCTCTTTTTTTTTTTTAACATCTGCTTTGGAATGCTTAAGAGCAAACTGTGATTCCAGATAGATTTTTAAACTGTACATTGGTTATGAATCTTGTGCTATAAAATGTTCAGTCAGTCCTTTGAGATCATTGAATAATGTGTTTTATTAGTAACTGCAAAATGAAGACAAGATTGAAATATGTACTTCCAATAAAGGAAGAAAAAAAATCATAGTCATGCACTTAGAAATTATTGACTAGAAATATATTTGAGTATGTATTAAACAGCATTAAAAAAGACTGCATTTTAAGTAACTAGAGCACAAATTATGCAGGCTTACAATTTATGCATTTTTAAGCATTTATTTTCATAAAAATATCTAAGTAGCATTTAAAACAATTAACTGTTCATAATGATGAAAATGGCAAAGTTGACAAGGCACACTAGTCCCCTTTAGGTGAATATAAATACATTGTCAGAATTCTAATTTCTTATGTCTAAAGCTGCATAACAACTCTGAAACTGATGTGCTGAAGTTTGTTGGAAATATAAAGGTGACAATAGTATTTCATGTGGTAAAGGATAGCTAATAGGTGTTGATGGCTGTGATTTTTCATTTGTAAAATATGGCTTTTCGTTTTAAAAAACAAATTCTTATGATTTCAATCCACTTCTTACAAGTCTCTTTAAATTCTTCTTTGTACCTACCTAGCGTGTAATTCTCAGGTAAGTGATCAAACAAGAAATGAAGTCAGAGGAACTACAGCTCTTGCCAGTTTCTTGGTAATATTTTATATATTACGTAGACATAATGTTAATTCAGTTGAGTTGTAGGGAATGGTGTATGAACATATTAAGGTCTAGATTGTGGTTATTATTTAAAGTGAAGAAAAGTTTCTATTCATTATAAAATAGTTCGAGGATTTCTTGTATTGATCCCATAATATAAAACCCTTTCCCTACAGTGCATATAGAGTATCTAAAGGATTCAATAGAGTCAGGCAAATGAGCTTAGAAAGTCATTAGTGGATTTAATGCAACATACTGTAGATGGTGACACAAGGATAGTTCAAGAGTTAATCAGATTTTCCAGATTTTATAAATGAAGAAATTAGGAGGATAATGAACTGATAAATCTGTAATAAACCTTTTCTAAAGAGTAAGACATTTTTGGCTGTCTTCATTAAGATTTGTATCTCCTAAAGGAAAAGTGATTTCTTAAAGCTAAGCCCTCTGGAAGTCACTGTGACCTATTTCTGACAACTACATTCAAAAAGAGAAACTTTTCTTTGAAAATCATAGATTGGATAGAGAAGTCACAAGGGGAACATAAACTTATTTTCTGCAGATGCAGCTGTACTTAATGTTTGACATAAGACTAAACGGTTAGTCCTTGACGACAGTATCTGAACTCCCAGAGCCAAAAGGTCATTTTGTATGATTTAG
Source organism: Pelodiscus sinensis (assembly GCF_049634645.1). Taxonomy (NCBI): domain Eukaryota; kingdom Metazoa; phylum Chordata; order Testudines; family Trionychidae; genus Pelodiscus; species Pelodiscus sinensis. Next base: position 121,802,341 of record NC_134712.1, on the reverse strand, counting down.
GGAAATATTGTACTGTATTGAAAATAGTTAATTTTACTAATGGAAACAGGGGAGAAGTGCTGTTACTGAAAAACACCTACTGCTCTCTCCTTTCTACATTCACTCAGGACATCAAGAACCTGGCACTGGACTGCTCAAGATACAGCATTAATTATATTCATGCTCAATGCAGGGCCAGATCCTCAGCTGATAGAAACCCAGCCATGCACATTTACACCAGCAAAAGATCTGGCCTGCAAGTCTTAGTAGATGAGGTGCTGCCCTTGACTCCATGGTGCTTCTGCCTCTTTTTAGAGCAGGACACATGACATCAATATGTTCCAAGACAGTGATGGATTCAAAAACATCTGTGTCAGCTAAGGGACTGCAACGCACACACATGGAGATCAGACGTGATCTGTGTGTCAGCCAAAAGTTATTCTGGATTTCAAATATAGGAATAATCTCTAACGGTGGCTTTCCATGCAGCATTTTCTATAATGCTGACCAAACCCAAAGGCACCAAGGATAGTTCAGAGAAAAGACCCAGAAATTCTTGTCCCGGATACAGACACAAGCTGATGAAGAGATTGAAGGAGGCCAGGAGGTGAGGCTCAATCTGGTGGCAGCCTGGAGGTGAGGAATAGTTCTCAAACAATTTGAAAATTCTTAGTAACTCCTCGTGGACAAGATGCTGCATGTTGACAGAAGGTACAAAGGTACATTGCAGTATAGGCAGGCCAGATTGGGGGCTGAGTGGGTGGTGACCATCGGTGGCCTTATAGGGCAGTCTGTGCAGTTGTGGGGGAAGGAGGTGGAGTATAGGATGACCATTTCACCATGGCCAAACACTGCATCAACACACACAAAGATAGCAATAGAATCTTCCTGGGAAAGGTTGTTTAAGATTTGCTTGATGTACTTAATTTTTTCAGAGATTCCATGGCTGGGCTGTCTTTGCCCCACCAGGTAGGTATGACACTTTCCCAAACCAGCCCTCAATGTGTACTGCTGGAATCAAGGCAGCACACAATGTGGATGCATAAGTATTGGGGAGCCCTCTCCTCACCTCCAAAAGCTCATCCTGAGCTTGCTTGTTAACCTTCAGCAGGGATATGTCAATGATTGCAGCCTGTGGGCAAGTGTAGGATAATGAAAAATGGTTTCCTTGTACAAGTGCTGCACAGTGGGTACTTTGGGGGAGTAATTCTCCCCACCCCTCCTTACGCCTCAAATTAAAAAAAAAAAACTACTGATGCACAATCAGGAGTAAGAGTCGCTGAGGCCATTACTTGCCTTCACTTGTAAGAGGACACTATTCATAGAACACTGAGGAGAAGCTGAGGGAGGATTATTTTATCAATTAAAAGGGCCTCCTTTTTTCTGTTTTTTAGGATTGTTTTAATATTGCCTTTGGCTTTCTGACTATAGATTTTAGCAATTAACACTATCCTCAGAAGCCTTTGCTTTTTAAGGGTACAGATGCTAGACCACTGCCAATGTACTATGAAAAAAATTGATGTCAGTCAAACAATGCTAGGTATCCTAATGCAACACTGTTGGGGTATGTCTACACTACCCTCCTATTTCGAAGTAGGAGGGTAATGTAGGCATACCGCACTTGCAAATGAAGCCCGGGATTTGAATTTCCCGGGCTTCATTTGCATAAGCGGGGAGCCGCCATTTTTAAAACCCCGCTGGTTCGAACCCTGTGCAGCGCGGCTACACGGGGCACAAACTAGGTAGTTCGAACTAGGCTTCCTAGTTCGAACTACCGTTATTCCTCATTTCATGAGGAGTAATGGTAGTTCGAACTAGGCTTCCTAGTTCGAACTACCGTTATTCCTCATTTCATGAGGAGTAATGGTAGTTCGAACTAGGCTTCCTAGTTCGAACTACCTAGTTTGTGCCCCGTGTAGCTGCGCTGCACGGGGTTCGAACCAGCGGGGTTTTAAAAATGGCGGCTCCCCGCTTATGCAAATGAAGCCCAGGAAATTCAAATCCCGGGCTTCATTTGCAAGGATCAATTATCCTATGGAGTTTTAAGCCTTCTTATAAAAGAAACATTTTCTCCCCAGTTTGGTATTGACTGTAGAATCAAATCTATTATAACTTTTTTTTATAAATTTATAACTATAAAATTAGGAGTTCTAATTCTGGCTCATCTTTTTCTTCATTTAATGTGTATTATATAAATAATTTGAGAGGTCTGACAGTGTCATAGCAGACAGGACCAGCTATTATTGAAGTACCATATTCATTAGCCCATTTGTTTGAGCGGATTCTCCCCATCCCATGGAGGACAGGTAAAAATGGCAAAAACCCTTTGAATGTTTTCATAAGCCCTGTATTTCAGGGGTTGGCATACTTAGGTTCCAGACCCATCAGGGAAAACTGCTGGTGTGCCAGGATATTTTGTTTACCTGGAGCATATCGAGGCATGGAATCATGCAGCTCCCAGTGTCTGCAATTCGCTGTTCCTGCTGCCCTGACTGAGAAGTGGCAGCCAGTGCATCCCTTGGCCCACGATGCTTCTTGCAGTAATCATTGCCTCGGCAGCAAACCTCAGCCACCGGCAGCTGAGGGGTTGCATGCTTGTGGATGCACATCAGCAACTCACTCTGATTGGCTGTGAGCCAAAGTTTATTGAACCATGATCTACAATGACAATGTAGACCCATTGGTAAGCTGACCCCCAATCTTTGATTCACTTTTTTACCATAACAAAATCAGCTTCTGAATGAGTGTATATATAGTAATTATCAACTGCTGTATGGTGTATAGTTTGCTTATCAAAAGAATAAAGAAACTATGCTGCCCCTCTTCCATAGAAAAGTTAATCACTTTAAATTTAGCAAAACAAAATCAGACTTAAAAACTGTAGCATTTCATTGCTTTCCCCACATAAAATTCTCTTTTCCCCTGTAGTCCATAATCAGAAACTCAGAATAGCTTTAAACTGAATATTATCCATAAGGATTTTATCTGATACTTTATCTATTAATTTATTTACTTCTTTAACAAGAGAATTCACCAAGATTCTGTATTCTAAATGTTGTCACAATAGCATCTATAAGACTATGGGGAGTGTAGAATTACTTAGCTAGGAAAAATGTATATTTGCATTTTTGACAATTTTTAGAATAGGGTTAATCTGCATCTTCACAAGATGAATGGCTGTTGTGTAGTCTAAAAGTAGACAATAGGTTTGAACCTGAGAAACCCCCATGCTCATTGCTAGCAATCACAGTTGTATCTGCTGAGTACTTCCTGGCTCAGGTGCAGCACAAACCAGTCAAACTTTTTCATCATGATCTAATAAAGTGTAGTTTACAGTGACCTTTCATACTATGTGGAATCTGTCCATATATATATATTATGGAATTCTTAGCCTTTTGGCTTTCTGCTCTACACAGGCAATATGCTTAATTAAGGCACACTTTAGTGTGGTAGCAGACAATAACCAAAAGGAAAACTTTCAAAATATAATTAAATTGATTCTCACTTGAAGCATGTGTTATGTAAACTTAATCTATTTGCAGTTTCAAATTAGACAAATTCTATATTGTCTAACTTGAAAACCTAAATCTATTTATGTGCTTAAATTCCCCATTCTCTGCTGTATACCTTAGGGGAATTAAAATCATGACTGAGGGAGAAGGGAGCCAACAAAAATTAAAGCAAAGGCTTTGAAAATGTAAACAGAAAAGGCATGTAAATTATTCCATATGGAGTTGATTACTATTTTATAGTATCCCATTGACAGTTGTAGTGTTTAACATGATAAACATTTTTTTTCCTTTCCATAACAATAGGCACTGTATTTGATCAGCACTGAAACTAATTTAGAGCTGCTTGTGACATAGTCAGGAAATAAATCATAGTTAACGTCTTTCATGGTGGCATTGTTAAATAGTACATTTCTTTCGATAGCGTTATTCATTGTGATACAATATATTTTGCAATAAAGGAAAACAGATTCTTATAACTACACATTTAGGCCTGTGTAGTTAAATTTAAGGGATTTTTTTTTAAGTGTGCTACTATATTACCAAGATAGAAAAATGCATTCAGGAGTAAAGAGGTTCAGATTTTTTTTTGAGTTACCATCAATCAGAAGTCAAATATGTGAAATTACTATAAGAAGAGTTACAATGGCATCTGATTTCCATTCCTAATTATAGTAGTCACTACTGTGGACTGTGCAAATGCTGCTTTAAATGACAGAAAAGATGCACTCATTTTGCGTGGTTTTAAACCAAATTACTAATACATGTAGTTTCAAAGTTGGGCTAAGTTGGACACTACTGTGGCAACTTTCCATTTAGAGTCTAGAGGTGGCAAAAGCTAACTCCGAGATAAACAAAATGGAGAGAAGGTATAGAGAAACTGGTGATAAGGGTGGGAATGGGGATAAGTTATTCTAATGAAAAAAAATCCCATTGAAATAAATTAATAGGAGTTGTGGAGTTTAGTTCCCCAGTTAGTACTGAAAATCACAAACATTATAAATAAGCTGCATATAGCATCTACTTTCCCCATAAATAAATAGAACACCATCTCTTTTACAGAAAATAAACTTTTGTTTGAAAATTCAAGCATGTGTTCACAACTGCAAAGATATTTGTCACAAAGCTCATTTTTCAGCACACAAATAATTGGAGAGATTTACTCAACCTCAATCATGAGAGAGTCGGTCCCAAGTAAGCAGCGCTGTTTATGGTAATATATACTTCTGCAATAGTCACAATACAGTACAAATTGTCTAATACAGCTTCTCCTTTTGCATAAATGGTATTAATAAGAAGGTTGTTTACAAACTGCAATGTATTCTATGAAACACAAACCTGGAAAGCTACTGTTTCACCATAGCAATAAATCTGTTTGGAGAAACAATGCAATCAGACAAAGTGGCAATAAGAACAGACTAGTTTCTGCAGTAATATCTTTCTTGTTCTTCCTGCAAGTATAGAAATATGTTAAGTACCAAAGAGCTTTAACCTTTTTCTTCCATAGGAGTTTCATAGCCCTGTATTGGCAACTTTCTATCTTGTTAGCTGCTTTATATCGCATCATATATATAATAATTCAGGTCAGGTTACTAAAGTATTAGTAATTGATCATATTACAACTGTCTTTATTATTATGAAAAATTCTGAAACATCTATATCATACTTGTGCATGTGGATGCCAGTCTTTAATTGAATTTGATATGTCTGAGGAGATTTATTACATTAGAGTCATCCTTTACTGTCCCAAAATGTAACGTTGAATGTACTTCTTACATGGGACTTATGTAAATGAACTAGTAAATTCCCACCTTGAAGGTTCAGAAAGACCTAAATGTATCTTAGGTGCTACAGTTTTGTTGCATGTGTATAGGAAGGGTAAAATACAAAGGCATAGATTAAAATATATATTGAAGCATATGGGATTTAGGCACCTAAATTCATGTTGCTGACTTTTCTACAATTCATTACATTCCTGATGTAGGCACCTAAACTCAGTTGGTGCCTAAGTTTTGAGAGTAACAGTTCCCTGGGCATCACCATCTAGGCACCTAGATCCCTCTCTCCTCTCCAGTCCAATCCAAGTGATTGATTGAACTGGGAAAGAGATGTCTGCCCACCAAAATTTTGGGGGAGGGGGTTGTAATCTGGCAGAGATTGCTTACCTGATTGAGTAAAATGCAAAATCTTGCTTGAAGGAGGAGGTGCCCACTTTATACATTTTCTTCCATTGGTTGTCAGTTAACACCACTCAGCTTGGATTAGGGAACATCTAATTTCAATTCTCTCAAAAGCAGAGGGGAAGAACTGATTGGAACAGTTGAGTGCTTTAACCATTGAGTTATTTGATATACTGATATGGCGTTCCCTCAGTCTCTCCTGTTGAAGTCTCTTTTTATAAATAAATGTATCCATTGGAATAGAAGGTCTAGAGCCTTTGTCTCCCACGTCACAGGTAGGGAAGGCTAAATATCAACATACAGACATTCTTTCTCTCTAGTCTCTTTCCCTCCCATTGAAATTGTTCCATTGTGGATATAGTCTTATAGAATCCTAGGGCTGGAAGAGACCTCAGGAGATCATTGAGTCCAACCCCCTGCCCAAAGCAGGACCAACCCCAACTAAATCATCCCAGCCAGGGCTTTGTCAATACGAGACTTAAAAATCTCTAGGGATGGAGATTCCACCACCTCCCTAGGTAACCCACTCCGGTGCTTCATCCTCCTCCTAGTGAAATAGGTTTGTTTTTTTTCTAATATCCAGTCTACACCTTCCCCACGGCAACTTGAAACCATTGTTCCTCTGCCATCTGTCACCACCGAGAACAGCCTGTCTCCATCCTCTTTGGAACCCCCCTTCAGGTAGTTAAAGATCTATCAAATCCCCACTCACTCTTCTCTTCTGTAGACTAAACAAGCCCAAATCTTTCAGCCTCTCCTTGTAAGTCATGTGCTCTGGCCTCCTAAATATTTTTGTTGCTCTCCACTGGAATTTCTCCGATGTATCCACATACTTTCTATAATGATGGGGGCCCAGAACTGGATGCAATACTCCAGATGTGGCCTCACCGATGCCAAATAACAGAATAATTACCTCTCTAGATCTGCTGGCAATGCTCTTACTAATGCACCTTAATATGCCACTAGCCTTCTTGCCTACAAGGGCGTGCTGTTGACTCATATCCAGCTTCTCATCCACTGTAAGCTCCAGGCCCTTTTCTGCAGAACTGCTTCTTAGCCAGTCGGTCCCCAGCCTATAACAGTGCTGCTGAGTGTCTCAATGCCTAAATTCTTTTGTGAATGTAGGCCATAGCTACACATATTTTGCCATAGCTACACCTATTCTGCACCATGCTATATATGGTATCTTTCATGGAATAGAGAGAGAAAGTATTTGGAGATGGAGAAGTTATGAGCCAAGAGAGACAACAATGAGCCCACTATATCTATGTCGGTACAGGATTCTATTATGGTAATTTCCTAAATAAACCTGTTACTTAGGCATTCCAAAGGGATTAAACTCAAGGTCATGGATCCAAATTTTGCCCTCAGAGAGAAACTAACCTGAATTTCTATGCAGGTCATAAATTGGCCCCCATATTTTTCATTTATGGTGCTGGGATATACTACAAGTCATTGGAAATAAAGAGAAGTTTAATTTGAATTCAGATTTTTAAAAAATCTTCTCAAGAATAAATTTAGGAAATTCCTCCCTTCCTCTATTCAATTTTCCTCTATATTCTCTCTCTCTCTCTCTCTCTCTCTGTATATATATATGAATGAAAACAAAATATTTAGCATCTGAGTCTACTGAAAATATTTGCAGGTATCTTCCTTGTGCAAACATTTTTGTCATGCTGTATGTTGTCCATTGCTATGTTTTAATTGACTTTGCAATTTAAGGAGAGTTTTGACATTAAAGCACTCTGTACTGTTGGCAGTAAGATTTGACAGTCATTTCAAGGGGATGCGGGAGGAGGGAGGGAATGAACTGAAGGGACTCCAACAGCTCTTTGTGAGGAAAAACTTGAGCATGACATGCTGACACAGCTGTCTTCATGAAGCATCATATCTTATGGTGGATGTGCCTAGTCTTCAGTCTAATATAAATGAGGGGAAATATGACTAAAATAATGAAGAGATCATCTGGCAATAAGATTCTCTTACGTTTGGTTATATGAGTGGAGTATTTCCTCATCCACATATTCTACTTCAAACATTGTCTATGGCTGCCTGAGTATCACTTTGAGAGATCAAATCAAAGTAGGAAAGGCTTTTGCACATGATTTGTCGGGTATTTTTTAATCAAGGCCAAAATATACATTATTTTTTCTGTCTAGTAAAACTGCATTCATTTGCACACTTGTACTGAAATGGATTTTTCATTATGTAATTTTCAGTGAGTTAAGGTTCAGTAGTTTAAGAATATGATCTTACAGAGAGCTGTTTAATTCCTAGAGCTGGCCAGTGAACAAAAAGTTTTCAGTTCTTGGTACATATCTCCAGTATACATTTGCCCCAGAAAAGAAGGTGATCAAGGGAAAAATCAGACAACAGATAAATTAACATTAAAGCTGACAGTAATGGATATTTCTAAAAAGTATCCCTTGCTGACCTTTAAGTATGTGTTACCTCAGGTCTGATACCAGAAAATCTCAGAGACTTCGATTGTAGATTAATAACATTTTAATCTGACAAGAATATGAAGTTTATTTTATTTTATTAGATAATAGGATTGAGGAGGAAGTGTCATAGTTATAAGGAAACCTTACACTTATTAATTTACACATTCAAATGGGACTTTTAATGTACAACTTTTAATATACAACACTTTCAAGAGTTCCCCTAAACTGAGACATTCCAAGCAGACTTCGTCTCCAGGGTCCTGAGTGGATCCTGTGTATCTTAGCTTTCCTGCCAATCTTTCAGACATGATGTAAGAGAACAAACAGCCCTCTTCAAGATTTTATGGGTTTTTTTCCTCAAGAAAGAGTAAAATCAAATATTTCAAAATCAGAGCACGTAAGTGGGAGTCATGGAGACTTAAAGGTTTTGTAGTTAGTTAATGTAATCTCAGCTTTCTAGTAAGTTCCCCGGATGTAAACTAGGACACATGAATAAATTCTCCCCTTTTAGTATCTTAGTAAAATTCGAAAGGAAAAAATGCCCTGAATAATTAATTATGCATGCAAAGTTAGCTCCAGCAAGAGTAGCTTGTCAGGTACAGCTAATGCAGGAAATGCTTGACCTAGAGATGTTCTAATGTCTATTTCAGTAAAATTGAAACAATTTTTCATGCCTTTTTTGCTCTTCAGTGCTCCCTCTAGCCATTTTTTGTTTTTACTTACACATAAAATGAATATATGGAAGAGTTTTTTATTATTTTTATGCACTTTGTAGGTGCTGTTTTTCAGCTGAATAAAAAAAGTTACACTGATTTAAATCTTAATGATGATGATTTGGAACGTCATTGGCATAACTGATCTACATCAAGGCAATAATGACTCTGGAGGTGAAAATGAAGATCAGATATATCTTGTCAGAAAATATTTTTGCATTATTAAACAAAGGACAAAATCAGAAAATAGTATGTGTGATAATTGATGTATTGCCCAAATCATTCTGCTGAATAGTAACTCTTTTGATGAATTATTATCATGTAAATCTGTTTGCTATACAGAGAACTATCTCCTCTTACCAATGAAAATGGCAAATTGCACCTAGTTGCTTATAACAGTAACTCAAATACTGTAGATTCCACACTAATAAAGGCTCTTTTTCTGCTTTATTAGTAGAACTGCGTGAAATGAGAAATATGCTTTAAAAACAAACAAAATTGTACTGTATCCATGCCAGAGTGAGGCTTTTGCATTTTCTGTTCATTGACTTATTCAAACAGTTGTTTGAATTATTACATGGAAAGCAAATCTTACTAGTGAATGTCACTTTCTTGTAAGGTTCAAAGTCTGAAAATAATTTTTCTATAAAACTTGAATTCAGGTTGGCATTGTATTCAGTATTAGTTCCCTTCAGAATTAGGTATTTAAAGAGAGATGGATTAAGAAGTCTAGAAAGCACAAAATGTACTGGTAAATGTCACCAAAAGATTCAATACCAAAGTAGTTTTCCCAAGCAGCAATAATCACACAAACACAATAACATCTTAATTGCTCATGTTAGTTTATGGACTATATACCATGGCATGGTATAAGGCTCCATATGTGATGTATCTGAACTTTTAGGCTGTGTCTAGACTGGCAAGTTTTTCCGCAAAAGCAGCTGCTTTTGCGGAAAAACTTGCCAGCTGTCTACACTGGCTGCTTGAATTTTCACAAGAACATTGACTTCCTACTGTCTGAAATCAGTGTTTCTTGTGGAAAAACTATGCTGCTCCTGTTCAGGCAAAAGTCCTTTTGTGCAAAAGCTTTTGTGCAAAAGGGCCAGTGTAGACAGCTCAGATTTGTTTTGTGCAAAAAAGCCCCGATGGCTAAAATGGCGATCAGGGCTTTTTTGCGCAAAAGCGCGTCTAGATTGGCCACGGATGCTTTTGCGGATAAGGGCCGTGCCAATCTAGATGCTCTTTTCTGCAAATGCTTTTAATGGAAAAACTTTTCCGTTAAAAGCATTTGCGGAAAATCATGCCAGTCTAGACGTAGCCCTTATGTATTATTGTGCATAAAAGCAAGGCAACTTAAGTAAGGGCTGAAGGTATTTTGCAAGAACATCTCACTGTCTGACATATTCTGGATGGTCAGTATGCTTTTTGAAATAAAATCACAAACCAACAGTAACATTCTTTAGCATTTAGGTTAAAAGTGTGTTTCAATGGACTTTGGCTGACACAACTAAAAACGTACACCTTTCCTTATAAAAAAGTGCACAATTAAAAATCCAGATGTTGGAATTTCTGTCTGGAAATGCTCAAGTAAGGGATCTACCCAGTTTCCTGGTTAACATACCTCGTGTAATGTTACTCACCTGACTTATGCTACCCTGTCAAGGTTAACATTGCAATATTATTTTCTCCTGCACTAGGAACAGGGTAAGTTTTACACTCTCTCTCACTCAGATTTACGTATCAAAGTCCTCATCCTGCAACTGATTTTGCATCTACCCAGAGACTTACTGTCTTCAGTGTGACTTTCTGTAGATCAGGTTACAGATGAGAAATAACCACAAACAATATAATAACAGCATATAGCAAACCAGGACCATTCCATACACTTTCACATGACAATGAATTTGAAATATAATTATATTTAAGAAATTCATTTAGTGTTGTGATGTGTGCTATCATATGGTGTTGCACGCTCATCTGAAGTGTATATGTACTTTGCCCTTTATGTATCAATATATTTAGGCAAGGATATAACAAATAAAGCATGCATTGAGTATTATTGCAGCATATTATTTTAGCATATCGGATATGGATCCTTTGAACAAAAATGGATTTTAGAAAAGAATTTTAACTTTGCATACATTCTGCAAAGTTTAAGGGGCAATGTTAAGGTTGGAGGGTAGTATATATTAATGGAGGAGTAGTTAGTGAAGAAGGTTTAGAGGTGGGGAAACAATCTGGAATTTCTTTGCTTGCTATCAGTAGCCGGTCACATTTATATTTATAAATCTCTTAGACATAATCTGAACAGTCCTTTGTAATCGCATTAAAATAATCCCCACACAGAGCATTTCTCTGCAATGGCCCAGTTATGATTGGGTCTCCCTTCAGCCTGATGTTAAAAAGGAAACAAAACATCAAGTAAAAGGATAAAACCATTCCTTGATTTACTAAATCTCTTGGCAATTTAACATGTTTAGTTCCCATTTGCCTGAGGCTTGAAAAAAATTTCCTCTTCTCTCCTCCCCCCCATTGTAGATTTCCTTTGACCTCTACTTTTATAAACCAGTTCTTCCAAACCTCAAGTTAATCCAAGTGTGATGGTTATATTAATCCTATTCTCTTAATGAAGGCGATATTACTTTATTTTATGTCTTTATAACTCATCCCATTCTTAGCAAGGCTAACAAATAAAATGAGGGTCTGTAGGCCACAGTTTTGGAGACCTGATGGGACACAAAATACGTTCAAGAAAATAGATGGAAAGATATAGAAATTGCTTTAACTTTATACTAATTTTGATATACTTATTTTTCCTCTGAAGAAAATTTCTACCCTGGATCAAATGTAGCATATGAAATTTCAGATGTTAGTGTGTGTTTTGGGGGAATTCGGGGGAAGAGTGGATTGTAAGTTTTGTTCATACATCAACCTTAGCTGCTGCTACAAAATGTCATACTGATGTTTTATTGATGTTTAAAAAAAAGTGACTTCTAGATTCTAACCAATGACCACCTACACTCTTGTTCATCTTTCAGAGTTAAAACGGTAAGTCCTTGATCTTCCCCTTATTAAGACTTTAGATCTTGTGTTGATTTAATTAAACTGCATGCTATAGTTACTATTAGTTGAAGACTAATTACTTTAACTTAATCCCTAAAGATCTAATGACGCAATATTATTCTCATTTGCGTTCCTTTTGATCATTGCTTAGGATTGTGGATGTCTCCACACTTGCCAAAAAACTTAAAGCAATAAGTTAAAGTTGCTCAATTAAAGTTCTTCCATGAAACCCCTTTGAAATCGGTGGATGTGTCCTTGGGCAACACTTGGCCCCAACCACCTTTTGTTTTCTTTGTCAGAGTTTTCCTATTAGGACTGAAAGGCGAATGCAGTATGGGCCAGATCTCAGCTGATGCAGCTCCATTTAAATCTTTTGAGCTACACCGATTTACCATCTGATAATCTGCCCCAGAGGTTGAAAGTTATAGAACTTAATGTACAAATTAAGAGGTTGATGCTTCCTTTTAAATGACTTTATCATGGTTCTAGTAATTCTTAGCCTTACAGTTCATCCTCGATAGAGCAGTAGGTCTTTTTTTTTTCTATCCCTCAGATGAGTAGAACATGTGGGTGGGAAGATGGATTTTTTGAAGGTTTTTTTTTGAGTACTCAGAACTGAGTCCCCTTATTATCCCTAGTCTAGAAGCACTTTAAAGACTAACAAAACATATAGATGGTATCATGAGCTTTCATCAGTATAGGTCACTTCTTCAGATGACCATTATCTGCCATTCTTTTTGTCATCTGAAAAAGTGGGCTGTGCCCACAAAAGCTCCTGATACCATCTACATGTTTTGTTAGTCATAAGGTGATACTAGACTATTGGGGGGGGGGGGGGTAAGCTTTTCCTGTTACATACTAACTCAGCTACCCCTCTGAAGCTGCTTATCCCTGTCTCTCTAACAACAAATAACCCTGCCCATAGAGACAGTTATCTTCCTAATACCACAAGCCTGTTAGCCTAGAGGAGAATGTTTTGAATGGTTATGTCAGTCCTGTCTCTGTCTAGCAGGTTAACAGGTACACCACAGCTCCCATGTCCCCTTGAAGTGGAACACTGGCTAATCACAAAAACCCCAGGTCTCTTCTCCCAAAGAAATAGGTGTACTTCAATTTGGGTTTTACCTAAAACCACTGCCCTATATGATACACAGAATTTGTGAGTACTTGCAATAAAACAATAAAGTGTATTTAAGAAAGAAAAATGACTTCGCTAGTAACAAAAGTGGTGGAAACGAATGGTTACAATAAAAAAAATCTACACAAACTATGCCCTACACTTATTGAGATTTGTTTTTCCTATCCAATAAAGTAGGTTTTGTTGGTCAAAGTTTAGTCTGTTAGAGACCTGTCTAGCTTCTCCAGAAACCAGGATCCAATCTTTCATGAAACAATGCTTCTCAACAAGTTGTCTCCTCAGTGAAGAGATGCAATGTTTTTTCCCACTCTGTGATGTACTGAATCAGTCTTTTTTTCTTTGCTCACAGAGAGAGAAAGCTAATGTCTGTTATATTCCGCTTTTACCTCCAAGAGGTTTTGATCATTTGCAGTTGTCTTTGATGGTATTCATTGATTGTTCAGAGATGGGACATGAGTAGACAATTGCGCCTAGCACTAAGTCAGTAGCTCACCAGGGGACAGGTGACAACTCCCTCCTGCTTGAATAGACATTCACTGAAACATAGGTTTTTCTGGATGACTAACTTTTACTCTAAGACCATCAGGTATAATGTTCATTATAGTTCCATTATTCCTTTAATATACCAACGCACACATCACAGTGATTATTAATATTGATAAGTATTCTCCATTTCAGTACAAACTCAAATGCTACCTTTCATGGATAAATACCTTGAAAATGATATATTAGGTGTGAGGAGTGTGCCAGGTTTGAGAGGAGTTGCCTGAAAGTAATGCTGAACCTTTTGATACTAGTCTGGTAGCACTTTAAAGACTAACAAAATATGGAGATGGTATCATGAGCTTTCGTGGGCACAGACCACTTCATTGGTTGTTTTTTAAGTTTATCCTGTACATACTAACTTGGCTACTCCCTGAAGCTTCTAATAGTAAGCATCAATGGGCCTTACTGTCACAGGTGGATGGGGATAATAGGATTAAATGCTCACTTCTCCTACACCCTTGAGGGCAGGGGGCTGGACTCGATGACCTCTTGAGGTCCCTTCCAGTCCTATTATTCTATGATTTTTACACTTACCAATGTAGAAGTAATGTCATGTTCCTAATCTGAGAAACATAGGGAAAGTACTCTAGGAAATCTCCTGTATCATAATGTTACTCACTGATTTTTTGGGGGGATTACTCACAAAACATTTCTGAAAGGATATGCCAGGGACAATAGGTATAGGATTCACTTTTTATGAACTTATTATGAAATAGACACCTCAGTAGGACAATATTTGATTTGGCACAAACTATCTGAAAATTTAAAAAAGAAACACAAATAAAAAAGCTGGCAAATTTCATTTTGGGTTGAACAAAATATTGTGTTTAGTTCCTGGGAACACTTAGCATAAAATGAAAGAAAAGAAGGAATAGATTTACCAATTACTCAAAGAAATAAAATATTTGTCTAAAAAACTTTATCCTGCTATAGCCATGGTCACATCTTAGTGCTGAAGCTTTTTGCTGTGCTCCTACCAGCAACAAGATGAATCTCAGGTAAGCTATTAATGGTCTCTAGTTCCTGTCCTCCCACCCCAGCTAATATGCCATCTGGCTATCCTGGCACAGCAAGCTCCTAGGTTGCTTCATCCACCCTGTTGCTCCTGTTGAAATGTAGCCTATGGCTTCCTCCTCAGCCAGGTCCCCACTTAACCTTTTCTCCTTGCCTCTCCTGGAAGGTGATTGGAGCTCTCTCCTGGCTGGATATTTCTCTAGAGTTAACACAGTGCCCAGCAATGAGCTGGAAGGTTCACTATGATTACTTTTTCCTTGGAATCATTCAAATGAGAACAGAATTAGAAATTTGCAAACATCCCATTAAATGAAAAATTCGGATGCACTTTTAACTGTGGCTTTCCTAGTGTGCTGCCATAATAATAATGATATATGTTTAGTGCCTTCTGATGAAACTGCAACTTTTCTGAATGCATACTAAAACTGTTCAATGTTCCATATTTCCAGCTGAAGGTAATATATGGAGTAGGGTCTGGCCTCTGTCCATGCATCATTTTTATAGTAGACCAGCCTCCTTCTAGATCCTAAAGCCATGCTTCTAAGGAAGGCTGCACAGCTCTACCTCCCATGCTAATGTGCTTGGGGAAGCATATGGAGGCTGTGGTTTCAATGGTATATTCATAAATTCAAAGATCAAAAGGGATTATAGTGATTATCTACTCTGACATCCTTTAAAAAAAAGTCTAAACAACTCCTATAAAATAGTTCTTAGATCACATCTTTTTTGGATAACATGCCATCCTGATTTAAAAATAGTGATAGAAATGTAGCCGTGTTAGTCTGGGGTAGCTGAAGCAAAATGCAGGACAATGTAGCACTAAAAATAGTCAGTGATAGAAAATCTACCACAATCCTTCATAAGTTGTTCCAATGGTTAATTGCTTACTGTTTAAAATGTGCAACTTATCTTCAGTTAGAATTTGTCTAATTTCAAGGCTCAGTCTTTATTCTAGCAGAATAGGGTATAACATGATGTAAACATCACATTATTAAACATTTGTTCCCTGTGTAGGTACTTAGAGACTGTTAACAAGTCAACTTTGTCTTTAAGCCAAATAGACTCTGGCTATGTCTAGACTATGGGGAAGATTCAAAAGAGTATATGCAAATTCAGTGGGAATTTGCATATCTCTTTCCGATCTCATTTTTTTTTTTAGGAAAAGCAGCTTTTCGAAAAAGGGGGAGGAGGTTGCTGAAAAAAATATGTCTAGGCAACTTTCACAAGGTGAGATTGGAAGAAGATACGCAAATTCCTATGGAATTTGCATATAGTCTTTTGACTCTTCCCTGTAGTGTGTATGAGCCCATAGCTTCTTCAGTATGTCACTGTAAGGGATGCTTTGTAATCCTTTATTCACACTCTTGTGTGTCTGCTGAACCCACTGATTTGATCAACATCCTTCCTGAATTGTGAAAACCGGATCTGGACATAGTATACCAGCAACAGTTGTACCAATGCCAAATACTAAGGTAAATTAACCTCTTAACTGCTACGTGAGATTCCCCTGTTTATGCAATAACATTAGCGTTTTTGGCCACAGCATCACACTGAGTGCTTATTTTCAGCTGATTGTCTACACAATTCTGATACCTTTTTTTGGAGTAATTGCTTCCCAAGATAGAGACTATTGTTCTACAAGAATTGCCTATATTCTTTGTTCCTAGATATATTTGCATTTAGCCATATTGAAATATATATTATTTGTTAATGCCAAGCTGATGGAGTGATCTAGATTACTCCAAATCAATTATGTATCTACTTTGTAATTTATCCTCCCCCCATTTTTGTCATCTTCAAACTTTGTCAGCAATAATTTAATTTTTTTTCTGGGGTTTTAATAAAAATGTGAGAGAATTGGGCCAAGATGTAATTCTGCTAGGACCCTACTAGAAATGTACCTGCTAGATGAAGATTACTGTTTTCCATTTCCATTTTTTAATCCTTTGTTAGCCAACTTTTAGTTCATGTAATGTGTGTCATCTTAACTCTGTATTAGTTTATTAATCAAAAGTTTTTCTGTACCAAAACAAATGCCTTATAGAAGACTGGATATAGGTATAATCAATGTTATTACCTCTATGAACCAAATTTGTAATCTCATAAAATCAAGTTTATAGAAAACAAATCTTGTCAAATTAACAGATGTTAATTGGAATAAATTTTATTATCCTTCTTTAATACTTTGAGTCTTATATCAGCCTCTCCATTATTTTACCATGGATTAATATCAGACTGACAGGACTATAATTACCCACTTACCCTTTTGAGATATTGTGTCATTAACTTTCTTTTATTCTTCTGGAAATTCTCCAGTGTTTCAAGACTTGTTGAAAATCAATATTAATGGTTCATTGAGCTTCACTGAGACTTCTAAAACTTTTGGATTCAAGTTATCTAGGCCTTCTGATTTTTAAATGTCTTTAATAGGTGACCACTGATGCACATCTTCCATTGTAAGTTCAATTTATTTAACCACATCTTTGACCTTGCTCTAATTGTTTCTGTCATAATA
This sequence comes from Pelodiscus sinensis, assembly GCF_049634645.1. Taxonomy (NCBI): domain Eukaryota; kingdom Metazoa; phylum Chordata; order Testudines; family Trionychidae; genus Pelodiscus; species Pelodiscus sinensis. The sequence goes on along the minus strand of NC_134712.1, from coordinate 121,785,240 downwards.
GGCACAATCAGATTTAGGAAGCAACATCATATTTTGACAAGAAAAAGAATTGTGTTCCCCTTTCTCTTTATTATGACTCGTACTGAAATTGTAGCTTATTCCACCATGATTCGATAATTAGCTTTATTGAATATTGTAATCAACGGAAGTGAAATTTTTACATGCTTTTCTTTACCAAGCATAGATGTACATGTCTTTAAGTGGTACCAAGCTGTGATCATTTTAAAATAAGTATTATTGAAAAATAGGGGTGAGGGTTTAAATGACTCAAGTTCCATGCTGCCAGAGAGATACTTTAAAAAGACTTGAAAATGAGACTCAGATTAGTTTCACTACAAATGAGTAACAGTTTCAGATTTCTCCCGTGACTCCTGCATGAATAGTTCTTACATGCAGAATCGTCTGGAGACTCCTGCTATTCCCTGCTTAACGGGGAGAGGTTCAGAGGTCTTTCCCCTGGTGTTTCTCTTCCCATATTCGACATTTGTCTCCAACTGCACTGCATGTGTTAGCAATAGCTACAATTTTAGTGAAATTACAAAACATTTCAGGCTCTGAAGCACTGGCACAGAGACTTGCCTCGAGATGTTCAGCTGCTGTAAATTGCCGTATCTCCATTTATTTTAATGGGAGCTAAATTGATTTACACCAGCTGAGGACCTCACTTTGTGATATTTTGTTAATTTTCAGAAATTTTATTGGTGCAACTGCACACAATATAGGGAGAAGTAGAAGACCAAAGGGACAAAGTCAATTGAGGAAGAGGAAAGAAAGGTTAGAGAGACCAACAGTAATGAGGAAACTCATCATAGGGGCAAAGCAAATCGCAGCTCAGACTTCAACCACACTGCTGAATTATTAGTGTATTTGGGGGGCAGTGGAAGGGGAGAAGGGAGGTCTTAGACTGGTCTTAGACTGGTTCAGTAGAACAATTCTTCCTTCTCCCCAACTCAAACTTCAAGCAGGTTTGTTAATTAACTTTTCTAAAATCTTAAGGTCTCAAATGCTGAGACTGCTTTTTGCCTGGTTGTTGTCTTCAAACCTCATACATTATTGCTTTTTTACATAAGAGGTAGTTATTGAGATGCCAAGGGAGTACTTGTAGTTTCTCATTATAAACAGGAGTCTTGGGCACAGGGCCATAGTGAGAAGTGTCATGCAATACATTACCTCCTCTATGGAAAGAAAGAGTAGACTAAAGAGTATGCAGCAGTTAAATTCCAGGCATAGTGGATGGGACTAGTATCCCCCTAGGAGCTCAGAGGGAAGGCAATGCACTAGAAAATGCACTTGAATATGAAGTGTGGCTGTGTGATATGATTCAAGCCTCAACAATTCATCCCTTCTTGCTTTTTTTTTTCCAGGGGGAGCGGGTTACAATACATTTTAGAACTTCTTGTTGCTGTTGCACCAACTTGCATTTCTGTGATCTGGATATTGTGCCCAAGAGTCATGGCTGTTAACTGTGGCTTGGTCAATAAGGATCGTGACTCGCACATCACTTGTGCTTGGGGCTGTCCAAGCAAGGACTGTGTGGTGATTGTGCTACTTCAGCCTGCTGAATATTGGCAGCTTCACTGGCTCTCACTAGCACTCATTTCCTAATTCTACAGTGGTCACTGCCACCAGTCACATTCTAGTCCTGTGCCTTATCATCCTTCAGTGAGTTCTACAATCTCTGCATTTGTTCAGTTCCATGCAATCATACAGCTCTGACAGATAATAAAGGAAGTTCCCTCAACAGCCCCATGCCTCCGCTTCATGTTTTCTCTGCAACAGCTATATTTGAGTTGACTCCACGGCAATTCAAACACCTTCCTTAAAGAGTGATTATGCAGCAGAGAGAGAGAGAGAGAAAATGTTCAGCTTACTCAACAGATCTGCTTCTCATGCGTATTTTGAGCTGTATCATATGTAGTGCCAAACATGATAGCTGCCTTTGCTTGACTGTTTCCTATCTAGAGTGATAGAATGAGTTGGTGTCTGTCTGTCAGTCTGTCTCTCTAATTGTGTGCATAATTGAAGAGAGAATTGTTAGCCAAATTCTAACATAGCAAAGGCTCAGCAAATAGAGTGGTTCCAATTGGAGCAGTTTCACTAATTTGCACTGCCTTTACACAATTCCATACTTCAATGCCTCCTGCTGAGAATATATTGTCCTATTCTGTGAAAAAGAAGAGGTATGCCTCCAGCCACCTCTCTACCCTGCTGAAAACAGAGCTGTGAACTAAGGAGAATCTATTCTACCTTGCCTCGTTGGATTTATGTAAGTCTTGAAATCAGAGTGACTGAAAACACAATGGAAAATAGTGTGTCAGTATTTTCAGGATGGCAGTGAAAGCAACAGGGTGGCCTCAATGGCTCTCCTGGCTGTAGGAGAAATGAAGTTGAGCCTAATCTTGCACCATTCAGATAAGGAAGCTAATGTCATCTTTTTTTAGAGGATGCTCTCCTAAAGAAAAATTGTGGAAGGAGGCTCTAAATCTGTCTCTAGCACAATACAAATTGCTCCAACTACTAGTGAGCAAAGTTTAGTAAAAAATTAGTATAGAGTTTGTCAAAATATTTTAAAATTAAAAATGTCTCTGAGATTTTTGTTGCCATTTTAGAATTTCAGGGGAAAAATTAGATGACATTTTCATAAAAATGTTAATTAAAATGTTGATACATTTTTTGACCCATAAGTACTCTATTGATAAGTATGTTTATTAAAGTATTTATGGAAAGAAGATTGTGAAATGCTTAATATTTTCCCTTTATTCTATGCATTTATTTTTACCTTTTTCAGTTGCTCCCTAACTACAGCCTTTTTATTTCATTTACAACAATGTTTACTAATGACAGTCAGGAATTCAGCTTGGTTTAAAGAGGCCAGTGTGAGTTTACAGGTCTGGCAGAAGCTGCGAACTGAGCAAATCTGGGGTCATTAAAAAACAGTTGAAAGCCTGCAGTGTAGTTATTCTTAATAGTATATGACAATATCAGAGTCTTTGGTTTGGGTGATCATATCCAGTCCAGCCTCGAGAAACAGCTTCAACAGCATTGCTCTGGGAATACTATAGTAATACTATCAGATTTACCTGCTGTTTCTGAGGTTCTTAATTTAGTTTCTTTTTTAAATAAAGGGATCATGTGCATGCTTTATTTAAATGATTTTTTTCCTAAAAAAATTGTGTTATTTTTATGGTGGCATTTTTTTATTCTTTCTTAAATGGACAACTGGGTTGTTGGTTTTTTTTTTTTAACTTTTTGTGGTAATTTATTTAATGGGAATTCCATCAGTGTATATATTCTTCCCTGTATACTCTATCATTTGCTATCTTTTAACAAAAAGGGGATGTGGTCAATTTAATATCTACTAACATTTTCTTGTAATTTTCAAACCTTAAGCATCAATTTAGCTGTGCCAAAAGAGAGCACTACACCAAATGTCTTTGTTTTATCTCCTTTCTGTAAAGTTTATTGAGAAGCAATCCTATTCCAGGTTCATCCTATTTTTTGTGGCTCATCATAATTCAGTCTTTCAAAATGGGCTCAGTTGTCAGTTGAGGACTGTACTTGTTTTGGTCTTTTTTTTTTGTTTGGTTGTATGACAGAAAATCCCATTCCAGGCACATCCTGTTTTACTGGCATAACCAAACCCTTACATTGCTTTAAATTATGATAAGAGGAAGCTGTATACTGAATTTGGTGGTCTTAGCTCTTACCGTTTAGGAGGAGTTCTGGATCAAACAGGCATACAGACAGAGAAACTCTCTTAAATATACAGTGGATTCATGCAAATTTGTTTCAGCACATTTTGTATGCATTTTTTCCCACACCACCAAAAAAAGTGAAAAGAGAAGAAAAAATGACTTAATCCTCAGTTTATTCCTTGGAAAACTCCTCATTCCATACTATAGCATGACCAAATGTTTCTTTAACTCTGTGGTCTCCAACCTTTTCAAGCACAAGATCAATTTTTGAATTCCAGTCAGTCCAGGGTCTACCTCAAACCCAAATACAGGCAGTCCCTGGGTTACGTACAAGATAGGGACTGTAGGTTTGTTCTTAAATTGAATTTGTATGTAAGTCGGAACTACTTGTAGGGGAAACTCTAGCCAAACATTTCTCCAGAGCTCAGTTTTATTCTCCCACACCTCACTTCCCTCAGTCCTTTATTCTCAAGCTGAGGTGTCTGCTAAGAAAAGCCACTCTGCGTCTCCCTGGTCTGCTGGGGGGGTGGGGGCCTAGCTTCGTGTCTCCCTGGTCTGCTGGGGGGAAGCAGCTAATGCAGGGTTGCCTCACCCCGTTTGTAAGTAGGGATCCGATGTAAGTCGGATCCATGTAACCCGGGGACTGCCTGTACCCCTGTCCCGTTCCTTCTCCAAAGACCTGTCCTTCCCCCACCACTTCGCCAAGGCCTCACTCTCCTCACTCTGTGAAGATGGGGTACAGAAGAGGGTGATAGTGACATCAGTGCCCCCTACCTCTATCTCCCCTCATCTTACACATCAAGCAGGAGGCTCTTGGGGCAGCTCTGAGGCTCTGGCCAGGAGCAGCAGGGGAAGGGGAAGCTGAAGTACCAGCACTTGATATCCTCCCAGCCAAACTAGTCAGGATCACTTGCCAGAGTTATAGCAACTATATAACAACAAGCCCTCCTATTGCAGATGGATCTTCTTCTTCTTCTTAAATTCTTGTACTCTGAGTGGAGCATAGGTCATCTAAAAGTCTCCTCCACTTCACTCTGTCAAAACTTCTAGCTGACCCCAGTAGTACCCCAGTTGTTGTCCTTCAGTCTCAGTAGCTCTTCTCAACGTTGTTCGAGGTCTTCCGCTTTTGCATTTTCCTTGAGGGTTCCATGTGAGAGCTTGACGGACTATGCTGAATGATGGTTTTCTGAGAGTGTGGCCTAGCCATCCCCACTTTCTTCTCTTGATTTGAACATCAAATGGTTCTTGTCCTGTTCCAAAGCTCCTCATTTGTGACAATCTTGCCATTTGATATATTAGTCGCTTCCTCCCTCCCCCTCCCATTGCTGCCTCTATCAGAAAGAGGCAGTGGGGGTGAGGGAAGAAAAGGGAGTGCTTCAAAATGGCAGTGCCCAGGCTCCATGTGGTGTATCAAGTGGCAGCACTGTGTGGAGCCCATGGTCTGCTGCTTGGAAATTCTGTGCGTGACACAGAGCCAGCTAGGGACTGGACTCCAAGCTGGCCCTGGGCTGCACGCTGTGTTTCAAAGCAGCAAGACCACGTGGAGCCCCCACTGGTCCCAGGCTGCATGGAGCCTGACTAACTGGCTAATCAAATAGTCAATGCAATCTAAGCAGACGTCTAGTTTTTAGTGTTTTCTGTTTCTCCATAGGGAAAGTATATAGTGGCTGGATAAATGACTTGGTAAAGGATTTATAAATGAGGTGTTGGTAAAGGAATGGAATGTGGTGGGTGGAGTGGCAACTGGGACTTCTGTGTATGCTATGGCAGCAAGAACAGCCCGTGACTATAGGCCAACTCGGCTGTCGCCTAGGGCGCCGCTTTCATGGAATGATGACATCACTCCATTGATGGCCATGCAGGCGGGGGCACCGATCGCGTGTTCCACTTGGGGTGCCAGGTGCCACAGCCTACCTTGGGCCGCCCCTGTATGACACTGACCCACACCTCCCCTTTCTTACAGCCCTTCTTAATGCTCCTGGGAGGGAGAGTATAGGGGAGTCGTCACTACCCTGCTTTAGCAATATATGGTGATGTCTGCCTTGTTCACAGTGCAGATTTCTGGCCTGTCTCAAGTCCGGCGTGCCAAAACAGGCAGGCATGGTCAAAGGAAGCGGTGAGAGTCAGGAAATGATTTGAATAACAATACAGGTTAAGCATGGTACGCGAGACCATGTCAAGAACTCAGGACAAGCAACCTTGTACTGGTACTTCTGTTTCTGAAAAGCAAAAACTACAGATGCATCCATGAAACTGTCAACTATGCACATAGTTTAGGTAACATCCTAGGTAGCAGGATGTACCCCAGATAGGGTCATTGGGAATTTTACATATCCCACACAATACATAATCAATTGGTAAATATTATTAGAATGACCAAGTCTCTCTCTGCTATAAAATGGGCTTAGTAAGAACAATTGGAGGGAGGTAATGGGCAGGATTGACCCACACATCCATCTCGATGTAACTAGAATTAGTCTCTTCACACTGGTGAGCCAGTGCATGGTGTTCCATTGTGTGAGAAGAAAAGGAACCACAACCTCCTGCCTGGTAGGTAGCATATGGGTGAAGTGTAAGTGAATTAGGCTTTATTATTGTATATAGTAAATCTTTTAGTAATTGCTTTTGCATTGCTTTGCACTGTGTTAATTGTTTTAGAGTTTATAGTATTAAATTCTATAGTAATTGTTTTTAAGGCATGTAAAACTTAAACAACTATATTAACTGTTTAAAGCTTGCAATATATAAGAAAGTGATTAAATAGCCCTGGAGTGTCCTAGTTTCCCTTGGATCTAAAATAAATCGAACCACATGACAGAGGGTGGGTACAAGGTACGAATAATGTTGACTGGGGAACCTGGTTGGATAAAAAAGGGAAGACTGATGAAAGTGCATGAGGTAATAATGGAATGATCATGAGGTAACTTGCAGTGTACACTGTATCTGCTGGATAGTACCAGACATCTAATAATAACGTTATGGCTAATTAGGACCTTATTTAGTGTGTTCTGTTGTTTTTAGATATAGCTGGACTATGAATAAGGGTTATTTGTAATCACTTGTCCTGCATTCTTTACATATGCAAAACTCCCATTAAACTTACAAGTTTGGTATGGTTAATGGGTGAATTTTGGGTATGTGAGAAATTTATGTTCTCAGTTTATCAAGAACTACACAATGTCAATAATTCAATTAACAACCAACCAATAAGTAAATGTATTATGATACAATGCTAACAAAGTACACCACACAGAAGTTTAGCCATGTAAAGTCTTGCTTGGGTTTATATATGTAGTTAAATGTTGACTATTAATTTACAAATGAACTCAATAGCTGGATTTTCAGAAGTGTTAGAAGGTTTGTTATATGAAGCAGAATTTTGCACAACTTGACTCATCCAAAACTGTCACTGATGTGCCTTGAGGTTTTTTGCCTGGGTAAGGTCTTCAGGAATTCTAAGTTTTGATACTCATAAACAGTGTATTAGAGTGAAGAATCTGACCTATCAACCATATCTGTAAGAGATTCTGTTTTTCTGTCTGTCAAGAGCTCCTCCAAAATAAGAGCTAGGGCCACCCAATTTGATATTACACGTTCCTCTTATAATTACTCAAAGCAAGGTCAAGGTTTGGTTGTACCTGGAAAATGAGATGTGCCTGGAATGGGATTGCTTCTTCTAAATCATACCAAACAGAGACAGAATCACCAAGCAAGTGAAAAGGGCTGGCTTTGGGGTTGCACTCTCCCCCATTTGAGATTGACCCAGTCCTGAGCCTCCTACCTCCAGGTGCCCTTTAGGGAGGCTGGGAAGGGCTAAAACTCCCCCCTCCCCTTCATATGAGGACATTGCTGGCTGTTCCCCTTCATCAGGGAGCAAGGGGAAAGTGCACAGTTCTCTGCATTCCTCATTCTGGCTGGGGAGTGCAGGAATCCGACAAACCTGACCTTCCCCAACTGGGGGACATGCACCCCTCCTCCCGCTGTGCCTGCTGGAGCTGAAGTGGCCATGCAGAGACGCTTCTCACTGGGCCTCAAGTTACTGAAATGAGAGAGGTTTGGGGTAGTCCTCTCTTCCCTGGGGCATCCTGCATACTGAACCCCCTCATCCCCTGCCCCATCCCAGAGCAATGATTCAAATGAAGAAAAACAAAAATCAAGTTAAGGACCTGAGAAACCCTATGTAAATCTTCTAGTAGTAGATTGAATATATATATAATATTCATTCAATATATTGAATATAAACTGATTTGTGTCCATTACTGTGTATATCATATATGTTGTTGGCAGAGCACTGAACTATAGGCAGGAACAGATATGAGAGGAATGCTTTAACATGCACTTCTGAGTGGGTTCATTTTCAGAGGAAAACATTTTGTCTTTCTGTAGGGCGGATGAGAGGGAACACAAGAAATGGAAAGTCCATTGTTCCATTAGAAAGAATTCTATCAAACAACAATGAAAACGAAGGCTGACAATTGCAGTTAAGTCATGTGATTAACTTGAAAAAAATTAGTCATGATTAATTGCAACTTTAATCACACTGCAAAACAATAGAATAACATTTGAATTATATTAAATATTTGTGGATATTTTGCTATGTCAGTGCTCACTTTATAGTACTTTTATTACAAGTATTTGAACTGTAAAACTGTCAATGTTGTATTTTTTAATTTACCTCATACAAGTATGGTAAGGTGTACTCTATATTGTGAAAATGGAACTTAAACAAGTAGATTTTTACATATCTGCACTTAAAACAATGTGTAACTTTAGGGCCTACAAGCTCCCTCAGTGCTACTTCTTGTTCAGCCTAACACTAATGGAAATAAGTTTGTTTACGTATGTGGGAGATAATGCTGCCTGCTTCTTGTTTTCAAAGTCACCTGAAAGTGAGAACAGGTATTTGCATGGCATTTTGGTAGCTGGCTATGCAAGGTATTTACATGCCAGATATATTAAACATTTGAATGCCCATTAATGCTCTGGCCATGATTCCTTTAGGTCATACTTCCACATAGATGACTCTTGTTAAAAATAATGCAAACATTAAATTTGTGACTCGAATCCTTGCTCTGTGTTTTGTCTACCTTCTGCCATGTATTTCACTCTATAGTAATCTCAGATGATGATCCAAAACATATTATTCGTTTTAAGAACACTTTCACTGAAAATTCGATAAAATGCAAAGAAGGTACCAATGTGAGATTTCTAATGATAACTACAGCACTTGGACCAAGATTAAGAATCTGAAGGGCCTTCCAAAAACTGAGGGATAAGGTGCAGATGATGCTTTCAGAAGTCTTAAAAGAGCAACATTCTACTGCAGAAACTAAAGCACCCGAACTATTAAAAAATAAAATCAACTTTCTGTTGGAGTCGTCAGCCTCAGATGATAAAAATGAACATGAATTGATCCTCACTGCTTTGGATTGTTATCTAGCAGAACCCATTAACAGCATGAATGTATATCGTCTGGAATGGTGGTCGAAGCATGAAGGGACACATGAATCTTTAGCACATCTGCCACAGTAACATTTTGCAATGCTGGCTAAAACTATGACACATGAATGCCTGTTTTCACTACCAGGTGACATTGTAAACAAGAAGCAAGCAGCATTATTTCCTGTAAATGTAAACCAACTTTTTTGGAATGGACAAGAAGTGGAACTGCGTGGACTTGAAGGCTTTTACATTTTATATTTGTTTTATTTTTGAATGCAATTTTTGGTAGATAAATCTATATTTGAAAGTTCAACTTTTATGATAAACAGATTGCACTACAAAAGTTACATTAGATTAATTGAAAAAATACTATTGTTTTTACAATATAAATATTTGAAATAGAGTATATTTTGAATTCCGTGGTGTAAATGAAATCAATATATTTGTAAATGTATGTTATATGACATAAATATATATGTAAATTTAACGGCATGATTAATTGTGATAAACATACAATTAATCTTGATTAACTTTAATCGATTGACAGCCCTAGTGGAAACACAAGTAGCAAGGTATATGCAATAAAATATGGTAGTACTGGCTTAGCGCATCATGACTTCTCTACTAATGAAAATTAGTTTGCTTATAATAGTGTTGCTCTAGGCAACATATAGAATCCTAGGGCTGGAAGAGACCTTAGGAGGTCATGGAGTCCAGTCCCCTGCCCATGGCAGGACCAACCCCAACTAAATCATCCCAGCCAGGGCTTTGTCAAGCAGAGATTTAAAAACCTCGAGGGATGGAGATTCCATCATCTCCCTAGGTAACCCATTCCAGTGCTTCACCACCCTCCTAGTGAAACAGATTTTCCTAATCTGCAACCTAGACTTCCCCCACTCCCACTGTAACTTGAATTCATTGTTCCTGGTTCTGCCATCTGTCACTGGGGAGAACAGCCTCTCTCCATCCTCTTTGGAACCTCCCTTCAGAAAGTTGAAGGCAGCTGCCCGGCCCTGGATCCAGCCCCCTAACCATCTTGGTTGCCCTCCACTGGATCCTCTCCAATGCGTCCACATCCTTTCTATAGTGGGGGCCCCAGAACTGGGTGCAATACTCAATATTCAAAACGTAAAGAATAGTTCTTATGGATCACAGTTCCATCCAGTCCAGCCATATGACCTCTTTAATAAGTTTTGCTATCTATCTTTCAATTTTTCCCCACTTCAACTGAGTTTGCTTCTCTTATACAGTCAGTCCCCAAGTTACGTGGATCCGACTTATGTCGGATCTGCAGTTACGAACGGGGTTTGCTGCCCATCTCCCTGGTCTGCTGGAGACCAGCAGACCAGGGAGCTAGGAAGCAAAGCCTCTGAGGATGCCGGCAGCAGGACAGCCGCAGCGCGTCTGGGCTGTCCGCTGCCCGCGTGCTCCGCGGCTTTTCTCCACGTCTCCCCAGACCAGGGAGACTGGGAGCAAAGCCAGGGAGCATGCGGGCAGCGGACAGCCCAGACACACCGCAGCTGTCCTGCTGCCGGCATGCTCCGCGGCTTTGCTCCCGTCTCCCTGGTCTGCTGGAGACCAGCAGACCAGGGAGACGGGGAGCACGCGGGCAGCAGGAGAGCCGTGGCGCATCTGGGCTGTCCCGCTGCCCCCGTGCTCCGCGGCTTTTCTCCGGACGCCTGTGGTACAGCAGCTGGGGCGCTGCCGGTTGGTCCCGTAGTGCCGCTCTGGGCGCTACGGGACCAACCTGGCAACACCCCAGCTGCTCTGCCCCAGGCGTCCTGATTCAGCCACTGCTGGTCAGTTTCAGCAGCGACTGAATCAGGACGCCTGGGGCAGAGCAGCTTGGGTGCTGCTGGGTTGGTCCAGTAGCGCCAAGGAGCGGTGCTACTGGAGTAACCCAGCGGCACCCAAGCTGCTCTGCCCCAGGCGTCCCCAAGTCAGCTGCTGCTGAAACTGACCAGCGCTGACTACAGGAAGACCGAGGCAGAGTTGCTCTGCCCCGGGCTTCCTGGAATCAGCCGCTGATCAGTTTCAGCAGCAGTTGACTTGGGGACACCTGGTGTTCTTCAGTTGAATTGTGTGTAAGTAGGAACTGGCGTCCAGATTCAGCCTGTTGAAACTGATCAGCGGCTGATTCCAGGAAGCCCGGGGCAGAGCAACTCTGCCTCGGGCTTCCTGTAGTCAGCCGCTGGTCAGTTTCAGCAGCGGCTGAATCTGGATGCCAGTTCCGACTTACATACAGATTCAACTTAAGAACAAACCTACAGTCCCTATCTTGTACGTAACCTGGGGACTGCCTGTACACCTTTAGTATCTCCTCTTCTGTCTGAAGTTTTCTTTCTCTGTTTTACTTTGTCAGTGATGGGGAGAACCACATTTGACAGAGATGTAGAACAGAAATGTGATTATGATCGTTCCATCATCAGGCATTGATGTTCTGTCTGATTTCTTTGAGTACCAAATATCTGACATGATTGTTAGCTCAACTAATTGTGGATGCTTTGATAATGGTTCAGACACAAATTATTCATGTTTCATTTCTTTCAGAGTCATCTTAATCTTATCTTGTATTGTTGCTTCAAGATAAATTGGTATATTGACCATGAATTTTATCAAATTGTTGTCATGAGTACAGTGTCATTTCTAGGTACCATGTGACAAGATGGTTATCCTTTCAGAGCAGTAAGCTTCAAGTAACATTAGCAGAACTTTGTCATCTCTGTATTATGTTATAGAATCACTGGATATGGAACCAGATGTTAAGGGAAATGTCAATTCCCTTGGTGGAAATACCATTTGACAAGAAGAAATAAAACCACCTGTTATATTGTACAAAGGCTTCTTAAGAAGGATGAAGTTGAATTTTTTTTTTCTGGCTCTCATAGACCTATGGTTTCATCTTTGCATTTTATTGTCATTATTAATTGTATTCCTGAGGCCAGTGTCCAAAATGCACAGTTTACCTAATGCTGAAAACTTCTCTCTCTCTGAGTAATTAATGGTACTCTGCCTCTTTTATGCTCTTCTTCCTTCCCTGCACATACTCGTTATCATGGTGTGTCAATTATTTTCCAAGCTGTATTTTTTTTAAAAGGTAGTTCTCTACTATTAGAAATTGCTCAGAAGTTGTTAATAGCTCTCATGAGAGCCCTTGTCTCCCCTATATCTGCCACCCTATCAAAAGGTCACGTTAATTACAGGACCCCTGCAGGGAATAAATCAATGTGTCAATCACAGTGGCCCACAATTGTGCTTCCATTATAAAATAAAATTTCAAGAATAAGAATATATTTAGGGACAAAAATAGATTTTAACTGTTAAGTTTGCAAAATAACCTATTAATGGACGAACCCGCAAATAGTAAAAAGTTAATCTTAATAGTGCTCATAATTTGTTGATTGCCCGTGCTAGTACTAACTGTACAGCATTTGTTTTGTTCTTATAGTACCGTCTTTAGCAGTATGATTGGTAAAATTCTTAAGCTGACAATACTATAAGACACATCACAGAGGAGCTAGAGAAGTCCCTCTCCTCTTGGAGGGGCCTGGTGAAAACATCATGAAAAGGGCCTACAGGAAGTAAAATAGTGATAGAAATGTATCCGTGTTAGTCTGGGGTAGCTGAAGCAAAATGCAGGACAATGTAGCACTTTAAAGACTAACAAGATGGTTTATTAGATGATGAGCTTTCGTGGGCCAGACCCACTTCCTCAGATCTTCCTTTTCTTCCTAGTGGAAGAAAATAGTCACAACCATATATACCAAGGATACAATTTAAAAAAATGAACACATATGAAAAGGACAAATCACATTTCAGAACAGGAGGAGGATGCGGGGGGGGGGGGGAGGAAGGAAGGTAAGTGTCTGTGAATTGATGATATTAGAGGTGGGGAGAGTGGGATGTTTGTGAGCTAATGGTATTAGAGGTGCTAATTGGGGAAACTATCTTGGTAATGGGTAAGATAGTTTGAGTGTTTGTTCATTCCTTCTCGGAGAGTGTCGAATTTTAACATGAATGACAGTTCAGAGGATTCCCTTTCAAGTGCAGATGTAAAAGGTCTTTGTAGCAGAATGCAGGTGGTTAAGTCATTGAGAGAGTGTCCTTTCTGGTTAAAATGGCAAGAAACTGTTTTTTCTTTGTGATCTTGTCTGATATCTGTTTTGTGGGCATTAATCCTTTGGCGAAGTGTCTGAGATGTTTGTCCAATGTACATAGCAGATGGACACTTTCGGCACATGATAGCATAAATTATATTTCTGGATGCACAGGAATATGTTATTATCTTGTGTAGGAGGCCTGAAAGTGGGGCTAGTAAGACATGAAGAGAGTACTTGAGAAGCGGAGGTGATGGGGAAGCCTGCATAGAAAAGGGGCCATACTCATATGCATTTTTATTTTGATAATGTGGTTTGACACACTTTTTAAACAATGTATTTATTGCAAATATTACAAGAATACATATGAATGCAATGTTTACCCCTTGTCCTCAATAGCTTATGAACCAGGATGCCCTGTACATATGGAATAATGTTGCATAGATTCAAAACTATAAGTTAGGGGTAACTTAGGAGTTTTTTTTAATTTGAAGTAATTTTTGTTTTCCCATTTCCTTTCAAAATGGTTCTGTTCCCTGGTGTTCTTGCTCTGACATGCTTCATTATAATGTTCATAGTGATAAAGTCTTGGAAGGATTTATTATTTTTTTAAAACCCTTCTCTTCCAATGAAAGAGATTGGAGAAAACTTGGAATGTGTGTAATACTCTTTGCCTTTGTGCTTTGTGATACTGAGATGTGAGATGACTTCCCCCTTGCAAGACAATAAAAATTGAGATTTTGTCAAAAATAAAACTAACGTTAATAAATAGGAGTGGTGTTTGCTCAGGTACAATACATTGTTTATAACTTGTCAAAGTAAAACCTAAAACTCTGTTCTTGTATTAGAGGGCCCCTGTGGGTCATGGTACATTTGAGAGTGATCCATTACTTCAGCAGAACACAGCTAATCAGTGCAGGAAAAGGGACTCTGTTTTTGAGGCCTTGAGGCTTTGTTTTTACTTTGAACAATGACTAAAGGTGTTTGCTTCTGAATGTTAAACTGTCTGAGAGCATTTTAAAATTGTAAATCTTCTAATGAAGCAGAGTCTTCTGACAATCCTGATCACAGCTGACCACTATTGTCTGCTTCTTTTAGATTGGTACTTTTCTGTTGTTGTACCTGTATCCAAAAACAATAGCAAAAAGTTAGAAGAGACCATCTTGAATCTCCAAATTAAGATAGTTCTATTCCAACCTGACTACTTCAGCTCTGATCTGGCAAAGCACTTAAGCAGATGCTTAACTTTGAGCACAATTCTAATTCATTGGCTCTAATGGCCCTACTCTAATGTTTAACATTAACAATAAGCTTGAGAGCTATGCCAGACTGGAGCCACAGTGCCAAGAGTACTGCAGTGTGGCGCCCAGACTGAGGTATCAGAATTGGTGCATTAATGAATATGTTTAGTGGATCCTTGCAATATGTAGTACTACTTATTTATTCTCCTGTAGTTCATTGGGTGGCTGTTTCTCTAAGTGAAGGGTTTTATAAATAGAAATAAAAGGGGCAATAATGTGAAAATGAATGCAACTATTTTTACCAAAAAAGTTTACTTGTTACATCCCTGATTGAATATAAGCAGTAATAAAAACTCATTTAAACAGACACCTGTTCTATTGTTAATATTTTCAAATATTTAGCATAGGGGACATAGCTTTAACCATCTGAAAATGGTATAAGATTTGCATTTCAAATAATGTAGCTAGTCAGGGGAGATAAGTGAAATTAATATGAAGTTTAAAACATTAAAGTATTATTTTTCTGTATTTTGGTTAATTCATGATTATTGTAGAAAAAAATCATTCTGTAGTTAATGAGGTATTCTTTATTAAAGATTATAGCTTCCTAAGGAAAGAAATGTACTCTTCATATGTAAATGAGTTTTTCCATTAATGAATAAAGCTAGCCTATCAATCACCTCTGAAAAGGCAAAAATTATGAATAGGAGATGAGTTCTTTTATACTGTTGTGTTCCCTAATTGCTGAAAATAGTATATCTATTAATGATGTACTATTGTCTTGTAAAATATAAAGATGTAATTAATACAAAAATTGACCAAAGAGGTTAAAGAAAAACAAAGACAAGAAACTCAACTGCAGAATTTAAGTGATTTTGTGAAACTGAGAAATATTTCATTTCAGTGTGGAGGGATTTGGATACACAAATCAACATCCATCAAGATGTTAATATGCTGTAAAGACATTATGGTAAATATTTACCAGCTACATGCAAATTCCCTTAATGCTAGGCCCTGACTAGGTAGGGAAAAGCTGATTTATAAATTGGAATGTAGGTAGTTGAATTCTTAATTTGAGTGAACATTGATTTAAAAATAAGGGAGGGGCTCTGATTTTGAAATGTACTGCTTCTGAAAGGGCAAGATTCATAATGTGGTACTGAGCCACTATCACATTCCACTGTGCTCTCAAGCTCAGTGAAAGGCTGTCACCACCTGCCCGCAACATTGGATACCACACAATGTTTTCTGCAATAGCTCCCAACCTGGGCCCCTCATGAGCAGCCTGTAGGTTACACTGTGAGTGCCAGTGTACAGCTGAAGCCTGCCAGCAACACCCTAGTCAATACTCTGACTTCCATTAGACTTGGTTACCACTTGCAGGGTGACACCAACACACTCTCTTGCATTCCCCCACCCCCCAAAAAAGTGTTTTTTCTTCCCTATACAGCCCTCTCCTGGACTGTTCAAATATTACAGGGACAACAGACCTATGGGCTACGTCTACACTGGCCCCTTTTCCGGAAGGGGCATGTAAATTTCACTAGTCGTCGTAGGGAAATCCGCGGGGGATTTAAATATCCCCCGCGGCATTTAAATAAAAATGTCCGCCGCTTTTTTCCGGCTTTTAAAAAAGCCGGAAAAGAGCGTCTAGACTGGCCCCGATCCTCCGGAAAAAGTGCCCTTTTTCCGGAGGATCGGGGCCAGTCTAGACGCTCTTTTCCGGCTTTTTTAAAAGCCGGAAAAAAGCGGCGGACATTTTTATTTAAATGCCGCGGGGGATATTTAAATCCCCCGCGGATTTCCCTACGACGACTAGTGAAATTTACATGCCCCTTCCGGAAAAGGGGCCAGTGTAGACATAGCCATCCAGGTACCAGTATACAGTAGTTCACTACTTTAATTGTAGTCATCAGACAATTCATTTTACACAAAACACTAAATTAGTTTTGATTAAAGAATAAAATAAGTTTAACCACATACAAACATTTCAACATTGACTCCCTCAGGGATGGGCAGGATCCATAGAGAGGTTAATATGAGGGGTGAAAAAGTCCAGGGGAGCTGGCTATATTTTAAAGTAGCTTTATTGAGGGCTCGGGGAAAAAAATTCCCCATGTGCAGAATTAATACAGGCAGTCCCCGGGTTACATGGATCCGACTTGCATCGGATCCCTACTTACAAACGGGGTGAGGCAACCCCGCACTAGCTGCTTCCCCCCAGCAGACCAGGGAGACGCGAAGCTAGCGCCCTCCCTCCCCAGCAGACCAGGGAGACGTGGAGCGGCTTTTCTCAGCAGACACCTCAGCTTGAGAATAAAGGACTGAGGGAAGTGAGGTGTGGGAGAATAAAACTGAGCTCTGGAGAAATGTTTGGCTAGAGTTTCCCCTACAATATGTACCAGTTTCGACTTACATACAAATTCAACTTAAGAACAAACCTACAGTCCCTATCTTGTACGTAACCCGGGGACTGCCTGTATAACATTTAGCAGATAACCTGCTTGACTTGACTTAGATAAATCTTTGGTGAGCTTACACACAAAATATAAGCTTACAAGAAGTGGAAACTTAGACAAATGATAAGGGAAGAATATAAAAACATTGCACAAGCATGCAGGGGTATAATCAGGAAGGGCAAAGAAAAAGTGGAATTCCATCTGGCAAGGGATATGAAGGATAACAAAAAGGGATTCTATAGCTATGTTAGCAATCAGAAGATGAAAGTGTGGGATCCTTATTGAATGGGGGAAGGCAACCTAGTACTAGATGACATTGGAAAAGCTGAAGTACTCAGTGCTTTCTTGTCTCCATCTTAAACAAAATTATCTCCCAGAATGATTCACTGAGCAGCACAGTATGAGAAGGTGAACAGCCCTCAGTTATGAAAGAACAGGTTAAGGACTACTTTGAAAATCTGGACATGTACAAAGTCTATGGGGCCGGACTTCATGCTTCCAAGAGTGCTGCCAGCGTTGTCTGATGTGATTGCAGAGCCATGGGCCATTATCTTTGAAAACTCACGGGGACTGGGGGAGGTACCAGATGATTGAAAAGGGGAAAATGAGGGTGTCCATGTTTAAAAAATGGAAGGAGGAGGATGCAGGGAACCGCAGACTAGTCAGCCTCACTTCAGTCCCTGGAAAAATCATGAAAAAGGCTATCGGGGAATTGGTTTTGAAACACTTGAAGGAGGGGAAGGTGATCATGATCAGTCAATATGGATTCACAAAGGGCAAGTCATGCCTGAGCAACTTGGTTGCTTTCTATGATGAGATAAATGGCTCTGTAGATATGAGGAAAACAACTGATGTGAAATAGCATTACTTTAGCAAAGCTTTTGCTATGATCTCCCACAGTATTCTTGCCAACAATTTAAAGAAGAATGGCTTGGATAATGGGTGGACAATAACACATAGGGTTAGCTCCTGGTGAGCCGCTGCTGCTATATTTACCTGCACCTCCACAGGTACAGGTGTTTGCAGCTCCCACTGGTCAGAAACAGTGATCTGCGACCAAGGGGAGCTGCAATCCCCCTTACCTGCAGAGGAACAGGTAAATATGGTGGTGTGGAGTCCTGCCAGGATCTAATCATAGCAGATGAGATTCCGCCTGCAGGCCAGTATTTGCCCACCCTTGGCTTGGATGAATGGACTATAAGTTGGAAAGAAATCTGGCTAGATCATCAGGCAATGATCAATGATTCAATGTCTCATTGGCGGATAGTATCCAGATGTTTTTATATTCCTTTCTTATCTGATTTTGTTCAACATTTTCATTAATGATCGGGATGATGCAATAAATTGCAGTCTCAAGAAATGACACTGATTTCGGGGGAGAAGTAGATATGCTGGAGGATAGGTGTAGAGGCCAGAGTGACCTAAGCAAATTGGAAGATTGGGCTAAAAGAAACCTGCTGAGGTTCAACATGGACAAGTGAAGAATTCTGTACTTTAGTATGTGTAAGCAGGGGCTGAACTGCTGCTTGCTATCAGCCAGCTAAAAGGAGGGGTGGGTGTGCCCACTACAATTGTTTAGCTCTGCAAGGTAATTAACTGTTAACTGTTGATATGTAAATACAACTCAGGAGAGGATACAAGGTGTGGCTATGTAAATCCCATTCAGCCAGGACTGATGGAGGGTCAGTGTTGGAATGGAATGTGAAGAATTGTAAATAATTTGGGACTGTTGTGGGGGTTACTAAGCATGCTACCCCTAAATGTGGGAACTGTAAAACATGCCACCAGTGCTTGCAGGAGAGACATCACCATCATGGTAAGAGGTCCTGGAGGAACAAGCCTCCCCCCTTCCAGAGTTGAGTAAACTGAACTGGGGGGAAGCAGCAACCAGCGGTGTGGTGCAGAGCAGCGGCAGGCGAGGAGCGACGACCAGCGGCGTGGCACGGTGGCCAGCGGTGTGACATGGAGTGGTGGCAGGTGAGGAGCGGCAACCAATGGCGTGGCACGGTGACCAGCGGTGTGGTGCGGAGCGGCAGCAGGCGCGGAGCGGCGACCAGCGGCGGCAGGCGCGGAGCAGCAGCAGATGAGGAGCGGCGACCAGCGATGGCAGCAGGTGAGGAGCGGCAGCAGGTGACCAGCAGAGCTTCTGTTGGCATGGGACGAGACGGCAGGTGGAGCATCGTAAGGTGCCCCCTATCTATCCTCCCACCCCCATTTCTACCCAGGTTGGGAGGTGAAACCCTACGGGTGAACTTTGGGACTCTCAGTGGCACGGACCAGGGACAGAGACTTTTGGGGTGTCGGACTCTTTGGACTTCAGGTGATTCTTGGCTGGGGAGGGCTTATCTCATGTTTGGGTTATGAACTCTGTTTGTGGTGTTTCCCCCAAGTTAATGCTGTATGACTTCTCTCTCTGTTTCAATAAATGTTTCTTTCCTACACTCAGACTCAGTGCTTGCGAGTGGGGAAGCATTGCCTCTCAGAGGCACCCAGGGGTGTGTGAATTTTCCAGATTACTGGATGGGGGCTCAAGCCGGTTCTGTGTGAGATGGACCCCAAGATATTGAACCCAGCCCTGGTTACTGCCAGGCCTACCTGGCAGAAGGGTTACATATGAAAGAATCCACAGGCTGGGGACCGATTAGTAAAGCAGCCATTCTGCAGAAAAGAACTTAGGCATTACAGTAGAAGAGAAGCTGGATATGAGCCAACAAGTGCACCCTTGTTGTCAAAAAGGCTAAGGGCATGTTGGATTGTATTACTAGGAGCATTGCCAGCATATGTGGCACTGGAGAGGCCCTATCTGGAGTATTAAATTCTATTTTGTACACCCCTTCCCCCCCCCCCCCCCACACACACACACTCACACACTGCAGAAAGAAAGTGGATAAATTGAAACAAGTCCAGTGGAGGATAGTGAAAATAATTAGGAATTTTGTCCCATGGCTTATGAGGAGAGGCAGGAAACTGGACTTATTTCATCTACAAAAGAGAAGAAAGAGGGGGTGCATTTGATAGCAGCCTTCAACTACCTGAAGAGAGGGGTTCCAAAGAGGATGGAGCCATGCTATTCTAAATGGTGGCTGATGACAGATGAAAAAACAATGATCTCACAGGAAGGCTTAGGTTGGATATTAGGAAAAACTACTTCACAAGGAGGATGGTGGAGCCCTGGTATGGGTTACCTAGGGAGGTGGTGGAATCATCATCCTTTGATGTTTTTAACACCAAGTGTAACAAAGCCCTGGATGAAATGCTTTATTTTGGGTTGGTTCTGCTTTCAGTGGGGAGTCAGAGTGGATGACATCCTGAGGTCTCATATAGCCCTAATCTATGATTTTAAGAGAACACAAGGAATTAAAATCAAGAATGGTTATGAGAGATATAAAGATAAAGTACTTTACTAGTAACTAAGACATACTATACATCAAGGTAAAATCCTTAACCCATGTTCCCTGCAACATAACTGACAAATTTCTCAAATTAGTGTCGGCCTTCAAAGTTGAAAGGGTTGGTTCCTTTGTCATCTTGGGTGAAATATTGAACGTGAGAGAGAGACTAGGGTATTTATAGGTCAGTCCCCATTTCAAGTGGATTCCTCTGAGGACTAGTTCTGAAAACAAAGTTTATTGAAACAAGTAAAGAAGGTGACATGGAGTTTGGGAGTAAAGATACCCCCGTGTTCTTTCTTTCTTCCTATTTATGCAGAAATCCAGATTTGCCTTCTCTTCTTATTGTCTCAAGGATCTGATTGCTTATATGTAAACTGAGATAAACACACATGCCTTTTGACAAGTATTGGAGTGGTAGTCATGTTAGTTGTGTATCCACAGAGACTATGGGGAGTCCTGTGGCACTTTAAAGATTAACAGATTTATTTGGGCATAAGCTTTCATCATCAAAAACCTTGAAGTAGGTTTTTGCTGACGAAAGCTTATGCCCAAATAAACCTGTTAATTTTTAAAGTGCCACAGAACTCCCCATTGTTTTTACACATGCGTTTGTTTAAGATAGACATGCTTAACACTGCTGCTTAATTATGAGTTTAAATATGTGCTATCAATATTGCAGTGCTGGAATTCATAAATAACATAATGTTGCTATGTACATTTCTCTATGATATTATGGCTCAGTGAGTTATTAGTTTTGAAACGATGCCTACCAGGACATATTTTATACAAAAAGTGTTACCGTAGTGTGGAAGGTCTGATTATATGGGTGCATTCAGCCACAACCAAGCAGATAGCAAACTTTCTTGCCAATTTTATCTTCAAATGAATCTGTTATGCCCTGACCTATCACGTCTTCTGCTATTTCAGATGTCGTCATATCCCTCCTCCCAACCTGAGATTGCGAGACTTGTTAAATTGTGTGGAGGCCCACATTTCTATTTGAGGCAAATCATCTCTCAATAACACACAGGTATAGTATTTTCAGATACAGAAACAAACTTCTGGCATTAGAGATATCTGATGTGTTCTGGAGGATTAATCCAGAAAACAAGTTATTTATTGCTTCATGAGAATTTCCTAGCTCTTTATGTTGTATATCAGTGTTTAATAGGTGTAGACTAAAACCAAAATAGATAAATGTCCATCTTTTTAATAGATCACTGTGGGGATCAGGTAAAAGGCTTTTTGAAGTCAGGAAAAGGCAGGCATAAGAAAATAAATGTAAGTGTATTAATCCCAGTTACGGTGTGTGTTCTCATGATATTTATTGAGAGAGAGTGATGGCAATATTTTTAATAAGGAATGTAGGATAAGTCTTAGCCTCTGGAGTCTTCAGGGTCTCAGAGATATGTGGAGGATTTGAAAGGGAAACTTTTATTTTATTATAACTATTTTTTTTATTATAACATTTTTGTTAACTATTTTTTGCCACAGCATCTATTTGTTATCTAATATACCGCTGTTTTTTCTTTGAGTTACAAAGGTTCTATTTTTATTTAAATTCTGGTACATAGAGAAAATGATAGGAAGCCATTTTGTAATGCCAAATGATAGCACAAAGAGCAAGATGTATGTAAGGTAATGACAAGGGAGAAATGATCAGTGTGTGATTGTCAGAACAATTTTTTTTCTTCCAAATGTATTGAAAATGTGGTACTTGGCATGCATCATTGTGCATCCAATTGAATGCCCAGTTAAACATGCAGCTGAACATGCAATATAATTAATTTTCATTTACACTAGGCATTTAATGGTATCTATGAAATATTGTCTTTTGGGGGTGCATCTTTATTGTCTTTTGGGGGTGCATCTTTATTGAAACAATGCAAACTCATGATTATCTCCTAACCTTTAAGTCATCCACATATTGGACTCAATTCTGAAAAGTACTGAATCTCTATCCTCCCTCCAGCAATTCTCTTAATCACATATTAATTCTGAGCACATGTTAAGTCTCAACGACCTTAATAATTCGCAAACTATAAGGCACTAAATGAATCCAAGAAATGACGGTTGCTTTCCTTAGCTAAAATACTCCTGAATTCATGATTGTCCCTGCTGTTTAATTTATTTTCCCCTGATCCAATGAGGGGGATTGAGGGAGGAGTGGTGGTGGTTGTTCGTTTTAATATTATCTCAAATCCTTTTTATCATCATCTACTTAGCCTTCAGGATGTTATGGGAAAAACAGGGGAGGAAACATGCCACGTCTGACATCATACCTGTCTTGAACAAAGAAAAAATGCTTCCTTACCACAGAAGTGATCAGATTTGAACCATAGCAAGTCTGCAATCCCATCTCAGGCAACTGCAACATCTATAGGGCAGGGCAAAGTAAATTTCAGCAGAAAGCTCAGCTTTAACATAGAATGAGGCAGGATCGACTCAACCCTAATAGACTCCCGCACCATCCCTGCTTTGGATACTGGAATGCTAGGGGAGACAGACACTCTCCTTTACTCTCTAGTCTGATTGGATGACCTCTCCATTGCTCCCTTTCTGGGATGGGTGCAGCAGAGCCCTGAGATCTCCAGCAGGGGGCCTCTTGGTACAGCCCACCCCTTCACACTGCCATCAATGCATTTTTTATTAATATTATATTCTCAGATTAATATGACATGTTCGCCCATATAAGGTAACTTTACTCAAGTTGAGCAATCCCCACATACATTGTGGGTATGAGCAGAGAGAGCTCAACATCCTATTCATCAGGCTCACATAGGGTGGATGCTGATTCTTTTGCTGGTCCTATAAAGTATTTTCACCACACTAGTATAGGAAAGGGCCTCTTTGTTCACCCTTATTAAAAACCTTTGTTAATCCCATTTTCTAGAGTTGATTTGCCTTATATTTTTATATGGGTGAACATGTCATATTAATCTGAGAATATAATATTAATAAAAAATGCATTGATGGCAGTGTGAAGGGGTGGGCTGTACCAAGAGGCCCCCTGCTGGAGACCTCAGGGCTCTGCTGCACCCATCCCAGAAAGGGAGCAATGGAGAGGTCATCCAATCAGACTAGTGGCTTCATAGAAGGCAACCAATCAGGGTCCACGAAGGCCATAGAAAAAGGAATGGCAGAACAGAGCAAGGGAGAATGTTGGTAAGAGTGACTGGGCTGAGCTATTACTATTGAGACGAGATGGACTGAATGCCCAGCTACTCAAGGGAACCCCAGCACAACCAGAGCTAAATGAGGGACAGGGACCAGGGAAGTAAAGATCTTCTGTATAGTTCCTCAGATTGGGTGAGAACTGAGCCTGGGGAGGGTCCCAGGAATATAGTGTCTTCAAGGGGGAAGCCCTGGGGATAGAGCCCCATACCAGGGCAGAGATCATGTAAAGTAAGAGCCCCAGGTGACGCCAAAAAAAAATCATTAAAGGGGTTATCCGAGGATACAGTATATGGGCATACACAACCAGAGAAGGCACTAACAGAGATGAGTATTGACCCCATTACAGGCCATTTTAGATATTGTCATACAATTTCTGAAACCACTTTTGCAAAATTATCTTTGTGTATTTAGATTCATAATCATATACACATAATTAAATATCTACATTCTTGGTTATACATTTGTAACGGTTTGGTTAAAGAAATAACTTTAGGACTCTTGTATCAAAATGGTCAAGCAAAATATTATTTTGTAGAATATTTATCTAAGCTTTTCAGTTTTATTAAATTTATGGAGGAATTATTTTCTGAATCAATAGTCAAAGATCATCAAAGCAGTTTCAAGTTCTGCCAAGATATTTCTAGGACAAGTAGAGAATGTATCTTAAAATGAGTGACCATGGAAAAACTTCATAAAATAATTTGACATGAAATTTACCTTTCAGAATCTGAAGTATTTATTATTGGAAGATTAGATAAGCTTCTTTATTTTTCATGAGACACTATAAGGTAACTAAATGGTGTCTATATAAGTAATATTTTAAAAATAGTATTCATGAGATAAGGTTAATTTGAATCTATAGTTCTATTGAGGATAGGTAAATCACTTTTGATAAAGTGAGACCTGTTCTGAACCTTCACACATAAGGCTAAAACTTTTGAAGATTTGAAAAAGTTCATGTAACTTTTTCATCATTGCTTTGCATATCTGTGCTTCACTTATCTAATTAGCGGGTCTTGTCTCGAGGTGCCTAAAGATCATACTTTAGGTTGAAGCAATATTGGATCTTTTCCAAGAAGCCTATTCTTGCAAGAGGTCCTCACATAATGAAGACTTTGCATGTTCAGATAAGTATGGAATCAGCATCCAAAGATTTTAGTTTTTTCTAGAGAGAATCTCAGGAATAATGATCATGTTAACACCTCCATAGTGCCTTTTTCATGTTAGTCTCTTTAAAAATGTGAAAAAAAAACCCCACTAAAATGGGTAAATATTAATATCTCTCTTATAAAGGGAAAAACTGAAGCAGAAAGTCAGGTGTCTTACCCAACAGCTCAAGACCACTAGTTTAGCATTCAAAATAGTCAGCCGCTCTTCTCCCATTGTGAAATACACCTACACAGAAAACAATAAATGCCTGGAAGAATCTTGTTCTTCAGTTATCAGCAGGTTATTTCCATGTCTGTCTTTTTGACACAAAGAAAATTGACCTATTCTTAGGAGGAAGACATTAAGAATTATCTGATTATTTGGGGTTGGACTGTTTTGGACATTGGCTAGCACCTTCGAGGGGCTTTCAAATGATTTGGAGATCAAGCAAGTCAATACTTACTCCCCAGCATATCCTGACATTCTGTATCTCATAAGTGCTAGAAGCCCTACTGTGACAGGGAATTTTATATGCTTGATCAGAATAGGCTTATAAATATGACATAACTGGAATACGTTTATGTAAAATACTTCATGTGAAATATAATTGGAAAGCTTGTAATCTACTCAATATAATTATCCCATTTGTATGCAAGTAGCATTCTGTATTTGAAGTTCGAAATATGAAGTATAAACCTGAGTAACTAATGCATTCATGCTAAGTAAAGGCCATTAATAACATTCAACAGTCTTAATGGCCCAATACTCTAGAAAATGATCTGTAAATAGACTTGTTTTTCCTGTAAGCCTGGGATGAGGGGCTGTTTGGCTCTTACCAAGACATGTGGTCCTGTCACCTGATGCTGGGATCCATCTTGGATGTTGTATTATATCCACAAGAGCAGAAAAGCTAAGTCTGAACATAAAGGATTCCTGCCTTAGGCAAAATCTGTTCACGGGAGGGGGAAGGAGTGGATGAGGTAATCTAGGTTGTCAGTTCTCCTTGGCTACCCCCAACAAAGATGACTACTAGAAATATCTGAAACAGAACTGGGAGAAGAGATAGACCCAGGCTGGAATGCTTTCTATCTGTTAGGGTATGTCTACACAGCAAAGTTATTTAAAAATTAGTTATTTCAAAATAACTTTACTAGCATCTACACAAGCCAAATTAATTTAGAAATTAATTCAAAATAGCAGAGGGCTTATTTTGAAATTGGTAAACCTCATTCCACAAGGAATAATGCCAATTTCAAAATTGCTATTTCGAAATAAGCACTGGGTAGATGCTTCTTTAGAAACAGAGGGCCTCCAGACCTTCCCAGGGTGCCCTGCTGGCCACTCTGGCCTCAACCAAGAAAACTCCTCTCCCTTCCCCTCCCCCCCCCCCGAGCCCTTAAAGGGGTAGAATCTGGCCACAGTGTCTGTGCCAGCTCCAGGCCTGCCAGCCCAATAAACAGTCTGTCCCACCCCTGACCCAGTGTCCCCAATATGAGACAGCAAGTCACCGGCAGCCAGCCCTCCACCATGCCCCAGGAGCAGTCTGCCAGCTCCCAGGAGCCTCCAGGGGACAGAAAAGGTGGGTGCCTTCCTGGTCCAGTGAGGAGATCATGGACCTCATTCAGGTTTGGGGGGAATCCTCCAACACCAATGATCTCTGCATTAGACAGAGGAATGTGGCTGTCTGGCAGGATAGCTGCCACCATGAGCAGCAAAGGCCACATCAGCACCCAGGAGCAGGTGCAGATGAAAATAAAAGAGTTTCAGCAGGCATATGCCAGGGCCACAGGGGGGCAGCTCCCAAACAGGGGCACACACCAAGCTGCCCCTATTTCAACGCCCTGGACCACATCCTGGGAGGCGAGACAGTCTGTGGCCCCCAGGTAGTCATCAACCCTGGGGCAGAGGGCCCTGACCCGGGCATCGAGGAGGAGGAGGAAAAGAGCCAGGAGCCGCAGCAGACCAGACAGAACATGCTGAGCATCCAGGACCCCTGAGTCACCCCAGTTGACCTGTCACCGGTGTCATCCGAGGCCAGGGAAGCAACAACAGGTGAGTGCCATCACTGTCCTCTTATGCGGGTGTGGGTGGAGGGGATGGAAACCAGGGACTGAGCGCATGGGTCTTGCTGTCCATGGATCACGCAGCAACCTGTGCATGTGCCATGCCACCCCCGGGCACGTGGCCCCAGCTGGCTGCCACACAGGGGCCTTACCCTGTTAGCCACGTGTGTGTGAAGAGGCATGACATTCTCCTGACTCCGGGATGGGACACAGCAGGATGCCTTCCCTCCACAATGCCACTCTACACAGAGACAGGGGGCATCTCTCCCCCACCCCACCCACACTATATATATAGGATAGGGGCATGGGTGTGGTCTTGGGACAGCTCCCACTCCCAGGAATAGCAGGACATCCTGAACATGGCCTGTATGCAAGCACATAGGCTCTGACAATTCAAGGAACGGTCATCCTCATCTTGCAGAGGGGAGCTGGGCTTCACCCACTGTGTCCCCAAGGATAACTGACCACTTATCTTGTTTCTCCACAGTTGTGCATTCAGGGCACACCACACCACCTGGGACATGCTCCCACACCTGAGGGTTCCGCAGGACCACCCGTGCAGTGGAGGGGTACCGACAGCAGCACCTGGGGGCACTGCGAGCCCTGCACTGCATTCTCCAATACTTGGTGCAAAAAGACCTGCAGCTCCAGTGGGAGCAGCTTGCCGAGGGCCGTGCCATCTGCCAACACCCGCAGACCCTGGTGCAGAGCGTGCTGACTTCTGCCACTCCGGCACCTGCTGCCTCCCCAGCTATCGCTCCTCCTCCCACTCCTTCTCCCAATCCCGCTTCTCCCTCCATCCTGTCCACACCTTCTATCCCCTCCCCATCCTCCTGGGGACAATGAGGCCCTGTACCTGCAGTTCTGGGAAACAGATGGCCCAGCGAGACCCCCCAACCCTGAGTCCTGAGCTTTCCCTCCCCCTTCTTCCCCTTGCTTCCCCCTTCTGGCTCCCTCTTCCCAGGTTTCCCCCTCCCCTCTCCCATCCTGTCTCTTCCCTTCTCCTGCCTCCTTTCCCCAGTCTCACCAGAGTTTCATCCCCCTGCCCCGTGTTGTTAAATAAAGAGAGTTTGTGTTCGTGAAAATGTGTATTTTATTTGACATAAGGAAGGGAGTTGGTGGGGGAGGAATGAGGCATAAGCCCCCAGTGAGGCAGACCAGGGAGTTAGTGCTTCAGGATGGAAGCTCTCCCGCAGGGCCTCCTGGATACTGACAGCCCCCCAATGGACCTCCTGGATGGCAACCTGCAGAAAGTGCAGCCAGGCTCATAGCAACGTGTCCAAGAGAAGCACAAGAGCACCCAGGGACAGCTCTGGCTCCATGTTGCAGAGTGCTGTGGTGTCCCGAGTAAGGGCAACCAGAACACGCAGATACAAAAATGCTTTGCTGTCCCTCATTGAGGTAGGCAAGCAAGCAGGGAAACCTGAGAACCGGCTGTCCGCGGGGAAGTCCCTTTAAGCACAGGCCTCAGATAGCCTCAGTTAGCAGCCACACAAAGGAACTCCTGACCTGATGCCCTGCCTGAACTGGTTCCAGCTGGCCTTAAATGTGATTCAGCATCCACACAATGTGCATGCGCTATTTCGAAATAGTAAAATACATTTTGTGAAGACGCATTATTTCGAAATATCTTATTTTGAATGAACTATTTTGAAATTAGCTATTTTGAAATAATGCTGTAGTCTAGAGGTATCCTTAAAGAGACTTATCAGAATAATTTTGAGGGCGAGATGTTATATGTAAGTAGTCTCTTTACTGCATTAAGCATAACTTGTGTGTTCTGTTTTATTTTGTTTAGTAACTTACTTTGTCGATCTCTTATGACCACTTAAATCCTACCTTTATCTATATTTTAGAAATGTCTGTCTGTCCTCTGTAAGTCTGTTTTGTTCAAGAACTCCTCCTAAACAGGAAGAGGTAGGACCACCAAATTTGGTATGCAGCTTCATGTGCTTAAAGTCAGAATTTGGTTGTGCCATAGAAATGGGAAGTGCTGAGAGTGACTGTTTTCCATAACATGGAAAGGGAGGGGGCAGAGAGAGGGATGCAATACTAAGAGTGGCCACTGGGGGCAGTGGCCCTGCAGGGGAGAGCAGAATGTAGAATGGATCCTGGGGGCAGCTGCACCACAAAAAGTGGCCAGCAGGACTGGGACTTTGCAATCTTGCCTGCCGTCATATGGCATGAGTAGTCTCCCTGCCCCAAACCCTTTCCTCCTGATGTTGGCCACAATATTTGTGGGTGGGGGAGTGAGACAGAAGGCCCCTGGTAGCTGGGAGGGCTAGGGTGGAGAGAAGGACACTGTGGTCAGGGGGATGCTGCAAAAGGAGAACCCCACCCCCACCCTGGCCAGAGGAGTGTGAAAGAAAGCCAGATGGGATCCCCCCTGCCCTGAGCCCAACTTCACCCTCAAACCTTCACTCTTGAACTTCCCTCGCATCCAGTATCCTTCCCTGCTCCCTCACAGCCCCCGGGCCCTGCCCTGATTGCTGCAACCTCTTCCCCCCCCCCCCCCCACTGCTAGTCCTCTCTCCTGAAGGACCCAGGTAAGTCTTCTAGTAATGAATATTAATAAACACCATGTAAGTAACTTTTACTTTTAATCTGAGAGAGGGTGAACTATATGAGCTTACATTGCATAACACTTTGTAGTGAGATGGATTTATCTAGGGTTCAGGTCCCACTGGCGCTGTGGATTTGGGTTCTGAAGCAAGTTTCTTTGAGCCTTCCCAGACCAGAGCTGATTTCAGTGTCTGTGCTCCACTGCAGTACTTATCTCTGGCTACATCTAAACTACACTCCATTGGCAGAGGGATGTAAATGAAGCACTTTGAAAGTGCAAATGAAGTGTAAGCAGGGGCTGAACTGTTGCTTGCTGTCAGCCAGCTGAAAGGAGGGGTGGGTGTGCCCACTACAGTTGTTTAGCTCTACAAGGTAATTAACTGTTAACTGTTGACATGTAAATACTGCTCAGGAGAGAATCCAAGGTGTGGCTATGTAAATCCCATTCAGCCAGGGCTGATGGAGGGTCAGTGTTGGAATGGAATGTGGAGAATTGTATATAATTTGGGACTGTTGTGGGGGTAACTAATCATGCTACCCCTAAATATGGGAACTGTAAAACATGCCACTAGTGCTTGCAGGAGAGACACCACCATCATGGTCAGAGGTCTCGGAAGAACAAGCCTCCCCCCTTCCAGAGTTGAGTGGACAAAGCTGGGGGAAAGGGTTAAAGGACTTGAGTCAGCCTGCTTCACACCTACCAGGTGTGAGCTATAAGACTGGCCCAGCCTGCACCTTTCCCCCTTTGTTTTAAGGACAGACCTAAAGCAGACTCCCTGAGGAGTCTTTTTGTTTGCTAGTCCAGTGAAAGCTGGATTAATTTGAGAGCTGAAAGCACTGGTTTGGCTGAGAGCCAGACCTACTGCAGCCAGTAAAGTGGCGGTGACCAGTGGCCTGGCGTGGCGTGGCGGCAGGTGAAGAGCAGCCATCAGCGGCGTGGCGTGGAGCGGCAGCAGGCGAGGAGCGGCGACCAGCGGCGTGGTGTGGAGCAACTGCAGGTGAGAAGCGGCGACATGTGCCCAGCGGAGCGTCCAGAGGTGTGGGACGAGACATCTGGTGAAGCGTGGCGGAGTTTTGTATAAGGTGCCCCCTATCTATCCCTCCACCCCCATTTCTACCCAGGTTGGGAGGTGAAACCCTGCGGGTGAACTTTGGGACTCTTGGTGGCACAGAGACTTGTGGGGACAGAGACTTTTGGGGAGTCGGTGGACTTTGGGCGAATCTTGGCTGGGGTGGGGGCTTGGCTCATGTTTGGGTTATGAACTCTGTTTGTGGTGTTTTCCCCAAGCTAATGCCGTATGAATTCTCTCTCTGTTTCATTAAATGTTCTTTTCCTACACTCAGATTATGTGCTTGCGAGTGGGGAAGCATTGCCTCTCAGAGGCGCCCAGGGGTGCGTGAATTTCCCAGATCACTGGGTGGGGGCTCGAGCGGGTTCTTTGTGAGATTGACCCCAAGATATTGAACCCAGCCCTGGTTACTGCCAGGCCTACCTGGCAGAAGGGTTACAGAAGTATAGATTTAAATATCCCATGCTCCATTTGCATAATCGCATCATGGCGCTGTTTCGAACAAGTGCTATTTTGAAACTGAAACCACAATTTAGATGTTTTTTTCGACAACGGGGCGCCTTTTTGAAAGATCCTGTACTCCTCAAAAAATGACGTGACATGATGCCCCTTCTCTGAGCACTGCCCCCTGTTCACTCCATCCCTTCTCCCTCTGTTACTCACTCCATCCCACCTTCAACTCACTTGCTCATCTGTACTGGGCCGGGGAAAGGGATTTGGGCTCTGGTGTGGGGGAACAAGGGTTTGGGGGTGAAGGAGGAATCTCTGGGCTAAAGCAGGGAGTTAGGATGAGGGAGAGGGTGATAGCTCTGGACTGGGGGTATGGGTTCTGGAGGTGGAGCTAAAATGAAGGATTCAGAGTGCAGGAGCAACATGCCTCTCAAATCCAAGACCTATGGGTGTTCAAGTGGCTCCCACAAGTGCTGCTACCTCAGGTCCCGCTGACTGGTTCACAGCATCTGTGTGCTTCGGAGGCTGTGCACAGGGTGGAACAGTGTGTGACTACCCTGTGGCTACATGTCAGCCCAGGACCTACTTCTAGGAGACATGAGGAATTACACAGGGAACTTTCCAGCACAGCCAACTGGACTTTTAAGAGCCTGGTCAGCCGTGGCCAAACCTGCTCAAAAGTAAGACATCTGGCAACACTGTGTTCTTGTCACGGTAGAAAAGAAGTAGTAGTGTGTTATCAGTAGTTTGGCTCAGGATACTGAGTGTACACATTTGGATGCCTGTGACGGGGCAGCCCCGCCCCGCGCTCAAGCCCAGGGAAACCACCTGGTGCTGGGGGCGGAGAGAACCCCACCCACACAGCCCTGCTGGGCATGCTCCAAGGGGAGAATAGGTCTGCTCAGAAGGGGCAGACTATGGCTAGAGGCGGAGGGAGCACCCAACTGCCGAGGAGGGAGGCGACGGGACGGCTGAACGCGCCGCTGCCAGGCCCAAGCCGGGCCCGACCCCAACAGCGGAGCCGCCGGCCGACGCCCCGGGACCCAGGCACCGAGCCAGACACTGCCAACCCCGACGCCGACTGGGGAAGTGCCGCTACAGCCACCCGACTCGCGCCAGCAGGTGGGGCCGCGACGGGCCGGGGGCCTGGGGTAGGAAGTGACCCAGGGCAGGGAGCTGGGAAAGCCCCTGAGGGCTCGGTGCATTGTGGGGAGGAACCCCCACGAGCCAGTGGTGGGAGCCACCCGCCGCTGATAGGGCCCTGGGCCCGGGCCCCCCACCCCTCCTGCCCTGCACCCCGGCGAGTGGGAAGCTCAGCCAGAGGACTAGGCTGCAGAGCCGACATCCGGAGGACTAGGCCAGTGGGCCGTATTTCCCCTAAGAGAGGGGCATTGTAGTTTGGACCTAGGCCAGTGGGCTGTATTTCCCCTAAAAAAGGGGCATCATACTTTAGGACTAGGCCAGTGGGCCGTATTTTCCCTAAGAGAGGGGCATTGTATTTTGAGGGCTAGGCCCAGGCGGGCTGAACTAAGCCCCGGATGGGGGTGGCAACCCCAAGTCAGGGGGGAGCCCCCCAACAATGCCAAATATAGAGTCTTAATTGAAGAGCTTAAAATAATTTAGCTCTAAAGCATTTTTCATTGGTGTTAAAGAAAAATGGATTCCAAAAAGGCTTGGCAATCTCCTGCCCTGGCTTCCTTTTATAGCCGAACCACAAATTGCCATTTATCAGCAAGATGGACCTCACACTAGCAGTTGTCAGACATTTCAATTGTCGTAAAATAACTATTTTAAAATCTATTCCACAGTTTGTACACAGTGTGTAAAACAGAGGGGGATACAATAGTGCTAACAAAGCAAACACTGGCACAATTTCTGTTTTCATAAAAGTCTATAAACACCATATGCCATAACTTAAAATTAATGATTAGTTACAGCACATTGTATTTACTATTCACCACATCAGAATTTCATGTTGTATTTACAAATACATTTTCATAGTCTTTAATTTGTGGCTGATGGGAATTCCGACATTTTATAAACAAAGCAAGAAAACACTACTGTGCTATATAAGTTTTCTTTTTAAATATGGTTCATACTCGGGTCAAAAGAATGCTTAATTCCTTTGGCACTGAAAATGATTTTTCATCCAAGACGGGTAATTCAGACATAATTAAATCCCTTGTAGATTGCCTGCAGGCAACTTTATTATTTAACTTTATTATTTTTTGTGACTGAATGGATTCTAAGCCAGCATGATACATGTCTAATTGTTTTCATTTTTATGGCTTTTTTACTCTATAGCTCTCTCTGAAGCAGGCAATTGCCTTCATTTTGTTTGTTGTACAGCATCAATTATGTTGTTGGTATCAAAGAAACAATAAATAGTCATCAACAGTCAAATTCTGTACTCCATTGGGCCTGAACTAAACCCTAGTGATGTCAATGGTTATTTTTTATGAATGGCATGGTCTTGTGGATTTGGCACTGGGTTGGGAGTCAGAAGACCTGTGTTTTTACCTCAGTTCTGCCATTGACCTGATTTATAACTATGATTATGTCATTGCACCTCAGTTTCCTCTTCACTTCATTGTCTGTTTCACATGTTTAAATGGTCTCTGTTATGAAGGGGCTACAGTCTTTCACTCGAGGAATGTAGAGCTGACTGGTGCTACTATCTCAGCAGCAGCCTATGGTGCTACTGGAATATACATAAATAATAATATTGGGTTCTGCCTATGGACTTGAGTCAATATTGGAACTCTGATAGAGTTAAATTTTACCTTGGTTTCAATTGGCTTTGCTTAATCAAGAATTTAAGATTTTGGTCCAATGGAAAGCTTATACAGCAGTCATACTAATTGGTGGGCTAGTGGCACTATATGTGAAAGTAACAGTAGAATCAACTGAATTAAAAATCTTAAATGGATCAAACTGTTCTATAGAATCATTACGGATAGTAATTCCATGCTCTAATAATATGAATACAGAGTATTGATGTATTACTGATTACCTGACCAGGATAGCGATAGTGACTGTGAAATGCTAAGGAGGAGTAGAGAGGCTATAAAATAAAATAAAATAAAATAAACCTCTCAGTAATAATGAGGGATTTCAACAATCTCCCTAACGAGTGGATGCGCAACACATCAGTATGGCTATGTATAGACTACAGGCTTCTTTCAGAAGAACCTTTTTCGGAAGAGATTTTTCGAAAATACTTCTTCTGAAAGAGAGTGTCAACACACACAAGTGCGTCAAAAAAGCGATCTGCTTTTTTGCAAGATAGTGTCCATTCAGTCTTGACGCTATCTTGAATTTAAGCTGTGATTACTATGGATGGAGTGGCCACCAGGGCACCTGTGCTTTTTCGTCTTTCCTCTTCTTTCGAAAGAACTTCCTCTTCCCCGTCCACACAAGCCTTTTTATGAAAGAGCTCGTTTCAAAAAGACTTCTTCCTCATAGAAGGAGGATTACCAATGTCAGAAAAAAACCCTCTATTCTTTTGATTTACTTTCAGAAGAATGCGACTGCAGTGTAGACGTAACTCAGGTTTTGTCAGGAAAAATGGCTATTTTTCTGACAAAACTCTGTAGTGTAGACATAGTTTATCAGTTTTCATGTCAATCTGGTCACTAATTTGAGTAATCTAGCAC
The DNA here is from genome assembly GCF_049634645.1 of Pelodiscus sinensis. Taxonomy (NCBI): domain Eukaryota; kingdom Metazoa; phylum Chordata; order Testudines; family Trionychidae; genus Pelodiscus; species Pelodiscus sinensis. The sequence goes on along the minus strand of NC_134712.1, from coordinate 121,750,787 downwards.
CTTCCTTTTTTTAAAACTAATTTTATACCACAGTGGTAACTTATAGTTGTCTTTGCTTTTTTTATGTCTGCCCCTTTCAGACAAAACTCTTTAGTGGATTCCACAATCGAAAAGAAACATTTTGTCTGTTTTATTTCTCACTGTTTGCTTATAGGCTGATTTGTAAACAAATGAGTTCCTACTGCCAGATGCCACCATCTACATTTTAAATTCTGTAATCATCCATATTTAGTTACTTTTTACACACTAATTCCATGAGTGTGTCAACTTTTCAAAATGTTGGTTTTCCAAGAAGAATAGAACATCAATAAAAATTCCATGTGCACTTATATTCACCCTCTGCACACTATTGTAATGATCTTCAGCCCTTGTGAGGGGGTATTTTGAAAATTCATAGCTTGGTTGTCATTATTGCCAATATATGTGACAAGCAAAATATGAAAGGTTAATAAGATTCCACTGTTAATGCTAATGTTACTAAAATGTTTTCCAAAATCTGTGAGTTGCCAAAGCAGTTCTTCAGATACAATGGGCAAGCTGGTATCTCAGCCGTATCTAAAAAATGCCACTAGACCCTTTCTTGCTAAAAGACCATGCTTTTGCAGGAATGGGTGTAGGTGAAAAATCTATATCTTAGGGGAAAAAAACAGCATGAGAGATCACAGAGGCATCTCCAGTTAGAGATGCATATCAAAATGAGGAGGGGACCATAAAAAAGAAAGGGGAAGAACCCCAAGAGACGATTCCCCCTCTTCCTCCCTCCCTCCGTCCCATTCCTCCCCGCCTTTGCCCCATAGCTTTACTGCTGCAGACAATGCAAAAGAAGCAGCCATTACACGGAACAAGGGTCCTGGCCTAGAAATTTGGAAACTTGGGATCATGTGGTGAGGAAAAAAACACTTTTCTTTGAATTTAACAGTTTGTTGGTGTAGCCCAAGGTCCAGTGTGTTTCAGCAGCAGCCCTGGGAACTACAAGTTGTGGAGTACAAACTGCGGCATGTTGGGGGAACTTCCTGGTTCCCGCCAGGATGTGCCCTCTGCCCCCAGCAGGGTCTCAGCAAGGACTGTGCTAGAAGCAGCACACAGGCTGCATGCTGAGAGAAGGGGCTGCTGAACTGTTTTCCTCTTCTATGTTTTTTACAGAATAAAGCCTGTTCCTGGTGATTTGTCGGAGTGGGTCTGGTCTGAGGTGCGCTCACACATACACAACGCAGAGCACACCAAGCAGCCTCAGGCCTAGCCCTCCCCCCACAGTGGTGTAAGAAGTCACAAGCTTCTCGTATGCTCAATAACCTCCCACTGGGCTAGCCAACAGGAGGGGTTACATTAGGTTAGTCATTACTTGTGTATTATCTTTATTGTCTTGTAAGCATTTTTTACTTTTATCCTTTCTTGCTTTTATTAACTTACAATCTATTTCTTAATGGTTAATAAACTAGTTGTGTTGTTTTATCTAAACCTGTGTCTTTGGAATTACGTGTTTGGAAAACTCCATTTGGATCACAAGGCTTGTGCATATATACTTTTATTACTAAAAAGATGAATTTTATATGACCGTGTATTGTCTAGTAAAAGGCTCGGTAGTATAAGACCTAGGTTCCAGAGGCAAAATTTTGGACAGGGAGTTTGCTGGGATCACCTTCAGTATCTCTCAGGCTGGTAGAAGTCTCGATGTGCCAGGCAGGTTGTATATGAACACAGACTTAACTGGGAGTGATGTGTGTGCTATAGACTGATTGTGAGCAGTCCAGAAGTGGAGTCAACAAAAAAAATCTAAAGGGCACCTCAGGTGAGAAGGCAGAAGTGATGCAGCTACTTTCTAGTCTAGGTTGTACCCAGGGTATTTCAGTTGCTGACATTCTGACAAATCAGCTAAAAGCCTAACCAATAATGTCAATCTTGCCCTTTGGAGTAAAGCTCACTACAGCTTGTCAGTCGTAAAATGTTCAGAGAAATTGTACCAGCCACACCCTGAACATACCCTCACATTCACTGTAGAATTCCAGGATATGACAAAAAATAGTGTATTCATAATTTCTTTGCTAGAACATAAGAGGAAGAAGACGAAGACTCAAATTATTTGGTTCCATAAGTCCCTGATTCAGTAAAGTCCTTAAGTATGTGCTTAAACACAGATTAAGTCCATTGGACTTCAGCATATGCTTAATTTAAAGCATGAATTTAAGTGCTTTGATGAATTGGCTCCTTGAAAATGGCAACTAATACCTTTGCTATGTTGTTTATGCATAAAGACAGGTTATTGCCTCTATACTTCCTCTTCCACAGTCTTTAGTACAATTAGGTTCAGTCCTTCTTCGTCTCTGTTTATGAGCTAAAAGTGTAGTGAAAATACACAGAGCAGTGAAATGGTTAAAAGGAGACACAAAATATGAAAAAGCTAATATCTGGTACATTGTTGCACCTTTCTTAAAGAGCACAGAAAAGCAGGTTTGCTCACTCAGATCCACAACATTATTTATTGGAATGAAAATGTAAATATATTATTTGCTTCAGAAGACAGCTGTAGGTAAACACTTGAGGATTTCAGTGTATATCCAAGACAAGATTATATAAGGTAAAGAAGAAACTCTCTAATAATGCATCTGACAAAACCGACCAAAGGAATATAAAGTACGAGTTTCTTGAAGCTTATAATTTACACAACTTCTAACAAATTACATAAGTACCTTAGATTAACCTACTCCAGTTAACAACTGAATGCTTTAAAAGGTACCAAAATGCTCAGCATTTCAAGACTGTTTAATGTCAAAACAGTGACAAATCTATGCAGATTTTCCCCATGAAATAGCATAAGTATTTGTAAATATTTGGCTTCTGAGAAGCACAAGTTCTCTTTGTGAATATTCAACATCAAATGCACTCCGAGATATACCTCTATTGACTTTCTTGGAATTATATCAAGGATAAGCTTGGCCTAGTGTCTCTGGGTATATCTACATAGCAAAGTTATTTTGAAATAACAGCCCTTATTTCTAAATAATTTTCCGAAAGTCTACACAGACAAACCACTATTTCAAACTGAATTCGAAATAGTGGAGTGCTTATTTCAAATTTGGTAAACCTCATTCTACGAGGAATAATGCCAAATTCGAAATAGCTATTTCAAAATAAGTGCTGTGTAGACACTTATTTCGAAATAGGGGGTCACCAGCCTTCCCAGGGTGCCCTGGTGGCCACTCCAGCCTCAACCAAGAACAGTCCTCTCCCTCCCCCATCCCCCATCCCCAGAGCCCTTAAAGGGGTAGACTCTGGTCACAGTGCCTGTGCCAGTTCCGAGCCTGCCAGCCTGAAGTTATCCCTTTCTCCCTGTTGTAGTACTACCCAAACATCCCACTCGTCTGAGCCAATGACATCACCAATTTTAATTATGTACTAGATCACGATCAACCCCAAATGGAACGTGAATTTATTACACTCCAGCATCTTTCAACTAAACAACCAGAATGCCATCACCCACTCCTATCTTATAGCCTAATTTTCATAAGAACTTCATGTATATCTTAATGAAAAAGACAACTCGTAGCTTTGGTCTTTAAAAGACAAAAAAGGAACAAACCTATAAAATTGGTAGGGATGAATGAACACAGTTGTACATTTCACAGAACAGTTATGGCCTCTGGTTTCACAGGAGCTTCCATTACCATTTTTCTCTTTAAGTGTATTAAATTTAAAAGCAGAACTAATGTCCTCGAGACCTCTGAATACTATGAAGCTACACGATAGCATACTAGCTCACCAGGAAGTAACGGCCTTAAAAAGGACAAGTTAAGAATCAAGGTTATTGTGATATCATAAGGTAACAATGATACTGTGTCTGCTAAATGGAGTTAGAAGACTAAAAAGACCAGAAATGTGCAATGTTTCTGTTGCCAGGGACCAAGGATTTGATTCAGAAAGTTAGTGTTCAACTGCAAAATGGACATTAAATGCAGCAAAACATTAAGCATTGTCCCAGTTTGGAGAGTGAAATTTTGCAATTCTTATTTTCCATTGTGGCTGGAGGTATGACATACAATTAGTAACAGATGGTATGTTTACAGCATTATTTCAAAATAATGCATCTACACACAAAATGCATTTTGAAATAGTGTTTTGCTATTTCAAAATAGCACATCCACAATGAGTGGACGCTGCATCACATTTACGGCCAGCCAGAACCAGGTCCAGTAGGGCATCAGGTGAGGAGATACTTTGTATGGCAGCTGCCTTAAGCTATCTGAGGTCTGTGCTTAAAGGGAGCCCCCCTCCCCCCCGGACAGCAGGTTCTCAGCTTTCCCTGCATGCTTGCTTGCCTACCTCTATGTGGGACAGCAAAGCATTTTTGTCTCTGCATGCTCTGGTTGCCCTCACTCGGGACACCACAGCACTCTGCAACATGGAGCCAGAGCTGTCCCTGGGTGATCCGGTGCTTCTCTTGGACGTGTTGCTGTGAGCCTGGCTGCACTTTCTGTAGGCTGCCATCTGGGAGGTCCATCGGGAAGCTGTCAGTATCCAGGAGGCTCTGTGGGAGAGCTTGCATCCTGAGGAGCAATAACAGTCTCCCTGATCTGCCCCACTGGGGGCTTGTGCCTCATTCTTCCCTCACATCCCTTCCGCAAAGGGGAGAAGAGAGAGTGGGAGAGGGGAGGGGAAAACCTGGGAGGAGGGAGCTGGAAGGGGGAAGCAAGAGGAAGAAGGGGGAGGAGAAGCTCAGGGTTGGGGGTCTCGCCGGACCAACTTGATTGTCATGCAAACCTGCTCCTGGGTTCGCATGTGGCCTTTGGTGGCCAGGCTGGCAGCTAACCTGCCATAGATGGTCGTGTTCCTTCATATAGCGTAAACATCATGGACGTTGGACACATCTCCCCCAAACATGAATAAGGTCCATGATCTCTGCCCAGGACTAGGAAGGTGCCTGCCTTTTCTGGGCCCTGGCAGGCTCCTGGGAGCTGACAGACTGCTCCCAGGGAGAGGTGGAGGGTTGGCTGCCAGTTGGTTGCTGGCTCATGTTTGGAGCTACTGGGTCAGGGGCAGTGACTGCTCGTTCTGTCACTGCTATAATGTTTCTTGGAAACACATTTTCTTCTGAGAGGCTTAGTTTGGTGTGTTTGTCAAGTATATATGTGGGTTTTTAGAGAGCAAGGCTGTTTGAGATCAATGCTGCCTTATATTGTTCAGAGTAAGATTCTATTTTCATTTTGTAATCTTCCTTTTCATGTCATGTTTCTATACAATCTTTAACTGTATGTCAGTGCATCTTTACACAAGTGTTTGTGTTTTAGATTTTGTATGTTTGGTTGACATTAAGTATGCCAGTACACAGAAGGTAGAAGGTAGCACCTGCATTTTTCTTCATATCTATTCGTTTTAATTTGAAGCATTTCCATACTTGTACAGAAAATATTTCCATTGGGAGTTTCTGAAATGTTTTACCAAACTCCTTTTCAAACAAGTCTCCCTTAATATTATGATTTACCTGCTTAACCACTTGCACTCTTTATTATCCTTTGCCTGCTTTCTTAATAATTAAGTTTTTTATATTGAGTTCTGAATTTTTTGAGGCTTCAATAGCCAGGGACTTCAGCACTGGAACTATTCTTAGTATCTCTTTTATGATATTCTGAGCTTCCTGCAAGCACACACTACTATTAGCTGAACACTAACCAACCTTTTCATTAAGGGGAAGCTCTCTCTCTTTTTTTGGGTGGGAGGTGTCTTATGTAATATTTAGCAGTATATCTGTTAATCAAGGTACAGGTGCAAAATACACATTACTCCTTGATTCCAAGTCATTGGCCCAGATGATTTCTGGGAGGACTGAGAAACTTCCTTCATTATCAAGTATAAAACAACATAGGTGAAGGTGCATATGAAGCTAGGTTACTTTTTATATAGTAAAAGAACAAGGAAGAGAATATAAAAAAGGAAGTTTTTTTAAAGATCTGACTTTAATTTAAGAAAGGGAACAGAAGTAGGACAGATATTTTGGATTATGATGATGATTGATTATTATGATTTATTTATATATTTATTTGTTTGTTTATTTATTTATTACATAGCTTTCTTACTCTTGTCCTAGTGACCATGGTGGTGATCCCCCTTACATACCTTAGTTAAAAACTCATATCACCTCACAAGTCTTTTAGAGGCAAGACATTGGAAGTAAACTTTCCTACTTCTAGTGATTGTAAGGGTGTATGTATGGCCATGTCTAGACTACAAGCCTCTTTCGAAAGAAAATGTCTAGACTACAAGCAGATTTTTCAAAAAAGCGAGCCGCTTTTTCAAAAGAGAGTCTAGATGCTCTCTTTCGAAAAAGCACAGTTTGCATTCAATAGTGTTAGTTATTCCTCGTAAAATGAGGTTTACTGCGATTGAAAAAACTGCCGCGTTCTTTAGATTTACTTTCGAAAGAACGCGGTGGCAGTCTAGACCCTGTAGTCTAGACACACCCTATATGTCCAATCATCCCTACATTTTGTGCAAGTGTTAGGTTAGTTTGCACTTCTTGCAGTGGGGACAGGGAATTGGGGCTTTTTAGGGCTCCCACTAGAGCAGAAGGTGGATTCATCAGATCCGTCATGATTTTCTGCTGTATTTTGAAGGCATGAAGCTGTAGATACTGAGGATCATAGCTGACTGACTTCACCAAGAAAGTCTGTAGCTATGCAGACTTCCTCAGGGACTTAGTCGTGTTTCTTGGGGCCTCCACTGTTGTAAGCAGGGACCTAGAAGTGCCACTCTGCTGTATAATCACATGGGACCATTTCCCTCACAAGTGACAACTGCTCTTTGTCCCAAGCAATGTGTTTCTGCCTCATTGCTTTTCTTTCCTGGGGGAAATATTGGCTGCAGGACACCATCAGTTCCCCTTCATATGTGATAGACTCCAGGGGAGGGGGTCCTGTTTGCAGTTCCTTGAAGTACTGACTATGTCTCATGCTTTGACTGGAAGGAAGAGACAGTTCTTCTTTGCTTGGATGAGTATATAGTACAGTATTTCTAAGGTAAAAGTATAAATGATTTCACTTCTCCTCTACTGCATATTATTCTCTTACATGCTTTACAGATTGTCACCATTAATCTTTATTCTCTTATTCCATTATCTAAAACAATAGCACTAAAGAAGTAGCTATGATGTGGTATTTTTCTTAACTGAAAGTGTATTTTCGATAATTAATTTTCCAAACATATTAGTGGTATTTTTATGATACAGCTTTCCACTTTAAACATACTTCAGTTGCTCTGCAGTCTCTGAGAGCATCCAATTAAATTAAGTTGGCATCATGCAATATGTTGTGCTCCTGCTAAAGGAAATACTCTCTCAACTTGCGGAGAAGTCTTAATGTCAATGATCACTTTTACTTACATTTTTATCCTAATTATAAAACATTTACTTTTTAAAAAATATTATATAATATTCAAGGTGTCTCTTTTACATTTCAAATCCAAACATTCTCTGATGCATTCTAAAAAATGTAGGATGCAAATATATAAATTGTTTATCCTTAATACTCTTCAGGATATTTTCAGGACCTGTCTATTTAAAGATGGACAGGTTTTTCTTTTTTAATAGATAGTTGATTTTGTTCCTATTGACGCATACTCTTGACTCAGTTATGTGGTTTAACAGTGTTCTTTTTGGCACAACCTCTATTTTTCTATATAAATAATGCTTAATTATTTTATTTTATTTTTAGACAGATCCTAGGTACACCAATCACAGATCCAAGTTCCATAGTGTTGGCAATGTACAGAAAAGTAACAAAGATTTCAATCCTTGCTCCATCATGCTTATGATCTAGGTCAGGACTCGAGGGGTGGATTTCTCTACTGTAAGAATGAGATAACAATAAAACAATCACTTTAATAAAAAAGCAGATGGCTTAGTTTTCCATTTGACTAATGACTTTTAAATGTGCATTGTTTTATCTATTAGCCCTTGGTCCAACAGTGTTCAATTTTTTTACTAATGACATAGCTAATGGAGTTGAAATTATGCTTATTAAAATTTGCAGCGGACTGAAAGGTGGGAAGCATTTCTTACATTTGGGAGGGTATGAGTAGAACTCAAAATTATCATGACAAATTGGAGACTTGGTCCTAATTCACCAACATTGAATTCAGAAAAGACAATTGCAAAGTACTTTACTCAGGAAGGAAAAAAATCAAATCACAATTACAAAATGAGAAATATCTGGTTAGACAATAATGAGGATTATTATTATTAGAAGATCTGAGGGTTGAAGTGCATCACAAATTGAAAACAAGTCAACAGCATGTTGATGCTATGAAAAATACAATTATCATCCTGGGGTGAATTAATGGGGTTGTTGTATGTAAAACAGAGGAGTTCAGTTTGTTTAGCACTGGCGAGGCCTCCGTTGGCATATTGTGCCCAGTTCTGGATGGCACATTTCAAGAAAGATGTCAACAAAGTAGAGAGAGACCAGAGGAGAGCAAAAATGAAAGATTTAGAGAACCTGACCTATGAGGCAAGGTTATAAAAAACGTGGGCATGTTTAATCTTGAGGAAAAGAAGAATGAAGGAGAACATAAGTCATTTTATAGGTTAAAGGTTATATAAAAGTCTTTGTGGTTATAAAGATTATTGTGATCAATTGTTCTCCATGTCTACTAAAGGTAGGCAGATACATTATGGACTTAATCTGCAGCAAAAGATAGTTAAGCTTTGCAAAAGTCTTCTAATGGAAACGGTGAAATCTTCCTCATGGGAGATTTTTTGAAAAAAGGTTAGATAATCACTTCTCAGGGATGGCCTAGGTTTACTTGGCCCTGTCTCATCATAGGAGGCTGGACTTGATGACTTCTCAAGGTCCATTCCAGAACTATATTTCTGTGATTTTATTATCTATTATATTTATTCAAGATACAAAATACAGGACACAGTGTACGTATTCCATCTCAAATTGGAATTATGCCTTATTCGTAGAGTGCTGTATTCAGAGAAGTACCTTTCATAACTTCTCTGGGCTTCAAAAACCTGAGGTAGTAATGATTCTGGATCCTCACGAGAACACCTTATGCAGAAGAAAGATCAATCTGTTTTGTACACCTTCTAAAAGCCTTATAAAGATCAAAGTTGTAGATACTGAGAGCTACGTAGTAACAAAACTTCTGTATTCCACAACACTTGATTCTTTTTCCCATTAAATATAAATTCTCCTTGCAATGGAGCAAATGAAAATTACTCACCTATTACATAATGTGTATGTATGTAACAGCTGTCATCCTAACAAGAGTTGTGTTAAAATTAAGAAATTAAAGTTCACCATGCTCTGATCCTAATCCATTAGAGACCCTTTTTTCAATGTATGGGAGGACTACACTTAACTCAATCAATTTTAAGATGATTAGGTTAGTGATATAAGCCTGCTATTCTCAACCTTTTCAGACTACTGAACCTCTTTCAAGAGTGTGATTTGCTTTGATTACCCCAAGCTTCACCTCACTTAAAAATTATTTGCTTACAAAATCAGACATAAAAATAGTTACAGCACACAATTACTGAAAATGGCCTTCTTTCTCGTTTTACTATACAATTATAAAATCAATTGCAATATACATATTGTACAGCTTGAACCTCTCACGTGTAGTTCGTCATTCTCTGATCTGGCAACATCTGTGTTCTGGCATGATTTTAGTTAGCTGGATGTCCACTCATCATGAGTGTGGCCAGGTTTCCCACAGTCCCATAAAATTTGTGAACAGCCACTAGTCCTGGCTCTCAGTATTCCATGCTGTTACTTAACTCTGATTTATTGCTAAAGGTCTTCTAATAGTCCAGTAAGCAGTGGAAGTGTTAGTAATGCTGCTAGACAATATTGACCTCCTGAGGTTTGGCAAATTGTCTGGTTCTGTACCAGTCAGGTCCCAAGGGTGCCAGACTAGAGAGGTCCAACCTCAACTCACATTTCAGTGTGATACTTGAGGCTATTTTTCAGCTATGAGTCTTGTCTGAAGGTGAAGCCTCACTCCTGGGCTGAAGCTTGTAATTTTAGCTTTGTGGGAGCCCAGAGAGTTGTTCCGCTTGCCACCTCCTAAAGCTGGCCTTACAGTTGCAACTCCCCTAAACATATCCTGTGACCACTGGGGACTGAAACATACAGGGTGAGAAACACTCATCTAGATGATTTTGAGTATCTCCTGGATGAACTCTGAAGATTCCGGTGGACATTGGGACATGGGGATCAGAGTCCTCAAAGTTATGTAGTGAACCAGCAAGAATGTTTAAGGATCCAGAAAATTGTGCTATCCTCTTAACCAGCTATCCTGGTAGAGAGAGGCTCCAGTCCTGGTTTGCAGATGGAAACTCTAGTATGAGGCTTGATCTCTTCCTAATAAATTCCTAGAGTGTTCTGGCTCTCCATTTTCCCCTGGTAGCATTCTGAAGGAGATAAAAATTTCATCACTGACACGTCATCAAGTCTGATATCCTGCTGACTGAATGAACAGTGCTAACAATTGTAAATAATGTCTTGTCTAATATACTCATTAATTTCTGAGTTGTGGATTTCCTGGCCATTTCTCTTAAGAGTGTAAGTTACAATTCAGTTTCTACTGATAACACATTATTCCTAATGTATGAATTAATGTTTTCCTTCTTTATGTCTGGGCAATTGCTCCATATTTTCAGTTTCTAAATAATTCCCTTTTTTGTATGTATTCTTACTTTGAAGGTAAGTGCAGACCATTTGAGGTATTTATGGGCATTGTGCATATGTCTTTGTACCTACCCCCTGTCGTCTACAATGGCTAAATTTTGCTCCTTGAATTGATATTGAAACCTTTTAGCTAATCAAACTTATTAGCCAATCTTGTTATTATTTGTTTTTTCATTTCTTTGTATTCACTTTAGGTTAGTCTCTTTGGTATTCCTAAATGTGTAAATAAAATGGATAACACACATTTAGATTCAGTCACTTTGGGGTTTGTGTATGCAAACTAGGAAACCTTCTGTAGTTTGTGATCTCCCTATTCATATATTAGAGAATACTATTTATTCAGAATGGTATTACACTGCAAACTCCTATTTAGTTTGCTATCTCTCCTGAAGCCTATTTGCTGCTCAGTCTTCATGCATTCTTAGATTGCTGCCACACAATTTTTGACTGTCCTTGTTTGTTTTCCATCCCTTAGGGTATGTCTAGACTACATCCCTCTGTCGCCAGAGGGATGTAATTAGACATACCGAGATTGCTAATGAAGTGGGGATTTAAATAGCCCGCACTTCATTAGAATAAAAATGGCCACCGCTTTTTGCCAATGTGGCACTTTACCGGCGAAAAGATGGGGATCGGTTGACAAGGAAAGCCTTTTCTGGCCGATCCCTTATGCCTTGTGCAATGAAGTTTACAGGATCAGTCGGAAAAGACTTTCCTTGTCGACCGATCCCCGTCTAGACTGCCGCTTTTTGCCGGCAAAGTGCCATGTCAGCAAAAAGTGGTGGCCATTTTTATTCTAATGAAGCACAGGCTAGTTAAATCCCCACTTCATTAGCAATTTCGGTATGTCTAATTAACACCCCTCAGGAGTCAGAGGGATGTAGTCTAGACATATTCTTTGTGTCTGATTTTATACTGATTGATATTAAAGCAAGTTAATTGTACATGGGCCACTGTTTCAATCTACCCGACTATGCACTCAGTGTGGTTCTGTACTTGTAATATTTGACATGTCTCGGATTTGGGCTTTCACCAAGAGATTAGATGATTTGCTGCTTATGAAAACATTAAATAACTAAAAGAAGTTCCAATACTGATCTCTGTATTACTTCTCTTTACATCGTATTGTTGCCCCAAAATTAAGACTATAAACATTTTGGAATTATATAAAATAGCATAGGTAGGTCATATGTAATATTATATTTGCTTGTCATAATATTTGCTTTCTTAATTGTAGTTACAAAGTGTACCCAACATCACAAACGACTTGATTCTGACCCTGCAGAAGTTAATGGGAATGTTATCTTTGACTTCAGTGAAAGGTCAGAGTCAACACAGTATTCTGTGACTTGCCAGTTAACTTGACATTTGTTACAGTAATGTGGGTACATTTTATGGCTAAAACCTGATTGAAAACTTTGGGATTTCTCAGCAATCACTCCCAAGTCACTATCTTGACAGGCCTCTCTGACCATTTTTCAGTCCAGTGGTTCTAGTTTTTATAGAAAGATTTAGCCACTGTATATTCATCTGTAAGTAAACACATTTTTATTCAGTTTAGCCAAATCTAGATCTTTGAGTTCTCTGCTTTATTCTATATTTCTTCTCTTGTTCTCTTACTGTATCCCATATTGGTAGAATAAAGGTAGAAATCCATACTTTTATAGAAGAAGGTGAAAAACTGGATCTGTTTTGTGTGTTTGATTTTGAAGTATGCTCTTGAGTGAGTTTCATAATATTTTCTTTGAAATGTCAAAGTATTAACTCTAGCCTGTGTGATCTAGAACAGTCTTCTTTCTAATCTTTTCTTAAATATTGTTTTTATAGCTGGCATTCTTCAGGAATCTCTAGTGAACTGAGTGATTTTTTTCTAAAAATTCTCTCTGAACTTCAGTCCTTCTTAAAATTGCCCTAGGTATTATTTTAAATCCTGATACTTTCAAATTTTAGAATCTCTTTCCCTCTGATTATTTCAAGAATTATCTACAGATACTTACTCAAGTCTTTACCTTCCATACAACTGAGCAATCTGTTCAATTTAGTCAGTCCATCAAGATTTGTGGTTTTATAAATTGAAATAGAGAATATATACTGCAATTTCTATCATCCTACTCTGTCTTTCTATCATTCTTAGAAGACTATTGTTTTTTCTCCTCACCATTTTATCTAGTAGAAAATAAGTTTGCAGTATTTTTTTCTGTGTTTAAGATTGTAGCTTACCATTTATTGAGAAATTTGAGTCAAAACTACAGGCTATATAGTTTTTGGGTACCCCAATAGGTATATCTATAAATGTGAAAAAAGGCAATCTGAGAGAGTTACTACAAAGAAGAACTTTTTACTGTTGTATATGATTGTTTTATAGAAGCGTTCAATTTGCTAAAGATGTTTTGCATTTCAACAGTAAAGACAAGGACTTTGTAACATTTTGTATAAGTCATTCCCATCTTCACATGGGCCAGCCATAATGTGGCAGAAAGAGACAGGTCTTGCATATGGCTAGCCCTGACAGTGATACTCTAGATGGATGAAGAATGTAAACTCTTCTGCATACATGGAAAGGTGTGTGTATTATGCCTTTTCCCAAGAAGATGGAAGTGTTGCTGCAGTATGTGCTGTTCAGAGAGGTTTGCTACTTAAGGGTATGACTACGCCACATACTTTTCAGCATCACAGTTCTAGCGATGCTACTGTGGCACTGTAATGTAGACACTTACTACGGGGATGGAAGGTTAGTTCATTGTAGTAGTAAACCCATTTCTTGGGCTTACAGTGAGGTCAATGGAAGAATTCTTCTTTTGACTTAGCTGTTTCTACAGGTGTGGGTTAGGACTACCTAACATGACATGGAGGGCATGGCATGACATGACATTTAGGTAACTAAGTCAACCTAAATGTTAGGTACAGATTAAGCTTGGTAAAATAGGATTTTTTTCTGCTGCCCAGCTCCTCTGTCCCACAGGCTGAAGCTTTAAACCAGAGACTAACACAGTGGCTTCCATACTCGTTTTTGGATTGACTCCCACTTTTATCTCAAACATCTTTTTTTTTCAAAAAGGCTTTTACTTTCTCCATTTTTTTTTCTTTTTATATTTGTTCATTTAAGGTCTCATACGTATTTTTATTTTCTTGTTTGTTGCTCTCCCTCTCTGTTCCTACTGGCAAAAACCTACATACTATTTTGGGTGGAAATCCTTTCCTGGGGTCAAGTCACTTGTAGCTTAAATGAGTGCTCGAAGAGAGAAGCCTGTAGCTATGGGCTCCAGTCTCTGCTTGGACTGTGGGATGTATGGTGTGCATTTGGCTATTTTATGGGATGGTATCAGGGCAGAGACAGAATGTAGATGACCTCCAAAGAGCCACTGCTGTGTTATCCACGGCCACAGAAGCTGCCAAGATAAAAGGGGGCTAAGACTGAATGCTATGTGCCTAAATTTCTGGTCTGGAAAGTACAATCTTTATTTACAAATGCACTGTTAGAAAGCACATTGCTGTGTCTATAGAGGCTGTGTTATACATAAATGTAATCAAATTAAACTAAATAGGGTTTTCTCAAACTGCAAAAGTCTGTTAAATCTTTAATATAATAACCTCACTGCTTATTTTTCTTTGAGATTAGAACTATATAAAATAATGGAGTAATAGAAATTTATAGTATTTTAAAAAGTCAGTTTTATGTTGGAGTACAGAATGTAGCTGAAGGAGTATGTGGCATATGTGCCAATTTATGGTCATTCCCCAAACTCAGCACTTACTAATGATTATTTTTATCTTTAATATGAAATACAGGGATTTATAAGATAATCAGGAACCAGGGATGTAAATATAATGTAGGTACTGGGGATAGTCTTGTTTGGAAATGTACTGCAGAACAGACAAAGCTGTGAAGGAAATGGTAATAAAATTGCAAGGAATTACTTACTAATAATGCCATCAATTCATTAATAAAGTGCCTATCTAACAGAATAAAGAATCTTGGGTATAATCTCAGGACAATTACAAATTGTTTTTTAAAAATGCTGTGGAATGCTAATGTAGTATGTTGGATTTGAAATACAATTAACTCCACTTATATGGACAAATGAAGAGAAGTCCGTCTAAATCATGACTTGAATGAATGGTTTTCACCCTTCACTTTATAGGACACAGGCTCAGGTGTGATAATTAATACTTTTAAAAGTAACATTTATCGTGTGCTAGAAAATAAATCCTAAATGTAAACAAATGATCTGATAAACGTACTGCAATATGTAATGTTCATTTATCTTTTTGAAAGGCATAATGTTCTGTACAGATTACACATCCAATACAAAGTAAAACATAAATATTTTGCTGAAGCACAATTAGCTGGGAAGTGATCTTAACACAATGATTTCCTATGGCCATCTCATTTGGTTAAATATCACTTGAGAATCCACTTCACCCATTCAAGTGGAATGCTTGCTGAGTGTTATGAGTATGAATGGCTATTAACCAGGTGTGTTTTTAAAGTAGATCAGTCAGAACACTGTACAAAACCATTGCCTCTGAAGTAAAACAAAGCAAGTGAAACTAATATGCTGGAGTCAAAACACCCCTCTAAAAGATGTCTTTACTTATTACAAGAAGAAAAACTAAATGAATAAAAAATGCAAAGTCAAATGTTTATGAAGATTTGCTACAATCTCCTCTGTCCCAAAAATCAAGGACATGGTCTTTTAATTAGTGGGTTTGAGTCCTCTTTTTATGGCTAAGGGCATTTGATTGTGGCACATGGCACAGCACTAAGAGAAAACAGTGCAAGTGATATATGCAAGCCTTTTCCAATGGAAACCAAGAAAAGAGAAATTTATTAAATTATATTTGCAAAAGTCAGGAGTATCTTGTTGTATGCATCTGGCCCTGGAACTTCATTTCCGCCCCCTGTGCCTACATCTTATGCAATGACTGGGGAAGGGGTCCTGTGACTAAAATGGTATGGCATTAAAGCCTATATCATGATGCATACCTTCAGAGGGTACAGAACTGAGTTTATCTAAAAAACTATGAATCCAGCACTTTCTAATTTTCCTGAAGCCTAAATACTGATATTTTAATATATTGTGTCTACAATTTCTTTTTTCAAATTAATTAAAGGTGAGAGAAAAAAAGCCCCACAGCTCAGCCAGCTTTTCCCCTCCAACATTCTGCTATGGCTGCACTGGCAGGTACCAGGTATTCCCAAAACAGTGTGTGTTGATGTGACGATAGTACCATGATCTCAAGTTTTTAGATGGTTTGTGTACTTTTATTATTCTGGATACTACCCACATTGTCTTGAGGAAAACAAGCCATAGAAGAGAAATGACTCTCAACAATTGTTATCTCAGCAAGACCTTAGTGGAATTTCACTGAGCTAAAAGGCTTTTCCCTTGTCACATTTGAAAGTTTTGCTGCAAAGATGTTAGATTCTTTCATGTTTTTTAATAATAGAAAATGTCAGGTAATCTAGATATAGAGTTTGCCACCAGGTTCTCTATAGCATAGCGTGAGAATGGTAGATCTAATACACAAAATCTACCTATTTATTAATCATGTTTTGAGGTTCAACCCAGATCAGTTCAAGCTAGTGTCACTATTTATTCTATATAACCAGGAGTGTCATAAAATGGCCTGCCACTGTCTGGAAGCTCAGAGATGGTATATAAACAAGCACTGAATGTGTGTCTCTTGAGCAGCCCTGATTTAGCAGCTCTGTCCCCTGTGGCATGCTTGTCACACCAGAAACTGATTGTGAGCTCCACCAGCCTTGGTTACTTTACTAGACAAGGGAACCCAAACACATTTTCCCCAGACTGCTTTCCCTGGAATGTCCAGCCCTCTCCTGGAGCATCCGGAGGAGTAATAAGATATGTTGCTCTTTCAAAGAGACAAAAGCACAACAGTTTGTTGTTTTAAATGACGTTAATAATCACTTCAAGTCAAACATAGTACTGGGCTGCTTTAGAATAAAAAGTGTATGTAATCTAAAAGAGAACCTGTAAGTAGTAAGGTTGGCTATTAAAGAGGAAGAAATGGTTATAAGCAAATACAAATGAAAAATACTTTCTGGTGATTAAGACTGTACAAATCTACAATCTTGCATCAATGTAAGATTCTTTTCCCACCCTTCAACATAATGGCTGATCATTCCCTCTATCAGGATCTCCCACAAAATCCAAATTACTTGATTATTTTGTAGTCTTTGGTGAAAGACTGCATAGGGTTCTTTACCCCCGTTCTTTTCTAATTCGGTGCATAATGTGTAACTGATCTCATGTGAGGGACAGCAGTGTCAGTGCAAACACCTTAGTCCAGCAAAGCATTTATTGCAAGTGTAGCAGACTAATTAACCTCTTCTGTGGAGCATTCACTAGTGTGATGCCAATGTAGCCTGTGGCATTGAGCCTCCCAGCCTGTGGCAAGAGACTCACATTTAGTGGGTTTGCAGTAGGGCTGTAAAATGGTTGTGTAGGCAGGGCTTTGAAGTTGTAACTCAACTGGAACTTAGGCTTTTGAGCCCATGTCACAGCTTGAAAGAGCTGCCCATGCAGTTATTTTTAGAACCCTTATGTTTGTCCTGCTCGCTAGGGTATGTCAACCAGTTGTGGGAACCTCATTGTCACACGCTGTGTAGAAATACCCACACACTTCTAGTTTTGGTTGTGCTATTATTCAAGCACAGGAGGCCATGGATCAGGATGAGGACTGCATTGTGGTAGGTGCTGTGCAAATGTGTAACAAAAAAGAGAGTTGATTGATCTTTATATTTGGAAATTGGCTCTCTGTGTTCTCTCACTGAAGTAATCATTAACTAGCCATTGTCCAGTTGTCATAATGAATTCAAAGCTTCTGTGATGCTGTACTAATGATCTTATTTTGCGTAAGAAAATGGCCAAGGTAAATGCACTTTTTTTTTCTTTTTTTTTAAATGGTGACCTCTGTAGAGTTTTTATGTGTGGTTCGTCTGAGTTTAGTTCTGCTACACGTAGGGCTACTCTTCACTGTGACAGTTCATTTGAGTTGGTCCATTTGTGTTACTACAATTGAGCTTGTTTAGCTGTAGTGAGAGTGGCCATTCATCAAAACAACGTGGGAGTTACACTGAGAGCTAATAAGATGTAACTTGAGCTGTTGCATTGCCACTGCTTATCCTACAGGAACATCAGCATCACTGAGTTTCAACTTCCGTCCCAACGTATTCGTTCTGGCCCAGCTAACTTAAGGCATTTCAATCAACATTTAAATTGAGCTAAAATTTAAAACTAGGGAACCAACCAGCAACAGTAAGAGCCACCACCCTTGCACTTAATTATTTCACATCAAATACGTATGCTGGCTCACGTCAAGAAGCTTGACCCTTGTGCTGAGAAATGACATCTGCTGCTACATTACAGAAAGTGTGAAACCCACAACTGCAATCTGGAATTAGTCCATCAACTATCGGGAGAATGGTCACAAGCAAAATGGAACAATTGTAACAAATCAAAGATAAGAGACTATCAGCCACACAGCAACAGTTAGATGCCTGAAATTGTGGGACAGTTTCCTAACTGGAACAGAACCACATTAAAAATCACCGATGACTACATAACAGGAAATAAGACACACATTATTTGAAATACTTGGTGAGTGAGTCAAAATGCATATTGATATTGCCTTCCTAGAGGTAAGAAGATAGATTGTCTAACCTGGAGATATTTATATCACCAAGAGTCGGTAGGTTAAAAATCAATGTGCAAAAAATGGGCTTATTCCAATGACCCAGCACATGTAACTATCGTGAAACACATACCATGAAAAATCTGATCATCTGCTGGTTCTTGGAAGATCTTGACAGGTTTACAGACCAGGCCACATCATTTGCCCAGAGCTGGAAAATGTTGTGGTGGTTCTTGGAGGACATGAGAGAAACTTAAACCAGAGATTTCTTTGTGTGTTTGGGAGTCCAGTTACTCAAATTATAATTCACTCAAGTTATAATTCAAGCTATCTATGTTTACAGACACCCAGGAACAGCCCTTGATGTTTTGCCTGCCAAGATGAAAAATACTTTTGGTGATGTGTATTCTGAGCAGCTGAACCAAAACCAAATAAACAAAAACATCCCTAAGAAACAAAACACAAAGCCAACTAACAATGCCACAGCCAGACAATAAGCAGATGAGGGATAGGAGGGAAATCGCAGCAGCACAGTGGTATGGTGTCTTGTAGAAGTTGATAGCTACGGTAACCACTGCGCTCACTCACTCCGAGATTAGGCTCTGCACATTGTCATACTCTACCAAAATTGTTGTGCTGCCTGGATCTGTATGTATGGCACATCTGCAGACACTTTTAGAAAGGAATGACCTAGCTCTTAGAAAAATGAGGGGGAGGTGGTGTGCTTCCTACTTGGAGGGAAAGACAAGGGCATTTTGGAGCTACATCAGAAGCAAGGGAGGTATCTTTTCCCAGTAATAAATGTGTACTGTTGCTACTGATTCGGTTTACTTATGATAACTCACTAAGAAGGAGATCATGAGGTCACAGAACAATAAGCATGATCTCTCTACTTAAACCTTAGGCTTCTGTGATATTCCATTTCCCAATTCCTCTCTCTCTCTCTCTCACACACACACACACTTTTTTTGGAAGGAGATTGGAGAAATTCCCTCAATGTATGTTTCTAAGGGTTTGTCTACATGCATGCTAATTTTGAAATAAGATATTCTGGAAGAGCTTATTTTGAAATAGCACGTCTACACTGCAGAAAAGCCTCAAAACTAGTCCAAGGCAGGTTTCCCTAATGTAGAAGTGCTATCTCGATTTAGAGCCCCAGGAGGCACTGTGGAAGAATTATTTAGAATGGCCCTGGCAAAGGGCTATTTCAAAATGGCAGCAGTGGAGTATCTGCTCAAGCTTTATTTTGAAATAGCTATTTTG
This sequence comes from Pelodiscus sinensis, assembly GCF_049634645.1. Taxonomy (NCBI): domain Eukaryota; kingdom Metazoa; phylum Chordata; order Testudines; family Trionychidae; genus Pelodiscus; species Pelodiscus sinensis. Next base: position 121,731,180 of record NC_134712.1, on the reverse strand, counting down.
GAATAGGTGTTATTCCTCATAGAATGAGGTCTAAAGATTCCGGAATAAGCAGTCCATTATTTTGAAATAATGAAATAGCTGTGTAGACGCTCACATTATTTCAAAATAATGCAAGTTATCTTGAAAAAAAAGTGCAGCGTGAATGCGCCCTAAATGTTGGATGCCATTTTGTCTGAAAATGTAATTTGCTTTTGTGATTTAATGTTGTCCCTCACAGATGCAAAATTGTACCAGGATTTCAATATATCTACTTCCTGAAAGTGACTGATATAAGTCAACTGATTTACTTACATCTGTCAAGAGGCAAAACGTTAGCCAACAGTGCTAAAAGACATAATCTGCAGTGGTTCAATAAGATGAGACACAAACAAATCTCTTAAATGGAAATAGACAACTCTGGTACTCATTTGAACTGGCTTGTGCTTAGCTTTTGAGACACCTTCCTCATACTATAGCTAGTCATTAAAACACCCTGAAGGTTCTCTGCAGGTATATAAAGCCAGTTCCTTGCTGGTGGCAGCCTTAATTAAGGTAACAGCTGGATATTCAGTCTTTACATAAAAAAGATAAAAATACAAGGGATGTAAATGCTTCTCAAATATCATGAAAGAAAAAGACAGCAAATACACAACAAGGGAATGAACTTGTCTTAGTGGTATTCTCATAAAAAAAGTAGAAGGGGTATTTCAGTGGTGTATATGTGTGTAAGTTAATTTATATCAGGCACTGATTGAAATAATGACTAAAATATGACAATAGAAAAAAAAGTGATCATTCTATAGTAAGAAAGTATGAGCCAATGGCTTAGTTTCAAAATTAAACATGTGCAAACTTGAAGCATTAAAAAGTGGCATGAATATAAAGGAACCAAAGACTGTCTAAGGTTATGTCTACACAGCAAAGTTATTTCGAAATAACTTTACTAGCATCTACACAGCCAAACCAGTATTTTGAAATTGATTCGAATTAGCGGAGTGCTTATTTCGAATTTGGTAAACCTCATTCTATGAGGAATAACACCAAATTCAAAATAGCTATTTCGAAATAAGTGCTGTGTAGACACTTATATCGAAATACGGGGCCTCCAGCCTTCCCAGGGTGCCCTGGTGGCCACTCAAGCCTCAACCAAGAACACTCCTCTCCCTCCCCCCCCTCCCCAGAGCCCTTAAAGGGGTTGACTCGGGCCACAGTATCTGTGCCAGCTCCATGCCTGCCAACCCAGAGCCAGCAGCAGTCACTGCCCTTGACCCAGTAGCCCCAAAACGTGAGCCAGCGAGCCACTGGAAGCTAGTCCTCCACCGCTCTCCAGGAGCAGTCTGCCAGCTCCCAGGAGCCTGCCAGGTCCAGGGTGGAGATCATGGAAATTATTCAGGTTTGGGGGGGATGCCCCAATGTCCATGATCTCTGCACTAGATGGAGGAACACGGCCATCTATGGCAGGATAGCTGACAGCCTGGCTACTAAAGGCCCCATGAGAACCCAGGAGCAGGTTTGCACGACAATCAAGTTGTTATGGCGAGACCTCCACTCTTGAGCTTCCCCTCCCCTTCTTCCTCTTGCTTCTCCCTTCCAGCTCCCTCCTCCCAAGTTTCCCCCTCCGCTCTCCCACCCTCTCTTCTCCACTCTCCCACCTCCTTTCCCAAGTCTCACTAGAGTTTCATTCCCCTCCCCCAGTTTTGTTAAATAAAGAGCGTTTGTGTTCATGAAAACACATGTATTTTATTTGACACCAGGAATGGGAGTTAGGGAGGGGTAAGTGGAAGGATATGAGGGAGGAATGAGGCCCAAATCCCCAGTGGGGCAGACCAGGGAGGCTCTTAGTGCTCCTCAGGGTGAAAGCGCTCGCAGGGCCTCCTGGATACTGACAGCCCCGTGATGGACCTCCTAGATGGCGGCCTGCAGAAAATGCAGCCAGGCTCGCAGCAACACATCCAAGAGAAGCACCAGAGTGCTCAAGGGCAGCTCTGGCTCCATGTTGCAGAGTGCTGTGGTGTCCCAAGTGAGGGCAACCAGAGCACGCAGAGACACAATGGTTTGCTGTCCCTCAACAAGGTTGACAAGCAAGCAAGGAAAGCTGAGAATCGGCTGTCCAGGAGGGAGGGGGGCAGGTTGTCCCTTTAAGCACATGCCTCAGGCAGCAGCCACATAAAGTAACTCCTGACCTGATGCCCTGCCGGACCTGGTTGCAGCCGGCCTTAAATGCAATTCAGCATCTATTCAGTGTGGATGCACTATTTTGAAATAGCAAAATGCTATTTCAAATTGTATTTTGTGTTTAGACACATTATTTCGAAATAAGATATTACAAAATAAGAAATTTTAAAATAATGCTGTAGTGTAGACATACCCAAACAGACTTCTCTTTCTAGAAAGCATGTTGCTTTTTGTGTGTTACTTTCAGATAGAATTGTGTTGAAAGGGCAAACAAAGAACCTACTGTTCAGTTCGTCTATCTAAGTGTCCCACTTATTTTACATATGTTTTATAGGAATGGAGCTCCTTTGGGAGGAGTGAGGAATTTATTGTTTTGTTTCATTTTTAAAGTTGATGCCATGATTTTATCTGCCTTTGTTTTACCGTTTCCATTTTCTGACAGCTGAAACAGTGCGGATGAAATAATGTCATTCATTGAACCAACTTCTGCTGGTGAAAGAAAATTTCAAGCTTTGCAGGGCTGCTCTTCAGATCTAAGAGAGGTATTTAGTGTCATACCTAAATGCAAGATTGAACTAATTGTTTATCAAAAGCAGTGAACACTAAGGGAATATTCAATGTCATAGGACAAAAAGATGACGGGGGAGTCAGTGGATTACAGACTGTTACAATAGGCCAGAAATCCAGTGGCTTTATTGAGACTGTGATTTTTAATGTCGAGAAAAGTTACAAATTTAAGCTCCCAGGATCATCTTTTGAATCCTTTTGAAGGAATGCTGGTTGTAACTGTTTGTGATCCCCCCTTGTTGGTTCATAGGAGGAGGTTGGTTTCCCCCATCCCCATATTGAAGCAGGATTTCCTGAGGTATTTTGGTGGCCCATTCCATGGGTGTTTGAAGGCCTAGCTGTAGGTAACAGATGTGTTGTAGGTAACAAAAGTGCCATGCAAACATCTGTTCTCACTTTCATGTGACCTTATAAATAAGAAGTGGGCAGCATTATCTCCTGTAAATGTAAACAAACTTGTTTTTCTTAGCGATGAGCTGAACAAATAGCAGGACTGAGTGGATTTGTAGGCTCTAAAATTTTGAATTGTTTTGTTTTTGAGTGCAGTGATATAAAAAAAATCAACATTAAGTGATGATTTCATGATAATTGCACTACAATAATATATGAGGTAAACTGAAAAATATTATCTTTGATTTATCCTTTTTATGGTGCAAATATTTGTAGTAAAATTATAAAGTGAGCGCTGTACACTTGGCACACGACTGTAATTGAAATCATATGTGAAAATGTAGAAAAAACAAAATGACATTAAATATTTTAGATCTCAGGTTAAAACTTTGTCATTTTTTAAAATTGTGATTAATATTATTGAGTTAATCATGTGTGTTAACTACAAATAATCAACAGTTCTAGTTTGTATACACCTCAACTACCCTGCTCTTTTGCCTAATTAGGTGTACAGCTGATGAGGCAAAGTAATATCTGAAAAGTGCACTTTGAGTTGTATAAAGGCGTATAAGCAGATCTCCGATATAAAATAAATTGATGTATTTTTACTCTTGTAAAGTCCTGGGAGTAACTGTGGGAGGCTTTGGATAGGGACCAAGTCCATAAAAAAATTAGTTATTTTGGCCAAATCAATATCTATTGGGTTGGAACAGTAGCGGATGGTGAAATCTAAATATTGTTATTCATCCCTCTAAGAAATATATGCCATGATTTAACCCATTTATAATAGGCAGTTTCTATTAGTGAACAATTTTGTTTTCATTTTTGCTTTTTTGGTCTTATGCAGAAACATGACATTGGGATACAGACATTTATTGAAAAATAAAACACGCAAAGAGATCTGTCAAGTTTAATTTGTTTCATTCTGCATTCTCCTCCACCCCTGACCAGAAGCTTTTGTTTGAGCAGCCTGCTCTGCAAGCCTGAAAGCAAAGTGGGTAGTCCCAGTCTTGCACATCATTTCCTAATGTATGCATTTTTTCATTAAACAGAATATCATGAATATAACATGAGACAGTCTTGCCTCCCATTATGGTAGCTGAGATTGTTAACGTTTCAGTGTTTTATATCAGTTTTATCCAGGGTAAATGATGGGTGTAAAACATGTGGCTAACCACTCCTCTGGTGATTGTCATGTGGTCTTTCTGAACTTTTAACAAATATATGAATTATATGGTAATTTGAATGACTTGTGGTGAATAGATGGGTTTTAGCTACACGGAACCACCACAGTTTTATTTGTTTTGTCTTTAAAAAGCTCCTAATCAAAATGAATCAGTTGCTGACTTTGGAAAGCAGAACAGAATACTTTTAGAGAACAGTTTAATATTGCTGATTACAATGCAAAATTGATAACAGTCCTCCTTTATGGTTGTTCTAGAACTCTTTTTAATAAAAGTAAAACTTTCAAAATAATTAATTAGCAATTATTCATACTAGTGATGGATGAAATAAAAAAATTAGAATTCAGTTCTAAGATGTGTTAAATAGTTCAGATGCTTACTCAGTGTTACCACACTTTTTTTTTTTCCTGTCAAAGCAATGCATACAAAGCCTGGTAGTGTCCTGATGTAAGGGTTTAACCTAATCCTTGAGACTTATATATTTGATTTGCAGTAGAAGTGACCCAAGTGGCAGGGGAACAGAGTGGATGGGAACTGGAAATGAAATGAAGAGAAAAAGCCTTAAATAGCTTAATTCTTACCTATCTGAGAGATCTGTACTATAACACAACAGATAAAACCAGCAGAGATACTAAAGTTGGAGTCCAAACCATTGTATGATAGACAATTGGGAGGGAGATATATGAGGGGCCTGTCAGGGTGTGCACTCCCCACCATGCCTCAGTGACCCACTGACTGTCTTCATCTAGCCCATCTCCAGGCAAGCTACAATCTGTACGGGCCGCTCATCACCAGCACAGGGTGTATATCTGTTGCCTTACTTACCTGGACTGCGTTGCTACCACCCTCTAAGCCCCAGGCCTTGCCTCAGGCCCCCAGCGAGGGAGTGCCTTAGCTGACACTCTCCTAACCCTGCCTGGCTGCCCCAATACGGTCCTCCCTCCTGGAAGCCTCCGGCTTCCTCTGCTGCCAACTCTTCACTGCTCCCCCTCCAAAGCAAACTGTGCTTCTTTATATATCCCCCAGCTGGACTCTCATTAGCCCTAACAGCCTCAGCTGGGTCTTTGCTTCCAGCCCCTGCTCCAGGCCTGAGTTTTGCCCTTAAAGGGCCAGTGCAGGGCAGGCGCCCTGTCACAGGGCCCTAGAATCAGGAATTTGATCCACCATTCCAGAAGACAAGCTTCCATGCTGATGACACTTATTAAAATAACGTGTTGTGTTAAATTTGTCACTGAACTCAGAGGGAGAATTGTATGTCTCCTGCTCCATGTTTTACCATGATCTGAAATAGTCCATGTCTTATAACCATTGAGACATGCTGCAAAGCTCATCTTCTGTTTCTTCTTCTTTTCAAATTCCAGGGAATGAAAATTTGTATTGACTTTGTGGACTTTTGATAAGGATCTTTGAGATATTTAGCAGAATGTAATTGGAGTATGTTATTTTAATGATGTGTATTTTTAGATAATGGAATCTGACTGATTTATTGCCCAAATTGAATTTATGGGTGAATGGCAAATTAAGGAAATTGCATAGAACTATGATTTTAAAATGGGCTTCAAAAAGGTGTTTCTGTCTCTGGGTGGGTTTTTTTGTTTGTTTGTTTGTTTGTATGTATGTATGTATGTTTCTTGGAAAATTTTGAAACATCTTGGTTTCATCCAGATGTGGAATTGATACCAAATGCCAGAACCTCAGATTTATTTTCACAAAATGCAATTCTTGATTTCCATCCAGCCCTATGCATAATAACACTCAGAGTTTTTTGAGAGGGGGGGTGGGTTGTTTTTTTAATAATGCAAAGTTTATAAGGAAAATGAAGCAGCCATAATTTACCATTGGATTTGTTATAATGAATTAGCATTTAGGGTTACCAAAATCCTCCCCCCTCTGGAATTAAACAAGAGTGGCTATACAGATAACAAGTGGAATAAAGAACCCATTTGCAGATCATATATTAATGGAATGAGTTGTCTTGTTCATAAAGGGTACTGGAATGACTTGAGCAAATTATCAGGTGCTTGGATTATAAACTTGTTAGTGCAAATGGTTGTGTATTGGGTTGTAGATATAGATCTTGTTATAGTAACCAAGTTAGGTCACTGGGGTCAGCCCAGCTAGTTTGGGCTTGTTCTAGTTAGTTCTGTGCTATGCAATAAATGGATACTTACAACTACTCAAGCTCTCTGCATTTCCACTGATTTCTTCCTATACTGTGAAACTCCCCATGACATAACAAGTGGTGATGAGGATGGGATACCTGTGGTGCCTCCAGCAACAAAAGAAGTAGAAGTCAATGTAAGAAAACAAACTTTTTTTTTGGCTGTTCTGGAAGGTGGGGGTAAGAACTGACTGCTACACTGTGCAAACTGAAACTAAGATTAAGGAGCCCAGAGACTGAAAAAGAAAGAAAAAAAGCAGGGGTGGAGGGAGTGCAGCAGCCATGGCTACACTTCCAGGACAATTGGGACCTTTTGAAGAGACTATAGAGCAATGGAATGTATATACTGAGCGTTTTGAACTTTTTGTTATTGCGATCCTCTGGAATAAAGCCCTTTTCCGGAGGATCTCTTATTCCTACTTTCAGGCTTTATTCCGGAGGATCGCGCCAGTCTAGACGCTTTTTTCCGGCTTTTCCCCAAGCCAGAAAAAAAGCGGCGGACATGTTTATTTAAATCCACAGGGGATATTTAAATCCCCCGCACATTTCCCTATTCTGACTTACCTGCTTTGCATCCCTTTTCCGGAATTTGGGGCCAGTGTAGACGTAGCCATTGAGTGTGCCTGCAAACAAAAGAAAAAGAGGCCTGTGGGCTGGCGGAACAAAAAGGAAAATCTGCATGCCATCGAGCAGATGCCTGATGATCAAGGTGACACCCTGTCTGAAGAAGTGCCATGCTATGTTTTGTCTTTGGAAGGGGGCTCCCATGAATACTGGGTAACCCCACTGTTGGATGGCAAACCTGTATGCATGGAAGTGGACACTGGTGCAGCAGTTTCATTGGTCTCAGACATGGTGTATAAGGAAAAGCTGAAGCATCTTCCACTTAAGGCAACAAAGATCGTTCTGAAGACATATACAGGAGAAGCAGTACCCCTATTGGATACTACTGATGTTAAGGTGGAATTAAATGGACAGACTGTGGAATTACCACTGTTAGTGGTGAAAAGCCATTACCCAGCCTTAATGGGGAGAAATGTAGGAACCACTCCATCTTTCCTACTATCACGCATTCTGTTCTTCATTATCTAGTCTTAGCCAAAAGCATAAGGCCTATTCTAAACTGTACTGTGTCTCAGGCCCTCTGATAAATGTCATCCCAATTGGTATTGCCTAGCTGTGCAAATTTTGTTTTTTATAGACTAAGAATTGGTGTACATTAAATTTGACTTTATTTTTTAACTTTAAGAAACAGTAATAGATTTTCCTCCCTGTATGTTTGTGTATATTACATAGGGTCATGTGGGTAAACTATAGGGTATATTCTGCATGGGTTCCCAAACTGGGGTGTGTGCCCCTCTGAGGGTGCATGAAGAAATTCCAGGGGGGGCACGAGGTGACTCAGCCCCTCCTCTCCCTGCCGGGGCTCTCCCTCCCCCCAAAAAAGTTTTGCTGCTATTTTTGTTTTTTGGCCCTGGTTAGTTCCCCCCTTTTTTTTTTGTTGCTCCAGAAGTTTTGCTGCTATTTTTTTTTGGGGGGGGGGTTCTCAAAAATCGAAAAGGGAGCGTGATGCCAAAAAGTTTGGGAACCACTGTTCTATAGCTTTTCCTGGGGAGGATATTTCCTCCTTAACCTCTTTGCAAGATTTTTTTTCTTTTCCGTTGATTATTTGACTTTGTGGGGAATTCTTTACTTCCCTTTCAGAACCTAACTATGCCATCCAAAAGGAGGCAGCAGCACCAGTTCACATAGGTTGTGAACCGTAGGGTATCGGATGCCAAGATGGGAAAGAATTCCATAAAAAGGCAGATCTCAATACCAATAGCTTCTGTGAAAAGGAGGAGGAAGAGAGCACATTGTCATGCTGACTAGAGTGGCTCACAACAGTGAGTGCCCTTTGCACTATTTGGGGGGGGGAGGGAAGGGCAGTCTGCCTTGCATAGACCCCAAACTTGTGGTAAGTTCTATAATTAGATTTTACCAAGCTAATGTCAAATATGAACTCCTGCATCACAATAACTGTCACAGAAATCCCCTTTACGTTTGCCAGTCTATTTTGACACTCAGACAAATTGGACATAGTGATAAATGATAACTTGCACCAAAATTCACGCCATAGTATGGTTGCTTCCATTCTGAGGAGACTAGTCACTTAACCTGAGATTAATTGGCAGCCCAGATCTCACACTGAAGAAAAAGCCATACTCTGTAATAAATGTTCATTAACATGAAATAAGATATGAATTATTTACAGGTTAAAGCAAGCAAAGGTATACATACAAATGCAACCAAAATCCTAAGAGTGACTGAGTTAAAGTGATCTGTCAATTCAAAGTGTCTTTTAAGGAGGACCCTGGAGGCAGCCCTGGGGATGTCTGACTTCAGTTTACAGTCTCTGGCCCTGTCACACTTCAAACAGCCAAAAAGATGGAAAATTTTCCTGTGTCTGTGTTCTACTTCTTCATTCAGTTTAAACTGAATGAAGGTGAAGCTTCATTTCACATAGCATTTCCCAGGTGTGATAAGGCCATTAACTAATACTTTTGTTGCAATGGGCCTTGATGATCCAATTGATTTTGATAGTCTTTCTGCATGGGGGAGAGGATCATGCCAAGCCTGAGTTCACAAATTCAGAGCAAACAGTTTCAAGGTTATGAAGCAAAACTTCTGTGATTCTTTATAGTGTGGAATATAGACATTACAAGTGAGATTGATTCATGCAGAAATTCACTAAATTCAGGTGAATGGTCTGGTCTCCAGCTGTCAGATTGTCAGTTCTTAGGTATTGCTTGCTTTCTGGCCTTTGACCTGTCAGCGTTACCCGAATATTACTGCTTCTTTAACAGTGGGTGAGGAGGAAACCTAACTAAGCACCACTAGTATTTTTCACTAGTATAAGGCTATGGCTATACTGGCAATTGAACAACAAAAACTACCCCTTCCCCCAAAGACAAAACTTTTGCCATGGCAAATGCCTGTGTGAACAGTGGAAACTGCTCAGTGGGTGCAGCTAAAGTAACTTATTGGCAAAAGAGATGATAAACAGAGGCTACACACTGTCTGAATTTTAGTGACACAGCTGTGTCAACACAGCTCTATTACTAAAAGCTTCATAGTGTAGACAAAGCCTAATAAACACAATGAGCAGATTCCTTGAAGTTGCTGCTTCCGAAGGCAGCCATAAGGAAGGGATGAAAGCCAACAGAGTAGCAATGTCCAGATATTTTTTGATTAAATGTTTCTTTTTTCCTATTGGAAAATGACAGTTCATCAAAGTTGACACTGTTTATGAGGAAAGTGTTAGTGTCTGCAGCAGCAGAAAAGCGAGAGGAGAGAATTTTTATTTAGTTTTTTTTGGGGTGGTGGGGGGTGGGGGGTGGCAAGCAGAATCTATTGATAGTGTGACATATTTATTAGAGAGAATTAATACATGTTGCTGGAAATTAACAATATTAATCGTTTTGAAGGTCATGACTTTTCTGGGAGATCAGTGAAGAATGAAAATGTTTGCACACACTGTATTAAGGAGAGAGGGGGCGGGAGTTCCAGCCCCAGTGCAAGGAGATAAAGTGATGGAGAGAGCGACATATTCAGCAAGTTGTAACTAAAAAGATCTCCCCTTAATACAGTGTGTGCAAACATTTTCATGCTGATCATCTCTTTGGGAATATAAAAACAATATTGAACCCCCTGTCCTTGCTCCATATTTTATTTGCTCTTCCCCCAGACTCTACTTTGGAAAAAGATGGTGTAGATCTTCATAAACCACTTCCTTTCTTAAATTTAGATCTCTTCATATTCAATTAAAGAGTTAACAATGCTGACATTTTGAGTATCTTCATGGGCATCTCTGTTAATACCATTTGAAAAGAGCAGGGTGATTTATACCTCAGAAGTGTTGTTCCAAGGTCTCTGCAAACTCAGGTAGACACTTCTGTTTTGTTAAATTTCAAAATGTGAATTGAATGTTTCCTTGCATCTCTAAGAGTTTGGCACTGTGACGGACTAGGCCAGGTCTGGGCACCCCTGAGGGCATCCGCTCAGGGCAAATTGCTCAAAACCAGGGCTGCTTAGAGCCCCAGACTGGAAACCAAATAGGTCACAAACCAGTCATACAGAGTGCTTCAGCTGCCAATCCGGCCAGCAGGAAGCCGCATGATCAAAACCCCTCAGATGCCTCAGCTTCCCCTGTACCCCAATCAGCCCTGGGCCTTACACACAGGTGAGGGGTTATAGAACCCAATCTCACCTACCCCAAACAGATTCTCTGGGTCCCAAGGAACCAGCCACAGATTCCCGGTCAATTTACACTTTAGATTTTACCCACAAGCTCACGCTGGGCTAATCCTTTAAAATCTAAAGGTTTATTAATAAAAGAAAGAAAAGGTTGAGAGTAAGGTTGTTAAGGAGAATACATTACATGCACCAGTCACCAAGTTCTTGATGCAGGCTCTCAGCAGAGATTTTACAAACTGCTATCTTAAAAGTCTCTGGTGTACATCCTATGTCAGTTGGGTCAACAATCCTTCCTGGCTCTCTGTTCCTCACAAGGCTCCATCTAGGATCAGTAGCAGAATTGAAGACAAGATGGGGTCTGCCTCATGGAACACTATATCCATTCCTGGTACCTTCCAAGCAGGAATGGGTCACATGGTCAAGTGACCTATCCCTGTGTCCCGTGTCAGCAGCCATTAAATACTGACTGGTTTGCAGGTTTCCAGATCCATTCCTCAGGTGTGTATTGGGCACCTTAAGAGCCATTGTCCTTTGGGCCCTGCTAATTAGCACAGTCATTCACTGGACATGCCTTCCTCATGACAGGCAGTCCATGCTCTTTGCTCTGTCTCAGGCAGAGAACATTCACAACACCAGCACAGAGTTCATATTCATAAATCCACATACAGACATCATACAAGTACATGAGTACCATACATAGAATCAGTATAACATGAGCTTTCATTTGACACCTCACATGGCCCCTTTTGTACAGACTTTGGGGCTAACACTCTTCTCCCCCCCCCCCGCCTCCCCACATGGGTGCAGCAGTGATCTGACTGCTCCTCTTAAAATCCAATAATGTGACAGGCACCAAAGATATTTCTACATTAGAAAAGCAGCAACTGCAGCTTTGTAGCATAGGCACCTGCTGCAATGATGGAAGAGGCTCTTCCATTGCTGTGGCAAATCCATTTATCTTGTGCAAGAAGCCTGCAGAGTAGACGCAGCCTAAGAACTGTTTTGCGGAAGAGTTCTTGTGCAAAAGGTCTTCCACTGCAGTGTGGATGCTCTCTTGCGCAAGAAAGCTCTGGTGGCCATTTTAGCCACAGGAGTTTCTTGCGTGAGAAATTCATGTTGCCTCTCTACACTGCCTTCTTGTGGAAGAGCTCTTGTGCAAGAGGGCTTATTCCTCGTGGGGAGAGGAATAACCCTTCCAGAAGAAGCCCTGTTTTCTGACGCTGTACTGTAAATTTACTTGCACAAGAACATGCATGCAGTGTTGATGCTCTGCAAGTTTTTGCACAAGAACAGACGGTCTTGCGCAAAAAGCCTGTAGTGTAGATGCAGCCTGAGGGTGCATCCAGACTACAGGGTTTTTCCATTTCTCTTAGGGTGCATCTAGACTACGGCCATTTTTCTGAAAATACTTCACCTACATACACACTGCAATCGCATTCTTTCAAAAGAAAATTGAAAAAATGCAGGGGGTTTTCCGACATTGGTAAACCTTATTCTACAAGGAAGAATGCCTTTTCTGAAAGAGCACTTTCGGAAAAAGGCATCTGTGAATGCGGAAGAGGTAGTTCTTTTGAAAAAAGAGGCCTCCAGGAAAAAGCACAGGTGCCCTGGTGGACACTCTGTCCACAGTTATCACAGCTCTATAGTTCCTATCTCCAGCCAGCTCTTAAAGTTGCAGAGACCCAGGGCAAGCTTTGAGGCAGAAAGCTGGCCTCAGATCAGCATCCTGACCATGTGGCTCTCCCTGCCACACAAAGGAGGAGCCATGTCAGTCACAAGCCCCCCAAGACCCTCCTGGCCCTTCCAGGGAGCAGCCCTAGGGGTCCCAGGACCCACCCAAGGGGCAACCAAATGGTGGGCACCATCCTGATTGGGGGCTGAGATACTGGCCCTCCGGGAGCTGTGGGGTGAGGAGAAGTCCCTCCAGGAAATTCCAGTTGTGCCATAGAAATGCGGACATTTATGGCTGGATGGCTGAGGCTCTCATTCAGAGAGGACACTACCCCCAACTCTTGACCAAGGGTATGTCTACACTACCCTCCTAATTCAAAATAGGAGGGTAATGTAGGCATACTGCAATTGCAAATGAAGCCCGGGATTTGAATTTCCCGGGCTTCATTTGCATAAGCGGGGCGCCGCCATTTTTAAACCCCCGCTCGTTCGAACCCCGTGCCGCGCGGCTACACGGGGCACGAACTAGGTAGTTCGAACAAGGCTTCTTAGATCAAACTACCGTTACTCCTCATTCCACGAGGAGTAACGGTAGTTCGAACTAGGAAGCCTAGTTCGAACTACCTAGTTTGTGCCCCGTGTAGCCGCGCGGCACGGGGTTCGAACGAGCGGGGATTTAAAAATGGCGGCGCCCCGCTTATGCAAATGAAGCCCGGGAAATTCAAATCCCGGGCTTCATTTGCAATTGCGGTATGCCTACATTACCCTCCTATTTCGAATTAGGAGGGTAGTGTAGACATACCCCAAGTGAGGAGCAAGGTCAAGGAGCTGCAGCAAGCCTACGCACGGGACAGGGAATGCAGCTCCTGCTCCAGGGCAGGACTCCGCTCCTGCCCCTTTACAAAGAGCTTCTCCAGATTTTTGGTAGTGGGCATTCCACCTCCATGTGACCCCAGTTCAGGTGCACGTTAAATTATTTCCTGCTCGGGTCCAGGTGGCCAGTGTAAGGTTTCATGAGCCACAGCATCATTCGGGAGGCTGCCTCACCCACGATGCAAATCAGCATCTGCATATCCCCAACCGCAAAGTCCTGCTGGGGGAAGAAAGTTCCAGCCTGCAGTTTGTGGTAGAGGCTAGAGTTCCTAGATATGTGGGCATCATGTGCCTGGCCCGACCACCCAACAAATATGTCCAAAAACTGTCCCTGGTGATCAACCAGAGCCTGCTGCACCATGGAGAATAACCCTTTCTGTTCATTACTGGGGTGCTTGATTGTGTGGTGAACGAATCGGGATGTGTGTCCTATTGATCACTCCTCCACAGTTCGGGTATCCAAAAGTAGCAAATCCAGCTACAATTGTGGCCAGATCTCTGAGGTAAATGACCCTGCACAGCAGTATGGAGTTGATGGCCCTCACTACCTGCAGAAGGTGACATAGAAATACACAAAACAGAATGAGAAGGGGTGCCTGAGCTCTTGGGAGGTGCCTGAGCCAGCTTCCCCGCCCCACCAAAACACTCCAGGAGCCACCCAGCAGCAGGGCTGTGTGAGGGCAGGATGGTACAACCCCTCCATCCCCCCCAGGGGATGGGTCTTGCCCCCACCTCCACTCCACTCTTCACTCCCATTCCCATTTCCTGAGGGTCCCCCTTTTCTAGCCCCCCCACAAAGAGTGTACCCTGAGAGTGCCTTATCTCCATGAGGAGAACCCCGATGGTAGACTTCCTCACGCCAAACTGGTGTCCCACTGAGTGGTAGCTGTCGGGGGGAGGTGGGGGACAAGCTTCTATATGGCAATTGCGACCCTTTTCTCCAGGGGGAGGGTGAGCCACCAGTGGGTGTTCTGTCATTGGAGGGCAGGGCCGAGCCAGGCGCACAGCTCCAAGAACGTGACCTTCCACGTGCAGAAGTTGCTGAGCCATTGCTGGTTGTCCCACAGCTCCATCATGAGGTCGTCCCATCAGTCGGAACTGTTGTCCAGCCTCCAAAATTGTGTCTCAACCATTGGGTATGGGTTATAATGGTGTTTAGGTTGGCTTAACCACATGGCATTGGATGTGAAATTTTTCATAGCCCTGGGTATTATAGTTAAGCTCTCCTAATTTCATAGTGCAGACCAGGTCTCTTATTCAAAAATGAAAGCTGATACTCTGAAGAACACTAGAGAGGTCTGCCCACAAGACAGGCATCCTGAACTTTAGGATGCACTCCTCAAATACATTGACATGTAAAAATGGTAAGTTTTAATATTGCATGCCATTCAGGAATTCTAGATATGCCTGAATATTTTTTGGTTGCTAAGCAGCATAAAAATGGTGTTACATGCCTATTCATCTCCTCACACTGATATAAATCCATTGATGTGAGTCTATGGAAAAAAACACATTTTCAAATACGATGAAATGTATTCGATTTCCTGCAATGCAGATAGATAACTCTAGTATCTCTGCTTCTGTAAGTATTGTCCAGTTGTATTAGCCAAGTGAAAATTAACTAGTCTTACACATTCATTAATATTAATCATAACCCTGTGTCCATAGGTGATATTTACAACAATTATATGATTAACTTCTCTTTCCTTCCATTTGCCTTTGGTCTCTCTGTCTTGTTCACTGAAGGTAAAAAAAAATTTACCTTAATTTGTTTTCTAGTAGTCTTGTTTAATAACCTGTTTTTTATAATTTCTAGATCCTTGAAAACAGCTGCATATGAAGATACAAAATCTTTCTGCAAAAGTAGCTCCAATATTCAAAAGAAGCCCAATATGGGGGGGTGGGGAGGAATGGGAAGAGCATAATACAAGATTGTATTAGTAGTATGTGACCATTCAATTAAATATTGAATAAAAATTGTATATACAGGATTAATCTTTAACTTCTAGCTTAATCTAATTTTTATAACAGTTTTGCATTATAATTAAATGTCAAAGATATATGAACTCACTTTATCTAAATTTAAAGATACTTATAAATATAAATATAAACTTCTAAATTAGTTCATTCTGTTGTAGGTTGATGAGTATCTTCATTCATAAATTAAATTTAGGTGATTATGAATATTTTTGTATGAAATAGCAATATTGACAATTGGCTAAATCTATAAAGAGATGTAAAAACCTAAGTCTAAAATTAAGATCCTCAATACGGCCACTGAACTTTCCACCTAATGATGTAAGCACCTAATCTTCTGATGTTGGGCATGCTAAATTGTGGTACTGCTCAAGGCCCAGGCCCTGCAAGATCTTCAAACTAGGCCTCCTCCTCCCTATCTCACTCCTGCGCTTGATCTAGTAGAAGTACACTGAGGAACTCTACCAGATTGGGTGTTGCATAAATAAAGCCAAGAATTTGGTGGTGTTGCTACCTCCATTATACCAAAACCCCAGCACTTAGAGCATTGAATTGGAGGGACTTTGTTTCAAATCCACGCTCTGCTTGTTAGGGAGCCAGAGACTTGAACAGAGGATTTCCTTCTCCTAATGACTAGGCTACTGGATATTTTGGCATGGATTTTTCTATTTCCTTTCAAAGTTGTTCCACTGCATATAAAATGCTTCATTGGAGTAGGTACAGGAGCCTTCGTCTTTCAGGTGAGTGGCCAAATCACTGGACTATAAACGTGTAGCGGGGGCAAATCACTGGAGTATACAATGTGGTGAGTTGTGTTTTGTTGTTTTTGTTTTTTCTCTTAAGACAAGAAACTGTCTTGCAAGTCTGCTTTAATTAAACCCCACAATTATTATTACAATTTGTTTGGTGACTTTAGTCAAGGCTGTATGACTACTAGGAATTGGGTTTGCATTCTGCTGAGTGCTGTAAATACACATCATACAAAAATAGTCTCTACTCAGAGCCTTCAATTTAAGTAATGAGACTATTGGTCACTTTGTCTGGTTTTATATCTTATTGTTCCTAAAATGACATGTGCATGTTCTGCTGAGTTAGTACTGAGTTAGGAAACCTTTCCATCACTTATCATTAACACTATATAAGGAATAGAAAATTTTCTAGCGAGATACTGGGCAACATTCTATACTGAGATGTCTAATGCTACTGAAAATACAGGAAGGACTCTACATTTTGCTGGATAGGGCATTTTAGTAAATTTGCTTTTTCACAGCACAAGCAGCAAGAAATGCATTGTGGTAGAGATGCATAACATAATTGTTCTTACATTTGAAAAACATCTTCCTCTTTTAAAAATTTACCACTTAGATGGAGAATAACAACAATGCTTTCCTGGAGGTTTTAGTAGCACAGTACTCTTGTAGTTTGGTGTTCGTTATTAGTAATTATGCACATCCCGCTAGCTAATGCAGCCTGTCATATCTCAATAAAATGAGCTGCATGGGATCTCATAATACGTGCCAAAAATACATGGATTATCAGTGTAATAAGCACGTTGAAGATAGCATGAAAAGCTGTGTGCATTTCAGCCTCAAGGAAATAGGTATTTTTAATCTTACAAGATTTTTTTAAAAAGGAATTTTGGTAACCAAACAGTGTTTAAACAATATGAACAGTCTTTGTTAAATTACAAACATCAGGAAATATATACATGCATGTGTGTGCGTTACACTGACATTTGAGATTTCAGTGTCACATTAACTGTATTCCTTATCTTGTCAGTTTAACTCAGACCTTTAATCTTATTTAAATGTTGCCTTTTGCATTTTAGTTTTCTGTACCTATAATCCACAATAAAATTAATAGGTGTGGAGCCACATTGTTGCTAAACAAGGAAAGAGTTTAACATCTCTATGGGAAATTATAAAACATCATAATTTCTTCTTCACTGAATAATCCTTGATTAACGATACCTCTGTGTCTGTTTAGATTAATTCTGGTATTATGGAAGGAAAACATGCTCTCTCTCTCTGATTAACTGTTTCATTTTCTAATTAGGATACTTACATCAGAGTGTCCCTTGTGTGTGTGTTTTTTTCTGTACACTGTGAAATCTAGTGATGCTTTTTGAGCCTGTCTACATGGCCAAGTAAGAATTAAACAAGGTTCGAATTAGTAATGGGCTAAAGTACTTCAAAATAATCTTAATAGCTTTTTGAATTTAAAGCAATGTAATGATGTGTATTTGGATTCCAGGTCTACAGTATGACAATATATGTGCTGCCTTTATGAATAATGATTTTTGATGTTGATATAATATGTGTGTTCAGAGTTTGCTGACCTCAGCTCAAGATAGGATAGTCTTCATTTTAGGTGGCCTCTCTCACCTTCCTTATATTGGGGATTTCAATACTGGCAAACCGGGTGAATCAACAGATAACCTTGTGTGAATGAGTTTTTATGGTCTCTAAGTCATGGCTAGGTTACTGACTTGTGTGAACTAACACAGAAAATAGGTGTCAGTCCCAAAATTTTTCTTCGTTTCATTTTCTCTATAAAATTAGCCTAATTCAGTTACATAAATCTTTCATCTGCATATCTCAGAGTGCTTTGTAAAGTTGGGTATGCCTGAGTCACTCCTTTTTACAGCTGGTATAACCATTCACCTGTGAGTCTGATCCTTCAATCAAGCAAAAGGGAATGTTCATATTGACTTCCATGAAGGCAAAAACAGAGCCATATATTTGATATATTCTTACACTTTAAGACTTTGTTGGTCTAGTGCAGTGGTGGGCAATAACCAACCCATGGGCTGTATTTACCTGTGCCTCCACAGGTATGGCTGCTTGCAGCTCCCATTGGCCATAAATTGACATTCCTGGCCAATGGGAGCTGTGGGAAGTGGTGTCCCAGTCTGTATTTACCTGTGCCTTGTCTGGGAACTGTGATCTGTGGCCACTGGGAATGGTGATCCATAGCCAATAGGAGCTTCAAGAACCTGTACCTATGGAGGCACAGATAGGGTGTGTATAAACTAAATGCCTCCGTCGACGGAGGCATGTAGATTAGACAGATCGGCAAAGGGAAATGAAGCCGCGATTTAAATAATCGCGGCTTCATTTAAATTTACATGGCTGCCGCGCTGAGCTGACAAACAGCTGATAAGCTGTTTGTCGGCTCAGCACACTAGTCTGGACGCTCCCACGCCGACCTGAAAGCCCTTTATCTACCTCCCCGTTATGCCTCGTAGGTTTACCATGGAGGTCGATAAAGGGCTTTTATGTCGGCAGGGGAGTGTGCAGACTAGCACGCTGAGCCAACAAACAGCTGATCAGCTGTTTGTCGGCTCAGCGCAGCAGCCATGTAAATTTAAATGAAGCCGTGATTATGTAAATTGCGGCTTCATTTCCCTTTTTCGAATAAACTAATCTACATGCCTCCGTCGACAGAGGCATGTAATTTAGACGTACCCGTAGGCAGGGTGGCAGCGGCTTGTTGGGGTTAATCTTGGTGAACTGCTGCCATCTTGTTGACCACCCTGCTCTAGTGGATGAATCATGGATTTAGTACAGAAGAGGGCAAGCTTTTCAGCCTGAGGACCACATCTGTGTATGGAAATTGTATAAGAAGCTATCCACTATCCAGCCTCACTACTCCCCACCCCCTTACCAACCTTGGCCTCCCCATCCACTATCAAAACCTCCATTCTCCCCACCACCTAACTGCCCTCCTGAGCATCTGGACTGGTGGCACAGTGACCATGTCACCCTGGGAAGCTGAGGTTGAGGGGGAAGCAGGGCAGAAAGGAAGAGCTGGGCCTTTTCAGGCAGCTGGTTCACTGGCTGCCCCTGTTCTCCATGCTGCCTGGGAGTTGTTCTGGCTCTTCCCAAAAAGACTGTCCTGAACCATTCCCTGGCAAGATCTCAAGGGCCAGACTAAAGGATCTAATAGACCAGATACAGCCTTCAGGCTGTAGTTTGCTTTCCTCTCTCCTCACACATTAGAAGTGCTGCTCTGTCCTCAGTTCTTTTTTAAATGCGGTATCTGAGATGAAGGATGTTGCTGCAGTTATGGCATTCACCTGGGATCTGGGAGACCCATTTCCAATTCCGTGCTCTACTACAGACTTCTTTTGTGGGTTTGGACAAGTTACATAGCCTCTTTGTGCCTCCGTTTCACATCTTGAAAATGGCAACAATAGCAGGGATATTGTGAGGATAAATACAATAAGGATTTAAAAATACTTAGATAACCAATGGGGGCCATACAATTACCTAAAATGACCTTGAACCCAGACTCTCAAGACCTTAATAACTCTATTCTAAGCTGTAATTAGACTAGAGAAAGGTAAAATCTGTTCTTTATTTATTTTTCTTAAAAACCAGAAGGCCAAATTCTCTCTCTTCTCTGACCAGTTGCAACCCTTGACATTTCAAACACATCGAATATTTTATAATTCCATCCTTTGACTGTGTTTTGATTAGACATTATTCAAAGCAGCAAATCCAGAAGTAAAATACATCTTTTATTTTAGGATTGACTTGCCATGCCACACTTTGTTTTTCAAGCTATTTTAAGTCTTATAAATAACCAAACTCAGCGATACATTCCACAAAATATACATCCAAAGCACTGTACACTGTCAATTTCTAATTACATCCCTTCATTATTTGTTGTGGGTCTTTGTTTATAATTTCTGGGGATACTTTAAGGCAAAAGGTGGGGGCTGCACACAAGACAGAAACAAAACAAAACAAAAACAAAAACTCCACCCTCATGGACATGGACCCCTGACTGACATATTCCCCTCACACAACAGAAGCCTTGAGGGCTCAGAGTAGTAGATTTTGTGTGATCTGACTCAGTGGACAAAATGGGAGGGAGGGTTTGGGGCTTGAGTACCAGTGTGGCCAAATCCAAGCCAGCCAGAGGCCTCATCCGGCCCCTGGGCTTTAGGTTCCCCATCCCTGTTTTAAAGGTAAGCAGCATTTTATATAGTATCTTTATAAATATAGTGTATACACACATTTTTGGGTGCTGTCTCTTTGTGAGATGTACTAAATTATGTGATGAAGTGGGTTCTACTCACAAAAGCTCATAACTATCTCTCTCTCTCTCTCTCACTTGACTCTAAGGTGCCACAGGACCACTCAGACTACTCATTTTTCAATATTGCAGTTGACTCTGAGGTCTGAACAATGTTGATAGAATGATTAAGGACTATGAAGGTATTGCCTATTTGTTTTATTAGATTTGATGAAATGTGAACCTGCAAATAACCCTCAAGGTTCAGCTCATATGCATGTAATTACCTGGGACCTGATCCAAAGCCAATTAATGATGCCCATGGATGATCTTCCTTCATATTCGATGGGTTTTGGACAAGGCCCTGAGAGAATCTAGAGACAAATGTATTGGCATAACAGTCCTAAAGTTAAAGGATGGACTCACAAGAACATCTAGTCTAACAGGCTAGCAAAACTACCCAACACCTGCTAAGTTTATTTAAAAAAACCTATTAAACCGTTATTACCTGACAGACAAGCCCTAAAGTAAATAAATATGCTGCACAAATGTGCTATATATTTATAGGTGCCATCCACTGAACAAAAAGGGTCTACGTTAGTATGCAAGAGAGCAGAGTGCTTAAAAACTGTATTTATATTTATTATTGCCAGCAAAGGTACTGCTTGTATGCAGCCACAGGCAGAGGCATGATAAAGCCAACTTCAGTACTTGTAAGATAAGAGAATCTCAGTCCTAAATCCTTCCAATAAGCTAATTTTAAAAGTCAGAGGAAGGAAGAAGGAGGGCAGACTAGATTCCAGATTCGTACAGGCAAGTAAATACCAGGAGTGAGCAAAGCCATGGGAAAATAATTCCAATCAGATGGTTTTAATGAGATAAACCAGACAGATATGATCAAAAACTGTTTGGGCTTTCGGTAAAGAAAAGTGGAAAGGTAATAGGAACATCCCATTTAAAACATTTAGCATGACAATGGAGAGAGCTAATACATACAGAGGTAGCAATGTATCTGGGGTTCAGGGAATGCAACATTGGTTTGCACCTTTCACTTCAATAGTTGAACAAAGTGGTAGTTATACCTAATCTTGAAAAACGCAGCCCTCAATCAGAGCAGGTTGCTGAGGGTTCAGCATGCTTTGTGATATGACAGCTTTCTTTTCTGAGCCATGGATGTGATAATTTGGATCTGCAATGAAACCGGGAGATCTTATACTAAGAGTTCAGGAGTTTATTTTACTGACAGAAGCACAAGATGATGTGTGATAGTAAATTAAATTGTTTCTGTGGGGAGAGAATTTTATATTGAGGGACCACCCTGGAGCGTCAGATTGTGATCTTTGCTGTGCACTCAGAGTAGAGGGGGTGCAAAGATCTCAAACCTTCCCTAAGCTTGCTACTTATATTGCAAGTACTTTTAGAAGGAAAAGTACAGTTTTCTTCATTCCTACTCCTGTGTAAGGGGTCAGACAGTAGACCAAATCTTTCCTCCATTTCCCACTTGGGACCAGAAACAGAAATAAGCTTGTACCAGGAAAAGACAAGGGAGAAACAAGCTCCAAATTTGACTGAGTCCCACTCTGCTCCTTCAGGACTGCAACTATATGATACCCCTTTCTATGAGCAGAATGTAGTGGAAAACTAGCAATTAAGGTGTGCATGTTTTTTTTTAATTTAAAGCTCTTGTTTGTAAAGTTCTTTAAATAAATGTTTCTCAACCTTTTTTTTATAAAGTACCTCTTTTTTAAAAAAAAAAAAGTATCCCCGGTATCTACAGTTTTCAGACACGCAATTTTTTTTCTACCATTACAACACATTTGTTTAAACAACTTAATTGTAGCTGGTCAGGCAATGAAATTTTTGGGTGTAAAAAGTACAAAAACAATAAAGCGCAGTAAAACTTAAAACAAAAATTCAGTTTTCTCCAAATCTCAGTTGTGTTTACGTACCCTCCAAGACTTCTCTCGAATACCCCAAGGGCACACAAACCAATGGTTGAGAAAAACTGCTTTAAATAATACTTGCTAGTTTTTCAGTTCACTGTTCTTGTGCATTGTGGTGTCTGTGCACTTAGAGGGAAAGAAAAAAAGAGAGAAAAGACAGATTTGAAGTCAAGTTGGTATCTGTTTTATAGATATATTTGCTGACTTTCTTAAATCATCCAAGACTAGAAGTTCCATAGCTCACAATGTCTGAAAGAACAGATGGGTAGATATAAAAGTTATCTGTACACAGCTCCCTGTGAGTGTTGGTACCAAGTGAATAACAGGACGTTTATGGAGGTGATGGTCAGTGTTCCCTCTAAAATATTCCATCTATGGGCAGAGTGAGTTTTGTCTTCTATACCAATATTGAGGTCATGTGCACTTGTTCAGCTGTGTTCCACTGTGGCACCCAAATTACTAACAAATATCTATCTCTCTAATCATATAAAGAATACTAAAACAAGGGATAATTAACAAAATGCATGATTTTACATGATGCCAAATAAAAAGAAATTTAATACCGCAAAATTTTCATTTGCCAACTTCCTGTTTATAGTCCTCTCCCAGCCCTCACACAGCTGGACAAGATAGATGATCTGCCTTACAGTCCTATGATTCTGAGATTACTGTCAGAATACAAAAAAAAACAAAAGGATATTGGAGGGTTTTCTAGCAATATCAGCAATATTTGAACTACAGCATCTCAACTTTTATTAGGATATCAAGGCATGACCACAGTGCATCAATGCAGAAATGCTAAAAGAGTGAAAGATGCATCTAAGCCCCCTTTGTGTCTTCTGTATTTTTCACCTTGCCAGAAGTGAATCCAGCCGCTGTTGAATGTTTGATTGGCCTCAAGGCTTCTCTAAGGCTGTGTCTAGACTACATGGCTCCATCGATGGAGCCATGTAGATTAGACAGATAGGCAAAGGCAAATGAAGCCGTGATTTAAATGATCGCGGTTTCATTTAAATTTACATGGTTGCCGCGCTGAACTGACAAACAGCTGATCAGCTGTTTGTCGGCTCAGAGCAGCAGCCATCATTTAAATCGCGGCTTCATTTGCCTTTGCCAAAAAAACAAATCTACATGGCTCCGTCGACGGAGCCATGTAGTTTAGACATACCCTAAGTCTGCACTGCCCATACTTCTATAGAAGTCATAGGAGGCCAAGAATAAGCACAGTGTAGCACTGCTCTAGTTTTCCTCCAGAATGCTCCTGTCTCAAGAGCATTGGGGGAGGCACTGCAGAGTCTTTTCATTGGCTCTAAGCAAGACAGGGAGGTCCTACTTCCCCCAAGTAGGGAAGTGAGACCGCTGCCTTTAGGGTACCTTTGTGCCACTGGATTGCAAAATGGCCACACTTCATAATGCTGCACAAATAGCATGGGCACAACCAGGCAGAATCTGGGGCAGGGGGCTGGTGAGAGCCTGTGGCATGCCGCTGCAGGAGTCGACATTGCCCCCTCCCTCTGGATGGGTCCCTGCTCTGGGTACCCCCCCAGTGTCTGAGAAATGTTGTTGCTGTCTGCACAGGTTGGCAGAGCAGCAGCAGGAAAGAAGCAGTAGGCATCCTTGTGCAGGCTGCAGCAGGCCCAGGTTCTGGGGCAGTGAGCTTGCAGTGACCCCCAGAGCACTGAGCAGCACTGTGATGCACCTTCCCCTTGGGTAGGCTCCCCATCCCCAAGGCAGCCGGGAATGGCTACTTACTTGAGGGCTGAAGTGAAGATCTAATGTCTCCATGCCTGTTCCCTTTCCTGCACCTTTCTGCTGGCGATGCTGGCAGAAGAACCGCAATCTGATTCACCATCGCAGCAGCTCCCTGGCACTCCCATGCTGCACCCCAGCGCTGGCCCCCTGAGTAGGCTCATCACAGCATGGGCTCCAGCTCTGGCAGTCACCTCATGGTTTGCTCCAGGAGCAGCCACCATGTAGCCCTAGCCCCAGTTCCAGCCCTTCCCCAGGACTGAAGCTGGGGGCAGGGCTGCATGGTGACTTCCCAGCTGCTCCTGGGTGGTAGCCCTGACCATGGCCACTGGAAAAGCCACAGCCTGCCATGCAGTTCTGGTCACCAGAGCATCCCTTGCCTGCCACTTTCTGCAGAGTCAGGGACAGCAAAGAGCTGCCTGTCTGAGCCCTCAATTGCCCACCACCACCAGAGTAGAACAGCAGCTCACCTTCCCCGGGACACTGCTGTGCTGCGCTGCTCTGCTTAGGAGGTGGGCAGGATTGAAATTTCCTCTGCACACCCATGCAAGCAGGCACCTTACAGGAAACTTTGGTGATGGTCCACAGTGCCCCTGTGGTTTTTGTGGACTGCCTAGTGAATGTCTGGATTTTTAGTGCTTCAGAGGGGTAGCCAAGTTAGTCTGTGACAGGATAAACTTAAAAAGCAACAAATGGTCTGGTAGCACTTCACAGACTAACAAAACATGTAGATGGTATTGTGAGCTTTCATAAGCACAGCCCACTTCTTCCAATGACCAGAGTTTTACTGTCTGTGTTCGCTTCCTTGACCTCAGATGCATCAAACTCCTCTTTCTTAGGCTAACATAACTTTGACTCCAACTCAGAGTTAATTGCATATTTTCTTACTCTCCTGAAGGTTTAATCAGGTGCAGGCAAAATGCAATCAGTGGTTTTTCTCATTGTGTATGGTATTACTGGGGAAGATGACTTATATGCCTCCCGTATTTTGCTACTTTTTTCCTCAGACAAAGCTCTGTTGACTTCATGAGGAGTACATGATGTGGGACCTTTTATGGCTTGCACACTTCTTAGTTCAGTAATAAAATGTTTGGCTGAACTTTCTCCTTTGAAACGTAGTCTGTCTTCCCTCTACTGATTGCATTTCTGGCTGAAAAAAAGCCGCTGTGGTATTGTTCCTCTTGGCAAATTAAGGAATAGTGGTACCATTCATTACTTTAACCTTGTGTGTAAGACTCTTAAAACTGTAGCATGAATTTATTTTCCACTTTATCAGTTCATGTGCCGTTGGGATTAACATTGTGCATTAAAAATGAAAACAGGCCATCTTTTTTCCCCCAAGCATAACTTTAAATAAAGAAAAGATTTGCATAAAAGACCTAGATGAAGATGAGCTATATAGAGTGAACTCTATTAAACTTTACTCCAAATTACCTTTGCACAATATTTAAAAAAATCAATAAAAAGCTGAGTGAAATAATATGCCACCTACTCTAGCTGGAAGGGGATTATAAAATACCTGCCATTAGGATTTAGTTGTGTAGATGACTCTTTATATTTTTAATAATGTTGATAATTATTTTTGACCAAAGGATTTTTATGGTTATTCTGATAGGTATCATTTTTTTTACTAGTGCATGTAAACTATACGGGCAAAACTCAGCAGCTAAGTGCAAATCTGCATATTATTTATCCAAATCCAGCATTACTGCTGGCAGACTGACAGTGTGCTGTCCCCGTTCTTCTTATTCCCATCAGAAGTAATGTGTATAAAGTATTACAGTTGCTCTGGATTTGGAGGCCTCTTGACTCAAGGCTTCATTTGCAAAAGGACATGTGGAGGTTAAACCCATAGGCTGGGGATAGGTAGGAGAATGGCACCACCTTTCACCTACCTCAATAGAACGGTTGACTTGTTCATAGGGGAAGCAAACTTCAGTTAAGTGACACCCCCCCTCCCCATCCTGTAAGTCCTAAGCTTGCAAGTGTGAAGACTTCTGGCTAGGGAGCTTTATCACTCACTGTAACTGCTAAGATGATGCCTAAGGAGAACATCAGAGACTCAGGTAACTAAGGACCCAAGTGCTGCACTCCCATTGCGTTGCCTTTGAAAATGTCTCCCGCTGCTAATCTACATGTGTTCATACATTGGAAGGAGCAAAAACATCCACAAAGTTGCCTTGCTGTCCTCCAAATCACTCCTTAAAACTCTTTTTCCATAATACCTTAAAAAACACTCGATAATGGCTATATTGCCAGTCCGTAGAGACCACAGCCCATCTTGCTGGCCAGTATTGACTACTTCTGTGTCCTGCAACTCCCCATCTGTCTGTGTCAACATGGAGTCTTTTAGTTGTAAGCTTTCTAGGGCAAAGGTCATATTTCATTCTGTCGTTGTATAGCAGCTGGACCAGGTTGTAGAAAAGCCCCCTACATGCTATGATAATACAATGGAAGCAATCAAACAAAATGGACCATTCAGATAGACAAACATTTAAATAATTTGCAACCATTGGGGGGGCTAACAATTGACAAGTCCCTGGGAAAGGGGGGAAGTGCTCAGGTCCGTGCTCCCAAATGGGGTGGGGCCTCAGGTGGAAGGGGCAGGGTTGGGGGCAGCCAGCCTTCAGTGCCACCTGGACCACACTATGTCTTCCCCAACCATCCCTTAGCTCTTCTCAGGCATCCAGGGGCAATTCAAAGAGTCCGGGGTTCCACAATAGCAATGCCCAATTTGGGACCCTGGGCCAATTTGAATCACCAGGCCCTGGGGCAGTTGCTCCTTTTGTCCTCCTGTTGACAGGTCTGAACAAAACAAAAGTAATTTCTGTTACCATAAGTAAGCAAGAACCCTGAAATATGTCCCTAAATTGTCAGCCAATTGGACTTACAGTGGATTAATCTAGTTGTCTGAGTCATAGCTCAGAACCTGAATACAATCCACACTCCTATCATGAGCCTGAGCTATGAATTATAGCTCCTATAGCACTGGAAAGTTATATGAGAAGAATAATCTTCTCTGAGTTCTTCAAATTTCTATTACAAGCTTACCAAGGTGCTTAGGATGGAGTTGGAGGTGAGGTGACCTTTCTTGTGGATTGCCATCACATATGCTATTATATTTTAAAACAGGAGTGGTATAGACAAAGGATGTTTTGCAGTGTGAAAGTCAAGGCTCTGGCGTCAAGTCCACAGAGCATATTTAATACTGAATTCAGCTGTTAACTGTGTTGTCACGTTTTCTAATTTGGTAATGTGGGAACACAAGCCTTTATAAGTTAAAAATGACCTAGAACCTGTTCTCATTTATACCACCATAAGTATATGGAATTCAGTGGATTTGGGGTGGGATCTATGAAGGGACTTAGTCATTGTGAAGCTGTTTCATGGTGTTTATCTTTTAGGCACCTAGAAAAATCATAGTCCACAGAGCTGACTTGATTGCCCAGGCTCCATGTAAAATACTTTGGGGGGAGAGAGGAGCCTGACAATGTGATCCACAGTGGCCAATATTGTAGGCAAGGGGATGCTGACAAGAACAGTGTATATTGAGTCCTGCTTCTGTCTTGGAGATAGGTACCTACATCGAGGCTGCTGGGAGGAACCTCTGTCAGTTTTAGGACCTACGAATGGGAATCCTGGAGTTACATGGTTTAAGCCACTTTTTGAGGAAATGAATTAAAGGTGGTCATCAGATGTTGGCTCTTTCGCCATGCCTCATGGCTCTAGCCAGATAGCCCATAGAGCAGGCTTCAATTAAACTGCTCAGTAATCACAAACATGTTAGTATTGAGGGCATTTGGTCAGGTTTATAGTTGATGTAGCATGGTTTCATTGCCCTATATATGCTACAAGTACACTTAATACATGTATGCCTATGACAATGGACACAGTTCACTGTGCGGTGGGAGTTGTTACTGTCCCCTAGTCTGGCCAAATATACTTCCTCTGGCATAAATCTTTATTCAGATAAGTTATATATTGCCCCTCTTATGTAGTTACTGTCCCCTGACAGGGTTTATTCCCATCTATTGTTTTGTATATGTTGGTTTGATCAAAACATCTCTCTCTATCACACTGTCCTCCTGACATAAAGATAGACACACTAGTTATTCAGATAGTTTTTCAAATTATGGAGCTGGCATTTTGACACAAAACAATTGAGGAGTTTGAAATTCATGCTGTGATTTCTCTATTTTTGGACACAAGTAAAAATTATGAGATATCAAACTTGAAGTTAAAACTAATGTATATTGTCCTGTAAAGATTCATCAATACAGCATTCCAGAAGTTCTATAGATACTGATTGCAGCGTTATGTATGATTTTGCTAGTTCATGTCTATATGTGCACTATTTTCTAGGCAGAACTGGTATCTGTCACGGGGTGACTCCCAGAGTGCTAACATGTCAATTGCCACTCACCTTCCTGCTCTCTTGAGCTTCTCACCACCTGGTCCTGCTGGGCCAGCTCCACTGGTCTTCCCCAGCCAAGGCCCTGAGTTGAGATTCCTGCCCCCAAGAAGAATACAGACATTGAACCTCTTCAGGTCCAAGTGGAGTGCAGTTTGGGGCCCAGCTTCCTATGATACCACTGCTTAAATGGGATCAAACACCAAAGGTAAGTCCCCTTTAGCAATGAAAGGGGGGAATGTACACACTGGTTGGCCCCGCAGGAAACAATTATTTACACAGGGCTTGATAGAAAATAAGTGATTTTATTAAGTACAAGCAGCAGGATTTAAGTGATAATAAGTGAGAACAGGCAGAGCAAAGTAGGTTACAAATCAAAATAAACAAAAACACGTATTAGCAGGGCTCGATGATCGCGGCGAAAACCACTCGCCAGTCCTGAACTGCACATGCATGAACCGCTGGTGAACGGGGCGACCGGATGAAATCTGCTCGCTACAGGCGAGTACATAAACAGATTTGTCGAGCCCTGCTTATTAGTAATTCTATCCTGAAACTTCAGTACAGACTCTTTCAAACTCACCCTAAAGCCTCTTTTCCAGCTGCCCTTCCAAACCACGTCTGTCTCCCCACCCTAGTTTTTTTTTCTCCTTCCTTCCAGTGCAGCCCAGCCAAAAGACCCAGGTCCCTGCTTTGCTATCCTTTTTTAAAGAATTGAAGCCACGCCCTACAAACCGCTGCTCAGATTTAAGGACAAAAGAGGTTGTTTAACAGTTTCTCATCACATATTTAAATCCTCATTCACACATTTAAAACCCACAAAGTATTCCCCACTCCATAGGTCTAATTTTACACACAGAAAGGATATACATCAAAGTAAGATAAATAGAGCCAGCGGATCATGACATGAAGATTCATAGGGGTAGCCAAGTTACTCTAACAGGAAAAACTTAAAAAACAACAAATAATCTGGTAGCACTTTAAAGACCAACAAAACATGTAGATGGTACCCTGAATTTTCATAGGCACAAGGTGCTACTAGACTATTTGACATGAAGATTGATAGGTTACATGAAATAATTTGCTCAAAGCACCTTTGAGCTATGTGTATTTATGTCCAGGACTTGACAAACGGCGGCAAAATCTGCTCACCAGCCCCGCACTGCTCATGAGCAAGACCCACATTGCGCATGCGCGCGCCACCGGTGAACAGGGCGACCGGCTAAAATCTACTCACCACAGGCAAGTAGATTCAATGATTTGTTGAGCCCTGTTCATGTCCATAAATCCATTTCATAAAGCATGGGAGAGGAGTCCATCACAGTGTCATTCTATAATTTTTAAAAAGATGCAATTCTGATGCCAAATTTGTTCAACATAATACTTCTCTACTTTTAAACTGTAAGTGATTATATTTTTTCTATATAGTAATTTATATGATGCATATTACTCTTTTAATTTAAATTAACAATAAATGCCAAATCCTAGGAAAGTAGTGCATTAGTGCCATATTTAGTATATATGCATTGTGTTAGGAGCAGTGTAGGAATTCTCCCTGTTTATGTACATTCTCCATCAGCTATATTGAAGTAAAATTTATTAAGCTGGAAAATTTTGGCATAGATTAAAATACTTATGATAAAAAAGAAAGAGAAATCTGTAAGTAAAACTGTAAAAAAATAAATTTCATACATACCTTGTACTGGAAACAATATTAAGATATATAATTGTGGAAAAATGTAGGCCACTACGCTTTTTCACTCTTGAGGCAGAGAAATTTAGAGAAATGTCACAAAACCAATTCAGAATTTCAAACACAGGTTATTTTAGAATATTTCTAATTGCGAGGAAATTCAGTACATTTCCAGTTTTTAATTTAAATCTCAATTTGAACTCGTTAGTAAAAGGGTGGACATGTGAAGTAGAACTTTAAAGTTGAGTACAGCAGCTCTCTCTTTCTCTCAACTACCTTGCATATTAGTTTATTTACACATGTGAAATGGAATGTGTGATGATGTATCATTTTGATCTGGTAATATTTTACACTGACTTTACAAGAATGTAAAAGATGGCACAAGATGAAAGGTAATGGATAATTGTTGGAAAGTATCATATATGCATGTAATATATTTGTGTATATTGTACACACAAAGAGACTTTGCTAATCTGTTTACAGAGTAATAGTAAATCTATTTAATATTCCTCTGGTGTGATTTGATATAAGTGGTTAAATGAATAGGAAACTACAGGAAAATAATATTGAAATTGTGGATCTCTCCATTACCATTCAATGATTCTGCTGAATGGGTCAATGTTATTTTTCAGGAGAATAGAAACAAGAGTACAATGTATCATATACTGAAGATAAAACTATGAATATAGAGAGCAAAGGGATAAATCCTCTCTATACTGCTAGGAAGGAATAATGGAGGCTCTCCAAGAAATATTTTGAAAGTTACTAAAGCATACATCAGGCCATGGTTAGAATATTCAACACTGATGCCAAAAGAAAAATCTTCAATATAGGGGAGCAGCAGTGATTTCATTATTTAGTGAACAACAAAAAACTGAAACAAAGAAAAGCCATTTAACACATGCACAAGGATTGTAGAGAGACATCTGGGTTATATTTGGGTATGTAATCGAATCTGAATTTCAAATATAAACAAAGATATTCCTTCTCTACTGTTCATAAGATACCAACTAAATTTGATTAAACTATTCAGTCTGAACAATTTACTGGATGAATATAGCGTCCCCACCCCACGATAACAGTTCTTGTAGATGTCTGTGTTAATCAAAATTATTTGAACACATTGTATGAACAAATTTCTTTGTATTCCTGGATCTTGTTCTCTATGGACACTTTACTTTGAATATTCTGTATTCATTGTTTGAGATGTGTGATTGGCTACTTGATTCATATGATGCTGATTCTCTTTCCTGGTTGTAAGAGCTAATGATCAATTAAAAGGATGTCCTCTGCAATTTATTTGGCTCTTAAGTTTTCTTTTGAGGCACCTAATGTGAATTACTGGAGTAAATATTAAGGTATATTTTTCTTCCATTTTTAGAAAGTACAGCACCCATTGGTGATAGTGGGAAATGCTTTTGTGGAATTTTGACTTGCTATAACCCTCTGTTTGTTTGTTTATTTATTTGTGGTATTATGCATAAGACAGAATGAGAATGTTTAACTGTTACTGCTACAACTGAAGCTAGCATTGGCCACTTGAATTGAAAGCCAGCAGAGCTGAATTTTAGCCACACTTCAACCACTGATATTCTTAGGGACCTTGGGCAAGACAGTTAACCTCCCCATGCTTTTGTTTCTCCCTGTTCCATTTGTGCTTTAAGCTCTCCAGGCTAGGGATTGTCTTTTACTATGTGTTTGTACAGTGCCTAACACAATGGGACTGATCTTGGTTGGGGCCTTTAGGGGCTACAGTATTACAAATAGCAAATAATACTTAATGTGAGTGGGGAATATAACTTTCTAAGGGTGGCTTAAATGCTTTTCCTACATAATATTATTCATTGTTAGAAAGGGTTTGATAAGCCAAACAATGTTTGTACTATCACATTTGTGGTGGGAGTGGATGGTGTAGTTTGGGTTAAGAAAGAACTTGACCCACAAACAGTCTTTTACTATTATGAATATTGAAATCAGAGAGGGAAAAAATAAAATTAACTGAAACCACAGAGTTCAAGGCTAATATCTGGTAATGTCACCCATAGCAATTGTATGAGGAAGACCTATATCTGGCTGGAAAAAGATATACAGAATTACTAGACCTAATGTTCGAGAAAAGTAGTTCATCCAGTTAGGTTAAACACTGGGCTATGTCTACTCTATGGGGGTTTTCCAGGATACCAGAAATCCGCTGTGTCCAGGGAATATGTCTACTCTTCCGCTTTTTTGTGTGTGGAAGAGTCGATGTGCTTTTTTGGAAGCCCCGTCTTCCTCTTTCCATGAGGAGGCTTTTCTGATATGTGGCCCAGTTTAGAACTGCAGAGCACAATTTGCTTACTTTTTTGCTGATAGATCCCTGTAGTGTAGACATAGCCTGGCTTCTCTAAGTATTAGCCAAAAACACTATTGAGATGACAGCAGTCAAACACTAAGACTAATATTCCTCAGCAGAATCACTTTCCCCGATTCCTGAGGTAACCCCTCTGATGTTTCTTTCAGATTTTAGCCCTTCAATTGCCTCTTAAAAACTATCTTCTCCTAACGTACATTGCTGTGCTAAATACTCTTCTTTCATAGTATCCATGCAACAAAGAGCATCGGTTACTTTAATGAAACTTCAAGGATATAACTCAGAAGAGAATTTGACTCACTGAGTGCAATACCAGGAGTCTAACTCTACACATAGCACAAATGTAATACACCAGTGACTGTATCTGGATAAAAAATAGGACTATGTAGCACTTTAAAGACTAACAAGATGTTTTATTAGGTGATGAGCATTCATGGGCCAGACCCACTTCCTCGGATCAAATAGTGGAAGAAAATTGTCACAACCATATATACCAAAGGATACAATTAAAAAAAATGAACACATATGAAAAGGACAAATCAAATTTAAGAACAGAAGGGGGATGAGGGAGGGGGAAAGGTAAATGTCTGTGAGCTAATGATATTAGAGGTGATAATTGGGGAAGCTATCTTTGTAATGGGCAAGATAATTGATGTCTTTGTTTAAGCTTAGGTGTAAAGTGTCGAATTTAAGCATGAATGACAGTTCAGAGGATTCTCTTTCAAGTGTAGTCTTAAAAGGTCTTTGAAGCAGGATGCAGGTAATCAAGTCGTTGAGACAATGTCCTTTCTGGTTGAAATGGCAAGAAACTGTTTTTTCTTTGTGATCCTGTCTAATATCTGTTTTGTGGGCATTGATTCTTTGGTAAAGTGTCTGAGACGTTTGTCCAATGTACAAAGCAGACGGACACTTTCGGCACATGATAGCATAAATTATATTTCTGGATGCGCAGGAATATGTGTTCTTGATCTTATAACTCACTTGGTTAGGTCCAATAATGGTATCAGCAGAGTGAATATGTGGACAAAGCTGGCAACGGGGTTTGTTGCAAGGAAAAGTACCAGGGTTGGTATTAGTGTGGTATGTCCTGTGGTTGTTGGTAAGAATCATCTTGAAGTTATGTAGTTGTCTATAGGAGGCTATGGGTCTGTCTCCCAGAGCCTCTTGGAGTTTAGTATCCTGTTCCAGAATAGGCTGTAATTTATTGATAAGGTGTTGGACAGCTTTAAGTTGGGGGCTGTAGGTGATGACAAGTGGTGTTCTATTGTTGGTTTTCTTGGGTCTGTCTTGAAGTAGATGGTTTCTAGGTATTCATCTGGCTCTTTCAATTTGCTTTTTTATTTTTTCAGGTGGGTAGTTGAGGTTTATAAATGCTTGGTAGAGATCCTGAAGTTTCTGGCCTCTGTCAGTGGGATTAGAGCAGATGCGATTGTATCGAAGGGCTTGGCTATAGATGATGGATCGTATGGTGTGTTCTGGATGGGAGCTGGAGGCATGTAGGTAACTGTATGAGTCAGTGGGTTTTCTGTAGAGGGTGGTGTCTAACTTTCCATTGTTGATTTGTACTGTGGTGTCCAGGAAATGGATTTCTCTAGTAGAATGGTCCAGGCTGAGAGGTTGTTAAAATCTCTGTGGAATGTCTCCAGTGTTTCTTGGCCATGCGTCCAGATCATAAAGATGTCATCGATGTAGCATAAGTAGAGAAAGGGTAAAAGGGGATGGGAGTTGAGGAAACGTTGTTCTAAGTCAGCCATAAAGATATTAGCGTACTGTGGGGCCATGCGTGTACCCATAGCTGTGCCGCTGATCTGGGGGTATAAGTTGTTCTCAAACTGGAAATAATTGTGGGTGAGAACAAAGTTACATAGGTCTGCTGTCAGATTGGCAGTGGAGTCCTCTGGGATAGTGTTTCTAATTGCTTGTAATCCGTCTTCATGTGGGATGTTGGTGTATAGTGCTTCTACATCCATGGTGGCAAGGATGGTGTTATTGGGGAGGTTATCGAAGTTTTGTAGTTTCCTTAGGAAGTCAGTAGTATCTCGGAGATAGCTGAGGGTGTTGGTTGTGTAGGGTTTGAGAAGAGAGTCTACATAGCTGGATAAACCAGTAGTGAGCGTACCGATACCTGAGATGATGGGACGTCCGGAGTGTCCAGGTTTATGGATTTTGGGAAGCAGATAGAACAATCCTGGTTGGGGGTCAGAAGATGTTTCTGTGTGGATTTGTTCCCGAGTAGCTGTTGGGAGGCTTTTAAAGAGATAGTGTAGTTTCTTTTGGTATTCCGAGGTGGGATCAGAGGAGAGAGGTCTGTAAAATGTGGTGTTGGAGAGTTGTTTGGTTGCCTCCCGATTATAGTCGGTCTTATTCATAATGACCACAGCACCCCCTTTGTCAGCTGGTTTGATTATAATGTCCAGGTTGTTATTCTACATGTATCTGGATACTTATCATTAATGATAGATGATGTTAGCTGTATGAATCCTCATTATGGATTGAGCTAAAATCTTGTTAAAACCAGTGTAAATGCATCCTTAAGATAGTTGTAAAAGCCACTTTGGGGGGGCTACTCTTCAGTTAGAAGGCTTAATTGAAACTGGAACTGTGTCGGGCAAAGAGTTCCACTGATTTATTACTAAGCTTTCTTCCTTGGATGGAGAAATCAACTGAATCACACTGTTGTGTAACCTTTACGAAAAGAGGAGAAGAAAGCTGTGCAAATTACAACACTTATTTAAAGTCTTTTGGTTGGAAGAGGTGAATAATTATCTGCGTCATGCCATCTGGTAGCTTGTGAAAATAGTACAGGCATGCAGCTGTAATTTAATATATTTTACAATTTAATTAGTATACTGTTTTGACATAAATGTAAAACATTAATAAATATTAAAACTTCTTTACAGATACAATCGTACAAATGTAAATTTAATGACGATTAGGCAGAGAGGCTTGTAGCACATCTGACAAATTGTCCATAGGCAGAATAATATTATCGATGATTCAACATTGGAACAGTACACAATGTGATTTAATATGAGATTAAGAAGACAAATTTCAAAGGGGGCCTGGCTCTGTGGCATTGACCTCCAAGAGCTCCAGAAATGTAGAAGATGACCCTTTATTACATAGATTAGGCCTTTGAGAATGAGGACCATTCATACCCAACTTCTGATTTTATGGACATAGCCAATTTTGTGTGGAAAAGCCAAAGGGCTCAGTTATACACCATGATCACTGCACATGGCTTTTGCTTTTTCTATGGCTTGGTCTATACTAGGATGTTAGTCCAAAATACCTAAGTTTGAATTAGTAAGCGATGCATTCACCCTCCAATACTGTTGTTTCGGAATAAGGGGCTGTGAAATTCGAACTCTGTATGCTAATCTGGAACTTGAAGTCCGAAATAACCTTAGTGTGGACTCTCTGGTGCTGCTAATTCAAAATGGCTAGCCTCTAGGAGGCCTCCCACAGCTCTCCAGAGTGCTTCCTGGGGCTCTGAGTCCAACGTAGTGCGTCCACATTAATGGAGCCTGTCTCGGACAAATTTTGATGCTTCCCCATAGTGAGGATAAACTAGTTCAAATTGGTTAAATAGAGAGTCAAATTTAGTAAATTTGAAATAATTTCACAGAGTAAACATGGCCTATGTGAAAAGAGAAGGACTAATTCAGCCTTATCTTCAGCAGTATTATTCCTGTCCCAGGACTGCAAGGAGGTGATGTAAAGTCTGGATCTGCAGTCAGAGAATGGCTAGTGTCATGTAGTAAACCTTTATGAAAACAAAATCCTTAACTTTAACTAATTAGTTAACTAATTAGTTAATGAGAGCTGGGTAAAATTGGTAAAAACATTTCCTTAATGAAATATGGTATTTATTGTCATACATTCATTTTCATTCACCTTTAATTATGTCAAATCCCATTTTGTCTAATATTTTGAGTATCCCTCAGATTACCACAGATTACTGGCAGGTTGACATGTAAAACTTCATGGAATTGAACATTTTAAATTAAACACATAAGTGGGATGAATACTCTTGGAAGAGTAGTTTGTGACAGAAAATGGAGTTTCAACCAAGCTTTTAGTGAATTTGACACAAATATCTTCAGTTAGTGCTAAACTTGACCTCAGTTCCACCCCCCACTTCCTCCATTTTTGTAGTTGTCTAGCAACTAAGAAATCAGTTCTTTGTCCAGCTCTATTAAACACCAGTGGTCTATGGCAGCCATTTTCTCTCCACGAGCTTTTTCATCTTGATAAGGGAAAACAGGAGAAAGAGATCAACAAACAAAAAGTCCCCGCCCCTCCCCCCACACCACTTGTAAACAAGAACAAATATAAACAATTCTGTTTCTCTCTTAAGAAGTGGAATCGGAACCTATCCAAAAGAGGGAACACCATTCAATTGTCAAGGAAGCTTGTGATTTTTTTACATTGCAATACTGGGCGGTTATGGCAAGGATGGATAAACTACAGTACACAGGCCCCAAACAACTCATTAGCAATTTAAATCTAGCCCTCAAACTCCTTCTGGGGAATAATGTAGGGAGTTGCCTTCCTCCACAAGTGCCATGGCTCCATGTGGCTTCCAGAAGCAGTGGCATGTGCCTTCTCTAGCTCCATAGGACATTGTAAAGACCAGGACTTTAACAAGGCTTAAAAAAGAACTAGATACTTTCATGGAGGTTAGGTCCATCAATGGCTATTAGGCAGGATGGGCAGGGATGGTGTCCCTAGCCTCTGCTTGCCTGTTCTGTCTGTTCATTTCCTTTGGGGGACCTGGCATTGGCCACTGTTGGAGGACAGGATACTGGTCTAGGTGGATCTTTGGCCTGGCTAGTATGACCGTTCTTATGTTCTTATGGATTTACTTCACTGATGTGCAAAGGAGAGGCTTGATTCTTAGTTTCTTTATTTCTTGAGTTTGGTGTACAACATTCCTGAGATTTTTTTTTAATTATTATTTTAAAACAAGTAATACATTATGGGTTCTCCTTATTTGCGTGCAGACTCTTGGGCCTATCGTGTTTCATTGTTCACGTTTTTCTCTGCTACCCTAGAACTAGAAATTTATCGTATTTACTTGTTTGTAAGCTTTTTGTTATTGTTGTAAAAAAGTATCAGAGTGAAGGGTCGACAAATCAGGGGTTAAAAAAAATTGGCTCCTGGCCCATTAGGCTGGGGACCCAAGGTCTCTGGCTGGGCTGAGGGGTCTGAGGTGGGGAAGTGAATAAGAGTTTTGGGATACAGGAGGGTGTTCTGTGATGAGACCAAAGATGGGAGAGGGATCAATGCTGGGGTCGGGGTACGGCAAGGGCTCAGGGGTACAAGGTGTGCTTACTTCCTCAAGCAGCTCCTAGAAGCAGTGGAATGTCCCCATTGACTTTAAAACGATGATTTTGTCATGTAATCAAATAAGACCTGGAGCTTGGGTTTTAAGAAAAGAACTGAAATACAGTGGTACTCATGATGAAATCACAAAAGTTGGCTACATTACATTGTGGTCTTAAATAGGTAAATATTGGTTGAACTTTGAATTTATTTTTTTTTTGTTTACATGATATGGAACTTAGACTAGGGTGCAACTAATGTGAATATGGAAATATGTTAATTATACTGGAGGACTGTGTTAATAATGGTTATAGTACACTTAAAATTAAGAATAATGCTTACTATTCAAATTATTTAAAGTCATTTCTATTCATTTGCTCAGGGTAGTTGCACAATAGGTCTGAACATCAATTCACAAATTAGCATATTTGTTAGTCATTGCAATCACCTTCCAAATACAAATTCCACTTATTGCACCACCCACTCACCTAAAAATATGTCTATGGAACTATGTCCTGAAAGTCAAGAGACTGGTTTTGTCAGACCAAAAGGGAGAATAAACTCTAGGTTTGAGAGCCCTACACTGAAAACACTTGTATTCAGTTCTGCTGAGTAGAAATATGGTGATTCAATAGGAACACCTCAGTTGTCAACAAATGTCAAAATATCACATACAAAAAGTTGGGAGGCTTGAAACAGTTCTCACTTGTATAAAACCCATTGGCTACGTCTAGACTGGCATGATTTTCCGCAAATGCTTTTAACGGAAAAGTTTTTCCGTTGACGCTTTTCTGCAAAAGCACTTTTTGAGGAAAAGTGTCTGTGCCAATCTAGATGCGGTTTTGCGCAAGAAAGCCCCGATCGCCATTTTTGCGATCGGGGCTTTTTTGCACAACACAATTTTCAGCGTCTACACTGGCCCTTTTGCACAAAAGCATTTGTGCAAGAGGGCTTTGACCGAACGGGAGCAGCATAGTATTTCCACAAGAACACTGACAATCTTACATGAGATCATCAGTGTTCTTGCGGAAATTCAAGTGGCCAGTGTAAACAGCTGGCAAGTTTTTCCGCAAAAGCAGCTGCTTTTGTGGAAAAACTTGCCAGTCTAGATGCAGCCAGGGGTGGATATACGGCAGGGCGAACGGGGCGGCCGCCCCGGGCCCTGTGCTTCAGAAAGCCCTGCGCATACGCCGTGGTGCTGCTGCGCATGCGCATGGCGTCACTGTGCATGCGCCGTGACAATGGGGGGCCCCACGGAATTATGTTGCCCGGGGCCCCGCAAAACGGTCATCTGCCCCTGGAATTGACTTTACTGGAATTTCTGCAGTTTTGCACTGAAGTTAGTGAGATCAACATCACTCCATTGACAACTAAGGGTCAAATCATGACCTTCTTACTTAGTCTTTGCATATACTCATTGGTGTCTTGATGTTTCATATGTCCTTATGTGCCTGATCCTCAAAGGATGTGGAATCCTGATCACAACCTATAGGAGATAATAGTCTCATCTCAAAGAAAGTGAGATCCTTGCATGGCCAGCCTCTAGTCTCAATCCAGGAAGAGATCTAAGTTATGTCTACCTCCGTGAGTTTTATCAGATAATAGTTGGAAAAGATGATGGCCTTGAGTCCCCAGATTGTCCTGCTTGACAAATGCTGAGGAACTGATTATGAATTTGAAAGCGGAAGGCAGCTCGGGTGAATGTGATCATGAAATGATAGACTTAATGATTCTAAGATATGGTAGTAGGGAGAACAGCAAAATAAAGACAAAGTATTTTAAAAAGGCAGACTTGTAGCAAACTTAGGGAGTTGATACTTAAGATCCCATGGAAAGAAAGTC
Source organism: Pelodiscus sinensis (assembly GCF_049634645.1). Taxonomy (NCBI): domain Eukaryota; kingdom Metazoa; phylum Chordata; order Testudines; family Trionychidae; genus Pelodiscus; species Pelodiscus sinensis. Next base: position 121,691,629 of record NC_134712.1, on the reverse strand, counting down.
TGAGGAAAAACTTTTTAAGATAGTTGGTAATTATTTAAAGAGACATTATTAAAAGTACAAGTGCAAACTATTCCACAGTGTAAACACCCTGGCTTAATCAGATCATTTATTTTTGAAGTATCTAAAAATAAAAAAGAGTCCAACAAAAAGTAGAAACTAGTTCAAATTACAAAGGATGAATATAAACAAATCATAAGTATGTAGAGGCAAAATTAGAAAGGCCATGGCAAAAAAGAGCCCAGCTAGCTAGAAACATGAAGGCTAACAAGAAATATTCTACACATATATTGTGGGAGGGGGGGAAAGAAATGTCAGACTATGTAGAACCATTATTCAAAGAAAAGTGAAAAACAATAATAGAAAATGTGGAAATGGCAAAGGTGCTTAATGACTTGTTTGTTTTGGTTTTCACTAAGAATGTGGGTGGCAACTAGATACCTAATAGGTGGGATGTCAGTGAAAATGAGCTAAGTTCAGAAGCTAAAATAGGGAAAGAGCAAATACAAAATTATTTAAACAAGTTAGATATTTAAAAGTCACCAAGACCAGACAAAATGCATCCTAGAATACTGATGGATCTGAGCAAGGAGATAACTCAGCTATTAGCTATTATCTTTGAGAAGCCATGGACTACATGAGAGATTCTGCAAGACTGGAAAAGGGCAAATACCATGCCCATCTATAAAAAGGGAAATAAGCATAACCAACAGCGGAGAAATATCTAAGGTTAATAGGGTGACATTTAATAAGGATAAATGCAAAATACTCCACTTAAGAAGGAACAATCAGTTGAACAAATAGAAAATGAGAAATGACTGGGAAGTAGTACTGCAGAAAGGTATCTAAGAGCCATAGTGGACTACAAGCTAAGTGTTAGTCAAGAGTGTGTGATACTAAGGCAAAAAAAGCAAACATTCTGGGATGTATTACCAAGAGTATTGTAAGTAAGAAGTGAGAAGTATTTCTTCTGCTCTACTCCAAGCTGATTAGCCTTACCTGGAATATTATGCCCAGTTTTCAGTGTCACATTTCAGGAAAACTGGACAAATTGGAAAAAGTCCACAGAAAAGCTCCAATAATGATTACTGGTCTGGAGCACGTGCTCTCTGAAGGAAAATTGAAATCAATGGGTTTGTAGAGCCTGGAAAAGAGAAGAGTGACAGAGGACATAACAGTTTCCAAGTACCTAAAAGTCTGTTATAATGAGGAAGGAGAAAAATTATTCCCCTTAACCTCTGATGATATATCATGAAGCAATAGGCATAAATTGCAGCATCAGAGCTTTAGGTTGGACAGTAGAAGGAACTTCCTAACTGTCAGGGTGGTTAAGAACATAAGAATAGCCATACTCGGTCAGACCCAAGGTCCATTTAGCTCAGTAGCCTATCTTCTGACAGTGGCCAATGTCAGATGCCCCAGAAGGAGTGAAGAGAAAATAGTCATCAGGTGATCCTTCTCATTTCCAGCCTCTGACAAACAGAGGCTAAGGACACCCTTCCTACCCATCATGACTAATAAGTATTGATGGATCTATCCTCCATAAAAGTATCTAGTTCTTTCTTGAACCCTGTTAAAGTCCTGGTCCTCACAACATCCTCTGGCAAGGAGTTCCACAGGTTGACTGCACTACATGAAGAAAAACATCCTTTTTGGTTTTTTTAAACCTGTTATCTATTAATTTCATTTGCTGAACCCTAGTTCTTATGCTATAAACTGGAATACATTGCCTAGGAAGGTTGTGGAATCTCTATCATTGGAGGTATTTAATAGCCAGTTAGACAAATACCCATTAAGGATGGTCTAGATCAGGGATGGGGAACCTTTTTTGAATCAGGGGCTGCTGACCCACAGAAAAATCAGTTGGGGACCACACCCAAGTGAGAAGGGAGGAAGAGCCACACCCTCCTTGACGTGGCCTCTGACTGTGAAGAAGAGAGACACTCCCCATATTCCTCTTGCACACCAGAGCCTAGGGATGGCCCATCTTAGTAGATTTTGGGTGCTTCAGTCCCACAGTGGGGCAGAGGGAGGCTGACATGAGGCAGAGCTCCCCAATACTGGGAGGGATCATGAGCCTCGGGGTGGGATTCAGGCAATCTGGGGGCCACAGTTGGGTCCTGGACCTGAGGTTCCTCACCTCTGATCTAGATGGTGCTTGGTACTGCTGGGAGTACAGGGGACTGGCTTCAATGACCTCTCAAGTTCCCTTCCAGTTCTATGATTCCATAAACCATTGAATGTGCAGCTACTGAAGTCACCAAGGAGAATAAGCATGGAAATTTTCAACTTCAGTGAATCTTTGCATTGTGACTTTGGTTTTTTTTTTTGAGTATTGCATTTCTGGGATAGAAAAACAGGTATAAACAGCAAACCTAGCCATTCTCTATCTCCTTGCTTTTGGCTTGTGTGGGAAACTTACAGTATATCTGAGCTGATATTTGAAAATAGGCATGACACTGCCTACCCCTAAAGCTGGCATGAATGTTTGTCAAGTCACTCTCATACAAATAACCTATGTGCAATCTATTCTTACAAGGTGTAAGAATCATGGACAGCCAGTAATGTCGGGAAGGGAGGGCACAGCCTTAACAAAAGTGCTTACATGCCTGGCTGCTGGGTAGGACTGGGGCAATGGTGCAGCAGCCCTGCTTCCCTGGATGCTGGTGTGGGCTGGGGCCATGGCATGGCAGCCCAGCTCCCCAGTCACAGGAGAAGGCTCTGGCTGTGGTGCAGCAGCCCAGCTCCCCAGCCACCACAGAAGGATGGGGCAGTGGTAGGGCATTCCTTCTCCTTGGCCATCAGGGAGGCCTGGAGCCAGGGCTGTAGCATGGCAACACTGGGCCTCCAGGTGTCCAGGAAAGATGGGGCTGTGTGTGAGAGGGGCGTGGCTCCAGCCTCAGGCAGAAGGGGTGGGGTTGGGGCTTGCTCTATCCTACTGGGCCTTCACGCACCACTCATGGTAGGAATAGTCTGTGTTGAGTGTGCTCAGTAGAAAATGTGGTGTTATGAAAAAGGGTAGGAAACTTTTAAATAGGAGGCCATGCCGTATGACTCCTTGTCTATATCTTATAACACCATCCAATTGTTTGTCTGGGAAGACCTTTAGACTGGCATCTTAGTCTGATTTAAGAGAGATCAGAATAGAGACAGTCAATACTTTTTCTATTATCAGTGGATTTACATGCTGTATGTGAACATAACACCAGTCTAAAACCTGGTAATACATCTTTATCATGCTCCTAGTGTGAAAAAGTACCTTTCCAATATTCTCTATGAAAGTCCATGTATAATTTGATCTGCTTCCTAAAATGTCACTTTATTAACACATTAAGTAAAATATATAGTTCAAATCAAACTCTTCTGTATGTTTTTTGGCTCTTGCTAAGTTTCCTACCTAAGTCTTCTGAGCCCATCCTATGGATCTTTTCTCACTGCCACATCCTTTATATCCAGGTGGGTAACTATGTTAGTGAAGAGGTAAAACCTCTTCCCCTTTTCTCAGCAAAACACCTGAGAGCAAAACACCTATTATTTCTGAGCAAAACACCTATTATTTTCATATAACGCTGGCAGTCTTGTACACTAAGCTTTTCATGACAAATGTGCTTTAAGTACAGTGCATCCATAATGACTATCGTACTCATAAAGTACCCTATTAAACATGTATACTGTACAGACTTACATGAATGAAATTTTAATTGCTACAGCTGAGTGTATCAAAATGACTTAAACAAAATGATAAGGATATGAATTGACAGATGTGTCCACGAAAGTTTAGCAATTCATGCTGACTGTCTTCCCATCTTCATGTTTAATGACTTAAGGCTTTATTCTGGTGGGATATACATGCCATGTAAATTCAATATATGCATGATTTGAACACAAAATCAGTAGGACAAAAATTCACTGTTATACAAAAACAATCATCTCTCTCAGCCAAATGTATTATCTTATCCTGTCTACAACTATGGATGCAAGGCAAATGGGGGTAGTGGAAGTTGTCTGCTAAAATTGCACTCATTTTATAAGTTCCAAATATAGAAATGTTGCATAATGTCAGATGTGTCTTCAAATGAATATTCCAGACACTCATTTGAAGACATCACTAAAAAGAGGCAATCTTTTGTGTCCAAGGGTCTAGTGACATTTTCAGATGCTATTTTGGAACAAAGACATTTCCTTCATTTCAAGGAAGGCAACCCTATCAACTAAATAAGAGAAAATTCCTCTGTCATGACTGGATTCCCGAATATATTGGAAGTCATTGAATGGAAGTAATGAAAGAATTTCTAGGCCTATATTGAGCATCTAATGAAAAGCATATGAGAGACATGAAATATTGTCAGAAATATTGCTAATTTACATATTCTTGCTCAAGGAATGAGTGTGATTTCCCCTCCTCCCCCCCAATCATTGTCTTAAATGTTGATCACAAACTAAAGTTGTTAAAAAGCTGACACGATGTTTTTAATAGGCGCTCACAATGAAAAGCAAAATAATATTGGCTCAAAGCTGAGGATGTGACTGATCAATTAAAATTGGAGGTGTCTGTGTAAAAATGAGTTAAAACTCACCTCTGTACTTCTTTATCCTGGTGTTTCTCTCTGTGGGACCAGCATGCTGCCCCCTGCCTTCATCCCACCTTGGGCTGCCTAAGGCAGGTTTCTTCAAATGGCCATGGGAGGCTGGAACCTCAACTCAGGAGTCAGTATGGTGTAGAACAGTGTTTCTTAAACTTTTTAAGACTGAGGAACACCAAACAATTTTTTTATGAGAAACAAGAAAGATTTTTTGTTGAAAAAGGCTGTGGGGGAACGGATGGGGGGAAAAGTTATAAAGTTATTGAGGGGAAAAAGGGTCGGGAAAGTTATTGAGCCAAAAAAAGGTTACCTGCCCCTTTAAGGGCAGCCCATTTTGAATTCTGGAACACAGTGGAACACAGTTTAAGAAACACTGGTGTAGAAAATCCCATCTGTGCTATTTGACAGCAGCTATATTCAGTTTTTCTCCATTTTCCCTGCTCTCTAGAAAATACTGTGGGAAAGTGGCATAACATATGGTTCTTCATTTCTGTCCTTTTGGAGGATCTCTACTCCTGAGCAGCTTAAGCCAGTTTTAGGGTCAGTTTCCACTTCTAGTGCAGCTCAAAATGGTGGCAGCATATAAAAGAATGTGGCCTAGAGTCTTTTAGATAGGTTCACAAAAAAGTGCATGACTTCTGGGGCACTGAAAAATCACACCTATGTTTTAATCAGTAGTAAAGCACCAGGGAGTTGCAATAGCTTAAAATTGAGTCCACAGTGTGTTCTTCCAAACACCCTTTGGCAGACCTGAGTACAGGTATTTAGGGCATGTAACCTAGTTTTCCCCTCTTTGTAACCCATGCAAACTTCAAAGTAAAATGAGAGAAAAGGCAGCAGTTTAAAAATTAAAATAACCATTTTTGTCATGTCTAAGCAGATGATTCAAATTATCAGCTATAATCATTTAAGTTGAGAGATGTTAATGTATAGAATAACTAAACATCTCATCACCAAGTTTTATTGCCAATTTAAAGAAATTGAGAAATAGAAACCATATTACAGGCTTTCAGAAAAATTGCTAAGCCAGAGATCTTGCAAATATGAATCTGAAGAACTTAATACAAATATATTTTTGCCAGCTGTTTTCAGATTTGCTGAATCAAAGTAAATTAGTTTTAAAAGCCATCTACCAGATGGGGTAAATGTTCCCATTTCCTGAAGTGTTAATGAAGTTAAGTTATAGCAAAGTTACAACTGTGCATTAGAAGAAATAAAATATATATTTGTAATGGTTCTGTGAAACAGCTGTCACAATGAAGTACTCAGCTACAAAAATGCAAGATATTTCCACTATTTTTAACCAACAACAAAACAAAATGGTGATTTCTTATGCAACTCTGCCTTAGTGAGAAGTCTCTGTTTTTACTTAGGCAGCAGTCGAACCTTGTTCATAAACACGGTATTGCTGAGATGGGTAACGATTCAGAGAGATATAAATTCACTCAAATTGATACTAAGAACACTTACAAAGAGGGCCAACAGCCTGAAACCTTCCCAGTGTTGATTTCAAAGTTGGCATATGTAGAACTTTATTCCTCTTTAGGGATCTTTATGTAGTTCTGAGAAGCGGATGTTTTAAGATGCGGAGAATGAGGCAAGGAAACAACTGAGGCATGGGTGCAGAAAGTTAGTAGTAGATGGGTTTTATATCAAGGACTTAAAAGATTTATTTCTCTCACCATCCACAAAAAAAGAGAAAAATAATGACCTATAGTTGGAGCTATATTTTTCCAGCAGGCTGAGGAGGAGAAGGATAAAATAAGAAGGTTTTATCTTGACATTAGTGCATGCTGGTCTTTCTTATACCTTCTGTATAGTCTGCATTATGTGTTGGAAAATTAAAGTGGATACAGCATTAGAAGTAAATAAATTCAGTCCCAGAATGTTGCAGAATACTTAAAAGATGCTTAAACAAGAACCACTTCCCCACACACAAACACACAGCATCAAACACACAAATCATGGGAGAAAAAACAAACAAGCAACAAATCCTTTAGCTATTCTCAGTCATTTTTCTCACCCATTGCTTTGTTCATGCTAAAGTTTTTTCACTTTTCTTAATCCCAGTTGCAATGCGGAGAAAAATGGAGTTTGTCTATATGTTCTGGTCCCTACATCATGCAACATTTCTGACATACTCTCTTTTCATGTCCCACTTGCCCATTTTGCTGAGCCAATGATTAAATATCTTACCATCTTACTCTTTCCAAACCTCCATTTATTGTGTCCCCAAATCTATTCAACACATTGCGATCATTGCTTCTAAAATATCCACTACTTCTGTCTTATGTATACAAAGTATGGGGGGAATATTATTCAAGGGGATGACCTATAAAAAGTAAACTTAACTGAATAAAAAATAGTTTTTGTGCCATTTAACATATATATTTGATTACATATATAGATATAGATACACACACACACACACACACACACACACACATATATACATTTTAAATGACACAAAAACTATTTTTTATTCAGTTAAGTTTACTTTGTCATAGGTCATCCCCTTGAACATCATTTATCTGAACACACTCAAACGTCTTAGAATAAAGAGAGAGATTATTGTTTTTGCATAATATTTCCCTGTAATGACTGGATTCCCAAATGCATTGGAAGTCACTGAATGGAAATAACGAAATAATTTTTAGGACTTTATATTGAGTATTTAATAAGAAGTATACAGGAGATACATGGAATAATGTCAGAAATAGTACTAATTTGCATATTTTTTCTCAAGGAATGAGTGTGATTGTTTTCCCCAAATTATTTTCTTTAACTTTGGTCACAAACTAAAGTTGTTAAGCAGCTGACACAATGCTTTTAATAGGCTTTCAAAATAAAAAGCAAAATAATATTGGCTCAGATCTCAGGATGTGACTGTTCAACACAAGTGGGAGGTGTCGGTGCAAAAATGAGTTAAAGCTCATCTTCATACTTCCTTATCCTGGTACTTCTCTCTTTGGGACTATCATGCTGTCTCCGCACACAACCCTACCCTATGCTACCTAGGACAGGTTGCTTCAAATGGCCATGGGAGGCTGGAACCTCAGCTCAAGGGTCAGCATGATGTAGAGTATCCCATCTGTTCCCTTTGAAACCAACTATATTCAGTTTTTCTCCATTTTCCTTGAGAACTAGGAATTGCAGTTAAGTTTATCCTTGCATGAGTAACCTTAACTCTGCCCTCTTTTCAGCAATGGTGTAATATTCCTCCTTAAGACATATACCTTTACGTCACTGGCCCCATAGTTACTGGAATATGCAAGCTGGTCACCTCATTTTATAGCCCGGTCACTGTCATTCACAAGATTTTATGTAACGTTATTAAAGGAGGGAAAAAAAGGAGAAAAGGAAGCTTAAATCACCTTTCCTCTATTCTCTTGAGCAATGTCTCCATATTCAAATACTCACACTGGCCCTTCACATAATATTCAGGTGGTTCCAGATTCTGGCATACACTTTCACACTTAGGCCATGTCTACCAAAACTAATGTTGCCATGCAGATAACGCCAAAAGTCCACAAAAATCATCTTCACATTTGTTTCCTATCAACACATTGTGGCCACCTTAAGTTTCTCATGCACTGAGGGTGCCTGTAGAGATGTATGTACCTTGCAACACTGACTGCGTGATAAAGGTAATAGAAAAGCAAATAGAGATGCTCAAATTTTTAATCAGTGCACTGATGAGTGTGCATAGGGACACCCAAGGCTTGTGGAGCAGCTTTTCAGGGAAATTGTGCCTCACGCTTCTGCATAGATGGGTGGGTACCATTCTAGCAGGCATCTCACTGCTCAGGATAAGCAGGGAAACTAGGGCTCAACTACTGAATGATAGCAGATTTCACCTTGCTCCTTATGCAGCTCACCTATGCATTGCTTTGGTCCCTGCACCAGTGATTACAGGGTGGTATGGGACAGAGTCCAACAATGGGGGGAAAAACATAGCTGCAATACCATGGAACCAGTGGCAAAGGATTAACAAGTACCTCAGTCAAAATATCCAGGGCATCTGCAGGATTTCACCGAGATCTTAGAATTTAAAGTTGCCAGAGTTTGCAAGGGGGAGGGGCAAATGGCTATTTAACTGGCTGTAGCACAATGGAGTTCAGAGCAACTGCGTGGACTGGGAATTGTTAGAAACTTCCTGGAGGACAAGAAATGTGTGTGTGTGGGGGGGGGGAGTGCTTGCTGGTGCCTGCATTGCATGTTTGTCACCAGTAAAGGAAGGAGGAAAGAAAAAAATTCCCTTGTGAAATGGAAGTGTTTTGTCACCAAAACTTGTCGTTTTCATGACAAAAATTCCATTGCAGTATAGTACGGTCTCACTGTTTAATTGCCAAAAGGGAGGTTTTGGAAACAAAACTTGGCACAGTAGACATGGTCTTAACCACTTATGCAGGAGGAATGTCACAGAAATCCAATTTAGGAAACACTTCACAGCTTTTGACAACTCCCTTACACTTACAACATACCATCTCACTTTCATTTAACCATCACTAAAGCATTAGTATCCTCACATTTCATCTCATTGCTGACATGTTTTAAAAGCCCTGTGTTCTACCATTGGCATAACCTACAGAATTTTGAATAGGTATGATACAGTTTGCATCCTGAAGTTGCACATGTACATCTTGCCTTTCCTCACATATATGAGAGCACAGAAAACATAGATCACCTCATATCGCAGCATCAGCTCTATCACATACCTCAAATAATCCACAGATCTCACCAACACAGCTCTATCAAGTAGAGCTGACTACTGTCTCCACTATTCAGAACAGCTACACCTAAGACAAATCAAACTCACTTTACCTAGAGTGCACACAAATAATAAATACTTAGAATGCTCTCTTACCACACCTTATTACTGACAATACCCTTTGTTATACCCCCACCATCAGTGCCCTGGAAATTGTATAACACAATTTTATATTAAGATGGTGAATACTGGATTCTGAAGTTATGCGTGGACCTCTTCCCTTTGCTCACATGTGAAGGAGCAAACCATAGCTCTCCTCATATCACAAACATTGGGTCACTAATTTCTTTCAATTCTCCTATCATCTTTCCCTGTTTATCATCTTTCCTCGTAACCCATCACTGCAGCCCCAAACTCTTCTCCCACTTATCTAATTTTTCACCCAAAGACTATAATTACATCCCCAAAGTAACATTACCACCCATGACTCATAAATTGTAGCAACTTCCAGTCTCTTAGTTAAAAAGTTTTTGTCTTAGAGGGTGGGTGTTTTGTGGGGTGGGGATTAATTTATCCTTAGTCATATTAATTAAAAGGTGAATTCACAGCCATCAATCTCAATGAGGTCTGTGATTCATCCAGTCATTAGTAATTGTCAGTTTGACAAAGCCAGGTAACAGAAGAGAACAATATTGGAGAGGAGGAGGAGCTATAATTCAGGAGTATTTTGGTCAAAAATGATTCCAAATTTGGATTACTAACAATATGCAGCATCTGAATGAAGCATGGCACATGTCAAAGCAGCTGATTAACTGTTAGCATTTTAGAGTACTTAAAGACTAGAGATTTAAAATGTGTCAGATTGTCGGATTGTGGGAATGGAATCCATTTTGCCATTTTTTTCTTTGATTCAGGCACGGAGCAAAAATGTATATATTCCTAAAAAGTCTTAGTTTGGATACTCCAAATATTTGAGTGCAATGTCACTGCTTTAGTTTGTGATCATTTTGACCCATAGATTATCAATATCTCGATCTCTGAGTGAAAAAGCAATAAATATAACAACAACAAAAGAATTTTAAAGTGGCGATTTTTTTGTCTGGGGTTTTATGTCCAGAGACCAAACTACTCTGGCCTTGTATGTCCAGGGAACCTGTCTGGAGACAATCTGAATGCCAAAGACATCTGAATGTTATTTTAGAGAACTTATAAATGTCAGCCTTTAAATAGATGTTGTGATGTTAACTGTAGTAGCTGTCTCACACTACTATAATAAAAAATCCTTAATTTAAAAAATATTAAATACCCTAATAAAATCAAGACCTTTTTGTCCTCCAACCTTTCCCTCTCTTGATTAGTCAAGTTGAAAAATAGATCGCTTGCTCTCTGAACAGGAATAGTGTCTGAACATAGTTTGAGAGGTGCATTTGTGTCTTTAAAAAAATGGACATTTATAAAACTGATCAATTTTTGACAGAATATTCTTCTGTTGGAAAGTGCAGTTTAGGAATTTCATCAATATCAGTTTGTTCTCACAAAATGTTTCAATTTTGTCTAAAGGAAAAAAGTCCTTATTTTCTTGATTCAATAATGCTGAAATATGTCCTTTTATCTTTATACCTTTCAATATTTTTTCAGATTTTATATTATACAAAAGAAGAAGAGCAACAGGAATGATTAAAGGTCTCGAGAACATGACCTATGAGGGAAGGCTGAAGGAATTGGGATTGTTTAGTTTAGAAAAAAGAAGATCGAGGGGGGACATGATAGCCATTTTCAGATATCTAAAAGGGTGCATAAGGAGGAGGGAGAAAACTTGTTCATCTTGGCCTCTGAGGATAGAACAAGAAGCAATGGGATTAAACTGCAGCAAGGGCGGTTTAGGTTGGACATTAGGAAAAAGTTCCTAACTGTCAGGGTAGTCAAACACTGGAATAAATTGCCCAGGGAGGTTGTGGAATCTCCATCTGTGGAGATATTTAAGAGTAGGTTAAATAAATGTCTATCAGGGATGGTCTAGACAGTATTTGGTCCTGCCATGAGGGCAGGGGACTGGACTCGATGATCTCTTGAGGTCCCTTCCAATCCTAGTATTCTATGATTCTATGAAAATACTGATTTTATTACTATAACTGGACACAGTCCCCTCCTCCATCTGCCCTTTCAGCTGCAATTTGAACAAGTTTCATGTTATGATTAGTTCCTGTTATTCGAGTGATAGAAATCCCCGTAATGTTAGATGCTTGTTAAAACCACATTGCCTTAATAGAATCAATTGTATTCATGCTTATGAATATGTAACCTGTCAGAGTATGCATGACAAAGTATGAGTGAGATGCTGTGCTGCTTTATGATTGGCAGTATGTATTACCTTTTATGGCTAAAGAAAACTCCTGCAAAGTGCATACATTTATGTGACGGGCAGCCATGGGGGGTCTTTTTCCTCAGGAAAGATGTAATAGCATGCCACGCTCGGGACTCCGGAACAGTGTTCCCTCCTAAATTGCATGACCTCACAGCTTCACAGGTGATTAATCAGCCCCACCCAGTTGGTCAGCTCCATGAACAGAGCCCTGAGCCTTTGGCTGGTTGAGGCTGATTAATTACCTGTGAACCTATGCGCCCATGCAACTTAGAGGGAACACTGCTCAAGGGACTCTCATCCCCTTGTGCCAATCTCCAAAAAGCTGTTGCCCGGCCAGCTTCAGCCATCTGAGAAATTGAAACTAACTCTTGCCATGTTTGCAGCGTGCTTCCAAACTGTCAGCATGAATGTGATGTGAGTATTGCCATACTATTAAGAGCCTGTACTAATAAACAACCCTCAGTACTGCTTCAGTTCACCCTTATCTGGGCTTATTTCTTGGCTGATTCCACGGGAAGGCAACAATTACCTTTCTTTCTAGATATAAATCATTAAATATTATAGAGGTAATATGAAGTATTTTATATTATATAATGTTTGTTAGTTCCACTTTGTTTGTTTTCTCATTTTTCAGGAAATTTTAAATTTCAGCTTTTAATTTTCATTCCAAATGAAAATAACATTTAAATGTCAGATTATAGAAAATGGAAATTCAGGGTTTCTTTGTTTATCCTGTCTTGAGTCGAGTGCAATATGTTCTTTTTTGCTTGCTGCTTCAAATTGACATAGAACATTCTTTTGTGTCGCTTTACTCCATTAACTTTCAAATGTCACCAGCATGTTTCAGAGCGTTCTCTCTTCCACCCTTTTTTTTAGACTGATTGTTTTAAAATATCTCATCAGTCATAAAAATACTCACAAAGGACTAGTGTGCAGATATAATTGAGTACTCAGTTCATCTGAAATATGCAAGATTCTGTATAAGCCTGTGGAACTTGTAGATTTGGCTCTATGGGCTGCCAACCTCTTCATCTGAAAGAAATGAGAAGTGCTGAAAAATTTACATTTTCTCATGTTCATATCCATAGCTCTAGGCATGAAAGACTACATAGTATTTTAACTGAAACTCTTATTCCCACTCCACATCCATGCCGACAGATAGAATACATGTGAGAAAGGAATAATCATATAGCAGCAAAGGTGGAGATGATCTTGGAGGAAGCACTAGAATTGCTGTTTATTCTGCTAAAATGTTCTTAACTTTCTCTTTTTGTTATGTGTTCTTCCTTTTCTCCAATTTTATATGTTTAGCCTTCATGAATATATTTTGAGACAAATATTTTGGTCTTCATTGCTTTTCCAAGATCTTATTTAGAGTTCAAATGCCTGTGATGGTGGTGGTAGGTTCAGGATGGGTATAATATTATAAAACCACTTCAGAGACTTCTAATTTTGAATTTCTGTTACGTGCACAAAGAGTTAGATTATTTTTACTTTCTTCAGTCTTAGAATACATGTCTGTAAAAAACACCAGCAATTTTTTTGTGCTACTGTCTCTTTGTTAGAACATATACTTAGCTTCAGATCCAGGTTTTCCTTTCACTTGAAATAGCGATAGATAAGTTCCCAAAAAAGAACCCCATACCAGTGCAAATGAAGTATAAGCCTTTGGTTGATTCAGGGCAAAAAAGTTACTCCGATGATAAAGGTATCTTAGCGTTTTATCTATTTCAGTTTAGATTCCAAGAAAGATAATAAAATCAGTCTATTCTGATATATTTAGTACTGCATAATGACAGATATGTACCATGAATGTAATCTATGTGACTCTTGGGCTAGATTACAGCATTTATGGCTCTCAGGAACCTATTTCAGATAGTATTTCTCAATCAGCCAGAAAAGAATTCTCCTCCATATGGGCTGTTGTCAGTTGTTGGCTGTGTATGTGTGCTTTCTGAATGGTCTTCTGGCATAGGTCAGATATCCTGTACAGCAGACTTCAATCAAACTACCAAAAAAGACCAAAGACTTGGATACTCAACCAGGTTTATTGCCAATGAAGCACAGTAATAGCATGCCATAGGATTCTATGAAGACATGTATTCCCAGCTCAGTAAGTAGCAGGACTTTTTGATCTCCCCCATTGCCAGACAAGGAAACTTCTTGTGCAGCGCCTCTTCTATTCACTGATAAAAGTTGTGTATTTCCTCTCTGATGTGTTTAGTAACCACACTTTACCTTGCACCTGTTGGTTCAATCAAAAAAATTCCTATCATCTTAGCAATACCTTTTGCAGGAGGGGGAGGTGGAAGGGTCAGTTTGTTCACCTAATAATCTTTGGGGAGTTTGTTTACACCATAAATGTGTATCAACGTGTTTTGATACTACCACTCTGAAATGAGTTTATGTGAAAACAATGTGCCAGTAACTCTCAAGAGTGCCTAGGTTTTGCAATGTCACGTACTTTCCAAGTTGATGTACTGGACAGTGATTTGGAAGCAGGTATTTGCTTTATAGAGGGGCCTCACTTTTGCCAGCTTTGATTGATAGTAGTAATGCCTGACTTTTGTTGACCTTATACTAGATCCCATGTTTTAGGGTCTCTCTTTCTAATGTTTGCAGCAGGGAGGAAATGAACAATATGTCAGTGCCAGTATTCCACAGGCTTCTTATTTGCTTTAATAAATAAATTAAAAAATCCCTATTAAGTCAGCATTTATGTGCTGTGGAAGCAGCAGAGTGATACCATTTAATACATTTAAAAATCCACATTTATAAAACACTTGAACCTGCAAAACCTGACCTTGGGCCCTGTACCTAATGGTGCTGCAAGTATCAGTGAGAGTATCTCCAAATTGTTGCATGGCCATCACTTGAAAAGTATGCTATAGGTAGGTAATCAGCACCAGAATCTTGCTGTACCAGACCTCTAAGCTGATGTCCATTGGGCCTCTCTTAATAGACTCAATAGAGACATTTAGGGAAGAAAAATACCCAGCCCACACAAAAGCATATTTAAACATATGTTATGGGCTCATTCAACTATACAGTTTTGTAAGCCAAGCAGTCTTTCCAGTTGCATCTCTTTAGTTATCTGGAAGGCATTCAGCCCATCATCTTGGAATCAGTCCTTCTGAGAATAAAGCAGTAGCAAAAATAACAGCAATAGTTTTTTTTACAGAGGGAGGTGCTGTTGAAATGATTTCCTAAAACAAAATTATAAGCATCTGCAGCTGCAGAATAAACTACTTTCAAAAATCCTAAATTCCTACCTAAGCTCGGGTCTCCCTCTTGTGTAATTCCCTGGACAGTTCAACAAAACACTTCCAACTACACCATAGTGATCCAGCACATTATAGCTGATGGCACTGAATATGATTCAGGTAGAGTTTCTTGGCGGGAAAACAAGCTGGAATAAGAAACAAGCTGCAAACTCAGCAATGGAAGCAAATAGTACCAAATGAGTTCTATGAGCAACTATGGAAGGACAGAGTATAGGCTGGTTCCAGTCATTAAGCAAAACTAATGTTTAGAAGAAACTCTAATGTTGATTTTGAAAACAAAGCAGCATGTCACATCAATAAGAGTTAATGGATTTCTAGAAGAAAACCAATGAGTGGAACAATTCTTGGAGACACAAGTCCTTCTTCCAGGTGAAGAGCAAGTTTTGTTAGTCTTTAAAGTGCTACCAGACTATTCGTTGTTGTTTTAAGTGTATCCTGTACAGTCTAACTCATCTACCCCCTGAAGCTTCAAATCCATCTGTAAGTTGCCACACATCTCCTGGGAGATGCTGTGCACCCTCCATTCCCATTTATTGCAGTTTATTCCTATAAATTGTTTTGTTATCTCCAGAAGCTATCATTGGCATCAGTACAGTCAATGAAAATGGGATTTATTCAGCTAGTAAAGAATTTTTTTTAACTTTGTATGGACGAGGATACTTTTCTTGAGATGCACAGAATGTTTGGATTCCAAAATAGCCTCTGAAAATAATGCTATGAACTTGAATAGAGAAGGTTGACTCAGTTCATGTGATGTCTTTTGGTCTTAGGAAAGGCCCTATAGCTAAGGCACAAGCACTCCAGATGGTTTACATCATGTTTTGCATGCAATAAAAAGTTGCTCAATAGATTGGAGAATTGTGCAGCTAGTGCATCCTGCATATGACAGGAAATAAACTGTGGTATTAATATAAACTACATTATTATTTTAATCAAATTCCAAAAAAGCCTTCTGGCGTTTATTCTGTATTGTGTGCTTAAACTTCAAAGGACATGCAGTAAATAACATACTAAAGGATAACAATTTTGTGCAGTATTTATTTGCATGTGATGATGAATTTTCATATGGAAAAATCTATTTTTGATTGTCCTGCCCCCTATCTATGTTGATGGTCACCAAGCTACTGAAGGTATTAAGTATTTTTATATAATTTATTACATTGTATCCTTGTTCACATAAATATTTTATATTAGTCCCAGCGCTGCTGCAATGTGATAATAACCGAATAGGACCATTTGAATTTAATTTGTTTTATACCAAAGAATACTTTAAAATAAGCCTAAAACAGTGTTTTCCAGAGTCATTTTTTAAAATGTGAGTGATCCTGCAAGTAAGCTACAATGCATAGAGAATAAATTGTGGGGAATGAAAATGAGGAATTCCAGAAATATCTCTTTGGATTCAGAATGGAAAACAGGAGCACTGCATAAGTTTTACTGTGATAAGGTTTCATTGGTATTTTTTGTTGCTTATAGCTTATTCTATTCACAGTTTTCCCATCTGCATCACCAGCTTGCTTTTCTTCCCTTAGGACTGCAGGGTGTTTTAATAATAGGCCTCCAAGACCCTTAGAGCAACAAGAAGTCTGATAAAATAAAGAGAAAAAAGAGCTGAAGTGATCCCTGGAGAAAGACAACATATTTTCCTATTTTCTTTTCCATTCCACAACAGATTGATGGGCTGAGCTAATAAAAGCCCATTGGCATTCCAGGAAATCCAGATATATTTTGTTTGTCAGGTAGCAGATATGAGTTCTAAATATTAGCATTCATAATTTAGTTGCCCTCTGTTTCTTTAAGTGCACTTAGATTTATATAAGCCTAATAAATTAAGTTTTCAGTCTGTTTTAGGAGGCGCTAGCAGCTAGAGAATGGTATGAAAACTTGGTCAGTGGTGATTTCTTTCATCTTTAATTCCACTGGCTTACTGAAAATACATTTAAATGACTAGAATAGTATTAATTTCTCTGGTATATATTCTTAACATTTGACAGACCTGAAAGTTATGTTAATTCAGATTATGAAGCTAAGTGCTAATCGAAGCAAATTTTGAGCTTGGCTGTCTCTCGTAGCAGCTTATGTTGCCTGCATGTATCTTGTTCTGAAATAGTCCATGTACAGATGCTGACCTGAGCATCGGTTTTATTCAATACTGACACTCCTCTGCTTATTCCTCCCTCCAATGTCTTTAGAGTCTATGGATCCTTTCTCTTCTTTAATTTGTTCTGTATCAAGACTGATGCAGTTCAGTTCCTGTGCTTTGTGTGTTGCCTCTTATTAAAACTAGGTGATCACTGACAAGGCACAGACTATGGAAGAATTGATTCTCCTAAGTTGCACAACAGTCTCAACATAAGAGTACAAAATAAAGTAGGGCTAATGGGAAGGAGATCTTTGTGTACAGTCTGTATCAGATAGCAGCATGGAAATGATATCTCAACACCTGTCCATCAATGTTCTTTATTCCTCCATTAAAATTGCCACTTTCTGGCAGAAATTTTTTTTATAGATACAGGGACTGGAAGCCTATGGCTGAAAATAAGTTACATTCAGAAGAACAGGGACATATCAATCTCTAATTCTGTCTTCAGGGTGTTTTTTTTGATACAGGTGTACTATTTCACACCATGAGCCTACATTCTAAATAGGGTTGGGCCTTCAAAATTCTTGGAAGGAAGACCCCCAAACAAAATGGAGGCTACTATAGAAGATGACATTGGTGATTCATTTTGTAGACCATAGCTTACCCAGAATCAAGTCCCCTATATGATGACAGGGAACACTTGTTACTGGTGTCATTTTATCCAGATCCTAAGACTGAATAGATTCGATCCAGATCCAGATCAGCTGTTGACCATTATCACATTTTCCCCCATTAACGAGCTATCTGAATGGCCATCTCTTTTTTATCAGTTGAATAGCTAGACAGTGTATTTCAACATTAACATGATTATATTTTAACATATAAACTCTTGTGAGATGTTCACCCTCTGACTAGGTGTTTGAAGATTCCTATTAGAACAGCTTGGATTTTTTTGTCAAAAAATGCTGTTTTGTTGAAATCCAAAACTATATAAAACAAAGACAGATTCAAAAAATTTCCCGAGTTGCAAAAATATTAGGGAAGTGTAACTTGCTTGGAATCATCACCATGGTGCCTCCCTCTTTTGGCTAGTATTTTGTCTGTCGTTAGCATCCCTTTTGTCTTCACAAATTTAGGCTCCACATCCCTTCTAAACCACGATACCCCTTCCCTTAGGTTACTATCCTCCTCATGGTGATCATATCGGGGTTCTCTCTTCCCTGAGAACCCCAATAGCCCTAGACCTATCTTCCTTCAATGACCCACTGCCATTCTTCATCTAGCCGCTTCCCTTAGGGGGAAATTGCAGTCTGAATTGGCCACTCATCATTGTCAAGAGGTAGAAATTATGGGGACATTTATTAGATAAAGTATTCTATGTTTCAGTCTGTGCAGGATTCTGTGTAATACAAGAACTGTCATTTTAGAGTTGTGTGAAACTCAGTGGTTGAATTATTTCTGCAGGGAAAGAGAGAAATTTGGATCACATGGATATGCCTCTTCTGAACATTGGCTTTATTGGGCACTATGAAATCTAACAAAGCAGTCAGACTCTGGCTAAATGATGTCATTTTGGGTTGATATCATGTGAAGTTTCAAAATATTAAAAAAAACTAATAAACAATAATAACTTGCTGGAACATGCCTTGACTTAGATGGGAGGAAGATTGGACTTTTGAGGCTCATCTAGACTATGCTAGATTGTCGAAAGAGGATATGCAAATTCTGCAACTTTTTCGGCCCCCCCCCCACCCCGGGTCAAAAAGCTATTCTTCCTAAAAAAATGAGGTTTACCTGGCTTTTCAACAAAGGGGGGGGGGGGGTTGCCAAAAAAGCCACATCTAAACAACTTTCATTTTCGAAAACTCCACTTTTGAAAGTGAGATCAGAAGAAGATATGAAAATTCCCACAGAATTTGCATATCGTTTCGACACTCTAGCATAGTTTAGATGAGCCCTTAGAAAAATAAAATCAAACCATTACCAGGTATAGAAACAAATCTTGTTTGAGGACAGAAGAAGTATTAACTATCATTTTTGTTTTGTTTATTATTATGTATTAACAATTTTATGTATATATTTTATGCTCCTCTAATCTTTATCATTCTTAAAGCAGAAGCAGAAATACAGATATTTCATGAGAATCACAGACCAATTTTGCCAATGACAGAGTTACAAGGAAGGATCAGATGAGTATCTGAATTGATACTATAGTTATGCATAATTACACACAGCTGAATAAGACAACTAACTTCCTAAAGATGAATAAACTAAGGGATCATAAACATGTAAGGAGTTTCTAATTCCCTTCAAAATACAGGACTGTGTAGCACTTTAAAGACTAACAAGATGGTTTATTAGATGATGAGCTTTCATGGGCCAGACCCACTTCCTCAGATCAAATAGTGGAAGAAAATAGTCACAACCATATATACCAAAGGATACAATTAAAAAAAATGAACACATATAAAAAGGACAAATCACATTTCAGAACAGAAGGGAGATGCGGGGGGTGGGGGGAAGGAAGGTAAATGTCTGTGAGCTAATGGTATTAGAGGTGATAATTGGGGAAGCTATCTTTGTAATGGGTAAGGTAGTGGGGGTCTTTGTTCAGCCCCCCACGGAGAGTGTCGAATTTTAGCATGAATGACAGTTCAGAGGATTCCCTTTCAAGTGAAGATTTGAAAGTGCAGATTTGAAAGTCCCTTAGCTATCAGGTTGGCAGTGGTGTCCTCTGGGATAGTGTTTCTAATTGCTTGTAATCCGTCTTCATGTGGGATGTTGGTGTATATTGCTTCTACATCCATGGTGGCAAGGATGGTGTTATTGGGGAGGCTATCGAAGTTTTGTAGTTTCCTTAGGAAGTCAGTAGTGTCTCGGAGATAGCTGAGGGTGTTGGTTGTGTAGGGTTTGAGGAGAGAGTCTACATAGCTGGATAGACCAGTAGTGAGTGTGCCAATACCAGAGATGATGGGGCATCCAGGGTGTCCAGGTTTATGGATCTTGGGAAGCAGATAGAAAAATCCTGGTCGGGAGCCAGACTTCCTAAGGAAACTACAAAACTTCGATAACCTCCCCAATAACACCATCCTTGCCACCATGGATGTAGAAGCACTATACACCAACATCCCACATGAAGACGTATTACAAGCAATTAGAAACACTATCCCAGAGGACACCACTGCCAACCTGATAGCAGACCTATGTAACTTTGTTCTCACCCACAATTATTTCCAGTTTGAGAACAACTTATACCTCCAGATCAGCGGCACAGCCATGGGTACACGTATGGCCCCACAGTATGCTAATATCTTTATGGCTGACCTAGAACAACGTTTCCTCAACTCCCGTCCCCTTTCTCCCCTTCTCTACTTACGCTACATCGATGACATCTTTATGATCTGGACGCATGGCCAAGAAACACTGGAGACATTCCACAGAGATTTCAACAACCTACACCCCACCATTAACCTCAGCCTGGACCATTCCACATGAGAGATCCATTTCCTGGACACCACAGTACAAATCAACAATGGAAAATTAGATACCACCCTCTACAGAAAACCCACCGACTCATACAGTTACCTACATGCTTCCAGCTCCCATCCAGCACACACCATACGATCCATCATCTATAGCCAAGCCCTTCGATACAACCGCATCTGCTCTAATCCCACTGACAGAGACCAGAAATTTCAGGATCTCTACCAAGCATTTATAAACCTCAACTACCCACCCGGAGAAATAAAAAAGCAAATTGAAAGAGCCAGACAAATACCTAGAAACCATCTACTTCAAGACAGACCCAAGAAAACCAACAATAGAACACCACTTGTCATCACCTACAACCCCCAACTTAAACCTGTCCAACACATTATCAATAAATTACAGCCTATACTGGAACAGAATACTAAACTCCAAGAAGCTCTGGGAGACAAATCCATAGTCTCCTATAGACAACCACCTAACCTCAAGATGATTCTTACCAACAACCACAGGACATACCACACTAATACCAACCCTGGTACTTTCCCTTGCAACAAACCCCGTTGCCAGCTTTGTCCACATATTCATTCTGCTGATACCATTATTGGGCCTAACCAAGTGAGTTATAAGATCAAGAATACGTATTCCTGCGCATCCAGAAATATAATTTATGCAACATGTGCTGAAAGTGTCCGTCTGCTTTGTACATTGGACAAACGTCTCAGACACTTCGCCAAAGGATCAATGCCCACAAAACAGATATTAGACAGGATCACAAAGAAAAAACAGTTTCTTGCCACTTCAACCAGAAAGGACATTGTCTCAACGACCTAATCACATGCATCCTACTCCAGAAGACTTTTAAATCTGCACTTGAAAGAGAATCCTCTGAACTGTCATTCATGCTAAAATTCGACACTCTCTGCCGGGGGGGGGGGGGGGGAGGGCAGAACAAAGACCCCAACTACCTTACCATTACAAAGATAGCTTTCCCAATTATCACCTCTAATATCATTAGCTCACAGACATCTACCTTTCCCCACCTCTAATATCATTAACTCACAGACATTTACCTTCCTTCCCACCGCCCCTGCATCTCCCTTCTGTTCTGAAATGTGATTCATCCTTTTCATATGTGTTCATTTTTTTAATTGTATCCTTTGGTATATATGGTTGTGACTATTTTCTTCCACTATTTGATCTGAGGAAATGGGTCTGGCCCACGAAAGCTCATCATCTAATAAACCATCTTGATAATCTTTAAAGTGCTACGTAGTCCTGTATTTTGTTTCAGCTACACCAGACTAACACGGCTATATTTCTATCACTAATTCCCTTCAGTATACGATAGCTGCATATAATTACTCAAGTGGAAACTGAACTTGAAGAATAAATGGTCCACCAGCCAACTTCATTGGTACAGTAGTCAGGGCATGAGACAGGTTGAGAGACTTGGCTTCTGTTTCCAGGTTTGCCTCTCACTGGCTTTGTGACAGGAGTCAAATGATAGAAT
Source organism: Pelodiscus sinensis (assembly GCF_049634645.1). Lineage (NCBI taxonomy): Eukaryota > Metazoa > Chordata > Testudines > Trionychidae > Pelodiscus > Pelodiscus sinensis. The sequence goes on along the minus strand of NC_134712.1, from coordinate 121,669,607 downwards.
TAATTGCTCTCAGACTCAGTTTCTCCATTGGAAAAATGGGGTGGATAATGCTTACCTACCCGTCAGGTAGGCTGTGAGGGTTAATTAATGTTAACACTCCAGTTAAAAGACTCCGCAAAAAAGTAAAACATGATTTTAGGATAATTTAGGTTCGCAGCAATATATTCCCATATTATCTCCAATTCCTCTTTCAGTACCATTTGGAATATAGAAAGAGGCTGACAATCTGCTGAGGCATTATGAGACAACAGCCCTTGTTGCCTCATTTAAAGGACATCTTACTCTTTCTTGATTCTGTGATGCATGTTGGGGACAAACACCACAAGCTGGCTAAACAGCAGCATTCAAATTGATGTCCAAGTGGAGGATGCAAAGCCAGACAGCTGTTGCTAAAATATCTGCTGTTGCTCTTGGCACTACTGCTGTTGCTACTCCTGTTCAGTGGCCCCCAAGGTCTCAGTGACAGTGTTCAAGGTTCTCATATGCCAGGAAGATGAAGCCAACTTTTGTAATGAAAAAATTTGAGTGCTAGTGCAGGAAATAATTCCCCCTCCCCCTTCTGCTTTCTGTAGGATGATGGGACATTGATGAAGCAAAGTTTGGTATATCAACATAGTATCAGAAAAAAACAGCAGCTTGGTACAGACAATAGAAAAACTAATTTGGTGCCTTCACTAAGAGTGTCAGAATACTATTAACAACTGTTCAGATTACATTTCAAATGTATTCTAATTAAATATGTGAATCTTATTAATCCGTCTGTAGGAAATGCAGGAAAAGATAACTAGATGTTTCTCTTCAGGCGATTAATTCCCCCCACCCATAATAAAAGGGTACTTCTGTCCCAGTGATTTTTATTGCAATGAGCTGGAGAAAGGATAATACTTATCTTCATTTCCCAGATGTGTACCTGAGACACAGAGATCAAGATTTCATAGCAAGAACTGGAGCAGAACCCAGATCTCTTGGGTCCCAGTTCCCATAAGACTAACAATTGTGTGGGAGCCAGAATTTCCTTTAAAAAGGAAATACTGTAATTCTGTAGGGGTATGTCTACACTAGCTTGTTAATTCGAGCTAGGTAGGCAAATGAGGTGACCGGAGTTGCAAATGAAGCCCAGGATTTAAATATCCCAGGCTTTATTGCATGTTCCAGTCCGGGCACCATTTTGAAATTTCACTAGCCCGAACTCACTGCTGAGTGGCTACACGCAGCATTGAAACGTTAATTCGAACTAACTCCTTAGTTCAAATTAACTGTTACTCCTCGTGGAATGAGTAACAGTTAATTCCAGCTAAGGAGTTAGTTTAAATTAATGTTTCAATGCCGGTGTAGCCATGCGGCAGTGAGTTTGGGCTAGTGAAATTTCAAAATGGCAACTGGACAGAAACATGCAAATAAAGCCCGGGATATTTAAATCCCGGGCTTCATTTGCAACTCCTGTCACATCATTTGCCTACCTAGCTTGAATTAACGAGCTAGTGTAGACATACTCTAATTTAGTTTCATTCGAAATTGGAACAAGACCAAAAAAGTTTGAAATTTCCCCAAAATTTCACAAAATGAAATGAGAAAAATATGGGGGAAAAGGTTTTTGGATAAGTCAAAACATTCAATTTTGATAAAATTGAAATGTTTTTGTTTGAATTAAACTTTTTAAAAAATGTTGTTAATTTATATGATAATATAAATACAGAAAAGGTTGTTTTAAATAGTAATTTAGAAGCAAAAAATTTAAATGTTCCAATAGGTCAAGCATTTCATTTTGAAATCCTTCAATTTTTGTCTACACTAAATTTTTGTGCTTCACTTCAATTTTTGTCTACACTAAATTTTACCAAAATTGACACATTTTGTAGAAAAATTTGAGTTTTAAAAAACAGCATTCATCAATAGAAAACCTTCAGTGGGAAATTTTCCATCAGCTTAATACAAGGCCCTCTTTCCACTCTAAGCTCTGCTCTACCCGAGGGCTTTATTTTGCAATAACCCCCCTGAGGTCAAAATTATAAGTGGAGAGTCCACACTGCCAAGCCTATTATTTCAAATTTAGAGGCCACTTTTTTTTAAATCTGTACTCCAGCATTAGTGTGGATGCTCTGGTACTGCTATTTTGAAATAACTACTCCCCAGAATAATTCAAACTAATTACTCCACAGTGCTTCCTGGGGCTCTAAGTTGAGGTAGTGCATCCACAATAATGGAGCCTGCGTTGAACTAATTTTGATGCTTACCCATAGCAGAAATCAGGAGTTAAGTCAGATTTCGTTATTTTGAAGTAGTTTCTTAGTGTAATGTAGACATGGCCTAATATATGGCTGCTTTGACAGCTAACTGGTATGTTCTATATGATTCTCATACAGCTCAAAAATGAAGGAGAGTGGTATTAACAGATGTACACCTTGGGATTGCATATATTAGAAATGGTGGACACTGACATGATCAGACTCCTTACTGAGAAGCTTTCATTTCTACCCGTGGTTTCCATCTGCCACTTGCTGGCACTGTATTTTGTCCCATTGTGAGAATCTCACACTAATGTAGGTAGGTATCTGAATTCAGATGAGCTCAGTGAAACATTTTCTCCTGTACTCTGGAAATGACTGTTTTCTTAGGATTTAGACAGACTTGTGAATAATTATATTTGCCTCTTTATTTGATGTTGCTAAATATAAAAACAAAGAAATAAAGCACAATAAGGAAAAGCAGATAGTATAAAAGTATCTACCCTAAACTCTGTATGACATATACATTAAACTTTTCTAACATGATGTAAAATGATGCATTTCTAATTACCATGGCTTATATATTCTCAATTAGGAAGATGAAAACTTTAGCAAGCATCTTTTTTCAAACTCTGATAAACATTGACAGGTCCATTTTACTGTATAACATTATGTTGATAATTTTCAGGAAAATGTAGCACTTAAAACACACAGTCTGGGAATGTGTTTAACAACTCACCACCTCGAGTGCAGTGAGCACCAAGAATGTGACAGAAAAGGCATAAACTGCCAGCAACAGTGTCATGAAGTCAGGTCATGGTCATCTAATGATCATTTGTCTTGATGATGCAATGCTTCTCTTTTTATGCTGATTAACTACAAATATGGCCACATGATGAAAATTCAGATGAACTTCAAAAAAAGAAATTGAAAATTCTCCAAAAGTTAGCTCTTCTGTATTTGACATTTCAGCCCCATTCAATTCACTCACCAGTACTCAGGGAAAAGAAATCCTTTAGGTAGTCCTTGAAGTTAGCTTTTTCTTTCTTTCTTGTATTCCACACAGCCCTAATTCTAAACCCATCTAATGAGGGAAAGAGGCTTTCCATCATACTGTCGTCTTGCTGCATGCCTGGGGTATATTTCCCCTTTAACCTTTCCTTTCAGTGAGAATGTTAGTTGTTTGTCATTTTCCATTTCAGGTGAGTATCATAGCAATTCGTCATTCTTTGTCTATATTATAACCTGCACGTTTTGTTTTCTTTGTTAACAGTAAAGTCCTTGACCCAGTTTAACACTGAGGATCAATCTTTGATATGCTGTTTCAACAGCATTTTAAAAATTATGAACTGAAAAACCTCTTCAATGTGGAGTCTAATCTTTGCAAATTACTGTGTATTAGTTCACCTTTTGCATTAGAGATTTGGCAAAATGGGAGAGGGGAATTTGCATGTATTTATTTGAATAAATTTTTTTACTACAACATTACCCAAAAGATCCCCATTAATTTTATCTGCAGCGGAAGGCATTTTCTTTCCCAATCCCACCCCACAATAAAACCTGTATATTTACGTGGTACTAGAATTAGATAAACCATATTGAATGCAATTGACAGTGTGATTATCCCCAAATTGCACATGGAGAGCATGTGGCAAAATAACTTGACCAAGGACACAAAATGAGTTTGTTCCAGAGCTAAACTGAGAACTTAGGAGTTCTTGACTTCTAGCCAATGCTTGGTCCCTGAACCATACTGCTTTACTTTAATAAAACAAAAATTATTAAGAAACAAGGTAAGAAAGGGTGTCAAAGACAAAAGCTTATGCTCAATTGTTTTCAAAGATTTAATTGGAATCTTATTCAGCATAGAAAATAGACTCAATGAAGGAATACCAATTTTAAAACCATTACAGGATAAGAACAAACTCTCTCTGGAGGATCATAACCTGATGCATGGCACTGCTTCCAGCAATTCATAAAAACTGTTTTTCCAGCACTAACTCTCTTGCATGTATCCCACCCTACAAAACCTCGGGTATTTTTTGGGGGGGCCATTCTATCTGCCCTTCTTACATTGTAACCTGTTTAGAGAGCATGAACAAGCCTGAAAAGGTTTGATTGTGTGTATAAAAAAATGTTAAATCCTGAAGCTTTGAACTTTTTCAAGCAAAGTCCTCCCTTCTCAGCTGTACAACAGTCTTCCTTTAATACTGATACTGTAAACTGACCAGCTTTGGCTTTTCCAGATATTTTGACTTTTTATTCTTACTGCAGCAAGCGCAGTATTAACATCTGCAAAGCAGAGATTACAGTCATGCATCATGTTGATATTTTTTTGTAGAGTGCTGGTAGAGCTTCAGAAATCATTCCCTTGTGACATATTCCATGAAGGAACTAACAAGTCTGCAGGCAACAGACAACCTTGAAACACTTCCACTTCTGTAATTAATGATGTCTTATTCTCACCCTGCACTTGACACAGATATACATTTTAGCTACTGTATTATAAGAGACATGTAGTTCTTGTTCTAAAGAGATATTTTTTCAGTTACATGTTTTTCATGTGTAAGTATTTTTTCAAAAGTTTTTAGTCATTGATCAAAATTAAAGCCTTTATTAAATAAACAGAGTAGTACTTTAGCTTTAGGCATGAAAATACTTGTGTCCTTAACCGTATCAGAGACATTTATTGATAATGACTCGCTAGGAAAAGAATTTAGCTTGATATCCTGCCATCTCCTTCAGTTTGAGATTCACTTGACTTATAATGATTTCTTTAATTACTTTGCTGGCATAGTATAATGATCTGTATGGGATAATGCTTCCCCATTTTGGAATCATCAGTCTTTTATGACTTTGGTTCTTTGGGATTCTGCTATATGCTTTTTATGACTCTGTTTTGTTCTCTCGCTTGCTTTCAAAGCTTTGTAATTAAATGACTGTTGAACTACATTAGACTACTGTTTGGTAATAAGATAGATCTTTTATCCTATGCTAAATGGATGACAACAATAATAAATTTTTGAGAGGCAATTTGTTCCCTAGATGCAAAAATATGTTTGTGTCATTTTAGAAAATTAATTTAAAGCGGACAATGCATCAATCCCTTGAAATGATTTCAAACAGTTGAATATACAGAATAAAGGATGCAAAGCTAATATGATGCAAATAGTAGATGAGTTTGAATACTTTAGGGAGAAAATGATGAAATGCTGAATGACCTAAACAAAAAGCTCTTAGGCTAAAATACATTTTCAGAGGAAACCCAGTACTTACTCTTGTGCTTGCAAGTCATGTACGGGGGGGAGACAAAGGAAGAAGATACAGACACACATATAGGGTGGTAGAATACTTGGCCCATTTAAGTATTCTGTTATTCTTCCAGTTAAATTGGCTTAACTCCAGAGAGTATTTTTTGAGAAATATGAAGTATTTGTATTAAGACCTGAAAATTCACATATATCCAAGGTTTCATATATTTTCTGGAGTTAGGATGACAGGCAAAGTTTATGCAGTGGGGAGATTTGTGAACCACTGGCTTTGTTTTTTGGCTAGCCGGCATCATTCTGTTCCTATAACCAGCCCTCCATATGTCACTATATTTGCTTTTCTTGTCATTAAGAAGACCATACTCACTGTTGCTATAATCAAGGACGGGAAGGAGAGAAGTGCCATCTTCTACTTTTGCTTAGTCATGCTTGTCATTGCAGGAGTCTTGAAAATGTTACTACAGGTTGAACGTCTCTAGGCCGACACCCTCTGGTCTGGAAACATCCATGGTCCAGCATGATTTTAGTTTGCCAGATGGCCACACCCATGATTAGTGGACAAGTTTCCTGTGGTTCCATAAAGCTTGTTTCTAGCCATCAGTCCTGGTTCTTACTGTTCTGTGCTGTTATTTAGCTCTATGTTACTCTTAAATGTCGTCCACAGCTTATTGGGTTCTTAGAAATATTGGTAATGCTGCTAGACGGTATTGATTTCCTGTAGTTTAGCAAATTCTCTGGTTCAGCACTGGTCAGGGCCTGAGGGTGATGGACTAGATGATTGTACCCTGATTCTGAATCTTCAGGAGGTTGCCAGGTCGATTCCTCAAAAATACAAAGATCTTAATGTAGGGCATAAGATTTTCCCGTAAGGCAGCAGAAGTGGGAAACCAAGCTCAGTTCTACACTAAGGGCTCGTCTAGACTACAGGGAAGATTTGAAAGAGGATACGCAAATGCTGCGGGAAAGCAGTCTGGGTGCAACTTTTTCAGCGAACCCTCCTCCTTTTCATCAAGCCATGTAAACTTCATTTTTTGAGGAAGAGTGGCTTTTTGAAAAAGGGTAGGGATTTGCTGAAAAAGCTGCATCCAAAATACTTTCACTTTTGAATTTGTATATACTCTTTGGAATCTTCCCTGTAGTCTAGATATAGCCTAAGATTGACACTATGTACTGAGCATTTTGCCCCCTTTGGTTACTTAATATTGAGAGCATGACTAGTTTCATTGAACTAAATAGGACTACCCATGTGTTTGTTAACCACTTTGTTGGACCAGTGCAAGATTGCTCAGCGCCTTGTAGGACTGAACTCTAACCTGCAAGAGCACATGCAGCTGGCACTTAGTCCTCCAATAGTCACTATGAAACGCTTACACTTCCTTAGCAATTGTGATCCAGTAGCAAGAGGCGGTGTAAAGAATGTGGGAGATATCTGTATAATTTTTCTGAATATTTTATGAACCATTGTCTGTTTAGTTTACTATCATGATGCCTAACACATGGGTATAAAAATTACTTAGTCCTTAAATGAAGATACAGGCAGTCCCCGACTTTGCTCTGGCAAAGCCTCAGAGGCGCGGGACCCCCCCCCCCCCCCGCGGCTGCGGCTTCAGTCCGGGAGCCTGTGGTCTGCTGGGGACGGGCTCTGCTCCCCGTGTCCCTGGTCTGCTGGGGAGGGGGGGGGCGCAGCTAGTGTGCTCTCCCCCCCCCCCAGCAGACCAGACTTTTGTTTTGGACTCTGGGGCAGAGCAGCTGGGGCGCTGCCGATTGGTCCTGCAGCGCCCGCTCTGGGCACTACTGGACCAACCCGGCAGCACCCCAGCTGCTCTGCCCCAGGTCCTGATTCAGCCGCTGCTGGTCAGTTTCAGCAGCGGCTGAATCAGGACGCCTGGGGCAGAGCAGATGGGGTGCTGCTAGGTTGGTCCAGTAGCACCCAGGAGCGGCGCTACTGGAGCAACCCAGCAGCACCCCAGCTGCTCTGCCCCAGGCGTCCCCAAGTCAGCTTCTGCTGAAACTGACCAGCGCTGACTACAGGAAGCCCCAGGCAGAGTTGCTCTGCCCCGGGCTTCCTGGAATCAGCTGCTGATCAGTTTCAGCAGCAGCTGACTTGGGGACGCCTGGGGTTCTTAAGTTGATTCTGTATGTAAGTCAGAACTGGCGGTCAGTTTCAGCAGTGTCTGAATCTGGACGCCAGTTCCGACTTACATACAGATTCAACTTAAGAACAAACCTACAGTCCCTATCTTGTACGTAACCCGGGGACTGCCTGTAATGGGTGTAGATGGCCCAGTGTCAAGAAAAGTACTTATATTGTCCAAGGTGCTACAGCCAAGTTGAAGAGCTTGCTAACAACACTGAACTGTAACAACCACAAAGGACTGGAGCTTGAAAAAATCCTAAGGCAAAGATAGGAGAAGAGAAAGGTATAAGAATTTATTCAAAAGGAGACTCTTACCAGCATGAGGGAGCATACCAGAACACGAAGACAAAATTGGGAAGGAGAGGACAGAGTGTAGAAGTATCTCTAGATGCCTGGAGGACACTAGCACCCAAAGGACATTCAGGAGGGATGATAGAAACTCAAGTAGGGTTTTGTGTGCACGTGTTAATTTCCCCATGGAGCTATGTATGTTTTGTGTTGTGTCTAAGAAGAAAATGTATGTGATTCTAGAACTTCTTTACAAAATCAGGGTATCCCTTGCTTTAACTGCAAGGCAAAAGGGGGAAAAACAGAAATCCAGAAGATTCTCCGCTCCAATGGAATTCTGCATAAGCTTCAGGGGTCATCCATGATCTTGAGGATTGGGGAAGCTAGACTGCAGGGTCCCACATCAAAGAAAGGGTATGTATCCACCTGAAAGGACTGATATATAGAGAGTGTCTGAACACTTTCAAGTTTAGAAGTCTGTGGGATCCGAAGAACTGGGTACAGTATGTGAGATTAGTGAGTACTGACAAAGAAAAGTTCAGTTAGGTCTGTTACCTCTGGCCATCATATTTTAATCTGTGGTGTTTTTTTTAAATGTGGGAATTTGTGACTTTTCATTTTCAGTTTTCTAATTAAGTTTACTATAATTGAAAGCCCCAGAAACCTCTAGTAAGACATTGATAAAGTTCTTCTTTTATTCTTCTAGCCTAGATAGGATGAAACCTAATCAAAGAAGATGTCTGCATTGGAGCATTGTTTCAATGTAGAGCTGTGCAAATAACTTCATTTTCAGTTTGCTGTCTCTTTTACTTTGAAACTGTAACAAATGAAACTTGATTTTTGGACAGGTTTTTTTAATTTTATTTACCAAAACAATTAGACCTTAATCTGCATTTTCCTCTGGAGAAAAATGTTGTGTGTGAAAAATGTTGCCCAGATCTAGTCCTGGTGCTTTCTTGGCAGTCACGTCTCTACACTGCGAATTGAAGGTGCCTGTCCCCCACATAAGAAGAGGGATAAATCAAAACTTGCTAAGCCACCAAAAGCCCAAGAGGAACCTCTATACGTGCAATGGAATCACTGCAAAGTGCTACTCTTCAGAGACAATGGCCTTGCTATGTAGAAAGATGTCTGCATGTGTTTGGTAATGATTTGGATCACCTTAGTTCACTAGCACAAATTTTGTAATGTAATTTGCTAATTCGGTGTGCATGCGCAGATACAAACTCCTTCTTCAATATGAGAAATTGAAAGGCATGCCTTATGCTATTGAAAAATAGGGTCCCCAAGATTTGCAGTAAGGTCTCATATTTAATGTATGAGATACACTTGTTTCAAGTGTATCTTATACCTATTTCCTCAAGTTTGACATACAAAAGGAAGAAAAGTACTCAGAAGGGTAACCCCGTAATTCTCTAATTCTTAATCTTGCTATATTGCATTTGGACTTGATATGAACTAATTGTTTGACTTTTATGCTTCACAGTGATGCCAAGAATTTCTTGGATGTAAAATTGGCACCCTCCCATGAACAGAAAGGTGAAAGATCGGTTAGCAAAGGATCATGCTATAGAAAACACACCTCTGTTGCCACAGGACTAATTCAATTATTGTTTGTTGCCTTTTTTGAATTTATTTCTCTTCTTTAATGTTTTTGCTTGTCTTACACGCAGAGCAGATAAGGACACAAGCAAAGATCAAAATGTAGCTGTTCATCAATTGTTGTTCATGTTAGAATCCCTCCATTGCTCTCTTCTGAATTTGGAAAATTAAATTAAGTTTTTTTATTTTTATATTGAGATGCCATAAATCCATATATAAATGGCACCTGACCTCACAGGAGCAGAAGGAGAAGCAAACACTTGTCATTCCACCAAAGGCCCAGGGAGGTATCTCTGTGAACAGATGGAAACTAGATCACTTTGACAGTGTAAAGTGCCATGTAACTACAAAGTGCTTTTCTTATAGGACAATGGTTCTGCCCCTTAAAAATATATAAAGCATACAAATTTCAAAAAGCATCTAAGTGAAAATCAGTGACATTGGCATTTCCAAAACACTTAGGCTTGGATTCACAATGGGACTTAGGCAATGTCTAACTTCTAGGTGCCTAGAAAAATCACAGGAACAACATTGTGCTTCACAATGGCTACGTTACTTGCCAAGACACTTATACTGTGAAGTTGCAGAGATACCTGCCTTAGACTGCTGTCCCTTCTTCAGATAGGTAATGGGAGATGATGATGAGATGAGTAAATTCTAGGCCCTGCCATTATCACACAGGAATTTAATCCAGACTTCAAAGAGGTGCTAATCTCTGCTAGTGTTTTCTTTTTTTCTGAGAATGAAGTTGCCTATGTCCACACAGAATGGTCAGAGGAATGTTGCCCACCTAAATGCAGGTCAGCTGAGATGTGGAATATTCAGCTTCAATTCTCCCTTTCTGCCTAATGGAAAAGAAGGATTTGAACTGGTGTCTCCCAGCTTTGAGGATAGTGTTTTTACAACTGTGCAATAGGATATTCTGATGGGGTAGGGAGCCTTCTTCAGCCTCTCCTGTTGAAGTCATTCCATAACGTCTAAAGAGAGCCATTGCAGCAGGGACACTGTGCCATCCAAGGAGAAGGGAATACTAACCGTCAGGCTACAGAGTCATTCTCACTGTATCTCTAGTCCAATGGGTCTGATTATTTAATCCAAAGTGGAACAATTTCAAAAGGAGAAACTGAGTGAACCCCAAATACCCCATACTGTCCCAGGCAGAGGGGAGAATTTCACATAGGTGTCTCATATCTGAGGTGAGTACTCTAAGGACAAGCTGCTAGTGGTCACTAGAAGCTTTAGGGGGTAGCCGAGTTAGTCATAAGAGCATAAGAACAGCCGTACTGGGCCAGACCAACGGTCCATCTAGCCCAATAACCTGTCTGCTCACAGTGGCCAGCACCAGGTGCCCCAGAGAGGGTGGACCGAAGACAATGATAAAGCGATTTGTCTCCTGCCATCCTTCTCCAGCCTCTGACAAACAGAGGCCAGGGACACCATTTCTTTCCCCTGGCTAATAGCCTTTTATGGACCTAACCTGTTATAGTCCTAGCCTTCACAGCCTCCTCTTGCAAGGAGTTCCACAGATAGACTACACGCTGTGTGAAGAAGAACTTTATTTTATTAATTTTAAACCTGCTCCCCATTAATTTCATTTGGTGTCCTCTAGTTCTTCTAATATGGGAACTAATAAATAACTTTTCTTTATCTGCCCTCTCCACATCACTCATGATTTTATAGACCTCTATCGTATCCCCCCCTCAGTCTCCTCTTTTCTAAACTGAAAAGTCCCAGTCGCTTTAACCTCTCCTCATATGGGACCTGTTCCAAACCCCTAATGATTGTAGTTGCCCTTTTCTGAACCCTTTCCAAGGCCAAAATATCTTTTTTGAGGTGAGAAGACCACATCTGTACACAGTATTCAAGATGTGGGCATACCACAGTTCTATACGGGGGCAGTAAGATATTCTGTGTCTTATTTTCTATTCCTTTCTTAATTCCTAGCATCCTATTTACCTTTTTGACTGCCGCTGCACATTGTGTGGAAGTTTTCAGAGAACTATCCACGATAACTCCAAGATCTCTTTCCTGATTTGTCGTAGCCAAATTAGCTCCCATCATACTGTATGTATAGTTGGGGTTATTTTTCCCGATGTGCATTACTTTACACTTATCCACATTAAATTTCATATGCCATTTTGTTGCCCAATCACTCAGTTTGGTGAGATCTTCTTGGAGTCCCTCACAGTCTGCTTCTGTCTTGACTATCCTAAACAGTTTGGTATCATCCACAAACTTTACCACCTCACTGCTTACCCCTTTCTCCAGATCATTTATGAATAAGTTGAAAAGGATTGGTCCCAGGACTGACCCTTGGGGTACACCACTAGTTACCCCTCTCCATTCTGAAAATTTACCATTTATTTCTACCCTTTGTTTCCTGTCTTTTAACCAGTTCTCAGTCCAAGAAAGGACCTTCCCTCTTATCCCATGGCCATGTAATTTACACAAGAGCCTTTGGTGAGGGACCTTGTCAAAAGCTTTCTGAAAATCTAAGTATACTATATCTACTGGATCCCACTTGTCCGCATGTTTGTTAACCCCTTCAAAGAACTCTAATAGATTAATGTAGCACTTTAAAGACTAACAAGATGGTTTATTAGATGATGAGCTTTCGTGGGCCAGACCCACTTCCTCAGATCAAATAGTGGAAGAAAATAGTCACAACCATATATACCAAAGGATACAATTAAAAAATCAACACATATGAAAAGGACAAATCACATTTCAGAACAGGAGGAGGATGCAGGGGGGGGGGAAGGAAGGAAGGTAAGTGTCTGTGAATTGATGATAATAGAGGTGGGGAGAGTGGGATGTTTGTGAGCTAATGGTATTAGAGGTGATAATTGGGGAAGCTATCTTGGTAATGGGTAAGATAGCACTTTATAGACTAACAAAACATGTAGATGGTACCATGAGCTTTCATGGGCACAGCCCACTTCTTCAGATGACTGGAATTTGTTTGCCTGAACCTCCACAGGTACAGGTGATTACAGCTCCTGTTGGCTATAGATCACTGTTCCCAGCCAACAGAGCTGTGAGAAGCAATACTGACTGGGACACTGCTTCCCACTGTTCCCATTGGCCAGCAAGAGCTATCCATGGCCTACAGGACCTGTGCTCACCTGTACCTGCCAAGGCGCAGGTAAACAAAGTATCTTGTGGTCAGCTAGTGGCTTGCCTTTACAAACCTTGACCTGGAGTTGGAAAATCCCTGCTCTAATTCCTGAGCTAAGACTTATGAAAAGAATACTATCACCACCACCTCTTCTCTCTCCTCAGACCAGTTGTCTGGTAGGTGTTCTGTGAAGCAAGATAGATCGATGAATGCCTATATTTTCTGGTTTGAGAGACACTTTGGGGCTTAAGAATAAGATAGACAACTGGACTTGTACTGTAATACCGCAGTACATGGGTTGAGAGGGAAAGATTTAGGGTCCAAATGAGTTTGGGAACCTACAGGATTTAGAAGAAGTTTTATGAATGACAACAGAACCCAAATCTGGAACCTGTGTCCATAAGTAACCTTGTGAATGTGAAGTGCTTGATCCTAAACCCACTGAAATAAGGAATGGAAAGTTCTTGTGTATTTCACTGATGCATGTTGAGGACCTTGGATTACTGGACAGGGACTAAGGAGAAACATGTGTTGTAGTCCAAGTTCCTCCATTGCTCTGTTATGAACATCAGTTCCCTCCCTATGCCTCCGTTTCCCTCTCTGCCAAATGGTGCTACTTGTACTGATGTCCTTTGAAAAGGACTTTGAAATCTACTGATTAAAAGTACTTATATAAGAATAAAATATTATTTATGGCAAAAGGATCTTGAGTGAGTAACTTAAACCTCTATGGGTATGTCCACACAACAAAGTTATTTTGAAATAACAGCTGTTATTTTGAAGTAACTTTCCTAGCATCTACACAGCCAAACTGTTATTTTGAAATAAATTCAAAATAAAGGAGCTCTTATTTCGAATTTGGTAAACCTCATTCTACGAGGAATAAAGCCAAATTTGAAATAGCTACTTCGAAATAAGTGCTGCGTAGATGCTTACTTCGAAATAGGGGGCCTCCAGCCTTTTGCAGTGTGCCCTGGTGGCCACTCTGGGCCAAACCAGGAAAACTCCTCTTCTCTCCCCCAGCCCTGGAGCCCTTAAAAGGGTAGACTCTGTCCATAGTGCCTGTGCCAGCTGCAAGCCTGCCAGCACAGAGCCAGCAGTCACTGCCCCTGACCCAGTGGCCCCATCTTGAGCCAGGCAGCCAGTTCCAGCCAGCCCTCCACTGCTCCCCGGGCCCAGTCCCCCAGCTCCCAGGAGCCTGCCAGGGTCAGAGAAGGTGGGTGTCTTCCTGGTCCAGTGCGGAGATCATGGACATGATTGAGGTTAGGGGGAATGCCTCCAATGTCCATGATCTCTGCACTAGACAGAGGAATGCAGCTGTCTGTGGATGGATAGCTGACAGCCTGGCCACCAAAGGCCACATGGCCACCCAGGAGCAGGTGCTCATGAAACTGAAGGAGCTGAAGCAGGCCTTTTTCAGGGCCACACGGGGCAGCTCCCACACAGGGGCAGACACCTGCCCCTATTTTGACACCCTTGACTGCATCCTGGGGGGGCAGGACGGTCCATGCAACCCCGGGGGTCATCGACCCTGGAGCAGAGGGCCCCCACCAGGGCATGGAGGAGGAGCGGCAGGAGCCCAGAGGGAGCGTGCCACTCAGTCAGGACCCCCCGAGCCATCCCAGTAGACTGTCACCAGTGTCTTCTGGGGAGGCAACAACATGTAAGTGCGGGAAGGAAAACTAGGGACCATGAGCATGGGCCTTGCTGAGCACGGATCACGCAGCAACCTGTGCACTTGCGAGCATCTGCCGTGCCATCCCTGGGCACGTGGACCCAGCTGGCTGCCACACAGGGGCCTTGGCCTGTTAGCCACATGCGTGTGTGAAGAAACATGACATGCCCCTGACCCTGGGGTGGGACACAGCAGGACGCCCTCCCCTCACAAGGTCATTCTACACAGAGGCAGGGGACATCTCCCCCCCCCCCCCTCAGCCACACTATACACAGCACAGGGGCATGGGTGTGGTCTCGGGACAGCTCCCACTCCCTGGGATAGCAGGACATTCCAAACCTGGCCTGCATGCAAGCACATCAGTTCTGATGGTGCAGGGAATGGTCTTCCCCCTTTCAGAGGGGAGCTGGGCTTCACCCACTGTGTCCCCAGAAATAACTGACCACTTCTCTTGTTTCTCCATAGCTGCACCAGCTGCGTGTTCAGGGCGCACCACCGCACCCGAGGACTCCTCAGGACCACCCATGCAGTGGAGGGATACTGACAGCAGCACCTGGGGGCACAGCGAGCCCTGCACTGCACCCTCCAGCACTGCATGGAAAAAGACCTGCAGCTCTGGCAGGAGCAGCTTTCCCAGGGCTGTGCCATCTGCCAACACTTGCGGACCCTGGTGCAGAGCACGCTGCTTCCTGCTGCTCTAGCCCCTGCTGCTTCCCCAGCTACCGCTCCTCCTCCCACTCCTCCTTCCCCTCCTGCTTCTCCCTCCACCCGGCGAGACCCTCATCCCTGAACCCTGAGCTTCCCCCTTCCAGCTCCCTCCTCCCAGGTTTCCCCCTCCCCTCTCCCACCCTCTCTCCTCCCTTCTCCCGCCTCCTTTCCCCAGTCTCACCAGAGTTTCATCCCCCCACCAGTTTTGGTAAATAAAGACAGTTTGTGTTTATGAAAAAACATGTATTTTATTGTACATTGGGAAGAGAGGCTGGGGGGGGGGGGGGCGGTAAGTGTAAGGACGTGAGGGAAGAATGAGGCACAAGCTCCCAGTGAGGCAGACCAGGGAGACTGTTTGTGCTCTTCAGGGTGGCAGCTCTCCTGCAAGGCCTCCTGGATACTGACAGCTCCCCCGATGGACCTCCCAGAAGGCAGCCTGCATAAAGTGCAGCCAGGTTTGCAGCAATGCGTCCAAGAGAAGCACCAGAGCAACCGGGGACAGCTCTGGCTCCATGTTGCAGAGTGCTGAGATGTCTCGAGTGAGGGCAACCAGAGCACACAGAGACAAAAATGCTTTGCTGTTTCATCGAGGTAGGCAAGCAAGCAGGGAAACCTGAGAATCAGCTGTCCAGGAAGGGGTGGGGAGGTCCTTCGAGCACAGTCCTCAGTTAGCCTCAGGCAACAGCCATGTAAGGTAAGTCCTGACCTGATGCCTTGCTGGAACTGGTTCTAGCCAACCTTAAATGCAATTCACAGTCCACTCAGTGTGGACGCATTATTTCAAAATAACTTATTTCTAATTAAGTATTTCAAAATAAGATATTTCAAAATAACTCTGTAGTGTATACATACCCTGTGTCTCCAAAGGTTATGTCTACATTGGTGCTGGAGGTGCAATTTCCAGACTGAATACATCTATTTGTGTTATCTTTAATTGAGCTATTGTGCTAAAAAATACAAGTGTGGCTGCAGTAGAGTGAACTACTGGAGGAAGAGTTGTTCCAAATATGTACTTAGGTGGCTAGCCTATTCTGCCACTCATGCTACCTCAACTACACTCATATTCCTATTGTGATAGTTTGGTCAGAGCTACCATAGTTATATATAACCAGAAATTACATTTTTAGCTTGTGTATCTATGCCTTGTGTAGCTATGAAGTGTAAAACAGAGATGATAATGTTTACCTGCTTCACAGGGATGACCTGAGACTCAACTTTGTGTTTGTAAAGCACTTTGAAACTTCAGATGAAAAGCATTACAGTAATGTGGAGTGTTATTAACCAAGAGACTTTGGATTTAATAATATGCTAATCTCTTTTGTTGCCATGGACAAATAAATGAAAGTTACTATAAACATACTTATCGCATAACCTGTGGATAGTAAACAAAAACCATAACTATTTTGTTTTCCTGTGGATGTTAAATTTATTTATTGAAATATCTAAATTTTGTCTCAAATTGAGCATATTTACTTATCAGGATGTGAGTAAAATGCATAATGAAGTAGAATGACTTCTAATGTAACTGATAAATGATTAGCTGAATATATCTGGAGTATAAAAGATATATTATGTAAACTAAATAACAATAACATTAGGATGGAATTAAACATTGTTTTGTGCATTGAAAGCAGCCAAGAAGCGAAGAAGTTGTGTCTGCATATACAGTCCATTTTTAAAAGTCTTTTCCCCCAAGCTCATTACTAGATGTTATGCTTACCTAACTTTGTAGACATAGCATAATTGACTTTGAAACTGTAACAACCTTCTTTCAGAATTGGTGTATTAATTAGCTGGGGAGCTAACTCAGTTGATTGAAGGCTTTCACTCAGCCTTCTAAATGGTAAGCAGTATATTTCAAAGTATGGCTGGCTTTAAAACATGTGATGGTACTGAGTAGGTCTGAGAGACAAAGGGGCTCTTTTCAATAAGACAAATGAAGCATATTGGATTGGATGCTGAATGGTTCATTTTAGGTTCACCTGGTTCAGTTACTGCCTATGGAGCAAAAGAACCTTACGTGAGTGGTGGCTTCAATAATGTGAAGGAGGCAGATACAGCAGGCTATCCAACAGGAGATATTGCTATCTGGTTTAAAAAGGGAGGAGGGAGTTGCCTTATATATTAAAAATGTATAGACTTGAACTGCGATTATGATATAAATAGCAGATAGACTTGTTGAAAGTCTCTGGAGGTATGTCTATACTACAGAATTTTTTCAGAAAAACTGCCAATTTTCTGAAAAAACTTCAATTAGGTCCACACTGCAATCACATTCTTTCAAAAGAAAATCGAAAGAACAGAGAGTTTTTTTCTGGCATTGGTAATCCTCATTCTATGAGGAAGAAGCCTTTTTCCGAAAGAGCTCTTTTGGAAAAAGGTGAGTGTGGAAGAGGGAGTTCTTTCAGAAGATGAGGAAAGAGGAAAAAATACAGGTCCCCTAGTGACCACTTCATCCATACTAATCACAGTTTAAATGAAAAAGCAGATTGTTTTTTCGTTGTGCTTCAGCAGTATAGATGCTCTCTTTCGAAAGAAGATTTTTCAGAAGATCTCTTCCAGCAAAGCTTCTTCTGAAAGAAGCCTGCAGTCTAGATGTAGCCTGTTGTGTCTGGCTGAAGGAAAACTGGTCTAGAGGAATGTCCCTGTTCCTGCATCTATCAACGAAGGTTAGCCCCTTAAAAATAAAAGACTCAAGTGTGGGTGCAAAAAACCACGCATTTATGAAACCTCAATTGTTCTAAAACAAGGTAAATGAAAGGTAAACCAGGAAATTAGGAACATAGGCATAGCAAGGATCCCCACAAGGAAAGGTAAGTGATAAAACAGATGGTGTGCTGACTGCCACACAGGTGAGTTCCTTCCCACAGCACATGACCCAAAAAAGGGAGTGGAGGATCAGATAATCACTTCCATGCCCTGTAGCTTGAGCACCCTCAAGACAATGGGACAGCTCCAGACTCCATCTCCAGGTGGTGCAGACAGGTAAGGAGTGGACCTCAGAATCAGGCGATGTTAGCTCTGCTCCAGTGATGACTTGGCTCGGTCTCCCTCTGCAACGTCGTGTGTGTGTGTGTCCCCTCAGGAAAAAAGGTGGCAGCTGGTGACACACCTCATGTGTGTTGTTAAGAACACCTTCCTGCAGCCAGATCTATATGTGTGGTGCTAGGTATACACCTCTAAGCAGCTGATGAGCTGAAATGAACACTGCACTTTCCAATGAAAACCCCAGTACCACCTCCAGATGTTGACAGTCAGAAGGGCAGCCCCTTAGAACTGGAAAGGCAGTCCCTACTTAGCCATGGTTGCTGGGCAGAACTTAAGTCACATGATTTTCCTACCACAGGCCGAGAAAAGATCAAGAAAGTGTCCTTGGGAAGGAAGAAGACAGCTAAATGGAGTCCAAGTTGTTATTTGGACATTCCTAGATGACTCACCTGTGATACTAAACACCAATGTTTCCCCTCCCTATAATAGAGGTCTACTACAGACCACCAATCCAGGAAGAAGAGGTGGATGAGGCTTTCTTTAAACAACTAACAAAACCATCCAAAGCAAAGGACTTGGTGATGAGGGGGACTTCAAATACCCAGACATCTGTCAAAAAATAGTAGACTTGGACACAGATTATCCAAAAATTTCTTGTAATGTACTGGAGACATGGAATTTCCAATTTCTTGGAATGTTTTGAATGTTTTGGAAAACGTTTTGAAGTTGTGATTTTGACAAACAGTGAGGAACTGGTTAAGAATTTGAAAATGGAAGGCAGGTTGGGTGAACATGATCATAAAATGACAAAGTTCATGATTCTAAGGAATGGAAAGAGGGACAATAGAAAAATTAAAATAATGGATTTCAAGAAGGCTGATTTTAGCAAACTCAGGGAGTTGATAGGTAAGATTCCATTGGAAGGAGTCAATGAGGAGAAAATAACTGAAGACAGATGACAGTTTTTCAAAGAAACATTATGAAGATCACAACAACAAACTATTCCACTGCACAGGAAAGATAGCTGGTACAGCAGGAGACCACCCTGGCTGAATGAGGATATCTTGAATGATGTTAAAATCAAAAAGTGTCAGACAAAAAGTATAACTAGATCAAATTACAGAAGATGAAATTAAATGACACAAGTCTGTACAGGCAAAATTAAAAAGGCCCAAGCAATAAAAGAGTTCAAACTAGGTGAAAAAAAAAGGATAACAAGAAAACATTCCACAAATACATTGGAAGCAAGAAGGAGTCCAAAGATAGGGTAGGATTGTTAGTCAATGAAGAGAGAAAAACAATAACAGAAAATGTGGAAATGCTTAATGAGAGATGCTTAATAGCTTCTTTGGATTGGTTTTCATCAAGAAGGTTGGTGGCCATTGAGTACTTAACAGAGGCGATGCCAATACTAATAGTATAGGATCAGAAGCTAAAATGGGGAAAGGAGAAGTAAAAAATTACGTAGACAAGTTAGATATCTCTAAGGGCACATCTACACAGCAGGGCTAAACTCGAAATAAGCTACGCAGCTTGAGCTATGCTAATTGCGTATCTTAAGTTGAAATAACTTATTTCAACTTTTGTCACTGTCTACACTGCAGTTATTTTAAGATGAGAACTCTTCGCCCGACTTCCATTACTCATACAATGAGGGTTATAGGAGTTGGAGGAAGCAGTCCTCCAGCTCAAGATTATTTTGACATTATGTTGAAATAATTGCTTGTGTGTAGACATGGACTCTGTTATTTAGGAATAATGTCAGTTACTCCAAAATAATGCTGCTGTGTAGACATAGCCAGAGTCACCAGGGCTTGAAGAACTGCATCCAAGAATACTCAAGAAGATGACTGAGGAGATGTGTGAGCCATTAGCTATTATCTTTGAAAAAGCATGGAGCATGGGAGAGATTCCAGAAGATTGGAACAGGGCAAACATTAATGCCAACCTATAAAACAGGAAATAAGTCCAAGAAAAGATAATGGAGCAAACATGTAAGGAAGCCATTTAGAAACATCGGTGATAAGTAACAGTATAGATTTGTCAAGAAAAAATTGTGCCAAAGCAATCTAATTGCTTTAATTACAGGCTAACAGGCGTTGTTGGCTATTGGGGAAGAAGTAGATGAGGAGTATCCAGATTTTAGTAAGGCTTTGATACAGACTCGCAAGACCTTCTTGCTAACAAACTAGAGAAATAATATATAGATAAAGATAATATATGGTCGGTGTGTAACTGGTCAGATAACTGTTCCCAGAGAGTAATTATCAATGATTCACAGTCATATTGGAAGAATATAACAAGTGGGGTTTTAAAGGGATCCGTTCTGGGAAAGGTTCTGTTTAATATTTTCATAAAAAAATTATACATTGGCATAGAGAGTATGCTTACTGACTTTGCAGATGATACCAAGCTTGGAGGGGTTGCAAGAGCTTTGGAGGATAGGATTATAATTCACACTGATTTAGACAAACTGGAGAAATGATCTGAGGCAAATAAGACAAAATTCAGTAAGAACAAATGCAAAGTTCTCCTCATAGTAAAGAATAACCAGTCACATACTTAGAAAATTTGAAATAATTACTTAAGAAATAGTACTGTAGAAAGAGATCTAGGGGTCATAGTGGTCTCCATGCTAAAAATAGACTCTTCACTCGTCTGTAAGTAGGGTAAAGTTTAGATAAATCCGTTGTTTTATGGTTTGGGAAATGGGATCTGATGTCTGTGCATTTAAAAATGCTTTTTGCTCTCCTTTGTAACTAAGTTCCTGGCCCATGGTGGGTTTCTCCTTCATGAGTATATTACTTTGTTACTTTTCCATCAAGTCATTATGCTTGCAATAGGAATATTGTACTGATAATACAAGTTCTTTCTCTTTTCTTTTCTTAAACTGGCATTACAGGCAGTCCCCGGGTTACGTACAAGATAGGGACTGTAGGTTTGTTCTTAAGTTGAATCTGTATGTAAGTCGGAACTGGCGTCCAGATTCAGCCGCTGCTGAAACTGATCAGTTTCAACAGCGGCTGAATCTGGACGCCAGTTCTGACTTACATACAGATTCAACTTAAGAACCCCAGGCATCCCCAAGTCAGCTGCTGCTGAAACTGATCAGCGGCTGATTCCAGGAAGCACGGGGCAGAGGCTTCCTATAGTCAGCCACTGGTCAGTTTCAGCAGCAGCTGACTTGGGGACACCTGGGGCAGAGCAGCTGGGGTGCTGCTGGGTTGGTCCAGTAGCGCCGCCGCTTCTCGGCGCTACTGGACCAACCCAGCAGGACCCAAGCTGCTCTGCCCCAGGCGTCCTGATTCAGCCGCTGCTGAAACTGACCAGCAGTGGCTGAATCAGTACGCCTGGGGCAGAGCAGCTGGGGTGCTGCCGGGTTGGTCCAGTAGCGCCCAGAGCGGTGCTACGGGACCAACTGGCAGCGCCCCAGCTGCTGTACCACAGGCGTCCAGAGCAAAGCCGCGGCGCACGGGGGCAGCGGGACAGCCCAGATGCATCGTAGCTGTCCTGCTGCCCTCGGGCTCCGCGGCTTTGCTCTGCTTTTCTCCCCGTCCCCGTGTTCCGCCGCTTTGCTCCCCGCCCCCCTGGTCTGCAGACCATGGAGACGGGGAGCGAAGCAGAGCGAAGCCGCGGAGCATGAGGGCAGCGGACAGCACAGATGAGTCTGGGCTGTCCGCTGTCCGTGTGCTCCGCCGCTTTGCTTCCTCTCCCTGGTCTGCTGGAGACCAGGGAGATGGGCCCTGTTTGTAACTGCGGATCTGACATAAGTCGGATCCGCGTAACTCGGGAACTTCCTGTAGTTAATTTTTGTGTCCTGGTCTGTACTTTAAGGGTGAGATTTCCCAAGTGATCTCTTCCCTGATTTTCATATCAATAGTTGGGTGGTGGCAGCGGTATTTTATCCCCAAAATCTAGGTTGTTAAGACTTTGAGAGAAGTTTTATACCAAAGCCTGGTAGATAAGGTTTTTGGGGTACTTTTGCTGGCCCCCACTCCTGCATTTATTGTGCCAGAGTGGGAAAGGAGCCATGACAGATGGTCTAGATGGTGCTTGGTTCTATTATAAGTGCAGGGATCTTGTCTTGATCACCTCTCCAGTTTTATTATGTTACACGTCTAAATCTGCTCTAACATTTGCCCATCATTTGGTGGGTGCACCAGTTAGCAGTGAGGGCAGTGTTGTTAGATCCCATGTGCAATGTCAAAACAGGAAGAAAATCTTAGCTATGTAGAGTGGCTTCAAGCTCAGTAAGTGGAGCATAGTTCTTATTTGATCTGGTAGGAAAAGCTACATTTTGGATTTCCTGATAGAACTGCAGCAGAATGACCATGAAGGTCTGGGTTCAAGTATGAGATTGGGTTTTCTGAAAACTGCTGTGTCCAGGGAATGCGTTTATTCTTCCTCCTTTTTGTGTGTGTGGAAGAGCAAACGCACTCTTTCAGGGAGCCCTGTATACAATCTAGATGGGGCCAAATGGCAGAAAAGCAATCAGAAAAATCTACCATATTGCAGAGTGCAATTTGCGTGGCTTTTTCCGAAAAAAGGCTACAGTGTAGACCTGGCCTGAGTGATGTGTAGGATGCATATATAAGCCTAGTCCCAGATGAGAGAGATCATGTATTTATTAAGTCTGTTTTAGTGTCTGGTCAACCGTTGGCAATCATTGACAGAAAATATTTCTTCTTCATGCTTACATTTAGCATTAAATGTGCTTGGCTTATCTGCTAGTTAAATCCTACTGACCATCCTTGTGTGGGATTCTGTGCAGTTGATTTGAGACTTTTTCTCTGACCCCTTCATCTATAGAGTTTATTTGCTGAGCTGAAACCTAAGCTGGGGGAGATATAACAGTACATGTACAGGTATGTATTCATATTAACTACAGAGTCCAAATTTAATTAAAAATGCTTGCTATGGTCCATTTGAGTCAGTTGCCTGCAATACTTTATGAAATGCCAGTAAGAGCTGCTAGAGGCCTTCCAAAGAAGAGACTCATTCTGAAGAGGTGAACTTAATAGTAAAGACAGAAAATGGCTTGTAAAATTCAGTTTCATCTTTTGATTTGAGACATGCAGAGACTTGGCTAGCATGACACTTAAAATGAAATAGCTCAATGTAGCAAATAATAACTAAACACCATGACACCTGCTTTATTAGCTTTAAAACATAAATTAATCAATTGTAAAATTAGGAACATATTATCAGTTATATAAGGGATTGCAGAAATCCACACAAGTTCCAAATATGAATCTAAAACCATTCATGCTGGTATGTTCCTAGCCTCACTAAATCAGAGAAAATGAGTTTTATGAACAATCCACCAGATGGGAAAATGTTCACATACTACAAAATGTTGATCAGATTTATTTGAAAAGCAAGCCATAACCATATGCATATGAGAGGAAGTAAAATGGATTTTCAGATATTCAATGACTGCTGTCAAGCTTGCAGCTGTATGAATTTAATGCTGTACTGCTATTTCTACAATAGATTTCCTTGATGCCACTAACCTGTTTGCCAGCTAGTATGATTAATATTGATTCAGTTTTACAAGCAATTAAATTGATAGAAATAAACAACCTTTTTATTGGATTTTCACTAGACAGAAGTACATATTTGGATGACATTTTTTTCTTTGAGAAACATAATATTGTAGCATCCAGAATCTTTAAGAACAGAGAGATTGCATCTATATCACCAAATCTGCTGTCTCTATAATTCTTCATTCATACATCATCTTAGGTCAACTTACGTTTATTTCACTCCGAGTCATCTGTTGAAGGGCATACATATTTGCATTTATTTATGAACAATATTCAGTTTATTTTTTTAACTTCTTGAGTGGTGTTAACTTCTTGAGTGCATTCTGTTGCCTCATCTCTCTACATTTGAAGAAATGTAATCTATGTTGGAGGTTTTTTTGTTTGGTTTGTGTTTGTTTTATGGGGTAGGGGGCAGGTGTTGCAATTTTATTTTTGGTTATAGTAAATTTGGGCCAAGATTGTATAAAGTGACCAGTGATTTGAGGTATCCCATGTTCTGGATGATCAAAATAGATCTGATTATAAAATGTTGGGAGTTCAGCACTTTCGGATAATTAGGTCACTTTAAAGCAGGGCTAGGGACCCTAAGGCCAAGGGGCTGGATGCAGCCCCCCACTTTCCTGGATCAGGTCCCCAAGGCTCAGGGCTCCCCCCAGGATTGTTTTTTTTCATTTATGTGCAGCCCCCGATTGGGTTTTCTGTGGTTCTATGGCCCTGACCCATAAAAGATTCCCTAGACCTGCTAAAGTGTCTCAAGTTGAATACCCCAAAATGAAAGTACCCCAAATCACAATCCATTGCTTAAAATCTTGTCCTTGATAAAAAGAGAGAGACTTTGTTAGGGTGTAGTGGTCAGGAGTGGGAAGAGATGCTCTCTGATCCCTGGTCAGCTGAGCCATGGTTGGTCTGCCCCTGTCTTTGGAAGCTATGGAGTGGGACAAGACATATAAAACACAGGCCCTTTAGCTAGTGGAATCTGAGCCATGGAAGGAATCAGACATTTCCAGTGCACTGATTGACATTGGGAATGGCATGTACAGTGCCGCACTTTGTCCTAGGAAAGTGACCCAAGAGAAGAGCTGCTGGGACTACCATCCACCATATACCCCAGAGAGACAGAGGATCTCTGGACTATGGTATCCATCACCCAGACTATTGTAGGAAGTAGCCCAGGGAAACTAGACAATGTCCTAGTTTTGCTATTACAGCCAGTGTCAGCATAGTATGGTGGCATCCCTTTGATCCAGTGGTGGAGCCTCCTGCCAGTGTTCAGGCTCTGGTCTGGGACTCAGTGGAAAAGGGTAGGCCTGACTCACTGGATCACTTGTTGCCTCCCCACCTTAGGCAAGAAAGCCTGAATTTGTCTGCTGTCCACTTGAAACAAGACACCTGGCAATTGATCATCTCCAGGGGCAGAGAACATTCTGAGCCCATAGATGATTTGGTGCTCTGCCCTACCGAAGGGCCTGATCCCTAAGCCTGTTTGCTTTGGCCTCCCTAATGACTTAAGCTCCTACCATGCTTGTGCTCTACCTGTGAGGCCTGAGGGACCAAGACTGTGGCATTGCTCAGCACTGTTCTACTACTGGGATCTTAGGTCCTTGCACTCAACTGCTAGTTCCCTGATATTGGGTGGTGTTGCAGAGTCATATTGAGGTGGAGTTGTCTTCCACTGAGCCAGAGGGGAAAGGACAACTGCAAACCCACTATGAAGGAGAAGTTTCATTGAGGATACTTATCCTTTCATAAGCCTGGGCCCTCTTATGCCTTTTAATAGGAGTAGAAAGTATGTCTGATCAAAGCCAATATCTTTATTTTCAAACTGTGTGATCTTAATGGATATCCATCTAGTTATGTGCAGGTAGTACAGTAGTTGCAAAGATAGTATTTGATCATTTGAGGTTGGCAGGAAGTTTGTGACCTTTTGGAGGTCATCCTCATCACACTTATTTGTTACTTTTCACTCCAAGGTTAGCTAGACTGCTAGATATAAAGAAAAAGCAGAAAAGATGCAGGTAATGGAAGTTGGAATGGATTAGCAAGGAAAGCTATCTCTTGGAGGTCAGAAAGTATACGGAAAATGTGAGAACTGACAAAAGCCAATTTTACCTTGTAAACTATATTAGAATCAATAGTAAAAGGTTATTTAGCCATATACATAAAAAGAAAACAAGGAAAGAAATAGAACTGCTCAGTGGGGTGGAGATTAAAAATCATCTAAGTACCACTCAACACCTAAATGAATACTTATAGCTAACAAAATAAAGATATGGAAGTAGAAATTACCACATCTGAGTTGGAAGATAAGCTCACTCAGCTTAATGAGACCAATTGAGAGGCGCAGATACTTTCCATATAAAAATATGTAAGAAACTGGCTCGTGAAAATGCCAGCCTGATACCAATGTTAATGAATCTGTAGTCATACCCAATCACTGGAAAATTGCAAATATGCTATCTATATTTAAGGGGAAAAAAAGTTATCAAGGAAAGTATAGACCTTGATAACTCACTTGTATGTGAGATCTTAGAACACATTTTTGAAATAATTTGTAAGGACTGTGATAGACTCGTGGCAGCTGGCTATAGTAGCTTGGAGTAAGGCAAATATACAAGAAACTGGGTAAATCGTTTTCCATTCCTTGAGTTAACTCACGTAATTAAGGCCGGCAGGCAGGTGCCTATGGCCAATTGTGAGCTTGCTTGAAGCAGCAGGCTAATCGGGGCACCTGCCCCCAATTAAGGCCTGCTGGCACCAGTTTAAAAGGCTTCCTCTCAAGATGGGCAGGAGAGGAGGCCAAGGACTGAGAGTGAAGAGGTGCACTGAGAGAGGTAAAGACTGGGAGTATGATAGAGTGCTGTGGAGGAGCAAGGAGGATTGTTTGAGCACTAGGGAGAAGGTACTGTGAGGGATCTTTTGGAAAAGTGATCCAGGGAATGGAGGAAAAGCTGTCAGTTGCCACTGCCGTAGAGTCCCTGTTCTGGAACCCAGAGTAGTGGGTGGATCTGAGTTCCCCCCAGATATTCCCATGCCACTTCAGAGTCTTCCTTGAAAGGGGGTACCAGGACTAGGGAGGAGTTTCATCCCAAACTATGCACTGACCCATCATCATCATAGGCTAGTAATTTGTGGCCTTTGCCTCTAGTAAAGGGTCAGAGTCTGTGTGGAGGATCACAGCAAGTCTCAGAGGTAAACACTAATCTCCAGGAAGCACAGGACCCTCGGAACATGGCCAGAGCTTTGCCACAGGACATAAAGGTGTAAACATTAATTTACATAAAATACAGCATCATTTTACAAAAGGTAGGTCTCATGCTAGACCAGCATGATTTCTGTCTTTGAGAAGACAGCCAATTTTCTAGGAAAAGGTAATCTGCTATTTCTAATCTACCTGAATTTCAGTAAAATATATTATTGAGTTCCACATGGAAATCCTCACTTACATTTGAAAAGTGTACAAGAATAAAAAGGTGGGTAGCAACTACAATGCATCATGCTGAAAGGTACAGCGAGATAATCAGTGGATCACTTTTGGGTCCAATCATAATTAACATTTTCATTAACAACCTTAGCAGAAAAAGTGGGAGTGCACTTGTGATGGATGGGAAGAGTGCATTCCTTTTCTAAACATCCCAACATTCAGTAACTAAAGGGTTAAACTCAGGTAGCTAGAAAGTGTTGGCAGGGAACCAGGAGAATCAAAGGGGAAGAAGTGTTGAGATTTAAATTGAAAGGGAATCTGCCTGTTTTTTCCCTCTGTGAGAGTTTAAACCAGGAGCTGGGGAAAAAAAGATCAACTGAACCAGGCAGGAATATCATGCCTAAAAGAGGAATGCCTGGGCGTAGAATTGGACTGGATCTTGGAGGTATGGATATGTGAGTACATAGGAAACATGTGATCAGGTTATTTTCTATGTTTTGTTCTTTGATTAAACTTCTCTGTGATAAGTACATGCTCCCCCCCCATACACAGTAACTTTAAAACTGAATCCCAGGAATGCAATTTTCTGTATTTGAATCTGTTTTCTCAGTTGCTCTATAACATCTAGCAACTAAGTATGTTTTACCAAACATACCTTTTCATTTTGTTGATAAAATCAATTTTTTTAAGGCTATGATCTGATTCTTGTGTTTTGGGAGGCAACAGGAGGTCTGTGTATGAATGCCTAAGACTGAAAGGTCAGCTATCAGAGATTACAGTTTGTTTTCTATTTTTTTCCAAGCTCTCTTGTGATAAAGAAACTTGGGGAGCCCTGTTGGAAGAAATTCCCATGTGCTTTCTTCCTGGGATCAAGAAGAAGGTTGTGTGTTTGTTTGGGCAGTCGCAGATTATCACCCAAGGCCAGGAATCTGTGACCTTGGAGAGTTTTTAAGCAGAAGCCTATAAAGGCAAGCTATTTTAAGGTCTCTTCTGGGCCCCCACTCAGAGTGCCAGATGGGGGAACAGCTTTGATAACACTAATAAAATATGTGTATAATGAAACCTGGGACTCAGAAGTATTAGAGGAAGAAGAGAATAACATACAAGAAGACATGGAGGACTTTAAATACTGAAGCAACAGAAACTGGATTAAATTTAATAGTGTGAAGTGCAAAGTCATTCACTTAGCAACTATCAACAGGATTTTTTGCTCTAAAATGGGGACTTAGTTCGAAGTAACAGAGGAATAGAAAGACCTGCATATATTGGCTGATCAGAGAAGAACCACCCATGAGATGTATCAGAGGGGTAGCCGTGTTAGTCTGGATCTGCAAAAGTGACAAGGAGTCCTGTAGCACCTTATAGACTAACAGATGTATTGGAGCATAAGCTTTCATGGGCAAAGACCCACTTCGTCAGATGCATGTAGTGGAAATATCGAGAGGCAGGTATAAATATGCAGGCCAGAATCAGGTTAGAGATAACAAGGTTAATTCAATCAGGGAGGATGAGGCCCACTTCTAGCAGCTGATCTGGAGGTGTGAATACCAAGAGAGGAGAAGCTACTTTTGCAATTAGCTGGCCATTCACAGTCTTTATTTAATCCTGAGCTGATGGTGTCAAACTTGCAGATGAACTGTAGCTCATCAGTTTCTCTTTGAATTCTGGTCTTGAAGTTTTTTTGCTGCAGGATGGCTACCTTTAGATCGGCTATTATGTGTGCAGGGAGACCAAAGTGTTCTCCTACAGGTTTTTGTATATTGCCATTCCTAATATCTGATTTGTGTCCATTTTTTTCTTTTATGTAGGGACTGTCCAGTTTGGCTGATGTATATAGCAGAGGGGCATTGTTGGTACGTAATGGCATATATTACATTGGTAGATGTGCAGGTGAATGAACCAGAGATGGTGTGGCTGATCTGGATCTTCTGACACACTAACTGGCATTTCTCAGTAGATGTGTACAATATGAGGTACAGAGGACAAGAACTCGTGAGGCAGATGATCCATGAGTTCTGAGGTGGAGGGGAAATCTGTGATCATTTCAGTTTGAGGGGAGAGGTCCAGAAAGTCCTTCTTGTCCCTACTGGAAAATTTGGGAAATACTCTTTTCAGGAAGTTCTGTTTCCTGAAAGGTGGAAGTTTAAAAAAAAGTTCAAATAGATCGCTAGTGTGGACTAGCTCCAGGATTAACCCACAGTTCCAGCATGACTGACTGTTACTGCCTTGCTTCTTTGGGCCCTATTGGTTTTATTTGTAATTGCACTGAATGCTTAAATGTAAGCCTTTGACTCTGCCATCTTTGCTCCTCTCATTCTTCTGACTTCCTCCAGCACTGTTTCAAACACATGAAAGGAAAGAATATAGAAAGCTAGTTTGTTAACAAATGAAGGGATTAGAAAGCAGGTGAAGATACAGATTTACAAAATGCCTTATACAGGCAGTCCCCGGGTTACGTACAAGATAGGGACTGTAGGTTTGTTCTTAAGTTGAATCTGTATGTAAGTCGGAACTGGCGTCCAGATTCAGACACTGCTGAAACTGACCGCCAGTTCTGACTTACATACAGAATCAACTTAAGAACCCCAGGCGTCCCCAAGTCAGCTGCTGCTGAAACTGATCTGCAGCTGATTCCAGGAAGCCCGGGGCAGAGCAACTCTGCCTGGGGCTTCCTGTAGTCAGCGCTGGTCAGTTTCAGCAGAAGCTGACTTGGGGACGCCTGGGGCAGAGCAGCTGGGGTGCTGCTGGGTTGCTCCAGTAGCGCCGCTCCTGGGTGCTACTGGACCAACCTAGCAGCACCCCATCTGCTCTGCCCCAGGCGTCCTGATTCAGCCGCTGCTGAAACTGACCAGCAGCGGCTGAATCAGGACCTGGGGCAGAGCAGCTGGGGTGCTGCCGGGTTGGTCCAGTAGTGCCCAGAGCGGGCGCTGCAGGACCAATCGGCAGCGCCCCAGCTGCTCTGCCCCAGAGTCCAAAACAAAAGTCTGGTCTGCTGGGGGGGGGGGGGAGCACACTAGCTGCGCCCCCCCCTCCCCAGCAGACCAGGGACACGGGGAGCAGAGCCTCTGAGGCTTTGCTCTGGCAAAGCCTCAGAGGGAGGGACCCCGCCGCGGCTGCGGCTTCAGTCCGGGAGCCTGTGGTCTGCTGGGGACCGTCCCCAGCAGACCACAGGCTCCCGGACTGAAGCCGCAGCCGCGGGGGGGTCCCGCGCCTCTGAGGCTTTGCCAGAGCAAAGCCTCAGAGGCGCGGGGAACCGCCGCTGCTGCCGCTTCAATCTGGGTGCCTGTGGTCTGCTGGGGACGGTCCCCAGCAGACCACAGGCGCCCAGATTGAAGCGGCAGCAGCGGCGGTTCCCCGCGCCTGTGAGGCTTTGCTCTGGCAAAGCCTCAGAAGCGCGGGAACCCGCTCGGTGCCCCTGGTCTGCTGGAGACAGTCTCCAGCAGACCAGGGGCACCGGAGCAGCTTACGAACGGTAAGCCCCGTTCGTAAGTGCGGATCCGATGTAAGTCGGATCCGCGTAAGTCGGGGACTGCCTGTATTTATCTCTTTATGCATTGCCCATCAATTATATTATTATTTTGAAAAGATGCAGAAAATGCTCTCATTCTCCCTGTAGGAGTGACCCTGGCCATGATGACAGATAGTGGAATCATCACTATTTCGTAGGTGCTGGAATGGGTTGCTTGGGTTTCTGTATCACACCTTTGCTTGAAATGGTTTCCATCGAACACAGAGTTTACAGTTTGGTTTACTGACTCTTTGCACCCCCATTTTACAAAATGGTTCCAGCGGCCCCTATAGTATTGCAGGTATTTCATACTATTAAGGACTATCCAAAGACCTTGTTTTTTGTTTTAGTTAGTTATGAAAGAAGCATGCATGTAACACTCTGGCCATATTGCGAGAAACCGAAGAGATACTGAGTCACTCTTTATTTATGTGAGGTCAACCCCCCTGAGAAAGTGCTTCCATCTGGTACCATGTCTGCCTTATTCATTAGCTGTACACCAAAGCTGCTGCTGGCATTCCTAACTTGACAAATAAAACCTCTTAAGTCATCAAAGCCTCACATTTACCTTCTGGTGTGTGTGTCTGTGTTTACACACAAAGCAGAGATTAGCAGCAGCAGCACTATTTTTTTGTCTAAAAGAGGAAAAGTAGGTTGACCACAAGGCACATTCACATCTACCTTCAAAGATTATGACATGCTTTGCCTTAGTGAGTGACCACCATTTTAGACTTCTGAATAGCTCTGCACAGAGAGACTGATTAGACATTAGCCTGACTTTGCCACTTGCTCTAATTTAGATTTACGAGTATGCCAGTTTAAGGAATGAATTCCTCTCATCAGACATAGAAGTATTAGTTTCTTTTTTCCCTTAATAATAAGATGTTTCATTCGCTGGCAAAATTCCCAGTCCAACAATATGACGGAAATAAATTATGTACATTTGCATGACACTTCTGTGGATTCTTAATTAAGAAATGGGAACCATCATCCAAGGGGATGCAATTTATTTAGTGAGAAAAGGAACAAATACATTAACTCCTATCAGTTCCAAGATTTAGCAGGAAGGATGGATTTATGATTGCTGTTAATTTTTTTAAAAGGTTTTCTTAAAAACACCTTTCACCTCAGCATATTGATTAAAAGAAAAGAGTGCATAAATTCTGCTTGTTTCACAGATCCAACTGACATTTTGACAATTTTAGGAGAGCGTTATTTAATTTTTTTTAAATGTATAAGATAGCATTTCTTTACAATAGCAGAGAAACAGATTTCCTGTCAGTTCAAAGGGTAAAAGCATTGTATCCTCATGTAATTGTGCTTATGCTGTGCAATGAATTAATTTAAGATGCTCTACTTGTGCTTCCTATGAACATAATCTCTGACAGCAGGTACAAAAATGGCAAATACAATGTTATGAGATATTGAAAGGGTGGAGATAGAAAAATGCTCTCAAAATACCGGTAGAGCATAAAAATATTTCAACCAGGTATGCCAGTATTAGAGAACTCAGTTCCCCTGTCGTAAACTTTTCATTATCTCTGCATTAATTTCAAGGAAAACCACATGTCAGCTGCATCTTAATGAAACTCTCCAGTTATGAATAGGGACAGACTTAGAAGTCTACTAGATATCTCAGAGACTATGTACATCATGTACATTAGTGGCTGAAATACATTCAGTCTGCTGATGTTTGTTGAAAATGCCCTTTTATAGTACTTTACATTAAAACTTTCATTTTCCTCTGAAGTTTTTATGTAACCTTCAGTATTCTCATATTAAAGGACTGATGGTGAGTGTCTTGCAAAGACAGTGGAACAAAGACGTTGGATTCAATTTTATTTATGCAATTGGAGAGAAATTAAAGAGAAGGAACACAAAAAGAGTCAGGCGCTGGAGGATCAACATAGAAGTCCTAAGTGTAAATCTGTTATAGAACATCATATATATAGTAGCCCATTGTCTGTGAGTCTGTAACACTGACGTACACGGCCATGTCCCCTGACCGTGTACGTCAGCGCCCCGCCCCCCTTCCTCTCCCTCCATGGTGGTTCGGCCGAGAGCTGTGCCGCTCAGCTGGGCCCAGCGGGGGAGCAAGCGGCAGCAAGCGTCTGTTTGGGGTCCGCCCAAAGCCCATCTGAGTGGCCCCCCCTTCCCCTCCCTCTGTGGCACACTGAGCGGCGGCCGCTTGCCGCCCCGGGCCCAGCTGAGTGGCGCTTCTGCCGGGCCCAGCTGAGCGGTGCAGGGTGCCACAGAGGGAGGGGAAGGGGTGCGGGGTGCCACACAGAGAGGGGAAGGAGGGCGGAGCTGGCCGGAAAGGGGGTGGGAAGCAGAGCTGGGGGGGATCGGGGGCTGTGGGGCTGGAGGGGAGGATGGGGGAGCCTGGAGGAAGTGGGGTGGGAAGCAGCACTGGCTGGGGGGGGAGGAGAGAGATGTCTGTGGGGGCTGTGGGGCTGACCAGCGGGAAGCAGAGCTGGGGGGGGATCGGGGGCCGTGGGGCTGGATGGGAGGAGGGGGGCAGGAAGCAGACCTGGTGGGGGGTGCAGCCACTCGCCACAGCCGGACCCCAAACGGCCGCTTGCCGCCGCTTGCTCCTCAGCCGCGGCCCAGCTGAGTGGCGCTGGTGCTGCACCACTCGGCTCAGCTGAGCCCCGGTGGGACAGGAAGGGGTGCAGGGCGGTGATGTACACAGCCAGGGGGGCGGAGCCGTGTACATCACTGCCCCCCCCTTCCTCCTCCCTCCGTGGCACTAAGTGGTGCGCCCCTCAGCCGGGCCACTGCAGGAGAGGGGAGGGAGTGGCGGTGATGTAGGCAGCCCCACCCCCTGGCTGTGTATGTCACCGTCCCACCTCTCCTCCCCTGCAGCAGCCCGGGTGAGCGCACAACACTCAGCTGAGCCGCCACGGAGGGAGGGGAAGAGGGCAGGGCGGTGACATACATGGCCAGGGGACTGGGCTGTGTATGGCACCTCCCCCCTTCCCCTCCCACTGTGGCACTCAGCCGAGTTCTGCACCCCTCAGCCGGGCTGCCAGGGGAGCCAGCAGTGCAAGGGGCTGTTTGGGTTCCCCCAGGCTAGGAGAGGAAGAGGGGGGGGGTGATGTACACAGCCCTGCCCCCTGGCCGTGTATGTCACCGCCCCACCCCCCTCCCTCACAGCAGCCCGGCTGAGCAGGCAACACTCACCCAAGCGCCAGGGTGGGAGGGAAGGGGAAGGAGAAGGGAGGCAGGGAGAGAGAGGCAGGAGGAGGAGGAGAGCTGAGAGAGGGGGGAGGCAGTAGAAGGAGAGAGAGCGAGCTCAGGAGAGGACCAGAAAATCCCGTTTTATGACGGGCTAATTGGCTAGTTGCTAAATAATGGGTAATGCTGGGACATGGTAACTGTTTAGTATTTAAAATCAAATGAGGAGATGAATTTGTTATAGGGGAAAATACAAGGATGTGAAATTGGTACTAATGTGATGGGATTAAGAAAGAAGTAAAATTAGATTGAATGTTCAGGCACAACTTCCTAACGGTTAGACTAAGAATGAGAAATTCCTTTTGAAGGAAGTGTTGGAACCCTCCCTTCTCTGTGCTTCAAACTTTTTAAAACAATAATGGATAAAGCACTATAAAATACACTGTTCTACTTTGTATTTACTCATGACATTCTGAGGCTGGTCTACAGAAGCAAATAAGGTCAATATAACTACATCACTAAAGGGTGTGAAAAATCCACACTCTGAGGGTATGTCTACACTACCACCCTAGTTCGAACTAGGGTGGTAATGTAGGCCACCGGAGTTGCAAATGAAGCCCGGGATTTGAATTTCCCGGGCTTCATTTGCATCTTGCTGGGCACCGCCATTTTTAAATGTCCGCTAGTGCGGACTCCGTGTCGCGCAGCTACACGCGGCACGGACTAGATAGTTCGGACTAGGCTTCCTATTCTGAACTACCGTTACTCCTCGTGAAATACCTCATGGTATTAGGCCATGAAATGAGGAGTAACAGTAGTTCGGAATAGGAAGCCTAGTCCGAACGGCGTGTAGCCGCGCGACACGGAGTCCGCACTAGCGGACATTTAAAAATGGCGGTGCCCAGCAAGATGCAAATGAAGCCCGGGAAATTCAAATCCCGGGCTTCATTTGCAACTCCGGTTGCCTACATTACCACCCTAGTTCGAACTAGGGTGGTAGTGTAGGACATACCCTGAAAGACCCATTTAAACTGACATAGCCCCGGGTGTAGACAATGCTCCAGTAGAACTAGCTACTGCTTCTGAGTAAGGAGGAGTACCTACACTAAAACATTCTTATCATGTAGGTACAGTCTTCACTAAAGTACTATTGCAGCACAGGTATACTGGAGTGGCAGAAATTGGTCGAATAAAAGATATTGCCTTATCCTTCCTGTCTCTCTGGGTGTGTCTAGACTACATGCCTCCGTCGACGGAGGCATGTAGATTAGCCAGATCGGCAGAGGGAAATGAAGCCGCGATTAAAATAATCGCGGCTTCATTTAAATTTAAATGGCTGCCCCGCTCTGCCGATTAGCTGTTTGTCGGCAGACCGGGGCAGTCTGGACGCGCCGCGCCGACAAAGAAGCCTTTCTTGATCGGCACAGGCATGCCTCGTGAAACCAGGTTTACCTGTGCCGATCAAGAAAGGCTTCTTTGTCGGTGCGTCGCGTCCAGACTGCCCCCGATCTGCCAACAAACAGCTGATCGGCAGAGCGGGGCAGCCATTTAAATTTAAATGAAGCCGCGATTATTTTAATCGCGGCTTCATTTCCCTCTGCCGATCTGGCTAATCTACATGCCTCCGTCGATGGAGGCATGTAGTTTAGACGTACCCTCTAATATGCTAGGACAAAACTACAATAAAAGAAATTAACACAACTTTTTCAGACCACAAACGTCTGGATTTGAAATATGGATGCATTTCTTATTTTATCAGAATGAATTTACCCAGTCCTATGCCAAAATGGTTAAACAGCTAAAGTGTATGTCATAAAGCTTATATTTATTTTTCAATGTTGTGTTACTAACAACATTATACAATTTTAAATCCTCTTTTTAGTGAGGATCAAAAAGAATTTTACAAAGATAGGTAATATGTTCTATATCCAGGGTGGGCCAGTTCTAGGTATAAGTGCTCCCAGTGGTCCTAATTTGTTTACAGATTTGGTTTTTTTTTTTTTTTTTTTTTTTGTGGTTTTGGGGTAATGAAAACATTTTCTGACTTGGTCTGCAAACAGCAATAGGCCTACCTTGACATAAGTAACTTGTCTCATTTCTAAGTGGGCATGATTGAGAAAGTAAAAGGAAGGTTAAGTTGTCACAACAAGAGATATGCTGAAGTCTGATTGACTAGCGAAAATCAGGAGGAACGTTCTGGTATTAGGCCATGTCTGCACTAGAGACTATTTCAAAATTACTAAATTCAACTTCAGAACTCCCAATTTAACAAATTCAAACTAGACTTCCTCACACTATAGGGAAGTCTTAAAATTAGTCCGAGGCAAGCTCCATCAATGTGGATGTACCGCCTCAGATGTAGAACACCAGGAAGCTCTGGGGAGTAATTAGTTTGAATTACTTTGGGAAGTAATGATTTCAAAATAGCAGCATTGGAGTGTCCACACTGCTGTTATTTCAAAATAATTTTGAAATTAGCGTTATTCCTCAAGAAAAGCAGGAGTACAGATTTTGAAATAAGCAGTCTGTTATTTCAAAATAATGGGCTTGGTAGGGTGGACTCTCTGCTTATAAATTTGACCGAGGCAAGGGCTTATTTCAAAATAAAGTCCAAGTGTAGAGCAGAGTTTAGTGGGGGGTTTTTAAGTCCTACTCATAAAACAAGTTTAAGGTCACATAATGCATCAACAGCAAATGTAGACAGTGTTTTGTCCTGGGACAGTTCCTACAAAGCCAGTACTAAAGTATGTGATGCAATGTGTAGTAAGTGCTGTTTAATAAATATATAGCAAATGTTTGCTATGTAATGGTAGATGTGTGTTAGACTCTGTCCCCAGCCCCACATTTGAGTCTGATCAACTCAGCATATTTTTTTTCTGTATACGAAATAAAAATACCTGAGTGAGGAAATCTGGAGTTGAACAGGAAGCTGAGTAGAAAAAAGTCTTGATGAGGAATCACAATAATAATTATAACCAGTGCTTTTTTCCCTGCATAACTTAAATTAATTGCATTCCCCTCGGGGGTACTGGGACAGCTGAGCTCCTGAAAGAAGCCTTCTTGGGATAAGTGGCTCTTAAAGGCTTAAAGGGTTTTTTTTTTTTCTTCTCAATAACTTACCCCCGGAGCACTGATTATAACTGTAATAGATAAGGAAACTGAGCCAGAACTTCAGAGAGTGAAAGGCCCCTGATCCAACTCTCTTTGACGAATTCACTGAGATTTGGGTAAGGGCCTGATTTGCCCATTACACTGCAATTCAGGGGCAAAGCATGGTTGAGAATTATTGCCTCCTGACCGCCAGTCACATATTTGATGGGTGAAAGTTTTTAAGGATGCTGAAGTCACTTAGGGTATGTCCATACTGCATGCTTATTTTGAAATAAGCTATTCTGGAAAAAAAAGCTTATTTCAAAATAGCACATCTACAATACAGGGAAGCCTCAAAATTAGTCAGAGGCAGGCTTCCCTAATGTGGATACGCTATCTCAATTTAGAGCCCAGGACGCACTGGGGAGTAATTACTTTGAATGGCCCTGAGGATGAACTATTTCAAAATAGCAGCAGTGGAGCTATTTTGAAATAGCTATTTTGGAAGAGACATTCTTCTTCATGAAATGGGTTTTATAGAAGCCTGAATAAGCCATCCATTATTTTGAATTTATTTTGAAATAACAGAATTGCTGTGTAGACACTCGCATTGTTATTTTGGAACAATGGTTCCATTCCATGAGGTTTAACTCCATTCCATTCGAAGTAAGGTGTTTATTTCAGAATCATCCTTCTCTGCCACGTGTAGACGCGGGCAGTTCTTCTGGGTTAGTCAATTTCCAAAATGGCGAGTGCCCGGGAACATGCTAATGAAGCACGGGATATTTAAATCCCACGCTTCATTTGCAATTTCGGTCGCCCTCCTTAGCCTCCCTAGATCGAACTAGTGAGCTAGTGTAGGCATAGCCTTAGAGACTTTGAAAAATCTCTCCCTTAGGAGTTTGAAAGGGCCATCTTCCAGCTGATGATCATACTAAGGAACAAAACTATTAGTAAGCTTTGAGTGGAAGTGAATCCTCCTCTCCAAGAATTTAGAAATAAGTGGTGACAAAGTCACTGGAAATAGTTAATGAGAACAGTGTTTTGTGTCTGAACATATTTCAAAACCCAAACATAATTAGATGATTACAAGAAAATTTTACCATAACATTAGTTACATTCTCAGTCCAAAGTGTTATCTATGTTATAAAATCTAAAATTCCTTCTGAAGTATCTATACAGATTGGAGAAAGAGAATTTATCTTTTAAACCTCTAGAGGTGTGAAAGTGCAAGATCCCAGTCCTGAAAAGACCTTTAGGCACTTGTTTAACTTTACACACTGTGAAGTCAATGTGAATTGTTAACATGTGTAAATGTCTGCAAGATCAGGGATTAGACCAGTTGACAATGTAACACAACATATTCTGACATGATGGTCTTATACCCGCTTTTGTGCTACACAACTGCATTTAGGCAAAAAAGGAATTGCATGCTATATCCTAACTGCATAAAGTCTGTTGTGCCACAGTGTAGCATTACATAGACCATAAGAACGGCCGTACTGGGTCAGACCAAAGGTCCATCTAGCCCAGTATCCTGTCTGCCGACAGTGGCCAGCAGCAGGTGCCCCAGAGAGGGTGGACCAAAGACAATGATCAAGCGATTTGTCTCCTGCCATCCCTCTCCAGCCTCTGACAAACAGAGGCCAAGGACACCATTTTATCCCCTGTCTAATAGCCTTTTATAGACCTAACCTCCATGAAATTATCTAGCTTCTCTTTAAACTCTATTATAGTCCTAGCCTTCACAGCCTCCTCTGGCAAGTAGTTCCACAGGTTGACTACACGCTATGTGAAGAAGAACTTTCTTTTATTAATTTTAAACCTGCTACCCATTAATTTCATTTGGTGTCCTTTAGTTCTTCTATTTAGGGAACTAATAAATAAGTTTTCTTTATCGGCCCTCTCCACACTACTCATGATTTTATATACCTCTATCATATCCCCCCTCAGTCTCCTCTTTTTTAAACTGAAAAGTCCCAGTCGCTTTAACCTCTCCTCATATGGGACCCGTTCCAAACCCCTAATCATTTTAGTTGCCCTTTTTTGAACCCTAGTTGCCCTTTTCATTATGATATAATACACAGATGAACTTCCTCTGCTGCCTGACACAAACTGAGGAGAGGAATTAATTTTTTTCTTGTAGCCATATTTAGACAATGAGAATCTTTAAATAAATCAAGGAAAATATTTTTCCACATTTACCAACATATACAATAATAATGACTGATGAGACAAGTTCAATGTGTCCAGGAGGAAAAAATTCTAGTAGAGCCAAGTATGAAAGGCTTCAGGCCAAATCATGACATTTCATGCGGAAAAACAGTCTTGCAATACAAATATTTGATGCAACCTTAACTGGAGGAGGTGTGACTGATAACCCAGTCGATATTCCAAGGTAGATATTTTTATTGGATTGGTTTCTGCTATCAACTAAACCATTCTATATTCAGAGTAGATTTTGAATGATGTACGTGAAATAAAGAAACATGTTAATTAAATCAGATAAAATGTAATATTGGATTATTGCTCATTCATGAAGACCATCCACTGAGGTCCAATTAAGGAAGAAGTATTTGGTCACGCAATCATAATGCAACT
The DNA here is from genome assembly GCF_049634645.1 of Pelodiscus sinensis. Classification (NCBI taxonomy): domain Eukaryota; kingdom Metazoa; phylum Chordata; order Testudines; family Trionychidae; genus Pelodiscus; species Pelodiscus sinensis. The sequence continues at coordinate 121,630,254 of NC_134712.1, read as the reverse complement.
GCACAAGAGGGATAAATCAACAATGCACATTGAACCTTATGTCTGGCATTTCCTAATTTTCTAGTGCTTGACTTTGCAACCTTAACATTCTTTTCATGTAATAAGTTGTATTACACACTATTAGAATAATTATTTTTGCATAATTCAAATGAAATTGTCTTATAATAAGTTTAAGTTTACTGAACTCAGATATGGCTACCACACATCTTTGCACTTTATGATCATGAGCTATGAAATAGAAATCATCCAAATAGACCAATTTTCAGCAGGTTATAGTGGAATCAGAGCAGTTAATGTAAATTGTGTCTGTAACCACCTGCAGCTTAAGGCACAAGGCACATGGGTAAACATGTAGGCAATTACATTTCAGAAGCAATTTATTATTCCCTCAAGTTTAACTCAATCAGTGCTGCTTCAACATTGTACCAGTGTCTTCCAATATGGTGGCATAGCTTTCTTTATTTTCTTTGTCTGATGTTTTCGTCTTACATTAAATCAAAACCTCTTTGAGCATGAACTGTCTTATTATAGTTTGTATAGTAACTAGCATGATGGGATAAGTGCTACCTTGATACACATAAATCATCACATCAGGGAATGTTGTATTTTGCAAATGTAAGAAAATAAATAATACTAGATGAATATAAAATTATTAATTGGTTTTACTGTTTTATTGTGTGCTTAAGGCTACTTGTACACTAAGGCGGGGATCGACACTCTGAGATCGATTCAGTTGTCATCAATTTAGCTGATCTAATGAAAACCTGCCAAATCATCCCTACAGACCTGCAGATGATCTCTGTACTTTACCACCAATGACAAGTTTTAGGTAAGTCAATACACGAATTTCTCCCATCGACCCCCTGTGGTGTAGACCTTCAATAATTTGACCTAAGGTAGGTTAACTCCAGCTACATTATGCACAGCACTGGAGTTCTGTGCATGAGGTCAATTTTCTGTAGTTAGTGAAGACAACATAGGCTGAGTGAAGACATTCTTAATTTACACAAATGTAAGGAAGTACAATCATGTCCAGTACCAGGATATTAAAGCTCCCGTATTCATTGTATGGAGGCACCAAAATACTTAAGGAAATGAGAAACCAGTAACTCTTTGCAAAAATAAAATTTCCTTTCAAAAAGTTGCAAATTTTACTTATTAAAATGTGTCAGTGTGTAGGAAACTGTATGGATAATGTCCTGAGTCCTCATGGCCCAAAGATAAGCTCTGCAATCTTTGAGTGCTGTAAATTTATGGTCTGGTGGTTTTGAGGTACGCTAGACCTTCTATTGGAATTTTCTTTTATTTGAACTGCAGCTTCAGCAGCACAGTTTTATTATCCATTCTGCTTTCAAGCATATCAGTTTTACTGTTGCCCAGGAGATGGAAAAGAATTTATGAACTTGGAAGTGTAGCAACCCATTGAGTTGGCAGAGTAAGTGGACAGTTTTGTCTTAAAATACTCCCTGCAATTATTCCTCACCTTCACTCTACCAACAATTTTTAATCTTACCTGCCACTTTTTTCCCCAATTGCAATAGTAGTAGTCTCCCTCACTCAGAGTTAGTGCTTTAAGATAAGATAAGAGAACAAATATGGAAACCACAAATATATGGAAGGAATAAGGTATGTGCTTGAATTCACATATAGAGCTGGATTTTATGGATGACACCTATCTATAAGGAGCCAAACCAAGACCCTGAGTGTGAGCACATCAACACTCTAGAAGGGAGGGGAAGCTGGAATCCAGATCTGGAGCTGCATTTTGCAATTTGGTTTAGTCTTTGTTTAATACAGAAAAGTGGAATATATTAAGCAATCCATTTTAAAGTCTGCGTAGTCCAGGGAAGGATGTTATGGGATCTTTTGACAGCTCATATCATGGTGTAGCTAGCGATTCTGGGAATAAGGAAGATTCATGGAGTGTGTATGTATCACATCTATTTTTTCCAATGTATTCATAGTATTAGTAGAAAAGTGCCAGAGTGAAATTCTCTATAGTTTCCAATTGTTGGCCCCATATAGTTATTTTGTTCTTGTTCTGGATGTAGAACCTCCATGGAAACCTGTGTTTTAGCTGAGTGTTAATAGAGTTTATAGTCCCCACATAGTAGTTTGAGTCCTGCTGTGGCCTAGATTCTATACAAACTTTGGGAAAAAATGGTTATGTCCATTAGGGCTCAATCCTGCAAGGTACTGAGCATTGTGATCCTTGTCCAGCAAAGCACTTATGTGTCAGCATCATTTTAAGTACATAAGTAATTCCATTGACTTTAAATTAAGCAAATACTTAGTGCTTTGCTGGCATGGGCCCAGTGCTCAGCACTGTACACAACAGAGCCCATAAAGAGTAAAGTGGGAAATGCAGTTAATGTGAACATGTTTTAGAGATATAAAATGTGAAGTCTGGCCAAACAGTTAGACACAAACAATGAAAATAACAGAAAATTAGGAAGGAGAGATCTATTGCATATGAATGCTGTAAAGAGAAAAAATGTTCTAGATAAGGCACATAAGGCAAGATGGCTAAATTATATATCATGTCATTCCATTTGATGCTATGCCAAGAGAGGCAGACACAAATTGAGAAAGAAAGGTTGACAATAACAAGCGGCTACCAAGGGAGCAGAGTAGTAAAGCTAAAAATGCTGGAAGGTGTCTTTAGGAAGATATGAATGACTTGTATACTTTATTTGTGACAGGCAGACCAGGTGGCTATGAAATTTCAATATGAATTTTGCTTTAATTCATGAACATTAATCTAGTTTTTATAACTGTAGTGTTTGCAAACTATAAAATATACTTAATTTAATAGATTCACAGATTTTTGTACCCAGAAGAGACAATTATCAGTGTCTAGTGAGACTTCCAGCACAAGACAAGACATAAAATTTCACCCAGTAATTCCTGCAGAAAGCCCATAAGTGATCTGAGTTAGACTTTTAGAAACACATCCAATTTTGATTTAAAGACTTCAAGATTTCAATCCATAGGGAAGCTGTTCCACTGTTGAATTACCCTTTCTGTTGAAAATTTGCATCTGAATATCTACTGTGGATTTTTCTAACTTCAGTTTCCAAACATTCCCTCTTTCTTATGTCTTTGTTCACTACATTAAAGAGTATTCTACCATCAGATAATCTTCTCCCCAATATCTACTCATATAGCATCACCAAGGCCCCCTTAATCTCATCATCTCATCTTTGTTAAGCTAAATAGATTGATTTTCCTAACAGAAATTAATAGACAAGAAAAATCCTTTCCTGATCATTTTTTTTCCTTGTGGTAAAACATGTTTCTAACCATGTCAAATATATTTTTGTTTGAAGTTATAATGAGTGTCCATGCCACCCCTGCACAAGGTAGAACAAGTTGTTAGGGCACCTAATAGGTTGCATCTGGGGGAGATAAGGTATGAAAAAGCTAGTTGATAGGTAAGCTTCTAGCAAGAGAAGAATGGAAGAGGACTGCAGTTGAAGTAGTCTGAAATTATCCCTGGGGGAAGGGGAGTATATTTTGGGCCCACAGACTCTGGCAAGAAGGCAAAAAAGGAAATAGCTTACAGTTACTCTCTGAAGGAGGGAATTCGAGTTGGTAAACTCGAGGAGGGTGGGGTATAGATTAGAACAGGGAAGTAGGAAGGAGTCCAGGGAAAAGGCAACAGGAACTAGAAGCAAATAGAAGATAATTATAGGGCATAAAGTCCCTGGGTGCATCTAGACTGGCAAGATTTTGCGCAAAAGCAGGCACTTTTGCGCAAAAACTTGCCAGCTGTCTACACTGGCCGCTTGATTTTACGCACGAGCACTGACTTTGTAATGTAAAAAATCAGTGCTTCTTGCTCAAATACTTTCATACTCCCTCTTAGGAAAAAGCCCTCTTGTGCAAGAATACTTGCTCAAGAGGGCCAGTGTAGACAGGGAAGAACTGTTTTGCGCAAAAAAGCCCTGATGGTTAAAATGGCGATCGGGGCTTTCTTGCACAAAATCGTGTCTAGACTGGCCACGGATGCTTTTGCAGAAAAGCACTTTTTGCGCAAAAGCATCTGTGCCAATCTAGACACGCCTTTGCGGAAATACTTTTAATGGAAATTTTTTTCTGCAAAATCATGCCAGCCTAGACACAGCCAGTATAAGAGAAAGGAGAACGCCAGAGAGATCTACCTACACACTTATCTGGTTCTTACACTTTCACCCATCTATCAGGGCACCAAATGAGGAGTCCACAAGCAAAATTATAAAGGAAACTAAACTTTATTATCTATAGGATAGGGAAGGTGAAAAGGACTAGGAAAGGATAGAATAACTGGGTCTGGAAACTGAGGGAGTCACACACAACCATCAATCATGCGCAACAAGGAAGGGAAGTGGGTGTTAGGTCTTCTGTCTTGTGCCACTGTAGGGAAAGCTGACTTCAAGTCTGTCCAGATGACGAGAATCAGGAACAACTCAGTGTGACACTAGGAGCGTAGGCTAGACCTTAACTCAGAACCCACCCTAGCCCCTTTGCATCATCCAATGTGTGCTTGTGAGTGTGCTCCCCAATAATCAAATGCTGTTAGATGTAACCCCCCTTAATAACAACTAGCACTCCAAGCCAGTCATCAGCTGTCTGAGCAGCACTGACTGCACCCTGTCAGTGAGCAGGATGAAGAAAGAGAGTCCCGAGCACTCTGAGGGTGTGTCTAGACTACAGGGTTTTGTCGACAAAAGTGGACTTTTGTCGACAAAACTAAACCTGCATCTACACTACCGCTGAGTTCTGTCAACATAATGTCGACAGAACTCAGCAGTTTTGTCGATGCTGGTAAACCTCATTTTACGAGGAATAACGCCTTCTGTCGACAGAATTCTGTCGACAGAAGGCGTTATTGCATATAAACTGTCCTTTGCGTCTACACTGCCATGTCTACAAAGCAGCTTGCTTTGTCGACAGAACTGGATGTAGTCTAGATGCTCTTTGTCGACAGAAGCTTTGTCGACAGTATCTGTCGACAAAACTTCTGTCAACAAAAGCCTGTAGTCTAGATGTACCCTGGGCATCCTCTAGTTATTCCCCGAGCACTCTGAGCACCTAGAAACACTTTCCTGCCCTTACCCTGTTTCCCCGCCTTTTCCATGAGCAAGAGAGAAGGCTGTCCAACATGAAGACTCCCCTGATGTTTTGAACAAAACAAAATGGCGAACCCACAAATAAACAACTTAAACCATCTCAGCTGAATTGTTTACTAAAAAGGGCTAACATTAACAAAAAGCACACAAAAAGAAGAAGCCCACATTACCACCTGGACTGGAACCTGGAGGAGTGTGAGAGCTCAGGTTTCCTGCCAGCTGCTGGAAAAGTTGCAAAGAACCTGAAGTGAAAGACTGTTTGGAAAGGCAGGAGATTAGGTGATCCAGTGGTACTTTGAGCTGGAAAAGAAGACGATTCTCTGCTTAGCTGACAGGAGGGCTGAGTCATGAGGAGGGAGTACTAAATCCTGTAGAGTGAAAAGTGGCTATGAAAGGAAGGAAGAGGTTTTAGACATTATCCTGAGATGCAGACACAAGTAGGTGTCCAGGGATGAATAGAAAACCCCATTACAAAAGGGTTTCTAAGAAAAAAGTTTCAGAAGAACTGAAGTAGACTTTTTTTTAACTTCTTGGCTGCCTGCTATGAAGTCTTTGATAATTTCACTTCTGAAATTATGAAATCTTCCCAATTTCTGTTTGATGATTTGATGTTTAGTCTTGTCAGGGGTAAGACTAGATCAATTTCCCAACTGTGGCTACCATAGCCACATGAGGGTATCAGGGGATGGTCTTTTAGGTCCAATGGCTAGCTTAACACCCCAACTCCCCTTCAGCTCTGGGGCTCTGTCAGTGGGGTATGTGCTTCTGACTCTCCCTTGTTCCTCAGTTTCTTTCTCAGCTGCAGGAATCTGGGCTTCAGACCCTAAAGCTAATCTATCAACCAATACAACTTAAAAAGGTAGTAACTACATGTTGGCATTCTGAGCTTGAAGTTGATTATTTCAAAACTTCCTCTTCACTGCTGAATTCTTTATTTTCAGCATTCTAGTTGTGAGGAAAATCTTTCCATCTCTGGTCCTGTGATTTAGAAGAAACAAACTGCAAATTAATCCTAATTGCCCATTAAGTTCTGATTTGCCTCTGCATTTTCTATCTGAAAAGAATGTATTTTCTGCCATTAAAATAAACATGTATTTAAAATTGCAAAAAGTGGCCAGGATACATATTCATATAAGAAACAAAAACAAAGATTGAAGGATGTCTTAAAATGTATTTTCACACTCATAAATTCAAGCTGTCATGATACTAGCTTTGTTTCCTAAGAGACTCTATTCTGAATGAAAGGTAAGTGAATATCTTATATAAATTAATAACAGCTGCCTGGAAGCTAAATTTGAACAACGTATTTACTAAGGATTTGAATATAGAGAAAAGGTCACAACTGATTTTCAAGTCACAAATAATATCTGACATGATCTAGAAGACAATGACCTGCAAATGATGATGATGTAATCTTGAAAAGTAATAAAAAAATCCCCTCCAAACCCTTATTCTTTTATGTAATTTCCATAGGGACAATCATTATTTATTGGCTAATCTAATGGTTAGCATTCACAGTGCAGTCTTAACAAGATCTTTGCTTCCTCTTTAGTCTACATTTGTATTATTCATGCAGGTAAAGAATAATAAAGAAGGCTTGAAAAAATGTCAACTCTGAGGCTGGTATTTCTTAAGTGTGCACGAGTGTGCGCACACGTGCACACACATAATTCCTGTTTTCTAGCCATGGCAAATTGGCTTCAGACTAACTGTAATAAGCCTACGTAATATACCATCTTTAACTGTCTTTCATGTGGTGCTGATATACTTTTTTAATCAGTATTTAGAAGAGCACAAAGGTTTTGTGCAGTCATTATCTTTTATGGGTTTATTAATGAATGTGTTTGTTTTTGAAATAATACAGATAAAAATGAAAAGATATAGATTAAAAAAGATACAAAAAGTTTAGCAGAGTGTGCCACAAATTGATCTATAATAGAACAAAGAAATGATTTCTTATTCAGAAATTCAAAGTTGTTAAAGGTGCATTTATTTAAACTGGCTGATGGTGCCCATGGTTATGCAATCATATATCTCTCACATATAAACGAAAATTACACCAAGCTTTTCCTGACAAAATTCCAAAAGAAAAATATTTCCTAATATTCCCTCTTACGGGCAACACATAGTCTATGCCACACTGGAGGCTCCAGAGCAAGATTTTAAAGGCATTTAGATGTCAAATGGAGGTAAATAAGCAGGTTGGGTGCCTAATTTCAATTGATGGTTGGAGAAAGTTAGGTGCATATCCTGCTTAAGCACTTTTCCAAGTTGCACTTGGTACCTATTTTAAGTACCTAATTATATCTGAAAATTTGTCCAAATTCCTTTAGAAGCCAATGCCCACAAAATAAGGTTTGATTAGAAACATTCAATGGAACTTCAATGTTTCATAGACATTCTCTTGGCACTATTCAGAGATAATAATTTCACCCAAATGAATAAATAGAAAAATACATAGATCTATTGATTTGATACTTGCTAAGAGTTATGTCCTCTAATTTTCTCCATACCAAAATAGAATATTTTTTTTCTGTGCACCAATATGGACACACCACTTCCATACTGATGTACATAACAAAAATCATATGTTGGGAGTGGGGCTAAAGGGCTCTGAGTTTGGGAGGTGGCTCAGACCTGGAGCATAGTATTGAAGTGCAAGGGTGAGGGCTCTGGCTGGGGGTGTAGACTCTGAGTTGGTGTCAAGGTTGAGGGGCTCACAGCTGGAACAGAAAGTGAGATGCAGGGGCTCTGTCTAGGGGTGCAGGCTGTAGGGTTTGGGGTAAAAAAGAATGCTCAGGGGATACTGTGAGGAGAGAGGACTTCCCACAACTCTCCCTCTCCACTGTGGTAGCTCTGAGACTGGGGCAGCAGGATAGGCATTCTTCCCCTGGCAAGTTTGAGCTGGGGTTGGTTCAGAACTAGGAAAGGGCTGGTCAGGCCAGGCCACTGCAGCAAGTCTGGGGCTGGGTCACTCCAGCTGTGGTTGGGTTCAGGCTGCCCCAGCAGTGGCTATATTCAGGCCGGGGAGAGGCTTGTATTGTTCAGGCTTGTGTTGAATTCGGACTATCTGTCCCTCAGCCAGAGCTGGTTGGAGACAGAGATGTGGAGGCCCTTCCTCGGCTACAACAGGTCCCTGAGCAGGTTTCTTGCCAGGTTCCATGGCCACACTGCCTATCAAGAACTTATTTTGGCAACTTCTGGAATTTGAGCATTCTGGCATAATTATAATAGTGTTTTGGGTTTTTTTGAGTGACTTGACATTTGAATATCTCGAGTGAAACTGTGGCTCCATTGAATACTTTCCATGTGTACTGATGTTGTGATCCATTAAGAAAACAGGATACATTTGCTATTCTTACACATTGCAAAGTACATTTGATTCATTTAGACATCTTGACTTAGACGTAAGAAATGTAAGGCTCAAGTTTAATTTAAACAGTTGCAAAGTCATCTTTGCAATAGAGACAGAATAAGATTTTGTATTATTGCAGGGAAATATTTGCACTGTTAATTTTTGTCTACCAATAACTCAGGGTGCTAAACTTGGTCTTCCAATCATTAAGCATCAGTTAGAAAAGATACCAATAATATTCTAAGTATATTTTAAGGTTCAATTTGACTTGGTTTCCAAATTTATGATAACACGTCTGACTTATTACAGTTCTCAAGGATGTTTTTCAATCAAGTTAGCTAAACTTTGGTATCATCCACTACACACTGGCAAAATGTATTACATTCAAATGCCTCTCTGAAAACTATATTTAAAATTGTTGGTTGTATAGGATGCACTGTGTTGTGTTTGAACCTTACATCAAATGCAAAAGTGTGAATATATTAAATGAGCATGTGCTTGGATAGCATAAGCATGTATAAATTGCCTCCTGTAAAAAATATGCTATTGTCTAACATTTTTAATATATCTCCTAGGAGATCATTTCAGTTTATGCTATAATATGTCCTGCAAAGGAATACTGAAATGAGTACAGTAATTCCTCCACCTGGATCTTGCTATGATACCTTAAAATAGCTTACTACCATCAGATATTTTAAGTTCTAGTTACTTGTTTGTAAATCTCAGCATACATTTATTCTAGAAAGGAATTAAATGATGCAACATTTGTGGAAAAGCTATGAACGATAGGGGAAGATTATCCAATATTCTTATAGGCCTACAAGATAGACTAACAACCACATCATGCTGTTTCCTGTGCAAAGAAGCTTAAATAAACACTCAGAACTCTTACGCCACTGTTGACAATATACTGAAGTTTTTAAAATAGACCTCAGCTGATGCACAATCGAGGTAAATAGCTCTGTTTCACTCATTGATTAGTTACTGGCTCACATGAGTATTGTTATTAATTCCAATGGTTCTACTGGGAATATTTTCATGTGTAAGTGTTCAGTAGCTTGAGTAAATGTTTTTTAAAGGGCTAATTTTATCCTTTCTTTTATTTTTACATTTGTATTATCTGAAACGTTAACTCTTTTCTAGAATTTCTATGGCTTATACATAGATATAGGAGTCAGACTGTCAGATGTGGGAAAATAGTTGTTGCAGGCTACTAATCTTGCACACACTCATTTATCTAAGCCAGTGTTGTGGGGCAGGACCTCTAAAGACAGATATCTTATAGCATACTACTAAATTAAACTATTTTTATTTCAGTACTGCATTGCATCAGCATAACAGCAATAGCACCTAGTATGGAGTATGGCTTGCCATCCCCTGTAGTTAAGCCCCCTTGGTCTCTGTAACAAGCATAGCCAGTGCTCCATCCAGACTGTGTTCTTCAGTGTTTCTCAAATCTCAGTCCTCTTTTACATAATAATAAGATCTCACATTCCCTGGACTCCAGCTGCTATTTAGCAATATGGAAAATAGAAAGGCATCACAATTCTCTGGCCACTGTTTGTAAATCTCTGTTCTAGATTATGTGTGCACTAGGAAACTGTCATTTCTTTCTCTGCTGTTGGATTTGTAGAATCCAAACCTTCTCAAAATATTTACCAAGCTTTATAAATACTTAGCAAAAATCAGGTTATGCTAAAGTACCTTGTTGGCCATCAGTCATCTACCAGCGGCTTCTGGCTTTCTCTTGTAGGTCTCCTTTCCAAGTATCAATTATTCTCATTCTGTTTAGATCACAAGAGCTGAAGAGGTATGGCCACAGGCAATGGCTCTTTTATATTGAAATATGTAAGTAACAATGGCTTTATAACTTATATTGCGTCATATGTGACCAAGGATAGAAGAGATTTTAGCAGGGATTTGCATTAATAAAATGAAAGCTTTAGGCTTTCACTTCAAAGGGAAATGTCAATAAAAGCATATCCTCTTTTAGTTGGATTGGTAGCAGAATATTAACACCATTGATGTAGAAGTATTGTAGCTGGAGGCTGAGGATTGCATTTGGTGATGGTGAAAAAATAACCTTTAGGCCATATCAGAAATGGCTGTAGCCATTTCAAATTAAAAGATACCAAAGCAGGAATGACTTCTTGCTGGAACAATGAATTTACAGAATATATAATCTTCTCTGGGTACATTTATATTACAGAGGAAGATTGAAGCTGCCACTGTCGACCTTCCAGGGTTCGAATTAGCAGGTCTAGCTAAGACAGTTAATTTGAACTGAGATGGGCTCTCCGGTTGATGCCAGTAACCCTGCTTTCACAAGTAGTAAGGGAAGTTGAAGGGAGAGTGTTCTCCCTTTGATTTCCTGCAGTGTAGACCATGCCAAAAGCTGAATTAAGGTATCTTGACTTCAGCTATGCAATTAACGTAGCTGAAGTTGCATATCTTAATTCGACTTTGTCCTGTAGTGTAGACATACCCTCTATGTGTATGTATTCCACCTGCTTATTTAAAGTATACTATGTCCTTTGAGAGTTCTAAAATATGCAATTGCATTAATAGCACCCTGCTATTGTCACACAACTGTCCAATAATCAGTATGATATTAATTCTGGTAGTGCAATGGATTTTTCCTTATTTGTTTCTATTATATGTTTTTTAAATAAGCAATAAAGTTTAATAAATAATTCCATAATATGGCTACATCAGAAACTTGTGAGATTTTTCAAGATTTCAGACAGTTTCCTCCTCTCATATTAGGAGAAAATGTTCAAATTTGAACATTTTTAACGAAGCAGTTATAGTCCTCCCCCTCATAAAATTTGATTAATTAAATGTTTGTTTTGGAAACTTTTGATTTTACTTTTTGCCTTCTTACTTATTTTTACTCTTTAAAATAAATCAACTCAAATTTCAAAACAAAGTTGAAGTGCTTTGTCTTGGGAATATCAAAATAGGATTTTATACTCCTTTCCAAATGACACAATAACCCTGTCCTCACCTTCCCTGTGAGGTCATGGGAAGGAGCTTCTCCAGATGATAGCAAATGATCTTCAGATTGCACTGGAGGAGATTCAGGATTCCCAACCCCTTCCCATTTACTTACAGATGCAGGCAAGGTATTACTCCTGATGAATGAAGTCGTCATAAATCAGCCAGAGTAGTCTGGGATAACCCAGCCTCTCATGCCTCTCTGCTTAAGATTTGAGCAACTCACTTGCCTGTTGCTCCGTGGAGATTTAAAACCCAAAGAGAACATCACAGGCAGGTGTATAGAACAGCACCCCCCCCCACAAACCCTTTATAACTATTGTTCCTGCTAACCCTAAATTCATCATATCCACCCTGCATTTCATTTTTTAACTTGCTCAGAACTGTTTCTGACATTTCACCCCAGTAAAATGATATTCAACTGTGCTCTTCAGTGCGGAGAGAGGTAATTCTCTTTTTCATCATAGAACAAAAGGGACAAATTGTGCTCTTATTTTTCTGAGACTACACTAAAAGTTATACCTAAAGTAAGTGAAAGAAGACTTTGGTCTATGATTTTTTTAAGCACGTAGTAGTATTTGGAAGATATTGTGGTTTCCGTATTTATATGAAACCAGGATAAATATAACAAATTCATATTTACCCCCTAACAGCATCTTCATCATTTTGTGTAAAATCTAATCTCATTTAAATTTGCATCCAACTGTCCTAATTATTTATTGTGGGGATTTCAATACTAGTTTGGATACCTAATTAGACTGGCTCTGAACACCAAAATAGAAAGTGTTCCTGTACTTCAATGAAAGAATTAGAGGTATTTTCTTTCATATCTACTTTGAATAAATATCAGATTATTGATAGTCAGTAATGCTTAAAGTCCCAGAGCAGGAAAGCTCTGAAGCACATGGTTAACTTTAAGTGTGATTAACTACTTTACTGGAGCAGGACCTAACCCCTCCTTAAAAACCCTTTAGATTCACTAGTCTCACTGTAAATTACATAGTCTGTAATTTCCATATTAGTTATGGATTAATGCCCAACTCAGTTATGAGACCTGTTTAATGACATATCATATATCAATGTATTTTGGGATTGGAGAAATAACTTCTACACTATGTATGAATGCCCATAACACACCCATAAATTAATGATTCCCAGATATCTGTTGAAAACCCAGTAATTTAAAATGCTCATATAAGTCTAAGACACGTGATATCCTAAAACAGAATTTTAACAGATAATTGTGACATCAACATCATCTCCCAGAATGAACATTAAATAAAGACTAAATGAATATATTAAAAATTAAGACTCAGAACACTGAGACAGTCTCCCAAATAAAACAAAAGTTAGATTTTTACCACAATGAAAATCATTTTACACAATATCGTAAATTACACAGTACATCAAGCAAAATGTTTCAAATGTATACAAATGTCAGCCTCACATGATACTTATTGAAGCAGTGAGGCATAATATTAATAGAAAATCCACAGACCATCACTAAATAATTGATGTAAACTTTGCTGACTAATACTAGCATGTATTTACCTCAGAAATCATTAAAAATAGAGAACATTTCAGAATTTCTATATCATTAAAATTCTCAAAATTCATCAGTTGAATTGAACAAAAATATGAAACTTGAGTTTTTTTGTTTGTGGGATGGAAGTTCCAAGTTTTGATTTGGAAATATAAAAATATTTTGCTCCAACATTTATAATCATCCCCAAAATCCATAGGTTTCATTTTGGTTTCCTGAATTGACTTAGGATACTGCAAGCCAGGTCACAATTATTTGTATTTTTCCCACTATGTCACATTATCTCATAGGAGCTGTAGTTCAGAAACTTGATGCTACCTATACACTAGCCTCCTGGGGCTGAACAACAGTTCCAATGAATTACCCAGAGTCATGTGACTCAGATGAAAATACTGCCATTTGGTCAGAGGAAAGTCTACATTTCATTATAGGAAACAGTTCTCCAGGGAGGCTGACAATAAAAGAGAATGGGAATCCAAATTACAACTCCTAGGCTACATCTACACTGCAGGCTTCTTCCGCAAGAAGCTTTTTCTGGAAGAGAACTTCTGCAAAAACATCTTGCACTAGACCACGTCCGCACTGCATGGATGCTCTTTCACAAGAAAGCTCTGATTGTCATTCATAGAATAGCCACCAGAGACCCTGTGGTTTTTTTCTATTAGCGCTTTTTGCTCAAAACCCCTCTGTTGCTGGTCCACACACTTCTTTTTGCATGAGAGCTCTTGTGCAAAAAGGCTTATTCTTCGTAGAAAGAGGAATAACTATCGTGCAAAAAGCCCTCTCTTCTTCCGATTTACTGTAAATTTCCTTGTGCAAAAACACACTTGGGCTACGTCTAGACTGGCATGATTTTGTGAAAATACTTTTAACGGAAAAGTATTTCCACAAAAGCACGTCTAGATTGGCACGGATGCAAAAGTGCTTTTGCGCAAAAGCATCCGTGGCCAGTCTAGATGTAATTTTGCGCAAGAAAGCCCCGATCACCATTTTAGCCATCGGGGCTTTTTTGCGCAAAACAATTCTTCCCTGTCTACACTGGACCTCTTGAGCAAGTATTCTTGTGCAAGAGGGCTTTTTACTGAGTGGGAGCATGAAAGTATTTGCGCAAGAAGCACTGATTTTGTACATTACAAAGTCAGTGCTCTTGCACAAATTCAAGAGGCCAGTATAGACAGCAGGCAAGTTTTTGCGCGAAAGCGGCTGCTTTTGTGCAAAATCTTGACAGTCTAGATGCACCATTGTAGTGTGGACACTGAACGAGTTTTTGCACAAAAACAGCCATTTTTGTGCAAAAACTCTGCAATGTAGATGCAGCCCCATATGTGAGTGTACCAAGAGGGGAATGCAATATAAAGTTTCCTGTAAATAACTTGAAAGTAAACTTTTCATGGAAGTTGAACAAAACAAAATATTTCAGGAATCTTGAAATTTTCCTGCAGGAAACATAACATTTTGCAAAAGCTGCATTATCTGTCAGAAAATCATACTGACTAGAAATTCCTAACCAGCAGTAATTTAAAATAATTTCTAACTTAGATATGAAAATACTAGGGGAACATCTAAGAGTAGAGTGAGTACCCAGTTGTCTTCCAGACTATGTTGTGAGGCAAGCTGACAGCTTGAATATCACCAGGCCCTCATAAAAAAAAATAGCACCTTTGCTGGAATATCTGTGGGAAGTACCTAAACTCCTGCAGGAATTCCTGGATTAGGGGAAGTTCATATACAGTTCTTGGGTATGTGGCCTGTTGAGTGTCATGCTACGGGGGACAGGTTAGAAAGGAGTTTAAGAGCCTGAAGGAGAAGACAAGCTCAAGAAGATGACTCTGTGTTGGAAAAAAGGATATAATTAGAGTGTTGAACAGTTTTTCTCCCTGAAGAACTTAAGCTGTAGCAGTGAAGACATGGAATGGAATCCTGTGGCTGGTGAATATTCTTAAGTGTAAAGGAGTCTGTGTTATCCCCTGTCTTATTAAAAAAAATGTTTCTTTAGCTGAAATCTCCTGTGAGCATGCATCCTCACTCCTTGCGTGCCTCCTTCATGCTGACCTCATCTCTAGAAACTCACTACTGGAATCTCTCACAGACCTATGATGGGACTTTCTCAGACTCCATCTTATCTTGCCTGTCCTTCTGGGTGTTCAAAGACTTAGCTCTCTAGCTAAATCATGGAAATTCTACACCCTTTCTGGGGAGCATGAACAAGTTGAAATAAAAAATCTGAACAATCTTTCAATCTTTTCCTCTCAGGCTTCAGTATAGTTCCCTTGAAGACTCTACGTCAAGGCTTCTCCCGAGGAGATCAAACCTGCTTCTGTACTGTTATTCCTCTATTATTATCTTTTTTGGTTAAAAGCTAATGTCCTTGCCAGGAAGACCTAACTCTTCTGTAGCCTCCTTAGTCCTGAGTACCCTTAGTCTACTTGCACAGCCTAACTCTGCCTCTTCTCCTTCAGAGGGAGAGCACAGCTAATTGGCATTCTTTCCATTGCTTTGCAGGAGTTGAGGGTTAACAAACCAACATATATATAATGAAATCTGAAAAAGAAATGCCATGAAACCTTTGTGTACTAGCGGTGGGAACAAACAGAAATTTACATTTGGTTCAAAACTATCCCTTATCTGAGAAGTGATTTCTAATTTATTTTTCTGCCTTTGGCCCAAATAGACTGAGAACTCAACTGTCATAGTTAATGCAGCTTTATTTCACATGTAATATTGTCATAGTAAATGAGGAATTCAGGCAGGTTTGAAAAGTTAAAGGGATTACTTGAAAAAAATGAGAGATTATGTCAATGTTTTGTTAAATAGTCTTTCCTTGTTGACTATGATAAGGTAGGGAGCCTTTTTTCTATCAGGGACATTGACCCACACCAAAAATCAATTGCAGGCCACACACAGCCTCCTGTGGGAGACAGGCTCTGGGCTTCCCCAAGACACCTGGACTGAGGCCAGAACTGAGGAGTTGGGTGTGCAGGAGGAGGCTCCTGACTATGGCAGGAGTTTGGGGTGTAGGAAAGGGTGAGGGTTTTAGCTAGGAGTGATCAGTTTGGGAGAGGGCAACAGGGGAATGTAATCTTGGGCCAGGGGAGCTGGAATTTGGGAGCAGACTCAGAGATGGAGAAAGGGGTTGGTATATGGGTGCAAGCTCTAGGGCCGTGTCCAGACTCAGGGTTTTTTTCGGGAAAAGTAGCCTTTTCCCGAAAAAACTTCCCCTGCGTCCAGACTCAAGCCACGTTCTTTCGAAATTATTTCGAAAGAACGTGGCTTTTCTTTCGATGGCGGTAAACCTCATTTCACGAGGAAGAACGCCTTCTTTCGAAAGTTCCTCTTTCGAAAGAAGGCGTTCTTCAATGTAAAGAGGCCGTCTTCAACAGAGAGCATCCAGACTCGCTGGGTGCTCTCTTTCGAAAAAGCGGATTTCTCTTTCGAAAGATCTGCCTGCAGTCTAGACGCGATCTTTCGAAAGAGGCTCTTTCGAAAGAGCCTCTTTCGAAAGAAGCCTGCAGTGTAGACATAGCCTAGGAGGGAGATTGGGTATGGGAGGGGTTCTGAACAGAGGCAGGGTCTTAGAAGGTGGGAGAAGGTGAGTACTTCAGGTGCTCCCAGTTGACTGTGCAGAGGGGCAAAGGCAGGCTCTCTGCCTGCCCTGGCTCTGCACTGCTCCCTAAAGCAGACACATGTCTGGCTCCTAGACAGAGGGGCCTGTCAGCTCTGTGTGTTATGCTGCCTTCCCCCACAGGCATCACTCCTGCAGTTTCCATTGTCCACAGCTACTGCCCATTGGTATCTGTGGAAGTGGCACTGTGTGCAATGTGTGGAGCTTCTCTGACTGTGGCATGCAGGGGCTAAAGGGACAGGCTCGGGGCTTCTGGCCCACAGTATGGATATTTCCTACAGGCAAGGTGAAATATAGTAGTGGCCCAGATCCAGCATGAGGGTTTGGGTTCCCCACACCTGCACTAAATTGATACAGGGTTTTGACTGACTTATAGAACCGTGCATGTTCTCCTATGCACAGCAACTTTGCTGACATGTTGTCTCTCTTCTGCAAGCAACAGTAATTCTACCAGTGCAACATACGTTGAAGTTAAAGTACCTTGTTGCATGCACTTTCATTTAATTCCAGTTTGGGACTATAAAGAACTCTGTATATGCATATTTAAATTAGAGACAGATTCAAGTGGTAGATCTTAATTGTTTTTTTGGGCAGGGTGGAGGGAAGGACTAAGAACTAAAGTTGATTATGCAAATGGATGATCATCCAGAAAGGGTGGAACTACACAGCCAAAATCCAGTTCTTATCTTTCCAGTTATTCAGATCCAGAATTTTGGGTTCAGCTCCTATTTAATTACAAATAATGCAGAAAATATAACGCTTCCACATGTGAAGCTCTATGGAATAATATTCAACACATTTTACATGTTTAGGCTTTTGTTATTTACCATTCCTGATGTGTTATTAGTAAGTGTTCATCTCCTAGAAGAACCATTTTCAGGCTACAGATGAATTGCAAATGGAATGGGTTAACTATCAACTCTGCGTGACCAGTTGTGGGATAAAGTTTCTGCTCCATATTGATTCACTGATATTTAAAAAAATAAACAGTGCAATTCTAGTATCAGTTCATGACACTTCCAGATTTCACGGGTGCGTTCATAAAAATTTTCAGCTGTCCAAGCTTCACATATGAATGCAAGCATGATCCATGAAGAACAGGTGTTGAATTCAACCAGTTTATTAACTGTGTATTTAAAAACTTGTTTTCTTTCATTATTCAACCAGATTTACTTGATATTTAATGTACACTGCAGTGGAACTTATATGGTTTAAACTGAAATGGATATATTCTGTGATGAAATAAAGTACATCTTTATGAGAAAAGAACAAAACTTTGTGGAATTAAACTTTGCCTTATTGAACTGGATATATCATCTGTCACAGCAGGTACTTCATGTATTATCTGGTAGATAGTGGATCAAATACAAGCCTTACAACATTAAATAAATCTCCTAGTAAAATAAGCTGTATTAGTATTAAATCAAATATGCTTAATCAATCATATGCTATATTGAAAACTACAGGTAGTTACCAGCATATTTTCTCAGAGCTTTTATTTAATTTTTCTTCACTATGAATGTGAGCTTGTACAGGCTGGTGACAGACAGAATTATTCCTTTGACAGCTTTCTCTCATAAGATTTTTTCTCTATTAAATAGTCCTTTAATAGGGGGTTTATCAAATCTGATAACTGAGATTGCTGAATGGCACTGAGCTTGATGTTGCAAGTTCTTTCAGCTTTTTAATTATGGATGGAGAGGCATTATTACTGAAGGAATATTGTGAGTCGAGCCTTTATGTGATAACTAGTGAATTGTTTGAATGGGCTGTTTATTCTAACACTTAATGAAATGCAACTGTTTATTATATATTCATTGCAATCTGTGCTTTTCACGGTGGCTGACAATTTTCTTTGTTTAATCTGCATAATACATTGCTTAGGATTTAGATCCCTACCAACATCAAAACTGTTAACAGCCCAATGTTTTGCTCTCAGGTGTGTTTTCAAGTGCTTTATTTTCATTGGTTGTATTTAACTGAGGCATTGCCTGTAATTATTACATTATTTTTCCTGTTTGTTTCCCAGTCTCCAGGTCTTGAAATTAGTTTTGGTGAGGTTCTATGGATACTATGTACACACCTGTATAGGAAGCTAGAGTTATCCTATCATAATTTTTGCAATTCTAGAAATTCTGGATGGAACCCTGCCTCCGATAGTGTCATGATAGCATCTCAAGCTGCACCTAATATCATTCCACTACCATTCGTTTAGCCCCTTTTTGTTGCATTTCTGCAATGTTAAGAAGATACCATACCATGTAAAAAGGGCGAACATGCTCCTGACCTGGCATTTCCCCCACAGAGACCTAAATATGTACCAGTCCTGAAGAATCTTCCAAGAGCTTAAGTGAGGAGTAGCATGCTACACAGTTCTTTTCCCCACACATCTCACCCATTACAAATGGCTATTCCCTCCCCTTCACAAATATAAATGGAGGAGAGCTATCTGACTCCTACTTCTTTCCCAGACAAAATACATGCTGAGTTCAGTGAGAATTTTGCCTCAAAAATGTTCCAGACAGAGAATTTGGCCCAATAAGTCCTAACCTCATTGTAGTCAATACCAACTTTCCTAATGGCATTGATTTCAGTGGAGCAGGATTCAGTCTATGTATTCTACCAGCTGTTCTATGTGAGGAATTAATGCACAAACCTGGTCCAAAATAACAAAATTCCCACGATGTAGAGAAATTGCAAGTTTAAACATAAACCCTCAGGTCAGTCCTAATTTGTGCTGAAAACTATTTATATGGCCAGGGATGGTCTAGATTTACATATTCCTTCCTTAGCACAGGCAGACTGGATTAGATAGCCTTTTGAGTTTTCTTCCAGCCTTACATTTCTGTGATTCTGTATCATTTTCTTTTTGGATTGCTTCTGCAGTGAGCAAGAGCTGGGAAGGAAATGCATTTGTAGGAGGACGAGGACTGAAAGAAAATATAGCTTTGTTACCTAAAGGCATTATTAGCAACTAATTGTAATGTTAATGTTTTCTTTGCATTTATGATATTGCCATTTACAGTGTCTAAGCATGATTATAGTTCTTCCTAGATTCTGCCTGGCTAGATGGCAAATAGTGTTTTTCTCCAGATGGGATGACAAGGCATCCATAATTCTGTACAGAACACTTCCTGTGTTTTCACTTCATTCCTTCAATGAACCAAGAAGTGGAATTTCCCAGCATAACATCTACCCTATTGTTTCACATTACAATTACAAATGGCCCAAACTTTAGACCAAATAAGTTCAAACAAACCATTACTTTATTTTCTTATCTATATATTATTGCCATATTCCGAACCCATAGTACAAAAAAAAAAACTTTATAACTGGTGTATCATTATTAGGATAAAGAGGAACATACTGGCTTACAATGAACAGTCAAACATAACCAATATTATAGACCATGTCAAACATTCTAATATTTTAGATAAGCTTTTTAGATAACTTTTTTTATTTTGTTAGTAAAAAAATCAAAATGAAAAGATATTTCAAATAAAAAAGATACATTTCATTCTGAAAGCATCAGAACACTATTTTTGACTGTTTCTCAGATTTTTCAAATTTATTTCAACCAAAACAATTCAGCAAAATTGACACGAACTAATTAAATGTTTCAGTGTCACCAACTCTGCATACTTTACCAAAATAAATTTTGATAAAAAAATGTGCCCAGCTGCACATTGTTGTCAAGCAATTGCTGTTACTGTAAGAGCAGGACTGCAGCATAGCTAGTGAATCAGAGGCAACAAGAGCCCCCTGCAGCTGCTAAGCTAGGAGCAAAAGCACCCAGTTGAGCAGATGGATTTCTTATCGGGGGCATTTATTTAAGGGCAAATCCTTCAGGTGAGTCCATCTAAACGTATCCTGTGAAAACAGCAAGTTTAAGTTCAACCTATTAAAGGCAGCTTGTGTTTCAACTCTTTATCAGCCTCTCTCCAGCATAACACATCACTTCAATTTACAAATCTACAGATTTTTTGTTTCTCTTTAAATGTTGACCTGTATACTATTAGGAAGTAATTAACAAACTGACTTACAGAAGAATTTAGCAAGTTTGTTTCTGCAATCCTTTCTAGGATATTTATCAAAAGGAACCTGAGCAAAGTAATGAAAACTAAAACACAGAATATAACATCTGTACAAAAAAGAAGCAAACAGCCCACGACTACAGACAAGTTGAATCCAGACAATGTTCAGGATAAAGCCTGAAACTTCTTAAGGTGTGTATTTGCTGTAGCTGCGTCAGTCTGAGGATATTAAAGAGACAACAAAGTGGATGAGGTAATATATTTTACTGGACCAACCTCTGTTGGGGAAAAAAAGGCAGACTTTCTAGCTTAAGTTTGTCTCACCAATAGAAGCTGATCCAATAAAACATATTACCTCACCAAACTTGTCAGTATCTTCAGGCTACCCACTCTAATGAAAATGGGATCAGTTCCCAAATGGTACACAGGAGAAGAAATGAAAAAAGAACAACAAAAGCAAATTGATGATTTGGGAATCTGTCTATACAGTTTAACAATTGTGACTTTTATGTATCTGTCCAGTTGCAAAGTCCATTTTGAATCTGCAGCTTTTTGCTTTCTCTATTTCCCATTTGCCTCCATGTTGGGCTGTAGTCTCAGCACTCAGGGCACGTCTAAACTACATTCCTCTTCCAAAAGAGGAATATAAATGAGCCCGATTGAAAATGCAAATGAAGCATGATTGCATAATCGTGCGAATGCTTTTTCGAAAAAGGGTTTTTCGAAAAAGAAACCGCAGTCTAGATAGGGTTCTTTGGAAAAAGGTTTTTTTTGTGGGTTTTTTTTTTTTTGAAAGAACCCCATCTAGACTGTGCTTTCACTTAAAAAAAAACAAAAACCCTTTTTCGGAAAAACGCGGTCGCACGATTATGCAAATGAAGTGCAAGATTTGTAAATCCGTGCTTCGTTTGCATTTTCAATCAGGCTCATTTACATTCCTCTTTCGGAAGAGGAATGTAATTTAGACATAGCCTTAGATTCAGAACTGACAAGAGAGGGTAGCTGGCTTTAAGTATCCAATCACTGGAAATTGTTCATTCTAAACAAAAGATTTGCTCTGTACTGTCTTACGGTTGAACAGATGACTATCCAAGTAAACCCAATATTGTTAATAGAGCCAGGAGAGCCAACAGGATTGCCAGGTTCCTGGGTAAGACAGGCAGGGGGGGGGCTTTAGGTGAAAGGGTCAGGGTGGGGGCCAGCTTCGCCCTGCCAGGCATTCAGTATTGCTTGGACTGCATTGCCCAGTGGTCCAACACTGATCTAAAAGGCCTGGGATTCCTGGCTGCTGCTGCCGCCGCTGCTACTGCAGCAACAGCATCTGTGGCAGCCAGTATTCCTGGTCTCTTTTTGAATCACTGGCCTCCATGACAACTATTCCCTTTGCCCCTTCCCTACAACGGTTGGCCAGAATAGCGCTATGTATAGAACAAAGTAACACACTTCCTACAGCTCTGTGTAACTGCAGTGTGTGACTTCCCTATATTTGGCTGTTTTGTTTCACCCACAGCAAGAAATACCCCAGAAACCAAAGACTGCCTAAAACATGCAAAGAAATGCTGCTTTTCTACATCTCCTGAAGGACTTACACTATAGCACATCCTCCCTTTTTTAGATGCCTTTATCTAATTGCAACATTATTGCCCAGGGAGGTTGTGGAATCTCCATCTGCGGAGATATTTAAGAGTAGGTCAGATAAATGTCTATCAGGGATGGTCTAGACCACTCTTGGTCCTGCCGTGAGGGCAGGGGACTGGACTCAATGACCTCTCAAGGTCCCTTCCAGTCCTAGTATTCTATGATTCTATGATTTTGAATCTAACAAACTATAAATAGGGAGGAACTAGTTGAGAACTTGAAAGTGGAAGACAGTATAGGGGACAGTGATCATGAAATAATAGAGTTCATGATCTTAAGGAAAGGTAGAAGGGAGACCAGCACAATTGAGGTAATGGATTTCAGGAAGGCAGATTTTGATAAGCTCAGAGAACTTGTAGGTAAGGTCCCATGGGAAGCAAGACTGAAGGGAAAAACAACTGAGGAGAGTTGGAAGTATTTCAAAGGGACGTTGTTAAGGGCCCAAAAGCAAACAATTCCGCTGTGTAGGAAAGATAGAAAATATGGCAAAAGACCAGCTTGGCTTAACAAGGAGATCTTGCACGATCTCAAAATAAAAAAGGAGTCCTATAAAAAATGGAAACTAGGACAACTAACAAAGGATGAATATAGGCAAGCAACACGGGAATGCAGGGGCAAGATTAGAAAGGCAAAGGCACAAAATGAGATCAAACTGGCTACAGGCATAAAGGGAAACAAGAAGACCTTTTATAAATACATTAAAAGCAAGAGGAAAACCAAGGACAGGGTAGGCCCACTGCTTAGTGAGGAGGGAGAAGCAGTAACAGGAAACTTGGAAATGGCGGAGATGCTCAATGACTTCTTTGTTTCGGTCTTCACCG
Organism: Pelodiscus sinensis; assembly: GCF_049634645.1. Lineage (NCBI taxonomy): Eukaryota > Metazoa > Chordata > Testudines > Trionychidae > Pelodiscus > Pelodiscus sinensis. Next base: position 121,607,133 of record NC_134712.1, on the reverse strand, counting down.
AGAAGTCTGGAGGTGTGCCTAACGTAGTGAATACAAGCAGAGAGAGGGTAAGTTTAGAAGATAGGATACACAAAGAACCAGTTAAAAATCACTTAGGAAAGTTAGATGTCAGCAAGTCACCAGGTCCTGATGAAATGCATCCCAGGATACTCAAGGAGCTGATAGAGGAGGTATCTGAGCCTTTAGCTATGATCTTTGAAAAATCATGGCAGACAGGGGAGATTCCAGAAGACTGGAAAAGGGCAAATATTGTGCCCATCTATAAAAAGGGGAATAAAAACAACCCAGGAAACTATAGACCGGTCAGTTTAACATCTGTCCCAGGGAAGATAATGGAGCAGGTAATTAAGGAAATCATATGCAAACACTTGGAAGGTAATAAAGTGATAGCGAATAGCCAGCATGGGTTTGTGAAGAACTAGTCATGCCAAACTAATCTGATAGCTTTCTTTGATAAGATAATGAGCCTTGTGGATAAGGGAGAAGCGGTGGATGTCATATACCTAGACTTTAGTAAGGCATTTGATACGGTCTCGCATGATATTCTTATTGATAAACTAGGCAAATATAACTTAGATAGGGCCACGATAAGGTGGGTGCATAATTGGCTGGATAACCGTAGTCAGAGAGTTGTTGTTAACGGTTCTAAATCCTGCTGAAAAGGGATAACAAGTGGAGTTCCTCAAGGGTCTGTTTTGGGACTCATACTGTTCAATATCTTCATCAAAGATGTAGATATTGGGATAGAGAGTACGCTTATTAAGTTTGCAGATGATACCAAACTGGGTGGGGTTGCGACTTTTTTGGAGGATAGGGACATAATTCAAAATGACCTTAGCAAGTTAGAGAAATGGTCAGAGGTAAACAGGATGAGGTTTAATAAAGAGAAATGCAAAGTGCTCCACTTAGGAAGGAACAATCAGTTCCATACATACAAGATAGGAAGTGACTGTCTAGGAAGGAGCATGGCGGAAAGGGATCTAGGGGTCATAGTGGACCACAAGTTGAATACGAGTCAACAGTGTGATGCTGTTGCAAAAAAAGCAAATATGATTCTAGGTTGTATCAACAGGTGTGTTGTAAGCAAAACTCGTGAAGTCATTCTGCCGCTCTACTCTGCACTAGTTAGGCCTCAGCTGGAGTACTGTGTCCAGTTCTGGGCGCCACATTTCAAGAAAGATGTGGAGAAATTGGAAAGGGTACAGAGAAGAGCAACAAGAATGATTAAAGGTTTAGAGAACATGACCTATGAAGCCAGGCTTCATGAACTGGGCTTGTTTAGTTTGGAAAAAAGAAGATTAAGGGGGGACATGATAGCGGTTTTCAAATATCTAAAAGGGTGTCACAAGGAGGAAGGAGAAAATTTGTTCCTCTTGGTTTCTGAGGACAGGACAAGGAGTAATGGGCTTAAAGTGCAGCAGGGGAGCAGGGGATTGGACATTAGGAAAAAATTCCTAACTGTCAGGATGGTCAAATATTGGAATAAATTGCCAAGGGAGGTGGTGGAATCTCCCTCTCTGGGGATATTTAAGAACAGGTTAGATAGACATCTGTCAGGGATGGTGTAGACGGAGCTTGGTCCTGCCTTGAGGGCGGGGGGCTGGACTCGATGACCTCTTGAGGTCCCTTCCAGTCCTATGATTCTATGATTCTATACTACATATAATAAATGACTTAACAACACTTAAATTGGACATGAGTCAACTAATCTGTTTAGGACATTTGAGAAATCTTCACTACCTCTTGAACTCCACATTCTTGTTAGGCAAATCTTTTTCTGTAACAGACTGTTCAGTTTCACAGACATTGACAGTATCCGTTTGTGAATTGTTTTCATGTTCTGTGTCTGCTCGTGCTTCACTTTTCTCAGCATGTTCAGTATTGCCTGAATCTTTTATTAATCAGGAAGGGTTATTTTGGTCAATCTCTCCCCCAAAATATATTACATTCATTGTATGACATTGATATTTGACTTTATTAGATTTAAGGTTATCAACTGTCATAATTTCCATTACTCTGCTCATTTGTTCTTGATATTTAATAGCACTGCCATCCCTAAATATCATGTCATCAATGTATGTGCTTTCATAACTGCTAGACACTTTAGCCCAGGCATGTCAAACGGGCCTCTGGCAGGCTGCATGAGGCCGGATCAAAATTTGTTGTGGCCTGCCACTACATGTTTATAAAAGAATAAAGTGTAACCGCTGACCACTCGGAGCACATGGCCTATAGCAGATCACAGCCAGCTGACTGGCCACGCTGTGCACGGCACTGCAGTGACTGCTCACAGCCGGGCTGCTATGAGCTCCAGCAACTGCTCACAGCCAGCCGGGCCACTCAGCGATCCAGTGAGTGCTCATGGCCGTCCAGGGCACTCTGTGCTCTAGCAACCTCTCACAGCCAGCCAGGACACTCTGCACAGGTATCAAGCACCTGCTCACAGCTGACCACTGTGCTCATGCCACCCCAGTGCCTAAGGAAGAAGTGCGTGGTGGTGGTGGCAGCAGCTCTGGGACCGAGGCATTAGGGTGGGGGGGGCTGGGAGCGACTTGCTCTTGGGCAGGGGGAAGGCATTAGGTTGGGAGTGCCTGGCTCTGGGGGAGGAGGGAGGCATTGGGTTAGAGGGGTGTGTGCCTGACTCTGGGGGATGGAGGAGGCATTGGGTTAGAGGGGCGTGTGCTTGGCTCTGGGGGGGAGGAGGGATGAGGCCTTGGGTTAGAGTGGGAGTATGGTAGTCCCTGGTTCTGGGGGAAAGGAGGGGGATTGGGTTAGAATGGGAGTATGAGAGTGGAAGGGAATATTTTGTTAATATTTTGCTTTTATTTTTTATTCACAAATAAAATCACAAAGTGTATATTAATTTTATATCAATAAATGTCAATTTTTGCAATTGCATGAATATTACATTTATGTAAAATCTCAAACTCACAAAGTATCTGAAATTTTCACAGAAGCCTGTTCTATTTGATTAACCGGGGTCTATACTTGTTTTTATTTCAACAAAAAAAGTTATGTATAATATAAAAAAATTAAAAAGTACCTTAAATTTATATTTAAATTAAATATTATTTTATATGGGCAAATAACAATTTTACATGTCAAGTTATTGTATTATATTACAACAAGACCTGAACAATTATAAAATATACCTAAAACATAATCTATAATAATAAATAATTATGATTTTCCGATAGAAGTAAATTTTCTTTGGTGGCTATCAGTTTTCATTTGTGCTGCCCTCAGTATGCTTTGAGTTTGACATGCCTGCTTTATTATCTGGCTCACTCCATGGTGAAATATTGCTAGACCTGAACATATTCGAAAAGGTGGTCATAGGAAGCAATATTAGTCTCTTATGCGTTGTAAGTGCAGATCTCATATTCTATGTCCTGGGGAATCCATCAAAGTCCTATAGATGCACCTAACTTTTTGCAAGAATTTGACTTCTGCAAGCTCAGAGAATAGTTTACTACTCATTGGCAAATGGAAGTGTTTGTTTTTGCTCATCTCCTTAGGGTCCTCACACAGATATAACCCTCCCCCCCTTTTTTTCTCTATACTTTCTAAGGAGTGAAGCCAATCTCTTCTTCTGTTCTCCAAATGATACATCCATTTCCTACAATGTTTTGCACTCTTCTTCTAGTTTCTTTCTTGGGACTTGGAGAACTTTTCATGTTAACACAGATTCTGCATCTTCTTATAATTCTATTTTATATATTACTGGCAGGAATCCATTTCCTGTCACTAAATCTTCATATGATGCTACAGGCAGTCCCCGGGTTACATGGATCTGACTTACATCGGATCCCTACTTACAAACGGGATGAGGCAACCCCGCATTAGCTGCTTCCCCCCAGCAGACCAGGGAGACGCGAAGCTAGCACTCCCCCTCCCACCCCGCAGACCAGGGAGACGCGGAGCGGCTTTTCTCAGCAGACACCTCAGCTTGAGAATAAAGGACTGAGGGAAGTGAGGTGTGGGAGAATAAAACTGAGCTCTGGAGAAATGTTTGGCTAGAGTTTCCCCTACAATATGTACCAGTTCCGACTTACATACAAATTCAACTTAAGAACAAACCTACAGTCCCTATCTTGTATGTAACCCGGGGACTGCCTGTATTGATATCTGGTTCAAGGTTATCCTTTTCTTTCTCTTTCCTATACATCCTCATAACAAGATCAAGCTCCTCACTACAGGTGTTTTCTAAAACTGATTGCTTGCCCATTTTACAACCAAAACTTCTTGTTTTATTGCTTTCCCCTTCCTTTTTAGTGTTAGTGTTCATTCACCCCACTTTGGAATTGTTCCTACATTATAATCTTTCCATTTGTATGTGGTCCTTAAACTTCAGTTTCTGTTTAATACATTTCCTTGTGCCCCAGTATCTATCTTGTGTGTCACAAAAGTTTCATTGTGCAAATTTTAATTACTTTTTTTTTTTTAGTTTTTGATTTCCTTCATTATTGTGCTTAAGAACAGCTCTTTCTCTTCACTTCTCAAATAATTTTTTATTCTTCACATAATACATGCACTTCCCTGCTTTTTTGGCACATTTTAGCATAATGGATGGTCTTATTACAGTTTCTACATAGTTTCTCAAATGCTAGTCATTTCCACATCAAAGGCATTGTTTCACACTTTCTATTTTTCTGCACTTTGCTAATTTAACTTCTGTGAATATTTCCCTTGCCAGTTGAGCTATAATTTTCAGTTGTATGATCTGTATCTTTCTGTGGACTTTTTATTTGTGATTTTATTCTGCTGCTTGACATGTAAGTATTTCCCTTTGTAGAGTCATCTCCCTTAGTAACCAGTCACAAACTTTTTATTGTTACATCCCAAGATCATCTGGTCTTTAATTAGTGTATTTTAATGGGATTAACTCTGTAAATTTTAAGACTGTGACAGACTCCTCTACTGTTTTTTTTTTACCTGTGCTGTCATCCTGAACATATATATTTCAAAGGTAATGTTTTTCTAGGGACACAGAGCTCCTCAAATATTTTCATTATATCTTCAAAGCTTTCCTCTCTTTACACACCACCATCTTTATAGAATGCTTCTCTCTCTCTCTCTCTCCAGAGCTTTTGTCCCTGGTAACAGTAGAGCAATCCTTTGCTCAGCCTCCAGTTTATTTGCCTGTATAGCTTTTGTATACAGTACAAATTGCTGTTTGAGCCTTTTCCAGATTATTAGCATTCCCTTTGATTCTCAAGGCTGTGAGGAGTTACTTGCAATTTCACAGGCTCTATAGCAGCCATTGTAATGTTATCTTTCTCTGGGTTTTCCAGTACACTCCCCCTTCGGTTTCTGGGGCCATGTTGTAGTTTACTGACCAATACAAACCAGTGTCAAGATAAATCATCTATTATGCTAAGAATTGAGGTAACAACCTTCCAAATAATCTACATAGCTGCTCGCTTCATTGTGATTGCCCCAAGTAGGAAATATGTCACAGGAGACTGGAAAACTGCTTGAAGAATGCACTTCCTGAAGGACTTTATAGAACAGGCTCTGCCCAGAAGTGATGGTTGAACAGACATTACAGCTGTCTTAGTAATGAAATCACCTGGCAGAGGGCTAGGCACTGGTGAAGAAGTGGGCACAGATGTCACTTGACAAAGGGGCACTTAAGGTTTTAAAAGGGACACATTGCTATGCCCAATGGCCACTCAGCTACAATCCACAAAGGGGAAACGATCCAGCATATTGAAGCCATGCCCTGAAACAGAAGAGCAATGGACTACCCAAGAAGCTCTGGCCCAAGACTTGAGGAAATTGAGACAGTGTATAGTGTTTATTATTTTATATTTCATATTATTAGATTTTGCGCGAGGGGCATGAACAAGTGATAACTGCTTCACAAATGCTATGTGCCTCTGAGAGAGTAAAACTTAGAAGCCAGAAGCTTCCCACATTAATTAGTGTTCTTTGAGAAGTGTACCTAAATACAAGGGAGTCAAAAGGTTCATCGCTGCTTTTGGAGAGGTTACCAGGTTGGACAGTAGGTTCCAACTCTTAGAAGGGGATACCAGGTAAAAGGTCTATGTCCCGTGGGTGTGCCATGGGGATCCTGAGATTAGGGCAGTGGCCATTAAAATAACCACATGCACCATTCCAATGGGAGAATCCAGCCATCTCTTTGGCCCTATGATCCCTCATCTAGGGTTACCATACATCTGGTTTTTCCTTGACATGTCCTCCTTTGAGGTCCTTAAATCTCTGTCCAGCCGGGGGTTTTTAAATATCTAAAAATGTCCGGGATTTTGCCCTGCTTATTCTTTTTCAAACTTTTCCTGCCCTGAGTGTTGCCATTGAGCTGAAAGTCCAGAGCCCCATGGAGGAGCCCACTGCCTGGGTGAGCGAGGGGGAAGTGGCAATCCCCTGAAGCTCCCTTCACCAGGCCTTCTCCCCACCATGGACCCACTTCCCTGGTCCCTGTGCCCTCCATCTGACCCAGCCCCTCTGCATGACCCTCTCCGAGTGACCCTGGCCTCATCCCTGACACCCCCTTGGTTCCTCATAAGTCACCACGGCCACCATGTGCAGACAGCCCTGGCCTTTATTCACAAACTGCCCCTCTTCACTACTGACACCTCTTCACTGACTCGGGTCCCTGACCCCTCCCTACATGTGACTGATTCCTTTCTGATCTTCCGCCCAACTCACTTGTCGCCTGATTTTCCCATTCTTCCAGTCCACTTCTCTTTGACCCTACTCCCAAAAGCCCTTTTCCTTCAATAATTCACCCCACTTTTCCAAACATTGCTCTTCAAGTCCCCCCAGACTAGTCCAGCCAATCCCCCATGCCTTTTCTTCAGCTGGACTCCACTTAGCACTTCCTCTAATCCCGACTTCCTTCCTCTCTCCCTAAATACCAAATAATCCTTAAACACATGCTTTCCAAAATTTGACCATACCAAATCACTTAACTTGTCCTTCTTCCAGAAATCAGTAACCACCTTCTCAGATTTTCTTGAAAATCAACCTTCTCCTCATTAAATTTGATGTAGTGATGAGATTCCTTCATCTTCCAGATTATCCTCCTGGGTGACTGAAGAAACTTTTGCTGCTATTGCTTCCTCATTTTACTTTTTTTGCCTGAAGATTTTTCTGAATGACATATAGGATGAAAGGACATTTTGGATGTTTGTGTCCATCCTTTGGATAATGCAAAAACAAAAGGGAAATGCCCTAGAGGGATTGAGCTCCACATAATTGAGTAAATCCAGATTGCCAATTTCATTGGACTGCTGAAAAGGATAACCCAAGAGTGACACAAAGTTTACATCCAAATTCAGGAAGGATTGAAGGATGCTGAAAAAGAAGCCTTTGACAAAATCTAAAGTTCCATTGCTTTCCTTTTGACCTGGGAGGCAGGGGAAATGAAGTGATCCTTCCCAAGTTATAAATTAGTTTTGTGGAATTCATAACTGGAGAATTAAAGTAGTAGGATGACCTCTCATGTGGATCCCAAGATTAAACAGTCTTTGTGGAAAAAAAGTTCGGAAAGGTCTCAAGAGGGTAATGGATTTGGAATGTGCTTTTCACTTGTTTATTTTCTATACTCACAGGCTGTGTCTAGACTGGCAAGTTTTTCCGCAAAATCATCTGCTTTTGCGGAAAAACTTACCAGCTGTCTACATTGGCCGCTTGAATCTCCGCAAGAACACTGACGATCTCATGTAAGATCGTCAGTGTTCTTGCGGAAATACCATGCTGCTCTCATTTGGGCAAAAGCCCTCTTGCGCAAATGATTTGCGCAAGAGGGCCAGTGTAGACAGCACAGTACTGTATTGCGGAAAAAAGCCCCGATGGCTGAAATGGCAATCAGGGCTTTTTTGCACAATAGCGTGTCTAGATTGGCATGGATGCTTTTCCGCAAAAAGTGCTTTTGTGGAAAAGTGTCCGTGCCAATCTAGATGCTCTTTTCCGAAAATGCTTTTAACGGAAAACTTTTCCGTTAAAAGCATTTCTGGAAAATCATGCCAGTGTAGACGTAGCCATGTTGTATCCTTGCTGTTACTCATTGTATATGCTCACATTGTATTAATGTGTTATTTAATATATATAACACATTAATACAACATGAGTCCGTAGATACTGAATAAGATACACTCCCTCTCAGGAATGTCCTCATTTTTGAAAGTTCAAATATGGTAATCCTACCTCAGCAGATGTGGAAAGGAAGCAGAACTGAGACTCTGACTAAACTGGGCAGGAATAAGGACCTTATTATCACAGTGGAGAATATTAAAAGCCTGAATGCATCTAAGAAAATGGAAAGAAATGTAAGAAACAGTGTTTTAGGTAAAATAAGCTAGTTGTGGAAGCAGCAGTGTCTTTTAAAAAGCATTTATTTACATGTTATACACTGACTAGAGCTTGATGGAAACCCAAATTTCCATTGAACAGGAACATCTGCCATTTCATAATTTATCACTAGAAATCAGAATGAACAGATCAAAATAAAAAAAAAATCCCCACCTCCCAAATCAGTTTGGAACAATGGAAATATTTCATTTGGATCATATCTAAACAAAATATACAATGGTAATGGATCAACATTAAATATTCAATATGATCAAAATGAGAGAGTCAAAATCGTTTCAATTTTTCCCATTGAAACCTTTGTCAAAATCACCATGTACCAGCACAATGTTTAGATTTAGATGATGTAGATGCATTTTTCAACAGACAACTGTGCTCTAATTCAAAGTGTTAGGTGACTTCGGACAATGGTTATTTTGCTGTCTTTAAATGTAAATGGCAACAAATTGATATTCTGTTTCCTTCCACAGCCCCATACGCACAGCCATTAATGAATATCAACTGGGTTTTGTATTCAAGGTGCAAGGCTTGACCTTTCCATGCCAACAAACCCAGAGATAACATTGCCCTGAGGGGGTATCAGTGCTTCCTAAAGAGTAATGATCATTATAAAGAGAAAATAACCCTTAAAATCCAATAGGATATAGAGATGGAGTAAACAGCTCACCAAAGTTAATCCACAATGAAATGAAGCAAGAAATGTTAGAAAATAAATAAAACTAACTTGAATCTTCAGATGTTGTGAAATTTTAATAAACTGAGGGGACTGATAAAATTACTTCCTATTTTTCTTCTTTTTGAAAATTTGTTTCTCATAGTGCTTTTGTATGTTCAAAAAACTGTAAAAATATTAATTAGTTAACATTCACAAAAGTGATATGATATACATAGTCAAACATTATCCCCATTTTCTGATGGGAAACTGAGACACAAAAGGAAATAGGCTCACTTGAGCAAGTCAGGCTTTTGGTAACTGTTATCCATCTGAAGAAGTGGGTTGTGCCCATGAAAGCTCATGATACTATCTAATTTTTTTTGTTAGTCTGATGCTAGAATGGTGCTGCAGGACCATTCTTTGTTTTTTAAGCGTTGTTCATCTATTAGTCCACTGGTAGCTTTGCTTGAAAAAAAATGCTGAAAACTGGGTATGCAGTTATGTTTGTAGGTATTGTGACATGGTCAAAACAGAAGGCTACAAAAAAAGTAGTTGAGGGGAGATATATAAGCCTCAGACTGAGATCTCTGCCCTCAGAGTAACAGGAAGGGGCTGGTTCAGAACCAGCAGAGGTAATTGGGAGCAGTGAAACATCTAGGGCTAATTGACCAGGCCGACAGAGTCAGGCCAGCCAAAGACTATTAGGACACCTGGGGGTAATTAAGAAAACCAGTTCAGATTGGCTATAAAAGAAGCTTGTCTGCAGTTGGAAGGAAGGATCACAATTAGGAGAGAAGGAAGGTGCTGAGAGAGGTGTGGGGAAATAGCCATGGGGTCCTGGAGCTGTGTTATAATAGGTGTCGAGGATTCACAAGAACAGCTACTATCGCAGTAGGACTGTGTGCTGGAACCTGGAGTAGAGAGTGGGCCTGGGTTCCCCCAATACTCACCTCCTCATTTCCATTTGGGGAAAAGGACTGTGGAGTTTATTCTTTGTTTTACCATATGCTAGCCAATGATGAAAAGAGCTCTACAAATAGCAAGTTAAAGCCCTGGGCCTGGTGCCTAAAAATGTGGGCTGCTGTAAGCTTCAGAGGCAAGCAAATCCACCAGGAAGTGCAGGACCCATAAAGTTTTTGTAGGAGCTTTTTCGCAGTATGTTTGTTGCTTGTCCAAAAGTTGGAAATTTTTCAATGACTCTTCTCTCCTGGTACTAACTTTTAAGTAGCTGTATAAAATAATGTCCACGCATGATGGATGGATGTGGTCAGATACATATGCTTTATGTGGTCAGATGTATATTCTATTTGATTTAATTTGGGCACAATATAGTTAGCAGTCACTATCAAACACTAAATACAATGGTGATGGGCACAATGTATGAAAGTGGCTAGGAATAAAATAATCTTACATTTAAAATGGAGAAAGTCACATTTGGCAGTGTAGTTAGTTGAATTTCATTATATGAGTAATAAACACTTTGCCCAAAAGATTTTTGTTAGGATTCTACATTGTAAAGAACTATGGTGGATTGTAAAGATTCAGTGGTGGATTAATGTGGGCCTCTGCTCAGGGACCTCAGTAAATTGTAGGGCTCATGGAAAGATCTCCTGAGTATAGGGGAGGGTTATTTAGCCAATGTGCGCTCTGCTCTGCTGGCGATGCTTGGGGCAAGTCTTCTAGGATGTGTCAGTGCAGGGTTCAGCCAGTGAGCATGACTGGAAAGAGCAGCAGCTATCAGCTCTTTCTTTTCTGCTTATTCTTTTTTCCTTACTTTTGTCTATGGCTTCTCACCACCACTGTAGACAGGCTCCTGCTGCATTCTCCTGTGCTTGGCCTGGCAGCTGGAGTAAGCAGCAAAGTAAGATGGAAAACACCACCTCCTGCTGCATCTCCTTCATCTGCAATCCATACAGGAATGACCATTCCCAGCTGGAGACCTTCTGCCTTGAACATGAGCTGAGCTATGAGGACACAGGTGGTATGTCTGGACGTGGATTTGTCGGCTGGGGAACCCTTTTCTGACTGATCCTGTAAACCTGGTTTCATGAGGCATAAGGGATCGGTCGGCAAAGGCTTCCCCAGCTAACAGATCTGCATCTAGACTGCCGCGCCATGCTGGATCAGCTGATCATCGGCACAGCGCGGCACCCATATTTATTTTAATGAAGGGAGGATTATTTAAATCCCTGCTTCTTTGCCTATGCCAGGTAAACTAGTTTACATGGCTCTGTCGATGGAGCCATGTAGTCTAGACATACCCAGGTTGCAAACTGTAGCACATGATAATATATATGGTAAGAGCAGTGTGTGTATCGGGGGATGGGGTTGGGAGGGCTGCTGGGATGGAGCACTCCCTAAAGCCAGGAGATCTGAGAAAATCCTTGCCTTCTCAACCTATAGGGAAGCCTCAAGGAAAATGCCACAATAACATGGGGAGGCAAAGAGAACAGAATTTTTCAGAGTTTAAGCATAAAAAGGAAAATTACAAGAAGTGAAAACCTGGAGAGATGATTGGGGATGGATATAAAAGCAATGCTCAAGCATGCAAGGATGTAATCAGGAAATCCAAAGTGCAATTGGAGTTACAGCTAGCAAAGGATGTGAAGGATAACAAGAAGGGTTTCAACAGACATGTTAGCAACAAGAAGAAGGTTAGCGAAAGTGTGGGACCCTTATGAATGGGGCAGGTAAGGTAATGACAGGTGATATGGAAAAAACTGAAGTACTCAATGCTTTTGTTGTTGTTGTTTTTTACTGATAAGGTCCGCTCCCAGATTGTCGCACTTGGCATCATAGTATGGGAAGGAGGAGAGCCCTCAGAAGTAAAAGCACAGGTTGAGAACCTTTTAGAAAAGCTGAACATACACAAGTCTATGTGGATGAGTTAAGGCATCGACGGGTGCTGAGAGGGTTGGCTGATGTAATTGCAGAGCCAATCACCATTATCTTTGAAAAGTCATGATTATCCAGAAAGGTCCTGGATGATGCAAAAAACGCAAATATAAAGTCTGTCTTTTAAAAAGGGCAGAAGTAGGATCCAGGAACTTACAGATGTCAGCCTCACCAAATCCCTAGGAAACTCATGGAGCTGGTTCTCAAGGAATCCATTTTGAAATACTTGAAGGAGAGGAAGGTGATCAGGAACAGTCAACATGGGCTAATCACACCCGACCAACATGATTGCCTTCTATGAGTAGGTAACTGACTCTACGGATATGGGGAAAGTGGTGGATGTGATATACCTTGACTTTGGCAAAGCTTTTGACACTGTCTCCCACAGTATTCTTGCCAAGTTAAAGACGTATGGATTGCTTGAATGGAATGTGAGGTGGATAGAAAGCTGGCTAGATTGTCCAGTAGTGATCAATGGCTCAAATTTTTATCTGGCTGCTGGTATCAAGTGTAATGCCTCAGGGACCAGTCCTGGGACTGGTTTCTTTAACATCTTCATTAATGATCTGGATGATGTGATGGATTGCATCCTTAGCAAATTCACAGATTGCACTAAGATTTGGTGGGGGCTGGGAGAGAAGAAGATACACTAGAAGATAGGAATAGGGGCCAGAGTGACCTAGGCAAATTGGAGGATTGGGTCAAAATAAATCTGATGGGGTTCAACAAAGATAAGTGCAGAGTCTATGCACATAGGGTTGAAGAATCTCATACACTGTTACAGACCGTTGATTGACTTTCTAAGTGGCAAATCTGTAGAAAAGGACCGGGGGATTACAGTAGATGAGAACCTGGATATGAGTCAAGGATGTGCCTTTGTTGCCAAGAAGGCTAAGAACATATTGGGCTGCATTAGTAGAAGCATTGCCAACAGATCAAGAGAAGTCATTCTTTCAACTCGGCATTGGTAAGGCCATATCTGAATTATTGCATTCAGTTTTGGGACTTTCATTACAGAAATGATACGGACAAATTGGAGAATATTCCGCAGAGGGCAACAAAAATGATTAGGGATCTGGGACACATGATGTATCAGGAGAGGCTGAGAAAGCTGGGCTTACATAGTCTGCAGAAGAGAAGAATGAGGAGGGATTTGAGAACAACCTTCAACTTCCCTGAAGGAGGATTCCAAAGAAGATGTAGTTAGGCTGTTCTTAGTGGTGGCAGTGTGGGAGGTCTAGGTGGGATAGTGAGGTGGGGGGGAGGGGTACTTCACTAGGAGGGTGGTGAAAAACTGGAATGGGTTGCCTAGGGAAGTGATGAAATCTCCATCCTTAAAAGTTTTTAAGGTCAGGCTTGATAAAATCCTGTCTGGAATGATTTTGTTGGAGCTGGTCTTGCTTTGAGCAGGGGATTGTATAGATGACTTCTTGAGATCTGTTCCAATCTTAATCTTCTGATTCTTCCATGATTCTATGATTTTCTGATGTCCTCCTTAAGAGGGGAAATATAGAAACCTTCAACCCTTCCATCCCATATCACACACTGTGGGAGACCCAGTTACCTGTTCTATACCTCACAAAGTTCAATCACTTCTCCCTCCCAAGCATGACCTATTCTCTCCCCTGCTCTTACAGTTTCCCCCACCCTCTCTGTCTTTTAGTGATTGCAAAATATATGGTGAGACAGAAGCTTTGTTTGAATTTTTTCATGCCTCCATCCACAGTTCCAAGGTTTTGCCCTTCCTATCCTTGTATCTCATATTGCAACATTGTTTATCTTCTCCTAATATGTCATGATGTAGCTCTGTTCTCAACAGCACCCTGAGACCTTTGTGGATCCCATCTCCGCATGCGCATTGTTCAGAGCCTTGAGCTCTTAGGCCAAGTCTGTACTTAGGGAGAAAGTTAACTTATGATACACAACTCAAGCTATGAGAATAGCATTAATTTGAATGTCCTTGGTGTTCCCATTGTGGGAGGTCAATAGGAGAAACTCTCCCATTATACTTGTCATAACCTCTAGAGTACCAGGATCAATGGGAGAGCCATCAGCAGTTGATTTAGTGAGTCCTTACCAGACCTGCAAAATCAAATCCTGGAAGATTGTTCTCTGAAGCATTGATTTCTGGATAAGTATAGACAGGGACCTAGTGTGGCTTCTTGCCATGAACATCGGAAAAAGACATATCTGCCAGCTCAGTGGACAAGAGGCCTTCCATAGCATAGTTTTACCTCTTATCATTAGATAAAACACTATAGTGCTATTTTCCGCAGACTATACTTTTAAGATCTTTGTGTGTATTTGTTCCCTTTCCCATATGTACTCACATGGTTCTTCACACTGAGCTACACCTTCCAGATCCAACTCACTCAACTATGAATTTCACAGATTAATTGTGGCTCACCCAAATTAACTTAATAAAGATGGTAAGTCAACTGTTATCATGGGCTAATGGTCATCTTTTGTTATGTGAATGGAAAAGCCAACCCTGTCTGGGGGATACAACATAAAGGGCAAAGCTAGATAGTTATAGAAGGGTGAGAAAGGGCAAAGCTAGATAGTTATAGAAGGGTGAGAAATGTATCTTATGAGGAGCTTGAATTCCAGTGATATTTCCCCCCCCCCTCCCATCCCAGTTATTGGCATAATTGAGTGGTAAATATTCTCTTTGAAATGTTATTTGAAAAAGCAATATGCTTATTGGCTTAGTAATGACCAAACATCCTTTTGTGTGCTCTGGTTAATAAGAATCTGGATTATTAAAATTTTGATTTAGTATATACATATAATCTAGTTTCTGATTACCTGAAATAATTAGTCCTAAAATCTAATTAGTAAAATGTCAATTTTCCCATGGTGTAACTTGGAATGTCTTTGGTTGAAAGCCAAAAGAGTATTTTAGGCACACATCAGATACTTACAATATTTTTTTTTATAGCTTATGTGTTCAGTTGCAAACTTTGTTTAAATCAGTTCTCACCATTGTCTGAAACTTAAAGTTCTTAAAAGAGTACTGTTGCCTCAGGTTAGAATGATCACTTTTTTAATTAAATTACTCTCTAGATTGTGACTGTGGTCTTTCAGAGCTTTGCTTCCATAGTACAGAAACTAGAATGTAACAGTGTCAATAGAGAGTAGAAAGGTGTAATGTTCAGGTTGCAGAACTTTTGAGAAAATAAAGCAATCACTTGTTGGCTGATGAACAATTATTTCTTGTGAGAACAGTGTTATCCAGGTTAGCAGATAGAACCTTTGTTTAATGGTATATATGGATAATCTAGCAAAATTAATTTTCAAGTAGAAAAATTGAGCAGCTACTTTGGGCATAATGAATTGGGAAATGATTTGCTTTATTATTAATGCAGTGTGTAAGCACTGAATGGGACTTTTGTACTAATGTCTTTTGATATTCAAGTTTTAAATGGGACGTGGGGGATCCAAATATTCATTGTGTTCTGGGAACCAATAAATCTTAATCTGTCTCTGATTATTTTAGTCTATATAGGGTTTTATATTGTGCTCATCCCTGTAGTATGAGTGTCTTCCAATACTGAATTAAGCATTTCAACTACCTGTCTGTCATATTTTCACCTTCTCTATTGTTGATTTTGAAGTAGATAGTACAGAGAATGAAAACAAAGCATGGGTGTTTGAGTGGAGAGGCATGTGGGACTTTAGCCATTCAGTTGTCACAGTGGGGATGGCTCCCTTATCACTTTATTCCTATAGGGTTCCTAGACTCCTTTTAGAGAGAACTATTTTTGTCTCTTTGAGCCCTTTTCTTTTTCCTGGCCCAGGACTATAATGGTGCAGTCAACTAGGGAACAGTAATACTCAGTCCATAAGGCCCTCTCCAAGCTATTCCCTTACACCAGGGGTGTCCAAACTTTTTTCAAAGAGGGCCAGATTTGATGAAGTGAACATGCGTGAGGGCCGACCATTTTGCCTGACATTCTTTGAACCATTAAAATTAAATGCAAATTAACTATTTTATGCAAAGTTTATTGCAAACGGCATACTTTTCATTTCGTCACATGGATGACAAATCTAAACAGGTGTTAAATCACTCTGCCTTTCATATCTGAAGGCCAGATGAAAAAAAAATCCAGGAAGCTGAAATATATGTCAGGAACATTGTAAAGTACATTACATATTATTGGTAATAAAGGTTGTCTGTCAACTTTTAAGTTCAAAAAATATGAACAGGAACATAACACCAAGTATACATGTTGTGTCCAAATATATTTATAACTGATTTAGACCAACTGACTAACTGAGATTTTACAATGTATTCATCTCAATACATATGGATTCGTTGGGGGCCATAAAAGATAGATATTGCCAAATTACCTGTGGGGCCGTATTAAACAGGAACACGGGCCGCAATTGGCCCGCGGGCCGGACTTTGGACATGCCTGCCTTACACTATGTCTACACAGCAGCATTATTACGGAATAATATCAGTTATTCTGAAATAACATAGTCCACGTCTACACACAAGAGGTTATTTTGACAAAATGTCGAAATAATGTTGAGACTGCGTGTAACCCTCATTGTACGAGAAGTAAGGGAAGTTGGGGGAGAAATGTTCTATCTTGAAATAACTGCTGTGTAGATACCACCAAAAATTGAACTAAACTATTTTAACTTAAGCAATACAATTAGCGTAGCTCAAGTTGCGTTGCTTATTTTGAATTTAGACCTGCTGTGCAGACATGCCCTTACTGACCAAAAGGTAACACAAAGATGCAAGAACTCAATCATTTAGGGCATGTCTACACTGCATCACAGCTCGAAATAAGATACACAATTTGAGCTATGCAAATTGCGTATCTTATTTCAATCTTATTTCAAATACCTTATTTTGTAATTTGGGGCTGTCTACCAAATTAGACATGAGGTTTGGAATGAGGTTTTACAGGGACATCAGAATAGCGAGCTCAATATATTTTGAAAGAATGGGCTTGCTATGAAGATGAGAGATGGCTATTTTGGGATATTCTGATATTGCGAAATAGTGTTGCAGTGTAGACGTAGTCCCATTGATTACAGACCAACAAAAAAAGAAAAGACTGTAACAAACTCTAATGCAGTTTTTAACCATTTAGATCAGATAGTCTGAATGTGAAAATCCCATTGATTTTAATAAGAATTCAACATTAGAAGATTTTTTAAAAATATATATTAATGATGCCCAGCCTGATCCTCAGCTTGTGTAAATTGGCATAGATTCATTAGTGTCAATGGAAATATTCTGCTTTATACTCTCTCAGGAGTCTGACCCACAATATCTGCCAATAAATTGTCTCCCATGGTAATGGGTAATATATCATAGTACAGTTGTTCTCTAATCCTTATGGAAATGTGAATTAAGAAAAAAATAAATATATTTACATTATATACAATACTTTATATCAGTGTTTAAAATAAATTCCCTAAATCTTCCAAATAGTGCAAGGCTATCTAGACTATATGGTTTATTGTGTATAAGTTAATGTAAAGGCAATTCCACATGTTCTCCTGCTTTTAGATTGTATAAATATTGGTTTGAAGGATTTCATGAGTAACAAGCTTTATCTGTTACCTTCATATTATATTCAAAGAACTAAATGAAAATTCTTTGATGAAATATACTCTGGGAATGTAGCACTGTGTACCTTTGACTTTAATCAATCCCAGAAGACATAGCCTACTATACTAGATCAAACAAATTGCACTTTTGATTTAGTTTGAATCTAGTGAGGCCTAACAAACTACCCCTTCCCACCTCTCCTTTACTGTGTGACTGATAATGAGCAAATGGATAACCAGATGAAATAATTTTTGCAGTGTTTCCAAGACACGGTCTGCAGCATATGAAAAGATACATTCATAAATTGTTCTAGCTTTAAGCATGTAGCTCAGCTCTCACTTCATTTAAGTGAAAACTGTCAAATTATTTACTTTTTTCTACATCGTTATTGACACTTTACAACATATAATGGCAAACTTCAGAATGAAAAGGATACATTTTAAGTACATATGAAATTTGTTTGAAAACTGGGGTCATCTCATAATTTTCATTGTTCAATTATTTTTGACAGAAGGTTCTTGGGGGGGAAAAATAACACAAATTACAATTCTTCTAAATTGTGAACAAATGTTAACAAATGTGCTTTACAAATCCAATCAAAATCAAATAGTTCCAAAGCTATCAGTTGCCTCTGGATTAAATTAAACTGTCTACAGAGGATGAGTACCAGGACCATTTGGCTCTTCAATCTTCAAAGGAAGGCATTTTGGGAGTTAGATGAGGCCTTGTGCATGGAGTGAATTTCTCTCTAATTGGTTAAATGCACTGGATTTATGTTACATATGGTTACTAGCATAGTTTCTGGTATTGATATTGGTAATAACTTAATTGCAGAATCTTAATTCCATGTGCACTAGTATGGTTGATCAAACAAATGCACATTTAGACATATACAGTAGGGATGTCAGATATTGGATAATCTAATAGTCTGCATGAATTTGTATCAGTTCCATGATTATTCTATAGTCCTTGAGGGTGGAGCCGGCAGCCAGTGTGCTCTGTGGCTCCACTCTGGGTGAATCCCCTGCCACCCTCATTCTGCTGCCTCTGTATCAGAGGCAGCAGCATGGAGTACCAGGTGGGAGCCGGTCCATGACTGGAGCCAGTTTAAAAACCAGCTCCCCTTGCAGACTGGCTCCCTGCTGCCCCATGCTGCTGCCTGGGTTGGCAGCAGATCCTCAGGGCAGGGGTCCAAGCTCTCCATGGACAGAGGCTGCTGCAGAGTGGGGAGGGGCCAGGAGAGGCTGCTGCAAAGCAGTAGCACCTATCTATGGGTGTGGGGGAAAAGGGGAGGAGGGGCGTCTGAGCCTTAGATAATAATTTGAAAGTTCTTTAGGGCAGGGCATGTATATGTATCACTTGTATCACTATCATGTTGAGTTAGAAGCCATGTTTATATAGCAACTTTTCCAATGAAACTATACTTTGCATTTTAGTGGACCTGATTTTCTGAATCTGAGTTCTGCTGAGCACAGAGTTATGGAGGCAGATGTCAGTGACCTGGTTCTGAGGGCCCTCGCCAGGCTTGATAAGAATGGCTGCTTTGAGCAGTTCCAGCGTGTGCCATTAGCACTATGTCTATGGGAGCCTTTTACCAGTGGTAGACAGGTGGAGCCCCACTGCACTACTTCATGCTTTTGCATGCTCCAAAAACTCGCTTTCCACAGCTTGCCCCCTATGTCAAGGCATGAGTATGAGTGGGGATGAGGAAAGGAGGAGCAGTAGGAATAGAGCCTAGAATCTCTCTGAAAGCAATTATATCTGTTGGCTAGTTGCAGTCAGTTTCTGGTTCCTTTATGCATCCTAAACGGGGGTGCAAAGGAACCAGACCTGCTTAGAGATAGTAAATTTTAAACAGACCCCCGGCACCAAAGTCAATAAAAGATCCTGTTTAAAAGCCGAATAAAATGTGGCATGTTAACTGTAGTGACAGGTTCCAGATGCACCTTTATAATACCCATATTGTTGAAAAAATTTAGCTTCAATGGCTTAGACTTTTATGAAGGCAAGTGTTGCCAGCAAAATTCAGACCTGGATTCAGGTTCTAAATATCCACAAATATTGTAGATGTGACCCACCCATCTCTGCTTCAGTAACTCATTATGGTTTCAGGCTAAGTTCCTTTGGAAAAGGAGGCCTTGTGCATGGAGTGACTTTCACTCTCATTGGTTAAATGCATTGGATTTATGTTACATATGGTTTCAGGCTAAGTTCCCTGGAACAAGGATTTAAACTTTTAACGTGTTTTGTAAAAGCTCACATATTTCCACAGGGTAGTGTTATCAGTCACTATGCTGTCACTGGAGGGTGCTCTTGTTTACAAGGTAGTAACTACATCCTGAGTTACTCTCCCAAAGCCTGAAGCCAGAGTCTTCGCAACAAACATTTGCTGCCATAGCTACATCAATCAAAGATGTCATGAAATGTGGCCCCTGACCAATGTAGCTGAATCAACAAAAAACACTATTGCAGATGTTGTTATAACAGCAAAACTGCACATTTAGGCTATGTCTATATTGCACTTTCTTGTGCAAGAACATATACAAATGAGGCATGGTGTATACTTAATGAGCTGCCATTTTGCGCAAGGGACTTTTCCAGTGCAAAAACCCCCTCTTGCACAAGAGCTGTTCTGCCGCTTATTTTCAGGCAAGAGAGCGCAATGTAGATGTAGCCTTACTGTTATAGCTGGTTTTGCTCCTGGTGCAGATCACGGGAGGTTTACTAAGGTGCTACAATATGCAGCTGGATCAATATGGCATCCCCACTAGGGGCATACAGCTGTATGGGATACTGGCAAAGCACTTAGGCATGATTTTCCGCAAATGCTTTTAACGGAAAAGTTTTCCGTTAAAAGCATTTGCGGAAAAGAGCGTCTCGATTGGCATGGACACTTTTCCACAAAAGCACTTTTGCGCAAAAGCATCCGTGGCCAATCTAGATGCGCTTTTGCACAAAAAAGCCCTGATCGCCATTTTCGCGATTGGGGCTTTTGTGCACAAAACAAATCTGAGCTGTCTACACTGGCCCTTTTGCACAAGAGGACTTTTGCCCGAATGGGAGCAGCATAATATTTCCGCAAGAAGCACTGATTTCTTACATGAAATCGTCAGTGTTCTTGCAGAAATTCAAGCGGCCAGTGTAAACAGCTGGCAAGTTTTTTCGCAAAGGCAGCTGCTTTTGCGGAAAAACTTGCCAGTCTTGACACAGCCTCGATGTGTAAACCTGGCCAGAGGTACTGTATTTTTAAGAACTAAACTGGCTCAGCCTTTGGCTGTTACTAAGTCAAAAGGAAACACATGTAGTTATTTTTATACTGAACTAGTCACATACCTCTTAGTCCTCTACTCTGCTTTCTTTGCTGCTATCAATCTCTTTGCTTCTCCCTGCTATTGAGTTGGATTTGCATTTTCACAACCAACAATTCTGAAGCCCTGATTCAGGAAAACTCTTCAGTATTTTC
The DNA here is from genome assembly GCF_049634645.1 of Pelodiscus sinensis. Lineage (NCBI taxonomy): Eukaryota > Metazoa > Chordata > Testudines > Trionychidae > Pelodiscus > Pelodiscus sinensis. Next base: position 121,586,211 of record NC_134712.1, on the reverse strand, counting down.
TTAAATCCATCCCTACTCGCTGAAGCACTTACTCATGTGTAAGCCATTTTAAGACAGTGGAATTTAAACACATGATAAAAATTAGGCCAATGTTTCAGTGCTTTTTTGAACTGAAGTCAAAACCAGTAACAAGAGGAGGCATGGCTGAGCAGTCTCAGAAGAAGCTTTCACAAGTGATCATCAAAGATGCAGCCACTGTGAGCATCTCCTATACTGTTTACCATGATTGTATGTTACAGATCATCATAAATCAATGTAGCTTCAACATAAATCTTCCTTCTCTGTTTAAAAATAATTAAAGACTCCCACAGAATGTGTAATTGATTTGTCGCTATCAAACTCTGTCGTGCCTGAACAACCATTAAGTGTCTTCAATATTGCAAGAATGAGAAAGTCCCTGTCAGGCAGGACTGAGAATCAAGGAGTTTTACAGGTAAAGTCTGCAGTGCATAGATAAAGCTGTGGCAAAAGTTTATGCAAAATCTATCTACAGTATATTCAAACGGTTGCAGGTTTTTCACTCCCCATTTTGGTTTTTGACATTGAGATCATATGACTAAAAATAATCTTATTTATTTTGGTTGGGGGCAGTGATTCACCCTCTTTTTAACTGCATTATTTAACTAAGTGAAGCATTACGGAACCCTATGAAAGACTATCAAATGGAACCGCATTGTATTAGAATGATGGCCTCTCACCCTCCTATTGGTTCTCTGTTCCTGGCAATGGCAATTATGTGTGTGTGCAATCACTTTCCTGGAAACAATGCACAGTGAAGACCTTTATCAAAGGACTGACTTTGCAGGGGAAAACAGTGAAAGATAGGCTCTGAATCTGCAAGTATGTATTTCAAACGAACTACAATGACACCAGCACTCTGATTCCTTGTGGTAAGATTAACTCTGTTATAAAATAATCTAACTATTTTGTTCAAATCCGTTAATGTTTAATCAGTCATATTACCGCCAAATGAATGTTAATATGTTCTGAGGAGCTATATTTTGGTGGGAATGCCCCTTTATCTGAATTCATGAAAGACAAAGTGTAGAATAAAATGAAACATGGATATAAATTCAGATTTCTACTCTGAATAATCCCTTTAATGAGACTTTGAGGGGATTTATCACAGAAATTTGTTTAAACTCATCAGTTCTTTCATCTACTATAGATTTTAGAGAGTTTATCTGTCTGTGTATTTGTCTGTTCAAAAAAGGATGAGAGCTAGGACCACCAAATTAAGTATACAGCTTTCAGTATACAGCTTCCTTTCATAACTTAAAGCAATGTAAATATCAGGAAAATGAGATGTCAGAAATGGGATTGTTTCTCATGAAACAAAACAGAGAGAATCGCCAGACATATGAAAGAGGTTGGCTGCGGGCATGCTGCCACACCCATCCATGAATGCCCCAAGCCTGAGCCTGCCCCCAGAAGCCCTTTAGAGAGAGCAGGGAGCTTAAATCTCCCCCCGATTCAAATGGGGATATTTTTTACAAGGACAGAAAGGGGAAGAGCAAGAAGCCCTGGTACAAATCTTGGGGAGGAGGACTTTGCCCTCCACCCTTCCTGCACCTCCCTGCTGCCCCAACCCAGATTCATGCACTCCCATACCTCCATCCCTGAGCCCAGCTATACCCACAACCCTGACTTCTCCACTCCTCCCTAACCACAGCACTCTGCCTTATCTCCCCACATCCCCAAACCCTTGCTCTGACTTTTGCCCCCTCCCCCACATCTTCACCCCCTGCCTTGAGCCCCCATACCACAAGACTCCTGGATCCCTTGCCATGAGCCCCTTTATTCCCATGTCACACCTACATTTCTTACAGGTCCTGTTGTATCACAATGTTTCCCACAACCTCCTACCGTGGAAGAAATTTGTTACTTTCAGCTCTGGACTAAACCAAGATGAGCTAGAAAAATGGGATGAACCTGAAGTAGGATTGGTTCTTAAAAAACCTTACAGAAAAGAGATAAAAAGGAGGAATGTGGAATAATGCTCTGTTTTGGCACAGATAAAGCAATGCTGAATATTTGAAAACTCCTCCTAGATGGTGAGATCTACATTTTGGGAACACCAAATTTGGTATGTAGCTTCCACTTATCATAACTTAAACAACATAAGGATTTGGTGATACCAGGAAAATGGGAAATACCTGGAATGGGCTTGCTTCTCATAAAACCAAACAAAAAAGAGACAGAATCACCAAATGACATAGCTGAGTAAATGGTGAAAGAGTTTGAACTAAGATGAGCCAAAAAAATGGGATGAACCTGGAATAGGATTGCTTCTCCTTACAGAAAAGAGGTAAAATGGAGAAATGTGAAGCAGTTTGCTGTTTTGGCACGCTAAATGAATGCTTAAGGTTTGAAAACTAGAAATAAATATTATTGGAATATAAATTAATTACAGCCTTTTTTTGTTAAAACATAGCAAATGATATGGTTTATAGGAATGAAAAAAATACACTTACTGGAGCCCCCATTTAAAAATGCTAAAAAAATTAAATGGAAAGTTAATCATTACCCCTTTTAAGGAATCTGAAATAAAAAATTAACTTCACAAAAAGAATTCAGTATTTTTGAAAAAATATAATTGTTTACATAAATCATGTACATTTTTGTGTTATTAAAATATAATTGGGTTAAAGACTTGAGCAACACTGGTTAAATCTGCTAGCATAGTATATATTATTTTTCTTCAGCAATGCAGTAAAAGTAAAATGAATTAGGCTTTAATATAGCAAAGATTTGATGTGTGCGTAACTTAAGGCACATTAATAGCCCCACTGCAGTCAATGGAGTACATTCCTTTTTCTGGAAAGACTGGCTATCCCTTAGGAACAGACATTATGTTTCATCACAGAGCAATTCCTTTATGTGAATAAGGGTGAGAAGTCAGTCAATACTTTCTGGTGATCCCAGAAAGAAACTACTAAATGGAGTTACACATACACCACCTTTAGCAACAGGGCTCTACATCCTGTGGCTAAATATACATATTCATGCTTTCTGTCCTGACTAGGTATCCAAAGAGCCTGCTTCTCAGCCCCTCCTTACTGACTAAGCCTCTTTCTAATCCTTTTGTAATACAGTCTGGAGTGCGGAGTATACTCAGAGGCTACGTCTAGACTGGCATGATTTTCCGGAAATGCTTTTAACGGAAAAGTTTTCTGTTAAAAGCATTTTCGGAAAAGAGCGTCTGGATTGGCACAGACGCTTTTCCACAAAAAGTGCTTTTGCAGAAAAGTGTCCGTGCCAATCTAGACACGCTTTCCCGCAAAAAAGCCCCGATCGCCATTTTTGCGATCGGGGCTTTTTTGCGGAAAACAAATCTGAGCTGTCTACACTGGCCCTTTTGTGCAAAAGTTTTGCACAAAAGGACTTTTGCCTGAACAGGAGCAGCATAGTATTACCACAAGAAGCACTGATTTCTTACAATAGGAAGTCAGTGCTTTTGTGGAAATTCAAGCAGCCAGTGTAGACAGCTGGCAAGTTTTTCTGGAAAAGTGGCTGATTTTCCGGAAAAACTGGCCAGTCTAGACACAGCCAGAGTGATGAGTCCTTGTTCCTGCTACACAGGCTGACTCTGGTCCCTTTGCTGCCTGGTTGGTCTCTGCTTCCTGGTTGCAGCATGCTGATTCCAGTTGCCTGCCTGGCTTAGTACCTCTGATACAGTTTTAGCTGAGCCAATCTCTGATCACCTGTTCCTCTTCTCTCCCAGCACATAATACAATTTCAGGCAGCTGCAATTACTTCTTTTAGCTGGCTGTGCCCAGAATCAGGCATATAACCTATAGCAAATGTGCTATCTTTATTTTGAAGTGCTTCAGTTGAACTTAGGTCATCTCTAATCAATCACTTGTCTTTTGTGATAATGGGAGACTGCTTACCATGCTGGTGAAAGCCAGGTGGCACATTAACTAATGTCTTGCTTCCACCCTACCACCCTAAAGGGAAGTTGGCACTACAGGAATGGAGGATGGGGCTGTCCTCCTTGCTTCTGGACAGCTAAGGTGAGGGGCTCTACAGAATTGTATAGAGCAAAATAATTGCATCCACAAACTTTGTTTTCAGGCTACAGTAAAAAAAAAAAATACAGCCAGAGCAGAAGACATCAGTGGTGCTTATAGCTTTTAGCTCAGTGGTATGGCTCAGCTGGGATGTGAGAAACTAAGGTTAGAAATCAACTCATCTGGAGCAGTGATTTGAACTCTGGTGAGTGCCCTAAACAACAGTCTCAAGGGTACTATAGGGTGGATATCTCTCTCTTTCTCTCTCTCAGGCTATTCCACTTACCTGAATAGTGATTGGATCCAAGAGAAAACACTCAATTGAACAGTGCACTCATTTAACCCAGGGTCATGTCCTCTTTAATTACTTACACAAAATGTTTAATTACACAAAATGTAACAGCTTCAACAGGAGACCCTGAGAGCTACCTACCCCATAATATCGTATGGCCTGATGGTTAGCACATTCACCTGGAATGGAAGAGAGAGATTCAAATCTTTCCTTCATTGCTTTGATAGTGGATTTCCTGCTTCTTAGATGAGTCATCTAACTGCTGGACTAAACCTTATCAAATGACAACTTCCTCTGTTTTGTGAATCTAGCATTTTTAAAAGGCTCAGAGACACGTTGTTTTAGGTTAAAAAAACATTTCATTTGCCCCCAAATAACTCTTCTGAATCTCTAACATTTTGATATGGTTGGCCCCAATTTAAAAGTCTTTTTTTCTTTTTCAAAACCACCAGAATCCTCCTCCTCCCTAAAAAAAAAAAAATCAGTTATTTGCCCAGCTCTACTTAAAACCTGAGATTTTTCTAAATTACATTTTAGTTCTGATCCTAAACCTTGTCCATAGATGTCCCGCTATGTTATAATCATAGAGTTATTTGAGTCATCAGTTGTCTTGGAGTAATTCTTCAATACATGAAATATGATCTAACAATCATGTGTTCATTGAACCTCTTATGGGTAAGAGAAATTTAATGAAGCACCAATTATAGTTGTACCTTTATCCAAATGGAGAAGCAGTTTACAATGTTACTGTCTGTTGTTATCTTAATAACTAGAACTCCCCTGATATGAAATATTTTTATAGCTGCACTCCTCCTGCAAGACAATCTACTATAAGCAGACATTCCAATTCAAAAAGGCTTCCTCCAAGGCAATAATATTTAGCAGCACTTTTCATCCACAGCCCAAAACACTTTAAAAATAGAGGCATGCACATTTATTTTGTTTAATACTTGTAGTCCACTTGAATGTCATGGGTTTAGAAGTTCCCCTTGAATATTTGAACTCACACTGAACTCACATTTTCAGCTAGGTGAGACTAAAAATGGTTCAGAGAAGTGTACAGAAAAAATTAAGAAAATGCTGGCAGACTGAAAAACAAAAGGGAAAAAGGGAGATGGAAATGGGAACTCCTTAGTTTGGTCTTTTTTGACAATGGGCAAATTTATTTTCATCAGTAGGTGACATGATTTAGTGGTTTGACTACAGGATGTTGCCTATGGAAAACCCAATTTTCTTTAAAATGGAAGATTCAGTCCTCTTTTTGTCATGACTACCATAGAAAAACAATTATTTATGCAGCCTTAGTGGTATGTACAGTGAATAACTTATAATAAAGTTGATTCTGAAGAATTGGTGATTTGAAGTTCTCTCCTATCCCTTTCTCTCTCTATATTTTAGAGTGTATCCATCTGTGTATCTGTCTGTGCGTCTGTCTGTTCAAGAACTCCTCCTCAATGGGAAGAGCTAGAACCATCAAATTGCCCGTCTCTTTCCCTAAGCCCCTCCTCAACCTTCACTCTTGCACCTGGACACCTACTCTGACCTCCTCACATCCCTAAGGCCCTGCCCTGACTCCTGCATCACCCATACTGCCAGGCCACTGCCCTGAAGGATCTGGGCAAGGCCAAGAAATAAGTAAGTAGAATAGCACTAGAAATGGAATGAACTTTTCAGTTGATTTAATACTTAGATTTTCTATTAATTTATTGTTTTGCACTATGTGATTGGTCACATCTTTTTCTCTCTCAGAAAGCAAATTTCGTCATCGCTATTAATTATATGAGTGTCGGAAGGCATCGTAGGTTTGTGTGATGTCAGTGTGTAGGCTAAAGAATGTATGGATCTAAAACTGACACTGCCTCTACCTAGCTGGAACTAGTCTATTAATGTAGATGGAATAAAGGGACCCAATGACTCAAAAGTTTTAACATGACCCTGAAACTATCCAACACTAATCAGTTTTAAACTTTGGGGTTTTGCATACAGAGACATCAGTGTGCTTCGTATCAGCAAAAATCTCATTGAATTATCCTTTTACCAAAAATACTAAAAAGAAGAAAAGTATTGAAAAGCATTTGTAATCTTAGTAGCAAATATGACTTATTTTACATTAGCCCTGGTTCCTTTCTCTTTAGTTAGGGAGATTCCTTGGAGAAGGGAGAACTTGTTTGAGAGTATTTTAGATGATATCAAAATAATAATATTTTTTGGGGGAGGGCAAAGAGAAGAAGATAGTTGGATTGGATTGGAGCTAATGCCACTCTTCAGTAGTGGCGGCAGCGGTGGCGGTGGCGGTGGTGGTGGTGGTTAGTTTTCAAACCCATTTCCTAGAAAACCAAACAAGGCAAATACACAAGGGAGGAGAAAATATCAGCAGAAATATAAAATGCAGCTTCTGTGTGTCATGTTGACTTTCACTAGCAACCTGAATGCTAGAAAGAGAATCCCAGCACATACTGTAATCAGCCCGAGACCTAGTGAACTGACACCGGCATAGGTGGTGTAGAACATTGCTTTTAGTTGTCTCTCTAGTCATAAGTTCACAACAGTGTTGCAAAATATGCAGGATGGGCTAACTCATCTGGACTTTTCTTAAACATAAAGCCAAAGAAAGGGGATAGAAAGATGAAGAAGGGAAGTGCCACACAGAGGTAAGAGGGAAGATGAAGTCTCACATACCCAGATGATGATCAGGATTTAGCTAAACCCAATGAAGGTGTCATCTGGGAAGTGTTTAATTTGTGCCAGGGCTTGCCAGGGTTGAGCCCTGGCACATCTGGGCTTGACATGTCCTAATTACTGGAGCTCTGACACATCTTTCATTACAAATTAAGCACAGCATCTTGATATTTGGTTCACTCTAATCATCTCTCTCAGGATCTGGAAGAAGAGTAGTGAATTTGTAAGCCCAATAACCAAAATGGACCTCTGTGTCCACATGCATCCCTATTAACTGGGGCAGCACATGGGGATTAGAGTCCATATTAGTGAAGCTTCAGTGAAGTCAATGAGGGTCCATGCAGGCATTATAATGCTTCCTATAATATTCAAGGAGCTGATAGAGGAGGTATATGAGCCATTAGCTAACATCTTTGAAAATCATAGAAGTCGGGAGAGATTCCAGAAGACTGGAAAAGGGCAAATATAGTGCCCATCTATAAAAAAGAGAATAAGAACAACCCAGGAAACTACAGACCAGTCAGTTTAACTTCTGTGCCAGGAAAGATAATGGAGCAAGTAATTAAAGAATTCATCTGCAAACACCTGGAAGAAAATAGTGTGATAGGTAACAGCCAGTATGGATTTGTAAAGAACAAATCATGTCAAACCAATCTGAAAGCTCTTTTTGATAGGATTAAAAAGACTTGTGGATAAGGGAGAAGCGATGGACGTGGTATATTTAGACTTTAGTAAGGCATTTGATATGATATCACATGACCATCTTATCAAAAACTAGGGAAATACAGCTTTGATAGGGTTGCTATAAGGTGGGTGCATAACTGGCTGGATATGCATTCTCAGAGAGTAGTTATTAACCGTTCATAGTCATGCTGACAGGACATTACAAGTGAGGTTCCACAGGGGGTCTATTTTGTGATACGTTCTGTTCAATAGCTTCATCAAAACTTTAGACGATGCCATAGAGAGTATACTTATTGGCTGTATCTACACTGGCATCCCTTCTGGAAAAGGGATGCTAATGTAGCACTTTGGAATAGGCAAATCCGCGGGGATTTAAATATCCCCCGCGGTATTTGTATTAACATGGCTGCCGCTTTTTTCCGGCTTGAAGATAAGCCGGAGAAAAGTGCCAGTCTAGATGTGATTCTCCGGAAAACAAAGCCTTTTCCGGAGGATCTCTTATTCCTACTTTCACGTCTAGACTGGTGCTTTTCTCCGGCTTATCTCCAAGCTGGAAAAAAGCGGCAGCCATGTTAATGCAAATACCACGGGGGATATTTAAATCCCCCGCGGATTTGCCTATTCCAAAGTGCTACATTAGCATCCCTTTTCTGGAAGGGATGCCAGTGTAGACACAGCCATTAAGTTTGCAGATGATACGAAGCTGGGAGGGGTTGCAAGTGCTTTGGAGGATTAAAATTAAAAATCAGCTGGACAAAGTGGAGAAATGGTCTGAGGTAAATAGCATGTGGTTTAAAAAAGGACAAATGCAACATACTCTATTTAGGAAGGAACAATCCATTTCACACACACAGAATGGGAAGTGACTGTGTAGGAAGGAGAACTGTAGAAAGGGATCTAGCTTGCTGATAAGCAAATTAAAAGTGTGTTTTTGAATAAGCAGAAAAAATGGAACAAAAGACTTCCCTGTATACATCTATCTAGATATAGATATATATTGCCAGTTTTGAAAATGTCTAGAAAACATGAGCTATGAGAGAAGCCTGAAGGAATTGGGCTTATTTAGTATGGAAAAGAGAAGACTAAGGGTACGTCTAGACTACCGCGTTTTGTCGACGGAAGTTTTGTCGACAGATACTGTCGACAAAACTTCCGTCGACAATTTGCGTCCAGACACATGGAGTTCTGTCGACAAAGCAAGCCGCTTTGTCGACAGAACTCCGTAGTCTGGACGCAGTTTTACAGGCAATAACACCTTCTGTCGACAGAGTTCTGTCGACAGAAAGTGTTATGCCTCGTAAAACGAGGTATACCAGCGTCGACAAAACGTTATGTCGACAGAACTCCGCGGTAGTGTAGACGCTGGTATTGTTTTGTCGACAAAAGTCCACTTTTGTCGACAAAACTAGGTAGTCTAGACACACCCTAAGAGGGCACATGATAGCGGTTTTCAGCTATCTAAAAGGGTGTGTCCGGGAGGAGGGGAGTGGGAATTATTTTTATAGTCTCTGATGATAGGAGAAGAAGCAATGGGCTTAAATTGCAGCAATGGAGGTTTAGGTTCGACATTAGGAAAAACTTCCTAACTGTCAGTGTGATGAAACACTGGAATAAATTGCCTAGAGAGGTTATGAAATCTCCATCACTAGAGATATTTAAGAGCAGGTTAGACAGACACCTATCAGGGATGATCTAGATGGTGCTTGGTCCTGCCATGAGGGCAGGGGACCACAGTTGATTATCTCTTGATGGCCCTTCCAGTTCTTGCGTTCTATGATTCTATGGTCTACACATGTGGATATGACTTAATAGGCAAGGGGGACAATGGCAGAGGTCAGAATAATGAAAATGCATGATTACTCCATAAGGTACTGTGATAGGGCTCCTGTCTTGCACTGGCCCTCTAAGGGTAAAAACAGCCCTGGAAGAGGGCTGGGGATGTGGAGCAAGCAGTTGTGGCAGACTTTAGCCAATTAGGGCCCAGCTGAGGGCAGTATAAATAAAGGCTCCTGGAGGGGAAGGGAGAGTCACTCTCTATTGTTCTAGCAGTGAAGCAGGAGGGACCTCATTACCAAGCAAGATAGATGCTTTTTGACACAGAGCATGGTTGGGGAAAGGCAGGCAGAGCTGGGAAGGCTCTGCCCAGGAAAGCTCCCAGGCAGCAGGGCCTGAAGCAAGGCTTCAGAGTACTAGGGCTAAAGCGAGGCAGCCCGGGTAGGCAAAGGCAGCAGGTCTACACCCCATTGCCAATGATGAGTGGCTATTTCAGACTTCAGTTTGCCCCTGGGGCAGAGACTAGATGAACACTGGCAAGAGGTCACTGAGGCAAGGTGGGTACAGGGATTTGGGGGGGTTCCCAGAAGGGAATATCCTAGAGTGTGGGGAAACTGCAGCAGGTCAGTACTCTGAGGGGAGGATGCCACAGAATGGGAGGGAGTTGGATCCTAACATAACACAGTGGGGCTGTGTCTACACTGTACCCCTTTTCCGGAAAAGGGATGCAGATTAGACACTTCAGAATTGCAAATGCCATGGGGGATTTAAATATCCCCCGCGGCATTTGCATTTACATGGCTGCCGCTTTTTTCCAGCTCGGGGTTTTGCCGGAGAAAAGTGCCAGTCTAGACGCGATTTTCCGGAGAATAAACCCTTTTCTGGAGGATCCCTTATTCCTACTTTTCCTCCGGAAAAGGGTTTATTCTCCGGAAAATCGCGTCTAGACTGGCGCTTTTCTCCAGCAAAACCCCGAGCCGGAAAAAAGCGGCAGCCATGTAACTGCAAATGCCGCGGGGATATTTAAATCCCCCGTGGCATTTGCAATTCTGAAGTGTCTAATCTGCATCCCTTTTCCAGAAAAGGGGTGCAGTCTAGACACAGCCTGGAGGATAAAAGGTAACAGCCAGCCCAAAAGGGGCACACCAGGGCTGAAATGGGCAGATTCCTTGCATGACCAGTTGGAAGTGCAGTGGCAGTGAGTCATGCCGTGTTACAGGCACACACACATCCTGATGTTTCCATTAAACTAGCTTTTATTTTTTTTTTTTTAAATATAGCTTGCTACTTACAAGAAACATAGCAGAATTAAGATGTTGGAAAACGTTTCTTCCTAGTACAGTAAAACTCCAATAGTCCGGCATCCAAATGTTTAGCACTCCTAATACTCTGGCATCAAAATGCCAAGTGCTCCTGACCAGCTGATTAAAAAGACTGCTGCTAAGCACACGCGCTGGCTGTAACCAGAGGGAGCATAAGGTTGGGGGGGGGAGTGGGATCCTGTTACAGTATGGAGAAAAGTGTTTTGCTTCAGGGAAGGGGAAAGGGGAGGGGAGGGGGAGGAAGATCAGGTTAAAAGAGAGGAGAAGAGGAAAGGGGAAGGGAGGGGGAGGAGGATCAGGTTACTGCATGGAGGAGATGCAAAGAGGAAAGGGGAGGGGAGAGGGAGGGAGATTGTGTCCTGGCCAGCTGTTAAGCCGTGCAGCTGTACCAGACCTCCTGATTCTCCGGCAAATCTGATAATCCGGCACCACCTATAAGTTCAAAAGGTGCCGGATTATTGGAAGTCTACTGTAATTGGGAATGTTCAATACTGTACTGTACAATTTTGTTTTCATATATCAGTACTCCAAATCAGCTCTATGCCAGTATGAAACCACATACATCTATACTCCACAGTCCAAAGACCATGCAGAATACATTGTTCAGCTAGCCAGCCACATATAGAACCAAAACTGTGATTGCAAAAATAATTGGAATCAAGTTTGTATGTTGTTTTGCTTTCTTTTCCATGTTAGTGTGTGAATTGAACAAGATTGTTGGGAACTTATCCTCTTCTGTTGTTCCAAGTCTCATCCCATAACAAGGTAATGATACTGACAATACTAAGAATATGATAAAATACACCAAAACAAGGGTTTCAAATTACACTACCTGAAGATAAGTGTAAGTTCCTTCCCACATATGTTTAATCATAATCAGATCTCTAGTCCTGGGGAAGAGGGTATTAGATTTCCCTCACATATTTTTTTTTTTTAGACTGTATGGTTCTAAATCACTACTCATACATCTGTGATTTTAACAGTCTATAGAGATGCTATTAAGCTTTTCTCTTCTGTGTAATAGTCCTTGGGGTTTTGTTTCCATATTTACTTTTTTTTTCCAGAGATGGTTGATTGCTGAACAACACAAAGAAAATTATTCAGGTTGTTGGTGAATGGACTTTCCTGGCAGTCATAACATATGGAGCTAAAAATCACACTGGTCCCCCTCTATCCTGACATTGCAATTATTATCCGTAGAAGAAGAAAATAGATTCGTGTACAGTGCATGTACATTTTGATAATATGCTAGTTCTAATGAAAGGTATGGAATTCTTTGAAATACACCTATGAAAAATAGCTGTCTCTGATTCACCTATGTTGAGATATTAAAACAAGCAGGTTAGCTCTGATTTATAGGTATTATGGTATAATTATTATAGTCTATTCATGAATAACCTTTGAAAAATACCTTTATACTCTGAATGGTTTTAATGCTATAAACTGGTTTCTTTGTAATGGCTGATTCAGGCTGATGCAATATATACTTGTTAGTGTGTTGCAGACTACTGAAGATTTTTGTTTTTGTTTAAAAATCCTTAATGTTAATTGCATCATTTCAAGTGCTAGGTACTAAGTAAAGATACCCAATCTACTCAGTTCAGTGAAATATTTATTGTGTGATTAAATTTGGATTATAGATTTTTTATATTTTAAATCGGCATCAGCCCTGAGACTTCCTCCACTCCCCCCTTCCCCACCGCTAACACAGAAGTGACGAAGAAATTTAAAGAAACATATAAGGGAGCACATATGTCCATCAATTTTAAAACATACAGAGTAGTTTTTAAAAATATCCAACCACTTATCAGGAGTTATTGCCTTTGTGATTCATTTCTTGCAGTTCAGCAGACCTTTTAATGCAGTGGTAGATAAGAGTTTTCTTTTCCAATTAACCTAATATTTTTAAAGTGAAAATATGTAAAACAACTAAATATAGTCTGGGTTGGAGAAAAAAATCCTTTAGAACTGCTAAGTGTTATATCCCCTCTCTCCTCCCGCCCCCCAAGACATAAATACATCTTTGAAACTTGGTCCACAATTCAGTAAAGCACTCAGAAATTTAACTTTAAAGTTAATGGAACTAGTCAAGTGCTTAAACTTAAGTACATTATCAAGTGTTTTACTGAATTGGGTTTACCTCAGATTCTGCTTAGCTTATTTGCAACAAGTGTAGACGGAGCTTGGTCCTGCCTTGAGGGCGGGGGGGGCTGGACTCGATGACCTCTCGAGGTCCCTTCCAGTCCTATGATTCTATGATTCTAAGTCTCAGGTGGCTCATGACCAAGAATCTGCACTGAATTTGCTCTGCAAGTTGGAACGTTAACTTCTCTAGCCTGGCCCGAGTACTGATGGGAAGTGTAACGTGCACTGAGCAATGTCCCACTGTCTCTGATTAACCCCAACACTTATAAACCATAGCCCCCACAGGCTGAAATTCAAGACAATTTGAAAACCCACTTTGACAGATTTTAGTTTTCATTATGGAAGTTTTCACAAACATCCAACAATGGTGGTTAGGAGAATCATATTCTAGTTATTTATCTTTTTTTTCTTCATTTGTCAAACCATCAACACTGCAGAGAGAATATGTGGTTATTCCCAAACTCTCAGAATAAAAAATTATCTTTCCATACAGTAGATATATTGTGCAGAATAAAATTGGAGTAGTTATGTCCAGATTGGAGTTAAAGCAACATTCCATGGTCTTCACAATAGTTTGTGTAGAGATGGAGTAGAATTCCAGATCTTGGAATTGAGCTAGTTTGTTATTCAAAGAAGACCGCTAATAACTGGTCATTTCAGGTGTTTGTACAAACAGTCTTTGGTCAACAGTCTGCCGAATGCAGAGCTTGCCTTGGCGACTCTGCAGTTGACCTCGATGTCAATTGTCACTGAGCGGGAGAGGGTGCTGCCAAGATATGTAAATTGGTCCACTGCTTGCAGCTTTTGTCCCTTCACTGTGATGGTGGGCACTTGATGTTGAGCTTTTGGAGCTGGCTGGTGCATCACTTCGGTTTTCTTTGTGTTGATGAGAAGGCCGAAGTTGTCGCATGCTGCTGCAAATTTGTCCATGCTGGCTTGCATTTCCTGCTCTAATCCAGCATTCATGAGCAAAAAGGAGATCTCCTAGCACAGTCTCCTTTATCTTGGTGACAGCCTGGAGTCTTCGCAGGTTAAACAGTTTCCCATCGGTCCTGTATCTCAGTCTGATTCCCAGGGAACTGTTCTGAAAGGCGTCTGACAGCATGGCTGAAAACATTATGCTGAACAGGGTCGGTGCCAGCACACACTCTTGCTTGATGCCGTTTGTGATGGGAAGGCCTCTGAAGCTTCTCCATCATCCAAAACATGAGCCGTCATGCCGTCGTGGAACTGACGTACCATCAAGATGAATCTGTCAGGGCACCCAAACTTCAACATGATGCACCACAGACCTTCGCGACTGACAGTGTCAAAAGCCTTGGTGAGATCCACAAAGGTGGTGTACAGTTCACGATTCTGCTCTTGACACTTCTCTTGAAGCTGTCGGGCTGCGAAGATCATATCCACCGTGCCACGCTCTTTGCGGAAGCCGCACTGTGTTTCGGGTAATAAACCCTGTTCCAGGTGGTCAATCAGACGATTCAGCAACACTCATGCAAGGATCTTACCTGCAATGGAAAGCAGTGATATTCCTCTATGATTATCGCAGACTTGTCGATTTCCTTTTCTCTTGTAGAGGTGTACGATGGACGCATCTTTCAGTTCCTGAGGAATAAATCCTTGATTCCAGAAGGACTGGAACAGCTGAGTGAGTTTGTCGACAAGCACTGCACCACCACCCTTATAGACTTCCGCTGGAATCGCATCAGATCCTGGGGTCTTGCCACTGGACAGCTGGCTGATGGCCTGTAAGGTTTCAGTCTCTGATGGTGAGATATCCAGGCTGTGGTTGATATCTGCCTGGGGCATTCTATCAATCGCCTCGTTATTGATGGAAGATGGGCGGTTCAGTACGGATTGGAAGTGCTCAGCCCAACGCTGTAAAATCAGAGCCTTCTCAGTAATGAGAGTTGCACCATCTGAGTCCAGTAGAGGGGAACTCCCTGAGGGCTGAGGTCCATACAAGGATCTAAGGGCTTCGTAGAACCGTTTGGCATCGTTTCTATCAGAAAACTTCTGGATTTCATCTGCTTTGGCACTCAACCAGGAGTCCTGCATCTTACGAAGCTTGCTCTGTACGATCCTGCGAATGTTGTTGAAGGCATTTTTCTTAGCTGTTGACGATGGGTCATTCTGGTGAGCACGGTGAAGGCGATGCTTTTCAGCAAGTATGGCCTTGATCTCTTCATCGTTTTCATCAAACCAGTCCTGCTGTTTCCTGTGTGAGGGTCCAAGAACCTTTAGTGCAGAAGAGTGCACAATATCCCGGAAGCGTTCCCAGTCCTTCTCAGCATTTTCCTCTAATTGCAGCTCTAAAAGTTGGTTGCCAAGATCTTCTGCTAGTAAAGTTGCTGTGTTGGGGTTCCTCAGTCTACTGACATTGATCTTTTTCATCACAGCTTTGTTTCCCTGCGGACGTCTCTTTGGCTTGATGTGAAAGCTTAATTTGGAGATGATAAGTCTGTGGTCAGTCCAACAGTCAGCACTCGGCATGGCCTTGGTCACCCTTACATCCTGTCTCTTTCCTCCGCACAATGACATAATCAATGAGATGCCAGTGCTTAGAGCGTGGGTGCATCCAGGACGTCTTTTTGCGAGTGGGCAGGCGGAAGATGGTATTGGTGATGATCAAATCATGAGCCGCACATGTCTTCAGTAATAGTAGGCCATTGCTGTTACATTTACCGATTCCATTTTTTCCAATGACGCCATCCCAGGCAGTGTGATCAGATCCTACTCTCGCGTTGAAATCGCCAAGTAGAGTCAGCCTGTCAGTGCGCTTCACAGATGAGAGCAGGGCATCAAGATCTTCATAAAACTTGTCCTTTACTTCATCCGGATTCGTCATTGTGGGCGCGTAAGCGCTAATCAGTGTGGCTTGCTTTCCTCTCGGTAGTGGAAGATGCAGTGTCATGAGTCAGTCATTCATGCCCTTGGGAAGACTGGCAAGTTTGCGGACAAGATGATTCTTAACCGCAAAGCCAACTCCAGATTCACGACGTTCGTCACTGCTGCGTCCACGCCAGAAGAATGTGTAACCACCTCCTGTTTCCATGAGCTGACCTTCATTTGCTAGACGAGTTTCACACAGTGCCGCAATATCGATGTTAAATCTTGTGAGCTCTCTAGCGACCAGGGCTATTCTTCTTTCTGGTCGGTCTGCTGAAGGGTTGTCTTGAAGCGTGTGTACGTTCCATGTGCCAATAGTGAGTGGTGTCACCTTGCATTTTGTTTGAAATTTTATTGTTCGACCACATGAGATGGGATCCCCTCCAGCTGGCCAGGGTTCTATGAAGCAAACAATGTTTAGGGCACCTTTTCTAGCCCCTTCCTCTTACTACGGAGGTGAGCAGTGCAATCCTAAAGAGGGCTTCTCAGTCACTCAGGTAGACGCTGAATCCAGCTGTTGCTTCAACCAGCAAGAAGACGACCATTAGACCTGAGCCACCTGTGTGCAGGTCCGCGGCTACAGCTCCCAGATCATCGCATCCCTAAACAACTCTTCTATGGTGAGCTGTTTCAAGGGAAGCGATCGCACGGGGGACAAAAGAAGCGATACAAAGATACGCTTAAAGCCTCTCTCAAGTCCCTGGAGATTGACCCCACCTCCTGGGAGACCCTGGCACAAGACCGATCAACATGGCACACGCTGATCTACCAAGGCTGTCAAACATCTGAAGCCAGAAGGACAACCATAGCACAAGAGAAGCGAGCACTCCGTAAAGCCAGAGTTGCAAAAGCTGCAACAGTGGTGCCCACACATGTCTGCCTGACATGTGGTAGAACATTCCATGCCTGTATCGGCCTTATCAGCCATTTGCGGACACACCATGGACAGTCTATAACCCGTTAGATGTCAAGGTCCTCTTCGAATACGATGTACGAACAACAACAACAACAACAACAAAACAGTTAAATATGCCTCAGATGCTAATAACTTGTCAAATTCTTATCCATATAGAAATTAGTTAAAACAATTCTACTCCTCTACTCCAGCTGCAGTCACCCACAAAGATTTGCTTAGCCGTTCCCAACATACAGTGAGGTCTAGAGCCATCAATTATAAATACATCTGTACATACATAATGTGTTAGCTAGTCAAAAGGTGTTCTACCTCTTGCATTAGTGCATGGAAATTCATGTTTCAGTGTGTTTTCTACCACAGTGGCTTTGATTTGTTCTGTGTTGTGTTGTGTTGTGTGTTTGTTTGTTTGTTTGTTTGTTTTAAATGATAAAAATAGAAGGAAGGGAAAGTAGACGCTCTGCCTAATTCTTCTGAGTTGAGCATTTTGAGAGTGACTGACAGGGACAAACAATAGTTCAGCACCATCTGATACAGGAAGGGGAACATCTGAAGATGTGACAGCATTGACAAAATCAACATCCTTTTCTTCATCATTAATGGTACCTGAAAGAATTTCAGTATGATTCAAGTGGCATACTAATCTCTGTGAGTGTAGGGGGGCATGAACAGGTTGAACATAACAGTTTTGAATACTACTGAATGTTTATAAAGTATTAGTATAGGAGCTGCAATTTTTTTAAAGTATTTGCATTACCACTTCGGCAAGATTTAGTGTTACAAAAGTGCACAGCTCTGAGTGTCCACTAAGTGTTGTCAGACATAAGCACCTGAAAATTCCTTTTATCAGGCATATTTGAAGTACTGCCTCTTGAAGTGTCTTGCATTATTGGAAGTGTTTGAAATGCGTTTTATTTTATTGTATGAGCAAAGTGTCACCAGAAACTGCCTCTTTTAAATAAAATATTAGTGTTAGTATTTGAAACTAAAAGAATCCTCTGTCTTATAATATGAAGTGATGTGTAAATGTACATCATTGCATAAATTAATATTACAGACAAAATATGTATCCATTGCTGTAGACACAGAGGCTACGTCTACACTGGCCCCTTTTCCGGAAGGGGCATGTAAATTTCACTAGTCGTCGTAGGGAAATGCGCGGGGGATTTAAATATCCCCCGCGGCATTTAAATAAAAATGTCCGCCGCTTTTTTCCGGCTTTTAAAAAAGCCGGAAAAGAGCGTCTACACTGGCCCCGATCCTCCGGAAAAAGTGCCCTTTTCCGGAGGCTCTTATTCCTACTTTGAAGTAGGAATAAGAGCCTCCGGAAAAGGGCACTTTTTTCGGAGGATCGGGGCCAGTCTAGACGCTCTTTTCTGGCTTTTTTAAAAGCTGGAAAAAAGCGGCGGACATTTTTATTTAAATGCCGCGGGGGATATTTAAATCCCCCGCGCATTTCCCTACGACGACTAGTGAAATTTACATGCCCCTTCCGGAAAAGGGGCCAGTGTAGACGTAGCCAGGGAGTTATACGTAACAAAAACAACACATCAACCAATAGTTTCCAGAAAGAGCTGCAGTAATAGTCACCCCACTATGAACTACTCAAACCCATTTGATAAATTTAGTTCTTTAACCTTAGCCAAAGGTCAAACAAATAGGTGACTGGGGCGGGGGGGAGGTGAAGGGGGGAAGGAAAACCCTTTCTGTCTGTCCTGAAGGTCAGAAAACTCAGGATCTGAGAAGTGCAATGAGAATACATTCAATAATATCTTCAAAATTTCTTTGATAACCAGTTGCCTCCTTCACGTCTAAGCTTTCTAAGAGGTAAGTTTGTGCTTAACTTGACTTCAGCGGGACTGCTCAAAGTATGGGAAAAGTTAGGCTTGTGAAGGATCTGGGCCTACGTTCATATATGTTAATTTACAATCGTCACTGTGTTAATTATTCCAATATACCACCAGTTTCTGACACTGTGAATTGACTTTCCCAGAGTTAAATTTTCTGGAACAGTATATTGTGGCTTTGGCTGACTAGACACAACCTGAGTGAAATATGTTTTCTCACTGTGTTTGAAATTGCTCTTTCTCATTTGGCAAATGCTGCTGTTGTGGAGAAGCACTTTGAAGCTCTTTATAAATATGAGGAATTATGTTGTAAAGTGTTCGTCATACTTTCTAAAGTTTGCTCATTCTTCATATGGGTTGGATCATGTATACTGACACAGGAAAATTAGTAGGCTCAAATGTCACTCTTAATGATGGAAGTGCTTATACTTCCCACATAGGTTAGCATGGTGAAGGAGGAAGTAAGTTGCACCAAACTGAGGCTATGTCTAGACTGCAGACTTCTTTCAGAAGAAGCTTTTCTAGAAGAGACCTTCCAGAAAAACATCTTCCAAAAGAGAGTGTTGACACTACCAAAGTGCATCGAAAAAGTGATCTGCTTTTTTGAGACATAGCATCCACACTGAATGGACAATATCTCTCACGTAAACTGTGATTACTATATGCAAAATGACCATCAGGGCAACGGATGCTTTTTCCTCTTTCTTCTTTCTAAAGAACTCCCTCTTTTGGAAAAAGGCTTCTTCCTTGTAGACAGAGGTTTACCAATGTTGGAAAAAACCCTCTGTTTTTTGATTTTCTTTTAAAAGAATGCAATTGCTGTGTAGTCATAATTGAAGTTTTTTTTCAGGAAAACGTCCGTTTCTCTGAAAAAACCTTCTGTAGAGTAGACATACCCTGGGTCTCAGAAATGTCTGTAGTCTTCTCTAGAGCCTGGACTGGCTGCACAATGATAAGGAGCTGATGTGCACTGGGACATAATTTAAAAAAGACTTCTCTCCATCCATGAGAGGTTGTGATTTATTGTGTGCTTTTTGGTTTTGAGCATTATTTATATTGAGGCCAAATTTAGTTGTAGAATTCTGTTTAGACTCCTTTATTGGTGTGTAACATTATGTAAATTGAACTCTACGTATAACATGACCATGATAACGTATTGATTTTACTCTCCCTCCTCCCCCACTAATGAAGGCATTAATGTTCTATGGAGAAAGGGAGACTCATCTAGAATTCATTGAAGCCAGTGGGGAAAGGTTCTCATTAACTTTGACTCTTGGTGGCCAAAAAGCTAGCACTGTCACAGAAACATTGGAACCTGGGGATGTACAGAAAGCACAGAGTGAAAAACCTAAAATGTTTCAGAAAATTTTGCTTGCAAAGCAATGGTATGTACCGATTGATCGATTTTAAGGTCAGAATGGACTCTTATGATGATGTAGTATAACCACAAGCATAATACAAGCCAAATATATCACCCCAGGATTCCTGCATCAAGCCCATAAATTCTGGTTGTGCTAGAGCATCCCTTGGGAGACCTCTAAACCTAATGTAAAGATTTCATATGAAATAGAATCCATTACATCCCTAGGTTAGTTATTGCAAGAGTTAACTGCTATCTTTGTTGCCTCCTTGCCAGCTCCTTCTTGTTTGCAGAATAAATAAGCCATTTTTAAAGAATCTAAAAGTAGTAATCAGGAAATGTATATTGCTACAGAAAATTAATATATATAATTCATTTTCAAAGTCATTTCTGACACCTGAAAATTCTGATCCTCGATGAAATCTGCTTCAGTAGCCTACCTTCTAGTTCCCTTCCTCAACACAGTCCTATTTTATTCTTAATTATTTTTATCAGTCTCATTCACAGTTATATCCTTCTACAGCCTCTTAGCCTCCAGGGCAAGAAAGACTCAGGTAATTTCTCCAAGGCTTTCATAATATCTGACTAATCCTGCCATTTAAAACATTCCTGCTGCTTTTCTTTCCCATGTGTTTCCTACCACTCTCATGCTGTTTAATTCAGTACATTATTGAAGTAGTTTGAAATAAATTTCATATATTTTTTTTCATGTGCAACTCCAATTGCTTGAAGATCTACAGCAGGGGTAGGGAACCACAGGCCTTGGGGGCTGGATCTGGCCCCCAAGGCTTAGGGCCCCCACCAGCATTGGGGAGCCCATGTTAGCACTCCAGCCCCCCTACTACTCCATTGCAGGACTGGAGCACACAAAATCTACTAGGCTGGGCCCTTAGGATCTGCTGTGCAAGAAGAATGTGGGGAGTGTCTTTCTCCTCACTTGGGAGCCTGGGGGTCACATCAGTTAGGTTGTGTGGTATTTTTTTTGTTGTTTTGGTTTTTTGCTTCTCACTTGTGTGTAATCCCCAACTGATTTTTCTGTGGATCAGCAGCCTCTAACTGGAAAAGGTTCCCCACCCCTGATCTACAGAGACCAAACTTTCTACTCTCTCTATTGGTGAGAAGGCAGAAAAGCAGCCATGGTGATTCCATACCCATTATTTACTCATAGTTTCAGCTAACAAATATGATAGCTTGGGTTGGACTTTGTTTTCGGGATAATGGTAAAAGAAAAAGGAAAGGAGCAAAGAAGTTGTCATACGTGATGTGACTGCCGAGTCACACAAACTATACCAGAAGGGGATTTTAGTGAAGCTTGAGGCCAGACAATGAAATGAGAGAATGGTCTCTCTCCTGTCTAAGAAGCCTGATTGAAAGAAGCCAGGACTTGGTTGTGTTTATGTTGCAATGCTCATCTGAAATAGCAATACAAATATTTGCTGGGGATGCTCGAAACATTCTTTTAATTTTTTTCTCAGAAGGAATTCTTAAAAATATTGACTTTAGACTTTGTTGTTACCATTGACACCTGACAGAGGGATGATACATTTGAAAAAAAAAATCAGAATCTAAACCTAGATTTTATTAAAATGGAAAAGAGGTTTGAGTCATGTGACTCTATTTTACTAAAGCATTAAACATTCATAGATAATCTGCAAAAACTTTAGACTCCTCAAAGCAGTAAGATGTCCATCAGCTTTCATTTTTAAAAAAATGATTTTTGTTTATAATTCTTATTAATACTTTCTAATAAATACAATTTTCAAGACACACTAGTGACAGGGGCTACTTCAGTATTTGGATTTACATTTGAAATACAGTAAGGACCTGATTTTTAGAAAGTACAGATTACTCAGGTTGGATCCAAAAAAGGGGCTTAGGGAATGCAACACTCCATATTGCAACAAATAAGCTTTTGAGAACTAACAAAATCACTGGAACAACAAATAGATTCACAAAATCTGAATTATGTGTCTAGGCTCCAGATATGATGAATGAGGACTGATATGCACATAAGAATGGGATCCATAAATGCCAGGGTCTAGACAGAGTTTCCTGAGTTAGCCAATGGAAAATGCTAACAAGAAAGGTGTATCTTAAGCCATGTGCCAGGAAGTGCATAGCTCTGCTTGTGATCTATAGCCAATAACCTTTCCCTTGGAGTCAGATGGCATAGGTGCCCAATCCCCTCTTGTGAGACTGAATTAGGAATTCGCCTAAAGCAACATAAAACTCATAGTTCAGTGGATACTTATCTATAATGTGGGAGACACCAGTTCTCTCTGCCTGATAAAAAGAAAGAATTTGAATAAGGGATCCTCCCACCACTCTTTTGTCTTTGGACTATAGAGTGTATCTCGTACTGACGTTGGCCTGATTAAAATGTAAATTATTTAATTTAATGGCATCCAAAAGAGAGATTGTGAGGGACCTAATCAGAATATCCCATAGCCACATGGTAAGGACATTCCCCTATGAGGTGAGAAACACCTATTTAACTCCCATCTCTATGTCAGGCAGAGGAGGGAACGGAATTAGGGTCTTCCACTTCTCAGGTGAGTTCCAGAATTACTGGAGAAAAGTTTTATAAGGGAGACCAGCTTCTGCCTCCCCTCTCCTTTGTGTGGAGCTAGGTTTGATTTGAGCACACCTGTGGGAATTGTCCCCACAGGGAAGACCAGGAGAGGGATACCAATGTTCACCTACATCTGAGTAATGCAGTGAAGCTTAGATATGAGACTGACCTTTGGTCACCTACAGTGAAGCAACAGTATGTACTCCCAGAAGCAGAAATTTAGACACCTATGGAATTTTTACAGTGAAATGTAGGCTCTGAGTGACAGGTGTTAATGGCTTAGGAGGCAGCATAGTGGGAGTTTTGTGGATTACAGTGGTGCCTAAAACTAGCATTTAGTGCTTGTCATTTCTGTGCATCATCTGACTCCCCCTCTCTGAAAGAAGTTGGCCCCCTTGAGGAGTCTCAGTTGGAAAGTCAAAATATGAGGCAACCAAAATCACTAATAATTTTGTAAAAGGTAGGACATAAAAAACCTCACATATAAACAATCACAAATTTGTATTTTGTTTTCAAGTGTGTATTAATGTGAGGGAAAGTATGAGGAATTGTGTAGACCTAAAAAAACCATTATAATAGCTCTGTTAAAGCACGTAGGTGTATTTTAAAGTTTCCATGCTATGATCATTCGTCAGTGACTTATGTGAAGTCATAGGAACCACCACTATGCTGTCATGCTGGTTACCTATTCTGTTTATGAATAGAAAACTTCATTTTCCCATGCTGTCAAACATGCATGTTTGATTAGCATTACCATTCATGTAACCTCTTTCTCTTATATTCAACAGCAGTTTCTGTGCTGCAGTGACAATCAGCAGCATTCTTTGGAAATGTCAGTAACTGGGATACCAGCACTTCAAATCTCCATAGCTCATAAATGGAAACCACTTGACATTCATTCTGCACCAAGTACTATATACAGTTAGTAAGGTTTAGGTGGTTATTCTGTAGAGAACAATTAAGCCGTTGAGAACAGATGTGTAATAGTTTTAAGAGGAAAAATAGTAGCTAATTTTAGGAACAAACAAGGGGGAGAGTCCTTGGCGTGATAGCTGACAAAACTGAAGAGTCAAGACAGCTGGAGTGAAATCCTGGTCCCATTGAAATCAAAGGTAGCTTTGCCATTTATTTCAGAAGAGCCAAGGTAAAACTGTTGGAGTTTACAACTGAAATGTGCAGATAGAGACAATTCCTGCAGGCATCATCTTTAAAATAGGGGAAAGAACACGCTTTCTTATTTTTGTCTGTTTCATCTGTTTGGATTGTAAAGTCTTTGGGTCAAGTACTTTTTTTTTTTTAACTATATGATAGCATTATGCCTAGACCACTAGGGCTCCAATCTCAGTTGGAGCCTTCAGGAACTACTGTAACATAAATAATCATAAGATAACAACCAATAATATACCTTAGAAAGTGTCAACTAATAGCTTATCAACTCAGCATTGGTCAGAAGCAACAGGCACCAAGCTGAAGCAATGTCCTTGAGAATGAGGTGAGAAGACAAATGCTCATTTTCAAACCCAAATATATTTTTTGAAGTGGCAGAACACTCTTTATCCAATATTTGTCAAAGGAATGAATCTGTTTTCTGTAAATAACAGTTCTACTACATACATTTTAGAAGCTCCTACTTTACCAAAATAGAGAGGCCACTTTGTTAAAAATGGCTGCTTTTAAGAATTATTTAAAACATAAAATTTTGGTGGTTAAAAAAAAATACTATTATTGTCATAATGAACTTCTCTTCATTCATTAGGGAAACTATTCTAAAAGTTGTACCACTCTCCGTCACTATGAGTGCATCTACACTGCAGTTATTCCAGAAAAACGGCAGTTATTCTGAAATAACAATACTAGCATCTACACAGCAATTGCGTTATTTAGAAAGAAAATTGAAATAACAGATGGCTTTTTCCAACATTTGTAAACCTCATTCCGTGAGAAATAACACCTCTTCTGAAATAGCTTTATTGGAAAAGGTCATGTGGGGATACGGCACAGGGAGCTTTTTTGAAATAAGGGGCCTCCAGGAAATCCCACAGTTGCTCTGGTGGCCAATCAATCCACATGCCTCAGGACTCTATAGTTCCTCTGCCCCTGCAGCTCTTAAAGGTGCAGATACAGGGGAAAGGGCTTATGCCAGGAAGCTGACCCTCACAGACCCAGTCACACTGCAGCTGCCATAGCCTGACATCTAGCCACCATGGCAGACCCTCAAGCCCCCCAAAAGTACTCTGCCCATCCCAGGGAGCTCTCAGAGGGCTCCCAGGACCTTGCCAGGCAATGCAAAAGCTGTGCACTCTCCTGGTCTAGGGTGAACATCCTGGCCCACATCAAGGTGTGGACCAAGGAGGAGAACCTCTAGGATCACCATTCCAGACAGTGTAATGCCGACATCCATGGTCAGACGGCTGATAGCCTGGCCACCAACGGACATACCTGGACCCAGGAGCTGGTCCAGAGTAATGTGAAAGAGCTCCACCAAGCCTACACCAGGGTGAAGGAGTGCAGCTCCCACTCTGGGACAAAATCCCAATCCTACTCCTATTTTGAAGACCTGCACCACATCCTGGGGGGTGGTGCAGCTGTGGACTCGGAGCTGGAGATGCTCATCTTCACCCACCCGGGGGTCACTGCTGAGGAGAAGGAGGACACAGCCAGCACAGTGACCACCATCATGCTGGGGCTGGTACCCCGCGACACGAATATATCCCAGGCATCCTCTGATGCTGGGGAAGGATCATCAGGTGAGTGGTCTTAGTTTTCTCTCAGAGAGAGTGCGGGACTGACAGGCACTGAGGGGCTGTGGTGTGATCATCACTCGACCTTTTTGGCCTGGCCATAGTGCTGCAGTCCGTGCATGTGGATGCATGTGCAGTGCCAGTCTATGCCATGCAGCCCCAGGAGGCAGCACTAAAGCACCCCTGTCCCCCCAGGAGGGACATCCTCACACCACAAATCACCACTAAAGGTGTTTGTCTTGGCTTGACAAAGCCATGACTGGGTTGATTTAGTTGGGAGTGGTCCTGCCTTGGGCAGAGGGCTGGACTTGATGGCCTTCTGAGGTCTCTTCCAGCTGTATGGTTCTATGATTCTATGATCTGGGCCCCTGTAAGAAAGGGACCACTGTCCAGGTGGTCTTGCTCCCAGGACATCACCTTCCTCTAACCTGGGAACTGTTGCTCTTAGCTCACTGATGAGGGCAAGGCTTCAGGGACAGTATCTCCAGGGATGACTGACCATCTCTATTTCTTCTCCCCAGCTGAACCAGCTGTGACAGTGGGGCAATCAACACCAGCCAAGTCAGCTGCCTGACCTTGGGGCAGCTGTAGACACCAGAGGACCCAGCAGGACCTGATGTGTGAGCACGTTTCCATACTCCAGGAACTGCAGGAGATGCTGTCTCAAAAGGTTTAGGACGAGGCTCTCCTGACCCATCCGGAGCTAGCTCCTGTCTCTGCTCCTGCTCCAGTCCCAATTCCTGGTCCTGTCCCTCCTTCCATGCCTGACCCTGTTTCGCCCTGTCTCCTGCTTATCCCCCTAGTCACCCTGGACCCCTACATCCCAGAGGTTGGTGAGGTCCCAACACAGGAAGTGGAGGAAGCACTTGAGCCACATGCCTCTCCCAGCCCCAGCCCTGAGCCTCTCCTCTCCCACTCCAAAGTTCTCTCCCTGGTCCCGCCCCAGTTATTTCTACCCCAAATAAATCACAGCACAGTTCTGTTGTTATAAATGAAACAGTTTTTTAATTGTCTCTGCAGGGGAGAGGGGGGAAGGGAGGGGTTGTTGTGGGAAAGGCAGAGAGGGGCAAGGCACAAGCCCCTATTAGGATGGCCCTAGGGAGAGTTTCTCACTGAGGTCCCTATGAGAAACTCTCACTCAGGGTCTCCCGGATGTGCACCACCACCTGCTGGATGGCAGCTGTGCATGGCTGCACAAAGGCCCTTCCCTCCTGGATGGCCTCTGCCCCCGACCCTGGAAGGAAGACCTCCCTCTTCCTCTCCACTATGTTGTGTAGCACACAACATGCAGATACCACCTGGGGGATGTTCTGTTCCCCCATATCCAGGCAGGTCAGGCGGCACCTGAACCTCACCTTGAGACACCCAAAGGCATACTCCAACTGGATGCAGGCCCTGCCCAGGCTGTCATTGAAGTGATCCTTTCTGGGGTCAAGGAGTCCAGTATTTGTCTTCATTAGTCACAGCATGAGAGGGTAGGCCATGTCCCCATAATCCATAGTGGCATGTCCATGTCCTTGTCCCTGATGCTGTGCTCAGGGAAGAAAGTGTTGGGCTCCAGCTTCTGGAAGATGCTGGAGTTTCTGAAGACATGGGCCTCGTGTGCCTTTCCTGACCAGCCGATGAAGATGTCCAAAAACTGGCCACAGTGATTGACCAGGGCCTGCAGGACCATCAAAGAGTATCCCTTCAGGTTGATGTACTGAGATGCCCAGTGGTTGGAGGCCTGAATGGGGATGTAGGTGCTGTTAATAGCCCCCCTGAAGTTAAGAAAGCCTGTGGTGGCAAAGCTTGCTATGATAGGGTCCACATTGCTGAGTTGGATGACCCTGTGCATCAGGATGGTGTTGATGTCCCTCACCACTGCAGAAGGAAACAAACAAACAAACAAAAAAGAGAATCAAAGGGGTGCCAGAGCCCTTGGGAGGTCCCTGAGCCCTCCCTCCTGTCCTCCATACACACCAGGAGCCATCCCCTATGTAGCCCGCATCCCTGGCACAGCTGTGTGAGGGCAGGACTGGAGAACCTCTTAGGGATGGGGGCTTCCCCCCTCCACACACCCTCTGCACCCCCAGCACTCCCTTTCTTTAGGGTCCCCCTTTCTAGTACTTCCCTCACTCCTGGGATTGCAACCCAAAAGTGCACATACCTGCACGATGAGGGCCCCAATGTTCAATGTCCTCGTGCCAAACTGGTTCCCGATGGATTGGTAATTGGCCAACATGGCAAACTTCCAAATTGCAATGGTGACCTGCTCCCTTGGGGGGATGGCATGTTGCATCTGGGTGTCCCATCATATGAGGGCAGGGATGAGGTAGGTAGAGTTCCAGGAATGTCTCCTTCCTCATATAGAAGTTCTTGAGCTACTGCTGGTCAAACCTCTGCTCCATAATGAGCTAGTCGCTCCAGTCAGAATTGATGTCCAACCGCCAGAAGCGGTGCTCCACAGTGGGGTGTATCTGAAATAGCTGCATTCCTAGAAACATGTTCAGAGTTTCTTCAAGCGGCTCGGGATCGTGTTCCACAAGTCACAGAGGACAGACTGCAGAAACTGCTACAGAAACTGCAGCACGACAGCCAGAGCCTGTTGCATGCCCAGAGGCAATTCTGGCTTGATAGCTGGGAATTCTGTGCTGTCCAAACACAGGGCAACCAAAGCACACACTGGAAATGCTTTGCTGTCCCTCAGAGTATGTCTAAACTACAGTGGCCTTTTTTCGAAAAAACTTCCCCAGCGTCTAGACTGATGATGCGTTCTTTCAAAAGTAAATCGAAAGAACACAGCATTTGTTTTTGACCATGGAAAACCGTGTTTTATGAGTAATAATGCCTTTTTTCAAAAGTGCTCTTTTGAAAAAAGGCTCTATGTAATGCAAACTGCCTTTTCCAAAGAAAGCATCCAGACTGCCTGGGTGCTCTCTCTCAAAAAAGCGACTTGCTTTTTTGAAACTACTGGTTGTAGTTTAGATGCTCTTTTTCAAAAGAGGCTTTTTCAAAAGTATCTTTCAAAAAAGCCTCTTTCGAAAGAGGCTTACAGTCTAAACGTAGCCTCAGAGAAAAGAACCTGAGAAGTAGCTGTATGGGGGGGTGTCCCTTTAAGCATGTGTTTCGGATAGCCTCAGGCAGCAATTCCAGGAAGTCACTGCTGACTCAATGCCCTGCCCCATGAACTGGTTCCGGGTGGCCTTAAATGCAAGATATTGTCCAATCAATGTGGACGCTCTATTCTGAAATAGCAAATCGCTATTTTGCTGCGCTTTTTGTGTGTAGACAAGTTATTTCAAAATAAGCTGTTCCAAAAAGATATCTTCTGGAATAGTTTATTCCAAAAAAAGCATGCAGTGTAGATGTACCCATAAGGTGAAAAAGAAACAACAGAGATCATACTTAGAGGACTGGCTGGTGCTGTAAGGATACATATACTGGCAGTGCATATTTTTGTATGAGCAGACATTCTGTACTACCTTCATATAACTAAAAAAGTTTAAAATGAATTGTCACGGGATTGTAGGAGTGGGTCTATTCCTCTCCAAGTTTGCACTCATTTGAGATGCTAGGCATGAATTTGGACAGGAAACCTATCCCACTTCATGCACTCTCGTGAGTGTACTTTTTTTTTATCACAGCTAGGGGATAGTGTACATAAAATCAAATCTGAAGCATGGAGACATTAAATGGCACTGGAAGCTGCCACTGGGGCCCAAAATCTGGAGAGTCTAAGAAAAAAAGTGCTAGGAATTGCTTACTCAATGGGTCATGAAAAAGTAGTGAGATAAAATGCTGCACAGAGCATGTTGGATTTTTGAGGACAGGGATTCATCTGCACAACATGGAATTTGGAGGCTTAATTCCTGTTGATGGCAGCGGACATCGTGACAGTTTTCTCAGAACATGCACATGAATTATCATTATTCACTTATATGAGCATAACGAGTTCAGTTGAGTAACTAGGACTGTGGAGAAGGAGGTGCTATCTGGCACACAATTAAATTGCATGATGGCAATTATCACTATTACAAAATACATATAATAACCAAGTTCATTGTGATCATACATTTTTCAATATTAACTTTAGTGAGGCTTGCTTGGTCCATAAAACATATGCATTTATTTAAGTGATCCTTGTACCCCAATGAACAGTAACTAAAAATATAATGCTTAGGTATTCTTTTTTTTTTTCATTTTTGTGGGAACTCAGGTGAATAAGTGAACCATATAAGAATCAGGGACTTGATTTATTGTTCTTGGTTCCTCCAGTACAAACTGACAGAACCCAGATTGTAGATTCTCAGAAGTATTACATCCACATTGAGTGAGAATGAAGTAGTGCATACCCCCTGGCGATCCCTGCCCAGAACTAGACAGTGCAGTGTCTTCAACCAGTGATTTTCAAACTAAGGGTCATGACCCAGTACTGGGAAAATTTTTCTTTAGGAAAATGCATAATGGATAGTTCTATATTAGAACTGGAAAAATAAGTGTTTGCAGAGCTGCAGCACCAGTGAATGTATTTGTATGGGACGATGTTTGGATGATAAAAGAGATTTATTGAGGTTGATATAGATTTGATTGTAGGTTTAGCCAGTGATTTTAATGTAATTATATTAATTGGAAATGCTCTTGAGCAATCTTAACTGAGAGTAATCATGTTTGTGTGGCATATAAATGGATTTTTAAACCCTTGTCATAGAGAAGGTGTTTTGTCTCTTAGCTATTGAAATGAGCTAAATATGGTTTTGTGATTTCTTATTTAGATTTATGCTATTTTTTTCAATATATACCTATAACCAGGGCTTGACAAGAGGCGGTGAGCCCCACTCACCAGCCGCGTGGTTTGGCACGCTACTCATGTGCAGACCACGCTGCGCATGCACTGATCGCGCTGCGTGCGACATGCTGGGCTAAAATCTACTCACCACGGGCGAGTAGATTGCCCTAATTGTTGAGCCCTGCCTATAATATTTGAAAAATCTACTTTTCTGAACTAAGACTATGTCTACACTGTGAAGGTTTGGTGACAAAAATGTTGTCGACATGCAATGTCACCAAAAGTGAAAACCAGTCAAGCAAGTTTTACTGCCTCTCATTGTTGAGGTTTCATGGCCATATTGCTAGCACCCTGTCAATCAATAGCGCAAAGCAAAGTGGGTAAGAATTCCTGTGCTTCTTGGGATTCCCACTTAGCTCTGTGAGCTCTACATGCTGAGGAAAGTTGAAGCAGCACAGCAGTCTCCCCAGCCCTCCTGATGCAGCAGCATCACAGAATCATTCCAATGATTTATTTTTGTTTGTTCTCCAAATAGAGCAGCTCACTCAGCTTTCGGATACTTCCCGGAGCTGTGAAAGGGAAGGGATGCATGCCTTCAGGGCAACAGAGAGCACAAAACACTGAGCAGGTTCATCAAAGCAGTCAGTGTGGGATACTGGTGGAAGCTAGTTCTCTTGACAAAACAAACAGCAGAGTCCACACTGGCTCTTTGCAGACAATAAAGGCAGGGAAAAAGACAAAAGTCTCTTGGAAGGGTGGAAGTTTTTTTTCACCAAAACAGGTTGTTTTTCCTGACAAAAGTATAATTGTAGTGTAGATGCTTTCACTGTTGTGTTGTCAAAAGGCAGAATTTTTGTGACAAAACATGCCAGTACAGAGTAGGCATGCTACACTAAAAGAGGGAAAAGACAGAAAAATCTCCTCCCAAAATAGTCTCCTACTACCAGCCACCTCCTTCCAATGCACATACTAAAGCATATCACTGACTAAATTTTGAGACCCAAATCCTCTACTGGTGTAAATTAGCATAGTGCCTTTGAGTTCCCTTATAGAACCAGGTACATGCATATTTTCAGTTTATGTAGGAACTTGGATGTGCAATCCTGTTAAAAGTAATAAAAATTATTACACTGAACCTTGCTGTGTAAATTCAGGCAGAGGCTGGACAGTGAAGTTAAATGACCTGTTTAATCATCATTTACTGCATTTGAAAGCTAGGTGAATTTGTTACCACATCTTTCTAGGGGAAAATTCAAAACAAATTGTTCTTTTTGGCACGGTTTTAATCAGTGCAAACTGTACATAGCCATAGGGTTCTTGTAGCCCATCAGGACTCATGGAAGAGGTTTTCCTCTTTGGGGTCAGTATGTGGCCACTCCACTTAACTACACTGAGTCCCTGTAGTTCTTACTCTTGGGCCTGTGGTCAGACCAAAGAAACAGTTAGTGGACAAATTGTCCTCTTTGAGGCTTGCAACTCTAGTTCTGGGCCTCAACCCAACCCAATAGTTCAGGCTCTATCAGGCCAGGGGTCAGAGCGGGGTGGCGAACAAGCACAGTTAATCTATACAGTTAGTAGTTCACAGTGGGACAAATGCAATCGGGCCTCCTTGATCCAGGGAAGATCCAGCAAGCACAGGTGGCAGGCCTAAAATGGCAGAGGGGAGAGATTGCCACCCAGGAATGGATGCAGGTCTTCCCACTCCACCATTTCCCAGCCCAGAGCCCTCACAGCAGCAGAACAGCCTACTGCTGGGTCAGCGGGGGTTTCTCACCGCTACATGCTGACTGGTGGTCTAGATTGGCCAGACTACTGTTGGATATCCCTAAGCTCCTTCCATTCTCTTCCTCTGGGCATATCTGGTTTTCTAGCAGCTCCTCTGGGGTGTTGGGGCTCAAAGCTTCCAGCATGGTTGGTAGTACCTCCCAGTCAAAGTAGTCCCAGTGATCCAGGCTTCCCACAAGTCCTCAGCAGCCTCCCAACTCATAGAGCACAGGGCAGGTGTTTGGTTCCTCTTGTGGCTGGGGCTTGACTAAACTTCTGGGCTGGCTTTTTATACTATCAGCCCTACTCTCTGAGTTCAGATCAGGTGATCGGCTGGGCCCAGGCTCTGCCCAAGAGGGCTCACAGAGGGACTCTTCCTCCTCCTGTTCAGTGGGCAGCCACTCCCCCTCACTGCAGTTCTGAATGTGTTCATCTGCTCAGTGAGATTTCATAGAGCAACATGCAGTTTCTTGGTGAAAGTAAAACAGCCATACCATCCAGGAACAGATCTGTTGCTGTGCTGAATAACATTCAGGTTTGTAAAATGTTTTCTTCTTTGGCAAGAAATAAAGGGCTAAACAGACAAAGGGACTTAGCTGCCTAAGGGCTGGGTTAGGTGCCCACATATAATCCATCCCTACTGGGACTGACAAAACCCCCATTCAGCAGTTGCTGAACCCTGAAATTGCTGAAACTTCTTGATGCCCAAATTTTTGCAGCAAAAATTCCATAAGCACCTATATTTCTGCAGGTATACATATGCACAACATCCTCACACCCAGTGTCTGGATGCCTAAGTCCCAGAGCAATTCACAAAAAGGCATTACATAGGTGTTCCTAACTCACCTGTGGGTCCTGATCCAGTGCATGGGGTCAGAGTTTGTATACAAAAGCATTTACACAAAATGCTTGAGAGGGGATGAAGAGGAGGACCTCTGTGATAACTTGAAGCACAATGGTCTGCCTATTTACCAGGGATGGTGAGGGAGATCGGGGGAAGATAGCTGTTGCTCTGCCTGTCTCACCTTCAGGGCTTGTCTGAAAAAATATGTTAATACATTATAAGGTCAGAAGGGGCCATTACGATCAAGTAATTTGACCACTGTTGTGTATAACACAGGCCATACAACTTCCCCAAAATAATACCTAGAATACGTCTGTTATGTTTAAATAGTGGTGGTGATTTACTACAAACTTGGTTAAATGGCTCCGATGGTTAATTACACTCACTGTTAAAAAATATATATTTCATTCTCTGTACAAATTAGTCTAGCTTCAACTTGCAGCCATTAGATCGTTATGCCTTTCTCTGCTAAACTGAAAATCCCCTTTATAAAATATTTGTTCCCCCTATAGATAAGTATTAATTGTAATTAATTTACTCATTAGCCTTCTCCTTTTTTAAGCTAAAATGATGGAGCTTATTTAGTCTATCACTAGTCTATCAGTATAAGTAATATTGTCTAATCCTTTAATCATTCTCATGGCTCTTCCCTGAACTGCTTTAATTTATTTTTCATGAAATGTGGCTACCAGAATGGAACACAATATTCTAGCAGCTGTCACACCAAAGTAAAATATAGAGGTAAAAAAATCTTTCCACAGCTACATGGAATTCCCTTGTTTATGCATCCAAGTATGCATCCAAGTATCATACTAACTGTATGTCTACACTATGTGCTTGTTTCAAAATAAGCTATTTCGGACTAAAGCCCGAAATAGCTATTTTTAAATAACACTGCAAATGGCCATTGAAATAGTGTGTCCACACTGATTATATGCTGAATCATATTTAAAGCCCCCTGGAAGTACTTTGGGCAGGGAATCAGGACAGCAGTCACTTCCTAGGGCTGTTGCCTGAGAGCATCTAAGTCTCGTGCTTAAAAGGGCTCCTCTCTACAGCTGTGTCTCAGTCTCTTCTCCATTGCCTACCACCTCAAGTGACAGAAAACTCTTCCCACTGCATGCTCTGGTTGCTCTTGAAGTTGCCACAGCACTCTAGCTGTGAAGCTGGACCTGCCACATGGTACACACTGGCTCTTAGACCTCATGCTGCATCTCCTTGTGCAGTTACTGCAGGCTGCTCTCATGGTACTGCAGGAGCAGGACCAGCAGCTCACTCTGGGGTACCTCCTCACCCCACTCTGTGTGCTTCTCATGCAGCACAGACACTCCCACCCCTCCTCTGTAAACCGGGCACCACCACTTCTGGCAATGGAACACCAGTTCCAACTGGTGGGACCAGATTATCATGGAGAAGTGAGGCAAGCAGCAGTGGCTCCAGAACTT
The DNA here is from genome assembly GCF_049634645.1 of Pelodiscus sinensis. Classification (NCBI taxonomy): domain Eukaryota; kingdom Metazoa; phylum Chordata; order Testudines; family Trionychidae; genus Pelodiscus; species Pelodiscus sinensis. The sequence continues at coordinate 121,552,160 of NC_134712.1, read as the reverse complement.
CTGCATTTGCAAGGACACCTTCCTGGAGCTATATGAGTGGCTCTTCCCTGCCCTCTGGCAATGGGACACCTACATGCAATCTGCCGTCCTCCTCCAGAAGCATGTTGACATCGCAGTTTGGAAGCTCGCCACATCGGACAGCTACCACTCCATCAGGAACCAGTTCATCGTGGGGAGACTGACTATAGGGGCTGTGCCCATGCAGATATGACTCTTTCACTATTGTCCCTGGAGGGTGGTGAAGCACTAGAATGGGCTTCCCTAGGAAAGGGTGGTGTACTCTCCCTCTCTGGAGATTTTTCTGTCCCACCTTCACAAAGCCCGATAGAGGATGAGGTACTTGGGAAGGAGCTTGGGTTTGAGGACCTCCCTGAGGGCTCTGGCAACCCTATGAGTCTCCTTTGTATCCTTCTGCAGGTGGCAAATGCCATCTATGTCATCCTTCTGTGAAGAACTGTCATGCTGGGAGACTTCACTCTCATTGTTTCCAGCTTTGCTGCCATGGGCTTCCCCAACTGCGGGAGGTAGGGTTCATTGACAGCATCCAAATCCCCATCCAGACCTCTGACCACTGGACCTCCAATTACATTAACTGGAAGGGGTACTTTCCAATTGTGCTGCAGGCCTTTGTGGACCTCCAGGCTGGAATCAACAACAAGTAGGAGGAGGGGACCGATCCTTCTCCCAGGATGCTGTGTAGCTTGTCAAAGTAGCAGTGCAACTGGGGTGCTGCCCCCGAGCAAGGATTCTGCTCCCTGGCCATTGTGTAGACCTGCCTCAGTTCTTTGATTTTCATGTACACCTGCTCCTGGGTGCACGTGTGACACTTTTGGACAAGGTTGGCGGCCATCCTCACATTCCCCTCACATGTCAGAACCTTGCAGTGGGGGGAGGAGAGGAAGAGCAGGCTAGTAGATTTTATATGCTCTGGCCCTGTGGTGGAGTGGCAGGAGGCCTGGAGCACCAGCTCATGCTGCCCAATGCTGGGTGGGAGGGAGATCCCGAGCCTCGGGGGCCAGATCCAGGCAAGCCAGGGGCCACAAACAGGCTGCAGGCCTGAGGTTCTCCACCCCTGAACATTTACATGTATAATTGCATATCATTTGCTTACACCTAGTTTACCAAATGATCCATATCTCCCTGAATTGGTGACCTGTCCTTTCCCAATTTTTGTGTAAACTGCAAATTGATCAGTGATGAATTTATGTTTTCTTTCAAGTCATTGGTAAAAATGTTTAAATAGTGTAGGGCCAAGAACTGATCTGCGTATGAATCCACTGGAAATATACTCACTTGATTATGATTCCCCATTTTCAGATACCTTCTGAGATCTAACATTTAGCCAATTTTTGTTCCATTTAATATGTGTAATGGTAATTTTAAATTGTTCTGGTTTTCAAATTGAAATGTTGTGAGGCACCAAGTCAAATGCCCTCCAGAAGCCTAAGTCTATTACATCAATATTATTACCTTTATCAAACAAACTTATAAGCTCATAAAATATTTGGTTAGTTTTTGGATCTATTTTCCATAAAACAATGTTGATTGGTGTTAATTACCCTGTGTGAAGACCTGTTGTCCCTGTGATGAATAGCAGCCACATATGCACATGTAGACTTGGTAACTCTCTCTTCAGTACTAGTGCTGACAGCATCCAGAATTCATTCCTAGTCTCTTCATATCAGAATCTTTTTTTCTTTTTCTCCCCAGCAACTGGAAAATCTTGAAGTACATCCTAGTATGTGGTAATTATTATGTGGTGTCACTGTGAGAAGTGGCATTCAGGTGTCTGAATAACTTAGTGTGTATCAGACTTTACAAAGTCTACTTCATTAATTACACTGAGGACAAATATACTCTAATATGGAACTGGAAACATTAAAAGAGTTTTATTCACAGAAAATGTTCCTTTTACCCCATCTATATCATCAATTGTGAGCCTCTTATTTATTTATTTTCTTATTTATACACAGACATATCACCCTATGACTTAACTGTGCCTGTGTCATCTCCTAACAAGAACTCTTGCTGCTGGGTTACTGAGATGATTTTGCAACTCCTTCGCTTTTTCTGTAGAAGTTTTCCCCTCTGACAGCCAACATGATCTACCTATGTAGGGAGCTTCTTGATCTCATAACTCAAAGTTCAGCTCTCTTTACTTTTTCTCCTCAGTTCTCTACCAACCATTTTCAGTTAGCTCAGCTCCACATCTACACAGACCTTCTGTCAGACCACCTCTACTCTGACTCCTTATTCCCTGTGTCTATCCTGCCATTATTCCCGTATTTCTCCAGGGTTCCATTCTCCAATTGTCAGCTTGACCAATTGCCTGCAGAGGCTCCACTCTTTCTTGCGATGTCACTGCTGGTAATGTCACCAGCCTACCAGATACAGTAGTTCCTTCATAACCTCCTTTAATTTTTGATTAATCAAGTTCCATATCAGCTACTCCATTATTACTCCATTATCTTGCCTGGGATTGGTATCATACTGATAGGCCTATAATTACCCAAGTCATCTTGTTTAATGTTTTTAAAATATAAGCACAATATTAACTTTCTTTCAGTCTTCTAAAACTCCCTAGTGTTTCAATACTTATTGAAAGTCAACATTAATGGTCCAGTGAATGCCTTTTCTAGCTCTTTTAAAACTCTTTTGGAAAAGAAGCTTCAGGGGTAGTCGAGTTAATCTGCACAAGTAAACTGAAAAAACAACAAATAGTCTGGTAGCACTTTATAGACTAACAAGATTATCATCTACATGTTTTGTTAGTCTTTTGGAAGAGTTATCTGGAACTGCTGATTTAAAATGTCTAACTTCAGTAGAGGTTGTTTAGTATCCTCCTGAGAAACTTGTGCAGTAGAAAGAGAGTTATGACCAAATGATAACTAAATCATCTGTTTTCCTCAAAATACAGAACAGAAATATTGATTGTACAACATTGAATTCTGCCGCCTTCATTATTATTGATGAGTCTATCATTTCTATATGCAGCAGTAATGGTCCAATACCACCATTAGGTTGCTTTTTGTTCCTAAATTACCTTAAAATTTATTGTTCTTCACTCTCCTGGCTATAGAGTTCTTCTTTTATCCCTGGACTTCCCTTATAATTTTTCTAAATCCCTAGCTTCCAGTTTATATTAATTACTGTCAATGTCCTCTTTCTCCCATTATACAGGCAGTCCCCGGGTTACGTACAAGATAGGGACTGTAGGTTTGTTCTTAAGTTGAATTTGTATGTAAGTTGAAACTGGTACATATTGTAGGGGAAACTCTAGCCAAACATTTCTCCAGAGCTCAGTTTTATTCTCCCACACCTCACTTCCCTCAGTCCTTTATTCTCAAGCTGAGGTGTCTGCTGAGAAAAGCCGTTCCGCGTCTCCCTGGTCTGCTGGGGAGGAAGGGCGTTAGCTTCGCGTCTCCCTGGTCTGCTGGGGGGAAGCAGCTAGTGCGGGGTTGCCTCACCCCATTTGTAAGTAGGGATCCGATGTAAGTCGGATCCATGTAACCCGGGGACTGCCTGTATATAGCATTACTATTTGTTTATTATTTATAGCTGCCTTCACTTCCCCTCTAAACAAGTTTGCTTATTCAACCATTACATCTTTCTTTTGGGGCATCTAGTAAAATGTTCTGAAACAATTCCAAGTTATCATTCACATCTTCTGTTACCTTATTCTTCCCATTTTCAGCTTTCTGTAACTGGCCCTTTAAAAGCACTAAAGGCATGTTTACACTATGTGGAAGAGCAATGTTACCACAGTCAATATAGGCCTTTCATTGTCTCTAACTTAAGCTACCTAGCGTTCTGGTTTTTGTGAATCCCATTCTGAAACATGTTTGTCTCCGTTTATTCTATAGGGATACTACATGCCAAACTTAGGCCTCGGCACCCAAAAGATAGGCATGACTAAGCTCAGAATCACTATACCTAAATTCCTTTATGAATCTGGGTCACAGACTGTCTGGTACATCTAATGATCTTTTCACTGAAGGGATATTGTTGGCTATAGGCACTGCAGCAGCATAGAAGCAAAAAAGATGGTTGGCCTTGCAATGACAAACTGTATAAAGCAAAATCTGTGAACGCATGTTTTTTTTCCTTCTATACGTTTATCACTTCAGGCTACCATGCATTTTTAAACAGGAATCTATGGAAGCTAGATCCTGTGTTTCTGCAGATTATTATTTTCCTATTTGAACTAAAGGAAGAACTCTGCTTAAGCGAGGTAATACCTATGTAGGTACCCATTACTAGCTGGGCCTCTGAATTGAATTAGGAATCCTGCCTCAGAGATTCTAACCCTTATCATGCTTTAGAGAAAGAGTGGGAAGCGCAGGGCCCATGGACTTCAGGCTTGATCTTGGTGGGAAGTCCCCCCCCCCCCCCGCGGGGGCCGCTGCTATCAACATCACCCCCGACGAGTGTCAGCAGGAGGTGCCGGCCAAGGTTGCCATGGCAGCAGAGGGGGATGCCCCGTCTTCCTTGCGGAGCTCATCCCTGAGGAGGCCTCAGATAGAGTTCCCCTGGCCCCCTTACCCCATACACCCCGTCATCACCACCAAGGCAATTGCTGCTTTGGTGGCTGGCAAGTAGGATTCTAGGACCATGGGGATGGATTTTAGCACCATCTTTGAGGAGATTGATGCCCTGGATCTGATCCTACTTTCCTGGGGGCCTTTGGTCTGGGCAGCAACACAGTTGTGCCACCCCCTCCTTCTCCTCGTTCTCCTCCCATGCCCCAGGCAACTGTTCCAGTCTGCACCCATGCGGCACTCCTAATACTGCCCATCAGCTCGACCACCAGATACACCTCATCTGAGGCCACTGAACTCTTACAGGCAACGGCCGGCACCGAACAGCCGGGTTGAGGAGGAGCGGTTGTCTTCCCTCCCTTCCGGGGGCCCAGTAACTGCAACAATCGTAACCGATGCCATGGATTCAGACACAAGCTCCACCCAGCCATCCAAGTCCAGCGTCAGCACGGGCCCCCTCCCCACCTCTGTCCCCTTGGTCCCTGACCCCATTTGGGAGGCACCGCAGCCCGGTGGCCCAGACTTGGGGGAATGTCTCATTGTCCCCTTTGCAAGCCCTGGTCCCTTTCCTTGTCCAGATACTTCCCCTGTTCCTGTCCACATCCCCAGTCCTGACCCTACCCCCATTAATAGTCCAGCCCCCACCACTACCCTCATCCCCTCTCCCATCCCAGCCAACCCAGACTCTATCGTGCTTGGGGAAAGAGTGGGAGGCTTTCTCTTTCACAGAATTCAGGGAGAGCAGGCTCCATTTTGAGAGAGAACTGAGTTTGCTTGTGTGGAGCTTTGTCCATACCAGGTGAGACTGCTAACTGCTGCGAGGAAGCCAGAAGCTGCTGCTGAGAGTTTGCTGAGGATTTGATCAAGCAGGAAGCTTCAGAGGCTGCTGGTGGCTTCATTGGAGCCAGGACTGCTTGCTGCTGTGCCTAGAACAGACTTAGATGGACCTGCAGTGAAGGAACTGACAGTAATCCCAATTTATTGATTTGGGAACATACTTGTAAGAGGAGAAAGGGCACAGCATAAAGACTTGGGGTCTGAACTTTCCATCAAACCAGGACCAACTACTATTGACATTTGAGGGGGCTAACCCCAACCTTCAGAGGGGATGTGCAGCTTTTTGTCTTGGCTGGAATAATACACAGAATCTGCAGAATGTTGTCTCCAGCTGCAGATCTTGAAGCATGATATTCTTATTGATAAACTAGGCAAATATAACTTAGATAGGGCCACAATAAGGTGGGTGCATAATTGGCTGGATAACCGTAGTCAGAGAGTTGTTGTTAACGGTGCTAAATCCTGCTGGAAAGGGATAACATGTGGAGTTCCGCAAGGATCTGTTTTGGGACCCGTACTGTTCAATATCTTCATCAATGATGTAGATATTGGGATAGAGAGTATGCTTATTAAGTTTGCAGATGATACCAAACTGGATGGGGTTGCAACTTCTTTGGAGGATAGGGACATAATTCAAAATGACCGTAGCAAGTTAGAGAAGTGGTCAAAGGTAAACAGGATGAGGTTTAATAAAGAGAAATGCAAAGTGCTCCACTTAGGAAGGAACAATCAGTTCCATACATACAAGATGGGAAGCGACTGTCTAGGAAGGAGCATGGCAGAAAGGGATCTAGGGGTCATAGTGGACCACAAGTTGAATATGAGTCAACAGTGTGATGCTGTTGCAAAAAAAGCAAATATGATTCTAGGTTGTATCAACAGGTGTGTTGTAAGCAAAACTCGTGAAGTCATTCTGCCGCTCTACTCTGCACTAGTTAGGCCTCAGCTGGAGTACTGTGTCCAGTTCTGGGCGCCACATTTCAAGAAAGATGTGGAGAAACTGGAAAGGGTACAGAGAAGAGCGACAAGAATGATTAAAGGTTTAGAGAACATGACCTATGAAACCAGGCTTCATGAACTGGGCTTGTTTAGTTTGGAAAAAAGAAGATTAAGGGGGGACATGATAGCGGTTTTCAAATATCTAAAAGGGTGTCACAGGGAGGAAGGAGAAAATTTGTTCCTCTTGATTTCTGAGGACAGGACAAGGAGTAATGGGCTTAAAGTGCAGCAGGGGAGGTTTAGATTGGACATTAGGAAAAAATTCCTAACTGTCACGGTGGTCAAATATTGGAATAAATTGCCAAGGGAGGTGGTGGAATCTCCCTCTCTGGAGATATTTAAGAACAGGTTAGATAGACATCTGTCAGGGATGGTGTAGACGGAGCTTGGTCCTGCCTTGAGGGCGGGGGGCTGGACTCGATGACCTCTTGAGGTCCCTTCCAGTCCTATGATTCTATGATTCTATGAAAATGATGATGATTAGAATGGGTTTGTTCCTGAAGATTTCAAAGGCACACCATTGAGTGTGTAGAAGGGCCATTCAAGTAAAGACACAACCAATGTTAAAGTCATTTTGGAGTAAAGGGACTGCAGCAGGGGGGTGGATAAAGGATTCCCACCTATCTAACATCATCACTGGGATACACAGGATCTACTTTAATGTCAACAACAGGAGATGGCCAGGCAGACAGATGCGTATTGCCTGTTCCTGGGTAATGCAAGGAAGAAAGATTGGAGTTTTGCCTGGTTTGCACACAGCTTTCAGGCTGTCTTTTCTGAGAAATAGGCAGGCCTAGCAACAGACTTCATTGGGCCTGGGCAAGGACTGGGGGGGGGGAGAGCAACTCTGGGCCCCCCAGAAGGGATGGGGACTCAGATGAAAGGGAACAAGGCACCCACATAGATTCCTGGACCTTGTGGTTTGGCAGTGGTTTGGCAGTGATTTAAAAGGACCAGGGCCCTGCTGCTTGTGCCATAGTAGTAGTAGGTGGTGGCCTGGAGTCCCAGGCCCTTTTATATCACTGGCCTCGGGGCAGCTGTCCCCTTTGCTCCCTCCCTTTTTCTGAAGACGGGTTCTGTTATCAAACAACTGATCTAATACTAAGCTGCGAGGAACTAAGTGTGTAGGCACTATAGACTCCATAAGCATGCAGTAATAAACCATGCTGCTAGAATTAATTAAAAGGTGGCTATCCGGATATGCACATGTGTCTGGAGGGATTCTAATTTTATGAGTAGGGAATTACACAGCTCATCTCAGAGCACAGTAACCATTTCCTTGTGAGCGGTGAATAAATATCCTATAAAATGACTAACGGTCTAGTTAATGATCCTATATAAAAGAGCATGGATGTAACTAATGCACAAAATTAAACCAGCTTTGGAAACTGCACACAGTACTTACTATTCTTAAGGTAATGAAGCATGATGATGAGTGCTGCACTTGATCCTAGCTAATCTGTCACTCATGTCAACTTTTCCTCTTGAAGAAATGAAATGCTCTGTAAGAATGTTCTGAACATGAATGAGTCTTGACTCTATCAATGCAGATCATTGAATTCACCATTAATTATTAAGTTATTTGTTCCACTCTTTACTGCTACCACTTCCCTCATGTGTCAGAACAGAAAGAAATGTTATTGTGAATGACGCATTTCATTCTAACACTAGAAAGTGTAAAATCAATAACGAGTCTTTGGTTTTTGCTGCAATGGTGCATAACATTGCAGTTGAAATGGCTTGGTTTTCATTTCTTGTCTATATTAATTTATTAATTCCCATGAGCAGTAGCTGATTTGGGGTGGCTTAGTTTCTAGTTGAACTCCAACCAATGGATTTGGGTACATATTATTTAATATATAATTGGAAGTGTTGTGCCCGTTGTAAATGTTTATAGAATCAGGCTGCAAATCAAGAGTGACTGAAAGTTATTTTAGCTATGGCTGGTGAGTTATATTGGCCCATGATGCCAGGGTACTATGAATATTCCTGGCCCAGAGCCTGGCTGCAGCAAAGTTCAGGGGTGTCTCTCCCCCCTGGCCCCACCTGTCACCCCATGTGTGCTACATATGGTGTAACCCCTGGCCCTCCTGCAACTCGGGGGTGAATTAAAGTGGCCTTTGGGTTTTCTGCCACTCGCTCCATGTGTGGCTGCCAGCACATCCCTGTGTGACCCCAGGGGCTGAGTGTGCATCCATGTGCTGCCTTAACCCTCCCTGAACCTTCCTCCCCCATACCTCTTCCAGCCCCTAACTCATCTCAGAACCTGCACCCTCACACCCTCCTTCACCCAAACTCCCTCTAAGAGCCTTAGGAAGGTGGGGGGTGGGGGGAGGGACTTTGAGTGCGGGTAGAGTGCAGGCTCTGGATATTCTAGGTACCACTAAAATTTCTGGAAACCTGCTTCCCCTGATTGTAACCCTATGGATATTGGGTGGCTTGTTGGCATGTGATTTGAAATTAGTAGCCCTAGATTGCTGTTCATTGACCACATTACCATCATTAGCATATCATCACTAACTGGCACCTTTGCTGACTATTGTATTAGAGGCCAAGGACTGGGTAGACTTCAGCAATACATTTAAGAATGTACGTAAGCCCCATTAAAACCAATTTATAAGTCAGCAGGCCTTAAGCATATACTTAAGTACATCACTGAATTGAGATGTAATCCTAATGTACCTCCAAGTCAAACTTAAAGTATATTGGTAGGGTACATAGGAAATCATGCAATATGGTTGTGCAGGTAGTGTCAATTCCATGGCCAACATTTGGGTTCTAGGGCTTTATAGATTCTATGAAGGCTAGATTCACCTGAAAAACTAAGAAATAATGCATCCACTTACAAGACTGGAACTGATCAGAAAACAGTAACTATTGTCCACAAAAAGTGTTTTAAAGAAAAAAATATCACTATTATACATGGATTTTTCCCTGGATCTGCAAAGGAAAACTGGAATACATACTAAGTTTGGTATTCAGTTATTCAAAAGTGTTGAAATCCCAGAAAACCTCAAATAAAATGATTTGTCTATAAAAAAAAAAATCTTTTTTGAAAAAAAAAAACAAAAAAACGAGTCTCCCCCTTTTTTGCCCTTTTCCTCAAAAAGGGGGGTTGGATGGAAATGTTCACATCAACCCTGTGGTTTGCATTTCTTTTATTATGAGTTCAAAAATAATTGGACAAGGTATACTGCTCAAAAATATGAAAATTATTCCAGTTCTCTCTCTCTTCTCAATGATATTCCTAAAGCATCTGCCAGAGTGCTAGTTAAGCATAAAGGAAAGATCTGAATGGGTTTGGAGATTATGCTGTCTTTTTTTCCTTGCTAGCAACTAGGGCTGTGTGTATACTGAATGCTTATTTACAAATAACTCATGTTATTTTGAAATAATAGAGTGTGTGTCTACACAGCAAGCTTGTTATTTTTAAATAATTTGAAAATAACAGGCTTCTTACTCTGACTTCTCTAACCCTCATTTCATGAGGAGTAAGGGAAGTTGAAGGAAGAGTGTTCTTCCTTTGACTTCCTGCTATGTAGACGGCAGCTAAAGCTGAGTTAAGGTATTTCGACTTCAGCTGCGCAATTAATGTAGCTGAAGTTTCATATCTTAACTTGAATTTAGCCCACAGTGTAGACATACCCTAGCAGAAGTACATCACTGGGGCAGCTTATGTTGTTTCCACCCATGCTGTACTTGCAATATTGAATAAGAGCAGATTTAAATTGCTAAGATTGTCAATCTGTCAGTTTTCATAGGTACTAATTTGATTAAAAATCATTTTTAAAAGTTGCAAATAAAAATAAATTTATTTTAAATGACATTCAAGCATTTCCAGCATCTGCTATGTAAAGAGCCCCATCAATGTCACAACAAACTATTGCGCATCAATCATCCTTCATACAAAGTACCATATGCTATAGTAGTTTAGGAACATCTTGCTCAGCTTTTGCCATGTCTGTCTGAAGGAAAATCTTAATTACAGAGGAGAAGAAATCATATGCCTTTCATGGAAGGGCTTCAGTAATCAAATTCATTTTAGCTAATGATATTATTTCATTTCTTGCTTTCTCTTTTGCATCTATTTTCCTTACAACTTTTACTGTCACTAGTGTAATTTGGTTTCTTTGCCATTTTGCTTTACTTTTCTTTTTTGATATATGAAAAGACCAGTTTTAAAAAAAGGATGTGTTCTCTTTCCCCCCTCTCTCCTTTCCCTCTTACAGCTAAGCTTGTATGTAACATTTTCCAGTTCTCACAACTCCATGGAAATGCGTATAGAATATTAGGGACCAGCCATTGCAATCAGAGATGTAGTGCAATTACCACACTATGATTTGTTTTTTTGACACCACTAGCAAAATACATGGTTTAGAATTGGAGATTCTAATTCTGATAATACTGACAGCATGACTGTAGATCTTCTCTTCAAGCCAGGGAAGGTGGTCACTCCTCAGAGATCTTATCCCCTGGAGGAAGGGAAAAAACCAAACCAAATCAAAGCATACCCAACAAGAAAGTGGGAGGTAGGGAGAGTTTAGAAAGACTTTATTCCATTGAAATGAATTAATGTTCACAGAAAAGGCTTTGCTGTGGGTGTAGCTAATATCTATCCTATTTCCATTTCCCAGGCATATTTCTTCAAGGCTTCCAAACGCATTACTGTTACTCAGAAAGCTGGATGAACATATTCATCACCATTGATCAAAGCTGACTTTGAGGGTGTCCTTCAGGTGCTTCAGACAGTGATTTGAAACAAGTGCCACTTCCTGGCTGTCTGATGTTTTTTATGGCCACTAGAGAACATCAATAATATGAATTCCATTTTAATTCTTCTGTAAGGGATCTTATTTATAGACCAATTTCCAGTGCAGTGTCTTGTCTCTATGAAATGATTGCCAACTCAGGCAGCCATTAAAGTTTACTGCTTAGGCCTTTCTTCAAGGTACAATATGGATATTACTTTCCAAAAGTAATTTAGAATACAGAGTGTTAGGAATGTGTTAACTCCTTGTCAGCTACCTAGCCAAGACAAGAATATAGCTTGGCTTTATGAACTGACCCAACTTTACTCACCAAGCAGAAGTAATAAGATGCTATTTTTCTATTTATTGCTTGCATTATCCTCCCTAAAAATAATCAGCTGATAGTAACACACTATGATGAGAAGAACTGGAAAAAAATATTTTTGTGGCTAAACACAAGGTTGGTGCCCTGTAATTCATAGACACATATGCTGCTTATTTGGGGAATGGCTAGGCAATCATTACACTGTATACAGATTGAGAAAAGAGAGAATAATATTCATGTGAGAAGATTCATATTTTAAAAATATGTCAACTGCTGACTGGTTCAACAGCCATCCAACTAGTTCAGTGTCCTGGCAGTGGCTAGTACCAGATGCATTCGAGGGAGCTACAAGCATCTACTTAATGGACAATTTGGGGATAATCTAAGTGCAATGTCTTTTGAGACACCATAAATTACCACTATGCTTATGCTCAGAAGCATTAGATTTATATGCATTTCACATTCTGATTAATGTAACTCTGGATATTATCATTATCCACATATATATGTAATCCTTCTACTGAATCTTACTAAGCTTTTGACCTCTGTCTCATGGCAATGAGTTCCATGGCTAATTATTCATTTGTTTTAATAAACCCTTCTCACTTAAATGTTTTATCTTTTCATTTCATTGGCTGTCCTTTGTTCTTGATAGAGTAATATATATTTTCCTTGACCTTCCAATTTACATTTAGTGTACTATTTAATATATTGCAGTCCCCATTGTTGTACTTCAGTGGTCTGTACTGTTGGCATTTCAGCATCGTCTGGTCAGGGTTCTCGGGGTCATCCCGGCACGCTTCTGACAGGACCTCTACTCCACCGGTGATGATAAACTTTTGGCTGCATGAGTAACTATCAGTGCTCCCTTTATCTAAAGAGTTAGACCCCATGCACTTGGGCCAACACAGGAGATCTCTGAGAGCGAGCACCCAGAAACGACAGATTCAGGCAAGGTTTGAAATCAACTAAGCAGGTTTATTGTCAAATGTGAGGCTCTAACAGTTGGTAGCAGAGATCCTACAATTCTACACCTCTGCACCTTTGGCCCACGTTGAGAAGGTACCAACACAGAGCAGGACTATTGCCATATAACAGATTATATGGTTAGTCAGAGTTAAGCCACTGTATATTCTATAAGTCTCAGGCAATGACACCTGTCGTTCAGGTGCCTAGTTAGCACCTCTCCCTCCCCGAGGTCAGCCGGTGTGTATCATTTGCAGTGTCCTTTTATAGACATGTACAAACAACTTACATCACTTCTTTATGTATCAGGTTACCACCCTCTGTTGCCTAGTTACTACCCCTCACCTTACGGAAGGGGGGCTTACTTACTTCCTTCATGCTGTCAGTCTTGACCCGATCCTGAACCTAGGTCGGTATGTGCATTAGTTTTTGGTGTGTCTTTGTATCAAGACATTTCTTACTAAGATGTTCCGCTACTCCCCTTTGGATTGCAGTTTGTACTTGGTGCCTCCCTGTGTCCTTCCAGGCTCCACCTAACTCACACAATTACACAGTTATCAGTAGGGCCTCCTGTGTTATTGAATCAAAGTCTTGCTCACTAGATTCCAGGCCTGTTGTTGCTTTCATGTTTCAGGTCTTGATTTAGGCCTGCTGACTCCATGTTACTGACCTTCAACTTAGTACACCCATCAAGTCCACTCTTCTTCATCTCAAATGAAATCTGGCTCTATTGAAATCAGTGAGAGTTTTGCCACCACTCTCCAAAGTAAAGAGTTCTAGGGAGAGATTAACAAAGGAATTTAGGTATGAAGTTTTGACCAGTGTCCCTCCTAACTTTTAGGCTCCTAAACTCGAACTGGGAATTGCAGAGTTCCCTATACAGTGAATGGAAAGAGATATGAAGCTTAGATGGGGAGTCACAAAAGCCAGCACAGTAGGTAACTCCCCAGCTTTAGCTAGCTAATGGAAGTTGCCAAAGTGAGGGTGTGTATCATAAACCCATTCCCTGTCAGGAAGCTAGTCCCTAAATCCAGAATACTGGGATGTCTCTGCTGTGGATTTTCAGCTACATAACTCTAACTTGGAGTCACATTTCTGCTTTATTAATGTAAATTTAATATGCAGGCTAAAATTAACATAATGCAATAACTGGCTTCAACATAAAATTGTTTAGTGTTTGATATACAGAGATTCCTGTTGCTAATGTCAAAGTCTGATCCTGTTTCATTGCAGGTGATGCTGGGAATTTATCTCATGCTGATACAGGGGTGATATCATTTGGGGCCTTTTCTCTGCTATGATCTGGTTGAGACATCTCTCAGGATCAGAATGACAAAGGTCGAAGGTTCCTGGAGATGGTGGGGGTGCTAACTATGAGGGTGAAGCTTGCCCTAAGCGCTGTCTTTAAAAACACACAAAAGGAGCGTGAGTGGAATAGTCTGTTCCCTTATTATTTTATCCACTGATTCGGCCAAGTTTCTTACACACCCATTTTGGTTCACCATTTTCATTCAATTCTTGTTTAAGAAACGTGATCTTAATGAAGTCCTTTAGTTATATGAGTGCACCTTTTAGTTTGGACTAATTCAGTCTGTCTCCGTCTTGAACTTTTTCACATATATATTAGTTATTATAAGCTATTGTGCATCTAATGCGAGAGGCAAGAACCAGCAAGCTGTTTGCTCCAGCTTGCCCTGCTGCACCCCCATGCCAATCGAGACACAGAGGTGGGTGAGTATGTGAAGTCTCCTCCCCCCACCAGGGGTGTGTGGCACCAGAGGGAACTGCCAGCTGTTCAAAATGAATTGTGGTTCTCTCTGGGCACCATGTGTCCCTGGCAGAGCAAGGATGGGGAGACCTCCCAGTGCTGCCCTGCTACATAGAGAAGCTTACAAAGTCTTCCTCCCACACATGGTGCTCTTCCACCTGAGGCTCTGCCCCTTATGCCTAACGCCCGCCCCTTCCATGGCCAGCCCATGGCCATTACCAACATTACCCTACAAAGATCATCGGCCACCATGATCTAATGAATTTAGTCACTGAATCATGAGTCTCCAACCTCCCAAGTGAGTACTCGACCCACCAGGCTTCAGAGTCAGTCTTGCCTACAAACTGTCCAGATTACTTTTAAAATTATATACCCACAGTAGAACTACTTCAACAGAGGGGCTGAGCGATCCCTGCACCAGAATATTCTCTAGCACAGGATTTAGTGCACTAACCTAAGAGGTGCCTGATACCTGTTCAAAACTCTTTTCATTTTTAGGAGAAGAGTGGAGGATCTTGAACTTGGGGTTTCAAACATACAGGGAAGTTCCCTAACTATTAGGCTTAAAATTCTAAGGAAACTCCTCTCCCTTCTCACTGCTTTGTGTGTTCTCCTATAGGAGCCTAATTAGTAGGTAAGTTCTGACCACACTTATGAAATTTGGCCCTGCAGATGAGTTCAATGGAGGAATGGCTGTCTTCCCTGGTTGATGCATTACACTGGCCTAGAGTAGAGAGGCAGTGTATGTGTAGGCAGAAGACAAAGGCACTTTGGGATTTTTTACTGTTTTCAAATTACTATAGGTGATTACAGAGACTGCAGACAGTAAAGAGGGGAGTTTTGAATCCTCGTGGGGACTGATTCTAGAATTTATAGCCTAATGTGGCAGTTAAGTACTTATGTTTTTTATTAAACTTGTCTCCAATGTCTATTTTTTGTCCATATGATTTTTGTCACCCACTGTAGGGTGTACTCTGTTGCAAGTGAAGCTGTACTATTGACTATCATTATTACAATTTTGGTATTATTTTTTATCCTATTCTTTGCACATTTTAATATTTGTTTGATTTTTTTACTCTTGCTGAATTTTGTACTGAGGTTTTAATGGAATCTTTCAAAAGGCTCACCTGGTAATTACAGATGATTTAGAATCCAACAATGTATATGAGTTGTTCAAATTATTCTTTTCATTGTATATTGTCCATATTAAACCTCGTGGTTCACAGTATTTTCCCCCAGAATCATCTGTGATGAACACTGAAATGGTGAAGAAATCATTTAAGTTCTTTGCAGTGTTTTTGTTTTCCTTAGTTACTCCATTTACCCTCTGCTCATCCATCTAACTAACAAATGTCTTGCAGGCTTCCTACTTCTCAGATACTTAAATCCAAGTTGGGTGTCTTTCTAAAATAGTTGCTACAGCTCAAACTGAAGTTATGGACTTCATTCAGAAATTATTAGTTAGGTTCCATAGTCTGTTTTATGCAGGAGATCCAACCAGTCAGTTATAATAATACCTTCTGACATTAAAATCAATGAATCTGTTTCATTATTCATTTCTGCCTTTGACTATTTCAAATCCCTTCCTACCACTATATCCATGTAATCTGCAGTAAATTAGGCCTGGTCTACCTAGGTCTTCACCCCAAATTTAGCCCCCCATGGTTGCTTATCTAAGCAATGTGTCCACACTACCAAGCCTCTTGTTCCACCCCAAAGGAGCTGCAGAACTTGAACCTTGTAGTCCTGCTTTTCATGAGGAGCAACACTATTCCTGACCATTCATGTCCAAAATTACAGTAGTGTAGATACAGCAGTGCCAAAAAATTGATCCCTTTGACCTCCAGGAGACCTCCTGCAGCTGTCTGCTATAACCATACTTTGCATCTCCGCTCTCCCCCTGTGGAGCTCTAAAAGTCCAGGGAACTGGAGAAGGACTAGTCCCACATAGCCAGCTTTGTGAGACCTGTGCGAGTCACCAGGACACCGAGACATGAGCGCCTTCTATGCTCCCTCAGACACTCAGATGTCTATGAGCAGCTCTGCTTCCACAGTCTCCACTGCCCAGGGTGACAGAAGACCTTCTAGACTACACCTTAGATATTGGACCTCACTGAGGTGTGGCGGGGAGGAATCCATCCTCCAAGACTGCCACACCAAGAAAAGGAACACAGACATTTACAGCATGATCACCACCAGCCTCATGGCCAAAGGCTATTCCATGTCCCTGGAGCAGTGCAAGCTCAAGATTAAAGAGTTCCAGCAGTTCTATCAGAACGCCAAAGGGCAGAGCAGAGGCTCTTTGGTGGCCCCTCACAACTTCCCCTATTATGAACAACTGAATGTCTTTGTTGGGGAAGGCGCCTCCCCCCACCTTGGTAGTCAAGTCTGGCCAAGAGACATCTGGAGTCAGCCTGCAGGAGGGAAGGGTAGCACAGGGACATGAGGAGGATGAGAAGACTAGCCAGGTGATGATGCCCAAGAGCCAGAAGCAACTCATCACCTTGGAGCCAGTCCTCACCCTCCCAGGAGGTCTCCCAGTGGGTAGCCTGCCAGGGTACGTCTAGACTACATGGCTCCATCGAAGGAGCCACGTAAAATAGTTTACTCGGCATAGTCAAAGAAGTGGGGATTTAAATAATCACAGCTTCATTAAAATAAAAATGGCCACAGTGCTGTGCCGATGATCAGATGATCCGGCACAGCACGGCAGTCTAGACGCGGCACAGTCGACAAGAGAACCCTCTAATTCATTCCTCTAATTCATTCCGTCCTGATGTATTCTAAAGCAAGGTGATCGGGAGCCAAGAAAGGCATATGTGCTCTATCTATGCCCTCGCCCCCACCTGCAATTAGAGAAGCCTATGATAGCAAAGCCATCTGTGATGTTGTCCATGTTTCCCAGAATCATGACCCTGTATAGCAGGATGTTATCGATGGCCTTAATTACTTTTATGAGCACAGCCCCGACTGTGGATTTTCCCACCCTGAACTAATTCTCAATTGAGTTGTAGTTGTCTGTCTGCCATAGGGCAATGGCTTCAGCACGGTGAGAATGGGTTTCAAGTGGGCATCCTATTGCCTCAGGGCGGGGTCGAGCCACTTGCAGGGTTTGAGAAAGGTGGGCCTTGTGCATGTGGATGTTGTGCTGCCACTGATGATTGTCCCAGCCCTGCATGACAATGCGATCTCACCAGTCTGAGCTCGTCTCCCACTGCCAGAAGTGCCATTCCACTGTGTCCAGGGAACTGAGTTGTGTGCACAGTAGCATGAATGCCAGGACTTGCCTCAGCAGGGCCAGCAAGCCATGCCAAGATTAATCCTCCATATCCTCCTTCTCCCACTCCTCGTCCTGTTGCTGGTGGAGCAACATGCAGCACTGTGGATGTTGTGTGCCTTAAGGCACAGCACGAGAACCATGAGCATGGCACTACTTTGCAGCTCCTCTGGTGCCATGCTTATTGCACTGTGGTGTCCATAGGGGCAACCAGGCATGAAAGGCACGTGCCCACTGTGGCCCATTTATGTCACACATCGAGGGCGGGAATAGAGGAGTTCCTTGTGGTATCTGGGCAAGGACAGGAGCCCCTGTAAGCAACCTCTTCTGCTTTGTGGATCTTTCAGAAACTGGAAGCATAGGTCATCCTCTCAAGCTCCCCAGGGTGCTTCCTCACTCACTGAGTCTGAGGTAAGCTCCATCAATGTGGATGCAATACCTCAGAGAACTTTCAAATCCTGCCCATAGAGAGGACCAGGCCCCTAGCCTTCTCAACATCAGAAGCCCAAAATTCAATCATAGTAGAGTCGAGCTTATCTCATAGTGTAGACAAGCCCTTACATTCTTTTCTATTCACTTGAGTTAGATTCATTTGCCTTCCATTGGAGCACCTGCAGCACCATGGAGAAGTACCCCTTCCTGTATATGTAGTTCTAGGGATGGTGGTCTGGAGCCAGGAAGTGGATGTGCATGTCATCTCTGCACTCTGCCCTGCAGTTGGGGAAGCCCATGGCAGCAAAGCCATCCATGATAATGTCCCATGTTGCCCAGAGTGACGATCCTCTGTAGCAGCATTTGATTGATCCAAATTGGATTTCCTCACACTGAACTGGTTCCCCTCTGAGAGGTAGATGTCCAGAGTGGTGAGCATACACAGGGCTATGGCAATGCCTTTCTGCATGGGGATGGTGAGTTGCTTGTGGGTGAGCCACTCTCAGAGCTTGAGGAAGTGGCCTTCTGCATTTGGAAGTTCTGCAGCCACTTCTGTTCCTCCCACACCTGAAGAATGACGCAGTCTCCCACCAGTCTGAAGTCATCTCTCACCACAAGAAGGCGTTCCACGGTGTCTAGGGGATTAAGGGTTGTGTGCAGTAGCAGGAATGCTCCTGGAGCAACATGCAATCAGGCTAGATGAACCGTGCCATGAAGCACAACACGAGGCCTGGAAGCCTGACACTGCTTTGTA
This sequence comes from Pelodiscus sinensis, assembly GCF_049634645.1. Classification (NCBI taxonomy): domain Eukaryota; kingdom Metazoa; phylum Chordata; order Testudines; family Trionychidae; genus Pelodiscus; species Pelodiscus sinensis. The sequence continues at coordinate 121,533,516 of NC_134712.1, read as the reverse complement.
ACTGCTCTGGCTCCATGGTATGAGTGCTGTGGTATCCACAAGGGCAATCAAAGAACATTGTGTGTTCGATGAGGGGGGGAAGCAGTGGAGGAATGGCTTGGAGATGCGCCCATAGAGAGGAGCCCCTGAAAGCACGTGTCACAGCTTGCCTGACCAAGCAGCCACAGGAAGTGTCTGCTGTCTGGTGCCCTCCCGAGAGTGCTGCTAGGGGCTCTAAGTCTGAGGCAGGCTCCAATCAGTATGCATGCATTATTTCAAAATAATTCTAAAAAATGTTGATGTCTCCCCATAGTGGAGACATGCGATTTCAATTTTGTTAAATCAGGAGCTATGTCGATATTACTTATTTCAAAATAATTTCTTAGTGTAGACATGCCCATAATGTCTTAATCCTGTGTAGATAAAGGCTTCTTGACAACACTCTTGAAATGTAAAAGGTCCTTAAATTTAATATAAAATTAACTTAAATATATTGTATGCCTCCTTTACTTTCCTGGAGTGGTATTAAGGCTCTTAGTGTAAAGGACACCCAGATTTCTAAGGTGCAATTGGAGCTGGTAAAAAATTGTGACTTTTTTTTCAAGAAAAAGAAAATCAAAATATTGACCAGTTGTATAAAATGGTTAACAAAACTAGAAAAAAATAAACCCTTTTCAATTAGATACAGAAAAAAAATAACAGAAATCTGAGTTTTTGTTTTTACAAACTCTAATCATGATAGATGTTAACAGAACACATGATGCAAAATTCAGTTCTCAATTATATTGTGTTAAACCCCCAATATATATGTCTATCTCATTTTTTACTCTCTGAACATAACTAATTCTGTTCCAAATAGTTGTTTTTAGAAAGGAGCAAAAGTAGTTTAAAACATATTATATTGAACGACCAATACCACCGGGATGGCATTAGTAAATAAATAATTACATAGCTCACAGTAAGATTGCAAATCATTGTTTATTTAACAGGCCAATCTTATTTTTATTTCTATTGTTCTGGCTAATAGCCATCATATTTTTCAGTTTAGATTTTTTTCTACCCTCATTTCCTGGCACATTCTGAGATCTCCAAAGGTGGGCTTACTCAGATTCTTTCATTTTATATCTTCCTTCTCTCCTCACTGTCTAAAAAATGAGATTTAAGTAGTTTCCATTGTGCATATATGCAGGTGATTTACATTAATTTACATGTGATTTGTTTTTTAACCAAGCTTTGAAAATGATTTTACATCATTTACAATGAGAGCAGGTTAAAAGGGGCACCAATTACTGCAAGTACTGCAGGTTCTTAGGGCAGTGCTGATTCATTATAATACAGATTGTTGCAGGACCTGCAAGTGCTGCTGCAGTTCCATCTTTCAATAGTAGAAGTGTGTCTCAATCGAATATTAACTCTAATTTACACCTCTTCATTTGCTAAAGGCCTTACTTTTCCTTAGATTGTGTCTCACTGGGGCCATTTGTGCAGTAAGGACTACTCAATAAGAGTAAGAATAACAGGACTAGAAGGAAGGGTGATTTATGTTTTTGTGTGTCTGTAAAGTGTGGTTGACAAGACACTGAACATACAATTTGGCTATGTCTACACTGGAGCGATCTTGCACCACAAGTATGCAAATGAGGCTAAGCATGGAATATCACCGAGCCTCATCTGCATATCTAATGAGCCACCATTTTTGTGGAAGAGGCTTTTGCGCTAGAAGGAGCAATTTATACTGCCCCTTCGTGCGCAAGAAAAAGGCATTGCGCAAGAGGGTTTTTCTTGCGCAAGAAGGGGCAGTGTAGACACTCCTTCTAGCGCAAGAGCCTCTTCCGCAAAAATAGAGGCTCATTAGACATGCAAATGAGGCGCGGCAATATTCTACGCTTAGCCTCATTTGCATATCTCTGGCGCAAGATCGCACCAGTGTAGACATAGTCTTTGTGTTTAAAGAATTGCACCACCTTATTATTAGTTTAAACACTTAGGGTAGGATCCTTAGCTGATGTAAGCTGACATAATTGAGTGAAGTCAGATGATGCATACTAGCTGAAATTATACCCCCGAAGGCCATGCTCTTGAATCAGAATCATAGAGCTGAAAGAGACCTCAGGAGGTCATCTAGTCCAGCCCCCTGCCCAAGGAAGGACCAATCTCAACTAAATCAACCAATCCAGGGCTTTGTCAAGCCGAGACTTAACCTCTAGAGGTGGAGATTCCACCACCTCCCTGTGTAACCCATTCCACTACTTCACCACCCTCCTAGTGAAATAGTTTTTCCTAATATCCAACCTAGACCACCCGCACTGTAACTTGAGACCATTGCTCCTTGTTCTGCCATCCGTCACTACTGTGAACAGCCTTTCTCCATCCTCTTTGGAACCTCCCTTCAGGAAGTTGAAGGCTGCTATCAAATCCCCCTTCACTCTTCTCTTCTGCAGACTAAACAAACCCAAACCCCTAAGCTGTGTCTACATTGGCATCCCTTTCCGGAAAAGGGATGCTAATGAGACACTTCGGAATTGCAAATCCGCGGGGGATTTAAATATCCCCCGCGGCATTTGCATTTACATGGCTGCCGCTTTTTTCCAGCTTGGGGTTTTTGCCGGAGAAAAGCGCCAGTCTAGACGCGATTCTCCGGAAAATAAGCCCTTTTCCGGAGGATCCCTTATTCCTACTTGAAAGTAGGGCTTATTTTCCGGAGAATCGCGTCTAGACTAGCTGTTTTAATTTATTTTACCTTGGACTTCTTTTGTAAAGATTATTCTTTAACAGTCAGTGTATGGTATCTAATAGTTTTTTGGACCACATTTGAATTAGACAAATAGAGGCCATGATGCTGAACTCGTTTAACATATCTCAACAGACACAGAAAACAAGTAAATATAAGCTTGTATGAGAGCTGTAGCTGGCCCATTATGATCATACCTAGAAAACTAATGTAACAGAAATGTTTGATTTTATTTCATGGTTAGTTTTGAGAGAAAAATATTTTAAATATTTATTTATGCATATATGTATCAATATATATAGTGGAACAATTTGAATTCCAGCATAAATTATCATATTAAATGCACTCATTTACACAGCTACATATTTGGCATCGTATTTGTGTTTAATATTTCTAGAGATTTAACTTTTTGAATCTCACCTTACAGTCAGTAAATATTATTTGATCCTCCCATAATTTCTCACACTCAATTTAAATATTTAAAATATCTTTAGCAATAAACATTGATTTTTTTTGCTTTCAGAATTATGTTTTTTAAACTATTGAATTCTGCCAGCTTAGATAGATATTCTTTTGTTAAGATAAAAATAAAGAATGGAACTTTTTATTCTTTAAACACAACTGGGTAATGTCTACTGGGACAGTTTCGATCAACTGTCATTTTCTAACAGTAAAAATCATTGAAAAATTCCAACCAATTCCCGACCAGGTGCATGGATGACCTTATAAAAACCTTGAGAGAGAGATGGAGTTAGATGAACATGTACTCTATTTATAAGGGAAGGAACCAGCTGACATATACTAAGTGATTCTTTTTCTTAGCCTATGCGTAATGTACTTTAGGTGGTACATTACCAGGATTCATCACGAAATTTGGTCTGCTGGTTGGATCACTAGCTTTCCTGGTTTGGGCCAGGTACTGACAGGGTCTGTAACATGAATGCTGATCTAAGCCCTGCCTTAATTGACTGAAACATTGGAGAAAGTCATCTCAAAAAAATAATTTAATTGTTTTGGAAACATACAGCCTGCACATTGCTAAAATTTTTTTAATTGTGTGCAAAGAGCATTAATCTCTAGACACTTTTTCTTATAAGGTTTCTGTGTCATCTTAGTATTTATTGTCTTCAACAGAGTAATAGCTACTGAAGTAGACACAACCTTATATAGAGGTTATGTAACAAATCTGTTGCATTTGTTTAATAATTTTGAGTATTTTTAGACAAAATGTCCTTTGGGATAGAATAGCGTAGTGTAGAATTAGCTACAAAGCAAAAGCTTGTTTTTTTTTCTGTCAGTGTAGGAATAAAGTTATCTATTTAGATAGAAGCTTCCATTAATATAATTGTATTATGGGGAGTTTGATAGTATAGGTCTGTCTGTGAAGGGTATGTTTTTTTACATGTATTTATTCTGATGTCATTATTCATCAGACCTTAGAGAGGGATTTCTCTGCAATGGTCCAACTTTGTTTTTATTAAAGTGGATGGATTGAGAATTGGGCCAGAACTGACTCTTATTGAAAATCCCACTCTAAGTTTACATTTTAGCACTCATTTGCTTTTACAACCCTCCCTTTTTCCCTCCTCTTCAGCATATATTATTCTCACTGGGTCCTGATCCTTCAAACTGTTGGGAAGTTTCAGCCCAATCACTAGGGCCACCTAAGATTGTACTGGTCCACTTGCATTAACCATCTTGCACAATTAAAGCCTTAAGGTTTCTTTTCGGCCTTTTTGTACAACTTATCCACATGTGGCACTCCCAATGATATCGGAAACTTCCACTGCCATCAGAAGAGCTCTGTGTGTGGATAAGCCACATGATCAGTCCTTTTCTTTCGCTGGACTTAAATCTGAAAACCTTTATCATCCTGCTCATTATACTTGTCTCTGTATGATGAGTCACGTGCCAAAACTCTTTTGAATTACTCCTTAAAGCCCCTTCCTTTCTTATTATCCTTCAGTGTGTGATCATCTCTGATTAAATCCATTTCTAATCCATAACTATTTGCATTTTATTAAGTTTAAGGAAGTCTGTAATATCATCTTTTGTGTAAATAGTCTTCTACCTCCCATGGTAATAGGAAGTATAATTTATAACCCTGGAGTTTGACTGAGACAAACCCTTCCTTCTTTAGGCACCCTGCCTAAATCTAGCCACTTTCTGTTTCTGGCATTTCTCCTAGGTCAATACTTTTTTCATGGGGAGGCAGATTGCATTGAAAAGCATGCTAGGGATGGGGAAGAACCAATTGGTATTCCACAGCAACTCCACATTGGGGGAGTGAACATGCAGCTTCTGTAACATGAGCAGAGATTATGAGAATCCCAGTTCAGCAATGGACAGCATATCATTGACAGAAGTGCCATAGAAGACAAGGACCAGGGAACTAATATGGGATTTTTAGCTTTTTTTTTTCCTGTGGCAAAATGAGCAGTATTCCATTCCCAAATGCTGAAAAGTCAGGGCGTCTCAAATAGAACACAATTTTTAAAATGATATATTTATTGGATTCTTTGGATTTGCCTTTTGGGTTTTAAGCCTTAATTGGGCACTCAGGTCACATGTCCAGTTATGCAATCAAGATTGAGATTCTAATGTGATCCCGTAAATCTAGGAGAAGAAGCTTTAAACAAAATATTTTAATGAGACTCATGATGAAACTGGTGAGATGGCAGCATCACTGAAAGAAGAATTACTTGGAGAGAGGTGAAACCTGTGCAGAACAGGAAAAAGAGGAGGCAATGAGGATGACTAAACTCAGTTATCTGTTGGCCATATTCTTCCATGACTTGCAGCCCTTGAAGACTTAGTGACAGAGTAGAAATCAGGACAACATTTAGTTCAGTGCAACTGGTCTAGCTAAGGCTCATGCAAGAAGAAATTTCAGGAGGCAGCAAACTCTCCAGAGGTATGGAAAAAACAAGCCTGTCTACTGGAATCTTAGCTGGAAATTTAAAAGACTTTTAAAAGCCTGACTTCTAAAGTTTTTTTGAAACTAAAATAGAAAAGAAAATGGGGAGAGACAGTGAGAAAATAAGTGACCTCAGGATTAAATAAAGCTCTGGAATAATTTGAAAAGTCTATTCTGTACATTCACATACCAGCAAGTATAGTGCAATGAGTAATAACAATAACAATCATGATTATACCTACAGGCATTGGAAAGCTATGGGAGTGTGGTTGAGAGGGCTGCACTATAGCAAGGTTCTTTCTAATTCCTCTTTAAGAATTGAAACTGCATAACAAAGGAATACTGCATTCAGAAAACACTTGACTTTTTGAAAATATTGTCTTCAGATTACCTACTGCAGCTGTTTTAGCTCAAAGTTCTTTCCTCTCAGTGTATTTGTACTACAGATTTGGGTCATTTCATCTGAGAATTCTGGCAATTTACTAGGAAGAATCATAGAAGTGTGGGTAATAGAATGAAACATAAAAATCGTATTGCAGAGGAGGTGCAGGCTAGTACAGAGGGAACATTCATACGAGAGTTCATTTCAAGTAACAGAGCCACAAATGCCTGAGATTCACAAGTTGTCAACCATATTACTCACAAAACCAAGTGAATAGCCAGCCAGATAAAATAATACATACAAAAAAATGAAAAAAAAAAAAGCTAAAAGTTATATGTAGGGGAATTTGGAATGCATTAAATTCTGAAGGACAAAAATCTCTATCACAATGATGGTGTTCAACTAATCCCTTATTAGTTCATTTTAATTAGAAAATTTGTAGCATGACTATCTTCTAATACAGTCTCTTATTTTCTTCAAGTATGGGAAGTACTGAGAGCAAGAAATAGATATAGGTCAGACATTTAGAACATCAAAAAATAGAAAACATTACAGAATCAAAAATAAAACTTCAGAAATGTGGAAATTAACGTATAATATCAATACTTCACTGGAAATATAAATGGAAATATAAAGAGGTGTTTTATCACAAGTCCATTTCTTCTAAACCAAGGAAATGGGTATTTCTCTCTTCACTTCCATTGTGTTCAGTATTCATTAAAATGTTTTGAACACATTCTCTCAGTAGTAACTTAGAAATTGGACAACTGGTAGGGGGTCTGATTGTGGGTAATGTCTTTGGGACCATCAAGGTGACATAAAAGAATGCCAGATATATACCATTATAATTAAATGTATTAACATGCAGACCTAATGGACTTATGCTGACACATCTACAATTCAAACCATGAAACTTTGATTTAAAGATACATTGGGGACACACTTAAATTCAACTTTCATGTTTTATTAAAAGGAACTCAGTCTTAATCACAAATGGACACTTGAAGCTTTCATGAGTTTTAATCATATTTAAAGCTCACTGTTTACTTATGCTTAAAAAATGATACACTAACATAGCATAGGGATGTGTCAGAGTGCTAGAAAATAGCAACTGAACCAGCACTGTGGTTATCAGTTACGCCCTGAAGAGGGCATAATTAAGCAGAAGAGTTACTGAATACCAGACCATATTGGGGCTTGGTAGCTAATTAATCTATTAAGAAGGAGACTAGATAAAAGTTCACAGGAAGACAGAGCAAGGGCAGAAATAGGACAGAGAGAGAAAGGCTAGTAAGACCTGAGAGAAGGGAGTTATGTGGATGAAATATCTCTGCCTCTCCCCTCCACACACACACACACACACACACACACACACACACACACACCCCTTTGGAAAACGGGAACTAAAACTGCAGAGCTAGTGTGACTGCATTAGTATGTAGAAGTTGGTGGAGCGAAACATTGTAAATAAATTTCCTGGTGGTATCTACACAAGAGAGGATCTGTGAGCCGTGTATGAGAAATAAACAGGATAGAGTATATGAGTATCCATCACAAGCATCTTCCCCTCAGAATAGTGCCAGTGATTTCACAGGGGGCTTCATGTGCAGATATTTCTCAGCATGAGTAAAGTTTACAGGATCTACGCTACTTTATCATTACAAGGACTTTGAAACTGACTCAAACACTATTGCTATATTACCTCGAAGGGGTTTCCTCATCATTATATTGGGTGCCTTCAATACAAAAAGAGACAAAATTAGATGATCCCAGTTATCCAATGAATGGACACATTTCATCAGCTGAGATGCTGAAGTCTGCAAACACTTTTGCTTCTGAACGTCTTTTATTCTGAAATACCATTGTAGAAGGGTGATGAGTAACAAAATGGTGGTAAGAGACAGTGATTTTGGAGAACCTAGTTCCTTCAAAACCTTCTTCAGATACTGACCACAACTGAAAACATTGTTTTACCCTAAATTAAATAAAAATTGAGTTAGCAAAACCTGGTAACAATATGACCAATTGGAAATTGAGGAATGACCCCAGAAAGGAATGCAGAGAGCCTACGCAAACAACTGAATTCTGCTTGATGATGTTCCTCCTGTCAGCAGCCTGTACTCCTGAGGAGCTATTTGAGACAAGTGACAATACCAGTTCTAGCCTGTGGTTTTGGCACACTAAGCTATGATGACGATGAGCACATTGGGGATAATTTTGCTTCCTATTACACAAGCATGCAATGTGTGTCCAAACAGACAGAAGAGAGGTCATGAGGGTGATTTTTTCCCCCTTCTACCTTTTGTAGAAAAATACTTATTTTCTCTCTCTTTCTCCTAGACTTAATATAACTCCATTTTCCATTCAAAGGATACATTTCCAAGAACCTGCACAGATTACAGAGCCACTGTGGTGAGGTGAATTCTAGTCAGATTTTGTTCCCTGTTTGTACTGGCTCTTACCACATGGCTGAGTGCCCACTGTAGTCACTTTAAGGCTATATCTAGACTGCAGTGCTTTACTGGTGGTATCCCAGAAAAGCAATGCTGTGTCCAAGGAACGTGTCCTTTTTTCTGAAAAAAAAAATTTCTGAAAACATATTTGGAAAAGCAGATCCATTCTTTTGCCATCCCTGTAAACCTCGTTTTATGAGGAAGAAGGGTTGGCTTGGAAGAGCAGATTTTTCCAAAATTTGGTGCTGGTTAGACACACCACATCTCAGAAAAGCTTCTTTCAAAAGAAAAGCAGAAAAATATATGCAAGTTTCTGACTTTTCTTTGTAGTCTAGATGTAGCCTTAATAAAGGACAGGGGTAGACTGTCTGCACTTCCAGCTTTGTGTCAGGAATTTATTCTGAACTTTTAAAATATTCTGCTTCTAGTGCTCTTTCCTGAATTCTCAAGAATGGGTGTAATCCTCCAGGAATGCACAGAGCCACCTTTCTCTTGCTGGATATCTCTAGCAGGAACAGGATCTTGCTTTTATGCTGACAGTTCTGTGTGGGTGTAGTGGGGCAGATGCCTCACTTTGGAGGATGAGATTAAAGTAGGCTGGAAAGAGATGGTGCTGAAACAGGCTTATTAGGAGAAAATCCTGAGGCAGCTTGTTAGGGCAGCCCAGATATAAGGAGCTGCTCAGCAGAGCTAAGGAAGGTTGGGCCTTGACCAGTGAGGATGAAGAACTGGTTCCCAGTTAAGACATAGCACCTTGGATGGGGCAATACTGGGCAGAAAGAGGGAGGCTCTAACCTGATACCTGCTACATTGTGGCCCCTACCACAAGGAAGGTGTAAGGTCTACAGGGAATTGGCTCAGGGAACACCGGCAGACAAGGGAAGTGAAGGAGGGCAAGTCATAGCTGCTGCCAGAGGATCTTTGGGTTGAGATTCAGAGTAATGGGAGGGCCTCGGTCCCCTCCACTTTCCTCCTTGTTCTCTTTGAGAAAGAACAGAGTAATGGGCATTGCCAGAAGGCAGTGTCCTGAAGAGTCATGTGGGTCCAACTGCAGAGGGTGGAGAGAGGAGGATGGAGTGATGGCAAGTGGCACACTGACCAGAAGGCACTGAATGCCTCTGACAGAGGTAGTTCATGGAGTTACCGAGTAAGTGAGTTAATGAGATGTTCACAGGTTCAGTCTCAGGGCTTATTGGAGGGCCAACAAATGCCACGAGTCCTGATGTATGATTCCTACTGGTACCCTAACTATTTCATTGATGTCCATCTTTGGACAGGCTTTATGTTTATCTTCTTTCTTCAATATATACAGCGCATCAAGAGTGTGGCTTTCTTGGATATACAGCGCATCAAGAGTGTGGCTAAGAAGGGATCGTTGGCTTAATGCAATAGCATCTCAACTTACATCAACAGTTTCAGAGGGGTAGCCATTTTAGTCTATAACTGAAATGAAAATGAACTCAGCCTTGAAGAACTGTTGATGGGAAATTAAAAAACAAACAAAACCGTGAATCGTCCTGTTCACCTTAGAGACTAACAAAAAATCTAGATAGTATCCTGAGCATTCGTGGGCACAATGCACTTCTTCAGATGAATGGAGTTAAGGGTCCATAGTACAAATAAATAGCAGAGATAGAGAGGGGATGTGGAGGGGAAGAGAAGGAAAAATGGGGAAAATATTGTCAGAGTGTCCGTGTTAAATGAGTCCAATAGAGTGGGCTCTAAGTATCCAGTGCTTAGATTTTTATTTCATTATGCTTTGGAATGTAGTGGTCTATCCAGTTCAGGTCTTTGTTCAGACTTCGATTCCAGGTGTCAATGAAACCAAGTTCACAGCTTCTCTCTCAAGCTAGTTTTTTAAATTACTTTGTAATAATACAGTCACTTTTAGACCCATTAGTGAGTGCCCAGGCAAGTTGAAATGTTCCACAGCAGGTTTCTGTGTGTTACCATTTCGAATATCTGATCTGTGCCCATTAATCCTTTGTTGTAGAGACCGTCCAGTTTGGCAAGTATATGGCAGAGGGGCATTTCTGACACTTGATGGCACAGGTCAAATTGGTGGATGTGCAGTTAGATGAGCCTCTGCTATGGCGGCTTATGTGGTTAGGTCCTGTGATGATGTCATTTGTATAGATGCATGAACACAGTTGGCACTGGAGTTGATTGCAAGGGTGGGTTCCTGGATGAGTATGTTGGAGGTGTGCTGCATGGTTGCTGGAAAGAATTTGTTTGAGGTTGGGGGGGCAGGTGTCTGTAAGTGAGTATTGACCTGTCCCCCAATACCTGAGAGAGTGAGGGATCATTTTCCTGGATAGGTTGTAGATTGCCAATGATGTGCTGGAGGGGTTTAAGTTGGGGGCTGTAGGCGATGACTGGTGGTGTTCTGTGGTTTTCTTTGTTAGCCTAATTTACAAATTAACTCTATTAATTAACTCTATTAGCCTCATTTAGCATGGACACTCTAATTGACCATAGTTTTCCCCCATTTTTCCTGCAACAGTTCTGCAGGGCTGAATTCATTTTCTAGAGATGGTTATTGGTATTGCCATCAAGGTGTAGATAAGGATCTGAAGATTGAAAAGGAAGTAGATTTATTTCTTTGTGTCATGTTCTGATTCACCATTAATCAGAGGGGACTGTGGCCTGGATCTCACATAAGCCTCATGTGTATTTACAAACCTCTTAAAAGTCTCAGAGGAAGTAAAGGACCATTATTGGAGATGACTTGGAATTCCAAAACAACAAAGATGATTTTTTTATCCTCTTCACAACTATACTTGATGTTGTATTAAACAATCTGGCAACTTCAATGATTCTTGAGAAATTATAAATCAGTGGTCCCCAACCATTGGAGGTTGCCGGGCACCAGGGGGCATGGCCGTTCGCTCGCTGGGCGCCAGAGGGCGGGGACACTTGCGCGCCCGGGGGTGGGGGCGGGGCCCCCTCCAAGGGCAGTGTGCCCGGGGCCGGCATCCCCAAGCGCTGCGCACCCGGGGCCGAAGTTCCCCCGCAAGTGCTGCATGCCCGGGGCCGGCGCCCCCCCCAAACGCCGTGCACCCAAAGTGCAGGCGGCCAATCCGCGGTGCTCCCGGGGCTGGCGCTCACCGTGCGCTCGGGGCTGGCTCTGGCACCATGCATGCACCATGTGCCCGGGGCCAGGCCAGCCCCGAGCACTTGGCGGGTGCACACAAATGCCCCTTCGGGCGCCATGGCGCCCGCGGGCAGCGTGTTGGGGACCACTGTTATAAATAATCGAAATACATGTTGTATTATCAGTCCTGAGTCCCTTTCTGCCATGACATCTCTGATTCAGTAGATGTTAGCAGCAGTATTTTTTGGTGCATTCTCATATGAAAACAAATAATCTCTCTCAATATTCTCCTATAATTTGGGGGAGGGTCAGTCAGGATACCAAGGGTGCATCTACACAGCAGGGCTTAACACAAAATAGGCTATGCAAATTGAGCTACATCAATTGCATAACTCATTTCAAAATAGCTTATTTCAAAATTGGGAGCATCTACAAAGCACTTATTTCAAAATAGAGCACTTTTCCTCAATTTCTCTTACTCATACAATGAGGGTTACAGGAGTCAGAGTAAGAAGTCCTCCAGCTTGTCAGTAGTTTGACTTTATTTCAAAATAACTGCCTGCTGTGTAGACACGGACTAAGGGTATGTCTACACTACCACCCTAGTTCGAACTAGGGTGGTTAATGTAGGCAACCGAAGTTGCAAATGAAGTCCGGGATTTGAATTTCCCGGGCTTCATTTGCATATTGCCGGGCACCGCCATTTTTAAATATCCGCTAGTTTGGACTCCGTGCCCGCGGCTACACGCGGCATGGACTAGGTAGTTCGGATTAGGCTTCCTATTCCGAACTACCGGTACACCTCATTCCACGAGGAGTAACGGTAGTTCGGAATAGGAAGCCTAATCCGAACTACCTACTCGGTGCCGCGTGTAGCCGTGGGCACGGAGTCCGAACTAGCGGACATTTAAAAATGGTGGCACCTGGCAATATGCAAATGAAGCCCGGGAAATTCAAATCCCGGGCTTCATTTGCAACTTCGGTTTCCTACATTAACCACCCTAGTTCGAACTATGGTGGTAGTGTAAAATAAATAAACTTTGTTTGTTTTTTCTTTGCCAAATTTGTGTTTATTTGTTCATCAGGAACGGAGGAAGGGAGAGGTAAGTGGAAGGACAGCAGTGAGGGGTGAAGCAGAAGCCACCACTGGAGTATACCAGAGAACAGTGTCACAGCTCCCCTGGGGAGAAGATCTCCCTCGGGGCCTCCCAGATGAACACAGCCCCCTGATGGGCCTGCTGGATAGCAGCCATGCACAGCTGCTCGTAAGCCTTGCCAAAGTGGTCCGCCACCAACCGCCACCCTGGCAGGAAGGCCTCCCCCTTCCTCTCGCACATGTGCAGGACACAGTACACAGCCACCACCTGTGGAATGTTGTGTTCCCTGACGTCCAGGCAGGTGAGAAGGCATCTAAAATTCACCTTCAAGCAGCTGAAGTCCGCCTCAACCACTATGCAGGCCCTGCTCAGCCTGGCATTAATTGCCTATTGTGAGCGATTGAGGTGGTCAGTGTAGGGCTTCATGAGCCATGGCTGCAGTGGATAAACTGCATCCCCCACTGGGCATACAGGCATGTTCATGTCTCCAACACCGCTGATGTGATGGTTTGGGAAGAAAGTGCCAGCTTGCAGCTTCTGACAGATGCTAGAGTTCCTGAACACACATGTTTCATGTGCTTTCCCCAACCACCCAACATTTATGTCTGTAAACTGGCCCCAGTGGTAAGTCACAGCCTGTAGGACCACCAAAAAGTATCCCTTGCAGTTAATTTACATTGAAGACTGGTAGTCTGGACCACGGATAGGGACGTGTGTCCATTGATAGCCCCTCCCCCAGCAGTTGGGGAAGCCCAGGGCGCCAAACTCCTTGATGATGGCATCCACATCTGCAAGGCAGATGACTCTGTGCAGCAGGATGCTGTTTATCACCCTGACCACCTGCAGAAGGAGACAAAGAAACTGAGAATCACAGGAGTGCAAGGGTGCCTGAGAGTTCCCACTCTCCCCACATCCGGGTTGGAGACATGGACATGCCCATGGTGCTTGGTGTCCTGAGTCAGGGCAACCAAAGCAAGAAGAGAAAATGCTTTGCTGTCCTTCAGAGAGGTAGACCAACAAGCAGGAAAACATGAGAAACAGCTGCCCAGAGGGGGTCCCTTTAAGCATGAGCCTCACATAGCCTCAAGCAGCAGCCACATGAAATAACTACTGACCTGATGCTCTGCCTGAACTGGTTCTGAGTGGCCTTAAATGCGATTCAGCATTCAATCAGTGTGGACGCACTATTTTGAAATAACTAAGTGATATTTTGGAATGCATTTTGTGTGTAGATGCGCTATTTCAAAATAAGCTATTCCAGAATACCTCTTCCAGAATATCTTATTCCGAAATAACACTGCTGTGTAGACATAGCCTTCATAATAAAGACTATGTGACTGAAGATTACTGTTAATTTTAAGCATTCTTACAGCTGGGGTTTTTAAAAGGTATAGGACAAAAGCTCACAAGCCACAGCCATAGCTAACTGGCAGAAAGGAGTTCATGGAGCTCCGGGCTATCAGAACACAACACTGCAACCTTGTCCTTATTTCCAGGTTTGCTACAAGACACACACACAAATACATTAGATACATTGCGGATTTGTCTTTTCCATGATGACGACATTGGTACCACATGGCTGTTAAGCAATTGAAAATGGTAACTGGAGGGGCCATGTGATCATTAATGAGGGAAAGAAAGCGTCCCTCATAGAGTCTTTCCATTATAATGTGGTGTGCACTAGGGCTGTGTTTGAGGATGTCTTATGCAGAATTTGTGCTAAGGAAAATTATATTGGTTTTGGTCTTACTTTCACACAATTTTCAGCCTAAACTAATTTTTAACCAAGTTTCTGTCTTCAAATTCTATTGTATGTAAAGGTCAATAAGAAAAGCATCAATCTAAAACACTACAAACTGATGTTTGAATGAATAGGGAATTTATTTTCTGTATATCTCTAATTTCTTATATGTTCATTCATAATAAATTCCCCCTCAATTGGATAGGTAGGTGAGGTCTTCTCAGTGGAGACATTTGTACTGAGATCTGTTTCTAAACCATTATCTGTTCTTAGTTGCATTTATTCATAATATATATGGCAGTCTACATTTCCATTTCAAGGTAGCTTCATAAACATGCACTTTCCCCTTTACAAAATCAAAAGTACAATCCAATAAAATATCATCAGTACATCAGAAAACTAGAGTACATTTACATATGCAGTGAAACCTGAATTTTACTGTTACTGCCTCTTACAATGGTGAAAATACTTTGCATGAGAGAGCTATAAAATAGTGTCATTCAGAATTATTCATTTGTCAGTCAGTCAATGGCCTTTTATAAAGCACAAGCCAACCTGCAGTCATCTTAGGCATTTTACCACCTATGGAAGATTCTTCATTAAAAATAATGCATTCAACTTCATTTTACCTGAAACACTGATTACTTTGTGCTATGACCACCAGTTGTGCGGCCTGTTATGACATGACATTTACAGTGATGGATGACAGCATAGCATACTGCATGTTCTACATTATATATAAAATATATAGTATTTGTATGTAGTAAGTGCTTTTAATTGAAGAAGCCAGCATGCTAATTTTTTTACACTGTACAAGAATCATGCTCTTTTGAAATTCTTCTCTAACAAAATGTCAGTTTTATAAATAGAAAACGTATGTTTAAACGAAACATGAATAGTAAATTATTTTATCTCCTTATTATGCTGGATGAAAAGAAAATGATTCCATCAACATTTGGTGGAAATGTTATTTATTGTTTGAGACTGATTAGCAAATAGCTGTTAAAACGCCTCTTCCATTGACTAAAATAGGATTTCTTTATTGTGCATGCTTCAACCCCAAATTGTCCCTGTAGCAATTCCCTTTAATCATACACCTCCACAAGCTCTAAAATGACTAATATTCTCTTTAAATCTTCCCTCCATCACTAAATATTACAGTTTTAGGCCAAGATCCTTCTACTGGGGGTTAGGTGCCTAGACTGAAGCACTGGTTAAATTTTTAGCTCTGTCATGGATATTTCTCTGAGATTTTTGGCAAGTCACTTTATTTCTTTGTGCTTTAGTTCCCTCTTGTAGAATGTAGATGATAATTCCTCCTTTGTCTTTCATTCAGATTTCAAGATTTTCAGAGTATGGACTGAGTCTAACTATAAATATGTATAATGCATAGCATGGGGGGGCACCCTAATGCCAGGACCAATTAGGGCTAGTGTAATATAAATAATAATTCTCTCCACATTCCTTTGCCCTTCAAGTTGATTCACTCTTTCCATGCTCAATCCATTTATTTAGCATGGATTTGTAACATGGTGGTTTTGTCCCAGGTGCTGGGGATGATGGGGATATGCCTGCCCCAATTAGTCACAATGTGAGCTTCACTGAAGTTGAGTGAGTTGATTCCAGGATAAAAGAGCAAGAAGTTGTGTTGAAGTCGGGAAGCCTGGGAAATTGTAATTAGGTCTGTAGACTCTGCAGAAGGCAAGAAGGTTCATGAAGAGCCCTGAATTAAAAGGAATAAAATCTGAAGAAGCAGGAGAGGGAGAGAAATTTCTTCTGGCAGGGAAGCCTGAGAGAGACTGTAAAGATCAGATGAGACGAAACCTAAATATGTGTGGTCTGTGTTGCTTTGGGTAAATCAGGAGAGAGACACTGAACTGTGAGAGCTTAGAGGATGAGTATCTTTCATAGGACTAAATAAATGGGACCCATTGTGGGAACTGTTTGAAAAGAACTGAGAATTCTTAAATGGCTCTAAAGAGGTGGGAAACAGAGGTAGGGCAGTGCACTAATGATCACCAATCACAAGGGCATGCTCAGCAGGTAGCCTGATATTACAGGAACATGAATATAAAGCATGACCTATATAAACCCTAATATATCATATTTCAGAAACAGTTTTTCCCTTGCCCACACCCTTCAAAGTTTTTCATTATGAAATACAGTTTAATATTAGCAGGAATTGTAGCCAACAGAGGGGAAATGACTCCAATTGCATGATCCCACCAAGAAAACACTTGGTTTTCATTTCATTAAAGAATTTCTCAAATGTGTAAGATGAAAAGACAATTGAAGCTGAATATAAGATACCAGTTCCTCTTATATCAAAATACACTTCTCTCCCTAGCGTAGCAAAGACCCGTCTACATTTTGAGGAATCAAAGCATTTCCCATGGGAGAATCATACCTTTAAATTCTTAGGGAGACAATATGAAACAGAGACTTAGGAGGCAGAAACAAAGATTTTCAAAGAGTAGAAATAAATAGTAATGTAGACAATCTATAAAGGGCATTTTTGGTTAGATGTGAAACGTCAGAGTCTTTTTGTGGGAGCAAAAGGAAAAACTATGTAGCACTTTAAAGACTAACAAGATGCTTTAATAGGTGATGAGCTTTCATGGGCCAGACCCACTTCCTCAGAACATATTCTGAAAGAGATGATCAGAATATAATCTGAGAAAGTGGGTCTGGCCCACAAAAGCTCATCACCTATTAAACCATCTTGTTAGTCTTTAAAGTGCTGCATAGTCTGATCTTAAAACAAAAGGAAAAACTAACACGGCTACCTCTCTTTTTGTGGGAAGAGTGAGTGAAAGGGAAAATATGTGAACAGGTACGTGGTGTCTATTCAGAAGCCGCAAGAAATGATGTATAGGGATCACCATAATATTTTAAGTGTTTTCTCACAGTTGTATACAAAATTATATTTCAAAATAGAAAATGCTGCCATTATAATCTAGTGCAAATAAAATATAGTAAATTGACAAATATAACAATGGAATCTTAAGTTACACTGTATAATAAATATACCATTACTTGAAATAGAAGTGATTGTATAATGTTCCATGCAACATTTTTTTGCATGAAAGGTTTTAAATGTTTAAAAAGCTGGTTCATGTCATTTTCAGCTATGTCCTGTCCTTTACAGTTTTTTCTATATATTCTGAAGTCTACTTCTGATATTTAACAGGAGTTCCCTCTAGGATGTAGAAATAATGGTTGAAATCCTGGTCCCACTGAAGTTAATAGGAGTTTTGCCATTGAATTCAAAAGAGCCAAATTGTCATGTGTGGAATGAAGTCTACCTCTGTGCAGCTTGTTTTTACTTAGATGTCAATTATTTGAATGTTCTGTTCATCTCTTTCTATTTTTATTTATACTAGGGAGCTGCACCCCCTGCTTGCTACGCTTGCCAACCTGCCCTCTCTTTGGGGGTAGGCAGCCCTGGCTCTCTTCCTCTCCCTCTCCAGCTGCCAGGCCTTGCCCCCCTGGTCGCTTAACCAAGGCCACTCCAGCCCTGGCTCTCCACCCCACGCTGGCTGAGGCTGAGGCAGCACCACTAGGGAGGCTTGGGCCATGGTATGTCAGCCCTGGCTCTCTCCCCCCACAGCACAGGGAAAGGAGTGAGGCAGCCTTGCAGCTGAGTGTGATGACATCACTCTGTCATCCCACAGGAATGAATATACAGGCAGTCCCCGAGTTACGCGGATCCGACTTACGTCGGATCCGCAGTTACGAACGGGGGTGTTCCTCTCCCTGGTCTCCAGCAGACCAGGGAGAGGAAGCAAAGCGGCGGAACACGTGGGCAGTGGACAGGGCTGTCCGCTGCCCACGCGCTCTGAGGCTTGGCTCTGCTTTGCCCCCCCCCCCGTCCCCCTGGTCTGCAGACCAGGGGGACGGGGGGGGGGCAAAGCAGAGCCAAGCCGCGGAGCGTGCGATCAGCTGACAGCCCGGACGCGTCTGGGCTGTGAGCTGGCCGGGCGCTCCGCGGCTTGGCTCTGCCTTGCCTCCCCCCCCTCCCCCTGGTCTGCAGACCGGGGGGGGGGGGGCAAAGCAGAGCCAAGCCGCGGAGCGCCCGGCCAGCTGACAGCCCAGACGCGTCCGGGCTGTCAGCTGATCTCGCGCTCCGCGGCTTGGCTCTGCTTGGCTCTGCTTTGCCCCCGTCCCCGTCCCCCTGGTCTGCAGACCAGGGGGACGGGGGGGGGCAAGGCAGAGCCAAGCTGCGGAGCGCGCGATCAGCTGACAGCCCAGACGCTTCTGGGCTGTGAGCTGGCCGGGCGCTCCGCGGCTTGGCTCTGCTTTGCCCCCCCCCGTCCCCCCCTCCATCCCCCTGGTCTGCAGACCAGGGGGAGGGGGGGGAGGCAAGGCAGAGCCAAGCCGCGGAGCGCCCGGCCAGCTCACAGCCCAGAAGCGTCCGGGCTGTCAGCTGATCGCACGCTCCGCGGCTTGGCTCTGCTTTGCCCCCCCCCCCATCCTCCTGGTCTGCAGACGGGGGGGGGCAAAGCAGAGCAAAGCCGCGGAGCACACGGGCAGCGGACAGCCCAGACGCGTCTGGGCTGTCCGCTGCCCGCGTGTTCCGCGGCTTTGCTCCCCGTCCCTCTGGTCTGCAGACCAGGGGGACGGGGAACAAAGCAGAGCAAAGCCACGGAGCCCGAGGGCAGCAGGACAGCCACGGCACGTCTGGGCTGTCCCGCTGCCCCCGTGCTCCATGGCTTTGCTCCGGACACCTGTGGTATGGCAGCTGGGGCGCTGCCAGTTGGTCCCGTAGCGCCGCTGTGGGCGCTACTGGACCAACCGGGCAGCACCCCAGCTGTTCTGCCCCAGGCGTCCTGATTCAGCCACTGCTGGTCAGATTCAGCAGCGGCTGAATCAGGACACCTGGGACAGAGCAGCTTGGGTGCTGCTGGGTTGGTCCAGTAGCGCCGAGGAGCGGCGGTGCTACTGGACTAACCCAGCAGCACCCCAGCTGCTCTGCCCCAGGCGTCCCCAAGTCAGCCGCTGCTGAAACTGACCAGTGGCTGACTACAGGAAGCCCCTGCCCTGGGCTTCCTGGAATCAGCCGCTGATCAGTTTCAGCAGCAGCTGACTTGGGGATGCCTGGGGTTCTTAAGTTGAATCTGTATGTAAGTCAGAACTGGCGTCCAGATTCAGCCGCTGTTGAAACTGATCAGTTTCAGCAGCGGCTGAATCTGGATGCCAGTTCCGACTTACATACAGATTCAACTTAAGAACAAACCTACAGTCCCTATCTTGTACGTAACCCGGGGACTGCCTGTATATATATGTATATATATATATATATATATATATATATATATATATATATATATTATTATTAATGCCCATTATGTAAGTTAACATCCAGCTGTACACTGCAAAAGACGACTCTCAAGAATAATTACGGTGCACTGGGAAAACTCTGAACATGCTGGTAAGTCCTGAGCTGACATGTCATTCCGAACTTTAAAAACAACCTCGATATGCATTTTACTACTTGTCTGGAGGAGGAATGTGTGTATGGCGGGGAGGGGGTGATGATGTTAAATACACTTTCTCTGTACATGCTTTATAACTAGCCTAAAAATGGAACCATAGAGCGTTGAGTATTTTGTTATATAGATGTATTTTGATGTTATATTACATATAGTATCTCAGATAACTCTGTTCCAAAATGTTGGGCTCCAAACAAAACTACAAAGCAGTAGTATAGGAATTACAAATGTAATCAAAGACAAGAAATATTTTATTGTAGCCTGGAATGAAAGCTCATGATAACGACATTAAGTTTTGCATTTGATTTTGAACACAACCCCTCTGAAAGAAAAAAAAAACCTGTGATGGTGTAGAGAGGCATTGAGACACGTAAGAATCTCTTAAAGGGAAGCATGACTACAATGAAGGTCTGTATCTAACCCCATCGGATCGCTGAAAAACAGCAGCACGAGGACTGGCTTCTTCAGCCCTGATGCTTATTTCCTCCAAGGGCTCAGTTACTGAAACGTAACCAAGTAACACATTTAGAAAGACTAAAAGAACAGAAATTGCGCTGTGACTAGGTTTTGGACAGCAGTAAAACAACCCCTATGGGCAGTGCATTAACCATTGGCTGGGGGAAGATGGCCCACAACCACAGCCCTTCCCGCTACTGCAGACACCCCTCAGTGCCCTGTGCCCATTGGCCCCCATTACAGGCTAACCCCTTAGCCCAAAGGAGAACAGGGAGGGTGGCTGGTGCACAACTGAAGCCCACTCCAAACCCATGCCAGGACGATGGGTGTTGGGCAGTATGTGGTCCCATCCCCCAAGCCTCAGAGCATAGGGAAGGGGGCAGCATGCAGCCTCAGCCTCCCTAGCCACAGAGTGTGGTGAAATCAGGTGGTATGTAGCCGCAGCCCTCCCTCCCCCAGTGCTATGAAGGTTGGAGGTGGTCTGCACCTGGTCCCAGTCCCCCTAAGCCCTGGTTAAAGCACAGGGAGACTAGAAGCCATACAAGCAGTGGTACATGGAGTCAAGTACGTGGGCAGGTAGAATGTAAGCAGGGCTATTCTTGGCTCCTTAGAGAGACAGTCTTCCCCAGGCTTTGCAACTTGACACATGAGAATACCTCTTCATAAGCAGCCTATCCTACTAATTATATGAATTACATACCATAAAATAAAAGACAGAACTATGTAGCACTTTAAAGACTAACAAGATGGTTTATTAGGTGATGAGCTTTCGTGGGTCTGGCCCACGAAAGCTCATCACCTAATAAACCATCTTGTTAGACTTTAAAGTGCTACATAGTTCTGTCTTTTGTTTCAGTTACACCAGACTAACACAGCTGTATACCTATCACTATATCATAAAATGTCTCTTGAAAGGAATAAGGGAGGAATTTCCAATTATTTTTCTTCTTGTTTTCCTTCTTTGGCTTCCATTATAATCAGGGAGGATTAATTTGATTGAATAAATACCCAGTCAAACTCTTCTAGTAAGTACATTTGGGGCCTGGTTTTCAACCCCCTTACTCTGAGGTGAATAATCCCATTGTTCTGTGGAGCTACTAACTTGACCTAGATTTCACCAACATGAATAAGGGCCACACAATTAGACTTGTCATAGAGAACACCCATCCTATCCAGGCCTGCCAAAGGGCTGGGGGGAGACAAAGAGGACAGTTACTCAGGGGCCTGGTGATTACAAAGGGCCTTGAATGCCTGTTTGTCACCATTGCTACCACAGGAATGACAGTGGCCAGAGTTTTAGAGCCTTTCAATCACTTCTGGAGCATAATGCCACATGCCCTGTGTGGCTCGGAGGGTTGGGATGGGCACACCATGCTCCAAACAGCTCTTAGAGCAGGGAGGATGGCTGTGCTACACTCTGGGAAGCATTGAGAGCTGGTTGCCCAAGGCTCTGCCCCTTGCACCTGAGGTCTTGCCCCTTTCCAGGACAGCAGATCCCTCCCCCACCTTGTCTGTGCTAGCTGTCAGCTTCCTGATCCTACTGTACTGTTGGATAAGTAACTTAATGTAGGTAACACATTTTTGGGAGTCATGAAACTTGTTGCTGGCTCTTTCAGAGTAAGTTAGTTGCTAGTGTATTTCAGTACCCATTGGATCTTCCAGGTCAATTATCTTATTGAGCTCTGCAAACTCCAAATTCATTTTCTCAAAATTTTAAATCAATCAATGATGCTGTCTCCTGTAGTGCCTCTCATCATACCTATTTACTTCTTCATTACCCTTAGCAATCACCCGGGCATTTATTGTACTATTGTGTTTTGCAAGAATTGTGCTGAATGAACTGTGCTCACTGGCATGGTTTGATTTCTTGATGAACTTTGTCTTTAAAAAGAAAAATAGAGTTTATTATGATTATGTAGAAATCTTTAAAATGTGACCCATGTGTAGCCAAGGCAGCGATATCTGTCAGATATCCTGAAACAATAGCTCTGAGGAATGAATATCTCCATTTGCTTCAATGGATGGTAAGTCAGAGATCACAGATGATTTTTAAAATGTCAGTACTGGTAAGTATTTCACAGCTCAAAATACAAAAAAGAAGATCCTATATTATATTAAATTAATCTACTCTAGCATTTCCTAAGGGATGGAGCACCCTGTGGAGCATGAAGGCCTGGGAGGGATGTGTGTGTGGAGGATGTACCAATTAAGATGGGGAGGTCTTTAACAACACATGACAGGGTGCTGGCAACAAGATTGATTTAATTTTCCCAAGGTGGGTCTCAGCTTTCACAAGTTTAAGAAATACTGGTGTAGGCGGCAATGAAGTTAATCAGTGTTCTAACTGAGTCTTGCCATAAAATAGCAGTGCTATTTCCTATAATTAAGTATAAACTGTGAGTGTATAGCCACTGAACCTCTAAGTGAACATGTGGGTTAATATTTCTCTGTGTGTGTGTCTAGAATGAAACACAAAATTAAATGTATGTTTCTTTGGGAGATGAAAGCCCATAAAGGCATGCTTTTTGTCTACAAGACAACACTCTTTTGCCCCGAAGAATTTTGATGACACATCCATCAAGCTACTTGTCAAAATACTTTTGCTCTGAAAGGTGCTATAAGACAACAAGCGACTATTTATTTTTCATATAAAACACAGTCTTTACAGGAGACACCCCCTAACACAGATATTTGTCTAGTGTTCAAAGTGAAAAAGGGCTGAATATAAACCTGTCCTTGTACCATGAATCATATCTGACACATATTCATTGTCAGTATTTTATACGCAGCAGAGAGGCTATCTGGGTTTTTTTCCTCAAGTCTAAGATGGTTACATTTGTGCTATTCAAAATGGGAACATGGAACACTGAGTCATTTCATTATTGAGAGCCCTTTTCACAGGGGGAGGAGAAGATGGTCTGCCTATCTTTTTTCAGAATTCAGAGGCTGGAGAGATAATATTCCTGTGCATGTTTGGATGTCTCAGAAAAGTGATTATGGACAAAATACATTGCTTCACTCACAGCTCCTCTGATGTTTGCCCATTAATATCATCATTGCTAAGCATTTATTGAACAGCTTTCTTTGATTTGTAAACCTTACATTTACCAAGTCATAGTGAGTGTAGTTGGCATCAAGACAACATGCTGAAAATGAAAGATAAAAGATTTTAAAGCAGCTAGCCATTTGTCATGTTTCCATTCCCCTCCTTCTTCTCCTTTCCATTTCTTTCTCTTTCCTAATTTTTTTCCCTCTTTGTTGCTGACAAAAAGAATCTGAATTCATGGTACAAATGCTGTCAGTGGTAGCATCTATAATAATGAGTAGATTTATTTAAGCCAAGGGCAATTTTAAAGTGGGTATTTTATTAGGAGTGTATATCCTCTATATTGAGGGTCTATATCTACATTAAAGGTTACCACTATGTTCACCAAGGGTGCCATTAGTTATTACAGTCTTAATATTATACATGTCTACCAAAAATACTTGATTTTGGTGCTTCTTAGGTGAAAAATCTATGTATGCCATAACCTATTAAAGTTCTCCTGGAGGGAGAAGCCATCAGTCCCTCTTGTGGCCTAATACTTGAAAGAGAAATGAAAGGGGGCAAATAGAAAAGCTTTGTCACCCTTTTCTGAATTACAACAAGTGTTGCACTTGTGGGGCCAGGGAAAGTAATGTAACTGTACAAATAGAACAGAGAATGGTGCATGGTCTATTGGACTCAGAGTGCACAAAGATATTTAGTGGACTTAGTACGATCGTGACTGCCCTTGGGTAGTAGATTCTGAGCAAATCACTTGAATTCATGCTTAGAGTCTTTCTGGTCTCATAATTCTGGTCATAATTCTCCTGTGAGTGGCAGACTAGATAGATTAACATTGAATGGGTGTGTTCCGCTCTTTGCCCTTGTCCATTGTTATGTGTAGTGATGCTGTACATTTAGTCAGAAGTAGCACCAAACAAGTCAAGAGACTACAGGCTTATTTCCATGGAAAAGGTGATACCATACTGAGCAGATAATCTGTGGGAACCAGACACCAAAAGGATGGCAGGGAAACCATCCATTTTGTTTGTTTGATTTTTCCCCTGTGTTTGTGAGTGAGGTGCTTTTTTTTCCCCACTTCCCCATTCTCCTCCCCCTCTCCTTCATGGAATGTGTGCTGTGAGTGGCAGGTGAAAACTGTTGGCTTCTAATTAAAGTTTGAATTCCAGAAGTCTCTGCTGATCAGCTGATCCTTGGTAGGAGGTGGGACTTTCAGGCAGTCCAGCGCTGTATAAAGCAGTGAGCAAGTGACCAAGGAGCTTGCGGACAGGTGAGTGCTAACGGAGTTTAGAGAGGGAGTTGGGAAGGGGAGAGGGAAAGGTGCAAGGTTCTCTTACCTTTCTTTTTAAATCCTTCCTCCAGGACAGCAGGGATGGATGGTGATAGGTCTGCTGTTGTTACCTGTACTTCGTGTACCATGTTTGTCTTCCTCCCAGAAGAAAGAACTGATTTTATCTGCACTAAGTGCAAGCTGGTTACCATTTTGGAAGAAAAAATTAGAGGACTGGAGGCCCGAGTGTTGACCCTACGCTTGATCAGAGAGGATGAAGACTTCTTCTATAGAAGGAAGCGTTTTATCCAGCAAGCATAACAGGCGGAAGAGCCAGAGAGGACAGTACGGGATCAGGAAGAGAATTGACAGCATGTAACTTCTAGAGGGAGAAAAATGCCAGCACGGGAATCACCCAATGCTATAGAGGTAAGTAATCACTTTCAGGCTCTCTCCACAGGCTCTGCAGTGGTGAATGCTTTGGAAGAGACCTCACAAGGAAGAAACTGCAAGGGAATACCATCTACTGGAAGGCATGGGATGCGTAGTCCTAAGGATGGGTGTTCCACGACCACCACCTCCAAAAGAAGACGGGTGTTGGTGATCGGGGACTCCCTCCTAAGAGGGACTGAGCCATCCATCTGCCGTCCGGACCTGGAATCTCGAGAGGTGTGCTGCTTACCGGGAGCTCGAATTCAGGATGTGACTGAGAGCCTTACCAAACTGATCAAACCTTTAGATGGCTACCCCTTCCTGCTTCTCCACGTGAGATCTAATGATACGGCCAAGAATGACCTTGAGCAGGTTACTGTGGATTATGTAGTACTGGGAAGAAGGATCAAAGAATTCGGAGAGCAAGTGGTGTTCTCATCCATCCTCCCTGTTGAAGGAAAAAGGACTGGGCAGGGATTGTCGAATTGAGGAAGTAAATGTGTGGCTGTTCAGGTGGTGTCGCAGAGAGGGCTTTGGTTTCTTCAACCATGGGACTCTGTTCCGGGCACATGGATTGTTAGGAAGAGATGGGATCCACCTAACGAAGAGAGGAAGGAGCATCTTCGGCAAGCTTGCAAACCTAGTGAGGAGGGCTTTAAACTAGATTCGTTGGGGGACGGTGACCAAAACCCTGAGGGGAGTGGGAAAGTTGGATACTGGGAAGAAATGCAAAGATGAACGAGCAAGAAAGGAGGACCCCTGATTCGAATAAAGAAGATAGGACGATCAACTGGTTATCTCATAGACTCATAGACTTTAAGGTCAGAAGGGACAATTTTGATCATGTAATCTGACCCCCCTGCACAATGCGGGCCACAGAATCTCACCCACCCACTGCTAGAATAATCCTCTAACTTATATCTCAGATATTGAAGTCCTTGAAATGATGGTTCAAAGACCCGAAGATGCAGAGAATCCTCCCGCTAGTGACCCGTGACCCATGCTACAGAGGAAGGTGAAAAACCTCCAGGGCCTCTGCTAATCTACCCTGGAGGAAAATTCCTTCCCGACCCCAAATATGGTGATCAGCTGAACCCTGAGCATGTGGGCAAGACTCACGACCAAGTCATCCAGAAAAAAGTTCTCTATAGCAACTCCTATCTTCCCACCATTGGCCTATTTACCACTGATAGTGAAAGGTCAATTAATTGCCAAGATCATGTTACGTCATCAAACCATCCCCTTAATAAACCCATCTAGCTTTATCATGAAGTCAGATAGGTCTTTTGCCCCTACTACTTCCCTTGGAAGGCTGTTCCAGAACTCCTCTGATGGTTAGAAACCTTCGCCTAATATCGAATCTAAACTTCCTAATAGCCAGCTTATATCCATTTGTTCTTGTGTCCGCATTGGTACAGGCAGTCCCCGACTTACGCTGATCCGACTTACGTCGGATCCGCACTTACAAACGGGGCTTTCTCGCCCTGGAGCTCACAGGCAGCGGTCAGCCACCGTGAACTCCGGGGCGAGAAAAGCTGCTCCCGGTGCCCCTGGTCTGCTGGGGACCATCTCCAGCAGACCAGGGGCATCGGGAGCAAAGCTGCAGCCCCGGCGGGTTTGCTCACGGTGCCCCTGGTCCGCTGGAGACGGTCCCCAGCAGACCGGGGGCACCGTGAGCAAAGCCGCAGCAGTGGCGGGTTCCCGCACTTCTGAGGCTTTGCCAGAGCAAATCCTCAGAAGTGGGGGAACCCGCCACTGCTGTGGCTTTGCTCACGGAGCCCCTGGTCTGCTGGAGACTGTCTCCAGCAGACCAGGGGCACCGCGAGCAAACCCGCAGCTGTGGCAGGGTCCCGCACTTCTGAGGCTTTGCTCTGGCAAAACCTCAGAAGCGGGGGAACACGCCGCTGCTGCGGCTTTGCTCACAGTGTCCCTGGTCTGCTGGAGACGGTCCCCAGCAGACCGGGGGCACCGGGAGCAAATCCGCAGCCGTGGTGGGGTCCCGCGCTTCTGAGGCTTTGCTGTGGCAAAGCCTCAGAAGCGCGGGACTCCGTCACGGCTGCGGGTTTGCTCACGGTGCCCCTGGTCTGCTGGGGACCGTCTCCAGCAGACCAGGGGCACCGGGAGCAAAGCAGGTCCGGCGCCAGAGCAAAGCCTCAGAGGCGAGGCACCCCGCCACTGCGGCTTTGCTCCCCGTGTCCCTGGTCTGTTGGGGGGGGCACAGCTAGTGTGCCCCCCCCAGCAGACCAGGCTTTTGTTGTGGACCCTAGGGCAGAGCAGCTGGGGCGCTGCCGGTTGGTCCCGCAGCGCCGCTCTGGGCACTACTGGAGCAACCCAGCAGCACCCCAGCTGCTCTGCCCCAGGCGTCCCCAAGTCAGCCGTTGCTGAAACTGACCAGCGTTGACTACAGGAAGCCCGAGGCACAGTTGCTCTGCCCCGGGCTTCCTGGAATCAGTGGCTGATAAGTTTCAGCAGCAGCTGACTTGGTGTTCTTAAGTTGAATCTGTATGTAAGTCAGAACTAGCGGTCAGTTTCAGCAGCGGCTGAATCTGGATGCCAGTTCCAACTTACATACAGATTCAACTTAAGAACAAACCTACAGTCCCTATCTTGTACGTAACCCGGGGACTGCCTGTATTGAGCTTAAATAATTCTTCTCCCTCCCTGGCATTAATCCCTCTAATATTTTAAAGAAAGCAATCATATCTCCCCTCAGCCTTGTTTTGGTTAAGGTAAACAAGCCAAATTCCTTGAGTCTCCTTTTATACAACAGGTTTTCCATTCTTCAGATCATCCTAGTGGCCCTTCTTTGTACCTGTTCCAGTTTAAATTCATCCCTCTTAAACATGGGAGACCAGAACTGCACACAGTATTCCAAATCTCACCAATGCCTTGTATAATGGCACTAACACCTCCTTATCCCTACTGGAAATACCTCACCTAATGCATCCCAAGACCGTATTAGCCTTTTTCACAGCCATGTCACATAGTCATCCTGTGATCAGCCAGGACTCCAAAGTCCTTCTCCTTCTCCGTTACTTCCAACTGATGTGTCCCCAGCCTATAACTAAAATTCTTGTTATTAATCCCTAAATGCATAACGTTACGCTTCTCACTATTAAATTTCATCCTATTACTATTACTCCAATTTACAAGAATATCCAGATCTTCCTGTATGATATCCCAATCCTTTTCTGAATTGGCAATAGCTCCCAACTTTGTGTCATCTGCAAACTTTATTAGCACACTCCCACTTTTAGTGCCGAGGTCAGTAATAAAAAGATTAAATAATAATGGTTCCAGAACTGATCCCTGAGGAACTCTGCTAGTAACCTCTCTCCAGCCTGAGAGAGAGCCAGTTCCTTTACTATTATTGGATGAAGATTATCTGGGCCCCCTGATTTACTCCCATTAAGATGTTCAAGTTTGGCTTCTACCTCAGATTTGGTAATATCTACCTCCATATCCTTATTCCCATTTATTATGTTACCATTATCCCTAAACTCTTCATTAGCCTAATTAAATACTGAAGCAAAGTATTCGTTTAGATATTGGGCCATGCCTAGATTATCCTTAACCTCCACTCCATCCTCAGTGATTAGCGGTCCCACTTCCTGACTTTCCTGGTTATCTGAGATGTTTGTACACTAATGAGAAAAGGCTGGGCAACAAACAGGGAGAATTGGAGGCCCTGGCCCAGTCCAAGAAATATGATTTAATTGGGATAACAGAGACTTGGTGGGATGACTCGCATGACTGGAGTGCTGTCAGGGAAGGGTATAGACTGTTCAGGAAGAACAGGCAGGGGAGAAAAGGAGGAGGAGTTGCACTATATGTAAGAGAACACTATGATTGCTCTGAACTCCAGTATATAGAGGGAGAAAAAGCTGTTGAGAGTCTATGGGTTAAGTTTAGAGGTGTAAACAACAGCAGTGATGTTGTGATTGGTGTCTACTACAGGCCACCAAATCATGTGGACGAGGTAAATGAGGCTTTCTTCGGACAACTGAGAGAAGCTTCCAGATTGCATGCCCTTGTTCTCGTGGGGGACTTTAATCATCCTGATATGTGTTGGGAAACCAATACGGCAGTACACAGGCAATCCAGGAAGTTTTTGGAGAATGTTGGGGATAACTTCTTGGTACAAGCACTGAAGGATCTGATCAGGGGCAGTGAGCAGCTTGACCTTATGCTCACAAACAAGGAGGAACTAATAGGGAAGCAGAGGTGGGTGACAACCTGGGAAGCAGTGATCATGAGATGGTAGATTTCAGGATCCTGACCAAAGGAAAAAAAGAGAGTAGTAAAATATACACCTTGGACTTCAGAAAAACAGATTTTGACTCCCTTAGACACCTGATAGGCAGAATCCCTTAGATGGGCAGAATCTCTTTGACTCCCTTAGACACCTGATGGGCAGCACTTGGAAGAGAGGAAAGTGATTAGGAATAGTCAGCATGGATTCACAAAGGGCAAGTCATGCCTGACCAATCTGATTAGTTTGTCTGATGAGGTTACTGGCTCTGTGGATGTGGGAAAGTCAGTGGATGTGATATACCTTGACTTCAGCAAGGCTTTTGATATGGTCTCCCACAATATTCTTGCCAGCAAGTTAAGGGAAC
Organism: Pelodiscus sinensis; assembly: GCF_049634645.1. NCBI lineage: Eukaryota > Metazoa > Chordata > Testudines > Trionychidae > Pelodiscus > Pelodiscus sinensis. The sequence goes on along the minus strand of NC_134712.1, from coordinate 121,503,807 downwards.
GTGGACTGGATAAATGGATGGTAAGATGGATAGAAAGCTGGCTAGAAGGCCAGGCCCAGTGGGTAGTGATCAACGGCTCAATGTCAGAATGGCAGTCGGTTTCTATCGGAGTGCCCCAAGGTTCGGTTCTAGGACTGGTTTTGTTCAATATCTTTATTAATGATCTGGATGAGGGGATGGATTGCACCCTCAGCAAGTTTGCGGATGACACTAAGCTAGGGGGAGAGGTAGATACACTTGAGTGCAGAGATAGGGTCCCGAGTGAGTTAGACAAATTGGAGGATTGGGCCACAAGAAATCTGATGAGGTTTACAGATCTGTTGAAAAAAGGTTTATTTTTTGATAGATCCTCGTCTAGACTGCTGGGTGGTTGTTTTTTTTTTGAAAAAGCTCAGTTAAAAAAAAAGTGGTGGCCATGTTTATGCTAATGAAGGGATATTTAAATCCCTGCTTCATTAGCAATTTTGACGTGCCTAATCTACATCTCTCCGTCGACACAGCGGTGTAGTCTAGACGTACCCTGTATGTACAGTGCATAGCATAAGGGAAAATAACTTGTCTTATTTGGCCTGAAGGTGAAGTTCCTGGGGAAAGACAAAACAAGACTCTTTGAAGTGATCCATGAAAGAAAGTATATCTAATTTTAGAAACACCTTGATTACTCTAGTAATTGAAATATTCAAGGAACATTACCATGTACTATCATTAACACCTAAGAGTTGTGATGCTTTATTTAATTATGTTAATAACTAGTTGTATCAGTGGCACAACTGAATTAGGACTCTACTCTGTACATGGGAACTGATTAGGATGATTTATTATTGGTGGACCCAGTTAGACAAGGACTTTCTGTTTGTTTTTCTTCTTCTTTTGTTTAAAATGTCTTGGGTCTTTATCAGGGTTTAACTGTAATATATTTAAGGGTGAAAATCAGTGCAAAAACTAACTTCACATTTTTGGGAGTAAATATTGGAGGATTGGGGGACAGAAAAAAAGCAACAAATGACTGATCTGCCATCTCTCCTTTCAGAGAGGGGAACTGGCCAAGAGCATTCTGCCATTTCTGGTTTTAGAACATCTGTAAATCAGAACTCATATGCTCTGAGTATGTGTGTTCTTGCACACATACGTGTTTGAGTATATCTTCCATTATTTTCCCTTACTTTAGCAGATAACCTTACATCAGTTATACTTAGAGTAACTTACTTTTAACATAAATACCTCTTCCTAACTTAATGTAGAGGAGATCAACAAAAGTGATTAAAGGGTTGGAAAACATTACCTATTAGGAAATATTGAAAAACATTGTGGATTTTTTTTAATATTCTAAAGAAAATGAAAGTGGAGGAGGGGCACGAGAGCAGATTTCGAGTACATAAAAGATTGCTACAAGGGATAAGGTGAAAAATTGTTCTCCTTAACCTTTCAGAATAGACAAGAAGCAGTGGGGTTAAATTGCGGCAATGGAAGTTTATATTAGAAATTAGGAACATTTCCTAATTGTCAGGATAGTTAAGCACTGGAACAAATCGCCTAACAAATTTGTGAAATCACCATCACTTGAGGTTTTTAAGAACAGGTTAGACAAACACTTGCCATGAATCATCTAGTTATTATATAGTCCTATTCTGAGGACATGGGGCTGAACTACAAGACTTATTGAGGTCCCTTCCGGTTCAACAGCTCTATGATTATACGGTTTTCTTAACATAATGTGGCTACGTCTAGACTACATCCCTTTTTTGTAAAAGGGATGTAAATTAGACGTATCACAATTGCTAATGAACCGGGGATTTAAATCTCCCCCGCTTCATTAGCATAAAAATGGCTGCCGCTTTTTTTTTTGGCATGGAGCTTTGCCGGAGAAAAGTGCCAGTGTAGACGCTGATCTTTCGGAAAATAAAGCCTTTTCTGAAAGATCCCTTATCCTTTATTTCATAGAGGGCATGTATTGTGAAAGTCAGTGGATGTGATATACCTTGACCTTAACAAAGCTTTGACACGGTCTCCCACAATATTCTTGCCTGCAAGTTAAGGGAGTATGGATTGAATAAATTGACTGTAAGATGGATAGAAAGCTGGCTAGACAGTCAGGCCCAATAGGTAGTGATCAACGGCTCAATGTCAGGTTGATGGTTGGTTTCTAGTGGAGTGCCCCAAGGATCGGTTCTAGGACAGATTTTGTTCAACATCTTAATGATCTGGATGAGGGGATGGATTGCACCCTCAGCAAGTTTGCAGATGACACTAAGCTAGGGGGAGAGGTAGATCTGCTGGAGAGCAGGGATAAGGTCCAGAGTGACCCAGACAGATTAGAGGATTGGGCCAAAAGAAATCTGATGAGGTTCAGCAAGGACAAGTGTAGAGTCCTGCACTTGGGATGGAAGAATCCCAAGCATTGTTACAGGCTGGGGACTGAATGGCTAAGTAGCAGTTCAGCAGAAAAGGACTTGGGGATTACAGGAGATAAGCAGCTGGATATGAGTCAACAGTGTGCCCTTGTAGACAAGAAGGCTAATGATATATTAGATTGCATTACGAGGAGCATTGCCATCAGATCTAGAGAAGCAATTATTCCCCTTCATTCGGCTTTGCTAAGGCCACATCTGGGGTGTGTCTAAACTACTTGGCTCCATCGATGGAGCCATGTAGATGAGGGTGATCGGCAAAGGGAAATGAAGCTGCAATTTAAATAATCGTGGCTTCATTTAAATTTAAATGGCTGCCGCACTGAGCCAACAAACAGCTAATCAGCTGTTTGTCGGCTCAGCGTACTAGTCTGGACACTCCCGCGCCGACCTGAAAGCCCTTTATCGACCTCCCCGTTATGCCTCGTAGGATGAGGTTTACCAGGGAGGTTGATAAAGGGCTTTCATGTCAGCGTGGGAGCGTGCAGACTAGCACGCTGAGCCGACAAACAGCTAGCTGATCAGCTGTTTGTCGGCTCAGCGCAGCAGCCATTTAAATTTAATCGTGGCTTCATTTCCCTTTGCCAAACAAACAAATCTACATGGCTCCGTCGACAGAGCCATGTAGTTTAGACATACCCCTGGAGTATTGTGTCCAGTTCTGGGTCCCACACTATAAAGGATGTGAATGCCTTGGAAAGGGTCCAGCGGAGGGCGACCAAAATGATTAGGGGACTGAAGCGCATAACCTATGAGGAGAGACTGAGGGATTTGGGTTTGTTTAGTCTGCAGAAGAGAAGAGTAAGGGGGGATTTGATAGCAGCCTTCAACTTCCTGAAGGGAGGTTCCAGAGAGGATGAAGAAAGGGTGTTCTCAGTAGTGATGGATGACATATCAAGGAGCAATGGTCTCAAGTTACAGTGGGGAAGGTGTAGATTGGATATTAAGAAAAGCTATTTCACTTGGAGGGTGGTGAAGCAGTGGAATGGGTTACCTAGGGAGGAGGTAGAATCTCCATCCCTAGAGGTTTTTAAGTCTCAGCTTGACAAAGCCCTGGCTGAGTTGATTTAGTTGGGATTGGTCCTGCCTTGGGCAGGTGACTGGACTTGATGACCTCCTGTGGTCTCTTCCAGCTCTATGATTCTATGATCCTGGCATATGTGTGGACTCTCACTGTGTATACCTACAGAGTGAGCTGTGGCCTGCAGCAATATGTTTCAAAGCTTGGGTCACCTGATTCAGCCTTATGGAGCTCAGACTACACTGCTTAACTAGCTGTTCATACATTGCACCACAGGCTGGAGCTCTGGCTCTTAGGCCTAATGGGCTTCAGAGCCTGAGCTTTAGTCTGAGCCATAGTAGCTCCAGCTTGAAATTCTACTTCCATTAATGTCCAGGACAAAAGTTCTATTGTCTTTAGTGGGATCAGAATTCTTCCTGTCACATTTTTGTTTTGCTTTCTAGACTCAAGTTTGCAGTCTTTCCATTATTTTGTCACCTACTTCCAACTGTGTTTTTTCTTCCTCCATTTTCAGTGACAACATGAAAAAGCTAGAGAAGGAAAGAAAATTAGGGGAGGAGATAACAGGAGGAGAAGATAGTAGAGAGAGAAAAGGTAAAGGAAAACACAAAACCTAAAAACTTAAAAATTAAAATGTACTATGAAAATGTATTTGGAAAAAATCAACTAAATGAAAAATAAGTTTATTGGGGGGAAAACTACAGGTTTAAAACAACATTAATGATTTTACATTTTTCATGATTATTTTCCCCCTAACTTTTTGGATCATCTCTGCAATTCATCTCTTTGCTACTAAGTATGGCAACAGATCAGCATCAATGAGAGAAATATAATTCTGTTGATGGCAGCACCAGCAGTAATGAACTTATAGGACTAGTGATAAAAATAAGTTGTTGTGGGCTTTGGATAAAGGTCCTAGAAAGTAACATTACATCAAAGACTGAGGTTTTGTAATGGGAATAGACTCAGAGTGGCTGAAGAGGCTCACTACTTTGCCTACCCAAGGGATTTGTTGGTTTGCTAGACCTTGCATCTCTCACTAAACCTATGTGACTGTTCTCAGAAGATGAATGTCAGCCACTGAATTCAGAAATCATGTCCCCTGGCACTAGACGCTGTCCCATGCTAACCTCTTTCCCTGTGGAATTTCAGTTTGAAGGCAAGTTGGCAGGGAGAGAAACTAGTGCATCCTGACCTCACGTACTGCACAGTGGTGGGATGTCATACCTTACAAAAAATCTTTGTGCATTTATATATGTATTTATTCTGCAGAACTCTGTAGCTGCTGTGGAAAACAATAACTTGGCCGAGATCAAGACACATATATTATGGTGTTATGAAATGTCTATCAATTATGAATCAGAACTCACTTAGGCTACGTCTACACTCCATGCTTGTTTCAAAATAAAAATTCTGAAATAGTTTATTTCCTCTACAATACAAATGCCCATAGAAATAGCACTAAGTTATTTCGAAATAACGCGTCCACAGTGATTGGAGCCTCAATCACATTGAAAGCCCCCAAGAAGCACTTAGGGCAGGGCATCAGAATAGTAGTCACTTTCTGTAGCTGCTGCCTGAGGCTAGCAGAGGCTCCTGCTTAAAGGGAGCCCCCAATACAGTCTTGTCTCAGGCGTTGCTCCTTTGTCTACTTTCCTGAGGGACAGCAAAGCCTTCTCACTGCCCGCTCCAGTTGCCCTTGAGGACACCACAGCACTTCTGCCATGGAGCTGGACTTGCTGGAAAGCACTTGCCAGCTCTTAGACCAGATGCCACACTTCCTGGTGCAGTTACTGCAGGCTGCTCTCATGGCACTGCAGAAACAGGACCCACTGCTCCTTTCAGGGCACCTCCACATCTCTCTCCATGTGCTGCTCATGCAGCACAGCCCCTCCCACTCTCCCCTGCACATCGTGCACCACTGCTTCTGGTGACCAGTTTCAACTGGTGAGACCGCATTGTCATGAAGCAGTGGGATGACCAGCAGTGGCTCCAGAACTTCATGGAGCTGTGCAAGTAGCTCTCGCTCACCCTCAGGTGATGGGAAACCCATATTCGATCTGCCATCACTTCCAGAAGCGGGTCACCATAGCACTGTAGAAGCTTGTCATGCCAGATATCTACTGCTGTGTCAGGAACCATTTTGACATTGGGAGATCAACCATTGGGATTGTGGTCATGCAGGTATGGTGCTCTCATGCTATTGTCCCAGGAGGGTGGTGATCTACTGGAATGGGGTTCCCTAAGGGAGGGAGGGGGAGGCGTGGAAGCTCCCTCCTTGGTGGGTTTTCCAGTCCTTCCTTCACAAAGCCCTGCTGGGGGATGGGATAAGTTGGAGGTTGGTCCAGGTATGTGGTAAATGGGGTTGGGCTTGGAGAACTCCTGAGGGACCTGACAATCCTGTGATTCTCTGTTTGTCTCCTGCTACAGATGATAGGGCTGTGCAGGGTCATCATCCTGGGCAATGTGGACCCCATGTTCACTGGCTTTGCTGTCCTGGTCTTCTCCAACTGTGGGGGGGCATTGATGGCACCCACATCCCTATCCAGGCCCCGGACTACCAAGCCTCTGTTTATATCAACCAGAAGGTGTACTTTTCCATGGTCCTGCAGGCCCTTGTTGACCACTGAGTCTGGTTTACCAATTGGGTGGTCAGGGAAGGTGCATGAACTCTAGCATATTCCAGAAGATGCATGCAGGCACTTTTTTTCCAGACCACATCAGGGTCTGGGATGTGGACATACTGATGTGCATCATTGGGAATGAAGCCTATGCTCTGCTCCCCTGGCTGATGAAGCCCTAAACTGGACACTTTGACTCCACCAAGGAATGTTTCAATGACAGGTTAATCAGACCCCGCATCGTGGTGGAGGACGCTTTCAGCCATATGAAAGGGATGTTCTGTTGTCTCCTCACCCACCTGGATCTCAGTGAGCAGCCTGATGCGTCCTCCACTGTATTTGTGAAAGTGGAAGACATTCCTGCCAGGGTGGGGGCCAGAGCCCGAGAGGTTGGCCAGGGTCTTTGAAACCCTTCGTGGCTGCCATCCGGCAGGCTCATAAAAGGGCTGTGCACATCTGGGAGGCCCTGAAGGAGAGTTTCAGAAAAGGACACCCATGACACTCTTCCCCGGGCCTCTACACAAGGGGCTTGTGCAGTGCCCTTCCTCTCACACTCCTCCCTTCCCCGAACTCCCTTTTCACCCCTTCCTCTCCACCCTTTCCTGCAGAAACAATAAACAAGGCCTATTGTTTTGGAACAATAAACTCTTTTTTTTCTTTTAAATGTGGGGTAAATATAACTGGGGAGGAACTTGGGAAGGTGGAAGGGGAAGGAGAGGCTCAGGGATGGGGCTGAGATAGGGATTGTGTGGAGCCCTCAGCAGCTGTGGGGGTTAGGGGAGAAGCTGGAGGGGTAAAGATGGAAGCAGGAATGGGTGCAGGGGGGCTTTGGAAAGGATTGGATGTGGGGGAGGGGGGAGACGGACAGCTGGACTGCTCAGTCATGGTGACCACACTGTATGCCTTGCACATGCTCCAGGCCTCCTGGAACATCTCCTGCCAGGTGGAGCAGTGCAGCTCCCAGTCAGCATGGTGCTCCTGCAGGTCTGCATCCTGTCTCTAGTCCTACTGGTCGAGAGACCATTGGAGGAAACAGAGGCAGGCTGTGTGTTTCTGCTGGAGGTCTTCATGGGGTTGACAGTGCCTGTGGGTCACGTGGTGCTGGGAGAATGGTGCAGGAGATGTGGCTCATGCCTCACTCTCAACTGGTCCAGCTGTGAAGAAAAGCGAGAAGGGCAGTCACCCCAGGAAAGAGAGTGCCTGAAGCCTAACCCTCAGCTCTGAGCTGACACTGAAAGGTCTTGGGTCAGATGATGGTGATGTGCTTGGAGCAAGGCCATCAGAGGCCTGGACAACTGGCACTTTCCTACAGAGGAACGGTGTCTCAGGAGGGAGTCTCACTACCCCCACGTCTCAGGGACAAGCAGACAAGCTGGGAACCTATGGGTGGGAGGCGAGGTGATGGGGCAGCTCAGTTTCCCTCCATGCCCCGTATCTCTAGCCAGGAGTTCAGCTTGTCCCTGGAGCTGTCCTCCCCTTCCTCAAGCCCACAGATGTGTCCCAGGGCTCAGATGAGGCCCGAGAAAGCCCGTATACATTTGTAACTGCCTTCAGTTGTCTGCTAGGGATGTTTCTATACAGTGTAATCCTGAGTATCAGGAACATGGGTCAAAGAGGGCCTATTATTTCTTCATCTAGCTCAGTGATGTAGGTCCAACATACAGAAGGTGACAAACCAGAGGTCAGTGCATACTGACTTCTAGTGGTTACTGTTATCACTTCAGAGGGGACATGTCTGATCTTAGTCTATTAGAGCTATTTGTGTTTCAATTATATTTTTTCAGGTTTCCCTGTCTTCAGTTTGAATTAGGATATTCAAGTCTATTTAAGCTTTTCTTCTGTACATATCATTACTGTGTTTTAATTTAAACACTTTGTATTTTTTATGAACAGTGAAACTGCCTATACTTTTGGGGATTGGGCATGTAGTTTTTCACATCTGTATATTGCTTGGCATACTGGTGGTTATGAACTCTGACTGAAACCTCTAGGGCATATCATAATACTAATAATAAAAATGGCAAGAGCTATACAAAGAAGAAATATAGGGGGACTGCTGTGAGTGTCCCTGTGTAAGTGGTCGGGGGGAAGAGGGCCCTACGATAACAGCTGTTTAAATAAATAGACAAGTTAACCTTTTTTCCTTTTGTTTTTAAATCCAGTCTTTTGCTTCATTACAAAACTTTGAATTTTTTTTCTACCAGCTCTTACTAGAACCATTCTCCTAGAAGTCTCTGCCCTATTCACAATGGCTACGTCTACACTGGCAGCTTCTTGCTCAAGAACTGTTTTGCGGAAGAGTTCTTGCACAAAAAGTCTTCCACAAGAGCGCGTCTACACAGGCATGTGCTTTTGCGCAAGAGTGTCTATGACAGTGTGGATGCTCTCTTGCGCAAGAAAGCTCTGATGGCCCTTTTAGCCATAGGGGTTTCTTGAGCAAGAAATTCATGTTGCCCGTCTACACTGCCCTCTTGCACAAGAGCTCTTGCGCAAGAGGGCTTATTCCTCATGGGGAGAGGAATAACTCTTCTGGAAGAAGCCCTGTTTTCCGACGCTAGACTATACATTTATTTGCACAAGAATGCGCGTGCAGTGTAGACATCCGGCAAGTTTTTGTGCAAGAACAGGTGTTCTTGCACAAGAAGCAGCCAGTGTAGACATAGCCAATGTGTCTGAGGAGCTGAGCCGCCGCTCTTTGCTAGTGTGACTGAAAGATGCTAGACTCACAAAGATGAATGGGAAAATGTGAAGAATTTCACATCTCTTTCCTTTTTCAAAGGTAAACATCTAGGTCTCTTTATAACAGAGAAAAGCTTGAAACCCTGATGAGTCTGAAACCAAAAGCAAAGAAAAAGAACAAAAAAATCTTATTTTAAAAATCTCAAGATTTTACAGGTCTCTTAGGCCCAGAAAATCACATCTGACAATTTTTTAACAACTAGATATTGATACTTTTACCTTTAATTGACTTCAGGGGGAATGGAGGGTACAAGATTGAGCCTTATGTCTTTTTATTAATATTCTTGTTATTTAGTAGTTTTTCAGACTGAAGTAGTCAAGTTAAATGCATAAAGCAAGTTAACAGAAACATTCATCAATCTTCTGCTTAGCATTCTTTTATTTGTCATGGAAATCTTATTTGCATATTGATTGTAGGGTTATTTTAAAATAAATTAAATGTGGGTCATTTTCTATGTTTTTTTCTTAATCAGGAAAACTTTTCCCAGACTGCTGTTTTAGTTACAGTTTTTGTGATGAATTCTTGTTATTGCTTCAGCTATTTTCCTCATTTTCTGTTGTTTGTAGTGAAAATAGCATAATATAATATTAAAAATATTATTACATAATAACAAATATTACCTCTAGAAGAAACAGCGACTTCTGCTTTGCATTTCTGGTTGTATCAGGTAAATATAAAACTTTAATTAAACAGATGCAAGCCTGGCTAAGTTTTAGTTGGCACATTAAGGCATGAGTGTGGAATCCTTTTTCACCCTCTGGAAGCAGTAGTTAATTTTCTAAGGAGGCCTGAGGTCTGCAATTTACCCTTTGTTCTGAAGTGAGTGAATCCCTTTTAATGCAGAAAGGCAGTTTCTTTAAGGAACAGCAATCAATATGGATGTCCTTTAAAATAACCAGTGGAAGGACAGTGCCCAGGAGGAGGAGGAGCAGAGAGCTCTGGACATAGTGAAGCACAGCCACTCCAGAATGTCCCCTAAGATTTGTGTGAACAGATAGCTGAACTCCCCACTCATTCTGTGGCATGGGCTTGGTAGAGACCCTGTCCCCAGATAATACCGTCCTAGGGTTATATTTTCCTTCTATGGATTTCTCTCAGGAGATAATCAGCTGACACTGAATTTGGGACTTCACTCAGAAATTTCCTAGGAATGGAACATGCTTGTTGAGGAAAAGGAAAGAGTGTTCCATATCATTTATGGGAAATGTTTAATAATAAACAAGTATTGTGGGCACATCAGAAGCTTCTGAAATCCTAATTTGAACGTGGCTAAATAATAGTAATTGTATTTGATACCGACTTGAGATTACACATTTTTTTGCTATCTAGCTGACTTCTACATAGTCATCTAAGAGAGGCTGGATTATCAGAAGGTAAAAGAGAAGAGCTGGAAAGCATCACTAATTTTAACTGAGAGCTGAAATGAGTCATTCTGGGTCAGATATAGTAGGTGGTTTGATTTATGATGTGTCTTAGCTGCAAGAGACTTTAGTAGAAAATTTAAGATGGAACATCCTGATGGAGGTGAGCAATAAGCACTCTCAGTAACTGCACAGTCTTTTCAAAAAATGAGAAATTGATTGCATCAGTCCCATATACAAACTCAGTAGCTCCATTTCCTCACTCTCTCAAAAATAACACAACTCAAACCATTCTTTGTGATGTTCTTGTGCTTCACGAAGTTCTTAGATGTTAAAAATTATCTTTTACTGCCTTTGACCTGTAGTGAATGTTACTGAAGTAAAAATGTTTTAAAAAAGGTAAACTTTCATTATATCAGAGGTAGCATGCTATACACAATAACTGGAAGACTTACCCACCATTGCCTGGGTTCTTCAGGGCAGGGAGCTTGCAGTGGGGGGGATGCAGAAGTCAGGGTAGGGCCTTGGGAATGAGGGGAGCTGAGCGCAGGTGGCCAGGTGGTTGGGAGGGTGCAAGAGAGAGTTGGGGAGGTGAAGAGGAGCTCAGGGCAAGGAGTGAGAAGTTCAGGAGTCAGGGCAGTGTGTCACCTCTGGCTTCTCTCCAGGGGAGGCCCAGGGCAAAGAGGATTGCACACCCCACCTACCAGCTTGTCCCAGGGAGCAAGCAGGGGCTCTTTCCCTCCCCCTGTCCCACCTAAGACCAATGTCCCCTCCCAGGTCAGGAGGGATCTCTCCCTCCTGCTAGCCCCTCTTGAGTTGGGGGGCTGTCTCCCTCCCCCTTTTCCCCTTCAAGGGTGGGGGGACTCCCAGGAGCTGTCTCCTGGGTAGGGTGGTCCAATTTACCTTTTCTAGTGGCAGGCAAAATGGCAGAGCCCCAGCCCCACTGGCCACTCCCTTGGTGTTTTATCTGTCACCAATGGACACTCTGCAGGATAGCTCTCCCCCATGGGCATACTGCTCCCAGTGGCCACTCTCATAATGTGTCCCTCTGAACAGCAGCCCCTCTCTTTGTAGAAAATGTCCTTTTCCAGAGGATTCCGGTTCTTCCGGAACAACCAAACCCTGACCTTGCTTTACGTTAGGAGAAGAGGAACCTGCGTACCCAATTTTGTGTTCTTGCCATTTAGAAGGACATATTGAACAAACACAAACAGACCCACAGATAGACAAACACACTCAGGCTATGTCTAGACAATGTAGTTTTTCTAGGATGCTCTGCCGCATCCAGGAAATGTGTCTGCTCTTCTCCTTTTTTTTTTTTTTTTTTGTTTTTTTTTTTTTGCAGAAGAGCAGATGCATTCTTTCAGAAGCCCTGTCTTCCTCCTTCCATGAGGAAGAAGGGCTCTTCCAAAAGAGGCCTTTTTTCCAAAATTTGGTCCAGTGTAGATGGGCCAACAAAACTATCAGAAAAAAGGTACTCAAATTGAGAAGTGGAATTTGTGTACCTTTTTCCAATAAACCATTCTAGTCTAGATATAGCCTCTGAGAGACAGCAAGAGAGAGATTGACAGCACTAATTATCAGCTATTCCCCCTTGCCCCTACATGGCTAAGAGGCATTTAAAAAGCAGGAGTACCTGAACTGGTCTTGAGGAACATACGAACACAGAATAACTTCTTTCTCTTTTCTGATAGCCCTGCAAAGACAATGAGTAGGGGATAGCTTGGAGAGGGACCAAGAACACAAATGATAGTGGGGATGTCTGAGTAGAATGGGATAGGAAGGAACCAAAAAGGGAAACAGGCTGGCTTGAAGGAGCTGCTGATATGCAAAGGTTTAGAGAGACCTTTTGATTATAGTGTAGGGCAGACTGTGAGAAATGAGGTCTTAATGTTTTAGTCCTGAGTGTTTTTTTTCTAGTCAGGGTTGAGATTGCTGTTGGATAAGGGAACAGCTTGGTTTTTTCTTCGGCTTTTTTCTTCATGCAGCCATACATGTTCTGTATGTATGAACTGCATGCATATAGTGTGATATGCAAACACTAGACAGACTACAGTTCTGTGACTGAGGCTACATCTACACTGTAGTTTTCTTGTGGAAAAGCTTACGCAAATGAAGAGCTTCATTTGCATAATTAATGAGCAGTTGTTTTTGCACAAAGGGCTTTTGGGCAAAAAAGAGCCGTGTAGATGGCTCCTTTTTGTGCAAAAAAACCCCTCTTGTGCAAGAGCTGTTCTTCCTCAAAAAATGAAGTTTTTGAGGAAGACCGGCTTTTGCACAAGAGGGGTTTTTTGCACAAAATGGAGCTGTCCATACGGCTCTTTTTTGTGCAAAAGCCTCTTGCGCAAAAATAGCTGCGTATTAATTATGCAAATGAAGCATAGCTATATTCCACGTTGAACTTCATTTGCATAAGCTTTTCTGCAAGAAGGCTATAGTGTAGACAGAGATTGGGAGGGAAACTCTGACTGGAAGTTAGGTCTACACATTAGTGTTATTTTGGAATAACTGACATTATTTCAAAATAACTTAGTGAGAATCTACAATGCAAGGCATTATTTTGAAATAATGTTGAGCTGCAAGACTTCTTACTCCAATTTCTGTAAGCCCCATTTCACAAGGAGCAAGGGAAGTCGAAGGAAGAGTGTTCTTCCTTAGACTTCCTGCTGTGTAGACAGTGCCAAAAGCCAAATTGAGCTATTTCAACTTCAGCTATACAAGGGTATGTCTACTCTACAGCACTACTTCGAACTACCTTAATTCAAATTAGTTAATTCAAACTAAGCTAATTTTAATTAGTGCATCTAGACCTAAAAACTAATTTGAATTCACATTTTGCTAATTCAAAATACCATGTCCACATTGAGTGGACCCTGAACCGAAGTCAAGGCAGGCCGGAACCAGTGCCGACAGGGCATCAGATTAGGACTTAGAGTGTGGAGCTGCTGCCTCAGGCTAGCCGAGGGCTGTGCTTAAAGGGACCCAACCCCCACCCCTCACAGACAGTTCTCAGGGTTCCCCGCTTGCTTGTCTAACTCGATGAGGGACAGCAAAGCAGTCCTGTCTTGGAGTGCCCTGAGTGCCCACACTTGGCACATCACAGCACTTGGCCATACATCCCAGCTGCACTTGCCAAAGTCTGCCATCCAGGGGGATCAATCGGGGGGCTTTCAGGATCCAGGAGGCCCTGCAGGAGAGCTTCCATCCCAAGGAGCCTGCAGAGCCACCCCAGTCCTCCCCATCGGGGGCTCGTGCCCCATTCCTCCCTCACTTCCTTCCACTTACCCCACCTTAAGCCCCCTTCCTGATGTGAAAAATAAAGAATATGTGTGATCAAAAATAGGAACTCTCTTTATTTAACAAAACTGAGGGGGAAGGGGGATTAACCTCTGGGGAGACTGGGAAAAGGAGGTGGGAGAGGGGAAGAGAGAGGGTGGAAGAGGGGAGGGGGAAATCTGGGAGGATGGAGCTGGAAGGGGGAAGCCAAGGGAAGAAGGAGGAGGGGAAATATAAAACTATGGTACGCCATATCTTCAGTACTGTGTACAGATGTGGTCTCCTCACCCCAAAAAAGATATTTTGGCCTTGGAAAGAGTTCAGAAAAGGGCAACTACAATATTCAGGGGTTTGGAACAGGTCCCATATGAAGAGAGGCTAAAGAGAATGGGACTTCTCAGCTTAGAAAAGAGGAGACTGAGTGTGGCTATGATAGAGGTCTATAAAATCATGAGTGGTGTGGAGAGGGTGAATAAAGAAAAGTTCTTCATTAGTTCCCATAATATAAAGACTAGAGGACACCAAATGAAATGAATGGACAGCAGGTTTAAAACGAATAAGCGAAAGTTCTTCTTCACACAGCACATAGTCAACCTGGGGAACTCCTTGGCACAGGAGGCTATGAAGGCTAGAACTATAACAGAGCTTAAAGAGAAGTTAGATAAAGTTAGATAAAGCCATGGAGGTTGGCTATATGGAGTGCTATTAACCAGGGGGTAGGAACGGTGTCCCTGGCCTCTGTTTGTGGAAGGCTGGAGATGGATGACACGAGAGAAATGGCTTGGTCATTGTCTTCGGTCCATCCTCTCCGGGGTACCTGGTGCTGGCTGCTGTCGGCTGACAGGCAACTGGGCTAAATGGACCTTTGATCTGACCCAGTACGGCCATTCAAATGTTCTTATGTTCTAAGCTCAGGGTCATGGGTCTCACTGGACCAACTTGATTTTCATGCAAACCTGCTCCTGGGTTCGCATGTGGACTTTCGTGGCCAGGCTGGCAGCTATTCTGCCCTAGATGGCTGCATTCCTGTGCCCAGTGTGGAGGTCATGGACATTGGAGGCCTCCCCCCAAACCTCGATGAGGTCTACGATCTCTGCACTAGACCAGGCAGGCACCTGCCTCTTGGAGCCCCAGGCAGGCTCCTGGGAGCCTCCAGCCTGGTCCCGGGAAGAGGCGGAGGGCTGGGTGGCAGCAGGTGGCTGGCTCATGCCGTGCCAGGTGCAGGGTCTGCTGGCAGGCTTGCAACTGGCACGTGCACAGTAGCCAGACCGTGCCCCTTTAAGGGCTCTGGGGCCGGGAGGGGGCAGAAAAGTTTCCCTAGTTTAGCCCAGAGTGGCCACCAGGGCAACCTGGGAAGGGCTAGCCTCCCACTAGTTCGAATTAAGTGGCTACACAGCCCTTAATTCAAACTACTTAATTTGAACTAGGTGTTAGTCCTCGTAGAATGAGGTTTACTTAGTTCGAATTAAGTGCTCCGCTAGTTCGAACTAAATTCAAACTAGTGGTTTTCATGTGTAGCCACTATTAAAGTTAATTTGAACTAATGGCTCTTAGTTCGAATTAAATTTGTAGTGTAGACACACCCTTATTGACATAGCTGAAGTTGTGTAGCTTAATTCGACTTTTGCCCTGCAGTATGGACGTGCCCTTAGAGACTAACAAAAAATGTAGATAGTATCATGAGTATTCGTGGGCACAACCCACTTCTTCAGATGAATGGAGTTAGGGGTCTAGGATACCAATAAATAGCAGAGAAAGAGAGAGGAAGGAGAGGGAATGAGAAGGGGAAAAAATGGGAGAAAATACTGTCAATTAGCATATCCATGCTAAATGAAGCTAATAGAGTGAGCCCTATTAAGAAACTAGGGAGACTGAAAACAGTGTTTTGCCCTCTGTACCTCTTTTATTTAAGACAGACATCACCATTCACTATAAACAAAGAGCTCAATCTTGCTCTCATGGAAGTTGGAGCAAAATTCCCATTTACTTCAATGGGAGCAAGACTGTTCTGGGACTCCCCTATATGCTTGCAAACTGATATTTTGAATCTCTTTATGGATTCTCGTCATTATCTACCTGGGTAGTACTGTATCACACATAAAAATCCCACTAATTGGTTGAATCTGAGTGAAAATGATTGCACAGAAAACATATTTAATAGATATATTACAGCACAGCAAGATAACCTTTGGACTGACAAAAGCAATACACAGGCAGACTTTAAAAAAAGAAAGAAAAGGATTTCTAATGAAACAGGGTGATCTAACTCATAACAGTCACATAAACTCTATTTAACATTAAATCCACAAAAAATTATGTATGAATACTAAAGAGAATTCCTTTACCGGCAGGACAAGAAAATGTCATGTTAATTTCATTCCTCTGTCACATTTTATGATAGAAGTTGAGGGGAAAAGTTCATATACTAGGTAGAATAAATGAATACTTCATTGCAGGAAAGCTAATGAAATTTTTGATTCCAAGCTTTGCACGGCATTTTGGCTAGTTTCTGAGTTATGGCTCTTTTTCTTCAGTGGTAAGAAGGAGATACATAATACAGTAAGCTATTACTATAATTTTGTACTGAGGGCTGATCATGAAAGGCAGATGTAATTGTGGCAGAAAGCTATCATTGCTAAAGTGTTTTGATTTCTGTATATTAGTAGCAGAAATATGAACATATATTCTTATTTCTGCTCCAATTGCTATAGGTGTACCATAATTTTTAACATGTTTCTTCCTCCCTTGTTCTTTAGGGAAAACATGTATTATGGTTCATCAAACTCAGTAGGAACTAGTACAAGCAAATTCTTGGTCTCTTGTTAAAGAATATTTGCTATGACATTTTACTTGAAATATCCCTCTTGCCCTCCTCACACACAAATCCTAATTCCCCAAAGAAGCACATTTATAAACAACTATCTTACATAAGTTTCTTCACACCAACAGCTTAGTGACATCCACTGAGTTCCCTGACCCTTGAGGAAAATATCCCTGAATGTTTTGAAGTAATAACTACAAAATCCAAATTTTCAACACATCCATCTTTGATAGAGAGTTAAAAGTTTGAAAGTGTTGGGGCTAACATTTGAAACCCACTTTAAACACATCACCTATTTGTTTCCATTTGTCTGAAGAGAGGTTAAGAAACACATAGGGCCTGATTTTGCTCTTGCGCAAACTTTACACAGTGTATTATTATGATCAATGGAGTTCTCTTGATTACATCAATGTTCATGACAGCAGTAACAGACAATAATCTTGTAATTTTTGTTTGCTTAAAGTGAAAAATGGCAAGTCTTTTATAGGTGGGCACAGTCCTGTTTACTGTAACAGATTGTCAGACTGAAGATAACAAATGAAAGAACTGGGAAAAATCTTTAGCCTTGGAGAGTTGTGAAAATGGCAGGTACTGGTTCTGCTGTGGAGAGCATGTCAAAGCCACTTTCTCTGATGCTGTCTGAGAAACACACAGCCATAGTGGCTTTCAATGTGGTACTATAATCTGCTGGCATCTGAAAATAGATGACTGATAATTATGATTAAAAGTGCACAAACAGCCAATATATAGCAGTTGGTAAATTTAAACTGTTATACCTGATTTAAAATATGATCGGTAGAGAATATTTTGGCCTTCCCTCAAACCATTTCCATGGTTTAATAACGCTGTCTTGGAACGTCTGATAAATGGGAATGAAGGAAAGTTTCCACAGTGCAAGGATGAGTTCCCTTTCCTGATGCTACTGCTGGCAAATGGAATCTAATTAGCAACTCTAAGCAGTAGCATAACATGCTGGGGAGCAAGTGGAGATTTAACACCTACCTGTGTATTTTCCTGCGCTTAGGCTTTCCTTTGGATCTTTAGCATAACATAAATGTAGCCCTTTACAAATGGATTTGTTGATCTGCAAATGCTGATTGAACTTCTCTAGTCCGGGACTCTCCGGTTTCAGCAAAATCTGGGGCGGAGCATAATTTTAGTTAGCCAGATGTCCTCTTACCGTGGGTGTGGTCAAGTTTCCCCTTGTCCCATAAAGTTTGTTTACAGACACCAGTCCTGGTTCTCAGTGTTCTGTGCTGCTCTTTAGCTTAAATTTACCCTTAAATGTCTTCTAAGAGCCCAGTAAGCAGTGGAAGTGTTGGTAATGCTGCTGGACGATATTGACCTACAATGGCTTGGCAAATTCTCTGGTTTGGCACAGGTCAGGTCCCGAGGGTGCCAGACTAGAGAGGTTCAACCAGTACTTGACAATCCCACTCTTTGCCCTTTTTGACTGCTTCCAACTCATTATCACTCAACACCTATTTCTGACAAAATGTGGTTGACTTGAATTCAACATTCTCATTTTTTCTTTTAATCATTGTTGAATTGTCTGAAATTCATCCTCCTTTTTTACTATCTCCTCTGGCTGTCTGCTGCAAATCAAATCAAATGTATACTTCCTGTCCTTATTTTCAATGCTCTACAGAACTCTCTGTCTGTCATTTTATTCATCTTTTTTCTTACCGCCACTCCTACCCACTATGCTCTGTCATGATGCCAACCTCAAAACACCTTTCATTTATTTTTTCCCATCTCCATGCCTTCTGTTATGTTGCTTCTAGCAGATGGAAATCCTTCCTATTCTGATCAAGTCACCATCTTCTCATCAAGATGTTTTTGTGACATTTCTCAGAATACGCAGGACTGTGAGAGACGTTGTAATTCTCTGCTTCCTGTGTAAGGGAATCTTGCTTGTGATAATTCCCTAACACTACCAGCCTTTTAACCACTCAAGTGTTCTCATCTGGGACATGTCAGCCCTGTTTTTGCTTTGCAGACTAAGAGGAGGTACATCTCAGTGTTTGAGTCCCCTTGAAGTGATTCCCTTTGGTATCTAGCCACTTGAGACTTGCTGCTATTGGAACCCCATGAACCCAATTTTGTTTCCACTGTTCTTGTTTCTCTAAGGGTATGTCTACACTACCCCGCTAGTTCGAACTAGCAGGGTAATGTAGGCATACCGCACTTGCAAACGAAGCCCGGGATTTGAATTTCCCGGGCTTCATTTGCATAAACCGGGTGCCGCCATTTTTAAATCCCGGCTGGTTCGAACCCCGTGCCGCGCGGCTACACGCAGCACGAACTAGGTAGTTCGGACAAGGCTTCCTAGTTCGAACTACCGTTACTCCTCGTGGAATGAGGAGTAATGGTAGTTCGAACTAGGAAGCCTAGTCCGAACTACCTAGTTCGTGCCGCGTGTAGCCGCGCGGCACGGTGTTCGAACCAGCCGGGATTTAAAAATGGCGGCGCCCGGCTTATGCAAATGAAGCCCGGGAAATTCAAATCCCGGGCTTTGTTTGCAAGTGCGGTATGCCTACATTACCCTCCTATTTCGAATTAGGAGGGTAGTGTAGACATACCCTTAGTGCTTTGCATTTGTAGCGGGTCAGTTCATTTACTGGACATCACGAGGTGGAGGAAGGCCATACTGCCTCATTAAATGGGTGGGATCACACCTCTCTGGCTGGAAAATTAGTGGAGGGACTTGTAACACCCTGGTTATAGCAACAGGGGAATACTGGCAATAGTCAGTAGCATGCCCCCATATAGACCCAGTCAAAGCCTTAGTCCATCGTGATGCGGTCCTACTGTGGTTACCATACTCACTGCATGTAAAGCAAGATACTACTTCAGGGTGCCCTGACTACAAGAGTCAGGTTGTAGAGGTCTAGAGCACAGTTCCCAGGCCTTCTTTTGAGACACCCAATTGCCGTGTGGGGTGCAGGTTCTGGCTGCTGTGGGAGGTTGGTCACACTGTCCTCCAGTCTTTGGGCTCTGTGTGGCCAATCAATCTTGAGATGTGCCCCA
The DNA here is from genome assembly GCF_049634645.1 of Pelodiscus sinensis. Classification (NCBI taxonomy): domain Eukaryota; kingdom Metazoa; phylum Chordata; order Testudines; family Trionychidae; genus Pelodiscus; species Pelodiscus sinensis. The sequence goes on along the minus strand of NC_134712.1, from coordinate 121,484,529 downwards.
TGTCTAGTTTTGGCATGCTAGGTTCTGGGGGTGAGGTGAGGGTTAGCAGTCCTATCAGAGACTCTGCAGCTAGGAAATCCTCCATGAGCACAATGGCTGCATTCAAGGTCATGGGTTGATGCTGCAAGACTCACACCCTCCCTCAGTTTGGAAGGATGTGCACAAATATGATCTGCTAGATAACTTTGCCCACTATCCATTATTTCAGCTGCAGCTGGTGTCCTTCATATCCTAGGGCATGGCCTGGGGTCGGGCACACAGTGAGTAAACTTTCCCCTGAAAGTATTGCTGAAAAGTCTCCAGAGTGATGTCCAGGGTGTCAAGAATGATTGTTTTCCCCCAAGGATAATCATGTGCCTTGTCATTTGGAAGATACTAGTAAGCCATCTAAGCAGCCTCAATTAGGTATGAGGCAATAAGAGTGGGCCAAAAGTCAAGTGCCCAGCTGACCTCTGAGGTAACCCACTCAAAGATTACCAGATAGGCCTCAGGGTCATCTTCAGTCCCTATGTTGCCTGGGTGGATTGGTGTGGTAAGGGAAAGAAGGGGTTGGCCAGTTCCCTTCCTCCCTCCCCCACAGTGGGCTGCTAAATCCTAGAAGCATTATTGCTATTGCTCATGGTGCTATGCCTCTAAGGTCTGGTGTAGCTGCTCTTGAGTGGCCAGCTGCTGTACTAGTTGTTGCTTCTGTTTTTGCTGATTCTCTGCCAGGAACTTAGGCAGCTTGTCCATCTCCACCCATATGTCAGATAGGATCATTGGGTACTGCTCTCCAACCCCTTATCACAAGGGTAGAATCACGAATTCTCAAACAATTGGTCAATTGGTCTGCCAGCCCTTCAGTGGATTGAGGTATGCCACACAAACCAATTAAATGGCTGGGATCCCATCATTGTTGAGGGGGAATGAACAGCTGCGGGTGTAACACCCCATTCATAGCAACAGGAGAGTATCTACAAAAAGTCAATGTTATGCTCCTTAGACAGATAATTACTGGCAATAAGTCAGGGTCATGCTCCTAAGTCAGGGGAGTGCCAAGAGTAGTCTATCCAATCTCTCTTTCTTAAAACAATAATTCCAGAATTAATACTTTTAAAATAATATAATGCTTAGAGCAAAGGCTAATGGAAATTTTAAACATAAATATAAACAACATTTAGTAACAATTGCTACTCCAATAAAATGGAAAATCATTAGAGCAACTTTCTAATATAATCAAATTTTATAGCGTATTAATATATTTGGGACCTAAGTAATCTGTGTATGACATTTACTTCTTTAAGATTTGCCTTTGTTTCTTGGAAATAAATGTCTTAGAATACCAATAACATTTGGTTTACTATACATGGATAAAAATGTTATCCTATTGGAAAAACACTGTACAACAACATACCAAATAACATGGTTAATTTCTATTGTTTGTTTAAAGAGCAAAGTGGCACATCTAATTCAAGTGAACCTGTTCCCCAATGTTCACTGTAACAAGTTGTCAGGTTGAGATTTATACATGTAAGAAAGATGTTTAGTCCTGCGGGGTTGTGAAAATGGCAGGTGTTGCTAACACAATGAAAGGGAGGGGGTAGGAGAGACCCATTTACCTCTCAAAAATGTTTTATTTGTAGGGAAACCCTGACATACAAGTAAAGTGTGTCTGAAGTCTGTCAAAGCCACTCTCTCTGATTTTTGCTCAATAACTAGCAACAGTGGTGCTTTTAATGATACTGTATAGCAATGGAGGGAGTGGAGGCTGTTGGTGTTTGACTATAAGTAGGTGAAATTGACATATAAAAGTAAACTTGAATGACGATATGCAACAATGAATAATGATTAATGATGATAACTACAAATATGGTAGGTGGTACAAATTGTTGTGGAAAAGAAAGCAGGACTGATTTCCATTCGAAATATAAGCAATCTTCCATTTATGTGTATAACCAACTGATAGCCTAAAAGATACAATATTTAAAATTATTAATTCATGAACTACTGAGTAAAGGAAATGAGAGACCTGAATAAAAGAGAGAGACATTCCTATAAATTAGCTGGAAATTCATAGTCTCCTGGTTGGTACACTATTCTGGAAATAATGATCATTTTGCTTTGGTGTTTGCTGATAAATATAAAAGAAGAAAGTATTTTTTTGTATCTGACTGTCCCACCCAACATTATTCTGACTGAGAGAATTGACTAGCATGTCTTCTACTTCTATGAATTCATGTAGTTATTGAGAATGGAGGCATAAGCAACAGAAGCACATTATTGTTCTTTAACATCTTATTAAGTAGGGGTATGTCTACACTACAGCACTAATTTGAACTAGCTTAATTCGAATTAGTTAATTTGAACTAAGCTAATTCGAACGAGTGCATCTAGACCTAAAAACTAATTCGAATTAGCATTTTGCTAATTCGAACTAGCATGTCCACATTGAGTGGACCCTGAACCGAAGTCAAGGCAGGCCGGAACTAGTGCCGACAGGGCATCGGGTTAGGACTTAGAGTGTGGAGCTGCTGCCTCAGGCTAGCCGAGGGCTGTGCTTAAAGGGACCCAACCCCCAACCCTGACAGACAGTTCTCAGGGTTCCCCACTTGATTGTCTACCTCGATGAGGGACAACAAAGCAGTCCTGGCTTGGAGTGCCCTGAGTGCCCACACTTGGCACATCACAGCACTTGGCCATCAGCCTGGCTGCACTTGCCGCAGGCTGCCATCCGGGGGGCCAATGGAGGGGTCTGTCAGGATCCAGGAGGCCCTGCAGGAGATTTCCACCCCGAGGAGCCCACAGAGCCACCCCAGTCCTCCCCACGGACACCGTAGCCAGACCATGCCCCTTTAAGGACTCCTGGGCCGGGAGGGGGGCAGAAGAGATTCCCTGGCTTGGCCCAGAGTGGCCACCAGGGCAAGCTGGGAAGGGCTAGCCTCCAACTAGTTTGAATTAAGTGTCTACACAGCCCTTAATTCGAACTACTTAATTCAAACTAGGCGTTAGTCCTCGTAGAATGAGGTTTACCTAGTTCAAATTAAGCGCTCCACTAGTTCGAATTAAGTTCGAACTAGCGGTTTGTATGTGTAGCCTCTATGAAAGTTAATTCGAACTAACGGCTTTTAGTTCAAATTAACTTTGTAGTGTGGACATACCCTGGTTTAGCTAAGGATTAGGGCAAAACTATCTAAAAATCAAGTGAATACTTTATCCTGTGGAAATTTTCAAAACTTTTTTTTGCCTATTTTGAACATGTTTGGAAGTCAATGGCCTTCACTAATTCACAGCAGCTGAGGATCTAGCCCATAAATATTCATAACAGAAGAGTATGGATGGAAAGGTTCTAATGAGTCATGTAAATATTCCATTATAATGATCTAAGACATTGGAGCTTAAAGTGTTGTTTCAGTAGTGTTTTAGATCATTATGGCTGACTATTGTTATATTCTTGCTATGTTACTACAAACGCCTACCCTCCAGTCCAATATCTTTTTCTAGGCCATAATTTTAGTGCTTTCTCTAATATTGTTGTAATGACTATTGTTAATGAGGATGCCAAGGTAGGAAAATATAACTGTCAGGCAAGACTCTTTATGCAGTTTCCAGCGGGGAGGAGGGGGGGGGAGTGGATAAGGAGAATGAGGATTTAGTGAACAATATCTCTATTACTTTAAAATTGACAGTATCCAAATCCTTGGGTCTACTCTCACACACAGAACTAGGCTGATTTATTCACAGTTTCCCTGTCCTGTGAGCAATTCTTGGAGATGTAGTTGCTATTATTATTATTATTAATGTTGTTGTTGTAAAAATCAATGTACAAGTTGATTCTGTTGCACTGATGTTCCATTTCTGTACCTAAATTGGTACGCTGCTAACGATCAACTTGCATGTTTCTGACAACCAGAGCATAGGTAGCATCAGGAATGAAGTAAAACAGGTATGAGAGAAATATGAACATATCTAAGGATGCTCAAGTGAGCATTTGAAAAAAACCTTTTATTGTAAGATTTTGTTGGCTCTTGTATATCCCTTAATGTGGGAAGAAAAGAAATAAAAATGGAATCGAATCAGCAGAAAGAGGCATCTTTAGTAAATAATCTAAGGAATTTGGAGCTTTAGTTTAACCCGGTGAATAAAATCACATTTCCAAAAGGGTGGTGAAGAATTCGGATGGGGTTTCCTAGGGAAAGGTGAGAGGGCTGGATTCTCCCTCCCTGGAGGATTTTCAGTCCCGCCTTCACAAAACCCTACCAGTGATGAGGTAGTTGGGGTTGCTCCTGATGTGGGAAAGGGCTCAGGGACCTCATAAGGGCTCTAGCAACCCTATGATTCTCTGTTTGTCTCCTTCTACAGGTGGTGAAGGCCATCAGTGCCATCCTGCTGTGTAGGCTCTTAATCTTTGGCTACGTGGACACCATCATCACTGGGTTTGTTATCATGGACTTCTATAACTGTGTGACACATGGGCATTCATGGCACACACATCTCCAGTGAGGCCGCTGTCCACTGTGCCTCCAATTACATCAACTGGAAAGGGTACTTTTCAATGATGCTGCAGGCCCTCATGGACCACCATGGCTGCTTCACTGACATTAACGTGGGCTGGTTGGGGAAGGCAAACAACGCCCGCATTTTTAGGAATTCCAGTCTCTAATAGAAGATGGATGCCGGCACTTTTTTCCCTGACCATACCAGCAGGGTCAGGGATGAGGACATTCCCAAGTTTATTGTGGGCAACACAGCCTACCCTTTCGTCCCCAGGATAATGAAGCCCTACACTGGACACCTGGACCCCACCAAGGAATGGTTCAACACCAGGTTCATCAGGGCCCATACCATGGTGGAGGGCACCTTCATCCATTTGAAGGGGAGGTTCTGGTGTCTCCTCACCCACCTGGACCTCAGCGAACAGAACATCCCCCTGGTAGCGGTTTGCTGTGTCCTCAACAACCAATGCAAGAAAAGGTAGGAGATGTTCCTGCCAGGGTGGAGGGCAGAGGCTGAGCGGCTCACCAAGGCCTTTGAGCAGCTGGGCACCACTGCCTTCCAGAAGGCCCATCAGGGGGCTGTGCGCTTCCAGGAGGCCCTGAGGTAGAGTTTCAGATATGGCCAGCTGTGTCACTGTCCCTTGGGCCTCCCCACAAGGGGCCTCTGCATTGCCCCTCTGTGCCTTGCCTCCCACACCCCACACTTTCCCTGTCCTCCCTTCCCATCTTTGTCCCTCCCCTCCCCTTCAGACCAAATACCCAAATCAACTGTCTTTTTTTATTTGGGGTAAATATAACTGGGAAGGGACTGGGGAAAGAAGCTGGGTGGGAAGGGTTCAGGGATGGGGCTGGGACTAGTTCCTGCCTCAGGTGGTCTCACCTTCTTGTGTGTGGGGCCCTTGGCAGCCATGGAGGAGGGAGAAGCCAGAGTGGCAAGGGAATGGGCAGGGACAGAGACAGGAGTAGAAGTGAGTGCAGAGAGACTGGGGAAAGAATGGCTGTGGGGGGTGTCTGCTGGACTGCGATGAGCAGACAGTCAACAGTGGTGGTATATGTCGCACCCATACTCCTGGTCTACTGGGACAGCTCCTTTCAGATGGTGTGGGGCAGCTCCAAGTTGGCATCCCACTTCTGCTCCAGCCACTTGAGACACCACTGCAGGGCCTGCAGGCAGGCAATGTGTTCCTGATCCAAATCCTCATGGAGTCATCTGTGGCAGCGGCTCTAGCAGGGTTAGGAGGATGATGCACGAAGTGGTGGATGCATCTCACTTTCAGCTGGTCCGGCTGTGAGGAAGAGTGAGAAGGGCAGTCATCCCAGGAGACAGTGTGTCTGAAGCCTAGCCCTCATCTCTGAGCGAAAACTGAAAGGTCTCAGTTCAGATGAAGGTGATGTGCTTTGAGCAAGGCTATCTGTAGCCAAGGCAGTGGGCACTGTCCTGCAGGGGCAGAGATGTCTCAGGGTAGCCTTGCTAGTCCTATGCCCTGGGGACAAGCAGGCATGGAAGGTGCTGGCCAGGTCAAGAGCCTGCTGGTAAGAAGGGAGTGAGGGGTGGCTCACCTTCCCTCCATGCCATGCACACACTGGGTCTGGCAGTGGCAGCATCCCACAGGAGGTCTTCTATCCCTGTACAGCGGAGGAGAGGGGTCAGGGTGTTGGGGGAGGTATGTGTGACCGGCAGATGCCACTTGCTGGGGAGGGTGCTTTTAGGGTTCCCTACAATTCCTCTCCTCAGCCTGTTCCCATGCAGGAGGTTTTGGTGCTCCACCTTGCAGTGCTTGGCCAGGAGTGGATGCTGCCCCAATAGTGCAGGCATGAGCCTATGCCATGTGCAGCACTGCTAACCCCAGCCTCTCTGGGAGTAAGGCAGGCCTCTCCAGAATCCCTATGAGAAGGAAAGAAAGGTTCCTTTGTGGCAGCTTCATGCAGCTGTCTGTTCAACATAATTTCAAAATAATGGGCTTGCTGTGTGGATGCTCACCTTGTTATTTTGAAATAACACTGTAGTGTAGATGTGCTTTTAGAGAAAAGCTCAGGTTGTAGCAGCAATTACATCCTCTTATTTGGAATTCCTCCATAATCAGCTCGCTTTACCAGATAGTGGCAAGATCCTTTCACTTTTCAACCTCTTTCAAATAGCTAGTACTAGCCTGTCTAGTAACCTGCTAATCACAGAATTGCCTTACCTCCCCACTATGCCCAAGGAATAAGGAAAAACATGAGCAGATGGGCATAGATGACAAGAAGATTCTTTGCAACTTCTCCCTGCCATCTGATGCTCTTTGCAAACTCAAAAGAGGTATAACACAATCAAAGCATAAGTAATCATTACCTATTGATTGATCCTAATAAGATAACAGTGATAAATGATCATTGAAGGGCAAACATTAAAAATATTAGAGTCTGGCTCAATTGAGATGCAATGTGTGTTTCTCTATAAATATCTAAAGTTTTGTAGACTAGATATAAAGCTAGAAATTTCCCATAAATAAGTCTTCTTCCCAGATTTCTAGTATTCCTGGGTGAAAAGCATCCACATACAGAATTTTCATTTACTAATGTGGCCAGAAAAGAAACAGGAAATGCAGTGACCTGTATATACTTTCTGTCTTCAATAAGAAAATGAGTTTTCTTAATATCAAAATATATTTAGTACATACCTCATTCATTCTTGGGAAGAGGGAAAATTCATTTTATCCAGATCACCTTTTCTCTCTCTACTTTATATTCTCCCTATGGTTCTGTTGACCCAAATGTATGAATACTAATTATGGGAAGTGCAGAGATAATTTTTTTTATGAACAATTGGGTTTGTAACTGATAGAAAGGTTCATGCTATAGTGAGAGTGTTATCCAATGATATTAGAGAATGTCTCATAGTGAGGCCATCATATGTGTTGACTATTTCTCTGCTTTGAGGGACTAAAACTTTAGGGCTATGTCTAGACTGGCATGATTTTCTACAAATGCTTTTAACGGAAAAGTTTTCCGTTAAAAGCATTTGCGGAAAAGAGTGTCTAGATTGGCATGGACACTTTTCCGCAAAAGCACTTTTTCCAAAAAAGTGTCCATACCAATCTAGACGTGCTTTTCCGCAAAAAAGCCCCGATTGCCATTTTTGCGATCGGGGCTTTTTTTGCGCAAAACAAATCTGAGCTGTCTACACTGACCCTTTTGCGCAAAAGCTTTGCGCAAAAGGACTTTTGCCCGAACAGGAGCAGCATAGTATTTCTGCAAGAAGCACTGATTTCTTACATGAGATCGTCAGTGTTCTTACGGAAATTCAGTCGTCCAGTGTAGACAGCTGGCAAGTTTTTCCGCAAAAGCAAGTGCTTTTGCGGAAAAACTTGCCAGTCTAGACACAGCATAGCTGTTTTTTATTGGTAATACTGTCCATCACACCACCACTCCTCTTCTCCCCCCGCCCATACACACACTCGGATGGATGGATAAAAACAAAAATTGAGTAACTTCCTGTATAAAGTAAATGTCAATTGGAGTTTTTAGAGGCTTATTTATGTGAATCTAATTGTTTTGTTATAGTCTTGACTTTATGCTGTATTCTGTAAATGCTTTAAAATGTAATCTAATTGTCTGTAATTCTAAAATCAATAAAAAGGGAAGAAAGGAAGCCATGATAGAAAGGATCAATTCAATTTTTCATGTTGGAAATTGGCATGTCAATGTTTCATTTGGTATATTAGAAGCAAATTAATTTTGTGGAAAACACATTAACCATCTTTTATTCCGTTAATAGCTATTTAATAGTAAATAAAATGATACTCATATAGAAGAGCTACAATTAATGAATCAAACTTATCCCCATCTTGAATATTTTCACATTAAATACCTAGATCACATTAAATACCTAGGAAAATCATACCAAATGTCTTCAGTATCCATCTATCAGGTCTAAACCCAGAAATGGACTGTTCCTAATATCCAATTCAGCTACAACTCTACAACTCATGATGGCAAAAATTTCAAGAAACTAACTCCTCCCATGTATGTTGATTTATTGTAGCCATGTTGGCCCCAGGATAATAGAGAGAAAAGATGGATGAGTTAATATATTTTATTAGACCAATTTCTGTTGGTGAGAGAGACCAGGTTTTGAGCTCCAGTGGTCTGGGTAGGGTATTATATATGTCATTAATAAATATAATACTTGAAAAATTCATCCACCAAGGATACACCCCATGAAAATGTTGCATGCTTTCCAAGATGCACAAGCAAGGGAACCCATCCAGCTTCCTTCAGGATACAGCCTACTTCCTCCTTGACATTAATAACTTCTCTCATAATATCATACTTGCCACCATGTATATGACACTTCTCTCACAATTACCAGACTTGCTAAATTGAACAATGGAAGATCCACCTCTGGAGAGCTGATCTTCTCAAAAGTGCATATGTAGTTTCAGACACAGGATCTTATTATACCCTTGTCCGATAAATTATTCAGTCCTTTACTCTCATAAATGTATTTCCCCAGTATGTATATATAGACCAGTGCTTCTCAAACTGTAGTCCACAAACCAAAAGTGGTCCACAGCCACCTTCCTGGTGGGCCACGGATCAAGCTCAACCATCCCTCCCACCCCTAGCAGCAGGGAGCCCGCGCTGGCACTTCAGCCTTGCCCCACCGCCCATGAGGCTGTAGCATCAGCATCGGCTTCCCACTGGGGTGTGGAGTGAAGAGAGCCCTGAGCCTCCCCTCTCAATCTGGCTTATGGGGAAGAAGCAGAGACAGAAGTGACTTTACACACTGCTGCTCCCCCTCCCCTGGCTGGGGAAACAGCAGTGCATGGATATGCTGCATGGAGGCTTTCCCTGCTGCTCCATTGGCCAGAATCTAGCCTATAGGATCAGCAGCAGGCCGTGCCTGGGACATGGTGCCTAGAAGTGGAGGGGGACACAAAGGCAGGTAAATGCCTCCTTTTCCTCATTCCAAGAGCCCCACACCCCTCCCAAATGCCCCGGGGTGTTGGGAGGGCATTTTTTTCTTCATGCTTGTGTGGTCCTCGACTGATTTTTCAGTGGGTCAGTGGCCCCTTATCCAAAAAAGGTTCCCCATCCCTACCATAAATAAAGACAATATTGAAACCTTTTGTGTTGGACATAAATCAGTATTTTACTTGAATTAAAGTAAACTAACATGAGAAAGTTAAAGAGCTTAATCTGTCATAATTGTGATTAATATTTCCTTTCCTACTGGTTAAATTAAACCTTTCTCCCTAACTGCAACACTTGCAAAATCGCTTGGGTGCAATTATATAATTAATGAAAAGTTTCTATTAGCAACTGGTCTGTGGAAAGATTTGCATTGAGCTTGGGGGAGGGGCCTGGACCAAAAAGTTTGAGAACCGCTGGTGTAGACCATGATCAAGTCACCTCCTACTCTTCTCTTGGATAAACTAAGGAGATGAGAGAGTGATCTTAAATCTTTCACCACAAGGCAAGTTTTACACATTTCACTAGTAACCCTTTCCAAAATCTTTCCCATTTTACATTATCCTTTTTAAAGTGCAGACACAGGAAACTGATACAGTATTACATTTTTGTATCATCCATGAACCTTACCTGCAATTATTGTATGTTTTATTCCAGATCTTCGATAAAATATCAGTTGGGCTAAGAACTGTTGGACTCCACTAGAAATATCCCCATTGGATGGTGATTCTCCATTTACAATTAATGTAAGTGTGAGTGCAAATGAAAATAATTACTTTTGGATTCAGTAGTGCTCTTAAATCTTTATATGGATTTAGAAACCTAGCTTCATGCAACCACTTTTGGAAATTTTGAGAAGTCTTAACAATTCAAGCTTATTCATAATTCTTGTAGTTTCTGAAAATTCAGTTCAGGGTGGAAAATAAACATTGATTCTGACAGAGATTGAGTAAAAACAGGCTTATGATAGGTGATCTCAGAAACCTGAAATAGTTTATTAAAATGCAAGATGGGAGAGCTCAAGAGGGAGCAGCAAAACAGTTTATGGAAAATACTTCTGCTCTTTGCAGAGCAGGCACACTGTCTTTTCTTGAGAGAGAGAGTTCATGGTGAGAATAAACTATAATGTCTTTTGATAATTGGGCTGGAATTAAATTTATGTACTAAAGACTTCAGCCAGCTTAATGAATGGGTAATAATAAAACCATGCATTTGAACTGAACCACAATTATATATGTAACTCCCACATGCTCGGTAGGTTCTTTCTCCCACAGGCATTTGAGTCCCTCTGAAATTCTATTTCATGATGTATAAAGATTAAGCCTTTTGTTAGATATTGTTTCTGGCACTGTTAATGACCTCCAAAGTAAGATGAAGGCAAACTAATAATAAATAACTTGTTTTTGCTGTTGTTGCTCCAATCTGATCTACTTTATTATTCACACTTTATATTAGTTGAGTATGTCTACCTAACCTCACTGGCACCAACTGCTATGCATTTTCCCAAATTTCAGTGAGTGTGTTCTCCCACCTCTGTGCAGAACTGTGCAGAGAGAATACCGTGAGGGAAGTCTGGTTGGTTTGTGGTGGTTATGGGAACTCAAGGTAATGGGGGTGTAGGAAAGTTGGCATCCCTATTCATGCAAAGTTGAGCTTGTTCTTTATAGTGGTTACTCTAATGCGCTATGTCTACACTACAGCACTAATTCGAACTAACTTAATTCAAATTAGTTAATTCGAACTAAGATCATTCGAACTAGTGCATTTAGACCTAAAAACTAGTTCGAATTAGCATTTTGCTAATTCGAACTAGCAAGTTCACATTGAGTGGACCCTGAACCGAGGATAAGGATGGCCGGAAGCAGTGCCAGCAGGGCATCATATTAGGACTTAGACCGTGGAGCTGCTGTCTCAGGCTAGCCTAGGGTTCTGCTTAAAGGGACCAGACCCCCACCCCGGACAGTTCTCAGGGGTTCCCCGCTCGCTTGTCTAGCTCGATGAGGGACAGCAAAGCAGTCCTGGCTTGGAGTGGCCTGAATGCCCACACTCGGCACATCACAGCACTCGGCCATCAGCCCAGCTGCACTTGCCGCAGGCTGCCACCCGGGGGGGGGGGAATGCCAATCGGGGGGATGCAGGAGAGCTTCCACCCAGAGGAGCCCACAGAGCCACCCCAGTCCTCCCCATCGGGGGCTCGTACCCCATTCCTCCCTCAACTCCTTCCACTTACCCCTCTGTAGCCCCCCTTCCTGATGTACAAAATAAAGGACACGTGTGTTCAAAAATAGAAACTCTCTTTATTTAACAAAACTCAGGGTGGGGGGGATTAACCTCTGGGGAGACTGGGAAAAGGAGGTGGGAGATGGGAAGAGAGAGGGTGGGAGAGGGGAGGGCAACTAAAATGATCAGAGGTTTGGAACAGGTCCCATATGAAGAGAAGCTAAAGAGACTGGGACTTTTCAGCTTACAAAGGAGGAGACTGAGGGGGGTTATGATAGAGGTCTATAAAAGCATGAGTGGTGTGGAGAGGGTGCATAAAGAAAAGTTCTTCATTAGTTCCCATAATAGAAGGACTAGAGGACACCAAATGAAATGAATGGGTAGCAGGCTTCAAACTAATAACAGAAAGTTCTTCTTCCCAAAGCAAATAGTCAACCTGTGGAACTCCTTGCTGCAGGAGGCTGTGAAGGCTAGAACTAGAACAGAGTTTAAAGAGAAGCTAGATAAATTTATGGAGGTTGGGTCCATGGAGTGCTATTAGCCAGGGGGTGGAAATGGTGTCACTGGCCTCTGTTTGTGGAAGGCTGGAAATGGATGGCACGAGAAAAATGGCTTGGTCATTGTCTTCGGTCCATCCCCTCCAGGGTACCTAGTGTTGGCCGCTGTCGGCAGACAGGCTACTAGACTAGATGGACCTTTGGTCTGTCCCAGTACGGCCATTCTTATGTTCTTATGTTCTAAGCTCAGGGCTCAGGGTCGGGGGTCTCACTGGACCACCCTGATTTTCATGCAAACCTGCTCTTGGGTGGCCAGGCTGGCAGCTATCCTGCCCTAGACGGCCACTTTCCTGTGCCTAGTGCAGACGTCGTGGATGAGGTCCACTGTCTCCGCACTAGACCAGGCAGGCGCCCACCTCTTGCAGCCCCGGGCAGGCTCCTGGGAGCCTCCAGCCTGGTCCCGGGAAGTGGCGGGGGGCTGGGTGGCAGCGGGTGGCTGGCTCATGCCGTGCCAGGTGCAGGGTCTGCTGGCTGGGTGCTGGCAGGCTTGCACCTGGCACGGGCACCGTAGCCAGACCATGCCCCTTTAAGGGCTCCTGGGCCGGGAGGGGGGCAGAAGAATTTCCCTGGTGGTGCCCAGAGTGGCCACCAGGGAAAGCTGGGGAGGGCTAGCCTCCCACTAGTTCGAATTAAGTGGCCACAGAGCCCTTAATTCGAACTACTTAATTCGAACTAGGCGTTAGTCCTCGTAGAATGAGGTTTACCTAGTTCGAATTAAGCGCTCCACTAGTTCGAATTACGTTCGAACTAGCGGTTTGCTAGTGTAGCGCCTATTAAAGTTAATTCAAACTAACGTCTGTTAGTTCGAATTAACTTTGTAGTGTAGTGTAGGAGAAGATACATATTAAAATACTTTAACTTTCTATTTCTTAGCCATTGTGACTTCATATTGAGGTTTGTTATGTGTAGACCAGTCTTATTCAACATACAATGTACTTTGAGTAATGCTATGGAAAACATAATATCTGTGTATTTAGTCAATATACTACAATCCTATATAGAGAACATATATGAAAACATTTGTCCCCAGTGGTAATAAGAACTTTGCCATATTCTGGAATAGAATGCTTTCTGGAGTTGGATAAATACCCACGGCAAAAATAATTCAGATAAGTAATATGGGCCCAGAACCATTCTAAGACCTTTGTAGGGATGTCAGTCTCAAAGTCTGACTAGCTATCACTAATCAGCTTTGGTTCTCAGATCTGACTCTACCACTGAATTGCTGCATGATCTCTGGCAACTCACTTCATCTCTGCGTCTATTTCCTCTCCCATCCTTTATCTGACTCGGTCGTTTAGATTATAAAATCTGTCTCATACAAAGTATTTGTGCAATGTCTAGCACAATGAGGCTCTATCTGCCATGGGAAACTTAGAAATCACAGTAATATAAGTTATAAGTAGTCATAATATAGGAAGCTCATAGGGTGAGAGAGTGTCATACTAGAATGGGAACCACAAATAAGTAGAACAAAAACAAAAAAAGGAGGCAATAGGTAAGTGATGCTTCAGAGAGAAGAAAGGAAACTTCATATCAATGGGGGATGCAAACCTAATTTAATTGGCTGAGGTAACATAATTGGACGTTACCAATTAAAATGATATGGATGCTTCCATACTGTAATGTTTATATGAAAGATGTATGTGGGCATCCCATTTGGGACCAATGATGCATCGAGCTCAGTATTCTGTCATTAACTGCTGAATGCCAGATGCTCCAAAAGAAAGCATTAAAAATATCATAATGGACAATTACAGTATAACCTTTGAAGAGGAAAAGATTTATTCTGACTCCTGTTAGTGGTTGTTTTATAATCTAAAGTATGAGAGTTTATATTCCTTGTGTAATTTGTTTTTGTCCCATCTTCTGTACAAAACTGGGGCTGCTCTCATTAGCCATGTAAATGTTCAGTCCTGTTTGGAATTTAACTAAGTGTAATGATATATTGTAACAATTAATTCCAGAGGTTAATTTAGATATGTGCAAAAATCATGTTGACTTTTAGCACTTTTTTTCCCTTTTACATTTCATTAAATGTATTTCCCCCTAGTTCTTCTATTATGAGAAAATGTAACTAGGAATTTAATGACTTATTTTCCCTATGCCATTTACTATTTTAGAGATGTTTATCATGTTGCCTCTTGCTTTCTAAACTATGTTTACTGGTAAGGATTTTTGAAAGCACAAGGAAGAGGACTGTTTTATTCATAACAATGTTTTCTAAAAAAAAGTGGAGTCCAGTGTCACCTTCAAGATTAACAGATTTATTTGGGCATAATCTTTCATGGGTAAAACCCACTTCATCCCAAATAAATCTGTTAGTCTTGAAGGTGCCACTGGATTACTCATTGTTTTTGCAGATGAATACTGATGTGGCTACCCCTCTGAAACAATGTTTTCTAAATTACCTGGACTGGTCTGGATTCCAGCTGAGTAGGATAGAGGATATTTGTAATTTAGAGGTGGGTCGTCACTTATATCTTGATGATTTGGGATATAAGTGGGAATTTTGACAGCCAATGCTTGTTTTCCATATCTCTTGGATCCAAAGATAGTTTCTTAAGAACTGGCCAGAATATATCATTCAGTTAGGTGGATAGTAGGTTTTCTTTTTCAAATAAGATATTGGCAGTCTCAAATTTCTTCTAAGCCTTGTCTTAAGTAGGCACCATGGTCATGGATAAAAATCATAGGCGGTAATTTTGTTCATCAATTCTAAACCATACTACGCCATGAGGCTACGTCTAGACTGCAGGAATTTGTCAGCAGAGGCAATGCAAATGAAGCACTCATTAGCATTTCTCTTGCTGTCATTTGCATAATATCTTCCAATCCTTTTTGCAGAAGAAGTTTTTGCGCAAAAAAAAGCCGGGGAGATGGGGCAATTTTGTGCAAAAAAACCCTTTTGCACAAGATCCCGTATAGCTCCTTTTTTAAGGCATAAGGGATCTTGCACAAAAGGGGGGTTTTTTTGCACAAAATGTTCCCAACTACACTGCTTTTTTTCCTACAAAAACCTCTTCCATAAAAAGGATTGGAAGAGACTATGCAAATGACCACACGAGAAATGCTAATGAGCGCTTCATTTGCATTGCATCTGCCGACAAATTCCTGCAATCTAGACATAGCCTGAATGAGTCAAAGTGATATGGATTCTATTACATATGGAACTTAAGAGTACAATTGTTGCTGTCCACGATGGGAATGCAGAAAAGATCAAAGAAAGGTACGTGACAACTGTGTGCATACATTAGAAGGATGAAATAATCAGAGAAAGTGGAATTGGTTCAGTGAGTGTGGAATGTACAAAGATCTATGATTAGGAACAATGGAACAAAATTGAACACAAAAGGCTCAGTATCAGAGGCTGCCTACAAGGTGATGGAAACCCTATCTTTTGGGGTCATTTATGATTGAAGAATCTTGCTCCTGAACTTGTAGAAAACCACATTTTAATCATTCTTCATTCACATTATTGCCCGGCTTGATCCGTTGCTTGCTTTTAAAACCCTGTAACATCTCTGCAGCAGCTACAGCAAATAGCTTACGTGGAAAAATGATATTAGGAAAGTATTTAATATTTGACTTACCATCTGGAGGACAGCCAATACCGTATTGACTAGCCGTGATCCTGCAAATAGTTTTGCATGCAAATGTCCATACTTATCAGTTAATACTGAAGTCAATGGGATTACTCATATAATTAAAGTTCAGTATGTGCTGACATGTTGGCAGAATCATAATCCTGATTTCTAACTGCTCTGTAGACCACCCTTTAAGAATCTTTGGGGAAGCTTATAATGTAGCGTGATACCATTTATTGTGCAATGTAGAAATGAAATGGGGGGGAGGGGTGTTTTAAAATGAATATCTACCTGATAGTCAGATGCATAGTCAATTACGTGGACCATTGCCAACATATTTGTTTCTACATTCATTCTGTCATATTTGATCTGTAACCCCAGAGTCTCAGTAACGAATAAAATCTTTTGAATTTTAATTTAGAATGTAGGATAAGGATCTGATCAAAGATGTTAAATGTTCTAGTTACCAGAAGGGAGATCCCCGACACCATATCTATCACCAGTGATTTTCCCTCCCAAAAAAACTCGGAGTCCAGATTAAAGTTAAACAATATATATTGTCGAAATTTAGGATGATACTTGCATGAAACAAATACAAAACAACAACCAGCAATCCGAACCTCCACCCCAAAATGGAAAAGAAAGAAAGTAGAAAGATTCCCAGTACAAATAAGGGTAGGCATATGTTACAAAATTCATGTTGATGGTAAAGCAGTGCTTGTGACCTTGACCCTTAGGCTGTGGTTAGCCCTTGGGGAGGAACAGAAAGTTTTCCCTCGCTGGTTGGCTCGACCCACGTCGTTTGCCACAGGAACCAAAGTGTGATGATGATGGTAAATGGTGGTACAGGTTACAGTCCTTACTGGGTCTTCACCACAGCAGTGTAATCCTGGTTGATAATGACAGGATGAGGTAACCGGTGTAGAGACACGTCCCTGGATCCTGACCCTTCAGGACAAGTGATGTATAATGCACAAGTCCCAAGGCCTGGCAGGCACTGTCTTTACAGACCACCGACAAAAAGGTGCACACACTCTCACAGGGTGTGGTACTTTTATTTTTTCTTTGGTGGGAAACTGGCATGTGTGTCGAGTGCAAAGATGGAGTGTTGTGTGCACAGTTCTAGTGTGGTAGGTGCACAATTCTAGTGTGCCGTGTGCAATTTTAGTAACAAGTGCAAACACTTAAGGTGGGAAAAGTCCAGAGTTCAATTGTCTACAACTCCATTTTGTTTTCCAGTCACTGATGACAACTGCCATTTTAAGTGTGCACCATACCCAAATTCTGTACACAACAATTGAACTATAACCATTATGAGCAAATCAACATTATAACATTAGAGTACCTCTAACAGAATTTATACTTAAATTCCTTCAGCATCTTTAGTCATAGCATTTTATTGGAAACAAATATATACAGTCAGTCCCCGGGTTACATGGATCCGACTTACATCGGCTCCCTACTTACAAACGGGGTGAGGCAACCCCGCACTAGCTGCGCCCCCCCCCACCCCAGCAGACCGCCAAGACATGCCACAGTCCCGCCGCCTCCATCCTCCACGGCGAGAAAAGCTGCTCTGCGTCTTCCTGGTCTGCTGGGCCCCTCCCAGCAGACCAGGGAGACGCGGAGCGGCTTTTCTCAGAAGACACCTCAGCTTGAGAATAAAGGACTGAGGGAAGTGAGGTGTGGGAGAATAAAACTGAGCTCTGGAGAAATGTTTGCCTACAATTTCCCCTACAATATGTACCAGTTCCGACTTACATACAAATTCAACTTAAGAACAAACCTACAGTCCCTATCTTGTACGTAACCCGGGGACTGCCTGTACACAAAGGCATTTTGTATGTTTTGTGGGTATGGTCTGATGATATGGACTGCAAGGATGCATTAAATTTCTTAGGAAATATCTCCTGTTTATTATATAATTACATGCAATAGATTTAACACAGCTGATATTGGAAAATATATAAAACTCACTGACTGCACTTTGCATCTTCATAAATCTACAAATTACTAGCCTTATTTTGGAGGAGGGATAGATATGGTGGAATTTTACTGGTATCTTCAGTTTATAATCAATGCCAAAACACTTGTTTCTAGAAATCAGTGAATAATTCATACACAGTAATATATCAAATGACCTTTTTAGCCCCTTTTTGTTAGCACTAACAGTTTATGAACATTCTCCCTCTATTTATTCATTATTTGAAATTATTCACCAGTTAATTTTTTAAAGAAGTTTTTATCATTAGATTTTACCCGAGCAATTTGTTGTGATTATAAGATCCATCGATTATGTTTCCCATATAGTACCTATCACCAGACTATCTATTTATTGGTTAATAGTATTTTTCTCCTCCCTACTGATCAGGGCACTGGAATGTAACATTCTGAATGCCAATATAATTTACCAGAAGATTTACCTGGCATTGCTCCTTAACTAAAATAAGTTTTGTTTTTCTTCATTTAAATCATTGTTCTTGAGTGGGACTGGGTAGGGGGGGTTCAGTATGCAGGCTGCCCCAGGTATGCTTAGGGCCAGGTGATAATCACATGTCCATGGCTGCTGCAGCTCCAACAAGTACAGCTGGAGGAGGGGTGCATGTCCCCTGGCTGGGGGAGGCAGATAGACAGACACACAGACAAAATCTCTGAACTATATTGTAAATAGATGTCTCTTTCTGCACCCCTGTCATCCTTCTGTACCAGTCCCCATCTCTGGCCCTTTGGTGCTCATTCTGCAGAATCATTTCCTCCTGCCAGACACTTTCCTTTCCATTTTATAAGAAACATTCAAATTCCATGCACATCCTACTGTTCTGGCACAAGAAGACCATGATCTTGTTTTAAGTTATAATAAAAGAAATCTGCACTCCACATTTGGTGGTCCTAGCTCTTGCCATTTAGGAACAGTTCTTGAACAAATGGATTTACAGACGAACAGCCAGCCAGACACACGTGTAAAATATATAATTTTTTTTAAGAATATATTTTCTGGAGATTTTGCTGATCTTTCCTTCCTGAATCTCACCAAGATTTTGTTTCTGGAGCTGACTTCCTCTGTCAAGACTTCCAGTGGCAGGTAGTAGGTCCAGCTACATTGCACCAAGATAGTATTACAGTCTTTGGGAACTGTGATGGCTGAGAAGATATTTGTGGTAGCTAGGTCTCCATCCACAAAGAGCAAATTAGAATCAGTTTAAACCTATTGTATTGTCTTGAACATTATTGCTGATATGGATGCTGTACTGTGTAATATGCAAAAATGTTTAGCTTTTAGTCTGAAAAGATTAGGACTCAAAGCTTGGTGTTGAGGTGTATTTCAGAGCAAAGTCTGCATTTACAAACATGCACGGTGAAAATACACATTGGAGAAGGGAGACACAGCAAAAGTAGCAGATATAATGTGATGTCCCATGAGGGCAGCTTAGATTCGCAGCTATACAAAATGATCCCAGGGTAACTGCCACATCCATATTAAAATATGTTTCAGAATCTAACTAATTCCCCAAATAAGAGTAATTATTCCAGGCTTATCTGCCCTGTCCTTAATTCGTTTTTCTCTGTCCTTTTCTTGAATCAAGAATACTGTATATGATTGCACTATTTTCAGCTCTCCAGTGCCTATGTGCTTCTATTCCTATTCCTTTTATTCCATGAATGAATAAGAAAATAAACAAGTCTGGAACCAAGTCTTCATTTGCTTGGTTCTTCACTTAGGGTATGTCTGCACTACAAAGTTAATTCGAAATAACTGTAGTTATTTTGAATTAACTTTAATAGCGTCTACACAGCCAAACAGCTATTTTGAAATAAATTAGAAATAGTGGAGCCCTTATTTCAAATTTGGTAAACCTCATTCTACGAGGAATAACACCAAATTTGAAATAGCTAATTGGAAATAAGTGCTGTGTAGTCACTTATTTCGAATTAGGGGGCCTCTAGCCCTTCCCAGGGAGCCCTGGTGGCCACTCTAAGGGCTCCAGGGCTGGTTGTGCCCAAAGGGGCAGACTCTGGCCACAGTGCCTGTGCCAGTTGCAAGCCTGCCAGCACACAGCCAGCAGACCGTGCAGCTGGCATAGCACGAGCCAGTAACCTGTGCCACCCAGCCCTCCACCGCTCCCCAGGATCAGGCTGGTGGCTCCCGGGAGCCTGCCAGGGGCCGCAAAAGGTGGGCACCTTTCTAGTCTAGTGTGGAAATCATGGACCTCATTGAGCTTTGGGGGGAGGCCTCCAATGCTCACAATCTCCACACTAGGTGCAGGAATGCGACCATCTACAGCCACATGGCTGCCAGCCTGGCCACCAGAGGCCACATGCACAACCAGGAGCAGGTACGCAGCAGAATAAAGGAACTGCGGCAGGCCTATGCCAAGGCCTCCCAACCAGGGGCTGACCCAGAGACCTGCCTGCAATTCGAGGCCTTGGACGGCATCCTGGGGGGATCAGATGGTCTGTGCCCCCCTGGTCGTCATCGACCCCGGGGCACAGGGCCCTGCCCCGGACAGGGAAAGAGGAGGAGGACGGCAGCCAGGAGCCTGCACAGAGCATGCCCTGCACACAGGACCCCCGAGCCGAACTGGAGAGTCCATCAGCAGCCTCCTCTGAGGCCAGGGAGGCCTCCACATGTGAGTGACATCACGTTCGCCTTATGCAGGGTGGGGGAGGGGGAGGAAGGGGAAGCTGAGGGACCGTGCACGTTGGCCTTGCCGGCCATGGAGCAGGCAGCAACCTTTGCCTCTGCCGTGCCATCCAGGACATGTGGCCCCAGCTGGGTGCCATGTAGGGACCCTGGCCTGTTCCCCATAAGCGTCTATGCGTGAAGGCACATGACAGGCTCCTGACCCCGGGGAGAGACTCTGCACATTGCCCTCCCTCCACATGCCCCCTCTATACAGAGGCAGGGCACATTTCCCCTTCTTGCCTCCCCCACACCACACTATAGGCAGCAAAGGGGCTGGGGTGCAGTCCTGGGCCAGCTCACACTCCCAAGGATAGCAGGATGTGATAGTGCGGAGACCTGCCGTCCTCGCCTTGCAGAGGGGGGCTGGGTTTCACCCACTGTGTCTCCAGGGAGAACTGACCACTTCTCTTGTTTCACCGCAGCTGCAGCAGCTGCAAGTGCAGGACACACCACCCTGCCTGAACTATCCACCCGCACCTGGGCCAGCAGGCGCACCCACAACCAGGAGGAGTTCCAGAGGCAGCAGCTGCGGTTACAGGGAAGGCAGGTTCACAGCCAAGAGCAGTGGGTGCAAGAAGACCTGCAGCGGGAACTGCGGGAGCAGGGCCTTGCCCTCCGTGAGCACCTGCAGGCCCTGGCGGACCGATTGCTGCCTCCTGCTGCTCCAGCCCCTGCGGCCGCCCCAGCTATTGCTCTTCCTCCCACTCCTGCTCCCCCTCCTGCTTCTTCCATCTGCCCCGTCCCTCCTGCCCCACCCTCCATACCCACTCCCCTCTGGGAATGCCGAGGCCCCTGCACCCACAGTGCTGTGAAATGGGAGGGCCGGCAAGACCCCCGACCCCGAGCTTCCCCTCCCCCTTCCTCCCCTTGCCTCCCCTTCCAACTCCCTCCTCCCTGGTTTCCCCCCCTGCCCTCTCCCCCCCTCATTCCCCCCCTTCGCCCACCCCAGTTATGTTAAATAAAGAGAGTTTTTTTGTGGCTACACAGGTGTTTTTATTGTGTATCAGGAAGGGGGGTTAGGGAGGGGAAAAGAGAAGGAGGTGGGAGTGGAATGTAAGGCACAAGGCCCCACTGGGGCAAGCCAGGGGGACTTCAGTCCTCATCTGCCTGGAAGCTCTCCCGCAGGGCTTCCCGGATGCGGACAGGCCCCCAAAGGGCCTCCTGGCTGGCAGCTGTGTGGGGCTGTGCATACTGGCCAGCCAGGTGGTCAGCCTCTGCCATCTAGGCTGGCAAGAAAGCCTCCCCTTCCTCTCACACAAATTGTGCAGCACACAGCACGCTGCCACCACGTGCGGAATATTGTGCAGGGAGAGGTTGAGCCGGGTGAGGATGCATCTAAACTGTGCTTTCAGTCAGCTGAAGGCCCCTTCGAGCACAATGAGGGCCCTGCTGAGCCTGGCATTGAAGGCCTGCTGGAAGGGGTTGAGGTGTCCCGTGTAGGGCTTCATCAGCCAGGGCTGTAGGGGGTAGGCCTCATCCCCCACAAGGCACACTGGCATGTCCACGTCCCCGACTCTGATGTGGTGATGGGGAAGAAAGTCCTGGCATGCAGCCATGATACACAGAGGAGTTGCGGTACACCCACGCGTCATGTGGCTTGCCGAACCAGCCCACATTGATGTCTGTGAACCGGCCCCAGTGGTCAGACACAGCCTGCAGGATCATGAAGTACCCCTTCCTGTTGATGTAGAGGGAGGCCTGGTGGTCTGGGGCACAGATGGGGGTGTGCGTCCTGTCAATTGCTTCCCTGCAGGTGGGGAAGCCCAGGACACCGAACCCCTGGATGACCGTGTCCAGGTTGGTGAGACGGACGACTCTGCGGAACAGCACCCTGTTGATGGCCTTGACCACCTGCAGAGAGACACACAAAACCGAGGGTCACTGGGGTGCCTGGGTGGCTGGGAGTGTTCATTCCCCACCACTGCCCCATGCCCCCCTCCCAGGAGCAACCCCCGCTGCAGTCCTGACTGCCGCGGGTGGTCTGTAGCGTGGCTGGGATAGACCGACCCCTCCCGGGGAGGGCACTTACACCACCTCCCTCTGTTTTCCCTGGGGCAGCCCATGTCCTCCTTGTAGTCCCCCCCTCCTGGACCACTGGCAGGTGAGTACCGTACCTGCATGAGCACCGTTCCAACGGTGGATCTCCCCACACCGAACTGGTTGCCAACAGATCGATAGCTATCCAGCGTGGAGAGCTTCCAGAAGGCGATGGCCACCCACTTGTGGAGGGAAATGGTGGGCCTCATGCGTGTGTCCTGTCACCACAGAGCAGGGACAAGCCACTCGCAGAGTTCAAGGAAGGTGTCCTTCATCCTGAAATTCTGGGTCCACTGTTGGTCTCCCCAAGGCTCCAGGATGATGTGGTCCCACCAGTTGCTGCTGGTGTCCAGATGCCAGATGCGGCGGGGCACGCTGGCATCCAAGCTCTACTCCTCCAAGGCCCCTGGCGGACAGGGGGAGGGCCATGGGGCTGGCCTGCAGCAGAAGGTGCCAAGCAGCCTCCAGCAATTGCTGCCAGGCTTGCAGCAAAATGTTCAACATGAGCACCAGAATGCACAGGGGTGGCTCTGGCTCTGGCTCTGGCTCTGGCTCTGGCTCTGGCTCTGGCTCTGGCTCTGGCTCTGGCTCCATGGTGCCGAGTGCTGCGGTGTCCCAAATGAGAGTGACCAAAGCAGGTGGAGAGGAAAATGCTTCGCTATCCCTCAGCGAGGTAGGCAAACAAGCGGGAAAGCTGAGAACCGGCTGTCCAGGGGGGTCCCTTTAAGCACAAGGCTCAGATAGCCTCAGGCAGCAGCCACAGAAAGCAACTACTGACCTCATGCCCTGCTGGAACCGGTTTCAGCTGCCCTTAAATGCGATTCAGTGTCCAATCAGTGTGGACACGTTATTTCAAAAGAGCAAAATAGTTTTTGTGTCTAGATGCGTTATTTTAACTTAGCTTATTTTGAATTAACTAATTCAAAATAAGTTCATTCGAAATAGCACTGTAGTGTAGACATACCCTTTCTGAATACACTGGGCAAATGTGACATCCAGCACTGTCTGATGTGAATGGGAACAGATTATTCTTCCGGTGTGGTTGTAGTGTTGACCAGTAGGAAAAGGTTAAAATATATATCTCCTTTTTAGGTTCAATTTCAGCTATATTAATTTAGGTTTTCCATTAAGATACAGTAACAAATGGCTGTGAAAGCAACACAGAAAAGTACCAAAAAGGAAGATATTTAATCCGCAGATCAGGAACTGCAATTATCTGCACAGTTACAATGATAATTAACTTGATAAATCCCTGGCAGTCACAATATATATGTTTAAAAATATATACATAGCAGTATTAACATTATAAAAAGTAAGTGCTATAATGTCCATTGATTGGAATTCTTGACTGAAAAGTATTGGCATCCAGTAATAAACTGACAAAGTATCATCTTCCTTCTTTGATTATTAATTGTTATGAAGAGTAATATTCCTGTAATACCAAAAGATCCCACCTCAGCTCTGGACTACATTATATTGATAATGATGAAGTCTCACACTGATGTTGAAGTATGAGGATTCATCAAATATAGCTGAGCATGGATATGTGAAGTCAGACTAATATGGTTACATGTGGGACAAACCAAATTGTGTGTGACCACCACAGACTGTTTTATGCTTGCTTTGCACTGTTCATCTTTTTCACAGAAGGTGTTAAAGTGCCTTATGTCAAAGTGATTTATGATAACATATTAAATCTGCTGCCTTCTAGCTCTTTTGTGGCCTGTTGCTTCCAAGTTCTAGGGGAACCCTGACATACTTTTGAGATTGACTTCAATATATCTTTATATTGTTTGTCCTGGCCACCATGAAAATGAGAGCTCTGCTTTAGCTGACCATAAAATATGACCTTGAGTATTCTCAAATCAGCTATAAGAATGAAATGCCCAGTCCAATGTGGCTGAGTTGTTATAAGCATGCTTTGAATACATCTGACAAGTGTTAAATATTTAAACTTCAGGAATCTTGGCCCACCAATTAACCACTCAAACAGGCCAAAGACAGCACACAGGGAACAGGTCAAATTGATTAATGTGGCAGTGATATGTTGTCCATGTCTTGTAGAGAAGTTTTGTAAGCATGATAGCTCAATAGACATTTAGCTGTGCTTATTCTGATGTCCCTGCCATTTCAAAATGGGTGTGGTGGCATCCCAAATGCACAGCTGACCTTAGCTACTCGAGGGGTAATATTACCATCATGACATTCGGTGACAACACACTCCCTATGTTGCATAATTTTATGGACCTGAGGGGAGCATTTTTCATCTTAATAATTTGATAGGTATGTGCACCCCCATCATAATTTGTGTTGCAATAATTTAGATGGAATAAATGGTTCAAAAGTGTTAACATAACTCAGTCACAGCCAAAAAGACTGAGTTCGTTGAGTGAGTGAAAGCTGGTGTTGCTACTGCTGCTATTAATATCCAGCTCCAATACATTTCAGGTGATGATTAGAATTTAGTCAGAACTGATGGAGATCCGATGTCATCTGGATCCCTCTCTCTGACCTGAGTGGTCTCGACATCCCTCAGGATTAAGGCAAAGAAGATTTTGGGTGCCAAAAGATGGTATAGGGATTGTAGATATGTTGGACAAGCTGGATCCAGTAGCCTCAGTTTATTTTTTCTCTATTTTTCTAAGGTCTCTAAAAGAAAGAGTCTATGCCATCATTATTCTGTCTGCTGGTAAAGTATAATATCAGACATGCCAACTTTGGTTCATTAATTTCCAGTTCTACATCATCTTTTTTTTTCCAAACAAGCATGGTTTTAACACAGTAATCAAACCATATTAATGTGGCCTATTATGTTTGGACTGATTTATTTTCTCTGTCTGGTTCTTTTACACCTGATTAAAAACATTTGTACTTTCCATGGTACATTCTAAAGCAAGCAGAAGTCAGAAACTATAACAGATGATACACTACCTCCATTTCTTTTCCGCTGATGGTGAAGTTGTACAGTCAGTGTTGCACTGCTAAATCATTTGCACTGTGATTGGATTACAGTGGGAAATGTGTGTGTAGTTTCAGATCCACTATCTTGTCCACACAAGATGTGAGCAACATGGGAGCAAATTTCAGCTTAGAGGTGTTTCTTCCAGTGAATGTCATTGACTCATCATTCCTCTGCCTTTCCATAGTTAATTCTGGTGTGCCAATCACATGTCTCCATCTGTCGTAGTAGGCTGGAACATATATGGCATTCAATAGGGTCAGCAATATCAGCTGTTGCTCCACCACACACTCGTACTACTGTCTGACTGCGTATTCACCAGGTTTATCTGCTTATCTCACAGTTACCCTTCATATCTGGACAGCAGTGCACTATCTGCAATCCACGGATATGCTCAGTGACAGATGGCACTGCTTTTGGGTGTCCTAGAACCTGGGCACTATACTGTGCTCTGTACCAGCACACAGTAAGAGTCAGTCCCTACCCTAATGATAGAAATGTTAGTCTTTAAAGTGCTACATTGTCCTGCATTTTGCTTCACCTACCCTAATGAGCTTACATTTAGATAAGACAAGCAGGCAACAGAGGAGGTGACATTGTTACACTCCAAATCAGTGAGAAAACTAGGAATCCTTACTTCTGCTCCATGCCCTGTCCTTCCCACCCTTTCTTTTAATTTATTCATTTATTTCAATAATGAATTACAAAATAGCCCAACCAGCATTAGGGCCTCCACTGAGCATAAAAATGAAAGAGTCCTTTCCCCAAAAATCTTATAGCCGGACACACAGAACTTGGTGAATGGCTTCATGGAACCAATTTTTCTGCACTGCACCTCTCTTCATGTTCCTTCACATATACACGCTTTGTAATTCTCAGCAATATATATGAACTTTAAGAAGACAGAAAATTGATTCAGCTAATGTTTGTATAAATAATAGTATTAATATTAATACCAAGTTTCACTAAAAGTACATATTGCTTCTTATAAATATTTACATAGAACCAAAAGTGTCCTAAGTGAATACATTTGATATGGTGTCATATACTGTCCTAGCCTACATCGCTGATGGTTGGACCAGAGACTACATATCAGCTCACAGCTAAAAGAGTTCTTTAGCTCAAGGGGCAATGGCATGTGCCTTGCTTCTAAAGATCTGAGCTTCAGTTTATGTGGATGACTGTGGTTTATGGAGTATTTTTATGGAGCCACGGAATGTTACAAAAGCATGCTAGAACTATAGTATTATACCTTGGAGAGGAAGATGTATATCTAAAACTCTAATGGAAGCTTAATTACAGGATAAAGAGTGCAGCACTACATCTTCATTATAATTTAACTGTAAGTGGTAGCACTCACAATTTCATCAAGTTCTAAAACTGTCAGGGTATTTTATAATAGGGCTTAATGGTGGTGGTAGATAAAGCACAGTATAGTCTCATGGGAAACCTCTTGTTAACTCCGAGTTTCCATTTGGGGATCCTTCTTCAAATCATTCATCCGGGAGATCCTTAATCCTACAGATGTCCAACAATCTAAACAAATCTCTGGAAAATCAGCAGAAGCTGGTACCATTCACACTGAAGGCAAGTGCCTAAAGATAGGTTTATGGATCCCATGTCAGCACATCTTCCATATAAACACTATTGATATGGCCTTGCCACTGACCATTGTCATTGATGGGAATAATTCTTTCAGCAGGAGGAGCCACCCATGTATTCTACATAGTTACGCCTTATTGGTTTATAGGGAAATATCTCCACAGAAGGGAAGCAGATGACCCCCCTCAGTCCTGCCCCTTCCAGCTATCTATAAAGCTCCAACCATGTGATCTTTGCAGAGGAATCCCTTGAAAGGAAAAAAGAATAACATGGAGACATAGTTAATGCCCTTCTTAGGTTTTAGAATTTTTTAGTTTCTACTCACATGGCTCCTCTCTATTCTGTGATGTTTAATCCCAGTAGCTCAGACAATACCTCATGGGAGAAAACACCGTTTAATAAATCCTGACTCTTCTATTCTCAAGAGAGATCTAAATTCTCTTTTCCTTACTCACACAAGAAATCCTGTTGATATCAGTGGGGCTCCTAATGAGATTAAGCTAAATAGGATGGGTCAAAAGTAATTATCTGGACTGCCTTTAATCTTTCTGGACCAGTATCTGGATTCTCATTATTGCCTTTGGTAACTGAAGGAAACACTCGGGTAATTCTTGGCACATTTATTACAAATAAGGTAATTTTTCACCCTAGGGCAAGTAACTATAATCCTCATTTAAATAGTCTAATAATTCAGAAAACTTGAATTAACTTTCAAAATTAGATTTTCATTTCTAGGCTGACTTGATTTTAAACCAATTTCCTTGATAGAAACAAACAAGCTAGCAATCTGATAAACAAATATCATGAGGGACAATCATAAGGGAGATTCTTCTTCCACATTAAACTCAAAGTAATGGTCCTAAAAAAGGAAAAAGAGAGAGTTGTTAGTGATATACAGAAGGCTGATTTAGTTGCTAGATTATTCATCAAAAGCAAATTATATTATAGTTACTAATTAAGATTTTATTACATGCATTTATTGCTTGCTAATTAGAAAAATGGAACTTTTTTTGACAGTTATAGCCTCTTGCTTGGAGGGTAAATTGCAATTCATACAAACCTGTGCTTATCATCCTTCAAATCCCACTTCCCTAAAACAATCATCATGATCACTTGTTCCTGTCTCCCTCTCTTATTGATACAGACATGTGCACTACCATAATTTCAAAGGAGATGATGAATAGGCTCCCGCTCTCTTAAAATGGGTTCATTTGTTAACTTCTAAACCTCTGCATATAAGGCAGACAGGCATCTTCCCATAGCTGTAACATCTGAAAACCATGTCTTTATTAGGAAATGTATCCATATAATGCCTACTTGATTTCAAAGGAATCAGAATTTCATTTCTGGTTTTCAGCCTAGTGCAGTAACCACAAGACCACTGGTTGGTTCAATAGGGATTAGGAACTTTTCAGGCAAAGCCAGGAGACAATAAATTAAGTAAACCAAATAGCTGCAGACACTGAAACTTACAACATAAGAATGTTTGTAAAGTATTTGTACTGTGGATAGGTTAAACATCAGGAGCAAGATACTTAAAATCTCTGCTGTGTTCACCAGTGGAGCTGGTGAGGTGCCTGTACCATTTGTCATCTGAAGAATGGTTTGTGCCCACAAAAGCTCATGAAACTATTTATATATTTTTCTTAGTCTCTGTGTGTACGTCTACACCGTGGACTAAAATCAAGTTGAGATACGCAACTTCAGCTATGCTAATTGTGTATCTGAAGTCGAAGTAGATTAACTCTTCCTTCAACTTCCCTTACTCTATGTGAAATGAGGGTTACAGATGTCAGAGTAAGAAGCCCATTATTTTGAAATAATTTCAAAATAACGGGCTTGCTGTGTAGACGTTACTCTGTTACTCTGAAATAACATGAGTTATTTCGAAATAAGCGTGTAGTGTAGACATAGCCTAAGGTGCTACAGGACTACTGTTGTTTTTTAATATTTTTTAGTTACAGACTAACACAGCTACCCCTCTGAGACTTTACCATTTATAGTACTTCTAGCTTCTCTGTCTTTTATGAATAAATATCAAATTCAATACAGATATGTAGTGTTATTACAGAATGGAAGATTATCCAAAATCAAACACATCCCAAAGCTAGTTGGTTCCAACTGTTAAGATTGCAGTCTCTAATTCATCCATATTTTGGATTTTATTACTTTCTATTCCTCTTTCTCTTCTTAGATGTAAACTTTTGTACTACTGTACAATTGAAATCAGAAAGTGTGCTTGGCCAAATTAAATGGCCAAAACAACCTTAACTCTGAGAAAGTGATGGCCTGACTTCTTAATTTTTATTGCAACCCTTGACATTACTTAGGTATTATTTTGCCTTGTTTTTATTTATTTGTTTTTTTTTTCATTTTGTTGTCATTAAAATTATATATAAAGCAACATTATATAAGATGATATTTTTCAATATATTACTGCTACCATTTATTGGCTTTTGACCTATCCAATTGCTCTCTATAAAGCTATTAGATGTCAGTGCATTTCCAAATGAAGTCACTGGTAATTATTGTTAATCATCTGAATAGCAGCAGGTTTGGATTCTTAAATATAACAATGGCAAAAAACCCTCTCTGTTAACAGAGAAGTAAGGATGATGGTGAAATGTTGTTCCCCTGCAGAGTGTTGTATTGAACAAAACTCAAACTTTTAAAAATAAGAAAAAGACAGTTACGGTTTCCCATGCAAACATAACTCTGCCCTTTTTCAGAATGTCACAATATTCCTCATTAACAAACACACTTGTAACTCACTTAACCATGTAGTTACTGAAATGCACAAGCTACATTCACTCTCACCCACAGGATTCCAGATAACGTTGTGAAAAAGACTAAAGAAAATATTGTCCCTATGCTCATCTGGACCTGGCAGTAGCCATTTGGATTTAGTGAATACATTTAAGTTGCAATGTGTTAGGTACCAGGTGTACCTACATGAAATGGTGGAGGCAGTAATTCATCTGCTTAGCAAAGGTAATCTTTGTGATATGAGGACATCTGTGGAATTCTTTCACATGAGTGACAGCTGTGATTATGATATGAGTAGATCTATGTTTTGCACCTGCTCATGTGTGAAAGGAAAGGGAGGAGGGTGCATTTCAGAATCGAGTATGAATCATCATTGCATAATAGTGTAAATTATATTAGTAGCAGGGCACAGAATTTTTATTACAAAGGATAATCTCAGTGGTGGGGTGCAATATGAGAGGACTTTAATAATGGTTAAGTAAAAGTGTATGTTGAGGTAGTATCCTGTGAGTGAGTATAAGGGTGTCATACAAGGCTATGAAGAGATATAAATGTATTATTGTCTCTTTATCTCAGGAATTGGGTAAGAGTGTGAATGCATGCCAGAATGTGGAACCTTCTGATGCCTACAGTGTGCCAACAGCCCATGTAAGTGCTACGTGCATATTCAGGTATTGCTCAAAAAGGTAAAAGGAAGGTGGTGTGGCCAACCTTTTTCTCCCCTTTGATAGTGGTCGACTCCAGTGACTAGAGGATGCTCAACACATGTGCCACCCTAAGCAAACCCTCAGCCTGATGGTTCACTCCTACGCACAGATTACTTGCACCTGGGCCAGAGTGGACAGTGTATATCCTGGTATAGGGCTGCGTAGATTCCTGAGCCCCAGTGCCAGTCTCCATGGAGTGGTGTCACAGGATGGATAGCCCATCCCCACTCGGAGACTGGGCAGGGTGCCTCACCTCATAATCTTGCCTTGGCTGTAGCCCCAATTAACTGGGCATTACAG
Source organism: Pelodiscus sinensis (assembly GCF_049634645.1). Lineage (NCBI taxonomy): Eukaryota > Metazoa > Chordata > Testudines > Trionychidae > Pelodiscus > Pelodiscus sinensis. The sequence continues at coordinate 121,453,685 of NC_134712.1, read as the reverse complement.
CTCAGTGGCTTAGTCTTTAGACCCCTCAATCAGGAAGGCCCAGCAGCCAAGTCTATGATACCTCAGTCCATGTGGCAGTAAGGCCCAGCAGCCAACTCTGTAGTACCACAGTCTGCAGGGCAGTCAGGCCCAGCGGCCAAGTCCTCATTGCAATAGGTTCACACCCCCCCATTGGGGATCAAGAGAGGTAGGAGTTGGGGGGCCCGGGCCCTCCCTCTCCACCAGGCCCCACCCAGGGCCCTATCAGTCATATCCCACCATTGGCTCAGCAGGGAATCCACCCAAAACATGCCAAGCTTGCTGGGAAGTCTCCAGCTCCCTGGCCTTGGCAACTTCCTACCTCAGCCAGTGTATTCCCCACCTGCGTCCTCCAGGTTAGTTGCTCTCACAGTCATCCGCTTGCCACGGTGGCTGCTGCTGTGTTCAGGCAGGTGCTCCTTCCGCTGCTGACTGGATTTTATACTAGGTCAGCAATTGGAGCTTGCCCAGAAGGACTATGGGGCAGGAGACTTCTCAGCCCAGCAGGCCTGGTTATCCCCTCCCGGGCCAGTGTGGAGTTGGTACACCCTGTCACAGGTGGGAATAGACTGACCATAGAATTATAAAATCAGAGAATCCCAGGGTTGGAAGAGACCTCAGGAGATCACCGAGTCCAGTCCCATGCCCAAAGCAGGACCAACCTCAACTAAATCATCCCAGCCAGGGCTTTGTTAAGTCGGGACTTAAAAACCTCTAGGGATGGAGATTCTACCACCTCCCTAGGTAACTCATTCCAGTACTTCACCACCCTCCTAGTGAAATAATGTTTCCTAATATCCAACGTAGAGCTCCCCCACTGTAACTTGAGACCATTGCTCCATGTTTTGCCATCTGTCACTATTGAGAACAGTCTTGCTCCATCTTCTTTGAAACTTCCCTTCAGGAAGTTGAAGGCTGCTATCAACCCCGTCCCCCCCCCCCATTCTTCTCTTCTGCATACTAAATAAGCCCAAATCCCTCAGCCTCTCCTCATAGGTCATGTGCTCCTTTAATCATTTTGGTTGCCCTCTGCTAGCCCCTCTCCAATGCGTCCACATCCTTTCTATAATGGAGGCCCCAGAATTGGTTGCAATACTCCAGATGTGGCCTCATCAGTACCGAATAAAGGGGAATAATCACTTATCTGGATCTGATGGCAATGCTCCTCCTAATGCACCCTAACATGCCATTAGCCTTCTTGGCTACAAGGACACACTGTTGACTCATATCCAGCTTTTCATCCACTGTAATCCTCAGGTCCTTTTCTTCTGAACTGTTATTTAGCCAGTCAGTCCCCAGCCTGTAGCGGTGGTTGGGATTCTTCCGTCCCAAGTGTAGGACTTTGCAATTGTCCTTGCTGAACTTCATGAGATTTCATTTGGCCCAATCCTCCAATTTGTCTTGTTAGACCATGGTCTGACCAGACTGAAAGTCCTGTTCCACCTTCACCTCCGCCCTGGACTCTGTTCTAGGCCCTGCAAGCAGCTGAGATGGAGACAGAACTGTACTTCCCAATGACCCTTTCCAGATGGTTGCTGTCTGGGAATCAAGAGGGGAGTGAAGCCAAGCTTAGTATCACTGGACAGTGGCAGCTCCTTTCCCTGGACTAGCTCAGCTCAACCACAGTGACACTTGAATACCAGCAGTGGCATTTCCCAGCCCATAGGGACCCATTATTAGGCAGTATGGATTCTTCTGTTCCACAGAAAGCCATCTGTACTGGGGGGGGGGAGGGTACTGATCCCCTGCACTGGGGGAGGCAAGGGACTCTATATCTCAGTCCTTGCACCCCCAAACCAGCTCTAAACCTCAGCCCTTTGCTCCACAAACCAGGCCTAAACTTCAATCCATACCCCCAACATTAATCATCCCTCTCCACACCAACTAGCAGGCCCCCAGCGCCCCACACACTTCAGTCTGCTCCTTTGCACTTTTCTGTCTGAGCTACTCATTGAAAGGCTCATAACAGTGCCTCTGGAGCAATGACAATGGCAGTGCCTCCAGAGGCTGGAGATGGTGGAGCTGAAGTGGCAGCTGGGATAGGGCCCAGGTCCATGTGTGGAGCAGGAGGTCAGTCTGGACACTGACATGGAGCCAGGTGAGTTGCTAAGTTTGTGTTGCAAGTTCCAGGAGCTATTGCAGTGTGGTCAAGAGCAGACCTGAGCCTTTCAGCAACTTAACTTTGGAAACTGCCAGGATCTTATCAGTGTCAGGGGCAAGGGGGCCGCTGGGGAGTGGGCGGGAGCACTTGTCTAGCAGTCCAACTGGGAGCTGTTTCCTGCTCTTGGGAGCTCTGGTTGACAACTCTGCCCTCCTCAGGGTAGCCCTACCAGACTCATCTCACGTGGTTCTGCTGCAATTCTGCTATCCCAGGAGTGGGAGGGGGGAAGGTCTACATGTAGCTTTAGCAGGCATCCTGTGAATGATAGTGAATGAAATATAAAAGGTGGTGAACAGTCTGTGCACCCATGGACTTTGCAAAGAAAAGGTATGTGTTAATGGGGTCCATGGCGGATTGCTACAAGAGGGCACAGTTAAGGTTGTTTTTATAACTTTTTCTCTGCATTTCCTAGTTTACGTACTTTTTCAATTTTTCTCAATTCAGAGTTCTGTAAGTGGCCAGCATGCCAATCTCAACTCTGCATTCAGATATTTTTATTTTTACAATATAATTTCACATATTTTTAACAGGAAAATATATAGTGAGGTAGGAATTAGTAATCAGGTCCCCAAATTTGCAAACTGAGTCAAATAATCCTATAGCACCAACCCCTCTGCCGTACATAGGTTCCAAGGCCCGAAGGGACGATTGTGATAATCTACTCTAATTTCCTGCATAACGAAGACCATAGAACTTCCCAACACAGTCTTTAAAAAAAAAATCTAATCTTGATTAAAATATTGTCAGTGATAGAGAATTCTCTACAACACCTGCTAAGCTGTTCCAGTGATTAGCTACATTAAAAGATAATGCTTTATTTCCAATATCAGCTTCCATTCATTGGATTACATTCACCTTTTCTACTAGATAGTAGAGTACATTGGTCAGACAAGAGAATAACTTTAAGAGCTGTTGTCCAATTATGTTTAAATATCTGTGTATTTTTATTGTAGGCCTGGATGATTAAAGGATTATATTGAATGATGTAGCTGACAAAATTGTGAACTTTTAGGACAATATGGCTTTGTTTACACTGCAGGGTTTTTTTGCAAGAAGCTTTCTGTGGAAGAGCTCTTCCGCAAAAACTTCTTGTGCAAAAGCTCATCCACACCTCAAAAAGGCATCACAAAAGCAGGAGAGCGTCCACACTGCTTTGTTGCACACGAAAGTTCTGATTGCCATTAACAGAATGGCCATCAGAGCACCTGTGCTTTCTCTGATAGGCTATTTTTGTGCAAGAAACCCCTGTTGAGCGTCCACACACACCTTTTTGCTCAAGAACTCTTGCGCAAAAAAGAGTTATTCCTTGTAGAAAGAGGTATTCCTATGCCGGAAAAAGCCCTCTGTTCTGCTGTTCTACTGTAAATTTTCTTGTGCAAAAATGCACTTGAAGTGTGGATGCTCTGCGGGTTTTTGAACAAAAATGTCTGGTTTTCCACAAAAACCATGTAGTATAGACATAGCCTAGGTGTACAGTGGAATTCCTTGGAAATATTGAGATCCAAATTCACATCCATCCTTACCTCCTCTTATCAAAATCCAGATGTTTGAAGCTATCTGGGGATCAGAGGGTAACTTTCTGCTGATTACTTGTTCCCAGTGTCCCATGATCAGAACCCAAACTCTATAAGGGTACGGCTACACTAGCTCGTTAGTTCGAGGTAGGTAGGGTAATGAGGGCAAGCAGAGTTGCAAATGAAGCCCGGGATTTAAATATTCTGGGCTTCATTTGCATCTTCCCGGGTGCTGCCATTTTTAAATCCCCCTTAGTCCAAACTCCATGCCCGCGGCTACATGTGGCACAGACTAGGTAATTTGTTACACAAGTAGTAACGGTAGTTCAAATTAGGATCTTTAATTCGAACTACCTACTCCGTGCCGCATGTAGCCACGGGCATGGAGTTTGGACTAAGGGGGATTTAAAAATGGCAGCGCCCGGGAACATGCAAATGAATCCCAGGATATTTAAATCCCAGGCTTCATTGGCAACTCCGCTTGCCCTCATTACCTGATCTAGCTCGAACTAATGAGCTAGTGTAGACATATCCTAAAGGATTAATGTGTGTGCTTGTGCTGAGCTAACAGCAGGAAAAAATAAAATGCTGGGAATGGAACTGTTTTTCAGAACATGGAAAAAGAGGAGGCAGAGAGGAGGGACTCAATATTCATTGGAAGCAGCAAGTACAGAGGACAGCTATACTACCGAGTGACCACGGGGAGGGAGGGGGGAGGGCAGTGCACCAGTAAGACAGCGGTCAGCTGTGCATGGGATCTGCATGTCAGCAGCCAACAGAGTGGATAAGTGGCCCTCTTGTCCCAAATAGTGCTGGAAGGAGCTCCCCGACAACTATTGACCCCTGTCCCTGGACTGCCCCTCACCTCTGGGACCCCCATAATGGACTCCCTGGACCCCACCTAGGAGACCCACACCCCAGAAGAGAGGCCAGGAACTATTTCCAGCCCCCCAATGGAGAAAACACCCTGAAGAGAGGTCAGGAATCAGGGCCTGGCTCCAGGCAGGCTTTCTGGACTACAGGCCAGGTTGGGCGTACTGCAGGCTGGGGCCAGCCCCTTGAGCTTGCCCCCCATTGACAGTCTCCAAGCGCTGGAGGGGCTGCTGGAGGCTGAAACCAGCCCCCAGAGCCTTGTCCCCTATGTGGATACCCTGGAGGCTCCCCTCTGCTCCCCCAAAGACAAGCTGCAGGGCAGAGTGGGTAAGTGGATGCCAGGGCCAGCTCCCAGATGTTGCCCTCCCTGACCAGCGACAGAGCAGGGGGCTAGCTGGAGGTCAGGGATGGCCCCCAGAGTCTTCCATACCCGCCCCAGGCCAGCTGCAGGGTCCAAGCTCCTGCCCTGACTCCTCAACCCTGCCCCCACAATCCCTGGTAAATTTGCTAGTCTAGAACACCAGCTAATCTTAACACGCTCATAAAGATCTGGTTATATTTTGAAATAACCCCCCTTATTTTGAAATAATAAGCAGTGCATCCACACGATCAAGCCCATTATTTTTAAATAACGAGCTGGTTATTTTGAAATCTGTACTCCTGCTTTTCTTATTTTGAAATAGCATTTGTGTGGATGCTCCAGTGCTGCTATTTCAAACTAAGTACAAAATAACTAGAGTAATTTGAAGTAACTATTCTCCAGAGCTTCCTGGAGCCTAAGTTGACGTAGTGAATTCTCAATAATGGAACCAGTATAGGACTGATTTTGAGGCTTCCTGGTGGTGGGCAATACACTATTTTGATTTTATTATTTTGGGAGTTATTTCAAATTTAGTTATTTCAAAATAATTTCCTACTGTAGACATGCCCTAAAAGAGTTTGTTACAGATCATAATTCTCACCCTAGTCCTTATTCCAGGTAAAATCCTTCAAGGCAGAGCTGATCTTTTCTCTACCTTGGGTCTTAATACCGTCTTGTCCTTAGAGTTCTTTGTTTTCAGGTTTCTTCATGTGTGTCACCTTCAGGTGGGAGAGGCAGTTTCAAAAACCAGCTGAAGTCCATCGATGATTGCTTCTCATTCCCTTAAGTGGAATATCTCAAGGATGGGAACCTGTTATTTAACTGTCTCCATTCCCATAGAAAAATATCAGATTCAAGATGGATTCCATCAACCATCACATGAGTGCCAAATACAGAGGTAAAATATTCTCTCAACTCCTATTCAAATTCCCCTGTTTATTTATGACAGCAAGATGTTAGGCTTTTTGGTAACAGCTTGGAATGGGAGCTCATGTTCAACTGATTTTGCTTCTCCAAAATGTAGTAGATGCCATATACCTCCTTGGGGGAAAATGACAGATTGAGTCCAGTTTGTTCAGCATTACATCAGTAGTTTGAATTCTAGCTATGAGGAAAAAAAGAAACTTTTTTTGAAAAATGACTGTCTTTGGAAAGGGATTATATTTCTTCAAGACCTACCTTAAATGACTCCATATTTGAATCACTAATCTTCTCCTGGATCTGCCTAAGGTACACCAAATTTGAAAGGAATTTAGCAGACGTTGATTTTAGAGGACTTAGAAAGATCAACCTTTAAACAGATGGAATAACATAACCCTAACTATGGTGGCACTGCCTTGATCCCTGTAATAAACTATGAAATATGCATATTTCCTACACATTCTTGAGCATCCTTCAGTCCTTCAATATGCAAATGTTAGTTTTATCTTAGTGTCAATGTTAATTTTATCGTAACATGGAATGCATGACAATTTTGAGTGGCAGTGGTTTCAATTTAGCCAAATCATTTTAAAACAAAGGAACATGCTTAAATATGTTGCTGAATCAATATGAACATATGCATGTGAAAAAAAGATAAGCATGTGCTCAAGTGCTTTGCTGGATCAGGGCCAAATTAAATATCTGTATTTCAAAGATTTACGTCTGGTATTTGATTAAATACAATTCATTTTGTATGCTAAAATTTGGTACTATAGCAAGTAGTTTGAAGGATGCTATGTGACGGAAAATATAGAGGTCCCTATGGATCTCAATCTGCCCTGAACTAAACTTTGTTACATCAAATAAATGAAATGTTTAAGGGCAGTTAAAGGCAAGGACCTGTGGTGAGAACCCCAAATTGTATTTGTGTTGTGCTGAGGAAAAGGTTTTATAGCACAAGTGACAGAAGGAAAATTATCAGAGTTATAAGATCACAGTTATCACTTTAGGTATAAAGCTTGCAGCTATTTCCTTATCAAGTTTCCAAGTAATAAAAGTAATAAGAGCAGCACAAGGTTGTTTTTTTTCCCAATTCATGGAAATAGAAACTATGACATATACAGATATACCAAAGAAATATTATAGGGCTCTCCTTTTATGCCTTTTTCAGGGATTTCTGCCTATTCAAGTGTGCTTGTTTTCCACATGCTTTCTATTTTTCCACCCACACCAAAAAGTATCAAACGTTTAAATTATCAGATTACATCCATATAACCTCCACCTTTTTTTGTTTTATATTTTGCTGGGAACTGGCACACTAAAAATATGTTGCACATGTTAGGCTTTCTGTTTCCATTTTTCTTCACAACAAACTGACAGTTCTGTAACTTTTCTTTGCTATTTTTCTCTTTTCTTTCTGTTGCATACTATTTTTTTTATTTATTTCAGAGCCTCTTTGCCTGCATAGATTTGATTAGTTCCCCTTGGTGCGCACATATGTAAGAACATGCTCAGAAGTATGCATGCACTCACTGGAATCCTTACCTTTTAAAAACTAATGTACTCACAGAAGTTGCTTTGATCTGGGCTCTCTAATGATGTGGCTAGCTCCGCTTCCCCCAGCATTTTCTTTTCCTCTTGGTTGAAGTGGTAGGCAACTACTCCCCTCTAACTTTCAAAACTGACATTTCTTCTTGACAGATTTTTCTCTTCATGTATTATGCTATTGAAAGCAAAGCACTAGGGAATCTATTGTTTGTAAAATTTGTCCAACAGCATAGTAACTGCTTATTGATAACAAAGATAGGCCACCTTAATAAGACTGAGAGAAACCAGAAGTTGTGAGTGATAAAATAGAAGATATTAAATTAAATTTAAAATCTCAGTCAGAAGTACTGTGTACTGATACAAGTTACCAGCATATCAGTTCACTGAAGGCTTATCTTAGCAACTATTATGATTTCTTGAGTACGAAATCAACAGAGCCTGCTTCTGCAGAGATAACCACAGCTTAAGAACTTGAAATCTCCTCATGCAATGGTGTCTATTAGCAAGTAGCCTTAAATCTGCTTGTCATTTCTATATAGTTTTAGCAGGGGCACAGACAGACAACTCAAGTCTCATCTATGAGAGATATGTCGAGTCCTGAATTTAGCAATTATTTTATATTTGTGTTGGCAAGAGCAACAGTGGGGCTCTTCCAATTATTTATTAGTTTACTCCACTGCTCATTGCAGCTTCTTCTTAAGAGTTACAGAAATTTACAGTATGTATAAAACTTCATAGTGTAGCACCAGGTTTTTACTGACTGGTATATATGTGAATAAGATTGCCTAACAGCACAACTGTAGATTATATAAATGTTTTCCTCAGATTGTTTGCATTAAAACTCCTGCTAGCAAAGATGCTTGCCAGTGCTTTTTAATCAGCTACAACAGACTGAACCCTAAGATTTTCAGGGGCAAGGATCAAAGTAACCTCTGACTAGGGCTAGGTGTGTAACTGAAAACACTTTTGTTTCATCTCAAACTGAAACTCAAAAATTGCATAATTCTTAGAAAATCAGCATAGAGCCATTTGGGTTGCACAAAACACTTTTTTAACCCAAATTATTTTTGGGCACTTTTAAAGAATTAGATTCACAAAAAGAACAGCGATAGAGGTGTCTATAATTTTGAACCGGATAGTAAGGACAATCACCAGGATAGGGAAAACCCAGGTTCTATTCTTCTCTTTGTCTCATGTGAAGCAGGATTTGAAGATGGATCTGCTCCTACCTCCCAAAAGATGTCCTGCTAATCACTGGACTATGGTGTGTTTTGTGGTAACACTATCTCAGTCAATGCTGTTGAAACTGTTACACTTAATATAAAATAATCACTAGAACAGGGACTTGAAATTGAATCTCCCATCTTCCCATAATCATGAGGATATAGGCTATTCTGAAATAATGCTCTTTCAGGGCACATCTACACAGCGGAGTTAAACTCAAAATAAGCTATGCAACTTGAGCTACGTTTATTTTGACTTTTGGCCCTGTCTACGCAGCAGTTATTTTGAGATAGAGAATTCTTCCTCTGACTTCCCTGACTCCTCATACAATGAAGGTTACGGGAGTCAGGGTAAGCAGTCCTCCAGCTCAAAATTATTTTGACATTATTTCAAAATAAAGGTTTGCTGTGTAGACACACACACTGTTAATTTGGAATAGCATCTGCTCTGTAGACATAGCCTCATTCTGCTGTGTTGAAACTTCTATCTTGTGTATGGATAATTAAATATTCAATGGATCAGGGACTTATAGCTGTGTATTTCACTTCCCAAGTGTGTGTCGTAGTCACTAGGTTATGGAATAATTCTCTGACACAATGGCTATTTTTCAGTGAATAAACTATTTGTGAAAAAAGATTCACTCAGCTCTACCCCAACTACTTTTAATTGTTACTGTATTCCAGATACTGACCACCCCCACCTTGTCTTGTGAGTGTAACCTTCATTTTTTGTCTCTGTGTGTATGATGCATTGAGTTTGGGTGCATTAAAACTCATGTTCAAGTGAGCCCTCCTTAACAAGCAATCCATATTGCCTTTTATAGTTGACCCATCCCTATAACTATGACTGCTATTGTTATCTGTAAATCTTACTAGCAATAATAGTATGTATTCTTCCAGCTATTGAATAGCTTTGGGCCAAGAATAAGATCTCGGAATTACAATAGGGATACTTTCAAAAATGACAATTCCTCATTTGTGGCTACTTTTTGATATCTAACAGTTAACTAGTTTTTAATTCCGTTTAGTATTGGCTACATTGATATTGTATAATGATTTTTTTATCAAAATGTCATGTGCAACTAAGCCTTACAGAAGTTTAAGTATATTATGTCAACACAATTGCATTTATCAACCAAGCATGTAATCTCATCTAAAAACAATATGAAGTTTATTTTGTAAGACAGGTTTTCTCCAAAACTATGTTGATTGTGATTTATTATAACATCGTCCTTTAATTCTTGACTGGATGTATCCTATATTAGTCTTTCCATGATTTTGCTCAGGATCAATATCAGACTGACTTATCTTGTTTACTTTGTTTTCAAACCTAGCAAAATTTTATACATTTCCCCCCTCCTCCCCCCACACACACTCACCCATTCTCTGGCCCTGTCTGAATCATATCCGAGTTGTCAAAAATCAGCATTAATAGTTAAAAAAAATCCCTTTTGTGTACAAGTTAACAATTTCTGCAAGTTTAAAAGTTTAATTTTAATATCTTCTATTTTAACATAATTCCCAGTTACTTTGGAATAAAAATGTATTTCCTTATCACTATAAGATATAAATACATCTTCCTGCTTCTTTTCAAATACATACCAGAAATATTTATTGACTACTTCTGCCTTTGTGAATCATAAATTACAATTTTACAACTCTTAGCTACTGTCAAAGAGACACCATTGCTAGAATTTTATTTGCTTCTGGTGTATTTGAAGAATTCCTTATTGTTCTTAACCATAGTAGATCATAGGTTTTACGATGATATTTCTAGCTTCCCATATCAATTATTCTCATTTCCTAATTTGTGATGTATACTAATAGCTACCAACCTCCCAATTCTTTACAGTTTTTCATTTTAAATAATTGATACTTTTGCTTCCACTCTTAACAATTCTTTTAAAACCCAAACAAGACTTCTTACACAGTTCTGGAAGAGTGAGTGCATTGTAGGGTGAGGGCAGAAGACTTGACAGCTAATAACTCATTCTTAAGCAATTCCCAATTATTAGTCACATGCTTATGATTAATTTTTCTTCCCATTCAATTCTTCTTAGCATTTGTATTCAGCTTTGGTAAATTATGACTTTTAAATGTAAGAGATTTAATATTATTTTTAATAAGTGTTAATATAAAACCAAACATATTCTGAAAATGCATGTTTCTACAACTTAAGCATTATATTCTATTTCACACTAAAATAGGTTTGAAGTACAAATTAGAAGGCACCATGAAGCTTGAACCATTACATATATAAGCCAATGGGAAGACCAATGCCCATTGACTTGCCTCTTGCCCTAAAGAGTTTACAATCCTAGGCAATGACCCTGCAATGTCACGAGCACATGTAAATAGTTTCACCTGTGTGCCTCACATGACAGGATCTTAGGCTTAGTTTTAGATGTAAGCAACCAAGGGTTGCAAACATCAGGAAAGAGTTAATGGATACGTTTTAACCAAAACAATTGCCTCTTTACCCAGACATGTATAATGAAGGGCATGGTGGATAAACTTTATTTTGTATAAATAATCAACATGAAATCATCAATCTAATTAAGAAAAACAAAACAACCTTCATTGACTCAGTTGTTGTAGATGCCATAGTTGAGTTGGATCTTAAAGAGGAATGTGAAAATATGTTGTGCAAAACCCTTTATGTAATAGTAATTTTCATTGGTGGATTCTGTTGGGAAATCCCCCAACTCTGTATTAATGGGACAATAATAGAGCAGGATAATATTGGAAAAAATGTTTTTTAAAAAGCCAAACTGGAGGAATTGCTTAGCATTTCATTGGGCCTGATTTTGTAGTCCCTTAAACTAAAAAAATATTTCCAGTTAATTATTGGTTAATGCCCAAGAGGTTAATCTGCAGAGGACAATATTCTATTGGCAGAGGATGGGCAGAATGATCAAATGGTCTTTTTTATCATTCTATTTTTAATTATTCTAGAATTAATTATACAACTGTATTTATTTAAAAGTATACATTGCCGGTATAGTTGTGCTGGCTGGTGGGAGCTTTAGAAGCAAAGGCCTAGGAGTCCTACTTAATTCTGTGTTCTAAATTTAGCTCTAGCATTGACACTTGATGGCCTAAGGAAATTCATTCATCATTTGTTTTTTGTTTTTTTTCATGTTTAATACAAAGGGAGAAAATAAACAGGAAGATATTAATATTCACTTAAGTACTTCACATGGGTATAGTTCAGTTTAATTAGATAAGGACTGTAAATATTTTAAGACACAAATTACCACATAAGGGCTTATTAATTATTTATTATTCTAATAATTATTATTAGACATCCTTAGCTGTTATACATTTCTATGTCCCACCTCTGTACAAAAACAAAATCATGCAGGCTACCTGCCTCAGTTATTGCATTTCATTATTTTTGAGTATTCTCTACATAAAGAAATCCTGATGTATTCATATCCCACAAGCAAATCAGGAGAAAAAAACTGTTTTCCCTTCCACATGCTGATTTGTTCCCTGTGGAAATCAGACCCTTTACTTTTGAAACTGCAAGCATGTCAGTTAAAAAAATAGAAATGTTACAATCCCACCATATAACATTTTTAATTAATAAGTCCTTAAATGGAATTTAAAGTAGTCTTTTATTATAGCTCCTAAATGGGTATTTTGTTTAACAGCTTTGTTCCTCATTATTGAAGGATATTATGCAGTGTTTATGGTGGCTAACAAATTGTGCTGAACTGTTCAAAACAGTACTGTACAGCTGTTAAAATGCTTTCAAAAAGTTTTTATGTATTTGTTTTACTGCAAAATAAATGTGTATTTGAAATGTAGTATTGTGTAGCTTAAACCAGATCTTTGTTAGTCAGATTAAGTCAGAAACAGAGAGGTATGATTGCCTACTTTGTTCCTACTTCAAGGGTGAAAATGTGAATTACAACTGGAAAATGATTCTACATTTTTCACCTGTAGACGGTGCAGTTGATTTTATTCCAGTGCTAATTCATAAATTAAAAATGAGGGTTTTTTTAGTCTTTTTCCATCTGTGAATTCTAGAATAAAGAGAAACCTGTATTAAAATGGTATCCTGTAAAAAGTTAAAGTGGCATACTAATTTTTTCAAGTGTGTCACTTTTGATATTCTTTTCTAAATTTCCTCCAATTTGTCATTACAGACCACCATGCACAGATTGCTATGGGCTGTGAGTGAAAGAAGTTGAAGGAGAAAGACCCATAATATACTGTAAATGAAAGATCACAATTGGCTAATTCATTTCTGTATTGTGGCTTATTCACCTGATTACAGAAAGCATTTCTGTTCAAAAAATGAGGAGCTCTGTGGCACCATAAAGATTTGGGCATAAGCTTTCATGGGCAAAGACCTACTTTGTCAGATGCATTGGAATGGAAATGACGGAGACAGGCATAAATATACTAATACATGAAATGAAGGGAGTTACCTTATCGAGTGGAGGGTACTGATCCTCCATTTAATAAAGTAACTTCTCTTCTTCTTTATAGCACTGTGGCCCTGACCTACCCTTTGAGCCCTCAGCCCAGCCTGACCTGTCCCACATGGACATTGTTCTTGGAGTCAGCCTTCATTGCAAATTCTAGTAATACACTCCTGTTTGTACTATAGTCAAGCAACGTATGAGCAATAGCATGAATTTCTACTATCTCGTTAAGTATTAGTTTGTTGCTATTATTGGCATCATTAATTCCATTAAAGATAAATGAAAGATATGTTCATGCGATCAGCCTATAAGACAACTAATTTGATCAATAGCTCTGGATAGCAAGGCACTAGTAGTGGAAATTACTTCAAGCAATATAGATTAGAAGAATTTGCATTAGCAAAATGCACTGTATTTTAACTTTAATATAAAACTATAGAGCAATGATGAACATAAAGAGAAATTTTAATTTTAGAGCCAGCCTCATTTGCAGGAAGGAATTGCCTTTTGCTTTGTGTTTGCATGCTCAAGGCTTCATTCTTATGTAGTTGTGATTCACTTGTGTAAGCCATCTTAGGTGATGGAAACCCTTCTTTTTTCCTGGCAGTACAGACATTGCCTGTTCTACTTCTGCCTTTAGCTTACTTAAAATCATTTCATTTAAATTCCGAGATGCTTTTTCTTTTCTGACATAATATAACATAATATATTCTAAAGAGGTAAAAAGGGAGATGGAGATTTGAATAACCATCTTGTGCTTCAATTTGTTAAAATAAATGTAAAGTTTGTTTTTTGCTCAATGCTCTCTACTTACAAATGGCAAGAATTAAAATGTCATGTACTTGACTTAGCGTTCACATTTAGGATTTTTCTTCTATTCTTAGGAGCAGTACTTAGTCCCAGATGTAAAATTCAGAACTTTTCCAACATATGGGGATGGGAGAATTAGCACATGAATTTGGCTCATTCAAGAGATAATCATCAATTTTGACAATTAGAATGAAATTCCGGTCCCTTGGAAATCTGTCAAAAAAACCTCCTATTGGTTTAAATGGGGCCAGTGTTTCTAGCTCCAGATTAGATTGTAAATTCCCCAACCTCACCTCACCCCCTGGTGGGGGATCTTTGGGCACAGGATTTTAGTACAGTACTCCACTGAAAAGCCAGGTATAATCCCTTATACAGTATTCTTGTCACATCTGAATACTGAATCAAGTGTTTTTGCATGCTGATAGTCAACTCTATTCCAGGAAAGGCAGCCTCTGTGACTTTTCTTGTCTACAGAGTAGACCTTCCTAACTAGACAACTACAATGGCTATTCCCTACGTCATTTCCCTGTGCCATGAAATGTCATTTAAGGCCCTGATCCTGTAAGTTGTTCTTCATAGTTGGACCACCCCCAATTTGTGGGATATAGGGTCTGCCCACATAGAGAAGTTTGTAAGGTCAGGGCCTTAACAATATACAGTTGCCTAATAACCTCAGGATAGTGATGGTATCAAAGGGCTGGCTGACTTTCATTCAGCTGATAAGAGGAAAGTTTGTACATTACTGAATACTCTGTTACCCTTATTTCTTCAAATGTATGTATATTACATTTATGTACACACTAAGTTCGTTCAAAGATTAATTAAAAATAAGGGAGAGAAAGGTACAGCACACACTTCAACCTAAGGACCCCAAATCATAACCTAGTGAGCAATGACTGCCATTAATGAACATTTCCTGAGTACTTCATATATGAATAAACATAAGGTTTCAGTCTATGCTAATAGATTTTCATTCTTCAGTAACTTTTTTACCTTTGCATATAGTGTGATCAGGGAATCTGTATACACTGGATTTCCTCAAAACAGAACAATTGGAATTTAAGCATTTACAGATAATCATTCGCCTCTGTGTCTATGGTTATCTGCACCAGTATCGATCCTGACAAGGAGTCTTTGCAAATAATAATCTGCTAGAGTGGGGAGGTTTGGGTAAATAAGGAGTTTTGATTATGTTTCCTCTGACATCAGATTTTTTTCTATAATTATGTGATGGGCACTAAACACCAGACTGATGGTAAAGGTATGACTGGGTGGTAGAACACTGTCATTTGAGGAAGAGAGCATATCAACCTCCTGCAGCTTGGGAAAGTGTCAATTTTTTTTTAAATATTCAGTTATGAAGAAGACATAACATGTGCAAGAACTTCCTGGAAGCAAAAGGGCTGAATAGTGAAGAGCCTTCTTTCTCCAAACAAACACAGTTCCACAAAATCCATTCTTGCACGTCTTGCAAAAATAGTTGCTTTTTGAAGCTTTTGGAATTTCATCCATCACCTTATCCAAACGAAGGCACAAATGTTCATTCAGGCTTTCTTAATTTGTCTGCAACATAAGTTGGCACTTATATTTGTATGTACAATGCCTGATATTTGCATATGCAAGTTGGGTAAATTGCATAAATACTCTATTTCTATTTCCAAACACCAGTTATGTAATTGCTCACATTAATGAACATACCTATAAACTCTGAGATCCATTACTGGCCCTATATATTATTTTGGACTAGGATGTGTAGAAATGCCAGAAGTTATGTGAGATATTGCTTATAAATGATAATACATTCCATTTATAGGACTAGTAAAGCAGGGAAGGACTGAGGTAGAATGAGTGGAAACTTGGACAATTATGAATTTAGTTCCAGTAGAGCATTAATATATATCTTCAGGAAACCAGAACTGTTGAAACTTCAGATTCTAATAAAATATGCCAGTAAAACAGAATGCTGACTGCTGTTGGCAGTTAAAAACTGATGTCTGACTGTTCAAATACAGCAACAAACTTCTTTGTGCTAGACTTTGTCCTGTACTTCAATATGCAAATATGTTTCGTAGTTGGTTTGCCATGCTTACCAATAAAGCACCAGCTTTCTTTTTAGTAGGAAGCGGAACTGCCTCATCTGTCATTATTTTCATAACACTGAGGAGTTATGAAGTGACTTTGCTCAAAAGAAAGAAAAAACTAAGCAGGAAAGGAAGCTGTATATTAAATTGTATTTTTACTCTAATCTACAATGTTAAATACCTGGAAAGGCTTAACAGTGGGAAGCAAAATGGAAAAAAAATAAAATAATGAGATCCTTCTCTCCTCCTTATCACATCAGATGAATTAATAGTTGTGTGACCCTCAGATGAAGCAACTAGAAACTGTGATTGACAGTGCAAAGGAGCAGAATGCATTCTGTTGTACAGATATGCTGAACTATCCAAATCAGTGTAGAACAGCTGTTGAAGTATTAGCTAGTTTGCAGATAGAGCAAGTGCTTTACTAGCAAGTACTAATTTTGGCTTGGGATTATATATAGACCTAAAGAATATTTCTTTTAAAATTCCATAATTCCATCATTCTGTTAGCCAATAGTTTGAGATGATGAACATCATATATATATATATATGAAGTTCTGAGGGGACTTGACATATATGATGGTCATAAGAAGAATTGTTTCTGGCCATTAACAATGTGTGAAAGAGGAGAGAAGGCACAGTGTCTCCCTTACACCATGAATCTTAACATTCACCTATCAATTATTCTAGTCTTTCACAAGTAGAATAATGTTACTCAACTTTTTTTCCTATATAGTGAAATATATGTCGGGCCTTTGACTATGTTGGCTACGCTGATCTGAACTAGACTACTTTATTTTGTTTAGTAATGTACATAAAATATGTCGACCACTGCCACCATTAGAATCCATAGGATTATCACTAGACAGTACTCCCCATAACTTTGAATGAGGATTACTGCAGTACATTTACCTGCTCAGAACAGTGAATATCAACATTTTAAGGGGGTGCATTGTAAAGAAAAATGGATGATGATCCCTCGTTCTCACAAACCTTAGGAAGCAGGCCATTCCTCACTTATCTGAAACATGAAATACATGCCACCAACCACCCACCCCACCCCAGAAATGCTAATACCCCATTTCTAACTCCGTCCTCACATCTACTCTAATGACACCCTAATAGGACCTAATCACATCAACCATACTATAAAAGGCTCATTCACCTGCACATTTACCAATGTGATATACACCATCATATGTCAGCAGTGTCCCTCTGACATGTACCAGACTGTTTCTACACAACAGAATAAATGGACACAAATCAGACATCAAGAAAGGCAACATAGAAACCAGTGGGAGAACAGTTTAACCTCTCTGGATACACAGCTACAGACCTGAAAAGTGCAAAAGTTGCTCAAGTAAAAAAAACCTTAAAAAACAGGCTGCAATGTGAAACTGTAGAACCGGAATTCATTTGCAAATTTGACACCATCAGAATGGGTCTGAATAGGGACTAGAAATGACTCTCATTATAAGACGTAATTTTCCACTTATCTGACAAAGTGGGTCTTTGCCTACAGAAGCTTATACTCCAATAAATCTGTTAGGCTGTGTCTAGACTGGCAAGTTTTTCCGCAAAATCATCTGCTTTTGTGGAAAAACTTGCCAGCTGTCTACACTGACCACTTGAATTTCCACAAAAGCACTGACGATCTCATGTAAGTTTGTCAGCGCTTTTGCGGAAATACTATGCTGCTCCCGTTCAGGCAAAAGTCTTTTTCCGAAAGACTTTTGCGCAAAAGGGCCAGTGTAGACAGCAGAGATTTGTTTTGCGCAAAAAAGCCCCGATCGCGAAAATGGCAATCGGGGCTTTTTTGTGGAAAAGCGCGTCTAGATTGGCCACGGACGCTTTTCCGCAAAAAGTGCTTTTGCGGAAAAGTGTCCTGCCAATCTAGATGCGCTTTTCCGAAAATGCTTTTAACAGAAAACTTTTCCGTTAAAAGTGTTTCCGGAAAATCATGCCAGTGTAGACGTAGCCTTAGGGTATATCTACACAGCTGTTATTTCGAATTAACATTCCTAGCGTCTACGCAGGCAAACCGCTATTTCAAAATAAAATCGAAATAGCGGGACACTTATTTCGAATTTGGTAAACCTCATTCTACAAGGAATAACGCCAAATTCGAAATAGCTAATTTGAAATAAGCGCTGTGTAGATGCTTATTTCGAAATAGGGGGCCTCCAGATCTTCCCAGGGAGTCTCAGTGGCCACTCTGGGCCAAACCAGGAAAACTAGTCTCCTCTCCCCCAGCCCTAGAGCCGTTAAAGAGGTAGACATTGGACATAGTGCATGTGCCAGATACAGGCCTGCCAGCACAGAGCCAGTGGTCACTGACCCTGACCCAGTGGCCCCAGTATGAATCAGGAATCCAGTGCCAGCCAGCTGTCCCTCACCCAGTCCCCCAGCTGCCAACCAGGAGCCAGAGACAGCAGGCACCCTCCTGGACTAGTGCGGCGAACATGGACCTCATTGAGGTCTGGGGGGAGGCCTCCAATGTCTATGATCTCTGCACTAGATGCAGGAAAGCTACCATGTATGACCACATACCTGCCACCATGGCCACCAAAGGCCACATGCGCACCCAAGAGCAGGTGCACATGAAGATTAAGGAGCTGCAGCAGGCGTACGCCAGGGCCACTTGGGGCAGCTCCTCAACAGGGGCAGACACCTACCCCTATTTTGATGCCCTGGACAGTATCATAGGGGACAGGACAGTCTGTGCCACTCTGGGGGGAACAGATCTGGGAGTGGAGGGCCCTGACCAGGACAAGGAGAGAGAGCCGCAGGAGCCACCACAGAGGATGCCACGCCGACAGGACCCCCGAACTATCCAAGCAGTGGAGTCAGCAGGGTTGTCCGGGGAAGCCACACCAGGTGAGTGCCATCACTGTCCCCTTCCGGGGGAGGGGAGACCAGGGATCGCGCACATGGGCCTTGCTTACTACGGATCACGCAGCAATCTGTGCATGTGCAAGCACGTGCGGTGCCACATCTGGGCAGGTGGCTCCAGCTGCCTGCCACACAGGGGCTGGGGCCTGATAGCTACACGCATGTGTGAAGAGACATGACATGCTCCTGATCCCAGGGCAGGACACAGCAGGACGCCCTCCCTTCACAAGCCCCCTTTCCCCCACACCTTGGCCGCACTATACACAGCACAGGGGCATGGGTGCGGTCTCAGGGCAGCTCCCATTTCCAGGGATAGCCGGACATTCCGACCATGGCCTCTGTGCAAGCACACCAGCTCTGATGGTGCAGGGGACAGTCATCCTCACCTCGCAGAGGGGGGCTGGGCTTCACCCACTGTGTCCTCTGGGAGAACTGACCACTTCTCTTCTTTCTCCACAGCCGCCAGCTTCACGTGCAGGGCACACCACCCCACTCGGGACATCCTCCTGCACCCAAGGGCTCAGCAGGTCCACCCAAACACTACAGGGGTACCAACAGCAGCACCTGGGGGCCCTGCAAGCCCTGCACCGCACCTACACATGGCTGCCATCCCTTGTCAGGGACCCCAGTGACACATTCCCCTGGGCCTTTCCACAAGGGGCCTGTGCATTGCCCCTCTGTGCCTTTCCTCATAAAATGAGGATTACAGAAGCCACCCATTATTTTGAAATCATTTCACAATAACGGGCTTGTGTAGACTCTCATAAAGTGATTTCAGAATAACAAGCATTATTCTGAAATAACACTGTTGTGTAGACATACCTTCAATGTCTTTGCTTAGAAGGAGCTACATGGTACCTTGTAACTGTTGCCAAAACACTGTTCTTAGCCCTCCTAGAGAAAGCAAAACACAGGTGATGGATTTTATGCAGACTGACTTCTTGGGACTATCATAGTGTAAGGCAAAGAGCTTTGTAGCCTTAAAGCCCACAGTCAGAAGGGAATTGGACAAAGTTCCTTTCATACAGAGTCACAGCTGGATACCTGAGACCTAGCTGGGCACTCCTGGAGTGGACCACAGGAGAATGGGCGGGGATACAGGTTCTCTGTTATCCTGAAATGTTGATCTGATGTACAAACAATTGATGACATAATTCTTCTTTAGAACTCCTGGTCATAGAGTTGTGGAATTTAATGACATTCATAGTATTTTTGTCCTCTGGTTTGTTGAGCAGGCCACAATGTCTTATGGGAGAAATTCAGCAGAGTTTCTCTCTGTTTTGAGTGGGGGGATTACTGAGCAGCAGGTCATCTTAGGGTTCTCTCCTAAAGCATGTGCCTGTGTTTTCTCTCTCTTTGCTCCAACATTAGGAGTCACACGAGTGTTCCTTTTGCCTCCATAAAGTATAAAGATGGGTCAAGAAATCAGCCATCTTTCATTTTAATAAGTATTAGGCACAACAGGTTTGCATGTTAAGGTGTACACTTTGGATAAGCATTCTGGATTTTGGATTGTGGACTAGGGGACTTATCTTATCCAAGCCAATTCTTTTAACTTTTTCCAATCATCACTGCCATCCCAATTTCTAGAATCTCTCATCGGGTGTTTTTTTTTTTTTTTAAATCTCATTAAAGTGCTTTACAATCATATTTTCCTAAAAGCCATCTGCCACTGTAAGGCAATCTGATGGGATGACACATGCAACTGAGAATCAACATTTATAACTTCTGAGAAAATAAAAAAAATGCACAGGGTTAGAACTAAAGATCTGCAATAATGTGAAGCCTAAAGAAGGTAGCATCTGATTTTGAGCCTGGTTTTGATATGGAAAATTAGCAAATGAGATTCAAGTTGCCAGAACAGGAACCTTTTCCATCATCTTTTGTAGGAGCTTATCAGAACCATATTAATGTATTTTTACAAAAATAGGAAATTATTATTGCATTTCATTCACATAACGAATGAGAAATTAGTTCTATAGTGGATGTGTAGCACACTGGAGAGGCTTTGAATTGTCACAATTTAACCTGCATCTTTAATATTACAGAATTAACTCCCTTGAGTTTCGACAAATCAAAGGCCTCATATAATAAGAAAAGATCTTAGGGACCATTAGAGTTGTGCTCTATAAAACAAGTAGGCTTTAAAAAAAATTGCTTTCCTTTATATTTATTAAGTTTTCATCACATGGTATAAATAACGACGGACAGGATCTGAGATTCATGTACATTTTTCTTCAGGCTGCCATGGTTTTTTCTGATTTTGTATTGTTTTTAATTTCTCTTTCATTTTTACTACTAACAGTTAAAATTTCCCTGGACTCTTGTTACTCAGCTAAGCTTACCTAGAATAAAATGCAGGGACATTTTAAGGCTGTATGGTTTTAATAAGAGTTTTGGAATATCTGCTGAATGACACTCTGTTCTCTGGTGTTTTATAGACAATAGATAAATGCTGGCACAGTGGGTGAAGCTAAGAAAAAGCAGGCAGAGACTTAGACTACTAATTGTATAGGATTAAAAAGGAAATTAGAATGCATGATGAGGGTCAGTCACACTGTGCTCTTTCTTAGACAATTATTTATTGATCAACTATGGCCAATTTTACCAACCCTCTTCATCCTTATTTATGATAGATACATACCTTCTGAACAAACCAACGATATAACTTGAAATACAAGGCCCTTACATATGGCTATTTAAAAAAAATCTACAAGGGGAATTTCATAAATTACAGTTCTAGTCTGAAAACTGATTCTGCCACCATATCAAATCTGTCCAGTTTACAGAAAACGAAGACCTTTTTCTTTTTCTTAAGAACCATTACTGCAAACAGATCTTGAGGTTTGAACATCAAGTTGGGTTTTATTCTTCTCACACAATTATTTGTCATCATGTTTGGCTGAGCAACTTATAATCATTAATAGATGTTATCTTTATAGCATCAATATAAAGTATTAATCCTGTTTTATACATTGGAAATTGAGACAAATGATAGAATAACAAATTTGCCCAAAATCACAGAGGAACTGTGCTGAGCAGGGAATCCAGATCCCAAATCTTTCTGATGCCCTCTCACTAGATTATTCTTCATCTCCATTTTCTTCACTTTAGTAACAAAGGACTAGATCTACAAAGATATTTGATCTCCTAATTCCTTGCTATTGTCAAATATTACACTAAGGAATGTGTAAATGAATGGTATGGACCATTAGAATGCCTCTTGCCCAATATGATGTTGACATATTTAGGGTGCTTCTGCAACGAAGGGCTTAACTCGAAATAAGCTATGCAAATTGTACTACGTCAATTGCGTATCTTATTTTCAAATAGGGAGCTACTACACAGCACTTATTTTGAAATAGAGCACTCTTCATCCAACTTGCCTTTCTCTTCATACAATAAGGGATACAGGAGTCAGAGTAAGAAGTCCTTTAGTTTAACTGTATTTTGACACTATTTTGAAATAACTGCCTACTGTGTAGATGCAGAATAAGTTATTTCAGAATAGCACTAATTATTTTGAAATAGTATTGCAGTGCAGACGTACCTTTAGGGGGAGCGATCTATCTGGAGATCACCTGATATCAAAAACAAGGAGCTGCAGCAAGGTTTCTTCTTCAGAAGTTACTCTATTCTTCTCTCTGGGTTTAAATTATCTTAATCTCTTGACCTGGAGGACACGTGTCATAACTCAGAATTTTCTGAGACTTTTGGTTATGAAAGACTAAGGTTTATGGTTGGAACATTTTCCTATAGTCTTATTTCAGAAAAGTTACTAACACTGTGAAATACTGAAATGTTGTCAGATTGAAGTCAATGAACAGACTGCAATTTCTTCTCCCCTTTTTTTTTTTTTTGTTTCTTAGTGTTTGTGATACTAAACAAGCTTCACCCGCATTGTTAACATACCATTTTATTTAAGGACAACCCAAACTTCTAAGAAAGCCCAGAGCTCCTTCTGTTCTATTGTGAGAGAGTCCTCATAAGAATGAAGAGTCAGGAGCAGAAGAAGCAGCTACCACCAATTTAATGGAAGCGATTTTACATGAAGAACAGACATTTTCCCCGGAGAGAATTATCAAAGGACCAGAGTAAAAAATGTGGGACCATCCCCTAGGCATGCATCATAGCTTCCTCACCCTCAGCCATAACTCAAATAAACTGTTTTGCCTACAGATCACTGACAGATGGTGTCCATAAATTGAAATATGATTCACTAATCTGAATTGCCATCTCAAGCCCCTGAGAAAGGCACTTGCCAGAAAGCAGGGAGAAGGTGGTCCACTCCTTACAAAAGGAGGAATTGGCTGCTATCATATTTGGGGAGAATGAGTTTGAAGTGACCAAACTTATGGAAATAGATAAGAATGGTGCCATGGAACCTTCATGTTTTTATGGTGGCCCATAACATAATTGGAATGAGTGGCCACCATGGCTACATCTAGACTACAAGCCTCTTTCAAAAGAGAGCATCTAGACTACAACCACTTCTTTTGAAAAAGGGAGCCGCTTTTTCAAAAGAGAGAACCCAGGAAGTCTGGATGGTCTCATTCGAAAAAGCCCTGTTTGCATTCAAGAACACTTTTTATCAAAAGAGCACTTTTGAAAAAAGACATTCTTCCTCGTAAAATTAGGTTTACCATGGTCGAAAAAACAGCTGCGTTCTTTCAATTTAATTTCGAAAGAACGCGATGGCAGTCTAGATGCAGGGGAAGATTTTCACAAAAAGGCCACTTTTTTCGGGAAAAAGCCTGTAGTCTAGACACACCCTAGTGTTTGTGGCCAGGAAGAAGGAACGGTGGCAGATCCCACTATGTTGTACAATGGCAAATGCCTCTGTTCAGGCAACAAAGCAACAGAATTAGACACTGAAATTATTACTATTACTGTTGTGAGTCCTCTTCTTTATAATATTTCATCATCACTAATGTCATGATGACACCAGGCCACAAAAGCGTAGAGATGGAAACATGTTTATTTTCAGCCCGGTGACTATACAGGAGCAATTCCTATGTCAAATTCACTATTTCTGATATTAACAAAGGGGTCCTTTTGGGGAGCAAGGGTCAAGATCTTACATTGATAATAATAGCTGTGTGGCTGCAGTTGCATTTCCACTTTGCTTTTCTTGTCAGTAGCTTTTTTCCTCCTTCTGCTGCTGCTATTTGCTATGGACTAGTTCCCGCACCCAATCTAAATTTTATTCCATCCACTACGTGACCCTCTTGTTTAATGCCAGCCTGACAAAACTGCAGCACTTGATTTACAAGAACTGTCCCTGTAATTTGCTAGCTGTTTGAGGTTTGAAGGAAACATAATATATCTGAAAACAGATGTGTTGAACACTTATCAGACCACTCATATTTTGTGTATGGGCCAATGTTGCTTGGATTTTTTTGTCTGTGAGTGGAATAAATGACTGCCCAAGCTTCTGTTAAAGGAATTGTGACACTATTCAGATGACTATCTGCTAAGATGAAGAGAGTTAGTAAACAAGGGTATGTCTACACTACCCCGCTAGTTCGAACTAGCAGGGGTAATGTAGTCATCCGCAGTTGCAAATGAAGCCCGGGATTTGAATTTCCTGGGCTTCATTTGCATGAAGCCGGCCGGCGCCATTTTTAAATGCCGGCTAGTTCGGACCCCGTGCCGCGCGGCTACACGCGGCACGGACTAGCTAGTTCGGATTAGACTTCTAATCTGAACTAGCTGTACACCTCGTGCCTCGTTCCTCGTTAGAAGCCTAATCCGAACTAGCTAGTCCATGCCGCGTGTAGTTGCGCAGCACGGGGTCCGAACTAGCCGGCATTTAAAAATGGTGCCGGTCAGCTTCATGCAAATGAAGCCCAGGAAATTCAAATCCCAGGCTTCATTTGCAACTGCGGATGACTACATTACCCCCGCTAGTTTGAACTAGCGGGGTAGTGTAGACATACCCCAAAAGTTTTGCACCATGTGAGGTAGAGCAGCTAGTGAGCAGGAAAGATATTTCTTGGAGGTTTGGTTCTCCGGATTCCCAAATTCACCTGTATACAAGCATATTTCTGTGATGCTGTGTTTGTCTGAGCTAATAAGGGCTCCTTCCCCCCTCCCCATGCAACCTGTATTCCTCATTTTATGGCAGCCCAGTATTCCTCATTTTATGAGGAATAAGGGATCTTCTGAAAGAGGTTTTCCCACATTTGGCCCCATCCGGCACTGTTTGGAGTAGGAGGGCCACTTACACTGTCCACTGGCAATATGAAGACCCCTCTCCATAGCTGGGCACTCTGCTGCTGGTGTGGCTGCCCCTAGTGGTCACTCTGCAGTATCATGTCCCTCCTCTCTCCCCCTCCCTTTCCATGTTAGGGAAAACATTCACATTCCAGGCATTTCCTATTTTCCTGGCACAAACGAACCCTAATCCTGCTTTAATTTAGAGTAAGAAGAAGCTGTCTACCAAATTTAGTGGCCCTAGCACTTACTCTTTATGACAACTACTTGAACAAATGGTTTTACAGACTGATGCACAAACTCTCCAATATATATAGAGAGACAAACACTGGGATTTTAGTGGCTGCAAGTGAAAACAGAAGATCAAAGTAAGTTACTAAATTAATACGAGAAAGCATAGCTAGTTTTAGTTCACTGAGAAATTTGTCACATGTAAATTCTTACCCTAAACAGTTGTCTTTAAATCAGATAGTGAGCTTCAATGTTAGTCTTTGACTTGGGTCTCCATCCCTTAGGAACAGTTTCTGAAAAAGCAGGCATGTTCTTTTGGAAGCCCTTTGTAGATGGGCCAAATGTCAGAAAAGCTTCTTCCAAGAAAAAAAAGGCAAAAAAAGGTAGTCAAATTGTAGTTTGCAATTTGTGTGTCTTTTTTGGGGAAAAGATCATGGTGTAAACATAGCCAGAGTGTGCTAAGGCAGTTTCAAGAGCCAGATGAAGACAAAGGGCTAATAGAATCCCATTTCTTAAACAGACCCTCATCCAGGGCAGAAATCTTTTGTTTTACATCTCCCTGTGACAAGGCGAGCCAGCCCACTGAACTCCCAGGGTTTAGCCAGGTTACGCTGCCTAAAGGAGCCCTGCCCCCAGAACCCTGCTGGTCATGTTCAGCTTGTAGCTCAGCGATAAAAAAAGCCTGTGGAGAAGCTCAGTTTGGGCTGACTGCTGGAGAAGAAGGACCTCAGAGGGGAGCTCCTGACCAGCACCAGCCAGCCACCTAGAGGGGAGACAGCAGAGCTGCTCGTGTGAGTTGGGACGTCTCCACTGCTGCCTACATGGAAGGAACAACCCCTCGGGAAGTAGAGGACCTTGCGAGAATGTGGGAAGCTATCCCATCCGACCAGGTAGGAAGTGGCCCAGGGAGGGTGCAGGAGAGGCCTCTCTGGCCCCGGGAACCTCAGTGCATTTTGGTTGGATTCTGCCCCAAGGGAGTGGTGGGCCATCCTGCCACTCACAGGGCCCTGGGCCAGGACCCGGTGGAGTAGAATGAGCCCAGGTTCCCCTACCAGGGGTGCCGCCTAGCAACTTGCCATCAAAGGCCCTCTGTTCCTGCCTTAAAGGGCCAACCAGCGTCTGGGAATAGAGACTAAGGCTGGTGAGCCCTGCATTAAAGAGATAGTCATTGACTGTGTATAGAGACTCAGGCCAGTGGGCCCTGTGTTAAAGGGACAGTCATCAGCTGTGTATAGTGACTCAGGTTGGTGGGCCCTGTGTTAAAGGGACAGTAACCAGCTGTGTATAGAGACTCCAGCCAGTGGGCCTGTGAGCCCTGCTTTAAAGGGCCGACCAGTGACTGTATATAGAGAGATGGGGTCCTACCCACATCCTCTGGAGGCGGCAGTCAAGGTCGCCCCATGACACTCCCCTTCTATGGAAAAATGCCAGGTTCAAATGGGTCCCAGTATCAGGTTGTATGGTCTGATGTTTTTCTAGGACCAACTGTCACTTAGACTTATAGGACAAACAAAGCTGCTTACAAGTTGTCGACTTGATCACCAAGTCATTAGGCTTCTGACACACTGGAAATGGCTCTCCTTAGCACATTTAAAACTACAAACAGACTCACAGTTCATATTTCTAACTTCACATAAAAGAATGATTCATGCACCAAAATAGGGTACACTGATCCAGCAGACTGTAAAATTAAAATTAATGGGTAACATGAAGTATTTTAATCTATAGCACTTCCTAGTTATGCATATTTGTATTCATAGTCTAATTTTCAGAAAGGTTGGGGGAAGAGGAATTATCACAAGGGACACCTAGCCAGTTGTGCAGTCTGTCCACAGCAGTGGAAGTGTCATGTTGTCTTCTATACTCTGCAAAAATCCATATAAACCAAAATGTAAGCACTGACTACTGTTATATATTGAAACCTATACTATCCTGGAAGTATTTATCTGCCCATCCCTGCCTTTCCCAATTGCCAGAGCTCAGTGAGTGTGCAGCCTTGACATGGTCATTAAGTGCACACAATTCATGCTAATGTGATATTTTTCCCTCACAACACAAATTAGTTGGATTTGAAAAACAACAAGTAGTCCTCTGGCACCTTAGAGACTAACAAAAATGTATGGAATCATGAGCTTTCATGGCTAAAAACCACATCATCAGATGACTTGGAGTAGAAATAATAGAAACCAAGGGCTATGTCTAGCCTGCATCCCTTTTCCGTAAAAGGGATGCAAATTAGACATATGGCAATTGCAAATGAAGCAGGGATTTAAATCTCCCCTGCTTCATTAGCATAAAAATGGCTGCCGCCATCTCTTAAAAGGGGATCTTTTGGAAAAGGCTTTATTTTCTGAAACATCCGCATCTAGACTGGCGCTTTTTTCCGGCAAAGCTCCGAGCCGGAAAAAAGCGGCAACCATTTTTATGCAAATGAAGCGGGGGGGATTTTAATCCCCGCTTCATTTGCAATTGCGACATGTCTAATTTGCATCCCTTTTACGGAAAAGGGATGCAGTCTAGACACAGCCAAGATGTATATATCAGCAAAAGAAGTCCTTGTCAATTGTAGGACCTGTGTTAATGAGGCTAATTAAGTGGGCTGCTTGTGTCCCATTCATTGCTTTTGATGTGAAAATGCTGATATTGGTTCTTCTACTCCCTTGATGTTGGGTTATATTTATTTTAGCAGCAGGAATAATTTAAATCATTACTAGGTTATCAATATGTAGCAGTTCAGGGCAATTGAATGTGTATTTCCCCTCAGAAGTCCAGCAAGGACACCTACCATCAGGCTTTCAGCTCCCTAGCCATTGTCTCACTTCCTTTTCACCAGGATATTTTCAGGCTGCACAGTTCTGTGTGCTATTACTAGCAGATGCAGGCTGCCTGAGTTTATCTGCTTGTTTCTCTTCAGAGGCAATTAACAATGTGACTCCCCACACTTACTGATACCACATAGCTGTTTTCATGCAGCTCTCTTTTACTCCTAAGGTGAAAGCACTACAAATAAAACACTAAAAACATTAAAATAAAGCCTGCATACTAATACACATACTAACACATACTAATAAACAGAAACCACGCCTAGCACTAACATGAGCTCTGGCAGGAGAGCAGGCCTTCAACATTCCCCCCCTCTGCCCTTACCACCAAGGGGTGTCTATTCTTTGTGGTCACAAGTTCAACACAGTTTCACTTTAGAACAAGTGTTCAGTCTTATGGAGCCTCAATAGGCCAAGTCCTTCATCCACTCCCTCTGGATTGGGGCCCTCCTCTGTATGCTGGATAAGGAAGGAAGCCCTGAGCCAGCTAAAAAGCAGGCTATATATCCAAAAGAAAATTCTTTCTTTTTGGTACCTGGCAAATCCAGTCTGAATTAGTCTGAATACCTCTCTAGGGGGTGGCTTCAAAAAGCTGATAATAGAGGAGTACATTAGCATCCGCCTCTTACCAGAGAAGTTACATACAATTTTACAGTACCACATATGCAAATGTATTTTAATAAAATGGACCCCAAAGGTATTAACCTTAATTCAATAAGGTTTAAATTAGTTGAGAAAAGTTTCTTAATACCATGAGGTTTGTCCAGGCTATTCTGTTTTTCACAGGATGTATATGGGCTTATCAGTCATAGCTCTACAATATAACTAAGTATATAAGAAAGTGACACTTGGGAGGAAAGCATATATTATGTTCCACTCACTAATATCAAGCAAGAGATAACCATAAACAAGGAACCTCTTTTGGGAACATAGCGGGATTATACTTTAACTGGGTAGCTTCCCTGTATTTTTTGCAATCTTACATTTAAGAAATACAATATCTGACAGCAGTGGTGCAAAACACTATACAATATGAGAATGTTATCCTGTATCTGGATCATTCATATATAGAAGACTATTTTTTTCTTTAAAGATGGACATTGGCACTTTTTGATATGGCATTCTCTATCTTTATTACCATCCCTCACATCAAGAATGACCAATATTAATTTCTCTTTTTTTCACCAAGATGACATTGAACTAATCAAGTCATTATTTCAGTTTTATTTCTTGCTGCTCTTTTTTCACAATTATGACATTCCTCATTGACCATAATTAGTCTTTAGATGAGTTTGCTTAAAAATAAATACATAAAACAAATTCTTAATGACTTTAACAGTTGTTGCTTTTTGTTGTTTGTTTGTTTTTAATTCCTTACTTCAAGATTAGAAAAAATGTGTGAGATGCTACATCCTTCCCCCAAAAGTTCTCATGAGTGTTTGACTACAGAGCGTTATTAACTTGAGTACTACTTTAATAATGTGGAAAAAAATCAGAAATTCATTAGAAAGGATCAAATTATTTGTCAAGACTTTTAATTTTGTCTTATTAAAGACGAGCAATGAGTTTCAGTAAATAACCGTAATCTCATCATGTGCTATAGAGCATGATTGTTTTACCTGCTTCCAGATTTATCTTCTTGTAGACAAAAGTGATGAAAAAATGTCATGTCAGTTAATAAATTCTGCAATTTTGTTTTTCCTATTCACCACCCTCACATTAGACAAGTATCAGTCTTCTGCGCTTTATATCCAGAGAGGTGGTTAGATTTTAATCATAATACTACGAGATTTACACATTTATCACTGCTACAGTCAGGATTCAGGAGCTCTATTAAATGTTTAATAATATATACACATCTTTAATAATTTCCCCATCTCATGCCCTCCTCACACAAAGCAATAATTACAACCACTCCTCCAATCCTTAATCAGTCAAGTGACAGGTTTGTAATACTGTAAACTGCAACACAAACAAGCAACAATAATGCTACAACCTTTGTTTCTCTCCATTCAAGCTGCATGTATTATCCTAGGTCTAATTTGTTTCTCCATTTTCCCATGTTCCTGGAATCCAGGTATATGAAACTGCATTTTTGTTTTTTCTCTGCCACCTAGTTTCAAGGACAATTCTTTCAAGCTTGCATTAAGGACGTTAAACAACATATTTTTCTTCTGTTTATTTTGAGACCATGTTTCTCTCATATATGTTTTCATTCATCAAGATCCTCTTCTAGATTATATTTATCATCATCATCACAAAGAATTATACAACATGTACCAAAGTACCATGGATAAACATGAAAGGGCTCAATTCTCATCTCTGAACTCCCACTTTTATCAATAGTGTGTCTTTCATCACTAGAAGTTTTGGCTATTGATGGTACACCTACTTTTATGTCTTGAATAAGCCACAAATAGTTTGTTTCAGCACAAAGTTCTGGTACTATTTTCTGTCTTGTACATCATCAGTCGATTTCCCTTGGAATCCTAGCAAAATCCTTTTTCAGAACAATGAACACAACATTCATAGTTTTTCTTGTTTTATTTTCTCCAGCTTCCTCAGTGCAAAACTTGGCATCTTCGCTAATCTTCCCTTCAGGAACCCATATTAAGTTTTACTAATATCTACTTCACTTCTTAGTCTTGCTGATGGCTGTCTCTCATTCTATGATGCATCAGCATTATATTTCTGTAATTTGTAGAGTTGCCAGAGTAACCTATTCCTTTATATATCAATACCAATATACTTCTCCTACATACATCTGGTATCTTTTCCCATATCCTGACAGAATGAAAAGGGATGCCAGCAGATGGATTCCATCCCAGCTGAGGCTTTTTCAAGCCAGGACTTAAAAACCTCTAGGGATGCAGATTCTACCACCTCCCTAGGCAACCCATTCCAGTGCTTCACCACCCTTCTCATGACAAAGTTTTTCCTAATATACAACCTAGACCTCCCCCACTGCAACTTGAGACCATTGATCCTTGATTTGTCATCTGCCACCACTGAGAACAACCCCCCTCCATCCTCTTTACAAACCCCCTACCGGTAGTTGACAGCTGCTATTAAATCTCCCCTCACTCTTCTCCTCTATAGACTAAATAAGCTCAAATCCCTCAGCCCAGTGGTTCCCAAACTTTTCAGCATCATGTCCCCCTTTTTGATTTTTGAAAAACCCTCATGGTCCTTCACCCCCCCCAAAATAGCAGCAAACCTTGTTGAGGGGAAAAAAGGCAGAGAACTGACCAGGGCAGCAAAACTTGATGGAGGGGAGAGGCTGGGTCACACCCTCCCTGGAACTTCTTCATGGGTTTGGGAACCCATGCCTCAGCCGCTCCTCATAAGTCACGTGCTCCAGTCACATAATTATTTTTGTTGCACTCCTCTGGACTCTCCAATATGTTCACATCCTTTCTATAATGGGGGCCCTAAAACTGGCTACAATAATCCTCATCAGTGCCAAATAAAGGGGAATAGTCATTTATGTAGATTTGCTGACAGTGCTCCTACTAATGCACCCCAATATGTTTTTAGCCTTCTTGGCTACGAGGGCACAGTGTTGACTCATATTCTCTTTCACTGTAATCCCCAGGTCCTTTTCTGAAGAACTGCTGCTTAGCCAATTGATCCCCATCCTGTAGCAGTGTTTGGGATTCTTCCATCCCAATTGCAGGACTCTGCACTAGTCCTTGTTGAACCTCATCAGATTTCTTTGGACCCATTCTCTAATTTGTTTAGGTCACTATGGATCCTATCTCTACCCTCCAATGTATCTACTGCTCCTCCTTGCTTAATGTCATCTGCAAACACCCCCTTATCCAGGTCATTAATAAAGCTGTTGAGCAAAACAAAATCTAGCCCGCTTTCTATCCACCCTAAAGTCCATTTATCAAATTCATACTTCCTTAACTTATTGACAAGAATAATGTGGGAGACCATATCAAAAGTTTAGCCAATGTCAAAGTATATTATGTCCACAGCCTTCCCCATATCCACAAGCCAGTTACCTCATCATAGAAGGCAATCAGGTGGATCATGCATGATGTCCTCTTGGTGAATCCATGTTGAAAATTCCTGATCTTTTTCCATTCTTCCAATGGATTCCTTGAGGCTTTCCTCCATGATTTTTCTAAGAACTTTTTCTGTAGTTCCCTGGATTATCCTTCTTCCCTTTTATAAAGATGGATACTACATTTGCCTCTTTCAAATTGTCCAGGACCTGCCCGATCATCATGAATTTTCAGAGATAATGGTCAGTGGCTCGAATCACATTAGCCAAATCCCTCTGCACCCCTGGGTGCATTAGATCTAGCAAATGAGTGTCTAAATACTCTAAAATATTCTAAATATTTCTTAACCTGTTCTTTCTCTACTAATGGCTGTTCACCTCCTTCTCAGGTCAGCAATCTGGGAGCTGATCTTGTCCGTAAAGACAGAGGCAAAAAAGCATTGAATATTTTAACTTTTTCCACATCATTCATTGTTACTTCCTCTATTCAGTACGGTTCCGACATCTGCCCTAACCACCTTCTTATTGTTAACATGCCTGTAGAAACCTTTCTTGTTACCCTTCACCTCCCTTGCTAGCTGCAATTCCAGGGCACTGATTACACCCCAGCATGGTCGAGCAGTATATTTATATTTTAGTTATTTGTCCAAGTTTCCACTTCTTTTAAGCTTCCTTTCTGTATTTAAGCTTGCCAAAGATTTCACTATTTAAACCAAGCTGGTCACCTACCTTTTGTCCCCAACATTCTCCAAAAACTTCCTGCATTGTCTATGTATTTTGTATTGGTCTCCCAGCAGATTTCACTGTGATTGAAGTCCTCTGTGAGAACTAGGGACTGTGTCTGTAAACATCTGTTAGTTATCTGAAGAAAGCCTCATCTACCTGGAAATAATTTCAAAAACATGTGATCAACTATACAGATGGTATAAGGCAGCAAGGCATGTTAGTGCTTTAAATTTAAGCATGCGAGTAATCTAATCACATCAGATGCTTAAATTTATGCATTCTTCAGTACTTTTGTGTGTTAAGGGAATTCCCAGAAACCACAGATCCCTTTCCATAGCAGAAAGGGGTTAATGGAGAAAGTCAAAATGGGTTACGGTTAACATTCTTTCTTCAAACAGACCATGATTGATTTGTAACTCACCATACCTTATTTATTAAATAAGCTAGGCTGTAGCATTTACTTCTGTGTAAGTGGAGTCTGAATGATCTCTCTCTGATATCAAATGATGACCTGAGGAACACGGCATTCAGCTCTTTGTTTGCATGGACTTGCCCAATCTGCCAATGTGCTCTGTATGATGGGACTGCTTTGCCAAAATGTCTTTGTTGTGGGGGCAAAGGTTGTTATCCTTGTTGTGTGAATCAAGGTCAGCAGAACTGTATTTGACCTACACTGGTTGAAGGCTCTCAGCTAATCAGCACTTATCAGGCAGGTGACATGGGTTCCAAAGCCCATTGAGTTGAGAAATGATGGGGACACGTACTTGTACATGGTCGTGAGAGACCTGCCTAAGGATACTAGACATGATTTGACCCTTCCTCTCTTCACTGTGTAATAAAACAGCTGATCAGAATCAATGTTCTCTCTAATTTTTCCCTCATGTGAGCAGAATAAATTTATGTGCACCAATGAGGTGACATCTAACACATCACACTCATATTAGTGCACATAACAAAATTCACGTGATGGCATTGGGGCCAGGCAGTTTTAAGTGTGGAAGGGGCATCAGGGCTGAGAGAGAGAGTTGTGGTATAAGGGCTCTGGAGACAAGGGATTCGGTGTGCACAAGGGAGCTTCAGGCTGGGGGCGGGGGTGCTGAAGGATAGGGCTGGAATACAATAGGGGAATTTTGGGTTGAGGAAGAGGGTTGAAACATGAGGGAAGTGAAGGCCCAGGATGCAAGAGAGGGTATCAAGTTTGGAGAGTGGTTCAGGGCTGGGGCTTTGGGTGCAGAAGGGGGTCCAAGCTCCTGACTGAGGGTGCAGGCTTTGGGATGGGGCTGGGAATGAGGAGTTTGGCATGCAGGAGCTAGCTGTGGGTTGGGAGTCTCAGGGTGGGGTGGCACATTGGGGCTCAGGCTTTACCTGGGCTGCTCCTGGTCAGCAGCACTAAGGCAGACTAACGCAGGTGCCTTCCTGTCCTGGAGTAAGTACTGCACTGTACCCTGAAAGCTTCTAACAAGTCCTTCTCTGGCTCCCGGGTGTGGAGGGTAATGAGGCTTCAAGATGCACCGAGCCCCATGGATGCCTTGCCTGGAAGCCAGACCTGCTACGCTAGCCAATTACATGCTGGCCCCAGCACAGCACTGCCCTAGCCACAGCAGCTCCCTTCCCCCACCTGTGTGCCTCCCCATTGGCCATGGCTGCTCCATACTGGAGCTAGTGGGGAGAGTCACCTCTCCACCAGCCATGGCAGTTTTGGGACTTGGGGAGTGGCATCTCTCCTCATTGCAGCCCTGAACCCCTGCCTGGGCCTTAATGGGAAGCTGTACAGCCACATGGCTGTGCAGTGTAGTGGGAACTTAGCTTAAGACTCAATGGGGAGCCTTTTTTTACATACCACAGAGTTTATACCACTGATAATCAGAAATAAGCTCTGATGCAAAAGACTGCTCAATGTGCGTCAGCAAGGATGCTCAGCTGAAGTTTCTGAGTGCTGTTAAGTGGTGGGACCTGATGTTATTACAGCAGGGCTACAAGTGGCCAACAGGATGCTCAACAGAGAGTAGTGAGTCGGAAGGTAACCAATGGAGATGTACAGCTAGATGCCAGTGGAGAGGAGTGATAAGGGCAAGTGAGGCAAGCAAGGTGCTTTATTATCCCCTCCCTCCAGGGTGGGAGGTGAATTGCACAGCTCTATTCTGAACTCAGCTCTGACCAAGGGCTAAAAGGGTGAATGGGGTTCAGAGAAGGAATAGACCAAATAAAGGAACTTTTGCTCCTGAATTCAAGAACTAGAGACCTAAGGACACTGCCCAAGGTATCGGGCACTGTGGTAAGTTTGGATTCCTCAGACTCCAACCATTCAGAATTTCATGTTGGAGCTGGGCATGACACAATCGATTTTTCTATGATATTTTTATTCTTTATCTCTTTCCCACCAGGGCACCACGGTTAATAAAAGTGTTCCCTTAAAATGGTCTCTGTTGCAATTGCCAAAATTTTGAGTAATACTGTCTTTTCTATGTCACCTTTTTAACACTAACATCATTTCCCACTGTGCTGTTTTTTTCCCCATTCCTCTTATCACCTTAGCAAATGCAAATGAAGTAATTATCTAGTTAAATTCTGAACAGGCATTATTCATTTGAGAAATCGTTACTTTGTAATGCAAAGGAAGCATTTTTGTTCCACCTTTGGCTCTTTACAATAAACTCATTCTGATCTAAATTGATTGCTGTGGGATTATCTTGGAGTCATTAAAATATTGCTGTATTGACATTCACTAATGTCTTTAATTAGCAATTTAAAATTCCAATATTTGGCATTAAACATGCACAGATATAATTTTTAGCTCCATAGTTATTCATTATTTTCATATGCATTTTTAGCAAATATTTTAACCTTTTTTGCATTACGTTATTTGATCATTTGATTTTGTTTTCTAATTCTATTCTCAGATCAGTAAACCTGTCTCCTCTAATGAAGATATCTATTATATTTCAGCTCACAGAATACAATTTTCTGGCAAGGAAGCAAGATACCTATTTTTATTGTTAATGATTTGATAAACTGTGAGTCTCCAGTTTTAATGCTAGCATGTTTAGTATGTCAGACCTATGTGTTTGCACACTAATTCAAGCCTTAGATTGTAATATCTTTCTAAGAGAAAAGAAGGGGCAAAACTGGCTCACACCAAAGGTCCATCTAATTTGGTGTCCTGTCTCAACAGTGATGAGTCCCAGCTGATTCCAAGGAAGTTACAAAAAACTCAGGAGCAGATGGTTATGGAATCACCTGCCCACAGGTAAAGCCTTTTTTTAACCCCCCCCTTAGCTGGCAGTTGTCTTTTGCCCTGAAGCATTATGTTTTATATCCCTTCCAAAAGTCTTTTATTTTAACTCCTTACTTTTGTAAGTCCACATCATTGTCCTGTTAAAAAAAAGAAAAAGGAAAAAAATCTGCCAAGCTTTTCATTGCTGATATATTTTGAGTGACAAGATTTCCATAGGCTAATTTTGTCTTGTGAAAGAAAAAATATATATTTCATGTTTCAACCTAATTCCTTTAAATTTGTTGAATAGCTCATTTTTCTCTTATTAGGTGAAGGAAGGGAGCCTGATCTACCCACTTTATCGTATTAATAATTTTGGATATCTTCATAATATAAATTTGTAATTTGGGTTTTGTAGTGAATCTTTGATTCTGAATGCCCAGATAGTAACACTGGGCCAGGGTGCTTTCTTTCTCTGCACTTGGCAACTTTTTGAGTGGATGCAACTTTTGTTTTCTATGCAGAGAATATGAAATATGTCCTCATGAGGCTGCACTGGCTTTCAGGTCATCTGAGTTCAGTCAGAGGTGATTAATTTGATTTATGAAATCTTTTAAAGGCTTGGACCTTGTGCATTTACACAACAGTACAGAACAGTGCTGACCAGACCCAAGATTCCTTGGCTTGTATTTTCACTGTTCACCTTGATCTTTCAGAAACCAATTTGTCAAACTTCATAATGCGATACAAAGCATACTACTCTTCTTAGTATAAAGAGAACTTTTGAGTTCATATTTGATAGTGTATTGCTAGCTAGTTAATGTCAGCTAATGCACTGTTGTCATATGAGGTCATCATTACCATTACCATTACCATCACCACCACCACACCTATGATCCCTAGTCCTGACCCTAGTAATGAACAAGATCCCATTCTTCTAGGACTCTACAAACACTGAAGAAGAAAGAGACAGCCATTGCCCAGAAAACTCATGTCTTAGATTGTAGGCTAACAGACTAAGGAATACAAGGAAACAATGATACATTATTGAGTCATCGGGAAAAGTAATGGCCTCAGCCCACTGAGAACTTAGCAGTTGTCAAGTTTTTTGTAGGAATCAGTTACTGTAACATGGAGAATTGGACATCAAGCATTAGCAAATTTCATAAAATGCAGTGTCTTAGGGTAGCTAGTCTCTCTGCACAGACTGAGCCCAGTACCATTAGACTGGAGTATGTGGACTAGTCCAGTTAATTACAGAGGCCTTGGCTATACCTGAGTCTATAATAGGTTGCTAGTAGATAACCTGTGTCTGTTCCTCCCTTCCCCAGGCTTACCTAGCTCCTGTGCTTGGTCCCTGGAAGAAGGAGGCAGGGGCTTAAGAAAACCACTCCATGGCTTTGGCTCCAAGGAACAGCGGGGGACAGGTAAGAAAGCAGAACAGGCAGAGGCTAGGAGACTGCCAAAATCTGGATTGCTAGAGAGCAGTGGGAGGGATGGCCTTAAAGCCTGGGGACCAGGTATTGACTTACGGCTACATTCTATTTGTTTTAACCTTTCTTAGAAAATATAAATGTTCCTGACTTGGACTGGGGGCAGCAACACATGCTGAAAGCTGGTAAAATATCACACCTCTAACCAAAATAGCTATAGTGTGTGGGTGTGTAGTGTATGCAGTTTTGTTTTGTTTTTAAGAAAAGCCCTGTCAGTAGATCGAACCTAACACATGCTAGAAAGGAAGGTCAGCACAAGGACCTTGCTAGCCTCTTAAAGTATCCATCAACCAAAATACAAAATAAGAATTTTACAAATTCACAGCTTACCCTAAATGCTTGTTCTCTGAAAGAGGCAGTCTAGTTTTCTTGAAACATTGTAAAGAAATTTAAGCCTTAGCAGAGAACATGTATGGAAAATTAAAGATTGGTAAAATTACAAACAACTGAAAATTACATGTTATTTAAAGGAAAGTATTAGGCTACTAGTTCTACCTAATAATCTTTTCTGACAAAAATAACCCTTTTTTTTGTTTGTGGATTATCTATGAACAGAGTTGGATTTCTGTGAATTTATTTGTCATAAGAAATTGTTTAATGTGAACAGAAATCATGCAATGTATTCATTGTGATTAGTTCTTGGACTATTATTTCACTGTTTGTGCTGTGTGACCTAAGTCACAGAATCATAATACCGTAAGACTGGAAGGGAATGCAAAGGTTATCTAGTCTAACCTTCTACCAAGATACAGTATTTG
The DNA here is from genome assembly GCF_049634645.1 of Pelodiscus sinensis. NCBI lineage: Eukaryota > Metazoa > Chordata > Testudines > Trionychidae > Pelodiscus > Pelodiscus sinensis. The sequence goes on along the minus strand of NC_134712.1, from coordinate 121,415,375 downwards.
TGTCTTTAAACCTCTCAGACTTTTACCTCAGATTCTTTCTGAGATTCCAGTGTATCAATCACCTCAGTTTCTTAGCACTTTCTGCTACCTGGCTGGTTCTGCTGGAGGAGAGTTTTGTCTACTCTCCAGCAGAGTAGTCCTCTGACTCAGCAGGAGTCCTCTTGCTACCTGCAGAGCTCTCCACCAGTGTGCTAAATGCTAGTGCTTCTACTACTCTTTTCCAGCTAGCTTAAGCTCCCTGTTCAGGCCTACTTCCCTTCAGGGAAGCTTTGTCTAACTCAGCTCCCTAAATCTAGCCAGGCTTTTCTCCCTGAATGAAAGCCAGACATCCACTTACTTCTTGGTTGGGCCCTACCTGAACAAGGTTCAGGCTTCTAACTCTTCCATCCAAGCTTGACACTCTGGCTATGTCTACACTATTCTTGCATAGGAATCTGCAGAGTGTCCACGTGACCCGCCCGCTCTTGCGCAAGAAAATTTACAGTACGGCGTGGTCAGAGAGGGCTTCTTGTGCAAGAGCTATGCTCTTGTCTAACAGGTACAAGCTCTCTTGTGCAGGAGCTCTTGTGCAAGAGGGCAGTGTGGATGCTGGACAGGGGTTTCTTGTGCAAGAAAGCCCTTTGGCTAAAATGGCCATCAGAACTTTCTTGCGAAAGAGAGCATTCACACGGCCGTGGGCGCTCCTGCGCAAAAGCACAGCTTACACGTGGGAGTGTGGACTTGTTCTTGTGCAAGAGCCCTTGTGCAAGATGTTCTTGTGCAAGAAGCCGCCAGTGTAGACATAGCCCAAGAGTCTCTCGAGTCCAGCAGCCCAAAAGTCTCTGTCCCTGGTCAGTGTCGCCCAGAGTTCAAAAGTCCACCTGCAAGGTTCTACCTCCCAACATGGGTGGAAAGTGGGCAGGGGGATTGATAGGGGCACTTTACGTGGTCTGAGGCTGACAGCACTACCTCTCTCCATACAGTTCTGCTGCAGCCTTTACCACGAGCTACTCCACCATGCTCCAACATCTGTCTTCTTTCACTCCACCAGCCACTCCGCTGCTCGCCTGCCACCGCTCCTACCGGTTGCCCGCTGGCTGTTCCCACTGGCTGCTCCACTGGTCACCTGCCACAGCTTCTACCAGCCACCCGCTGGTCATTCCCACCAACCACTCCGCTGGCTGCAATGGGTCTGGCTCCCGGCCAAACCAGTGATTTCAGCACTTGGGCTACGTCTACCCTGGCATGATCTTGCACAAGATTTCTTTTGCAGAAGAGTTCTTGTGCAAAAACTCTTCCAGAAGAGAGCATCTACACTGGCATGTGCATTTGCACAAGAGATGTGCTTTTGCCCAAGAGCATCCATTCCAGTGTAGACGCTCTCTTGCCCAAGAAAGCTCTGATGGCCATTTTAACCATAGGGCTTTCTTGCGCAAGAAATTCATGTTGCCTGTCTACACTGGCCTCTTGTGCAAGTACAGTTGCGCAAAAGGGCTTATTCCTGAGCGGGAGCATCATAGTTCTTGTGCAAGAAGCCCTGATTGTATACAATAGAACATCAGTGTACTTGCGCAAGAACACACGGCCAGTGTAGACACACAGCAAGTTTTTGTGCAAGAGTGGCCACTTTAGCACAAGATCGCGCCAGTGTAGACACAGCCTTGGTGATTTCACACACTTTAGCCATCACCTAGGCTGGCAAAAGATTCCAGCTTCCACTGGACAAGCAAAAAGACTCCTCACAAAGTCTACTTCAGCTTTGTCCTTAAAACAAAAGGGGGAATGAGGCAGGTTGGGCCAGTCTTACAGCTCATACCTGGTAGGCATGAAGCAGGTTGACTCAAGCCCTTTAACCCTTCCTCCTCCAACTCAGTTCACTCAACTCTGGAAGGGGGGAGGCTTGTTCCTTGGAGACCTCTTACAGCGATGGCGTCTCTCCTGTAAGCACTGGTGTCATGTTTTACAGTTCCTACATTTAGGGGTAGCATAATTTGTGACCCCCACAACAGCCCCAAATTAATTATAATACATCACATTCCATTCCAACATTGATCCTCCATCAGCCCTTGCTGAGTTGGATTTACATAATCACACCTTGGATTCCTTCCCCCTCCTGGCATGAGCTGTATTTACATATCAGCAGTTAATTATCTTGCAGAGCTAAACAATTGGAGTGAGCACACCCACCCCCAGAGCAGCTCCCTCCTTTTAGCTGGCTGATAACAAGCAGTAGTTCAGCCCTTGCTTACACCCCTAAAAAACTCAATCAATATATTCATGTAGTAAATATCCCAATAACCAGGTCAACATAAGGTAATCATAAATGACTACACGACAGCTCCATATCTGTCACAGCTGTTCAATGATTAACCGAGCCACCAAATCTGTATGTACTGGTGTAAATGAGCCAACATCTTTTGTTCTGAAAATAAATCACTCTTTTGAAAATTGAACCAAATGGGCAGATTTGTAGGGTATACGCAGAGCACCTGTTATAACCACCTCTTTTCATGCTGTCTCCACCATAGATGCAATATATTATTTTACTGGTGGTTGCTGGTCTATGTTTCAGCTTCTCCTGTTGAGAAGTTTGCTGATGTAGACCTCAAATGCTAGCAGTAGTAAATAGGGCATTAGAGTTATGCATAAACATTCTGTATTTTGAAATTATATATTTGTCATGTTTACTAAAGAGTAATCATTTTTATTTTTGCTTGTAAGTCTTCTGGTAAGAAAGTAAGGCACATGAGGCATAAAATTACCATTTTCACGTGTGTATACTTGTGAAGCAAAAATGGGTCATTTTGCACAGCTTGCTATAATTGTACATAGCACTTACTGTCTGGAGCAATTCTCATCATAAAAGAGCTACATTCACATCAACTAATGAAACAAGTACAGCAACTTTTAGGCATATTTAAATTTTGGAAACATTTTGGGTTTGCACCATTTTTATACCTCTACCTCTGTGCTGGTGGAACTTGATGTCATCTCCGTGTCTGTCTACTTCTTCTGGTGCAGTCGGGTAATTAAATGTCTATGTGGCATCAATGCAGCCTGCACACAATAAAATAGCTGGAAAGAGAGTCTGTGTTTACTAAAGCTTGTTCAGAAACAGATATTACTGATGAAATCCTGCTCCTAATGAAGTCAGTGGGAGTTTTACCAATGACTTTGAGGAGGCTAGGATTTCACCCAAGATGTCCAAAATCTCAAACATTGTTTTATAAATTTTCAAATTATATACCTTGTTTCCGTTAGCACTATATTAACAGAAGTGTAAATTGATTCCTGATCACTGTAGAGATCTTGTGCAGCTCCTTGAATAGGTACCAAATCCAGGGCTGGACCTACAGAGGCCAACTTTTCACTGAGCTGGAGGGTGCCCCCAGCTCTGCCATAGGTACTGTCCCCATCCACCCTTTCCCTCTAGGATCCTGCCACTTCCTACCCTCTCCACTGAGTCTGTCTCACCCATGCTTCCCCCCTCCATTGTCTCCCACTGAGAAAGAGCTGATCCCAGTGGGAAAATGAGAAGGACACACTGACCAGTGGGGCTGACAGTGGACAGGATGTGCTGAAAGTGGTAGTGGGGAGATGATCAGGGCTGGTGACATATAATTGTTGCTCTTTGGCAATGTGCATTGGTAAATTCTGTCTCCTTCTCAGGTTTAGCTTGGCCACCCCTGAGCTACAGCCTATGAGCTTCCTGCCTTGAAAACAACTGAATGACATGATAGGGCTGATCTAGTCACAACTTAAACACATGCATCCAAACATATCCAAAATTCATCCAGACACTATGGGATCAATTTAATAAAAGTTTACCTGCTGCAAACCAAATGACTAATTAGAAAGATATGTGATTTCATTTTGGGTATGATTATGATGACTGGGTAAACATTCAAATTAATATTTTGGATCAAATTGTCTGCTGGCATAAATTAATTCATGTTTATTGAAATGAGTGGACCTGTGTCAATTTACACTAGCAGATAATTTGGCCCTCCACCTAAGAAAAACAAACAAATTATAGGCAGATTAAAAGCTTTTATTAACATAACTTTCAACTCATTGTATGTATAGTCATCCACAGAAATGTATAAACTATTTGTAATTAGAATAATTTGACAGTTTTCTAATAGAACATTATTTCATTGATTTTTCTTTGAGCAGTTTCTAAACAAATTTGCAGAAATGTAATGATTTTGTCAAAATTTTAAAGTTTTCAAAATCTTATCTATCCTAGATTATGGTAACAAATCTGATAAGTATGAAATGTGTCTTTTTACTTTAAACAAAATATTTTTACTTTATCAAAATGGGTTTATAATGTTCAAATTATCAGTACACTTCTGAGATTGCAAATTTGCACCCCAGTTCAGGAGGCAACCAAATTTTGAAATCCCTAAAAGTATTCCTGGGAATGGAAATTCCATTTTAACGACAGCAACCTAGAAGATATGTGTACATTGTTATGTGTACATTCTTGCCTAGCTGCACACAACATTACTACAGTGTATTATCAATCTGCTAAATGAAAAACAAGGAATTGCCTTCAGCAGATGAAATCTACTAAAAAGATAGTAGGATAGTAGGTTGAAATTATAATACCAAGCTAACTTGTATAAAAATAAATCTTTTTAAAACATTACTAGAACTTACCCCTCATTTCCCTGTCATTACCTCTCAAGGTGATACTGATTAGTGAGAAAGCTGATGTAGACTAAAGGCCTGATTTGAAGTCTGATGAATTAAATGGAAGTCTTTCCGAGGACTATAATGGCTTTTTTAGATTATTTCAGTCTTTTATCTGCTACTCTGATCCTTTGTAGATTTAAGACAAAACCATGTTCTCATTATTTTAAGGTGGCATTTCCTAGACAATGAAAAGCTAGCTCATAAAAAATAAATATAAGAATAAATATTCTGGGGAGAATCTCCATTTAATGTTATGATGCCCTGAAGAGCTATTACAGTGCCAGGGACTCGACTGTCAGTGTCAATTGTTCTCTTATAATACTTCCACACTCCCTTCAGACTTGATGCATTACCAACGCAACTTATTGTATCTTACTTCACGTTATATGAAACACTTGCACTGATGCAGTCCACAGCATTTTGAATTCAACATGATTTCAGTGAAACAGTTTAAATGTTCTTACTGAAGCTTTGTTTGTGCTTTGTTTGTGCAAAGCAACCCCTGTAACAGAGCATTAGGTGGCAAATCATCTATACAGAAAACTCATCCAGTAGGTGCCAATACAGTACAATTTGCATGCAGCAAATCTATCAAAGGCCACATCTTTGGAGTTTAAATGTATCACCCTTCACATCCATATGTACATCATTTGAGAATACATTTTATATACATTTAAATGGAGTATAATGTGGAGCTGGCAAGTGGTGCCAAAAGCCATGAGGAATGGTGAAACAACAGTATCTAAAATGTGTGCCATTTTTTGTGTATTTACAGAAACACAGCAACATGACTACACCTGAAATGTACCGTTTTCATTCATTCCAGTTCCTTAATGCAGTGTTTATTGGTCAGTGTTACTAAACAAAATTATATGAACAGATATGTAATTTTTTGTCATCATTTTTTTTTCCAGAAATGATGGTGATGTTTAGCATGGGCAAAAATGTCAAACCTCTATATTTTGCAATATACTCACATGAAACATTTCCACATCATATATTCTCAACTAACAAAGTATTTCATATTGATTAAAATACATTTCTATATTTTCATTTGAAATTTGTTGACCAGATCAATCTCTCACTGAAGATTGTGCACAAATGGCAGTTGGTTGTGTGTCTGCAGTGGAGTGTAGATAGAAATGTATGTGAATTCCCAAAGTAATGCTTCTCCATTTGTAAGCTTTTGTGCATATAATGTAACATTTATTGTGCCTGGTAGAAAGTTTTAATTTATAACTGACTATGTATATGATACTATTCTTTTTAAATAATCTGCAAATATTATAGAATGAAAAAAATAGTTTTTTCATTCAATGGCATGTAAAGGTCAGTATTGATGTAAACAAAGGCAATACATAGTTTAGGCTTGGGCTTCAATAAAAGTCCCCATTAAATGAACATAGCAATTTTGATAAGATATAGATCAATGTTTTGGCCAATTTAGAACAAGCCTGTCTAATTGTACAAAACACAATATTTTGGAAATGTTACCTCTACAGGGAAATTACAGTATATGGTGGATACAAATCACTTAGAACTTAACATCAAAGAGAAATAGACTCTACATAAACTTTTGGGGGAAATGCTTACAAAATCAAAAGAATGCAAAACTATCAAAACCTACCAATTAGACACAATTCTTTGATATTGGAAGAAGAACTCAGGAGAAATTAATTATATTGTCACTTCCTGGATGACTTTTCTAGTACAGGTGACTTGCTCCCCAGTACTTTGTCACAGGGGTTACTTTCAGAAATGCACAAGCAAGTCAATTTTGGCACAACAGAGTTGTGTCAGAATCTAACCAGAAAGCATTATGTTCACCTGCTTCTGTGGGCACCAGAGCAAGCATATCCTCTTGTGACTGCTTTGGTTTGCTTGAGGAAAAACTTAGAAAAAAGACAAGACACCAAATAAAAAAGAAACATTTGAGAGAGCAATCCAAGTAAGGGATGCAGCACTTCAAAGAGGAGATGACATTGCCCAGGATGTGTATGGATTCCTATAGATGTAGTTTCTCACTCAGCTACGTCTTTCTCCCTGTTACAGTAAAACCTTAAAGCAAAATCATCCAGTTACCTTGCAATAATACTGTCATCTTGCACATTGCATTTTATCAGTGGACTGAAGAATTAGATAATTATCTTACGTACAGAACAAAGAGTTTTCTCTTGGCCAACTTCTGCAGAGCTATGAACCCTTATTTTCTGCAGCTGTTGAAACTACAAACTATTCCAGTAGCAAATTACAGGCAAGATTACTAAAACACTATGCTTGTGCTATTTCATGCCAGAACAGAAAAGGCAAGTTTAGCATTGCTTTATGCAGTACAACAGCAGTAGGTGATGATATCCAAGCTCCTGGTGATCTGAAGTCATTCAGATATTTTGTGAATGTTCTTTTCTCCAGTGAGACACATGGAAAAAGAAAACCTTTCAAATGAATAAGTGGTATTGTGTAATAGGGCTTCAATCCTGTGGTCTGAAATAGTCAGAATGAAAGTTGCAGGATATTTATAAAAAGACAAGTGACTGTAGTTTACAAAGATCAGCTACTTTTATATCCAATGTGGTGAATTAGTTTGTTAGAAAGATATAATTTGGAAGACATTCAAATGAGGTGCCTCTGAATTGTGGAATGCATAGCATTTGAATTACAAAATTGTTTCACTGCTGCACATAAGCCTTGTTGCATAGCTATACCATGCATTTGGGTCTATTTAATATATATCCATGGATTCTACATCCCTTCTGATAAGCTGAATCATTTTATCATTAGTGCTTCAAGAAGTGACGTAAAAAGATTCCAGGAAGGTGTGTTAATTTCAAATGGAATTGTACTACTTCATGCTGGGAGAAGAGATGCAATAACATCTGTGAGGCCCTGGGATGGTGCTGTCCCACTAACGTAGGGTAATTAGTATTCCTCTCACAGCATTCTACTGTGTCAAGCCTCAAATCTTTGGCAGGTACTCAACTTACACAAATATCAGTAGGCAGAAATACTTCCATCTGAGTTGCATGCATGGTTTCCCAGCCACTCATGAACCATTAATGAGGAGATTCCAGCCTATTCCCCGCAGTTCCCAAGCCTTGCACCTCAGAACTGTATCATCTTGCCTGGTCAGAAGCCTGGGCAGTGTAAGTCCACTGCCCAGTCTGTCATTCCCTCAAGATGGAGAAGAAACACACTAGCCTTTGTAAAATGAGCTGAAATTTCCCAAGCACTTCAAACAAAATAAACTGTTTATGTACAATATTGAAGTGCTCCATTAGTTCCAAAAAGACTGTAAGCAATTAAAAGTAACAAGTGTATAGATCAAAGTTGGTTATCTAATAAATAAAAATAAATTCACAGTCTGGGTGGCCATCCCCATTAATCAAGCAGTTTCCATTGTCTACGTGTTCTCTCTTAGGAGCCTCAGAGCATGGGACAGAGCATTCTTTCCTGGATGGGTGTTGATGAGCCCTTAATTGTTGTCTGGCTACTCCATTAAGCTGTGTGTGTTTCCAATCTCACAACATATTTCAGTAACGCATACAACACACAATCTCATAACTTCACATGCAATGATAGTGCACACAATCTAATAGGATATCAATGTTCAACTAATTGAGGCTTTTAAAACAATATCTCACGAGGTATACTTTGCACAAAAGATATAATTATATGACAGTGTTGAATATAAGGGTTCCGGGGAATTGCTTAGAAGTACAGAGTGTCACAACATCAATGTCTTCCATTCAATGGCTGGAGTAGTATTTCTGAGATAATCCATCATCACAAGAATTATCACTGAGGCACAGGACAGAAAAGTAATTCATTTCCCTGGTAATTAAAGACTCTTATTCAATGTCTGTAGTTAGAACTGCTTAGTACTATGTACATGCCAGGCAATGAAGACTGGCAACCCATGAACTCAAAAGAGAGATGACAATGGTGAACAAATTGGTGGTGATAATTTTGAATAGAAATGCCACCAAATTACATTTCAATGATAACTGTACAAATGTATTTTCTTTCACTCTTTGACTTGTTGTGAGGCTTTGAAGTCACAAAATACAATTTTATGTCTTCAAATGTCACTACGCTAACAGCGACTAATGCAAGTATTTCAAAGTGGTCATTTTAATGTGTTTATGGTGTCATTATTTATCCCTGTTTCTATGGTAATGACACAACTTGACAGCTCCACATGAAAATAGGCATAATAATATGTCATATGAAGGTTCGGTGCATGTGTGTAAAAAGGATACATTAAGTTGTCCAAATAAGTTGTGTCTATTGCTTGGCTATGGTAATAACTTTTAAAATCACCTATTGAATACCTCCATCTATCTAATTCTAGGTTCTTTATTTGCCAGTAAAATCACTGTGGTTACATAGGTGAGTATTTGGCATTGAGGAGGGTGTGGGAAACAACTATGCAAACTTACAGTTTTGATCATGTTGTTTTTAAACACAGTAAAAAAACCTGAGATCACCAAAAACACTTTAACTTTAAATTTTAAACCATTTGTGATTGGTTCCCCAGGGGATCCAGCTAGGTCACTCAATTAGGGCTAAACTGAAAAGAATTGGGCAGCCATTCCCCAAACATGGTGCTTGTTCCAATACTTAGATTTACCAGGCCAGCACAAAACAGCCTCTATGATACTTACTGGCTATCTGGAAGCCAACAATAGAGTTCCCTTAAAGCAGTGGTCCCCAACATGGTGCCCGTGGGTGCCATAGCACCCATTGGGGGCATTTATATACACCTGCTTAGTGACCAGGGCCGGCCTGAGCAATTCTTGCATCCTGGGCTCCTGGCGCATGTGTGGCCCCCACCCTGGGCACGTGGTGCATGTGTTGCCCCACACCTGGGTGCCCGGCAGCCCCAAAAGGTTGGGGACCACTGCCTTAAAGCAACCCAGCCTTAGGCTTCTATTCAGACACCAAAGTCAATAAAGTTCTACCAATCTCAAAGAATCAGACACATTACCTCCCAGGTCAATGAATATTTCAATTCTTATCACAAATACCTGTTTATACCCATTCTTATTAACTATACTGAAATGTATTAAAAATAAAAGAAAGTATTTGTTAAAAGATCAGTACACATACAGACATGAGTACAGTTCTAAGATCAGATTCATGACAAAGATGATGAGCTTTGTAGTTGCAAACAGTTAATTTAGAAGTTAGTTCATAGATTATAATCCAATCTCATATTCAGGGTGTACCACATTCGGACTGAGATCTCAATCCTTATGGTTTAGGCTCCCCTTGCAGGAAACCTCAGTCAGATCTGAGATGACAGGATCAGTACCCAAGATATCATTTCCTGGCAGCATCTTGACCATACAGTCCTGGACTAACATTAGATTTTTGATGCAACCTTCTGTTTCCCAAACATCATAGTAATTAACATAAGGAAATTACATAAGTAACCAAGAGAAAACCACTGGCCATCACCTATAGTCCCCAGCTAAAACCTCTCCAACGCATCATTAGTGATCTACTACCCATCCTGGACAATGATCCCTCGCTTTCACAGGCCTTGGGAGGTAGGCCGGTCCTTGCCCACAGACAACCCGCAAACCTGATGCATATTCTCACCAGCAACTACACACCGCACCATAATAACTCGAACTCAGGAACCAATCCTTGCAACAAACCTCGGTGCCAACTCTGCCCACATATATACACCAGCAACACCATCACAGGACCTAACCAGATCAGCCATACTGTCACTGGTACATTCTCCTGCACATCTACCAACGTAATATGTGGCAACAATGCCCCACTGCTATATACATCGGCCAAACTGGACAGTCCCTACGTAAAAGAATCAATGGACACAAATCTGATATTAGGAATGGCAACATACAAAAACTTGTAGGGGAACACTTCAATCTTCCTGGACACACAATTGCAGATCTAAAAGTAGCCATCCTGCAGCAAAAAAACTTCAGGACCAGACTTCAAAGAGAAACTGATGAGCTACAGTTCATCTTTAAGTTTGACACAATCAACTCTGGATTAAACAAAGACTGTGAATGGCTCGCTAACTACAAAAGCAGCTTCTGCTCTCTTGGAATTCACACCTCCAGATCAGCTGCTAGAAGTGGGCCTCATCCTCCTTGATTGGATCCACCTTGTTATCTCCAGCCTGATCCTGGCCTGCATATTTATACCTGCCTCTGGAAATTTCCACTACATGCATCTGACGAAGTGGGTCTTTGCCCACGAAAGCTTATTCTCCTACACTTCAGTTAGTCTATAAGGTGCCACAGGACTCCTCGTCGCTTTTGCAGATTCAGACTAACACGGCTACCCCTCTGATACTTAACATAAGGAAATGTATCCATTAAACAGTTTACTGCAAAATTTAAACCTAAGATTTTCACTGAAGATTCATTTTATAAGATTATTTTTATGCTGTAAGGGCCAGTCTATGCTACATACTTAAGTTGATGGAGGCTGTTTATGTCAATCTACTTGTGTGTGTCTACACTCAAATTTCTCTCCAATCGATGTAACTGCCTTACTATACTGTCTTAATAACATCACATCTCTGAGCAGCATAGAGTGGGGGGGGGGGGGGTTTGATGTTTTTATGTCAATGCAATGTCAGTGTAGACAGTGTGTTATGTCCGTTGACTGTTACTAGCTTCTGAGTGCTGTGCCACGATGTCCCACACTCACCTCCAATTAGATACAAATGTTCCTTTGGCAGAGACATGCACTGCAGACACAAGGAGCGTAGCGCACATGTACACCCAAGTAATGTAATAACTGCAGCAAGTGTAATGCTGATATAACTTAAGTTGCCAATTTTGTAGGGTAGACACAGCTTACGCAGTTTACTTTCTGATCTCTTCCAGGAAAAACACAGGGTTTTTTGGACAGTCCCTTTCTCAGGATTGTGTTATATGGAACAACTGAGCCCATAAACTTAGGAGAGAAAAAATATGATTAAAGTGTGAAATATATCCATTGTCACAAATTCTAGGTAATTGGTCTTTATTCAGGGTACTGCAGATGAGTTGGAATTAATTTCCGCTCCCTCAATTTATGAGCACTTTATGGTGCTGAAGTGAAGCCTTTCTGCATTCACTGCCGTCTGCTACAGCTCTACAACATTTATGCACAATATTAGAGTCAGGTCTAGTACTTACAGATGCCTTGAGCTAGCTCTTGTCTGGCTTCCAATGGTCCTCAAATATCCTCTTGTCAGCATAGAGTCCCCTTCACTGAGACAGTGGGATGGTGGAGACCTCCCTATACAGCCAGACAATTTTCTGTGGCATCCCACTATTGGCATCTACAATATTGAATGTACTTTTCCCTTACAACCTCCCTGTGAATTAGCTATTATCCCCACTGTACAGCTGGGAAACTGAGACCCAGAGCAACTAAGTGATTAATCTAAGGTAATATATCTAAGTCTGTGATGGAGAAGGACAATAAATTTGGCTCTCTTAATTATAGATTAGTACTCACTGGGCCATCCTTCCCTTTTGGGCTTCATCACATAGGGCATTAGTGTAGAAAATATTGGCCACTGGGGAATTTCACCCTTAATGTTTAGATGGATTATTTAGCTATATCTAATCCCTTTTCCTGTCTGCCTCATTGTCCCCTAAGCCCTGGTCTATACTAGGGAGTTATTTTGAAATAACAAGTGGAGCATCCACACTACCAAGCCCATTATTTCGAAATAAAGAGCTGGTTATTTTAAAATAGCTCTTGCTTTCCATAAGGAATAATGCTTCTTTTGAAATAGTTATTTCTAATTAGCGGTAGAGGGGATGATCCACTGCTGCTATTTTGAAATAATTACTCTTCAGAGTCATTCAGAGTAATTATTCCCCAGTGCTTCCTAGGGCTCTAAGTCAAGGTAGTATGTCCACATTAAGGATGCCTGCCTCGGACTAATTTCGAGGCTTCCCTGAAGTGTGGACACACCATTTCTTAATACTTATTTTGGAAATTATTTCAAAATAAGCTATTTTGAAATAATTTCCTTATGTAGACATGCTCTTAGAGTACGTCAGGCTGAAATACCCTTCTAGTTGTACAGTAATTCAGTCTGTTTTCTCCACCCTATTGTATAATGCATAATCTATATCATATTTCTGTTTCTCCTACACTTTCATACACCACAAGGTTTTACAGTTGTGAAATGGCTGTTCAGGGTGTAAAAGGTACTGTGAAAAGAGCTATAAATGTTTGTGATGTATGAGAGCAGAGAGAGAGAAAGGTATAAGGTTTTTATTCTTTTTTTAGTGTGGCTGAAAGGATGGAAGCAGTACATGGCTCCTTTTGTGGAGATGAATTAGAAGAGGGTGCCTAGAAGATACCCAAAAAACTTCTGATGTCTTTAAATAATACAGGGCCAAATTTTGCCTTTGGACAGCACCGTATAACAACCAGCAATATTTCAGGCTGGATCTCCTTGGTCTGATATCTTCGGGATCTGATTGGTCCAGAATGAGGGATTTTGCCGGACCACTGGAGGTCATTTCTGGCTCCCCTGCTGCCGGCCCCACCCCTTGCCCTGCTGCCACACTGGGCTTCTTGGCTCCCCCAGGCAGCCCAGGTGAGCTGTGTGGCTTAGCTTTCCAGCTCCTGGCACCCTCCAGTCCAGCTGAGCTTCCCACCCCCCCTGCCTCCCACATCACGCAGGGCTCCCACTCCCCCCCCCTCCATATTGGGTTGAGCTCCTGGCCACCTCCCCACCCTCCACAGCATGTTGGGACTCTGATCCAGGAACACTTGTGGTTCTGCCAGACTACAGATGTTGCCGGACCAAAGAACCCCAGATTATAGAGGTACAAGCTGTGGTACAATTGCCTCAGGGCAGAATGAGGGCAGAATTTGATCCACAGAATCTAATTATTTATCATTTCCAAGAAAATTCACAGATGGGACAAGAGGTTTGATCTGAAACTAGGTTTCACATTATTTAATATTACCAAGGTGTAATTCTGCTAAAAATAATAGAGGGGGGGAGAGAAATTCTAATGAAATAAGATACTCCTAGTTACAAATCATGCTGTGACAGAACTAATTGTACAAACTGCTGATATATCTCACACATGAGCACCAGGATATATGCTCCTGACTCTCTCAACAGAAAGGACTATACTCTTTATTTATTTACTGCCAACAGCTGTTCCCCACGGAAATGAAGCTTGCCAGGTTGCCATAGCACTAAGGATCCTGCTGGGATCAGAGATCGTCCAGGATGAGGCAGCTAGCACTTTCCCCTCTTTCACACAAAATGAGTGACATTATAGTTATGGAAGCTCAAGAGCATTTTCTGTCTGGCCAGCCATCAACTAAAGTAACATTAAAGACACCTCATCAACCAAACACACAGGTTGTGTCTAGACTGGCATGATTTTGTGTAAAAGCAGCCACTTTTTCACAAAATCTTGCCGCCTGTCTACACTGGCCGCGAGTATTTGCACAAGAACACCAACTTTATAATGTACAAAATCAGTGGTTCTTGTGCAAATAGTCAGATGCTCCCACTCAGAGATAAGCCCTCTTGCGCAAGTACTCTTGCACAAGAGGTCCAGTGTAGACAGGCACCTTAATTTTTTGCACAAGAAAGCCCAATGGCTAAAATGGCCATTGGAGCTTTCTTGCACAAGAGAGCATCTACACTGGCACGGATGCTTTTGCTCAAAAGCAAATCTTTTGCGCAAAGGCACATGCCAGTATAGATGCTCTCTTGCGTAAATACTTTTAATGGAAAAGCGTTTCCATTAAAAGTATTTGCGCAAAAATCATGCCAGTCTAGACGCAGCCACAGACTTTTCAGTTCTCTCATCTAGCTCATTTTTGCTTCCATCTTGCAAACATGTTCAATGGCAGACTATCTATGAAGACAAGCCTGCCCCCACAAAAAGGTGAGTGTTTAAGGTCAAATTTCAAAAGTGACTGATTTGTAGAAGTTTCCGCTTGAAAAGTTAGTAGGTGATTTATCCAAATGATGCCAAAGAAAATTCAATTTTCTTCTGAACAGTAACTGTGGAGAATTAATTTATTCATGTGTCAGTGGAACCTGTAAAAATCTAAATCCAGTCTTGATTAGTAACACAGCCATAATGAATTATCTGTGTGCTTTACTGTAAGCTATATTTTTGACCTTTGCTTTAGTGTGCTTTAATAATATAAACTATTATTTGGTTAATTTGTGTAGTATCTAATCTTATGTGAACATTTTATCAGTTATTTCAGGTTTTGTGGGGTTTTCTCTTTTGCTAGAAAAGTGAACATTACTTAAATTTTTTTAAAGAAGAGAATATGCACACATGAGTTACCTTGGAAACTAGCTAGATGGCTCTATAACATAACAACAAGTTGTCTGATTGTACTGTCCACTTGACTGCGTAAAGCAACATGTGTGTTTGTGTGCAAGGTCTGACAATGACTCAATTGCCTTGCACATTGTGGGCGCTACACTTATGAGTAGGAGCTATTAAGGTAGTTCAAGATGAGGGTTATGCTATCAAGGCCTTCATCTCCATTCAGTTTCTCATATTTTCCTGATGCTCAAATACTCTAAGCTCTACTATCTGCATCTATGGCCTCTGCTCCTGAGTCCTTCTTAGTCAGTGGCTGGTAAAAAACACAACTTTTGTCATCCACAGTGGTCATTGCCATGGGCTGTATAATTCAATATTCTGCATTTGGTAAACAGCCTTTTGCACTTCCATGGTCACTTTAGGTTCTTACGAATTCCTGGAACTTTTTGGATACAGATGAATTTGACCACAGTTCATGCAAATAGTGCTAGATAAGCTGATCATGAACACTCTTTGTTCTATTGGGTATGATTGTGCCTTAGGTGTGTTCTTCTTATTAAGAATCAGAGCCTGTATTTAATATCTTAATTCATTTTAAGTACAGGTTTTGAAGCACAGCAACGACATTCTGTTAGAAACTGCAGCCAATCAATCTTTTCTGTCTCCTGCAGTTCCAGGACAACACTTTCCAAAATAGAGGGAGAACTTGGGTCTCTGCTGGCACACCTAATATTCTTTCATAACAGTCTATGCTACTAATTGTATTTCTATGCTACTAATTGTATTTCCAAATTAAAATGCTAAAAATATCACAAGTCAGAAAATCAAGTGGTGGGCTTAAAATGAGGTTTCTTAAAGAAAAAAATGTTTGCTTTCTAGTTTGAGTTTATAGAATTCAGTTGGTTCATATTTTCAGTTTTCTCTCTGCAACCATAATAACCACCCCCCCACACAAAAAAACCCCACTTTTTTATAAAATGGAAGCTTATATTATCATGTAATAACCTTATCTTAGAATCTGTGGCCTTCAGTATAAAACACCAAATAAAGTTAATAAACTCATGATAAAATTTGAGAGAACTTAATAAATATATTGGAGGGAAATATTGCAGAAGCATGACATTTTAGCCCCTTTGAAGTCAAAATAAAACTCCTGCTGCAGGCAACGTTAAATAGTATAGGTGAGTTCCTAATGTGTTCTGATTAAAAGAAATGCATGGAAATAAACTGAAGGGAACTTTTTCTTTTTCTTATCTATTTCTCTATCCAAAACTCCAAATATGAAATTGTGTTATGCAGAAATTTTCTGTCATAATTAGTAAGATGTCCTTGGCCCTCACAATTCCCTGTTCATTTCCTTTGTCTTTACTGTAGGTGTAACATGTTTTTCTTAATTGTAATGCAATAGAACTTCAGAATTATGAACATGTCAGGAATGGAGATTGTTTTTCATTCTGAACAAAATGTTATGGTACTTCTTTCAAAATTTCATTCAGCATTTACATGTTACCACTTGAAACTATTATACAGAAGAAAAATGCTACTTTTAACTATCTTAATTTAAAGGAAATAAGCACACAAAGTTTTGTTACCTTGCCAAATATTTCTTTAACTTTACCTTTATTTTTGTTTAACAAAATATGTACTTGCTTTTGTTTTGTTTTGTTTGCTTTATCTCTGCTGTTGCCTGATTGCATATTCTAGTTCCAAATGAGGTGTGTGGTGGCCCAAATAGTTCATAAATCTGGTGTCAATAACACTGAGGTTCTACTGAGGGTATGTTTACACTACAGAGTTTTTTCAGAAAAACAGCCATTTTTCAAAAAAAAAAAAAAAAACCTTCAACTACATCCAGGTTGCAATCATGTTCTTTCGAAAGAAAATAGAAAGAACAGAGGGGTTTTTCCGGAATAGGTAATCCTCTTTTTATGAGGAAGAAGCCTTCTTCTGAAAGCTCTTTTGGTAAAAGGCATCTGTAGACGGGGAAGAGGGTTTTCTTTCGAAAAATCCTCCAGGAAATATCACAGGTGCCCTTGTGGTCACCCCATCTAACGTAATCACAACTCTATAGTTCCTGTCTCCTGGTACCTCTTAAAGCTACAGACACCCTGTACAAGCCTTGTGGCAGGAAGCCATCCTGAGAGCAGCACCCTGACCATGCGGCTCTCCCTGCCACAGGCATTGCTGCTCATGGCCCCCAAAATTCCCTTGGCCCTCACGGGGAGCAGCCCCAGGGGTCCCAGGACCCACCTAGGGGGACCAACAGGTGGGTACCCTCCTGGTCTGGAGTGGCGATCCTGTCCTCCTTGAGCTGTGAGGCGAGGAGGCAACATTTCATGATCTCCGTTCCAAGTGGCATAATGCCGATATCTTTGAGCCAAGTCCCTGGCAGAGAGTGGACACCCAACCCTGAACTTGGAACAGGTCTTGAATAAAGTAAAGGAGTCTGCCAGGAGTACATGAGGGCCAGAGAATGCTGTTCGCACTCCACAGCAGGACCCCACACCTGCCCTTATTACCAGGAACTGCACCAACTCCTGGGGGTTGGGGAAGCCATTTCCCCACCCATTGTTGTGGACTCTGGTCTTGACACAACTGTTGTTGCGGAGGTCACCGCGGAGAAGGAGAAGGAAGACCAGGGACAGCAGCAAGAGGAGGAGGAGGCGGATGATGTGGCCACTGCCACACTCCCGTTAGAGTCAGTTCCTGCGAACATGGACATCTCCCAGTCCTCCTCTGATGCCAAAGAGGGATTTTCAGGTGAGTCCTTCAGTTTGTCACTCACACAGGGTGAGGAAGGTGGGAGCAGAGGGGGAGGGGTGCGAGCGTCACTCAACCTGTTCAGGCTGGGCATCGTGCTGCAGTCTGTGCACGTGGAACCACATGCAACAGCAGTGTGTGTCATGTAAACTCAACAGGCAGCCCCTGAGTACAGCTATGATCCTGCTCCCAGGCTCAAGAAAGGCCACACACACATCAGGTCCTGAGAGGGACTGCCTCCCATCACCTGCCATGGCTGGAAGCAGGCTAGTCACAAGTGTGCAGGCACGACCCTAGATGCACCGAAGAGTGCCGCACACAGGCATGCCTTCACGTGCAAGGTAGCACCTGCTCCCAGGTGCAGCACTGCCACATGCAGGTGTGTGTGCAGGTCTCAGGGAGGGCTAGGCTGTTCCTGGCTCCTTTGCTGCCCATGGGTCAATCCCTCTATGACCAGACACTTCCCTTGCTTCCTTGTCTGTAGGCTGGGGTGGGGAGAGTGGGAAGTGGGCAGCATTGTTCCCTAGGCACCTCAGGGCCCCTGAGAGACAGAGCGTGCTGTGCAGGCCACACATGGCTTTGCTCCCGGGACATCCCCCTTTTCTGCTCCACGGACTGTTGGTTGCTGGTCACAGAGGTGGGCACAGCCTCAGGGACAGTGTCTGCAGGAATGACTGACCACTTCTTCCTCTTTGTGTTCTCCACAGCTGGACAAGTAGGGACTGAGGGGGGAGTCACACAGCATGAGCCAGCCACCAGAGCCCAGGGGACCCGAAAGCATGCTAGGGTCCATGAAGACCTGATGCGGCAGCATGTCAGCTTCCTGCTGACATGTAGCAGTCCCTGGCACAGAAGATCCAGGAGGATGTAGAGTGGCGGAACTGAGTGGGGGACCAGCTCATTCAGCAGTGCAATACAGTATTGCTGTAGGAGGAGTTTTTATTATTGTTATATTGACTTTCTTTAATGTATGTTTTATTTGCATGCTACGTTGCCTTAAACAAATCAGAGACAGTAATTTAATATATTCAGATTGTAGTTAATAAAGTTTGTAAGAAACTTAATAAAGGTTGAGTACATTTAAATTCGGACTTTCCTCCTTCACGGCCTCAGTCCCTTGCCACAAAACACCACCCCTAGATAATCTTTCAAGCCTCTGGTTCATCAGAAAGGAAGGGGGAAACCTTCCTCCAGAGGTGGGGGGCAGACGCTGGCCATGAGAGGAGAGACCCTTCACGCAGCCACGGACAGCTGCTATTCACTGGGATCATGGGGGGTGGGCAGGAGGGAGGGCTAGAGAGGGGTCAGGGATAGCAGGGATAGCAGGGGGGAGTGGACATAGGCATCACTTGGGGAGGGGCATGGGCATTGTTTGGGGAGGGGCATGGGCATTGCTTGTGGAAGGAGCAGAGGCATTACTTGGGAGGCAGGGGGAGGAGGAATGGGCATAGCAGGGGGGGCAGGAGGGTGGTAGGCAGGAGCAGCGACAGCAGCCGGGTATGCCATCATGTCACGCATGATGGCATACATGCTATTGCACTGAAATACTTACAAACACAGTGACAATTACGATACACAGACAAAAAACAACACGTAGCATGCTCCAGATTCGTACACCCTTTAGTGATTCAGTGGGTGGGAGGTGGCCTTGGGTGATCAACCCCTTAGCCAGGCTGAACGATAGGTGCCTTCTATTTTGATACGGAACCTCCCCGAACTTAGGGCTCAGGGTGCTTTATACTATAATTTTGACATCTGGTACCATATTAGGGTTCCTTCCTTGTGACATGACATCAGCCTCAGGGCATTGTGGTCAGTGCCTGATGCAGACATGACTGGCACATGTGAAAGCTAGCAATGTTTTTTGTTTTCCTGCTCCAGGTGCTTGTTAACTGATGTATATGACAGCTCATTTCTCTTATTCCTATTTTGTACTGTTTTTTTAGTGCTCGTTAACTTAGTGTATGGGACAGCTTGTGTCCCTACTCTTATCTTTTTGGCCCAGGTGCTTGCCAAATGAAGTTCCGTTTACTGAGGCTTGAAGGCCACTGGCCCGGGTGCTTGCCAAGTTAAGTTCCGTTTACTGAGAACTGTGCTGAGCACCCGAGGGACTTCAAGCTCTGTCTCTGGATCTGCCTCAGCAGCTTGTGTTTTCCTTGTAAGGGGCTTTAGTGTGGCAGTATGGGCAATATGCGCGAGACCGTGGTCAAAAGGACCTGCTACACGATACTCTGCACAATGTTGTGGAGGATACAACATGACAACACCACTTCAGGGATATTGTGCTCCCCCATATCCAGGCAGGTCAGTAGGCACCTGAACCATGCCTTGAGGTGGCAGAAGGTGCACTCCACCTGGATCCTGGCTGGTTCAGGTGGGCATTAAATCGGTCCCTGCTGGGGTCCAGGTGGCTGATATATGGCTTCATTAGCCTCTTCATCAGGGGTTAGTCTGAATCTCCCATGATGCACAATGGCATCTGCCTGTCCCCAACCACAAAGTCACAGTAGGGGAAGAATGTGCCCACCTCCAGCTTGCCGTAGAGGCTCAAGTTGAAAAAAATCTGGGCATCATGTGCCCTGTCCCACCACCCAACAAAAATGTGTCTGAACTGTCCACGGTGGTAGACCAGGGCCTGTAGCACCATAGAAAGTAGCCCTTGAGGTTGATGTACTGGGCCGCTCGATATTGTGGTGCATGGGTCAGAATGTGTGTCCCATCTATGGCTCCCCACAGTTTGGGAACCCCCAGGGCAGCAAATCTAGCCACAATCAGGTCCAGGTCTCCCAGGTGGATGACTATGCAGAGGAGGATGGAATTAATGGCCCTCACAACCTGCAGAAGGGGGAAAAAACACAAAACAGAGAATGAGAGAGGGAGTGCCTGAGCCCTTAGGAGGTGCTTGTCCCCCTTCCATCTCCTTCCTCCCCCAAACACTCCAGGAGCCACACCCTATCAGGTCATCTCCCTCTCCCCCAGCAGCAGAGCTCTGTGAGGGCAGGCTGGCACAACCCCCCAAGGGTGGGGCTTCCCCCACCCCCACTCTCCCTCCCACCTCTTCCCTCTACCCCCTTTTCCTGAACATTCCCGTTCCTCCCCCCTCCGTGCAGGGACTGCAGTCTGAAGAGTGCCTTACCTCCATGAGGAGGGTCCCGATGGTGGACTTCCCCATGTCAAACTGGTTGCCCACTGATTGGTAGCTGTCTAGGGTGGCAAGCTTCCAGATGGTATTGGTGGCCCGCTTTTCCAGGGGGGTGGCGGGCTACAGGTGGCTGTTGCATTGTCGGACAGCAGGGATGAGCCAGGCACATAGCTCCAAAAAGTGGCCTTCCACATGTGGAAGTTTTGGAGCCACTGCTGGTTGTCCCACCACTCTATGACCAGCCTGTCCCACCAGTCAGAACTGGTGTCCAGCCTCTAGACACGCCTCTCCACAGTGTTGTGGTTGCAAGGGTGTTGCTCCCACATCCAGGAACAGAGTCCCCAGAATGAGCTCGGGGTCAAGCTTGGTCAGGACCAGGAAGGCAGCCTGCACAATGTGCTGCAGAAACTGCAGCATGGCCATGTGGGTCCATCGTATGCCCAGGGGCAGCTCCAGCTCTGTGGCTCAAAGGAAAAAGCTGTGGAGTCCAAAAAAACTGGGCAGCCACAACAAGAACTGTGAGAGCTTTGCTGTCCCTCCAAGAGGTAGACAAGCATCCAGCAGAAGCAGAGAAACAGCTGTCCTATCTCTGATAGGCTCCAGCACCAGCACTCGGAAGAAACTGGTGACCTAAAGTCCTGCCTGAAGTGGTCCTGGGTGGTCTTTTATGCAAGATAGTGTCCAATTAGTCTGGATGCTATCTTTTGAAAAAGCAGATTGCTTTTTCAATCTGCTTAGCCTGTCTGAATGCTCTTTTGGAAGAAGTTTTCTCTGAAGATCTCCGGAAAGCTTCTTCTGAAAGAATCCTGCAATCTAGATGTAGCCTGAGCTGGTTACATCACATGTGTCAGGTTCTATTATATATCTGCAAAATCATTCTATTCTTAGGGAGGCCAGGAAGATCCAATTATTTTAAATTATGACCCTTTGTCAAATCTCCAACTCTGTTTGCAATGCTTGTTGCAGTATTTTCTGAGTGTCATCTAATTCATCCTATTTGGAGTGGCAGTGGTTCTTAGTTATGATGTATAGGTCTAATTCCATTAGTTCGTTGGTCTATGTCAATTATTTTCTTTCCACAGCTAATACATTATAAACCCTTTCCTCTGTTGATCAGTTAGAGACCTTCAATATGGAACATTTTATTAAAAATGCAGTGACAAATGGTACTGCTGCACATATTTTTTGAAAAGGTTGTTTTGATTGTATAATTCTTTAGGGAACATTCTAAAATGATACATGACAAGAATATGCACAAATGTTTAGGTTTATCATCCTGGCCCTTTTATTAGCAAGTGTCCATTTCATTTGCACAACCATTTCTTCACAGCTGTCTCTGGCCTAGTCTACACTTGAACAGGCTGGTTGTCTTAAAGTACACCACCAACTCTGCAAAATATGTAGGTGGATTTGGCTTACCTTAAGCCAAGCTGCCACAACATCTACACTTCAGGAGGACAACGGGAGCACATGCTCCCAACAGCTTCACTTACTCCTCACAGAATGAGGATTACCATGATGCTAGTGGGGGCTGCCCTCAGCTTTTGATTTGGGGGTCTATACTAGACCCATTAAATCAAATGGTAGAAGATCAACCTTCGAAGGGTCGATCTTCTCTGTAGTGTAGACATGCCCCCAGTGATGTTATTCTCTAGAATACATTACATAACCTTAACGTTCAAAGTTCCATGAAGTGATTGTTTCTGTAACTTAGCCTTCACTGTCATGGACATATTCTTCATCTTTTTCAAACATATCACCTGAAAAATAAGTTAATCTGAGTGTATTCTATATACATTTCATAAACTGCTGAGTGCTGTTTTTCTCCTTTGTCTGTGGTCTGGCATTTTGGATAATTTTAGTGCCAGTCTCCTATTCCATACACTAGTGAACTGATTGCAGTTCAATTAGGACAACATTAGGACTAAAGTAGAGATGTGTTTCTTAGTATTTTGAAAATTCTGGCAGACATATTCTTAAATATAACTGTGTATGTGCAGAGTGAATGTCGATAAGTTGGATCGTATTGAGCCATGTGTGACAAAGGAAAACCTTCACTGGCTGAAAAACAAGTTTAAAGTGGAGAACTTTATGAAATAGAGATTTTCAATGTATTTCATGTTATAAGTGTGACTCTAAGACCTTTATAAGAGTTAGCACATTGTAATGCAGTTTGTTAATACCAGTTTATATGAATTCATGTAAATCCGACATGAAATTAGTTTAAACAACTTTTACTTTCTGTAAAATTGATTTCCTTTCCCAGGACAAAGCTGTAATGCATGTAACTCTGATGAGGAAAAGTAGCTGTAATTATCCCCCACTCTCTCTCTCTCTCTGCATATATGGCCCATGCTTTCCTTCTGTGATTGTTACTTCAACATACAGGTTTGAATAATTGTCATTTTGCCTCATTAGTATTATGCAAAGATTCCCAGCAATTGACTCGATGTATAGTTTCAACAGGTTCCTTCCTTGGTCCATCCCAGACCACAATCTGTGATGTTTGCTGCTGTTTTGTCTGCTTTTTAAATAAAGTGAAGTCTTATTCGATGGAATGCAGATTGTATGGAGGCCTATTTTCCCCATCTCATTACACTGTGGGATTTAATTGATAAAGAGATCCTTACCCCAACTCTTCATCACTTGAAAACAGTGATTTGCATCAGTGAGGAAAGCTGAGTATGCTGGTAGATATGTCACATTGTATAGGTGCTACCATGGGGTCCCTGGGCTAGAACACAGAATAGAGGGTGGACCTGGGTTCTTCCCACCACCAACTCCCCATTTCTGCATGGGGAAAAGACTGGCTTTGGCACAGGGATTGTCCTGCGTTGTACCACTTGGAAGGGCCACAGAGACTATGAAATTTGGTTTCCCCTCTTTTCCCCATACTGGCCAATGATCAGAGTAGCTCATCAAACAACAAGCCGGTGTCTAAACTGAGGGGTGCTGTGAGCTTCTGAAGCAAGCAATCTGCCTCAAGTCATAGGACCCATCAAGGTTGCGAAGGAGCTTTGTCAGACTTCCCAATGGATTCAATTACTTCGTATGGTCCCTGACATTTCATGATGACCTTACTTTCCACCATAGACACAAACATTATCTGAGCCTGTGCTGGGGTAATGGCCCGGCCCTGGAATGGAAAGGATTAAAATAAAATAGCCCTGTGGGAGGAGGTTGGGAACCAATTGGAAGAAGGCTCTGGTTGAGGCAGCCACCCGTAGCCCATCAGAACTGTATACAAAGATGGGTAGCCCAGAGGTGCTCACTCTTGCTCCAGCTTTAGAGGGAGAGAGACCTAGCTGACTGTTATCAGGGATACCTCGGCCAGATCAGTGCTGGGGAAAGGCAGAGCAAGTCAGGGGATCTTAAGTCTGAATAAATCCCAGGGGAAGGCCCAACCACAGGGCCCAGGCAACTACTAGGGCTGCAGAAAAGCAGCCAAGACAGGAATAGGCAGCAGGTCCAACCCTCCATTGATAATGATGAAGTGGCCAGTTCTGACTACAGTGAGTTCCTGAAGGAAGGGACTAGATGATGACTTTTAATGGGTTACTGAAGTAAATGATGGGTTGGGGTTTGCAGAGTTCCCTGGGACGGGAGGACTTCAGAGTGTGGGTGCTCCTGTTAAGCAGTAGACTGAGGGAAGGGTTCAATGGTCTGGCGGGGGTGTGAGTCTTGATGAGTGGTGGAGAACTGACAACAGGGAAGGTAACAGTAGGTGAGACACCGACCAGAAGTGACTCTCTGGGGCTGGAGAAGAGTTAGTCCCCAGACTGACCAGCAGCATGTGCTACAGTGGTGAGCCCTAGCCTGCCTGTATCCTGACTTGTCAATTGTAATATGCTAGTTGGTCCTTCAGTGCCTTTTGCAGGTGTTCCTGCACTATTGAATTTATTTGGGATATTTCTGTCCCTCATCTGCCTCACATATTCCTTGATTAAGTTTTTACTCCCATTGCTCCTTGACAATATCCAATAAGACAAGAGTGTGGTGACCATATAACAAACTCTAACAGAGAAAACCTTGTGGAAGCTTAGAATATTTCTAACTAACATCAAATAAGGTAGCAAAGTATCCCAATTTTTCCCATCTTGAGTCACTACTTTTCCAGTTACACTGCATGGACTTTTTATTAGGACTTTGAACTCCAGCTGTAGCCTGGAGGAGATGTATAATAGAATTTATGTGGGTAAGGCTTGCCAATCTGACTAGAAGGTTCTAGGTTTTTGTCCTCCTTACCCCAGGTCACATAAGTGGAAAACTATAAAGCTATTTCTGGAGGTGGATCTTGGGGGATCCTCAACAGCAGCCATGCTCACAATTAGGATAGTACCAAATTAAAACAATGTTATTATGATAGGCATTCAGATGGAAAACAAAACAAAGCATTACAGCATCAATTACACAGTTAGATTCAATTACCTCTGAGCAAAACATTAACAAAATATGGTTATATGTATTGTATTTACCTAAGTATACAGATAGAATTATCTAATATAATGCCATATTCATATCTCATATCCCCCTTCTCCCAGAATACTGGGCATGGAAGAACCAGCCTCCCTCCACATGTAGGCATCTGGTGCAAGGTGAAGTATGGAAAAATTAGAAGCAAAGTCTTAGAAAGAATAAGTAAAGTGAAGCAAAGAATTTAAATGAAAGAAATTTGATGAGAAAGTAGATAGACCATGTGCTCGAGCTCTGAGCTTCCACATTCCCACAGATTATATCCATCTTTTTGCTTCATAATATCCAGTCTCCAAACACCAAAAAAACAGATTTATGCACCTACACATACTTGATTGAATGATGATATGGGGACATCTTCTGAATATGCATGAATAAAATCACCGGATGTCCTCTTTGACCCGTTCCTGCACATGGAAAAAGTGGGAACTTTGCAGTTAGATGCAAGAGAGCCTGCTTTCTCCTGTTTCTTAATCCACAATATCCATTAGCTGGGTCTTTCAGCTTTGGACTTATTTTAGGTCTCATGAGGAAGTGAGTGACAGCCCCATCTGTTTACTGACCCAACTGAAAATTTTGCCAAAAGGTCATTCATAATTTCTAAAAAGTCCTGTAGACCTTGCATTACTGGCATTCCTATTAAAATATGGAAAAAGGGATAGAATAGGAAAAGATATAGCTTGGCAGGCTACAAAGTATAACATCTATACATACCTGTGGATATGTCTATGTCACTGTTCTTTGGCCCCCAAAGCCTTCTCTTCTTTCATTCATCAAGTCAGTTCATGGATGCAGAGCACACTTCAACATCCCTCTTCTCCAACATAATCCTATTCAAACTTTCAGAGATCTGGGACTTTGGGACAGGGACTAGCATCTTGGTCCAGCACATAGCTTCTCTGGTTGTCCAAGAAAGTGCTCTGACCTCTATGCGGGTGTCATAAATAGGTGCGGCTAAGGAGAGTCTGACTTACCTGGAGTGTGAGGAAAGGGTTAAGCAACTGGAGATGCACCTGAGGGAGGTGGCTTTAGGCAGTCAGCCAATAAAAAAGCAGATAGGAATTTAAAACTGAGAGATAGGGTTTTCTTCCTATCTTCTTTGTTTGAGATCAGAGCAGATATTTCCAGGTATGGAGGGAAATGGGTTTTCCCAGGAATGGACTTCTTGAAATGTGTAAGTAGGGAAAAGTTTAGATACTCCATCAGGTTTTACTGTTTTCCTTGTTTGATGGTTTGGAAATCATATGTCAGCTGGCTGGTTCATTGTTTTTCTCTTTGTAACTAACCCATGGATTTCCCCTGAGTCTATTTCACTCCATGGCTTTTTAACACCCAGTCATTTACTATGCTCGCAACATAGGGTTGTTGTTTTTTATAATAAAAGTGTTTTTCTTTTTGTTTTAATTAAATGGTATTTGTTAATTGTTGTGTCTTTAAGCCTAAATTGCCCAGGAGGAGCAGAGCCCATTTTTCTCTGTGGATTCCCTCTGTTTGTTTTCCCAACTTCAAACAAAATGGAGGTTGGGGCAGAGGGGAGAACTTTGCCTTAGGAAAGAGATTCCTAAGTGATGTCTTCCCTGGAAAAGGGTTTATTTTATATTTACTTTTACTCACTTGAGTGTGGCAGCAAGTGAATGAGTCTTTGTTTTTTTTCGGATCTCAGGGAGACCGAGACTGGGCAAGTTGATCTCTGGAAGTCACAGAGACAGGTTTTACGGAGCTTATTCTATCAGCTGGCTCCCCATCTCTGCACTTGAAGTGTCAGATTGGGGAATTGAGCCATGACAGAGTGTAAGTAAATCATTGTAAGAGGTGGGGTTGTTTTGACCAATCCACTCACATAGGTGTGCTAGTAGTCTTCTTAGGAAACTATCCAAATTCAAGAGCTCTACAAACTTTTCCATTCTGTTAGTCTCAGGATATATACAATTTGATGGTAGCGGGATCAGGACAAAAAGATGTGATTTTGGCAGTTTGTTTACACAGATGCTCCACTCATGAATCTCAGGGCTGTTGTAGCTGTAGTCATCTGGATCTTGCCAGTATCACAGATTTTTCATTGGGAGTAGTCTTTAGTTCTTTCCACCACCATATTGTAATACACCTTCTGACTTTCCAAACGCTGGAAATGGGTGAGGGTAGAGGCCCACTGATCTTGGTGTGAGACCACATATAAAGTTGTCACGGCACATATAAGGCTGCTCTTTCAAAAGTGCAGACAGATGCCTCAGCATCATCCTCTGTCTCTTTTGTGTGTGTGTGTGTGTGTGTGTGTGTGTGTGTGTGTGTGTGTGGACAGCCTGGAGGGATTGAGTCAACCCAGGGCACAAACCATACTAGTCAGATTTGTGGGTTGTCTTACTACTTCTGGTGGGATGGCTCACTCTTGTGTAACTTGGTTTTTCAGCATGTGATTCATCTCCTGCTATAGTCATACACATGTTTGCTGCACAGCCATGTGGACCCTTGTAACCTCTTTGTGTATAAAAGTGCCCTCAACACTTTGCCCATTCTCTAGAATGGTTCCCTCACCTCAGGATATCTGGTAGTCCCAAGATCCTACCTAAGACTCCAAGTCCATGTTTAACAATGCACCTCTTTCATCATCTTAAGGCTCAAGTTCTCTGACTCTGGCATCAAAGGAGCCTGGGGTAAATCAGTTCTAGTCCAGAGGTTTCAAACTTCAGATTGATTTATTTTCTGTATTTCACAGGGTTGGCCTTAGGGTGGGCCTGAGGGCTTCTTTAAACAATAAGAAGCAAGTGAATGTTATTTTGAATTCCCATTGAGCACTGCCTTTTATGCCAGCTATCACTCACCAGACACCCACTATAACTGACTTTTTGCCTGGCTCTCCTTGCAATCAAGGCCCCTCTCCAAACATACAGAAAAACAACAACAAAGAGAAGCTTTTCACCCTTACTGCAAACAACACTGCTGCAGCTTTCTTCTCTCTTCTCCTTCTCACTGTAATCAGGTTTTTTTAAAGGTCCCAGGCTACCTTTAATTAAACTCAGGTATACATAATTAACCTGAGGTAACCTCTTTCAGTTCATAGGAAAAAAAGGCTTTAACTGTTCTTAGATTGATATACATGGTTTCAGCCATGCTTTCAGAACTGAAAGGTCTGACTTTGTCACACTAGATCAAATTAGTAAATGCATTGTATCACCTAAGGAAATCTAACATAAAATCTGAAGTCCCCATGAAGAGCCATTTGATAGGGTTTCATACCTCCATAGTGAAACATTCACCATGCACTGCTTCCCACCTGACCCCATTGAGTCCTTATGATTTGTGATGCTCTGTACAGCCCAAGCATCTGCACCTCTGTTCCCCACTTGACCCCAAGACCACCCCAGCACTCCTCAGAAGCAAAAGCAGCACCGTCCTCCAGCACAGCCTGCACCCTCCCCATTGCTGCTGGTAAGTACAGGTTGTTCCCCAGGGATGGAACAAGAGTGGGGCAGAGGGGAGCAAGAGAACAGATGGGGTGGGAAGAGATGGGTGCCTGGTGGAAGTAGCCAGTGCCCCTCCTCCTTCCCCTGTCACCAGTTTATTTATTTAAATATTTTTTACCCCGCCTTGCTATTTAAAATATTCAAGGCAGCTTACAAGAACAAACAAAAAAAAAATACAAACATATATACAAATTTAAAATATGAGAATTTAAAATATGAGGCCTCAGAGGGACATAACCAGCTAAAAACATATAGAGAGGAGGAACACACACATACAGACTCAAACATTAATAAAAGCACAAGTAAAAAGGGTGGCTTTAGCCTGATGTCGAAACAACGCTTGCTTTGGCGCCATGCAAATATCCCAAGGAAGAGAATTCCATGGCCTGGGAACAAAAGCTGAGAATGCCCTGTTCCATGTAGATGTTAATCTTATCTCCACAAGTGGGGGAACATGAAGCAAAGCCTCCCCAGCTGACCTCAATCCCCGGGTAGGTTCATAGGGGAGAAGACGGTCCTTCAGATACCCTGGACCCAACTCATTTAAGGCTTTATAGGTCATAACTAAAACCTTAAATTGTGCCCGGAAATATACCGGAAGTCAGTGCAGGTGCCGAAGCACTGGCATAATGTGCTCTGTATAACTAGTGTTAGTTAAAACTCGAGCAGCCATACTCTGAACCAGTTGAAGTTTCTGAAGGCGCTTTAGAGGCAGCCCTACATAAAGTGCATTACAATAATCCAGTTGGGATGTAACAAGAGCATGGATCACCGTGGCCGAGTCATGTTGTTCAGTAAGGGTTGCAGCTGGTGGATCAAACGAAGTTGCCCACAGACACTCCTGGCCACTGAAGAAATCTGATTTTCAAATGTTAAAAAAGGGTCCAGGAGGACTCCCAAGCTGTGTACCTGTTCTTTTGGGGGAGAGTAACCCCATCTAGAACAGGTGCCATGCCACATTCACAAACAGATGGCCTCTTGATCCACAGGACCTCAGTCTTATCTGGGTTCAACTTCAGCTTATTTGACTTCATCCAAACCATCACTGCCTCCAGACACCAATTTAGATCAGTCACTGCCACACCTGGTTCTAATGTCACAGGGAAATAGAGCTGGGTGTCATCTGCATATTGATGTCACCGTCCTCCAAAACTTCTTATGACCTCTCCCAGCAGCTTCATGTAGATATTAAACAGCATAGGGGACAAGATGGAACCTTGCGGGACCCCACAGCACAATCGCCATGGGGTCAAATAGCAGCCCCCTAGCTCCACCTTCTGAAAGCGTCCTGACAGGTAAGACTTGGAACCATTGCAAAACAGTGCCTCCAATACCCAACTCTGCCAGGCGTCCCAGAAGGATATCATGGTCACTGGTTGTAAATGACTGGTTGGCTTTTGATTTGGTTTGGTTTGTAAAGAAATATATGGACCTAATACTCCATTGGCTTATTCCATTAAAGGCTTTTCCAAATACCTCTTCTCTTCGAGCGAACTGCATATCTCTTTCTCCGTGATTTACATTTCATTCTACTTGGATCAGAGTCAATTTTAGAAGTTTCATTCCTCTGTAATTATCATTATACACACCCTGCTTGCCTGCAAAATAGAAACATGTCCCAAATGTTTTACTTTAAGGGAAAGAAAATCACTGAATAATTCAATTGTCTGAGCTGGCAAAAAAGTTGTGCTGTTATATTTCAGCAAATAGTCTCCAGGAAAAAATATTTTGTCATACCTCATAAACAAGAACCTTTATGTATCTTTAATATAGATTCATACATTCATACTTGGCCCACTCAGGGGGAAGAAATGTGGTAGAAATAGGTATTTCTTAACGCCTGCATTTTCCATTCTGTTGCTTGCACAACAGCCATTTTTAATGCCACATTTGAGCTGCTGCATATGTCTAAAACAAAATCATGAACTCATGGTTAGTCTCCTTATGGCAATCCTATTCTTTCCTTTCTGTTTCTCCTTGATGATTACATTATGCTAGGCAGATTGTCATTGGGCTGATAAGTAGCAATTTTTTCTATGCAACCAGCCATTAAAAATAAGAGAAATAAATAACACTTTCTAACTTTTTTTTCCACTGAGATGCTCTTTCATAGGGATACTTTACAATGGATCCTGCAATCTGCATCTCTGACTTTGAGTATTAAATTATTTTTCCTATGACAAGGCACACTGAAGTTAATGAGTCCAACCACAAGAATCAGAGTTACATAGCATCAGTAAGGGTTAAAGCACTGGATCCTATTGGTAGAAATTGGACAGCATATATATTTTAATTTACAGATTACCAGCTGGTCACTGACAAGCTCAGCTTTTTTTGGCAACATATTTTTCTCTTCCTCTTACCCTTTTAAAACCTGTTTTCTTGAATTGCTGCATAACTTATTGCATGGATTCTGTTCACTTATGATGAAAACAGCCAAATTCATATCTTCTGCAATTCCAATGTAATCAAAAGAGTTACACCAGGGAGCAGTCTAGTAACATGTTTGTATCTATACTATCTAGCTGTTGCACAAGGCTCATCATGTGCAGTTCTCAAACTGCTTTGCAGTACCATTAACCCTATTTTACAGAAAGGGAAACCAAGGAACAAATAGTTGAAGTGCCTCATGCATGATCACTCAGCAGGTTAGTGAAAGAGTCTGTCAGAAAAACCATGTCTCCTGAGTTCCAGTTCCATTCTCTGCCCACTAGGGCCCACTACTCTGAAGAAAAATCAGAAGGATGTAGACGTTAAATATCTAGAAGTGCCTGAAATTTTCGGGTCTTCAGACTCTGACTTGATTGTCTCAGCACTTCTTCTTTGTGCTGTGTTGCTTACTGGGCATGAGCTTTTTAAAATTGTAGTTCATTTTTTTCTTTATGGATAGCAAAGATCCTATAGCACAACATTTTTTGTAAGGGCAAAATTCCCTTAAACTCCATCAGTATGCAATGTGCCTTCTCATTCCTCCATGTTTATGGGTTGTCACTTACTTTTGGACAAAGGTGTTCAAGTAAAGTATACAATATTATAAATGTAAATTGTCTATGACAAAAGATCTCTCCATTTGTATTTCTAAGACATGAAATACATACTCTATTGTACTTTTGTGTTTTCCATATCAGAAAAGTCATCATGGCTCTAAAGGAGCAAGAATTTATAACATCCTTTCCTAGAATGCTAGATTATTCATTTGTAGGCCAAATATCCTTCAGTAGCTAGTGAAAAGGTTGTTTTAATTTCTTTTAGTGAGCACTGAACTTGAAATGCAAGATGTGTTGGCACTATCAGATTAAATATTTCCACCTTAGGGTGTGTCTAGACTACAGAGTTTTGTTGACAAAAGTGGACTTTTGTCGACAAAACTATACCTGTGTCTACACTACCGCTGAGTTCTGTCGACATAACATCGACAGAACTCAGCAGTTTTGTCGACGCTGGTAAACCTCATTTATTGCATGTAAACTGGTGTTATTGCATGTTATTGCATGTAAACTGTCCTTTGTGTCTACACTACCATGTCGACAAAGCGGCTTGCTTTGTCAACAGAACTGAATGTAGTCTAGACGCTCTTTGTCGACAGAAGCTTTGTCGACAGTATCTGTCGACAAAACTTCTGTCGACAAAACCCTGTAGTCTAGACGTACCCTTAGGGTACGTCTAGACTACCGCGTTTTGTCGACGGAAGTTTTGTCGACAGATACTATCGACAAAACTTCCGTCGACAATTTGCGTCCAGACACATGGAGTTCTGTCGACAAAGCAAGCCGCTTTGTCGACAGAACTCCGTAGTCTGGACGCAGTGTTACAGGCAATAACACCTTCTGTCGACAGAGTTCTGTCGACAGAAAGTGTTATGCCTCGTAAAATGAGGTATACCAGTGTCGACAAAACCGCGGAGTTCTGTCGACGTTATGTCGACAGAACTCCGCGGTAGTGTAGACGCTGGTATTGTTTTGTCGACAAAAGTCCACTTTTGTCGACAAAACTAGGTAGTCTAGACACACCCTTAGTTTGCTTTAACAGATGGGAATAGCTCAGGTTATGTCTACACTACAGAGTTTTTTCTGGGATACCAGAGGTATCCTGGAAAAACTCTGCTGAGTCCTGGGAATGAGTCTGCTTTTTTGGATCAGTTTCTGAAAAAGCAAGAGCATGTGTTCGGAAGCCCTGTATTCCTCATTTTATGAGGATTAAGGGCTCTTCTGAAGGAGGAGGTTTTTCCCACATTTGGTCCCATATAGACAGGCTAAATGTCGGAATAGCCTCTTCTGAAAAAAGAATTGGAAAAAGGTACGCAAATTGTGGTTTGCACTTTGCGTACCTTTTTCCAAAAAAGAACTGCAGTGTAGACGTAGCCTCAGAGATACTTTCTCAGAGATTCTTAAGTAATGGTACACTACAACTTCATATAGTATTGAGAAAGGGATACTTTGGTCATTGACAAGCCTGATGTAATGAATCTCTTCAGCACAATGAGGAGCCTTACTTTGGAACTGGAAGCCCCAAGATACCTGAGGCTTTTGTACAGAGTAGGAAAGTTAAGCTTAGCATACCATAACATTTAGGATCTCTTGTAAACTAAAAGACCTTGGCATTCTAGGCTTGATCCAACAGGCCTTTAAATAGCTGCAAGAGCTGCTGAGCACCTTGAACTCTTACCAGGGATCATGTTGCTTTGATTTCTTGTTTAACACGGAACCCTACTAGAATACCAGGACATAGATGTTAAGGCTGTCCTTGCACAACACATGTTGTTGTGATATTTCCCAGTAATCTACATAGAGTATTTTTTTAAACCAGTAAAAAGGTGTAACTTTTGAATGTCTACTCCTCAAGGAGGAAATTGTGAATCTTAGAGTGTTTTGTCTTTTGTGAGTTTTTAAAATTTATTTTAACACAGAAGGTCAGAGGAAGAGGCAAGCAGAAAGTCTGAACAGCTTTCTGAGGTTTCTATTGCTCTGCCAAAAAGAGAGGGAGAAACAAGAGCATTCTTAATGTGGAATGTAACAAAAGGCAATTGGACAATATATGTATTTGGAATTTTGTGTAAATTCAGCAGATGCTGAAGCCTAAAATATGTGTTGTACATAATTTCTCCATTGAATTTTGTCCTTTTGCACCTACTATCAAACTATGTAATACTTTCCTGAAATTGTTGGTCCTGTTTGTTCAACAAAGATTTACAGAGCCTACGGAGGATTGAAATCTACTTTCAGAGGTGTTCCTTTGTCTATTTCTGGTTCAGAATAATGTATATAGTTTGTCACTTAGGTCACATGGTATAGTTTCTGTTTTCTGACTGCATACTCTAAAATTTAGAGTAGGAAGTATTCTTGAACAAATGACTTGGAGTTTGAAAAATTCAGGAAAATGACCTTGCTGTAGAAAGAGAGGAACTTTTCCTATTCTCCTTTGTACAAGAAATGCATGATACTTTGTGGAGCCCAAATGAAATGTTGTCTGGGGTTTTTTTCTGACAAAAGCCAAAAAAATCACACTGATTAATTGGCCATATAACAAACTTTACATTCATTCACTTTTCTCATGGAACTGTGAAACCAAGTAATTGTGAGAGTATGGATATGTGAGGTACTATTCATGAAAGTTAAATCTTAGTGTGGCTCATTTAGTTATTTGAGTACCAGAGAGTTACACTGGTAGAATTTCAGAGAAACTGTTGGTGTTTTTCTGCATGCAATTTCCAACACATCTGCCAAGAGCATGGACTGGAATTCATTGTCTTCCGTTTCATATTATGCTGTCATTCATCTACCACTCCATCACTACAGTCATTATTCAAATTTGTGCGTGATTCTATTTGCAAAGATTGTATTCACAGCACCTTGTCTGTCAAACTGTATTAAATATATTTAGTTTTAGACAATTCTCTGACCTGGGGTTTTGAGAAGTACTGTTTTACTGAAGTGATAGTGTCCAACCCTTAACTATCATATTTCATACATCTGGCAACTGAATGGCTTTTAGAATTATGTGTATTTATTTCACATCCTTCCTCTTCACACACACACAACTCCTCACCCTCTTTCTGATGCCTAACCTCCAGAGAGGTTTTAAACAGCTGTGGTGGATATTAGGAAGAGTGATTCCCACTAGAATTTCAAAACATCCTCCTTTGATGATCTATAAAACAGTCATCAGAAAAATGCTGCAGAAAAATAAATAGGATCCACAGAATGACAGACAAATGAACTTACTGGTTTTATTCAGTGGAATGTTTTCAAATTCTTTTTATAATTATCCACCACATCCTGCTGAATGACATGCACATCATATTACTTATCTAGCATAAATAAACACATAAATTAGTCTTGTAAAATTGCACACTTTTCTATATGAGAACAATTATTTCTTAAGTTTTAATGCAATGCATCAGAAATAATACTTTTCCTCCCACTTCTCATAGACATTAGTAAGGAACTTTATAAATGCACCGAACTCCCTGATTTTTTAAAAATGTGGCTCAAAAGATTTTTCAGCTTAGTAAAAGCAAGAAAAAGAAATGACAGCCTTGCAGAGGTTCTATTCCAGACACCAGTTTCTCCTACATTCAACACCCCAGACTGTCCTCCTCACTCTGATGCCTGCTGCTTCGGATATGGTAGAGTAGTCAGTTTTAGCTTCCAAACACGGATTACAGCTTGTAGGTGTGCCCCTACACCTCATCCCCAGTCTCTGACTAGCAAGTTCTGTATTCATTAGTTCTCATTGCTGAATATTAGCTCTTAGATAGGTGTGCCTCAACCCAGTAATTAAGGTTTGTGGGTTTTGGAGACAACCTTTTAGTAGCTGATCTGCTGACAACCTATTTAATCAGAAAGAAGTGGAAAAAAGAAAAAGTAAAAGCACTAATCTTCAAATGAGTTTAATTTGAAGATCCAGTAAGATTTAGAATTTCTTCCATTGCTAGCTTACATAAAATTTAGACTTGATCTATAATAATATGTTAGGTCAATCCAGCTACATCTCTCTGTGTATATCTCCACAGCTGTGTTATTCTGAAATAATATAGTCCGTGTCTACACAGCAAGCAGTTAGTTCGACATAATGTCAAAATATTGTCGAGCAGGAGGACTCCTTACTCTGACTCCTGTAACCTTCATTTTATTAGAAGTAAGGGAAGTTGGAGGAAGAGTGCTCCCTCATATTTCCTGCTGTGTAAACAGTGCCAAAATTGTCTGATATATCAGGGTATGTCTACACTACCCCGCTAGTTCGAACTAGCGGGGTAATGTAGGCATACCGCAATTGCAAATGAAGCCCGGGATTTGAATTTCCCGGGCTTCATTTGCATAAGCGGGGCGCCGCCATTTTTAAAACCCCGCTCGTTCGAACCCTGTGCCGCGTGACTACACGCGGCACGAACTAAGTAGTTCGAACTAGGCTTCCTAGTTCGAACTACCGTTACTCCTCGTGGAATGAGGAGTAACGGTAGTTCGAACTAGGATGCCGAGTTCGAACTACCTAGTTCGTGCCGCGTGTAGCCGCGCGGCACGGGGTTCGAACGAGCGGGGTTTTAAAAATGGCGGCGCCCCGCTTATGCAAATGAAGCCCGGGAAATTCAAATCCCGGGCTTCATTTGCAAGTGCGGTATGCCTACATTACCCTGCTAGTTCGAACTAGGAGGGTAGT
The DNA here is from genome assembly GCF_049634645.1 of Pelodiscus sinensis. NCBI lineage: Eukaryota > Metazoa > Chordata > Testudines > Trionychidae > Pelodiscus > Pelodiscus sinensis. The sequence goes on along the minus strand of NC_134712.1, from coordinate 121,378,896 downwards.
GTAGACATACCCCCACTCATTTTAATTCTTGCCTTGCATTACTTTATTTTAAAAAATCAATTTCAGTTTTAAAGAGACATAAAATAATTTTAAAATTATGTAGCTCTTTTTATTCATTATAAAACATGAGAAACCTAGCTGAAAAACCTTCATCTACTATGTTTCACTAGCATTAGCCAATGTTTTAAATCTCACGATTTTATGAGTCTCACAGTGTCTATGATTTTTTTTTCTGAAAACTCATGCTCCTGAAATCATGTGATTATATCCATATCTCAGCTTTAATGTAGAGAGTGTGTGTGTGGGGGGGGGGGGGGGGGGAGAGTGGGGAGTAAATTCCTAGCATTCATGATTGTGGAGAGAAACTAAAACATATCACCCCAGTATGTTGTGCTATGTCAGCAAATAAAATGATGACGGTCATAAGAAATTTATTCTATTATAATTCTATTTTTAATTTCCTTATTTTTCATTATTTCTGAGCTTGTGGTGTTCGTACTAGGGATGTAAAATTCTGTTTGATTGGTTAACCGGTTACATGTAACATTTGACCCATTAGTCAAATAAAGGGCGGACGTGCAGGGGGAGAGCTTCAGCCTGGTTGGGCTGAAGCAGCCTCTGCCCCCACCCACCACTGACAGGCTGGAGCAATCCTCCCTCCCTCACTGAGTGGGGGCTGCTCTGGTCCCGTCAGAGTAGGCCCTGCCTGCAGCATGACTCAGACCCACCACAGACAGGGGCTGCTTCAGTGGGCAGGGAGTTACTCCAGCCCCCATCAGATAACTGGAATCTGTTAACCTTTCACATCCCTAGCTGGAACTGCTGAATAAGTGATGGAGAAATGGAAGAAATTAAGCATAACTGAATATGAAGAAAGGTAAAATCATTTTTAGTTCAAAAGCCTTCCCTATAATAATTGCCTAATTTCTCCTGTGCTAACTGCTTCAAAACAAAGGGCTCCCCTCCTCCCCCCCCCCCCACACACACATATATTTGTTCACAGTATGAAGAGGAGGCCTTGCAGACTGGTTCCCCATTGGAGGAGAATTCAGTGAGGTGAAGTTAGGAATTTTCATAATGTAGCTCTTATTTATGTGTGTTCTTAAACTGAAATGATCACAAACTATGCATAAACAACCCCTCCTTCAGAGACCTCAGTCAAAATACCACTACTTGCATCAAACGGAACAACTATAACTCAAGAATTGATTCTAGAAAGAAAGATTGTAACATCTTGCAACATCTCCTTCAAAGAGATTTCTACATCTCAGAGCTAACAGTAATAGTGCTTGTCTTTAAAAATTGTTCACTGTTCAACTGCTAAGAAATAAAACTTGTAAGACAGTGTGTATAATTGCACCATCCGGAGACTCTTGCCAGAACAAACCTAGATAGATAAGAGTAATATGTTGTCAGAGTTGCCTTCTTTGGATTTCAGCACAAGTCTGATTAACTGGTTCACTGATCATTATAAAACTTTTTGCATGAATAGGATTCTTGGTGCACTGCCTCACTTGATTAATTATTTTCTAACCAAATAAAATTCTTTCTTCAGAATCAATTGGATATTAATATTACCCAATTCCTGTTTTAAAATAGTATGCACTGTTTCAGAGTTGTCTCATTTTACAATGTGAATGTATTTCACTGATGGATGAAGAGAACCTTCTGTAAAGTTCACATATTGTTCACTGAATGTATGAAGAATTTTCTGAAAGGCTTTTTTTTTTAAGGAAAAAGAAGTAAGTTATGGGATGTCCTACAATTTTGTTTAAACCACAGAATTTCTCATCAGTGCATCTTGAAGATGTGAAAGATTCAAAACTGTATTCTGATATGCAATAGCATGAAATGTGCCTCTATAACATGCTTCCATCTAGGAATGGGAAAACCTGGAGATGTTTTTTGTTAGACTAAAACCTAAGTTTGAAGTTCACTAATCTGTTTAGTTTTGATCAAAATATTTTCATCTAATATTTCAGGAATTATTATTGTTCTTTTTTGTGTGGGGGAGAGGGAGTTTACACATTATAACCAGTAATGCATAGTTCTGTAACTGAAATTTAAGTAGGAATTCTGATACTCAAAACGGAATAGAATCAAACTAACACTCCATTTGTTATTTTTGCTCTGCAATGCTAAAAACGAACAGAAGAAAATTATTTTACACTAAAGTGAGCAGATATAATCCAAATATAATCCAAATATAATCTGTTGACTCAGAAGGTCCATTTTTACATCATCGTGTTTCTTATTTGTATGGTTAAGTATACACACAGATAAATGGCATTATTGAAAGCAAGAGGATGCACTAAACACTGTGAAACTTCTATGCAGTTATATTTGACCCACTATATTCCCCTTAGCCTCTGGATATCAAAATGTGATATATTTAAAACCCTGCTATTGTAATAACCTGCGATTTAACTAATATGTTTCCTTCATAGTGGCGTTCACTTTACTCTGAAAACAGCTTGTGTTGGTGTTAATTAAGTCCTCAGTTCAGTTGTTAATTAAAAGGAGTCAGGGATGTATGTAGTTTGTTTACAGTTTAATTGAAGTAAACCTTTATTAATTTATTCAAATAATATCCCATAGTTCAAGCATGGGATGATACTAAACAGCAAACATATATAAGAGAGAAAATACCAAAGGCAATAAATATAAAGAAGTAATGAACAATTACATTAGTATAAAAACAACAAGACTGTTGTCCTGTGGCAACATTAAGGATTAACAAATGTGTTTGGAAAAACTTAAAAAACAACGAATAGTCTAGCAGCAACTTAAAGACTAACAAAACATGTAATTGGTACATGGAGCTTTTGTGGATACAACCCACTTCTTCAGATGACTGGAGTATTGAAAGTCCAGATCCAAGAATAAATTCCAATTCCACAAGCCAAATAAACAGGGAAGGGTTGCAACTTAACTTCATTTACAAGTTTGATTCCTATAAGGGAGGAATGAATAAAGATATGGACTGGATTACACACTACCTTCCACATTCTAATAACTTAAACAACCAAACAAACAATGGGTACTTATAGAGGTGCAAATTGTTCTTATCAGACTCTTGTAACTTGAACAATCAAATTCACTATTTTTTCTGCCCCCCACCCTCCACCTTCCTTTATTTATTCTTGGATCTGGACTTTCAATACTCCAGTCATCTGAAGAAGTGGGTTGTACCCATGAAAGCTCATAATATCATCTACATACAGTATTTTGTTAGCCTTTAAGGTGCTGCTAGACTATTAGTCTGTAACTGGAATAACTTAAAAAACAATGAGCTTGGCTACCCCTCTGAAATTTATTTGGGTATAAGCTGTTGTGGGCTGGAGTCCATAATATCATCTACATACAGTATGTAGTATTGTGGGCTGGAGTCCATAATATCATCTACGTACAGTATGTATTTGTCAGATGCACAAAGTGGAAACTTCAGTTTGACAGGCATGTATAAGATATGCAAAGATGGGAGTGTTACAATACTGTAGGCTCCCTTTACTATTGGAGCATCTGACTTTTACTGGGAGGATCCTTTTATGCTGCAATCTAGCCTGAGAGACTAGAACTCCCATGAGCCCTTAGGAAAGGAGGAGGGAAACTTTCAGACAGAGAGAGTTGGGGGGCTCCAATTTGGAAAGGGGAGACAGATTGCTGATAAGAAGCTTCTTCCAGTCCAGGAGCTGCTGCTGGAAGCTAGAGCCAACTGGTGCTTGGATCTAGCAGGCTGCTTCAGGGGCTGTTGGTGATTATCCAAAGGGATGCAGAATAATCTGCCCAGTGAATCACACCTGTGGGTATTTGGTGGGGCTTGAGCCAGCGGCAGAGGGATTTTACAGTTGTTGCTGCCTGGACTGACACACAGAGAACCTGCAGTGCTGCCTGCACTGCAATTGCAGATCTTCAAGCATGCTCATCTGACTGGGACTCAGATCCAGAGGTGTGCACACTCTGAGGTGGAATAAATGGGGGCAGTGTAAATACCAGTTAGATAAATGTCCTTTATTTCTCTGTACTTTGTTAATTGATTTTATTCACTTTTTGTCTGTTAAACCTTGTATCTTTAAGTTGTGAAGTAAAGGTGTGTTAATTCTAATTTAATCAATTAAATGTATATTGTTTATAATTGTTGTTTTGGAGTTCTGTCCAGATTATTACTGGAATAAGTTTATTGTTGGAGGCTCCCTAGGCACACCATGGCTATTCTTGCGCAAAAAGTTGTGGAGCATCACACTGCATGCACGTTCTTGCGCAAGTAAGTTTACACTAAAGCGTTGGAAAAGAGGGCTTCTTGCACAAGAGTTATTGCTCTCCCCACGAGGAATAAGCCCTCTTGTGCAAGAGCTCTTGCACAAGAAGGCAGTGCGGATGGGCAACAGGATTTTTTTGTGAAAGAAACCCCTATTGCTAAAATGGCCATCAGAGCTGTCTGGCTCAAGAGAGTGTCCACACTGCCATGGACGCTCTTGCACAAAAGCACATCTCTTGTGAAAAGCACATGGCAGTGTGGACGCTATTTGTGTGTAGAAACTCTTGTGCAAAACAGTTCTTGTGCAAGAAGCCTGCAGTGTAGACGTAGCCTAAGTGTGTACAGGGGCCAGCCAGGTGGAGGCACTTCATTGTGTATTCCTTTAGAAGCAAGGGACAGCAGGAAAGGGGTAGACAGGGGATTCCCAACTATCCAGCATCACCACTGGATAAACAACAAGAAGTCCTGTGGCACCTCCTAGACTAATAGATTTATTGGAGCATAAGCTTTTGTGGGCAAAGACCCACTTGGTCAGATGCATGTAGTGGAAATTCCAGATGCAGGCACATGAAAAGAAAGGAATACCAATCAAGAGGAAGGCCAGAGGAAACTAGGTCATCCAGAGAAGATGTGGCCCTCTTGTATTAGCTTATGTGGAGGTGTGTACACCAAGGGTGTATCTAGACTACAGGTTTTTTTTTTTAAAAAAAAGTAGCCTTTTTTTGAAAAAAAATTCCCTGCGTCTGGATTGCTGCCACGTTCTTTTGAAAGTAAATCAAAAGAACATGGCAGTTTTTTCGACCGCGGAAAACCTCATTTTACGAGGAAGAACGCCTTTTTTCGAAAGTGCTCTTTTGAAAAAAGACGCTATATAATGCAAACTGTGCTTTTTTTGGAAGAGAGCAGACATTTTCAATTAGAAAAAAACTAACTCTTTAACTCAATACATGATCCTATTGTGAATGTGATAATGGATTGAAGCAGTTAATCTGAGCTATTGCTGTCTAATCACACAAGATTGCTGGAAATTTCCCAAAATATTGGAAATCATCTGTCCTGCAGCATTCAGATTTCACTGCAAGCATATGAAGGAATTATCATACTTACAATTGTTTAGGAACCTACTCTATCAGAACAGAGGTCTGTCTTGTATTAGTTCCTTCTTGATCAGCAGATTCACCTCAGAGACTGGGAGAGATGAATAATTCTCAGCCACACTGCTCTTGGCTTCCATAATCTGAAAGATCCTATATTTAGAAAAATGCATATAAAACTGTTCAGACTACCACAGCATTAATCTTAGTGTTTCAAGACTACTTTTCATGTTTTGTATCAATTGTGCCAAGGTAGATTGAAAGACAGAATGTAGATGCTTTAAAATATGTTCCTTGAATCAGTACTCCAAATACAAATTGTGTGTGTGCACACGAGCAACTATAATAGCATTCGACAAATAGATTCTTCTTCTTTCATATTCACATATTTCCTGACATTCGTCAGCACAAATAGGAAGGAAAAAAAAGTCTGTAAATGTCATCATTTCTCTCTTGGTCTTTACCGTGTGAATTTGAAGAGAAATCCAGAGTAGCAATTGATATCAGTAGATTGATTAGAAGGAGGGGAGTGGAAATGTCATGTTAATGTTAGTGATATAGGTTTTAAACAATTGAAGGGTAAGTCCTGATTCCAGTCACATAACATGTATAGTTGTGATTCAAAATGAAAAAACACACACACACACACACACACACACACACACTTTTAGAGATGAGAAATGTATACCTGATAGTAGAATCAGGATTTAGAAAAACAGTCTGTTCAGATTTCTTCCTTATCAACATCATACACGCCTATATAACAATGCTATAAATTAGTGCATGAATATGTTTTTAAAAGACCATATCATGTGCTGAGTATTTTTCAAAGGGTACAAATGTTCCAAGGTTGCTGTTAATTTTTTATACTTTTCTCTGCATTACAATTTAATAAGGCCTACGAGTGCCACACAAAAATATTTTCCAAGGTCATTTCCATGGGTGTGGAGATGTTTCCATAACTTGCTTCCCTTTTATATGCTGTCCATATCGTCTATTGACTTGGTATTACCTCTACAGGAGAGAATTATAGCCAGTCTCTAAATGCAACAGTAAATATGTAATTTAATATTAAAATAGGAATTAAAGCAAACAGATCTAAAGGTGGAGGTTAACTAATTTAGAGCATACGTAGGAAGTTATCTTCATTGTGCTTTTATATTAGGGAACAAATAAGATATTTGTATGTATAGTGAGTCAGCATGGCCTCCTGCTGACCCAGAGGAGGAAACTCTCCCAAAGACCCCTTGGTAGGCAGTGCCAGAACCACTCAGCCCCGCCCACAAGAAACAGAAAGGTGGAGTTGGAGGTATAAAGAGAGGAGCTCCAAGCTCAGTTGGAGCTCAGCTGCCAAGCAGGACAGAAGCTCATCCCCATCCCCAGAGGAGGAAGGCCCTGCCACGTGCCCTCAGACGGAGGACTGGGTTGGGCCTCCCGGGCCACTGCCAGGCCTTGAGCATTGGCCTAGGCCACCACTGCCACTGCCACTGCTGGACCTGGATAACTGAACAAAGCCACTGCCCAGTCCCGCAGATTTACCTGGACCCCCAGGACCATTGCCTGGCCCAGACGAGTGGCCTGGACCATTGGGACCCTTACCAACAGAGGACCCCAGAGCCTACGGACATGCTGCTGGCGCCTCCGTCCCCACATGATCCCAAGGGGCAGCAGCTAAGCTACGCAGGCCCCCAGGGGGAAAAGGGAAGTGGCCCAGGGATAGTCGACTCTGGGGCAGCTGAGGAGATGGAGGTCAGCTGGGCTTGGATCCCCATTGACCCACAGACCTGGTTGGCGTGTTGCAGTTTGAATCGCAACTGACCCAGTGGCTGCTGCGCAACCACTGTCAGGGCCCTGGTCTGGGATGCAGTGGAGCTGGTGGGCCTGCATCCCCTCTGTCACCCTTTGCCTTAGGTGTCAGTTCCCCCATAAGGGAAGAAACCCCTGCACTTGTCAGCTCTCTGCCAGCAAGGAGACCCAACCCCTGGCTCAATCTGTAGACAGGCCTGGTTTTTGAACTACTTGGATTATTTAACTGTGTGTGAACCGCTTGTTTATAAACTGCTGGCCCACTTCACACTGGGTCTGGACTCCCAAATTCTGGCTTGGCCTGCAGTCTGTTTATTTGCTGCTCTGTCCTGACCTAGGGCCTGGGCTCATAAACTGCTCAACTGTCTATTTGCTGCCCTGTCCGGAACAAGGGCGTGGTCTCTAGAACAGATATTCGGCCTGCAGTCAGGCCTAAGGCCCCAGACTTTGGTGACTTGTAGTGAGTCACTGCGGCCTCCCACTGACCGGAACTGTTACAGTATGGTTAGTCACAGCTACTGTTGTATTACACAGTCTTCATTTCAATAAGAATAATATGCTTTATATTATTATGATCAATCTAGAATGAGAAGTATCCATGAAAATTGAAGCTTCCATGAATGCTGCTTTCAATGTGTGTTTCTAAATATCCAATGACAACTCCAGCTCCTTTGCACACCTAAGATATAATGTAGTTCTCTGACTCTTCCCTGGGAGAATAGAAGTGTGTATAAAATAGTCTTAGCAATACTAAGTAGCTTTACTGAGTAGCAATACTAAGTAGCTTTATAGTTTTATGCAGATCATAATCAATGTCTGGTGTCACTCCCTCCCCCATCTTTCCCAAACTAAGATATCCTACGTCCTATGTCATAAGGACAGAAAAGGGGAGGGAGGAATCAAGACATTTCAGATACTATGTAATGTCAGTGAGTATCTTTAAAGTAGAAATTATTTCCGTTCACTTGAGATTGTGTGCTTTAATGGGATAGTAATCCTTTGCCTTGAGCTTTGCTAAGGTATTTTGCATTTGTTTTCTTTTTTGTCTATTGTACTTACCCGGTGAGTTGAGATATATATACCGTTTCAGCGAAGTGGAAGGTAGAATTGTGTGAAAAGTTTAGGTAGGTGAACCGACCTTCCCGCTTGGCTTCCCATCCCAAAATGTTACTATGGAAACCATCAAATTCTGGCTTTCCACCAAGTACATTAAAATCGTCCGCTTTTAGCAGGTTTATTTTCAGGACTCTGCTAGAAATAAGGACATTTCTAGTACACAAAATTCTTTCATTTGGCACAAATTAAACTCAATCAGCAGTGCACACTGAAGGATGGTGAGGAAAAATGGTCAATGGATAAATTACCCTTGCTGTAACCCATTGTCCTGAGTTCAGCCTTATACATTTGGGTCAACAAGTTGCAAAATCACTGTATAAGACCTTTGGGGAAAAAGGGATTTCTTTTTGCACCTCTACTCAAAAATTTCTGAGCTCAGTGAACTAGAAGTGCCTAAATTCCTTAAAACTTTTCTATATATTCCAAACCCATTTTTATCCCTGGTACTATAACCCTCACCTGTTTCCCTCCTCCCCCACAAAAGGAAGCAAAGATAATCGCTGTGCAAAGATTCTTTTAAAACTATCATATCCTTTCCTGGAAGACACTTTTCCAATATTATATTCTTGAACACTTTTTTAGTTGTGCTTTCTTTAGAAGTTTTGCCTTTCTTCAAAAAACAAAACTGGTGGTGGTTCACGACGAGTTGCTGATTTTTATCTAAATTAGTGATGGATGTGGTCAGGTAATTGGGCAAAAGTTTAGATCCTTAAGAACAGATCCTTTCAAAATCTCTTCAGTCTGAAGAATGTGGCTAGAAATCTCAGCCAAAAAAAATCTTCTTGAACAGTTTTGATAATTTTATTTCTGGTTAGTACAGATAGCTGAAGAATATGCTGTTTTAGTATTGAGTAGTTCTAATTCCAAACATAACAAGAAATGCAGGAACACAACTAAAAGGTAACTGTCCAACTGGTATCTGTTTACTTTTTCCAAACTAGTTGCCTATTGCTGTCTGAATCCAGCTTTTTTCCAATTAACTGAGACCTACACTTCTGAAATGAGCAGTGAAGGAGACTAGATCAATGGAAACATTCAGTTAAAAAGAAATGGGGTGAATGTTGGAAATGTAACTGCAGTCTAACCCCCAGATTATAATTTTTTTTCATTTCACATACCCTAGATAGCTCAAGAGGCCGAACTGTGCATAGATATTATGATATATTAATTACATGGTTATAAACTATTTTCAATAGGATTCTTAGTTCAATCACTATCCATAGGATGGATGGTGCTCAAAGCAGTGTAGTTAATGTGACTGCATCCTTCTTCATGTACAGAAGAAGCTGAAAGTGGTGTGAATGAGTGGGGGAACTGCTTCAATAGAAAGATGGTGTCATCTGTTTCAAGTTGTTGAATGCCGTCCTTGAATATTTTCTTCTATCCCTGGCTTTGCCACAGAGATTCTGTGTGATTGTAGGCAAGTCACATAAACATTTTACAGGTGACCTCTTGTTTTCCAGGCATATGATTTGATACTTGGTTCTGGAAAAAACAAACAAACAAGGAGTCCAGTGGCTTTTTTTTTAATGGTATGAGCTTTTATGAGTTGCAACTCACTTCTCAGATGAATGAAGTGAAAGAAAAAAGAAACAGATGGTAGGAATACATAGATGGGAATGTAACAACTGAGCTAATTTCAGGATTGATATGAATAAGAAAGTGAGAATACCTAAAGGGAGAAATTATTTTTTGTTATGACAGAGCCATTCCCAGGGATGTTAATGATGAGTCGACAAGTCGACTATCTGATAAGCAACTGTTTATCGGATAGTCGACAGGATAGTCGACTAGTCGCCTCCCCCCTTGTTGCTTCTATCAGATAGAGGCAGCAAGAGGGGAGAAGGGGTACTTCAAAGTGGCAGTGCCAGTCCTAGGCTCTGTGTGGTGCTGCCTCTTTGAAACTCCACAGCTCCACACAGCTGATCCCGGGCCCAATGTGGCACTGCCACTTTGAAATACAGGGTGTAGTCTGGGATCAGCTGGGAACTCCCCAGCTGACCCTGGGATTTGCGGGCATTTAAAAGCAACTTGGAGCCTGGAAGAAGCATAGTGAGGGTGTTATGTGCCCGGAGGAAAAGGCAAAATTTGCACCCTGCCACTGCCATGTGACGGGGCCCCGAACCTGGTGCACAGCTGAGCCCGACTTTGGGAGGCTGGGGAGAGAGCTTGTATCACGTCTTTACCACCCCCTCCAGTTTGGGGACAGGCCCCCACATGCACTAACCTGCCAGCAGAGATGGAGGAGGGTTGGGCTGGGGGCTGTGGGCAGAGAGGCAGGGAGGAGGCTCCATCCGGTGGCAGCAGGCAGAGGAGGAGCAGCAGGAGAGGCGAAGGATGACAGGGGGAGTGGAGGGGGACTAAATTGGTGCTCGCTTGGGGGAAAGTGCCCCCCCACCTTTCCCATCAGTTTGCCACTGCAGCCCAGGATCAACTAGGGACTCCTCAGCTGACCCTGGGTTTAGAGCCGGACCGAGCCATTCTGGCGCCCCGGGCAGACAATTTAATTGTGCCCTGGGTTGGGGGAGGGTGCATGCGTGGCCCCACCCCTGCCCAGTGCTTGGGGGAGGGCGCATGGAGCTGGTGGTGGCAGGACGCACATGCCTGGCCCAGCCCGGCTACTGCCGCTGGTGCGCCGCCTGGGGCGGGCTGAGCCTGGCCATGCAGGGCCCTGAGGAGAAGGGCGCTGCTGGCCAGCGCTGCGGGGGTTAATGCGGCCCCTGAACCGGGCAGCCGCTTCAGGGTGGCCACTGGGAGCTTCTGTAGTCCGCGATCCGGGAGCTGGTCGCACGGCACCTGATGGCAGCTATAAGGGGCGCTGCACACCCCTTACAGCTGCCATCAGGTGCCCCCCATAGGTTGGCACCCCGGGCAGCTGCCTGGCTAGCCCATGCCTTAGTCCAGCCCTACCCGGGCTCCAAGCGGCATACCAGCTAGGGGCTCTTGTGCATTTCAAAGCAGAAGCACCCGCGTGGAGCTCGGAGTCAATAGGGCTTCCCACTGGCCTTTCCCTCTGGGGCTCTTATATATTTTAAAGGAGGAATATGGCAGTGCCTATCGACTTAGTCAAGTAGTCGATGGAAATTCCATCGACTACTTGACTAGTAAATTAATCGCTAGTTAACAACCTTAACTCAGACCCATATGAATTCCAGCTCAGCAGTTTCACATTGCAGCCTGTTTTTGAAGGGTTTTTTTTGCTTGAGAATGGCAACTTGCAAGTCTGTATGGCTATGTTTACACAGCAGTGTTATTTTGGAATAACTGACATTATTCCAAAATAACATAGTCTGCATCTACACGGCAAACAATTATTTTGACATAATGTCAAAATAATGTCCAGCTGGAGAACTTCTTACTCCAACTCCTGTAACCCTCATTTTACGAGGAGTAAGAGAAGCAAGAGTGCTCTAACTAGGACTTCCTAATGTGGAGACAGCACCAAAAGCCAAAATAATTGCATAGCTTAAGTCGAAATAGCTTGATGTAGCTCAAGTTACATAGCTTATTTCGTTCGGCTTTAGCCTAGCTGTGTAGATGTGACCTAACTGTGTACCCAAAGTGGTTAAAATGTTCACCCTACATGGAAAAAAAAAGAATGTGATCAAGTTATTAAAGCATGTATCAAAATTTAACTTTTGAGTGCCGAGAGAGTTGCTTGCATGCAATATATTTGAAGGCTGAGCGCTCTGTCATGCAAGTACATTAAAAACTCCAGGCCAAATTTTGACTTCCGGGAACACAACTCAAAGGGAGTTCTGTGAAAGACAGTTTGTGCATCTGAGATCAAAATTTGGTCCTAAAGTTCTACAAGGCTGCGCTGAGGCATACTAATAAATTCAATAAAAGTTCCTGATGATCCACTCTGCTGTAGTGCCCTAAAGAAATATTCTCAATAAATAGGACTAGGAAGAGGGGCTGTTAGGACTGATTAGATGGACAACATAAAATAAAAATAACATAAACAAGCTCAATCCTCTAAAACAAGTCCCCGAAGCATAAATATATTAATGTGGAAATAACAATACAGATGCCAGTAACCTGCCTCTGCTGACTGTACTGTACATTATGGTGCATTTTAGCAACTTTGATATGCTTTTTTTGTGTTCTAGATTGTAAGTGTATCAGGACAGAGATTTTGTCCTTTAGATTTTGGGTGTTACTGTGGTATGAGTAATAAAAGAAAGGTATAAGTAATAGAATAAGAGAAAGGTGAAAAGTTTTAGTAGTCTTTCAGGAAAAAAGTACACAAGTGCATGTATCGGAAAAAAAGAAGAAATGAGCTAAACAAGACCCCCTGCTTATCTATATATTTGCTTATCTAAAGTGTTTGAGGCCTTTGTTACTGAAGGATCGGTCTTGGAAATCTTAGAATAGTGGAACAGTTTGTATGTCAGCACTTTACATCCTACTCCTTGTCAGAAGTTAGCATTGCAAAGGTAGAGAAAATTAGGTAAACATTTTTATAAACCTAAAATGGGGGAATGATTGGAGTTTCTGGAGACATAGTGGGTAAAGTGGGTATTTTTAAGGTTTTTTTGTTTGTGTGTTTGTGTGTTTGATTGTTTGTGTGTTTGTTTTTGAAGTGTTGCCTCAATGAGGGGGAGAATTAATTTCTTAAAATGTTGCTTTAACTAATACTCTTTAAATTGCCTGGCAGTGCTCGGTGCAGTACAGCACAGAGAGCACAGTCTCTGTCCCAGGAAATTTATTTTCATCACTACATTTGTTATTATGGAAGGCTGTGTGGAGGAGGGTTGGTGTGAGTTTGTTACACAAATATGACTAACTCTGAATTGTTTGAGATCCCATGTCCAGTGAAAGTAGGAAAAGATTCAATCTGAGGCATAGGAGAGTTAGATTAGATATTAGGAAAAACTTTAAATATGAAAGACATTAAACTCTGGAACAGGCTTTCAAGGGAAGATGTGGAAATCCTATCATTGGTATTTTTTTCAGAATAGGTTTATCAAATACCTGTTGTGATAGTTTAGATTTACTTGTACCTTTAGATTTTCTTATAACAGGATTTGATGACTTCCTGAGGTGCCCTCTAGTCCTGGAATTCCATGATTTTATGCATAATTTAAAAAAAACAGGAATGGAGAGATTTACAGGTGTTTGCATTAAAGATCGAAACATTGAAAGCCGCTGCATGAAAAACAGTACAAAGAAAGTTAATTCCAATATGAAACAAGTTCAGCTTGATGCTCCAAAAATAGCCAGGCAATTCCTGCACTTTTATAGGAACTCCACTGCTGTGATATGAAAACTGTCAGTGACAAATAATATATTCATAAAGTATTATTGTGTAGTATATAATGAAACTGAGTGGAAGAAGTTTACAATGCAGGAGTAATTGAGTAATAAAATATAGAATAATGAAGAGGAAAGAAAAAAATAAAATCACACTTAGTTTAACAAAAATGCTACAGTTCATGGAGATTGTGTCCTCCATAACCAAGGTTGTAAATATCTACTTTTAAAAAACATGAAATCTTTATCCATGACCCTTTTTAGACAATGTGAACCTATTAAAATAATGCCAGCATTACTAGAATGTTTCAGTTGAAATAACTCATGATAATAAGGAATTACTGTGGAAAATCAAGAAACAGTTTAAATTGATCTAAGACAAGCTTATTTTGGGTTCCAAGGAGAGATGCCAGTGGGAGAGATTTTTAATTTGTGAGAAACATGTCATAAAGTGATAGGGTGTTCTATTTGCTGTGCTTAAGACATATACACATGCATCTTCTATCTTATAGCATAGAACTATTCAGTGCAATGCCTGGGAAAAAAACAGAAGAGAGATGAATAGATTTGGGCTCCTCCTCCAAAAGCAACAGACTTCCTTAAGAGAGTGATAGGAGGGGAGCCTGGATTCCATTTTGACCTGCACTCAAGAACTGCATGGCCAGAATATCCACAGGCTTGTGAAGTACAGGTACTTGTAGGAATGATGGTGTAGTGATTAGTGTGCTGTGCTGGAACATTAGAGACTTGAGTTTAAGTGTCTTCCCTGCAACCGACCTCCCGTGTGACCTTGGGCAAGTCACTTTGTCCCACTGCCGCAGCCCCGTCTATAAAATGTGATAATACTACTACCCTACTAGACATCAGTGTTGTGAGGTTAAAATTATAAGGCATTCAGATGCTATGGTAATGAGGGCACATAAACCTTATCTAGTTAAATTAATGCTAGCAACATATTTTCTTATGTGTAAAATATGCATTTAATGAATTTAATTTTCAAGATCCAAACATTAGGTTTTCTTGTAGTTAACATACTGGTCCCTATCTGACTGTCATGTTGAAATCTATAAAACCAACATAATTTGAGACTAAACAAAAAAGGGGATCATGTCAGTTTTTAGTTGATACTGATTCTTATAGTGCTGCTAAACTTGTTTAGTACAAGATGTATATCTTTTTATTTACAACTTATAAATGTTTTAATCTTGGTTGTATTGGAAGACTCTCCTTCTCCTACACACAAAATTGTCTATCATATGTGTAATCATAACCAGCTGTTTACAGTCATCTTTTGTCTTCCCTGCTTTGTACATGCTAATTTTTTGTCCCATTAATAATAGCAATTTTGGATTAAACCTTTTATATTTCACCTTTTTGTTTCTTTCAACTAAACATAGTGACAGGATTGGAAACATTAAAAATTAATACATGTTGAACATCTCCAATCTGGTGCCCTCATGACCTGACCAATGCTAAACCAGAGAATTTATCGAACCATAGGAGGTCAATATTGTTGAGCAGCAATACCAACACTTCCACTGCTTACTGGGCTCTTAGAAGACTTTTGGAGGTAAATAACAGCACAAAACACTGATAGCCAGGACTGGTGGTTGTAAGCATACTTTATGGGACTGTGAGAAACTTAGCCACCAACCTCTGGTTCCCTAAAATAATGTTAGATCACAGATGTTGCCAGATCAGAGAGTGCCAGACTAGAGAGGTTCGACCTGTAATGACAAGGAGTTAGTACAATTTGAATTCCATTTCAAAGTTCTCCTAATGATTTGATACTTTTGATACTTAAAGGAGTGTGTAGTACAAGGCAGATGTCTCCAAATTATTATGTTGTCACTTCATTGACTTCAGTAATCCACTGTTTTCTTTTGTAGGCACTTGTTGAGGCATTAACTTGATTTTAGTTCAGTCATGTTTGTTGTAATATATCAAATACTATGGAAGAGTGCTTTCACTGAGTTAAAAATCATGTGGAAGAAATAGAAAAATAAGTTACTTATCACATGTACAAAATATGTTAATGGACACAGGGGATGTGTCTACATTGGCACCCTTTTCCGTAAAAGGGATGCTAATGAGACACTTCAGAATTGCAAATGCCGCGGGGGATTTAAATATCCCCCGCGGCATTTGCATGAACATGGCTGCCACTTTTTTCCGGCTCAGGGTTTTGCCGGAGAAAAGCACCAGTCTAGACGGGATCTTGCAGAAAATAAACCCTTTTCTGGAAGATCCCTTATTCCTACTTGAAAGGAGTTCTTTTCCTCCTGGGTCAGTGGGCAGCCATTCCGCCCCACTACAACATGATATCCTTAGAGCAATTTTGCCTGCAGATTTGTGCAATCCAGGCAGCTGGTGAAGTTAGGGGAGTGTGTGGCATGTTTGATGCTGTACCCACTTCACAGTAATTTTTGATCGGGGGCAGCCTCAAGTAGAAGGGGTGGGGCCAGAACACTCCTGTGTTTCCCAACCACGGACCCTGATTGGTCTGGGAGTGGGGGAGTGTGCAAAGTCTTTGTCCTCCCAAATGGAACCACCAGCTGTTCAGAGCTGTTACCTTTAGGCACTTGTGCCCCTAGCAGTTGGAGGAGAAATTACTTATCAGTAGTGCCATCCTTGGGATCAGGGCCCAGCTGTGAGACATCCTGGGAGGAGGGGATTTTCTCCAAAGTTATAAAAAGGCCCAGGCTGTCTGTCAAATTGGTTGCTCCACTCACTTGCTGATCATTCTCCTCTTCCTTTTCTTCCTCGTCCACACTGTCCTCCATGCTGCTGCCCGAGGCTGCCAGAGGAACGTCTTGGGAGGAATCCATGGTCGGGTCCCATCCCCTGCCCCCCAGGATCACATGCAGCTGTTCATAGAAGTGGCATGTTTGCAGTGATGATCCAGATCCGCATGTGGCTCTTCACCCCTGAAAAAAGTATGTCTCATGAAGCCCCCCCCTTCCCATGTGCCCCTACAATGGTCCCCAGCCCCCTGTGCTCACCGGGTGCAGGGGATCTGTCCAGTGCAGCAAGATGGTGTCAGCTGACGGGAGCCTGATGCAGCCAAAAAGCCTAACTCATGGATTTTAAAGGGGCAACATCCTTTTTTTTCCCCTCTCTGGTGAGTCTCTTCCCATTTTTTTCTGCTGCTGTTTCAGCTCTCTTCATTTAATGGGTGGCCACCCAGATCCAGACCATGTGTTTTCCTCCTTTGTCTTCTGGTACAACTGCCTCATCTCCTTTATTTTCACATGGCACTGTTGGGCATCTCTGGCATACATGGCCTTTCTTCCCCATGTCCTTTGTGATCTTGGAATAGATATCTGTGTTTCTTTTGCTGATTCATAGTTCTGTCAGAACAGATTCCTCTCCCCCCACAGCAATGAGGTCCAGGATCTCCTGTGTGCTTTATGCCAGTGCCTGTCTGAAACCCTGGGAATTCATGGTCAGATGTGCTGCAGAGGAGTGATGTCTGCTCTGAAGTCTGCTCGCTACACTAGCCACACAGGAATCAAAATTTGATTTTTCCTGGTGCTTTTCTTATTCACCTGGAGAGCAGTACAGTTGATAGTCCTGGCCATGAAGACACTGGGACACCTCTCAGAGGCCAAGAATGTCAACTTTAACAGCACTGTGGCTGAATTACTGTAAAGTCCACCATGGAAGGTTGAATATAGCGTTACTCCTTGTGAAAGCAGGAGTATGAAAATTGACTTTAATGTCCCTTAAAGTCAATGGAATGGGTTCGGTGCTGTGGACTCATTGTTTAGAAATTCAGCCAAATGAAGCTAAGTTCATCCTAAACTGCCAGTGTAGGCAGGTCCTGGAGGAAAATATTCAATAGCACTTAAGTCCCATTGAATCGATGAGATTTAGGTGCTTTAAAAATGTTCTCCAATGTCAGAAAACGTTTTTCTTCTCATTTATCTTCATTCTACAAGAAGTTTTCTGTCAAAAATGAGATCTCCATCTCCTCACTGTACTTGAGCCCCAAATTCATAAGCCTGAATCGTTCACATAAGGTCTAAGATCATTTCTCATATTGCACACAGATAGTTCTCAAATAGTTAATTACTTGTAAAATCCTTCCTGGGGTAAAAATTTCAAGTAAGAACCCTTCATTTCTCTCCTCTCTTTTAAGCTCCAAAAATCTCTTTCCCATAAATACATCACACACACACACCTTCCATGTTATGAGGTAGATTTAGGTAGCCCTCTTTTGGAGGAACCCTTAACATCTTTCACAAGAAGGAGGGTGTTACCACCAGCAGTACTTTCACTCAATGGAACTTGAACCATCTAGAGTGTTACAGCAACTCTGACTCTTCTTCCTCTAGTCAGAGGCCCATGATAACGGGCCAAATCCAGATAATATTTGTTCTATTAGTTTCACAATAAATGCAGTGTGAAATTCCCAATAATGCAAGTTAATAGACGCACTTGTAACATCCATTCTACCATAATCAAGTTCCCTAGTATGTTATTGGCAAGTCTCCCAAAACACTTAACCTGCTTCTATATCCTTTTGCTGCCCGTCTCTGAGCACCACATCTTTTAGCAGTTGATTTGAATAGAACCGCAGAACCTTTTGAAGTCGATTCATCTCAGATGGACACTATGGGCAATGAAAATGGGCCAAGGAATATTTCATACCTTTAGGATATACCTAGGGATATACATGTATCATTATGAAAGCATATTTTATTCCATGGCAATGTGAGTATCTTGATATTTGGATATGTGAAATCTGGCTATCTTGACTTTTATCAATGTTTTAATGTGCTTTATTTTGTATCTAGAATCCATTTGTTAGGTATAAATAAAATAAGATCTGTTTTTTCTCCCATTCTACCTGCTATCCAGATACTGGGAAATCATGTGATGACCCAGTTAATTTATAATTCTGGCCACATCAGAAGCTCCCTGAGAAATGTTTAGATGTATGGAAAGCAAATACTGTTACTAGATCCCCCCCCACCCACACACACACACACATACCTCTAGCTATGACTAACCTAAGTGACTTTTGAATGTTGTCTATTCTCCACATCAAAAGCTGAATAAAGAACTTTGTGGAAGTTTGGAGTAGTTCAGCACTAAAGAACATGCCTTTCAAATTTTAAAATGAGGATCACCCAACACCATTTACCCTGCAGCATTTCCTATTAGTGTAACTTCACCTTTTCAGGGAAAATCCGGTAGACTTTCTTCCTACAGTCAATCCATTCTGTTGAAGACTGCAGGGTTTGTGCATTTCTTTTAGCTCCATTGCTGTGTCTGAAATCACAAACTGGATTATTTGGTGGTCTCACGTAGCTATAAAACAGAACATGCTGGGTGAAGTACAGTTTGGCAGTAGAACACCGCTATAAAGGCCTCTGCTCCTCCCCTACCCCACCCCCACGTTTTTCAGGAAAGTAAAGTGGAAGTGAGGCATTGAAATATGCAGAGGCTTTTCAAGAACTCTTCCTATGTTTACTGCTTGTGTCCTCTGTAATATTCCCTCTCCAATCCATTTTTAACTTACTTAGCAAAGTCAGCAAAAAACTGTGTTCGGCTAAATCTCTAAATGAAAACATCTGTTATGGGAAAATTCATCCTTGGGTATTTTATCTTGTCTGCCATCTTTGAAAACAAATAGTCTCTTAATGATTTCTGTGGGTAAATATACTTGGTTAAGTAGTCTCTGTTCATTGGCATATAGAGCTGGGTGAATGCTGCAAGAAATAAGGTGAATATGCTCTACGTTTTCAAACAAATTTTAGACTGCATTTATAGCCCTTTTTTGCTTACTTTCCATGAATATTCTAGCAATTGAGCTTACAGTGAGAAAATATTTAAAATTCATTATTTCAATGTAAGGTTGTCAATTAATCCCAGTTAGCCCATTTGATTATCTTTAAAAAAATCACAATTAATTGTTTAATTGTGATCAGACTTATAATTGTACTGTTGAACAACAGACTACCAATTGAATTGTTGTTACGTATTTTGGATAAGTTTCCATATTTTCAAATATATTGATTTCAATCGTAACACAAAATACGAAATGTACAGTGCTCACAGTATTAAAAATATTTACAATGTAAAAATGTTAAATGTATTTTTCAATTAATCTCACACAAATATTGTAGAGCAATCTCTATACCCTGAAAGTGCAATTTATATTTTATTTTGGTTATATAACAGCTCTCAAAAAACAAAACCATGTAAAATGTTATGGACTGTGGCTTGCCCTGGGACA
This sequence comes from Pelodiscus sinensis, assembly GCF_049634645.1. NCBI lineage: Eukaryota > Metazoa > Chordata > Testudines > Trionychidae > Pelodiscus > Pelodiscus sinensis. The sequence continues at coordinate 121,359,122 of NC_134712.1, read as the reverse complement.
GAGGAACTAGGCTTGGAGGCAAAAGTTGGCCACAGTGGCAATAGAAACCAAAGACTGCTGATCCAACCCCGGAAAGGGACATGAGACCATTGTAGTTGGCATTGCTGGAGGGCGGTGTGCCAAAGAGGGCACTGTGGTCTGAGAATGACATAGGTCCAGCATGCAAGCATGGAGTGAGGACAAGGGAGACAACTGCCAGAAACAGATGCCCTGCTGATGACAGAATTCCGTGGAGCTACCAGAAGGAGACACCGTAGTGGTGAGTCTCACCTCATGACTGCTCCCCACCTTTTAGTTACAAAGTCACTTGCAAGTCGGAATAGGTGTTCACATGACACATATGTAGTTGTCATTGCAAAATATTTACATGCAAGATATGCTAAGTATTCCTATGTCCTTTTGCTGTGGTATTTGTCTCAGATGATGAAAATGAACATGTGGTGCACCATACTGTTTGGACCATTATCATTCAGATCCCATCTTCCCCATGGATGCGTGTCCTCTGGAACGGTGGTTGAAGTATGAAGGGACATATGAATCTTCAGTGCGTTTGGAACACAAATACAGTGAAACCTCTGTTATCTGGCACTCTGTTAACTAGAAAACTTTGTTAACCAGCATTGCCCCCAGCCACAATTCTGTCAGATCTTCAGGCACACAGGCCTGGCTTGGTTACCATGATTGGCTTAACAATTTTTTATTTATGAAGTACTAATCATCTTTAACTCAAAATAGAAATGTGAGACCAACTGCCTCACACTACAAAACTACCAATATTAAAAACTTTAGTTTGACTATTATTGTTCATTGTTTTTTCTAGGTTTTTTTTTAGATAACCGGAATACCCTAATCCCCGAGCATGCCAGATAATGCAGATTTTATTGTATCTTGGGATATCAGCTACAATATTGCCATGTGAATTCCTGTTCTTATTTTTAGGAGATGTTTTAAAGAAAGAAGTGGGCAGCATTATCTCCCATAAAAGTACACAACTTGTTAGTCTGAGTGATGGATGTACGTCTACACTAGCCCCCTAGTTCGAACTAGGGAGGCTAATGAGGGAGACCGAAATTGCTAATGAAGCACGGGATTTAAATATCCTGCACTTGATTAGCATAATCCCAGCCGGTCGCCATTTTGGAAACTGACTAGCCCAAAGTAACTGCACATGGCAGAAAAGCAGGATTCCGAGATAAACCCCTTAGTTCAAATTAACTGTTACTCCACATTTTAAGTGATTGCCACTGCACTGTGCTTAAGGGTCCTAGCGAGGTAGCCGTGGGCTGGATCTGGTGGCTTGGTGGGCCGGATTCAGCCTGCTGGCAATCTCTTTCCCACACCTGCATTAATAGGAAATAATATTCACAAATCCTGTTATCCCAAATATTTCTATCTAAACACATTTTGAAATAAAACAGCAAAGCAAGTTTATTAACTCTAAAGAGATTTCAGTTGAATACAAGTGAAGAGGCATGAAAGCCAGAACTGGTTTCAAGAAAAATAAAAGTAAAATCTAACTAATATCTAACTTAACATACTGGAGTGAATTCAAAGCCAGGTCTTTCTCTCTTGCATGTTTCAGCATCCTTATCAGTTGAACTTTTTCAGTCAGGATTCCTCCTCCTGTCTAATGCTGCATCCTTTGGTCTTCAGATATTGTAGATGCCATAGCCGGAGAGAAAGGGAGGAAGGATTTGTATTTGCCCTCATTTCTTATGTCTTTCTCTTAACTGAGATTCATTACCAGCTGATGTCTAGAAGATAAAATGGCTGTGCAGATGGAAACCTCAAACAGTTTCTTTTTAAGATGTACATTTTTCTCCCATGTCCATTTCCTACCAATAAATATCCACATAAGTAGGTAATGGACCATTTAGCCTAATTACACCTGGTTGACCAGCTGCTTATCTTTTTGTCTCTGAGGAACTGGTTTGATCATTTCACAGGCTTGGACTTGGTCTTAGTAATGCCATATATTAGAATCTTTATAGCTTTATAGGCTAAATTGTCACACACATTTTATCAGGACAGTATTGACCAGAGAACTGTGAGTTTTCAAAAGCTGCCCCAGAAGGCATACATAGATAAAGAGTATCATAATAGTGTGCAAGGGGTACATATAGGGGTACAGACTATCACATGGATGACATAGGAAGTCACATGTATTGGAGGAAGTGATGTCTTTCCATGTATTCCATATTTATATTCAGAAATATTGGGACCATAATCAGAACATCAATTCAGCAATGATTAAATGAAAACTGCTTGGTGAATCTGTGTATTTCCAAATGACAATATAGACTTTGGAATGCATAGACTATGTTGCATATGGTCCACAAATCTAGTAGCTGGGTATTCAATTGTCAGTATAATGCGGGCAGACCAGTGCTTTAGGCCTCAGCAGAAACTAACAAATCCAGTGCTGGAAACCAGTCCAGTTCACCTATGAGTTCACACGGTTAAGCTTGGCATCAGACTTATAGAATTGTCAATGTGTTTATATTTTATGAAGTCCGTATAAATTAATACATGCGTTGAGCTCATGTAACTTCTTTATTACATGCAATTAAGTAACATTTAAGTTTTTGCTTTGTATCTGTAAAAAATGTTGTGCTGAAACTGTGAACCAAGTCAGGAGAGATCATCTCCGCCCATCAAATAGGCCTATCAAAATTAATTGGGCCACTGTGGAACATCACAGTACAGAATACCCACAAAGAGGATATGTGTAAAAGGGTTCATCCCATCAACTTCAATTCTGGAAGAAAAATAAAAATAATTGACATGAACATTTTTCATCTCTTTTTCTGTTTAGATTCTCACAGGGCTGGAGATATGAAACAGAAGCAGAGATTCCTGCTGTCATCTTAGCTTAGTCCTAAAAGATTTTCAAAGCTGACAGATTACTATAAGTTTGTCACATTTTAAAATCATAGCGTGTAACTCATTTTTGTACACATGGAGGATTAGCAACTTTTGGCACATGGCTCATCAGGGTAATCTACTGGCGGGCCATGAGACATTTTGTTTATGGACCACACTGCTTCCTGCAGCTCTTTACTTGTGAGGATGACAAACTGTAGCCACTGGGAGCTGTGAGGAGGCCAAGCCTGAAGATGGTCAATGTAAACAAAATGTCTCACAGCCGGCCAGCAGATTAGCTTGATGGGCTATGTGCCAAAATTGCCAATATATATTCCTAATATATAGTAGACTTCTGATAATCCGGAACCTTTGGGACCTAGGTAGTGCCGAATTATCAAATATACCAGAATATCAGGAGGGTACTATAAGATGGTTTTATATATATTGTATACAGTATATACTGAATATAAAGTGTTTTTAACCCTTTTTATTGTACATAGAGTATACAGTATACTGTAATGTTTTAGTTTTTTTCATCCTTTTTTTACCCTTTTTACTCAGTTCAGCTGCTGCTGCTGCCTTGTGACTCATTTTTTGCCAAAGCTCACTCACTAGGCTCTTGCTATTTTGATGCCGGACTATCAGCAGTGCTATACAATTGGATGCCAGACTATTGGAGTATATGTTTTCTTCCTTTAAGTTTGTAAAAAACAGTTAATGTCTTTTCTTAGTTAAATCTTTAGAAAGTTTACTATCGGATTTTTCTACAGTCATCTTTAGTGTGAGATCTACTATACAAATTGATCTGGGGTAAGTGACAGGCCTTTTGGAACTAGGAATATCTTGAATATTCTGTGATATTTGGTGTATAGCAACTATCTAGCATGAAATCCAGCTTGCCTGGCTTGGCAAGATAGAAGAATGCCAAAAGGAGATTGTTTGTGACTCCATGGTAAAACTGTTAAGTGTTTGTTCACATTAGTTACTGGGTTGGTGAAATCTCATTATAAACCATACAGCCAGTTTGGAGTCTCTGCCCTGTCTTTTGACAATTTGGCCTCAGGGTGGCACTCATGCTCATGAGCCACTCTGGTCAATATGACCGTAAGCTCTTTGGGACCATGCATGTAATTTTATATGTTTCTACAGTACTCACAAGTATGGGGCCAAATATTATTCTGACCTTTAGGGGCTGCCAAAATACACATTTTATTATAGTAACTAGAAAAAGTGAAAAATTCTCACTGTAGCCATTTGGCATAATAAAATCTAGGAGACTATGATGATGGAGAAACTGACTCACAAAAGGACACAACAAATATCTGGATTCATCTTAATTTTATAATCTTATATTTTAGATTTGTAAAAAAATCTGGGTTAGCATCTCGGGGTGAAATCCTCTTTACATTGAACTCAGTAAGGGTGTATCTACACTACAGTGCTATTTCGAATTAACTTATTTCGAATTAGTTAATTCGAAATAAGCTAATTGGAAATAACGCATCTAGACCCAAAAACTAATTCAAAATAGCATTTTGCTATTTTGAAATACCATGTCCACACTGATTGGACGCTGGATCGCATTTAAGGGCGGCTGAAACTGGTTCCAGCAGGGCATCAGGTCAATAGTTGCTTTGTGTGGCTGCTGTCTGAGGCTCGTGCTTAAAGGGACCCCTCTGGACAGCCAGTTCTCAGCTTTCTCACTTGCTTGCCTACCTTGCTGAGGTTTAGATTCTTCGCAGCACATCTGCATTTTCCTCTCCGCCTGCTTCAGTCGCTCTCCTTTGGGACACCGCAGCACTCGGCACCATGGAGCCAGAGGTACCCCTGGGCACTCTGGTGCTCATGTTAAACGTCTTGCTGCAAGCCTGGCAGCAATTGCTGGAGTCTGCCTGGCACCTTCTGTTGCAGGCCAGCCCCCTGGCCCTCCCCCTGCCCTCCCCGAGGGCCTTGGAGGAGCGGTGCCCAGACGCCAGCGTGCCCCGCCGCATCTGGTGTCTGGACACCAGCAGCAACTGGTGGGACCACATCGTCCTGGAGCGCTGGGGAGACCAACAGTGGACCCAGAACTTCAGGATGAAGGAGGACACCTTCCTGGAGCTCTGCGAGTGGCTCGCCTCTTCTATGCAGCGACGGGACACACGCATGAGGCCCGCCATTCCCATCCACAAGCGGGTGACCATCGCCCTGTGGAAGCTCTCCACGCTGGATAGCTACCGATCCATCAGCAACCAGTTCGGTGTGGGGAGATCCATCGTCAGAGCGGTGCTCATGCAGGTATGGCATTCACCAGCCAATGGGCCAGGATGGGGGGCTGTAAGTAGGACATGGGTTGCCCCAGGGAAAATGGTGGGGGAGGTGGTGTAAGTGCCTTCCCTGGGAGGGGTTGGCCTGTCCCGGCTGCGCTTCAGACTGCCCGCGGTGGCCAGGATTACAGTGGGGGTTGCTCCTGGGAGTGGGGCGCGGGGCAGTGGCGGGGAAAGAACTCTCCCAGCCACCCAGGCGCCCCAGTGACCCTTGGTTTTGTGTGTCTCTCTGCAGGTTGTCAAGGCCATCAACAGGGTGCTACTCCGCAGAGTCGTCCGCCTCACTGACCGGGGGGGGCGGAATCAATGGGACGCACATTCCCATCCGTGCCCAGGACCACCAGGCCTCCCTCTACATTAACTGCAAGGGGTACTTCTCCATGATCCTGCAGGCCGTATCTGACCACAGTGTCAGTTCATGGACATTAATGTGGGCTGGTCTGGCAAGGCACACAACGTGCGGGTGTACCACAAATCCTCCATGTGCCAGAGACTGCATGCCGGGACTTTCTTCCCCAACTGCCACCTCAGGGTCAGGGACGTGTATATGCCAGTGTGTCTGGTAGGGGATGCAGCCTACCCACTACAGCCCTGGCTCATGAAGCCCTACATGGGACACCTCAGCCTCTCCCGGCAGGCCTTCAATGCCAGGCTCAGCAGGGCCTGCACTGTGGTCGAGGGGGCCTTTGGCCGACTGAAAACATGGTTTAGATGCCTTCTCACCCACCTCGACCTCTCCCAGGACAATATTCTGTACGTGGTGGCAGCGTGCTGTGTGCTCCACAATTTGTGTGAGAGGAACGGGGAGGCTTTTCTGCCAGGCTGGATGGCAGGATGGCTTACCGCCTGGCTGGCCAGTACGCACAGCCCCGCATGGCTGCCAGCCAGAAGGCCCTTCGGCGGGGCTGTTCACATCCAGGAAGCCCTGTGGGAGAGCTAGGCGGATGAGGACTGAAGTACCCCTGGCGTGCCCCACTGGTGTCTGGGGCCTTACATTCCTCCCCCATCTCCTTCCCCTTTCCCCTCCCTAACCCCCCTTCCTGATCTACAATAAAAATACCTGTGTGGCCACAAAAAACTCTCTTTATTTCACATAACTGGGGTGGGGGGATGGGGGGAATGAGAGGCAAGGGGAGAAAGGGGGAGGGGAAGCTCAAGGTTGGGGGTCTTGCTGGCTCTACCGTCTCACAGCACTTTGGGTGCGGGGGTGTTGGGGGGGATTTTGTGTTGAGGGTGGGGCAGGAGGGATGAGTTGTGTGGAAGAAGCGGGAGGGAGAGCAGAGGTGAGAGGAGGAGCAATAGGTGGGGCGACCGCAGCGGCTGGAGCAGCAGAAGGGAGCAAACGGTCTGCCAGGGCCTGCAGGTGCTCGCAGAGGGCACGGCCTTGCTCCCACAGCTCCCTCAAGCTCTCCCACCGCAGCTGCAGGTCCTCTTGCAGCCTTGACCATTTGGAGCTTGCCTACCCTCAGTCTATAATACTCATGTCTCTTAACCCTCAGATCATTCAACACATCTTGCCTTCTCTCCTTGGCCCATATGGAAGTGGGAGATGGGTGAAACAAGGGAGCAGTACGAGGAAGATTCTTAGCCTAGGGATTTATTTTGAAATAACTCCCTTTATTTTAAAATAACAAGTGGAGCATCCACACTACCAAGCCCAATATTTTGGAATAAGTTGCTGGTTATAGCTCCTGCTTTTCATGAAGAATAGCTCTTACTTCAAAACAGTTATTTCAAAATAACAGTAGTGTGGACGCTCCACTGCTGTTATTTCAAAATAACTACTCTCCAGAGTCATTCAAAGTAAATACTCCTTAGTGCTTCCTGGTGCTCTAACTCAAGTGCATCCACATTAAGGGAACCTGCCTTGCACTAATTTTGAGGCTTCCTTGTAGTGTGTGCACACTATTTTGAAATAATTATTTTGGGAGATATTAATTCAAATAAGTTATTGTGAAATAATTTCCTAGTGCAGGCATGCCCTTAGTGATTTTATTGGTGCAGTTTATTTAATTTATTATATTTATGTTGCTGCTAGTACATTGTGATTTCTCGGTACCAATGGGATTCTGTCTGTCATTAATTATTCTACAAGGGCACTTCTAAACTGTGGACTAAAGTCGAGTTACATTAATTGCATAGCTGAGTTGAAGTAGCTTAACTCAGCTTTAGATGTGGTCTACACAGCAGGAAGTTGAAGGAAAAACACTCTTCCTTCGACTTACCTTACTCCTTGTGAAATGAGGGTTACAGAAGTCAGAATAAGAAGCCCATTATTTTGAAATTATTTTGAAATAATGGGCTTGCTGTGTAGATGCACACTCTGTTATTTCCCCAAAACATTAGTTATTTTGAAATAAGGCTCTTACAAGCCTAAGAAAATGTTACATGTTCCCAGAGATAATGATGAAACTTTTGTTTAATGTATTATACAGCTAAATAAATAACTATAGCTGAGCACTTGCCTAACATGAACAATTAACACATGAAGAGAGACCTTATTTATTGGACAATAGGATTCCAGAGAGAAACAGATCAGTAGACTGAAGTAAGTCAGTCTGTAGGCCAATAAAACAGGAAGTTTCAACCAGTTAAGAGAAGAGGGACAACATCCAAAGCACCCTTTATTAACAATGAACAAAATGTGTTAGGAATATAAGGAGACATCAAGTAGGGACAGAATAATGCTTCACTGGGATTGGTTCCTGCAAAGCCAAGCCCAAAATGCGTCATGTAACATATAGTAAATGCAATAAGACACATAAATGTTTATGAAGAGAAGTTTTCTGTATAACTGTGATGTGTGATACACGCTATATCCACCCCCTACACTTGAATCTGATCAACTCACAAGAGTGTTGCTGTGTGCCACATGAAGGAGTACTGAAATCTGGTGTATGAGCATTTTGGATCTCAGAGAACTGGATTGGGTATTCTGGGTAAGCCAAGTGGAAAAACTCTTCGAAGGAAACAATCAAATATTATAAATTTACATTTACATAAATGGCCTAAACATCACAGTCTTACTCATGTAGAATGTTATTTTACTGTAGAATATTTGTATAATATTGCCATTTCCCCCATTCTAAACAGCAGAATTTAAAATGCCAGATCTCCTTTAATGCTCATAATTACTTCATCCATCAGGTATTGGCATTCAACAAAATCTGATACTGGGAAAATTAACTTCCTCCGAAACTGAGTTCCAAAACATCACCACAATGTACAGTAATTACAGTCTTTTCACAAAAAGTTCTGGTAGCTACATGGGACAGAATGATGGCCTACTTCACTTTCATGATCTATCTGTGCCTTCCACTAGATTTATTTTGGGGAAGGAATGCCAGTTAAACTAAAGCATTGTAAGCAAGATTGAAAGCAAAACAACATCCCTGTGTGAGCTGGTTCCGGCTCCCAGGATTAGTTGAGATTTAGTTTTATTACCCTTTCAATCAATCTCTCTTTCTATTTCTAGTTTACACTTTTACTTTCCTTTTCAAGTTTTCTCAGTTTGTATTGACACTTCCTCCCCCCAGCCACTCTTAATTTGACTTCTGCCTACATTCCTTTTTGACTCATCACCACCTATTCTATTCTAACATCTTATTTAATGGACTTAACCATCCCCTCCTACCTTCCCTTACCTGTTTCACTTTCTTCATTGTTCTGCATTTGCTTCCTATCTTTGCTTTTCTGGTGCTTATAGTTAGGGTACGTCTAGACTACATGCCTCTGTCGCCAGAGGCATGTAGATTAGGCTACCAGGCATAGGAAAATGAAGTGGCAATTTAAATAATCGCTGCTTCATTTAAATTTACATGGCTGCCACGTTGAGCTGACAAACAGCAGATCAGCTGTTTGTTGGCTCAGCGCGGTAGTCTGGACACGTGGGTGTAGACATCAAAGGTATTTGTCGACCACCCAGGTATACCTCATCCCAGGAGGCATACCTGGGTGGTCGACAAATGCCTTTGATGTCGACACCCGCCCGTCCAGACTACCGCGCTGAGCCAACAAACAGCTGATCAGCTGTTTGTCGGCTCAGCGCGGCAGCCATGTAAATTTAAATGAAGCGGCGATTATTTAAATCGCCGCTTCATTTTCCTATGCCTGGTAACCTAATCTACATGCCTCTGGCGACAGAGGCATGTAGTCTAGACGTACCCTTAGTCTCCTTCTCCCTTTAATAGTTCTACATTCTCCTTTTGCTGAAGACTTTTCTTCTTTAACTTTTGTTCTTGAAGGCGTGACTGAAGCTGTAATCTCCATGTGGCTTGAGATCCTCAAATCTTTTCATCTTTTACTAATGGGTATTTAAAAAAGCAAGACATTTAATCAGAAAAGAAATAGTATAGTGGAAGTAATAAAAAGGTAACTCAGTAACTCTGATATTAATCAATTTTTGCAATAAACAAATGCTATGGACCTCAAACCTCCATCTATCCAGGTGGTTAATTTTGACTGTAGTAATATAAATCCAACTAGTAAAAAAAATGTTTTAAATTGTTTGTTTTTCATTACAGTCTCTCATGATTTTTCTTTGTATTGAAAAACTGAAACCAAAACCCATTATTGTTGAACAGAAAAAATGTTCACTTTTGTATTTGTTTTTAGTTTGTTTGAAAAAATATCAAGTTTAATCAAAAGAAAAAAATTATATGAAAATTTGTATTTTCTAAAAAAAAGCCATTTTTGTTAAAACTGCTTTAAGTGAAAATATTTTGACCAGCTCCAATTACAACAGTAATATCTAGATCCCTAATTTGTTCATATGATCACTGTGAATTGTAATATTGTATGACCTTAATGGCCACCTCAGAGTCAATTCCTTTGAGCTGCTTGTGCAGTTTCTAAAGAACACTTTGTATTTGAGCATTAAGGTTTTTCCAAGAGCAAAGTAGTTAACAAGGAAATATATGTCTATTTTTATAGGTTTTGTGGTTCTACCAGCACTTCTTTGTGATGCATTGGCCACCTGGCTACAATTTAACTTTGTTTCTGTCAGACATTTCCCCATTGCTGTGTGTGCTGGAGGAAAGTTCCTGTTCTGCTGTTTCCATCTACAAAGCCCTAGAGCCAACACTTGCAAATGTGGGCAACTAAGGCTTGGTTCATAAATCTAAAGTTCAGGCTCCCAAATAGAAGTGGCCCAAATTTTCAAAGGTAAAGAACACCCAATAGTTCCCAACAGACTTAACTGGGATTTGTTTGTACTTCTGAAATGAATGGAATTGAGGCACTTCCCCTGCTTATGCCCATATTTAGTTGTCCAAATATGTGAGAATATTTAGCCCTTCGGCATAAACATCAATGAAATGCATGCTTAAGTCTTATTTGAAATCTATGAGAATTAGGAATATGTTTGAGTATTTTTCATTAGCCTAGATCAGTGTTTCTTAAACTGTGTTCCGCGGTACACAGGTGTGCCATCCTTGGTGTTCCCCATAAAAAATATGGTTTGGTGTTCCTTGGTCTTAAAAAGTTTAAGAAACACTGGCCTAGATCCAGAAAGATATATGAAAATAAATGGATGCATGGGAAAAAAAAACCTCCCAGTATTTAATTAATGTCCTCCTCTTAGCTTCACAGGGTACACTTATACTACATGTGCTACAATTTTATTGCCATGTCACTACAATGCTATAGCGTAGATAGTACAACAATGAATGTAGATTTTCTATTGCTGTAGTTAATCAACGCCTTCATGAGGTGGAAGCTAGGTCAATGGACGTATTCTTTTGTTGTCTTTAGCTATGTCTACAGTAGAGAGTGGGGTTAAATCAATCTGTCTATGACATTTTTAAAGCCCTGAGCCATGTAGCTAGATTACTTTAAGTTTTAGGTGTAGACCAGGCTTCAGGCACATAAATTATCAATTTTAAGTGCTATGCATGTGTAGGTATGTGATCAGACCTAAAATTCTAGTGTTTATTATTCCTTTCTTTGTGCTACATTAATGCTTTCTTCTAGCTAGATTGCGCTATAGTTTCATTGCATGATTATTGAATAACCTTCCCTGAATTACTGGCTCGTTGTTGGCTTATTTAATTACTATTCTGAAAGACATTTCAATGCTCAGCATTAACATTGTAAATAGCAGAAACACTGAATTATGTGATATTGTATATCACTTGCATCCCAGAATTGTAATTATGGTATAACGTGGAGGATTTTCAACTCAGGTGGTCAGGAAATAAAAGCACATTTGTTCACAGAACAAAGGCTTAATTCTCTGGCTCACTTTGTTTTGTATTTAAAAGAAATAATTCAGAAGCTTCATGTTCTTGTTGGTCTCTGAATAAATATTAGGCATACATTTCTAAGTTAAGATAATGGATTACCTTCCGGAAGGCAGGATGAGACAAAGCTGTCTGGTCAGCAATAATAAACAAACAAAACTAACAAAGCACCATGCTTGTATTTCTCTCAAACATTCAGTTACATACTAATGACTGAGATTTTTAATAGCCAGATATCAAAAAAAGGAAAAATTAATCTCTTCAAGTAAGTTATAATAGTAGTAGTAATTATTTTGAACTATATGGGGGTATGTCTACACTACAATGTTAGTTCGAACTAACGGACGTTAGTTCGAACTAACATTCATAGCCGCTACACTAGCGCTCCGCTAGTTCGAATTTGAATCGAACTAGCGGAGCGCTTAGTTCGAACTAGGTAAACCTCATTTTACGAGGATTAAGCCTAGTTCGAACTAGCTAGTTCGAATTAAGGGGTGTGTAGCCCCTTAATTCGAACTAGTGGGAGGCTAGCCCTCCCCAGGTTTCCCTGGTGGCCACTCTGGCCAACACCAGGGAAACTCGTCTGCCCCCCTCCCGGCCCCGGACCCCTTAAAGGGGCACGGGCTGGCTACGGTGCCCGTGCCAGGTGCAAGCCTGCCAGCACCCAGCCAGCAGACCCTGCACCTGGCACGGCACAGAGCCACCCACCCGATGTCCCCCAGCCCACCCCCTCTTCCCGGGACCAGGCTGGCGGCTCCCGGGAGCTTGCCCTGGACCGCAAGAGGCGGGCACCTTCCTGGGCTAGTGCAGACATCGTGGACCTCATCCACGATCTCCGCACTAGGCACAGGAAAGTGGCCGTCTAGGGCAGGAGAGCTGCCAGCCTGGCCACCCAGGAGCAGGTGTGCATGAAAATCAAGGGGGTCCACTGAGACCCCCGACACTGAGCCCTGAGCTTACAATGGCCATCCTAGGTCAGACCAAAGGTCCATCTAGCCCAGTAGCCTGTCTGCCGACAGCGGCCAACCCTAGGGACCCTGGAGGAGATGGACCGAAGACAGTGACCAAGCCATTTGTCTCATGCCATCCCTCTCCAGCCTTCCACAAACTTTGGGCAGGGACACCACTCCTACCCCCTGGCTAAGACTACTCCATGGACCCAACCTCCATGACTTGATCTCACTTCCCTTTAAACTCTGTTCTAGTTGTAGCCTTCACAGCCTCCTGCAGCAAGGAGTTCCGCAGGTTAACTATTTGCTTTGGGAAGAACAACAACTTTCTCTTACTAGTTTCAAGCCTGCTACCCATTCCTTTCCTTTGGTGTCCTCTAGTCCTCTTTATGGGAACTAATGAAGAACTTTTCTGAATGCACCCTCTCCACCCAACCCCTGCTTTTAGACACCTCTATTCTGTCCCCCCTCCGTCTCCTCTTTTCTAAGCTGAACAGTCCCAGTCTCTGTAGCCTCTCTTCATCTGGGACCTGTTCCCAACCCCTGATCATGTTAGTTGCCCTCCCCTCTCCCAGCCTCTCTCTTCCCCTCTCCCACCTCCTTTTCCCAGTCTCCCCCAGTTTTGTTCAATAAAGACAGATCCCATTTTTGAACACAATTGTCCTTTATTTTGTACATCAAGAAAAGGGGCTAGGGAAGGGTAAGTGGAAGGAGGTGAGGGAGGAATGGGGCACGAGCCCCCGATGGGGAGGACTGGGCTGGCTCTGCAGGCTTCTGGGGGTGGAAGCTCTCCTGCAGCCCCCCAATTGCCCCCTCTCCCCAGATGGCAGCCTGCGGCAAGTGCAGCCGGGCTGATGGCCGAGTGGTGTGATGTGCCCAGTGTGGGTACTCCGGGCACTCCAAGCCAGAACTTCTTTGCAAGCGGGGCACCCCTTAGAACTGTGTGTCCGGGGTGGGGGTCGGGTCCCTTTAAGCGCAGCCCTCGGCTAGCCTGAGACAGCATCTCCACGCTTGAAGTCCTCCTCTGATGCCCTGCCGGCACTGCTTCCGGCCATCCTTAAGCCCTGTTCAGAGTCCACTCAATGTGGACTTGCTAGTTCGAATTAGCAAAATGCTAATTCGAACTTGTTTTTAGTTCTAGACGCGTTAGTTCGAATTAGCTTAGTTCGAATTAACTAATTCGAAATAAGTTAGTTCGAACTAGCGCTGTAGTGTAGACGTACCCTATGGCACTTGTCACTGACACATCTTGGATCACTGTACTAACTTTTCCAATATCATCTACTTTAGAACTAGAATAAACACATTCAGAGTGTTCTGTGTACAGGCAGTCCCTGACTTACGTCGGATCCGCACTTACGAACGGGGCTTTTCTCGCCCCGGAGCTCGCGGGCGGCGGGACCTCCCAGAGCACAGCGGTCCTGCCACCGCGTCCTTCGGGGTGAGAAAAGCTGCTCCAGGTCTCCTTGGTGTGCTGGGGGGGGGGGACTCCCCAGCATAGCAGGGAGACCAGAGCAAAGCCGCACAGGCGGCGGGACCCCGCTGCCCGTGCGGCTTTGCTCCTTTGCCCCGGAGCAAAGCCGCACAGGCAGCGGGGTCCCGCCGCCTGTGCGGCTTTGCTCGGGTCTCCCTGCTGTGCTGGGGGGGACTCTCCCCCAGCACAGCAGGGAGACAGGAGCAAAGCCGCACAGGCGGTGGGACCTCTGTGCCTCCGCGGCTTTGCTAGTGTCTCCCTGGTCTGCTGGGTGGGAGGGGGCGCAGCTAGTGCGTCTCCTCTCCCCCCCCCCAGCAGACCAGGCTTTTGTTGCGGGATGCCTGGGGTAGAGCAGCTGGGGTGCTGCCAGGTTGGTCCTGCGGGGACCTACCCGGCAGTGCCCCAGCTGTTCTGTCCCAGGAGTCCAGATTCAGCCGCTGTTTAAACTGATCAGCAGCTGATTCCAGGAAGCCGGGGGCAGAGCAACTCTGCCTAGGGCTTCCTGTAGTCAGCCGCTGATCAGTTTCAGCAGTGGCTGAATCTGGAGCCAGTTCCGACTTACATACAAATTCAACTTAAGAACAAACCTATAGTCCCTATCTTGTACGTAACCCGGGGACTGCCTGTAATCCCTTATGTAACACTGCAAAATAGATTAGTTTTGAGCACAAGAAAACACTAAGGCTATGTCTACACAGCAGCGTTATTCAAGAATAACTAATGTCGAAATAATGGCGAGCTGGAGGATTTCTTACTCCAACTCCTATAACTCTCATTTTACAAGGAGTAAGAGAAGTCAGGGGAAGAGAGCTCTAACTTGGTCTTTCTGCTGTTTAGACATCACCAAAAAGCCGAAATAAGATATTTTGACTTATGCTACACAATTGACATAGCTCAGGTTGTGTAGCTTATTTCGGCTTTAATCCTGCTGTGTAGATGTACCCTAAGACAAAAGGCTTCTCCATCTTTTTTTTTCTTGGCACAGAGAGAGTCAAACCAGGCTAACCAAAACCATGTTTAAAGATTATTTAAAAGTTGTTGAAACTTATTTAGAATGTAGTCTTATTTCAGTCTGATGTTTCCACATTGCTGAGTTTGCTGGAGGAAAGTTGCAGCTCTGCAGTGTCTATCTTTAAAACCCTAGAGCCAACCCTTCCAAATGTAGGTAACTAAAGCCTGCTTTATAAATCTAGATTTTAGGCTCCCAAATAAGTGGTCCAGTTTTTCAAGTCAAAGAATATCTAATACTTCCCAATTGAGCAAAAAGAGCTTGGGCCCCAATAATAATTGATGGGCTCACAGAACTTCTCTGGTCTTTGGGCTCAGGAGGGGTCACAGAGCTCCATTGGCCCCAGGACCACAGTGGGGAGAAAGAGAGAGAACTCATCTGGCTCCAGGGTTGGGAGAACTCTGTGATCTGCTATAGGCAAGTACTGTAGTTACATTTATTCTTAGGGCTCCACAGTACATGGATTTTGGTGGAAATGGTGAATGTGTTCCTGTTTATTTCTCTGCATATGATGTATATCCATGTACTGATACAGTTCAATGTGAATAATTTATGTCTGATCAATGTGTCTGTGACAGGCCGCCAGTGACCCACACGAGAGACGGCCTGGGCCGCCGGGCCGCGGAAAGTGGCAGTGCGGTCCAAGCCCCTCCCACCGGCCCTGGGGGAAGCCGGCGGAAGCCGCGCTGAGCGAGGGCAGGGCGGAGCTAAGCAGCCAGACGGCTGCCGAGAATACCAGCATGCCGCTGGAAGGGGAGGAGCCCCGAGCGGCATCCGGCGCGGCGGGCCATTTTAAAAAGGCTCGCCGCCAGCGAGGAAGGGGGCAGCCTCCTCGCAGAGAGGGAGGAGAGCCCCCGGACGCAGAATGGACCCTGAGCGGCACCGAGGCCGGCAGTCGCCCAGCCTCGGCCCAGAGGTTCCCAGGACAGCCACCGCAGCTGGCGGTCGACCGGTCCCAGCTCCGACGGAGATTGGACCCCGCTCCGCCAGCCCTGGAAGGAACGGCCCGGCCGAGAGCAGACCCAGCGGAGGGAACGGACCCACGAGGCATCGCCGGAGCAACCTCGGACCCGGACTTCTGAACCAGGGTAGGCTTCGGGTACCGGGGTGGTGACCTGAAGGGAGGAATGAAGGGAGGAAGGAGCCCGGGGCGGGGCCCTTTTGGTGTCCGTGGGTAGACGGGTTACAGCAGAAGTGACCCCCGCCTACCGCGATGGGGCGCGAGCAAGCCCTGATGCTTGGGGTCCCGGGCTGGGACCCGGAGAGAGGGCGGGACTGGGTCCCCCTCCCTCACCTCCGAGGAGCATCCAAGTCTGGGTAATGCTGACTCAGGCGTACAACAGAACCAGGTGACAGGCAAACCAGAGTGACTGGACTGTGGGCTCAGGCCCCACCCTGCAGGGTGACAGCTACAGCGTCCGCTGACACCCCCTTCCCTCCCTGGGAGGGGGTGATCGCACCCAATTATCTGGGCTTATAAACAGGGGCCCTAGGCAGGATACTGACGGAAAGAGGGCAGAGGGGTTCGCCGAGCCCCTCTCTCGTGCTGGGAGGGGGTAATCGCACCCCTCACAGTGTCCCTTAAAATTGGCAAATTTAAATTCCTGTGCACATCCCTGGCTGTCTTCCACAGTACGTGTACAGGCAGTCCCTGGGTTACGTACAAGATAGGGACTATAGGTTTGTTCTTAAGTTGAATCTGTATGTAAGTCGGAACTGGCGTCCAGATTCAGCCGCTGCTGAAACTGACCAGCAGCTGACTACAGGAAGCCGGAGGCAGAGTTGCTCTGCCCCGGGCTTCCTGGAATCAGCCTCTGATCAGTTTCAACAGGCTGAATCTGGACACCAGTTCTTACACACAGATTCAACTTAAGAACCCCAGGCGTCCCCAAGTCAGCTGCTGCTGAAACTGATCAGCGGCTGATTCCAGGAAGCCCGGGACAGAGCAACTCTGCCTCAGGCTTCCTGTAGTCAGCGCTGGTCAGTTTCAGCAGCGGCTGACTTGGGGATGCCTGGGGCAGAGCAGCTGGGGTGCTGCCGGGTTGGTCTAGTAGCGCCCAGAGCGGCGCTGCGGGACCAACTGGCATCGCCCCAGCTGCTCTACCACAGGCGTCCGGAGAAAAGCCTGGTCTGCTGGGGGGGGGGGGGGGGGGGGCATACTAGCTGAGACCAGCAGACCAGGGAGACGGGAAGCAAAGCCGGGGAGTATGCGGGCGGCGGACAGCCCAGACGCGCCGCGGCTGTCCCACTGCCGGCGTCCTCAGAGGCTTTGCTCCCCATCTCCCTGGTCTGCTGGTCTCCAGCAGACCAGGGAGACGCGGAGCAAACCCCGTTCGTAACTGCGGATCCTACATAAGTCAGATCCGCATAACTCGGGGACTTCCTGTACAAAGAAAATCTTTCTACCTTTATGCTGTTTTGGCACTCTTCTACTGCATTAAGAACAAACAAAAAATGGAGGATGAGGAGGAGCTCATGCTGTTTTATTGTAGCCAAAAAGGCTGGAATATGGATTTTAATTGAAATTTGCATTCCAAAGGACAGACCTCTTTACTATATAAATAAAACAAGTAACACCAATAGATTCTTATCTTCTGTATGGACTGTCTCTGGGAGAAGAGAACACACATTTTGACAACACACATCCAGCATGTTGAACGTTCATGACAACTTAACTCCAAATGTTTGCATTTCCTTTTCTGTTTAGCTGTTGATAGAGATCAGTGAAGGCTACGTGTTTGTGTTTTGTTCAATCATAATTTGTGGTTATTAAACTACTAAATTATTTTATGCCCAACAGGAGCTCAGTAAGTAATAAAGCCTTTTTTTAAAAAAATGGAATTTGCAATAAGCCTAACTTAGATATGGCACATTTGTATGTGGGGGGAGTTATATTAATTTTTTATTTTTTATTTACTGAAGATTCATGATAAACGGAACAGAAAACAAAGCTGAGAATAATCCAGAAACTACTAAATTTAAAATACATATCCTGATTCTACTAGGTCTTTATGCTAGTGTTAATTTTCTGTGAATGTGATATGGTGTTTATGAATCTTCTGGTGAATGTCTGCATAGCAAAAAATGTGTAGGGAAAACACAAACTTTAAGGTAATATTAAATATCCTGAAATGTACTCATTTGCATGAGGTATGAGTTTAAATCTTAGTTTTTTACTCAGCCACTCGAGTTAAAAAAATCAAGATTGTGTCAAATAAAAAGTAATTATCAATATCATTTCAACGGGAAATATTCACAGTGGAAAAAAAAGCATTACCTAAAAATTATTTACTAGAAAAAGCAAAAATTCACTCAAATATCAGTCTGTAAGAAGACAATTCACAAAATAGGGGTATCTGACTGTGGGAAGGAGAGGAGACAATTAAATGAGATTAATTAACTGAATTAATTAATGAACGGCCCTGAAGAAACAGGAATGATTGCTAAAAATGAGGTAGATTTTTATATCCAGTCCTTACAGATTTCAAGCATAGTTTGTCTTTTAAAAAAATAAAGCAAAGGTCTTCCTGTGTTCAGCTCATAACCCACAGAAACTTACTTGTTTCAAACTATTCACTATGCCTGGTTACCTTGCATAAGTTTTAGCATAAATGTATGTCTTTTTAGGACTGGGGCCTTGATTTAGACCAAAGTAGCAAGGTCTCTTTGTCTTTTATTATATCAAGCCACTTGGTGAAGTTAAATGATTTTCAGACACACTTTTAAAGTGAGCAGTATCATAAGGTCTCATTGTGAGGTGTTCACTATGTCTGAGATTTACAGGTCACTGCATTCTATTGTTCTCACAAAAGTTTTTTTTAAAGGATCATATTTAGAATTATTAGGTCTTACAGTTGCCACCTACTTGTTCAGTCAGAATACTCAGCCAGCCGATTTATTATTTACTTGCATAAGTGCTTCATTCAACAGCTACATCTTCCCCAATCATGTTTGTTTGCGTTTCTCATTGGTTTATTTCTTTCTGCACCTGGAGAGATTTTAATGACATCTATCTTCATCTTAATAGGAACCAACCTTGGTCTTTACCTATTTACAAATCCAGAGTAACATTTGTGCTAAGCGTTCTGATGAATGAACAGGTGAGAGGCGTAAAATCCGATGTTTTCCCTGAATGAATATTTAATGTCAGTAGATTTTCCAGTATTTGTTAAAAATACAGCCTCAGACTCCATCCAATGTCTATTAAAAAGGATATGATGAAGAAAAGGGGGAGAGTTGTCAAACATAAATTTTTCCTCTAAAATACTTAATGCTCAGAAACATTTATTGGACTTTTCATCATGACTAGCCTAAATTTCCCCACATTAATAAAATCTATTCATTTAAAATATATGATCTCTGCAGACAAAGATTTATGGCGTTTAATATATATCCAATACAGAGTAATCCATCTTTTAAAAAAATGTTTACCTAAAAGTTAAAACTGGAGCGTAAGTTGCTGGTATATCTCCCTGCTTCTTCCCTTTAACAAAAAATAACCTCACATTATGCATTGGTACATGAAACATCAACAATCGGAACCCTGGGATTTCAGGAAGCTCTTTGCAGTGGCTTTCTAATATAAATATTTAATGAAGGTGTATGGGTGGGGGAACAAAGGCCACATACATTATAATACAGCACATATTTTAAGAGTCTTGCTGTGAATTCACTTGCTATTTGTTAAAATTGTGAATTCATTTTCTATTTATTAAATATTTGCATTCATTCACATTATCTCCTTGCTATATAATTTGCTGCACTTTCTTCATGGCTATCAAGGAAGAGTCTTCTTCCAGGCCATGCTGAAAGAAGAACAAAGAGCTACTAGAAATTCACAATGAGGAAAGCCATTTTTCCACCTGGAGATGTAAATGCAAATGTACCCTAACCAGTTATTTTAGACCCTGTTGACTCAGCTATTGCATGGGTCATCTGGGAGAACATCTTAAAATATTGTTGTTAGCACTGCACATTGAGAATATAAAGGTGAGTCCTTTTTAAGATTGCTATGCACAGACAAGGACTTGTAGTTTTTCTGGCTCCCAGACAGTGTCAAACTATCTGTGGTGCCAAATGTAATAACACAGAACCTCCTTAAGTCTTTGCCTGGATTCAGCAATCCCTAAAATAGGTTGCTGACTACCCTGTGCTGTCCGAGCCATGTTTGTGCAGCCATCTCAAAAAAAAAAAAATCCCATCGAGCTCCAACACTCCATTCCACAAGGAGTTTGAGTTCATCAAATTTTGCATTCAGCAACCAAACCTGAGATGAATCTTTGTGGATTTATCAAGCTCAAAATGAATCCCATTAGCTACTACCCACTTCTAAATTACCAAAATAAAATATAACCTTTGATCTGGAAAGCCATCGCCTTCAATAAAATAGACAATTACACAACAGATCAACCAGCAAAAAATAGCAAATACTCAGCAACCTCCTTTATGGAACCTAAGCCATGTCACATGACACTACTGGGCTACGTCTACACTGCAGACTTCTTGCGCAAGAACTGCTTTGCACGCAAGTTCTTGCACAAAAGGTTTTGCACAAGAGCACGTCCACACTGCCATGTGCTTTTGCTCAAGATAGCCATGGCAGTGTGGATGATCTCTTGCACGAGAAAGCTCTGATGGCCATTTTAGCCATAGGGGTTTCTTTCACAAGAAATCCTTGTTGCCCATCCACAATGCATTCTTGAGCAAGAGGGCTTATTCCTCGTGGGGAGAGGAATAACTCTTCTGTAAGAAGCCCTCTCTTCCAACGCTTTACTGTAAATTTACTTGGGAAGAATGCGTGTGCAGTGTAGATGCTCCTCAAGTTTTTGCGCAAGAACAGCCATTTTTGTTCAAGAAGCCTGCAATGTAAATGTAGCCCTGAGTTCCAGAAGGAGAATGAGAGAGCACACTTGCAAGCATATGAAATATTTTCCTAGTGATAATTCTACAGCTAAATGGAATGCTGTGTTTGCATTAGAAAGTTTATCATAAATGTGATTATCAGGACCTGTAATACATACTTTTTATTTGGGAGGCTAGTGAAGTGGTCCAGATGTATATCAGTAGATGCAAGCATTCTTTGCAAGCCTCTTCCCTTTCTACAAACCCCTATCTTTAGGGAAACATGTTCAGTTATGGTATGTCTGCACAGCAAAGTTATTTCGAAATAACTGTACCAGCATCTACACAGCCAAACTGCTATTTTGAAATTAAATTGAAATAGCGGAGTGCTTATTTTGAAATTGGTAAACCTCATTACATGAGGACTAGCACCAATTTTGAAATTGCTCTTTCAAAATAAGCGCTGTGTAGACGCTTATTTTGAAATAGGGGCCTCCAGTGCTTCCCAGGGTACCCTGGTGGCTACTCTGGGCACAACCAAGAAAACTCCTCTCTTTCCTCACCTCCCCAGAGCCCTTAAAGGGGTAGACTTTGGCCACAGTGCCTATGCCAGCTCCAAGCCTGCCAGCCCAGAGCCAGCAGTCACTGCACCTGACCCAGTGGCCCCAGCATGAGCCAGGCAGCCAGTGCCAGCCAGCCCTTCACTGCTCCCCAGGAGCAGTCTGCCAGATCCCAGGAGCCTGCCAGGGGCCAGAAAAGGTGGGCACCTGCCTGATCCAGTGAGGAGATCAGGAACTTAATTCAGGTTTGGGGGGATGCCTCCAACGTCCATGATCTCTGCACTAGATGGAGGAACGCAACCGTCTACAGGCGGATGGCTGCCAGCCTGACCACCAAAGGCCGCATACGAACCCAGGAGCAGGTTCACATGAAGATAAAGGAGCTGCGGCAGGTGTATGCCAGGGCCACAGGGGGCAGTTCTCAGCCAGGGGCAGACCCAGACCCCTGCCCCTATTTTGATGCCATGGACCATATCCTGGGGGGCAGGACAGTCTGTGCCTCCCAGGTGGTCATCGACCCTGGGGAAGAGCTTGCTGCCTCCTGCTTCTCCAGCCCCTGTTGCCTCCCCAGCTTCCGCTCCTCCTCCCACTCCTTCTCCCCCTCCTGCTTCTTCCTCCTCACCCTTCTCACACCCCCAGGAATGCCGAGGCCCCCGCACCCACTGTGTTGGGAGACAGTTGGGCTGGCGAGACCCCCAACCCTGAGCCCTGAGCTTCTCCTCCCCCTTCCTCTCCTTGCCTCCCCCTGACAGCTCCCTCCTCCCAGGTTTTCCCTCCCCTCTCCCACCCTCCCTCCTTCCCTTTCCCACCTTCTTTCCCCAGTCTCACCTCAGCTTCATTCTCCCCCCACCCCAGTTTTGTTCAATAAAAAGGCTTTGTTGTAATGAACATATGTCTTTTATTGTACAGCAGGAAGGGGGGTTAGGGAGGTGTAAGTGGAAGGACGTGAGGGAGGAATGAGGCACAAGCCCCCAGTGGGGCACACCAGGGAGACTGTTACTGCCTGCAGAACATGCAGCCAGGGTTGCAGTAACACGTCCAGGAGAAGCACCAGAATGCCTGGGGCGGCTCCGGCTCCATGCTGCAGAGTGCTGTGGTTTCCTGAGTGAAGACAACCAGAGCATAGAGAGAAAAAAATGCTTTGCTGTCCCTCAGCGAGATAGGCACGCAAGCAGGGAAACCTTAGAACCTGCTGCCCAGCGGGGTTCCCTTTAAGCACAGGTCTCAGATAGCCTCAGGCAGCATCCACACAAGGTAACTCTTGACCTGATGCCCTTCCAGAACCGGTTCTGGCCAGCCTTAAAAGCGATTCAGCATCCTATCAGTGAGGACACGCTATTTCAAAATAGCAAAACACTATTTCAAAATGCATTTTGTGTCTACACGCGTTATTTCAAAATAAGCTATTTCGAAATAATGCTGTAGTGTAGACATACCCTTAGGGAAGGACAGCCCCCGTGTTTCCTCTACACTGCCCCCTTCTCTTTTCTAGAAGATAGATTATGTAGATCATAACCCCTGTTTGTGTAAAAGATTTCAGATTTCCCATGCCTCTCTGTGTTTTCCTCTCCATCTTTGTTTTCCCCTTTCCTATTCTCCCTGTCTTTCCTTCCCATCTTTGAAATGACCAAACTGGACAGAGATGACTTGATATAGTGAAATGGTCCAGTGATGTATATAATTCTCTTATCCGTTTTCTGTTCAGCTATGAAATGCTGTAATCTAAGATATGGGACTGGAAGCCGCCATTGGATTTTGCCCTCTCTCCACAGAGGCTTGAGTTCAAATATTTTAGGTGACCAGCTGACCATGATTTTGGCTGACACTACAGACACCCTACGCTGAATTTAAAAGCTAGGGTGTGGACAAGATAGGACAGCTGGCAGGTATGGGTAAGATAAAGTTCTGTTGCTTCCAATCATTACCCCAGCAATATACAATACTTCACTTACCCACTCCAATAGACAAGTTAATTTGATTAACCATGAGAAATTGTGACTATACTCTTTCCACCAGTTAAAAGCCTCCCTAAATTCTGTTACCTCTTTCAAGATGTCTTTCTATCTCATGTAACTATATATATTTTTTCTAGTAAAATTGGAAATATATAAATACAGAAGAAAATATCTGGCCTGGCAGTTTATTGGCAATAAAACTCAATTCAAATCCTGAGCTTTTAGGCTGGCAGGGTCATTAATCTCCTGTTATCTGTATTCCCAAGATTCCCCTGGCTCTGGGAAGGCTTTAAATTAAGGGTTTTAACTGAAAACACGTGCTGTTCATTAGCATGGCCTCTGGCACACCTGTGCTGCTTTATCTGTGTAACTCTCCTATACTCAGGCTAGATCAGTGTATTTTATTATGTCTGCTGTTGTCACAGCAACTGAGGGGGGTGGCCTTTTATTTCCTCTTTCCCTGTCCTTCTTAAAGAGACATAGAAGATTTAGAGGAAAAGGAGCACCTGGTGAAAGGAGGAAAAGGGAAAAAAGGTTTGTTTACTAGCAGAGTGGGAATTGAAAACATCTTTACACAAATTAATCTAGTTGCTATATATTCCCTTCCCATGGATTTCTCCTCTGAAAGGTGCTATGGAAATGAGATACGGGGGAAACAGGGAAGGGGCTTCTAGATCAAAGGCTTTTGCCTTTAAAATCAGTTTTTCTAAATTGTATGTCAGAAAGAACAACAAAAGACAAGAGTATGCAGCACTTTAAAGACTAACAAGATGGTTTATTGGGTGATGAGCTTTTGTGGGCCAGATCCACGAAAGCTCATCACCTAATAAACCATCTTGTTAGTCTTTAAAGTGCTGCATACTCCTGTCTTTTGTTTCAGCTAGACCAGACTAACACGGCTGCATCTCTATCACTATTCTACTCAGAAAGAACAACAAATTATCTGTCCGGTTCCCTGTATATCACAGACCACCATCGCAACCCCACACCTGCACAGTAAACCAAACAACTGAAATTAGATCAAAGTATTGGTCAGCCCACAAGAGACTAGACTTACGTTCCAAAGGCAGAGAGACTGAAATGCATTAATACCTGATGCCCCTGCAGTGGCAGGGAATTGATTGAATGAGATATATCCAGAAAATCCCAGCAATTAACCTGCATCCCATGCCAAAGAGGAAGGTGAAAACCCTTCATGGTCATCATTGTCAGTCTGGCCTGGAAGAAGATTTCATATGACAATTAGTCACACCCTGGGCATGTGAGCAAAAACTAGCCAGGAAAGCACACGAGACAAAAGGTTCAGAGTTATTTCAGAGCACTGCTCTACCCTGTCCAGTGTCTCATCTTCAGTGGCAGCCATCTCTAAGGCTTCCAAAGAAAGAGAAAAACAAGCAAAGAAAGAAAGAAAGAAAGAAAGAAAGAAAGAAAGAAAGAAAATAAATACATTTTGGAATTTCTTTCTGACACTTGCAAGTGACGAAGTGAAATCCTGAAGCATGAGCTTTAAAGAATACAATACACAAATCTGCAAGGACCCGAGGGCTGCAAACCCTGCCCCTCACCATTAAAAGCAACCCCATCTGAAAATCCCAGGAATAAATTTGTCTTGCTCTGTTAAAAATAGTTCTTTGTCATTCTGATAGTTGGACCCCATCTTCCAATTTTCAGCCAGAATTTGTTGATGGGCAGTTTATACTATTTTTGTCCTGTAGCTACACTGATTATCTCAAATAATTCTTCTTCCTTGGTGCTTACTCCCCTGAAGCATTTATAGAGAGCAGTCCTATCCCCTCTGAGTCTTCTTTTTTGCTAAGTCAATTAAAATTAGGTTTCAGACTTCTCTCATAAGAGAGTTCCTTTGTACCACTGAGCATCCTACTAGCTCCTCTCTGGATTTGTTCCATTTTGAATTAATCTTTCCTGAATATAGAGGTCCAGAACTCTACACAATATTCCAAATAATGGCTTACCAGTTCCTTGTACAGTGCCATTAATACTTCTCTATCTTCGCTGGAAATCCCTCACCTGATGCAATTTTACTGTCTTTTTGCAGCTGCATTACATTTATGGCTCAAAGTCAGCCAGTGACTGGCCAACCCATTCTGTCCTTCTTCCTCCTCTGTTGCTTCCAACTCATAAGCTTCCAGCCTCAAGCAGAAAATATTATTTGGCCATTGTGCTTTGTATTATTGCATTTCATCCTTTTTCTATTCGTCATCTTATGGTCATCTAGATCTTTCTGTATAATATTGTGATCCTCTTTTGTATTAACAGTGCCTTCTGACTTCGTATCATAGCAAAAATTATTAGCACACTCCTACTTTTCCTGCCAATGTCATTAATAAAAATATAGAATAAGATTGGCCCTAAAGCCAATCTTTGAGGAACTCCTCTTGAAACTTCCCTCCAGTCCAATAATTCAACTTTCAGCATAATCTGCTGCCTTTTTCCTTGTTAGTCAGTTCCTTTTTCACCTTTCAATTCATGTACTAAACCCATCTTCTTTACTTTAACCAATAATTTCCCATGTGGCACCATGTCAAATGCTTTACTGAAGTTTGAGTATTTTAAATTTATCTATTGCATTTCCCTCAACTAAAAATATAGCAGTTATTTTTCTCAAGGAAATCAGGTTAGTCTTGCACAGCCTACCTTTGATAAATCCATGTTGCATTGCATCCCCTTTTCTGTTTACCTTAACAAATGTAATTATGCTTTTCTTCACAATTTATTCTAAAGCCTTGTATGCTGCTGAGGTCAGACTAATGGATCTATAATTACATAGATCAACTTTTGTTTAGTTTCTTTAGTATTCTCAGGACATACAATATTCCCCCAAACAGATAGACTTATTTAAAACTCTTGTTAAGGAATGAGTAAGCTGATGTATTAATTCTTTCAACATTCTGGAATGGAATTTATCTTATCCTTCCTGATTTGAGTGCATTAAGCTTTTTGAATTTTTCTTTCTTCTATTTCAGTCTTGGTTATTTCCATTTTATACATCCATTTCCGTCAGCCTTCTTTCCCATGTTCTATATTAACTTTCTTACTGAAAACCAAGGCAAAGCCTTATTTTGTTTTGGGGCCATTCCCAGATTATCTTTAAAAAAAATTTTAAACTGTCAGCATTTAACTTGGTGTTTGGGAATCTGAAAATCAAGCCCTGAGTTCTTTCTGGCTTGTGCAAGAATCATGAGTAATACTGTTGCAAATAAAGTGTAGAGGAAGTAAATTGAGATGTATACAATAACATAAAGATTTATGTGTAGAAGAAAACTTAGAGAAAACTGGAACGTGGGGATTTTTCTAGTGAGAATTTTTCCAATACCTGGGAAAACTGTAACAAGGCATGATGTTTTTCCCTAATTTTAAAGGTGTTGAGTACATTCCAACTCCAAAAGAGACATTGTTACATTCTGCCTCATTTAAACAGCAAAAAAGTGTTGTTTTCAGAATGAACTATTACATCTTCTCTAAGGGTGTGTATAAACTACATGGCTCCATCGATGGAGCCATGTAGATTAGGCTGATCGGCAAAGGGAAATGAAGCCGCGATTTAAATAATCACGGCTTCATTTAAATGTAAATGGCTGCCGCGCTGAGCCGACAAACAGCTAATCAGCTATTTGTCGGCTCAGCACGCTAGTCTGGACGCTCCCGCGCCGACCTGAAAGTCCTTTATCGACTTCCCCGTTATGCCTCGTAGGATGAGGTTTACCGGGGAAGTTGATAAAGGGCTTTCATGTCGGTGTGGCAGCATCTAGACTAGCGTGCTGAGCCAACAAACAGATGATCAGCTGTTTGTCGGCTCAGCGCGGCAGCCATTTAAATTTAAATGAAGCCGCAATTATTTAAATCGCGGCTTCGTTTCCCTTTGCTGAACAAACAAATCTACATGGCTCCGTCGACGGAGCCATGTAGTTTAGACATACCCTAACTTCCCCCCACTATTTTTCTAGGAGATAATGTTTTGAAACAAAAACTAAGAGAAGGGAAGCATTGCCCCACAATTCCAAACAGAAAATCTTCAATGCTGAAATGTATTTTCTTCTAAATCATGTTGTCAAGACTGATTCTCCACTCTGGCATGATGAATGCACAAGTGGGGGCCCGCAAAAGTACCCCCCAAAACCTGATCTCCACAGGCTTTGGTACAAAACTTCTCCCCAAAATCCTAATCCCCAGACTTTGGGGAATCTGCTGCCACCATCAAGTGCTTTTGAATTCACAAACAGTATTGGACACTTGAAACCAACCCCAGGGGTAGCCCAAGCTCCTTTCTCAAAAGAGCTTGAAAAGAAAAAAGAAAATACAAGTCGCCATTTGTGATTGCTGTCCCCTAATCAGAGGCATACAAATCCCACAGACAGATGTTCCAGGACACAGAAATGAACCAATACCAGGTTCAGTAATAAAAAAGAAATAACTTTATTTCTTAAAACAACACTCCTGTTTCAAGCATAATGACGAGATGGAAAAGTCACCAATATACTGATGGGGAACTCCCATGGGCCAAAACTTAGTTACAAAGGAGAGGAAAACCCATTTCTAAATGCACAGACATCAAATTCCCAATCCCAAGCCGTAAAACAATAAAACCTAAAGGTATGTCTACACTACCACCCTGGTTCGAACTAGGGTGGTTAATGTAGGCAACCAAAGTTGCAAATGAAGCCCGGGATTTGAATTTCCCGGGCTTCCTTTGCATATTGCCGGGCGCCGCCATTTTTAAATGTCTGCTAGTTCAGACTCCGTGCCCGTGGCTACACGTGGCATGGACTAGGTAGTTCGGATTAGGCTTCCTATTCCGAACTACCGGTACTCCTCGTGGAACGGAGTCCGAACTAGCGGACATTTAAAAATGGCGGCACCCGGCAATATGCAAATGAAGCCCGGGAAATTCAAATCCCGGGCTTCATTTGCAACTTCGGTTGCCTACATTTACCACCCTAGTTCAAACTAGGGTGGTAGTGTAGACAAACCCTAACAGATTTATGTAGACTTTGACCTACTTGCAGATGGTGAAGACTCTTTTTTTGGAGAGGGACAGTATCTGGAGAGTCAACTGCCCAGGGACAAAGGAGGGAAAACCCAAATATTCCTTTGTCCCAGTTTGAAATTCCTACCTGCATTTCTATTGGCTGACCGCTAGCTGGCTAGGCACAGTAAACCCCTTTGTCCCCAGACTATCCCTTGTGACCATGACATGTTTTTAAAGAAAATCCACATATATATCAATTTTCTTTAAAACATACTTATTTATAAACAATGTTTTGTATATATTGCACATTTTTTATCAAAGGCTTTTTTCAACGAAAGAGAAAAATGTCAAAATTGACTAATACAAATAAATATATAAGATAATAGAGCCATTGTTTGTATCAGTATTAAGCGCTTTTTTCAGTTATTTATTTTTAAAGTTTATATGTGCATAACAAACTCTAGACACCATGACATCATATGTGGGACTTGCAGTACAACCTATTATTAAGGTCACCCAACACTTCCCAATATTAGTACATTTTCAGAGCTTGTAAATTTGCCAAATTCTAATGATTTGGGGTGAACTATTCAATGTCACGTATCTGCCTTAGGCTGATATTTATTTAAAACTCATCAAAAACAATTCAGCCATTGCTGAGAATAAGGCTAGAAAAAATGCTTTCCCCAGGTCCTAATATTGTGGTAACCTTTTCCTTGAGAGGCTCAGGAACTCTCAACTTTTAGATCTGGGGCTTGAAATCTGTCAGAGTGAGAGAAGGCAATCTGTCTCTCAGAGACATCATTTCACTTGCTAAAGACAATCTACCCACATTTTGTCAAATTTATAAGTCTTTGAAAATTTGGCAGGAAAACAAAAGGTTAAAGGCTCCTTTTGTTAGCTGAGCTATTGGATCTAACCTATTAGAAATGTTCTCTCTAAATTTTCCCATGCATGTGCGAAATTAATTTTGTGGCGTGTACCAATATGGAGGTGATATGTGGCAGAGGTGGGGACAAGGAGTTTGGGATTTGCTCAAGGCTTGAATAGAGGGTTCAGATTTGGCAATGGGTGCAGACTCTGAGGTGGGGCCATGGATGAGGGGTTCACAGTATGGGAGGAGGCTCAAAGCTGGTGTAGAGAGATGGGAGGGTGAAGATTCCATCTAGAAGTCTCAGAGTGGTGCTGAGAATGAGAGACTGATCCAGTGCTGTGGCAGAGAGAAAGGAATACCCCTAGCCCTCTCTTCCCATCTGATCTGGGTGGAAAGGCATCTCCTCACAGTGGTAGGTCTGAGGTTGGGTCCAGTGGAGTGGCATCTCTCCCTGCCACATCCCTGAGTTCCTGTGTAGCCCTTGATAAGATGCTGTGTGGTCACACAGCTTAGTGGCCACAAAGGTCACACCTATTTCTTCAGCATAGTTCAAAGACAAACTGTAAAATGGAATAACTGACTGACACATTATTGTGCTTGTTCTGAGCCGAAGATATGATGGACTTGTGATCAAAGGGGGGAGGAAAAATACCATGTAGACATGTAGATTTGAGGAAATAATAATCAGCTGGCATCCTTATCATATTAGTTTTCCTGCTTTCTATTTTAGGCCTCTACTTTTAGATGAATTCCATGGAGCTAACAAATCTCCTAAGATCCCCTCAAGATATGCTCATCTATCAGAGCTTAAACCAGAAAGAGAGAAAGAGAAAGAAAGAATCAGAGACTACAGATAAAAACAAATGGTTCTTTATTAATTAGGGAATAGGAAACAGGAAGGAAGGGAATGGAGGGAAGGATTAACAATACTGAACAGACTTACACTTGTATACTCTTTCACACATGGATTCGGAGGAAAAGATGACTGGTCCATATCATGTTCTGAGTTCTGATGCCACTGATGCCTCACCAAACTCCATTTCAATGTGAGGACTACCATTTCGGAGGAGAAGGAAGAGTCAGGTAAGCATCCTACCTAGTCTCCCACCCTATACTCTTTGGCTATGTCTAGACTGCAAGCCTCTTTCGAAAGAGAGCGTCTAGATTGCACGTGGAATTTCGAAAAAGCAAGCCGCTTTTTCGAAAGAAAGCACCCAGTGAGTCTGGATGCTCTCTTTCTAAAAAGCCTGTTTGCTTTCAAGAATGCCTTCTTTCGATAGAGCACTTTCGAAAGAAGGCGTTCTTCCTCGTGGAATTAGGTTTACCACCGTCGAAAGAAAGGCCGCATTCTTTCGATTTAATTTCGAAAGAACGCGGCTGCAGTCTAGACGCAGGTGAAGTTTTTTAGAAAAAAAGGCTACTTTTTTCGAAAAACCCCCTGAGTCTGGACACAGCCCCAGTGATGTCTTGGCTGCATGTGTGTCCTAACTATGCAGACTGAGACCCTGTGTATGCAAGTATGTTTCCCTCAAAATTAATAATCCCCAACAAGAAATAAGATCTCCCCCTTCCCGATTAAAAGTGAGCTGCTACCTAGGCAAAGAGCTGTTGTCTGCTCTAAAAGAGCCACAGTTCTGCTGTACCTCTCCCTTTGGACTGAGGTAAAAAGCACAGGAGCTCTGTCACTGATAGTGTCTAGTCCCAGTTGCCCATTGACTCTGCCCCTAGTCCATTTTATAATTTTCATCTCCTATCAACAAGCTACTAGGATTCCCACTCTTTCTGACTGTTTCCCTGACTGTTTTCTCCTTAATGAAACTAAGACTGTCCAATTTGATGAACACCTTTGTTCTTTCAATAAACAAAATAGCTTTGAACCCATAATTAAGTCTCCTGTCATAATCTGAATGGTGGGAACTTACATTTGTAGTTTGGGCAATCTCAGGTAAGCTTAATATCCGGCATCTAGGTAATTTTCATGTTTTAATGTGTGTTCTCTGTAATGTTTTTACCTTAAGAATAAACGTGCTTGCTTAGAAAGAGTTCCATGTTAACTTGTAATTGTGGGCAATTATGCAGTTTAGGACCTTTGAGGATAGAAGTGAGGTAGTTCTGCTTAGACAGTCTGTCTTTTACTGGAAATATCATAGCATAGTCAAGGATCTGGGTAGCCTGGAATAATCCCTTTCAATAGAAAGAGAATTGTGGTCTCTTCTACTCAGTCATCTATACTCCTGAACCTGGAACCTAGAATGTGTGCCCTTGCTGAACCATAGAAGGGGAACACAGGAAGAATTGCCCTGAAATGTGACTGGAGATACCAGGAATTCAATCTAAGGAGGGGCAGAGGAACGGGACGAGCTGATCAGTGGGACCCATTGTTGGTGGGAGGCTCTGGGGGAGAGGCCCACAGGTGGGTGCTCAACACTGCCTTTTTTTTCCCAGAGGTACTCCAGCTTGGCATATCCATAGTTGGCACCTGTGTCACGAGTAAACATAGTGGCAACTATCAGCCTCTTGTGACCCACAGCAAGGAAGAGAGTGTGATTGACAGGAAAATTAAGCAGCACCTAGAGATAGGTAAGATGGAGGGACTTCCAGACTACTGGGAATTCTGGAGTTTCAGACTAAACATAGAGGGAGAAATGTGAGCCAATGATGGCAGATAATTATGAGGAAAAGAAAATGAGTGGCAGTAGCCGGGGTGATGACACTGTTGCAAGGAATGATGGCTGATGCACATGTTTGAGTATTGTAGTCCTAGAGAGAGATTGTGTTTTCCACTTCTTAGTTTGGTATAAAAATGAAGTAGACATTTGTATTACAGAGCTGAGAAATCTGCACTTAACTCTGGAGACATTAATCTTTTGAGGAAGGATGGGTGTCCCAGGGATGAGACAAAGATCCAGCAGTTAGCTGAAGTGTTAGGCTGAAACAGAAAGTCAACAATAGCTATCCTACACAGAAAGCAAACTCTGTCCTTCCTCATCCACATACAAGTTTTACCAGTTGACAGCAACAGTGAGTAGCACAAAGCAGAGTATCGACATGGGTTCAACATGTAACTCCCCACCTCAGGTATAAGCAGCATCAGGAACTAGATAGAAGAAAAGGATAGGAAGGGATATGAATAGGACCCCACTTGTCAAAAGGAAAAAGAGGACATATGGAGGC
This sequence comes from Pelodiscus sinensis, assembly GCF_049634645.1. NCBI lineage: Eukaryota > Metazoa > Chordata > Testudines > Trionychidae > Pelodiscus > Pelodiscus sinensis. The sequence continues at coordinate 121,326,888 of NC_134712.1, read as the reverse complement.
TGAAGGGAAATAAAGGGCATATGGAATACTGCCTCAGTTCCTCCAGGCCAAGATCTTTCCTCCGGCTTTAGGATGTCTTCATTGCTCTTTGCATCATCAAAGCCCCACCGCAGCTAGTGGTGAGCAGTTTTGTGAGCCCACCTCACAAATATCACTCATTCTCAGACAATGCCTATGAAATTTGACTATGACTCTGCCTTAACTAATTTTGTATCATTCTCAGTTTGGAATTTTCCTCCTTAGTTTACAAAAAAAAAAACCCTTATATTCACTGTATAAGCTTCAGATATTACTTTTTCTATAACGAGAACACTGTCTTGTTTGTTTGTTTGTTTGTTTATTTTAGTCATGATAAAGAACAACTATTATAGATGTCAGATAACTGATTCTGAATTGTTGACAGTCTTTTCTTGATAAACATTTAATCCTGAATACCAGTGTGATGTGACTCCTGTGTTGTACAGATATTGAACAAGAAAGCAAAAGAAAGCTTTTGTTTTAAAGGAAGCATTAAACATGACAATTAAATTGCGTAGGGCATTCTGTTGCTTTTTGTCTGAAGGAATTTAAAAGTAGCTTCAGTTATTTTGCGAGAAGTGACAGTGGTTTCCTGGCCAGATTGCAGAAGGCTTTTAAAGGCCAAGACTAAAACAATGAGAATTCACATGCCTGTGAAAGTTACTTGGATATCATCACAATATGACACATCCATGAGGCATCTGAGGGCTTAGCTATGATTAAACTTTTGAGAGCCCCATAAACCTCAGGTTTAAAATTCAGGAAGTGATTGTCTCAAACCTGCTGTTGGTTTTTTTTCCCCATTATTGAAGCCCTCTAAAGAAGCACTAACAAAATTAATATAATCTGGCTCGTACTTTAACTTTGTTTGTCTTTTATTTTCAGTCCCTGAGATTTCTGGTGCCAGGAACAGGCAGGCAGGTGGTGGCTAGAGCTTCAGCAAAGATTGACTTGACTCACAGGAATGCTATCTCCTGCTGTTTTATTTTCCTAAGGGTTGGCTATTATTGAAGATAACTAGGCAACAATAGAAAACCAATAGGAAAACCTAGTTGGAAGTCAATTTTTCTTTGTCAGCTCAAATTCCTCTGGTTTAAGATTCAGGCAGTGATTGTATGTCCCATGCCTGCTGTTATTTTTCTTTCCCCCACTAATGAATCCCTGCAAAGAAGCAGTAGCAAAATTAATTGATTTCCTGCATGTGTTCCAGGTTTTTCTACCATATTTAAAATGTCTATTGTATGGAATGCAGTGTTTCTTTGCTATATGTTATATTGGTATAGCTTTAACTATCTCTCATTAGGAATTCTTATGTTAAATATACACAGACTGCATTTTTATGATAGTTACTGGCAAAAAGAGGGATTATAGGTCAGGTTTTTGATAATTAATCCAAAAAGTTCTGGGATGGGGGGAAAAAACTTTTTTGAAGATGTCAGTGGAACTTTCACCATAGCAATAACAGGATGAAATAATGATCATTAATATGAAAAATGTCAAAACCTTCTACATAGTTATGCCTTTGCAGGTTTCTGTATAATTCAGCGTACTCCTGGCATAAGTGTACCACGCTCGATGGATTTGTTTTAGTCTGAAAGCATACTCAAAAATAGGAGCTCTACTGTCATTTTAAATCAGATATCTTATCCACATAGCTTAAAGCTCTTATATATAGTGGTTTAATGAGGCAGTAGTGTCTGATGGTTAGAATGGGGAACTGGGATCTAGTGGTTCTGATGGTAAAAACAGGGAATTTGGCATTCGGACTTGCATGACTGTCATCTAGTAACTATGGATATGTCTACACTACAGAGTTATTTCAAAATATCTAATTTTGAAATAGTTATTTTGAAATATCTTATTTCAAAATAACATGTCTACGCACAAAATGCATTTCAAAATAACTTTTTGCTATTTTGAAATAGCGCGTCCACACTGATTGGATGCTGAATCACATTTAAGGCCAGCCGGAACAGGTTCTGGCAGGGCATCAGGTCAGAAGTTACCTTGTGGCCAGAGTGTCCAGCAGGGCACCCTGGAGAGGACTGGAGGCCCCCTATTTTGAAATAAGCATCTACACAGCGATTTCAAAATTGGTGCTGTTCCTTATGGAATGAGGTTTACCAATTTTGAAATAAACACTCCACTATTTCAAATTAATTTTGTGTAGACACAAGGAAAGTTATTTTGAAATAACGGCTGTTATTTCGAAATAACTTTGCTGTATAGACATACCCTGTGTAACCATGTGCAATTCCCTGAACCCTCTCTAGTGTGTTACTTTTCCTCTTTATATCATAAACCAAAAACAGCTAAATACCAAGTACGTTGCTTGTGAGACTCATTTATTTGTCAAGAGCTAGAAGATGTTTTGATAATACAATACCCCTTGTGTTATGCTTTATTTAAAATTGCAAAATAATATAAGATGCAGACTAAAGCAGATTAGCCATTTGCTGGCCAGAATGTAAAAAAGTTTTCAGTGAAATCCTGAGGAAAGCTGAAAATTAATAAAACAAGACTGTATAATCAGGAGCAGGATCGGGCAGCTGTATAATGCATCTATTGGTGCCAAGGCAATCAGCCTGGTCTCTTAACACTAGAAATAGTCATGGGTGCAGTTTTGATAAATGTACTATAATTACAAGTATATATGTAAGGGTGGGGTAAGTGTATCACATAATGGCTCAGGAGTCTTAGTCTTTTTAAAGATAATTTAATAATCATACCTATTCATGGGAACTATTCTGTTTCGATTTAGAAAATTAAAATGAGGTAATATTTACAGTCCTCTGTTTACACTTTAAAACACACAATTTCAGTGAATCTGAGTTTACACTATTTCCATTAAAAATACTATAGGAGGCATTAGCTACCTTAGACACTAAAAAAGGGCAACAGGAAAGTAGAAAAAGCCAAAATAATAATAATGCAAAAAACCTGTAACAGGCTAAATGAGACAGCCTACTTTATTTTTGGACTCATAATGAAGAATCACTCAGAATATGTGTTTACACTTGCCATTCTAAGTAGGACAAACAATAGGAATAGTGCAATGCAAAGACCTATAGGAAAATGAAAGAAGAAGTTTTACTGGTAAGATAAGGGACAGTAAAGTGATATAAATGCTTTAAACTGAGCAAGTAAATTGAAATGAAAAAAGTAGATTGCAATGGTAACAGGTGACAGGAACCCGAAAAAGGAAAAACACTTACCTATTTTCCCAGATCAGTCATTACATATCATAAATAAAAATATCTTTGGGTCTCATGCAAGAGTTAGTCACAGCTCCCAGTCTCTAATTAAAGGTGACTATATTGGGGTGATAAATACAGCAGCAATGTGGATTTCTATGAGTTCTTCAGTTACATGATATATTTCTTCATATGAGACAAATCACCTAGTTTTCAGACACTTGCATGTGTGATCTTAAGAACCTCTGAATGCCTTTTGGGCAAAGTTCACTGTTCTCTAACAGCAACATACATGACAAACTTCACATCTCTATTGGCAGGGACCCATGACTCTCTCCAGACAAGGGATTTAGTCTTTCAGTCTCTTGGAATTTACTGTGACTATCCCAGCAGGTCTGACATAGTCCAGCAAATAATGTTCTGTTCTTTCCCTTTGACTATGATAATGTCTACCAGTGGTCAACTGTTTCTCACAAAGCACAGTACATTTATTTTAGGACAGAAGCATTATAATAAAAATATACAATAAAAAGTCTAAACACATGCAGTGTGTGCCCAGTGGCACCTACCTTTCAAGAGGAGACTCTGGCATGTGACAGTCCTTCAGGTCCTTTAGCAGAATTTGGCTCTCTTGGTTACAGAATTCAGTTAGTTTTTAGATCAAAATGAGGGAGTTGTTACCAGTTCATGCTGGCCATTGATTCCACAAGCTCTTTCCTTGACTTCTTGGCCTCTTGAAGCTGGTCTGAACCAGCATGTACGCAGCTCAGCCCATGGGATAATACTTCTCTGGAATTGTTTATCTGTCTCATGATCTTCAGTAATTACAATGCTAGCTTCCAAAGATAAAGATACCATTTACAGATACAAAAGTTTGTCACTAATCTCAGGGACTACAGTAGTGGAACCTGTAATAGTCTTTTGGAGTTTCCAGGCTTCCAATGTCTAGCATTTGCCACAAAGTGTTTATTTGATGTATTTATTATACAAGGTCACAAGGACAAATTCTCAAATCTTGTAATGAAGGTCTGGAGAGTAGCCCTATCCTGAAAGGGAAAGGTTAAAGAATTGTTGCAACAATGAGGCATTGTGAAAGTATAGTATTACTTCAAATTTTCTGCCTATTCTCTGATCATTCCCCCTACATCATGGATTGGGAGAGGCAAAGTGGGAGTGGAAGCAGCACACCAGGTCTCTTCCTTCCCTCCCCACAAGCTCACAGCACACACAGAAGCACATAGGGGGCAGGTCTGGCAGTTTGGTGGGATGGATTCAGCCCAAGAAGTGGATTTTGCATAGCTCTACTCTAAATTATCAATTCAGAATTCTGGTTATTAATTTTAAAACTTACCTGAAAGATTCCTCCTTTCTTTCATGTCACTCAACCAAGACTGGCTAAAGCATGCTTGCTGTTGGTCCATGGTCTCACTATTCCAAGTCAGGTGGAAGAGCACTCTCAATAGGAGGGACATAACCTCTGAAATCTGAACCGTATTGTGTTCCAGACAAAAGCACATTGTACTGCTCATCTGTTTTTTACTGAGATTTTAACGTAGTATTATCTAACTAATATGAGAGTCACTGGTAGGCAGCAACTTTGCTATCTTTGCTATCATTTGGATACCACAAGGCCAAATGAAATCTCACCGTTGTACTTATTCAAAGTTCTCAATGAATTTGTTTTTGATTGTCAGCTTTGACTGAGTAAAGATCGTGAGCTATTTTGTACATGTACAGCAGCCAGGTGCTTCAGAATGGATGCTGCAGAGACTCTGAAATCTTATCAGTATCAAAAAGAACTCTTGTCAGAATGGTTCCTTGCTTGCTTCATTATTGCTCCATGTTAATGTCTATAATACCAAGAACAAAATTGCACACCAAGTTGTATATGTTATTGCTATAGGTAATGTTAAGTCAATACCTCATTCAGCATCATATGTTTGAAGCTTTTTTTATATGTTCTTAAAATGCAAAAAGGGAATTATATTAGTAAATTAATACATCCTTAGTATTAATTTAGTTAATAAGCAGTGATATAAAGGCAAAAATCTTTTTCCCAAATATGCAAAATAATAGCATATATCTGATCAATTGTAAAAAAACTCCTCCAATGTTTCACTTCATATTTTGAAAGTTATTCTGGTAGATGGTTGCATCAAATCATAGTCCCTTGATATTATGTAGTGTTATAGAAAGATGTACCAGTACTGAAAATACAAAGTTCATTTGAAAATCTTGTTAATGTTATACACTGCCATTTGGTTAGACACAAGGTCAACCATTATTTCAGCTGACATTCTTAAAATAGTAGTACTTTACAGCTAGTAATTTGCAGCTAGTAATAGCCAGAGATGCTTTTGTAAGGTGAATTTGGGGCATTTTAGCACTTGTGAAAGTGAGAGACTGATAACACTGCAAATGTATACTGGTAAACACAGCTTAGTCCTATTTGCCAAATTTCTTCCTATTCTAGAACTTTCTTTTTCTAGGATCAAGATTGTTCCTGATCACGTGTGTCTGATAAAGGGACCATAAGAATTGGTGCTATCTAAATTCATTTCACTTGTGGCATCTACCAGATTTAAACCTTAACTCCCAATGCCCAATGCTTATCCACTCTCCAGGGAATTCTTATTTTGTGATTTTTCTGCAATTGTAATTATTTTGGCAGAGCTTTATTTGAAATTGCAGTCTCATTCTACAAGGTCTCTCTGGTCCTTTATCTGTGCAAAACATTTCATGTTCAGATACTAACATTCTAAGACTTCAGAGTGTTGGAACAGAAGCCAATGGCACAGAGTGGGCAACATGTTTGCAGTAAATAAATTTGGTCAGAAAAGATAAGGATTAAAAGGGGGAGGGAAATGACAAACATGTTTACTGTGAGCATCTGTGCATTTACAAATGCATACAAGACTATCTAAAATTGATGTTAAGGGAGGTCATCTTTGGAAAATGAAGAATTGCCAACATGTTAATTCCAAAGCTTCAAAAATTTATTCTGTGTGAAACATCTTCAATAGTGTAATGGATCAGAAGATGGCACACAAATGATTTCCCAAATTCCCATTAAGCAGAGAAGATGGTACTATTTTGGGCAAACAGTGCGTGGAATGAGCTGCAAAGATCTAGATCCAAATGTTCCCAAAATGTGGGGTTCCAGTTAAGACTCATTAATGTAACCCATGGCATTCAGGTCTACATCTAAATGTTCCTACAATTTGGAGGGATTTGAATTTGGGCCCATTTCTAATATATCTGTACATTAGGGATGAGCTAATTGGAAATTTAACTGTGCCAAACTATTTTTAGATTTTAAACTAGGAATGAAATCCTGGCCCCATCAAAACCAGTAGAAATGTTGACATTTCCTTTAAATATGCCAGGATTTCACCCTAGGCTAATTTTAAATAAAAAATATTGTCTAACTAAATACAAATTTGGGCTACCTATTTAGGATAGAAGATGCCCCTGCCAAAAGTTAGCTTGACAAAAGAGAGACTTGATCCTGAGTTTCCAATACAGGCAGTCCCCGGGTTACATGGATCCGACTTACATCGGATCCCTACTTACAAATGGGGTGAGTCAACCCCGCACTAGCTGCTTCCCCCCAGCAGACCAGGGAGACGCGAAGCTAGCGCCGCCCCCCAGCAGACCAGGAAGACGCGGAGCGGCTTTTCTCAGCAGACACCTCAGCTTGAGAATAAAGGACTGAGGGAAGTGAGGTGTGGGAGAATAAAACTGAGCTCTGGAGAAATGTTTGGCTAGAGTTTCCCCTACAATATGTACCAGTTCTGACTTACATACAAATTCAACTTAAGAACAAATCTACAGTCCCTATCTTGTACGTAACCCAGGGACTGCCTGTACTCTAAATAAGTGTCCTAATTACTGGAATATTTGCTAATCTGGGCTGGGAATCCCTTTTATTTATGAAATGGTAAAATCTCAGACATCTGAGACAATCCGATATCTATTTGCTGCCCAGTCCTATGAGTCCTGGCCCCCAAACAGAGGTAGACTGACAGAAATGACTTGTCCGAATGTAGCATTATGGGAGTGATATAGCAGCTCCATTGTTATGATTACACTGAAATTTGCACTTAACAATCTCCCTTATCCCCATTATATATGTCAGAAAAGTCCCAGCCTCAAAATTTGGAGGCTCCTTGAAAACACAATACATTTTCATGTATGTATTGTTAGTTTGAGATAAGAATCATTTAAAACATTTTAATTAGTCTGCTTTTTTATCCGTCTTGCAAATAACTTGCAAATAACTTCTCTATTTTTCACTTTCCCAGTATTTTGTTCCATTTTTGGACCATTTTTTTCCCCATAGAATCACCGAATCAAAATGTATACCTAATTATATTTAAATCTTAGTGAAATATTTGAACCCACAATATTTAAGTAGTAATGAAAATTAGAGGGGACTGAAATAGCTCATTCATATATACATCATGCAAAAAAAAAAGTGTATTCATCCCTCATTAAATAAGAAAAAAGTTCATCTCTCAAAAGAATAGGAATTTGTATATATTCCGTAAATATATATAGATATAGACCAGGTATGTGGTCTATATCTCTCTCTTGAATGACTACTTCTAACATTTCACATTTCTATGTGCCTTTGAATGGTAGCTATTTTTTAAAAAAATACTAACAATATTTCTGTCCTTTCCTGTAAAAATCTACTCTGAGGCCCAGCTCAGGGAATCTTGGTGCAGTACCTGTTTTACATTCTAATTACCTGCAACCTCTCAAAGCAATTATGATACAGCTTGATGATTCTGAAAGCCCCATTCAAGATCAAAGTCCCATTGTGCTAGGTTCTGTATAAAGAAAAACACAATTCTGGTTTCAAAAGCCTACAACCTAAATCCACAGGGTATCACAATGGGAATTTTTGTGGGTGTATGGACCTCTCTGAACAGAGCACATTGTAGGACTGGGCCTTAAAAGAGGGCTCAATTTTTTTCACCCTTCATCTTCAATCTATTTGTAGACAAACATTTCTAAATCTTAAAGTGTGAGTATAAATGAGATGAAATAATGTAATTTATTTCAGCATTTTGTGTTGAAAATTGAAAGGGCTGACTTTTAATACTCAATACTGGTTAAAATAAGGGTGCTTTTAGTTTACTTCTCAAAAGTTTAGCATTTCATGAATCTATGATTAAAAAAGATTTGAAGTAAATATATACTCCCTTGTTGGATGATAAATTTACATATTTTCAGATATTGTTTCCTGTTACATTGTTACTTGTTCCTTTTTGACACACTATGAGAGATAAAGACTTAGAGTCTGAGGGAATTATATTGCAGTATTTTGCATTAATGACATTAGAGATGCTGACTGCTGTGGGAGGTTTCTAGTCAAGCAAAGCATATCATCCCCATTACCCAGGGAAACCATGTGTGAGAGAAAAAAAGAGGAGGAAAACATTCAATATTTGCTACAATAGGAAAAAAGTACAGTATCATTTTCATGATGCCTCGTTTATTAAAATGGAATTTTCATTTGTGTGCAGCTGTTGCTGACTGAATACTTTCCACTGTGCTAAAACAAACAAACAAAAACCAAATACACACATAGAAAAACAAATATAGCTGGAAGCTTAAGATTTATAAGCCAAAAAACTGTAGATCATTTAGTTGTATGGTCAGTAAATTCTTGACCCAAAGGCACCCAATGAAGGTATGACCATTGAGATATGAAGTATAAATATTGTATAAGTATTGATATAAAGGAAGTTTTTCTCAGAATGACATAGAGAGATTATCAGTGGGAAAGAACCAAGATGTTTGTATTTTAAGGACATTTTTGTTATAATTTTGATCTATTTATACCGCTAAAAGGTTGTTAAAAAGCCTAATTAGTAACAGGAAATCAGGAGGACATAAACTGCAATCTCCTGTTCTATTTCATGTGGAATGTGAATCTCCCCAAAGCATCCAAGTCAACAGTGGAAAAGCTGCTTGTTCTACACATAATATAGTGAAATGTGTGGTGTCCTCAACCTTGTTTTCCCTCTACCCCTGCCCAAGTCTTTGTTAAATAATTAATTTGAATTAGACAGAATTCACTCATTTTATTTAACTATAGCTCAGCAGATGTAAAGTAAAATGGATAATAACTGCATCTGGAAATCTGGAGTGGTTATTTATACAAAGAGTGCCTAAGAGAAACTATTCTTAATAAATGTAGATAATGCTAGACTAAGTGGAAAACCCCAGAGGTTATACCTATTGTATGTAAGTGGGTTAACATTTATTATAATCTTAAATCAAACTAAAGTAACCCTCAATAAGATGTAAAAACCACTAACTCCTGCAAAATCTGTAGACATTAGAGGAGGGTTTACATACTAGTTTTCATTAGGGTTTAATTAATAAATTAGATTTGGAAGGGAGAGTTCAGTGTTCTAGTGATGAGTACTTCAACATTTTTTCCAGCTCTAGTTAATTGACTGCCTAATGAATTACTTCTAAATTCATCAAAGAAAAAATTTTCCACAGATATTTATGGGTTTCTTGGTCCTGGCCAACTGAACTGAATCCTTAGATATGTGTGTGTGATATTGAGGTACTGAAAATTTTAATGACCAAGAAAAAAATGTATCAGGAGAAACTGGCCCTTAATATTTTTTCTAATGCAGTCCTTTCACTCTGCCTAAGCTTTCTCACAACAAAGAGAATAGGAAGTGCTCTCAATAAGGGCCAAAGTTGGTAATCAGATTTACACAAGAAGCATTGACAGTGATGATAATTAGGAAATTGTTAGAAAAAGGCATTGGGCTGTATACATGATCTAAATTCTTTTTAGGGCCTGCAAACACTTATGCATGTGTATATAAATTTAATATTTACTCTTCTCATTATTATTTATACTTTGGATACATAATTTTCTGTCATCTTAACTTTATCCTGCATTTTGTGGTCCTAGATACAACAGCACTTCAGCTGTGCACTAAAATCAGAAATCAGAATGACTCTGCCACCAAGAAAAACTGACCTGTATAGCTAACCGTATAAGCTAAGTAAAATACAAAACCAAAAGGAAACACAGTATAACTGGTGAAAATAAATACAATTTTATAGTCAAATAGTTAATCATTTAAAATATTGCTCTTAATTACATACTAAGAGTACTTGACCTCATCCATACCTCAGGTAGGGTCCAACTAGATTACATGCCTCTGCCGACAGAGGCATGTAAAATAGGCTACCCAACATAATCAATGAAGCAGGGATTTAATTATCCCCGGCTTCATTAAAATAAAAACGGCCACCGCGCTGTGCCAGCTCAGCTGATCATCGGCACAGTGCGCAAGTCAAGAAGCGGATCGGTTGACAAGGGAAGCTTTTGTCAACAGCTCTTTTATGCCTAGTGAAACAAGGTTTACAGAAGCGGTCGACAAAGGCTTCCCCTGTTGACCGATCCGTGTCTTGACTCACGCACTGTGCCAACGATCAGCTGAGCTGTGTTACATGATTTAACAGATTCAGAGAAACTATAAGGAATAGCTCTCCGGACAGTTACCTAGTAACTGTACACATCCACTTCAGGATGGTATTTCAGTTGCGGGACGCCAACCAGTATCTAATCACCTGGGAATTGTCTATCTCAGAGGCATGCTGCAAAAATAAAAACTTGACACGATGTCTAAAGTTAGACCACTAGACTATATTTTAGACATTAAATTTAACAGACATATACCTCGAATGCATAGGGGTCAGTCCCCTTTCTAAAATACATGAACGTTGGAGGGGCAGTCCCTCCAAGGTTCCTATACCTGCTTACAGAGTCGGTCGGCGCAAGGGCGACGGTGGTGATGCTAGTGACCTCAAGCCTTTGGTCCCAAAGGGCCTCTGGTAAGGACCAGCTAGGCGTCCCCCGATGGATGATCCGACGCTTGGCGACCTCGAGCCTCTAGCTAATTGCAAGCCTCGGGTGAGGAACAACCAAGGCGATCCCACGAAGCACGGGTTGAGTGCGACGGCAGTAGATTCACCTTCCGTGAAACATCTGGCCTCGGCCTCTCTTCTCGCACTTCGGAGCGACAGGATCAGGCGATGGTTGACTCTGTATCTACTCTATACTACTCTAAGTAAACCTTTATCTAAATCATGACACATCCGCTGAACAGACTTGAGGATGGCCGAAATGCTTCGAACCGACGCAGTCTGCCGGACAGACACGAAGACGATATCTAACCTATACTAATCCTAAGATAACTAAACTAATCTAAACCTAAATAATAAGAAAGAATGAGCCTTCCACCCAGCTTACTTAAAAGACTGATTTAGACCTCTTGCATACTTCTCAACCTAGGACAAATGATTGGCGATCTCATTCACCCCTTAACCTAGCTTAACCTAAACTAGCAGAACCCGATGAACCCAGAGCAGCCTGATGCAACAGCAGTCCTAGGATAAGCCTAGAGACAGAACGAACTGCTGCACGGCAGAGACTTAAATAGTCTGGGTTCATGAATATTCATGAGTTCCGAAGTTTAAATTGATTGGTCCTCAGATGATGCTCTTTTGGCATATTTTAAATCTATTGGAGGACACATGTGACTCATGCATATTAATAGATATTCAAATTCTAACAGGTATGCTGATCATTACGTTCAAACTCTAACAGACATACCTGTGGGACGTGTAATACGTGACATGACTTAAGGTCTCTAATGGATGCCAAGAGAATGGAACCTATTTCAAAATGGACTCTAGGAAGCCATTTTGAAATAAAACCATACTATTTTATATGGTAGTGATTTTAACATACATTAACAACAAATATACAGACAGTCCTTTGATATCCACAAGTCTACTGTAAGCCTTATACAGGGTGATACATTTCAGACTCTTCATCGGGTGGTTGCAGTTACATTTAAGCATGTTGTTACATAACTGCTTGTTACATTCATAACACATGGACATTAGTGTTACAGACTAATTCTGCGTTACAGCTGGCACAGTGTGGTGGCCATTTTTATTTTAATGAAGCTGTGGATATTTAAATGCCCACTTAATTGACTATGTCGGGTAGCCTATTTTACATGCCTCTGTCAGCAGAGGCATGTAATCTAGACATACGTGTAGAGTCAACTGGTACTAGCATTTTGCACCAGCCTGAGGCCCTGTCCCAATAAATTGGAATTATTTTTTTTAACAGTCTCTGCTTATGTTGCACAAATTATATGAAAGACCCATGCAGGGGTCTCTCTCATCCTCTTCTTTAACTCTTTACAATAGATTATTATTATTAAGAAATATCATTCTTGCTTCATTGATAAATGTAATTTTAGTTTTAGCTTGGCGTCATGGAGCTGATTCAAATACACAAGCTGTGGGTGACAGGAAGGAAGGATTAACTCAGCTTCTCCCAGAATTTTTGTCTGGAGGTGTTTAAGTCACAAGAATTGTTATAATATGACTATCCCTCTTTCTTCATTCTCTGACCCATCAGCATCCATAGCAACAAGTCCTTTGCTACAACAAAGGTGTCATTCTGCTGCAGCATTTCTCAACTCTGACCTTAGAGTTGCAGATCAGTGATCCTGCAGCATATGCATGCTCCATGATGTAATTGTCTGAAACAAAGTGGCATTGTAATTACACAGAAATTTGGTTCATTCTTTTAGATTATTACCTCTTTCAAAGTCTAGAGTAGCTATATAACCAGTTCATGTATGGATGCTCGGAGAGTTAATTTAAAACTAGAGAAAAATGACATATTTCTTCAAATAGGTCAATACAGACTGAACAGCAGGAAACACTTTGCTTGCTACATGCTAAGAGCCGATGTTAAGGGGTTGTAAAGGAAGCATCAAATTTTATTGGTTCTGCCAAACCCAGGAAAAGTGGTCAGTTTTTGAGTGCCTTGTGCTAGCACTCCTATTTACATGGATGTGGAGAACTCATTTAAAAGCATATCAGCAAAATAAATAAAATTAAAAGATGGGCACTAGAGAAACTGCTGTCTATTTTGTTAACTTACAAATTGGTAAACATTATTCAATGAATTAGGAGAACATTCACTAAATGATCTCATTAAATCTTTTGTTTCTAATATCTTTCTAATTCTTCCTCTGAGGAAGATAGAAGATAGTACTCTCCTAAAAGGTTCCTCATACTTCTTAGACTGTATTCTGTCAATGGCAGTAGTGCTTCCCTTTGCTTAAAAGGGGAGGTAATTCAATGATGATTTGAGAACAAGGTACGTATTAAAAGGAGAAAATATAAACTTATAGCAGAAACAATTGTCAAGGGTTGTATTTGTTTTGTTTTTTTGTTTTTCATTTTCATGTGGCAAGAATCTTGTGACCTTTCCTTTCTGATGTAGCTTTTATTCCAGCTTTCCATGACTTCATCATGATGAAATTGGATTATTCTAAACAATATTAAATTATTTGTCCAGAATACACCTGTTTGGAAGTGATTTTTCTCAAAGGAAATATATTACATCAGTGCTTAGTGATCAGCACTTGGAGTTGATTCCAAGGGGCAATTCAAGATGTTGGTTTTATCCTATAAAAACCTTGATTTGAGTATTGGTTATCGGAAAGACTATTTATGTTGCCATGGTAAATGTGATCAGCTGAGACATGTGAGCTAGCAGCTTCCTGGCTTGAAGCTGGTCATCCATCAGTATTGCTACAGATATCAACTGTACTATGATCTCACCTGGATCCAGACCAGGAAAAGTCTGGTAACTGACAATTTTTAATGATATCATCTTGGAATGAAATAACAAAGGTAAAATAAAAGTCCATAAGTACCTTAGCATCTTGCTTATCTTCCTGATTTCTCATCCTCCTTCCTTCCCAATTATCCAGGAGTGGAGGAGAAATTGCCCTACTTAGTGGTTCCTAAAAATACAGGAAGAGAGAGTAGACCATCCATGAAAGACCTTCAAAGTGGGCTAGTAGGCAACTTGTCATACTCTGAATACTGATATTATCTACAATGGTTGACAGTTGGAGTGTTTGTTGAAAACTGAAATGTGTGGGCACAGAAAGCTGCATGGCCTGGTGAAGTTCTTCAATAAATTCATGTAAGTACTCAAATTCCCCATGGTTTGCTCCACTGCAGGCTTTATATGGAGTTTTGCAGTAGAGGCTAATTTGCTGTGTGCTGTCACATGTAGTTTGGCCATATTACTGTTGGAATTTGCATGCTCTTTATCTGTGTCTTTTTGGGGGGGGGATCCCCAAAATCTCCTGCTACTAAATTTCCAGGAACGTTTGCTAAATTAATGTGTGCTTGTTTTTGAATGCTGAGTAGCAAAAATTATGCCCAGTATAGAGAGGGGATAAGACCAAGATACCTGTGGAACTTTGATATTGTATTTCTCATAATTAGAAACCTCAATTCTGAGGTACAAAATATAAATGATTACTTCTGGAAAATTTTAGCCTACATCTGCTAAGTTAATTCAGGAGAAAAATAGTCAAAATTATAAAAAGAAAACAAGGAGTCCTGTGGCACCTTAAAGACTAACAAACTGATTTGTGCACAAGCTTTTGTGGGCTGGAACCCAGCTCATTAGATAGCTGGAACCCACTTTGTCAGATGCATAGTCCACAAAACTTGATGCCCAAATACATTTGTTAGTGTTCAATCTGCCACAGGACTACTCATTGTTTTTGCTGAAACAGACTAACATGGCTACTCCTATGAAAGTTTTTGTTTTTGAAATAGCAATATTGGCTACATTCTAGTTGGAAAATACTTACTGCACATCTAAGGCTTCTGTAGTCATAAAACTTGAAAGTTTTGGTGCTGCAAAAGGAAGTGCTATGGGATAAATTAAATGAACAGGGACTTGTTCTGCCTTCTTATTTATAGTTTGTGGCATTTACTTGGTTGTGGTGAATCTGTCTACTCTAAATGAATTCTGACTGGTATTATGTATAATTTGAACCCTCAGTGGGTACTGAATCAGCCGAAGAAGTTGTTAATCTGGAATGCTTTTGCTCTGGTTGAACAATCAAGATACTAAAATGGCCAAGCTGAAAGAAAAAAGGTTATTGCAGGTCATCTGCAAGGTGACAAGTTTGGAGCAATGAAAGCTCCCCAGGAGAAAAGAAGGAGAAAGGAAAAGTGTTAGAAGTTGCTGTTAAATGCTGAGCCTAAAGAAACCTGCAAATTATCCCCCAGAGAAAGCTAAATAGAGCTTATTGCAAGGACAGAGACACAGAATCTGAGCTGGAGAGAAGGATCTATGGACACTGCAAGGACCAACCCGTAACTAAAGGGTTCTCAGAGCAGAGGAAAATGGAAGGAAGGGCATGGTGCAGGTTCTATTATTTTTGCATCGATATGCAAGGCTCTAGGAAAAGAGTGTGTATGTCTTCAAGCTACTTTGCAAATTGCAGAGCCTCTGAGTTCCTTGTTGCCATTCTCACATATCTCCAAAATCAGTTGGAGAACCCACAAGGGTGAAGCTCTGGGAAAGAGGGTAAATGAGCAATTGGGGAAACTTGAGGAGTTGAGCACTGGGCTTAGGGTGAAGGCACCTAGACTGCAGGGACCTACCTCTAAAAAGAGGTACAGGGCAGGGACGCTATGCCAGTGTTTCTCAACCTTTTTTTATACAGTACCCCTTTAAAAAAATTATAAGTACCCTCACTACCTACAGTTTTCAGACACACAGAAGTGTTTTCTACTATTTCAACAAATTTGTTTAAATAACTTACTTAATCGTAGCCAGGCGGACGATGAAATTTTTGGGTGTAAAAAGTACAAAAATAATAAAGCCCTGCAAAACTTAAAACACAAATTCAGTTTTCTCCAAGTTTCAGTTGTATTGATGTACCCCCCAGACTTTTCTCAAGTACCTCTAAGGGTACTGGTACCACTGGTTGAGAAACACTGCTCTATACCACAAGAGTGATCTGGAGATACGAAAGAACAAGAAAGTTCCTGGGTACTGCTCAGACTACATCTACAATGCAACACTATTTCAAAATATCTAGTGCTATTCTGAAATAACTTAGTCCATGTCTACACAGCAGGCAGTTAATTCAAAATAGTGTCAAAATACTGTCAAGCTGGAGGACTTTTTACTCCGACTCCTTTAACTCATTGTACGAAGAGTAAGGAAAGTCAGAGGACGAGTGCTCTATTTCAAAATAAGTGCTGTGTAGACACTCCCTATTTCAAAATAAGCTACACAATTGACGTAGCTCAATTTGCATAGCTTATTTCGAGTTAAATAAGCAGTGTAGATGCACCCTCAGTGGGCTTAGAAGCAGATGGAATCCAGTATTTAAATTCAGTTATCTGGTGGGTGTCCACAAAGGGGAGCTTGATCACATCGGTAAGAGAGACGGTACAATTTCAAGTACCCTAGCCCTTCATAAAATGAGTTTAAAATGCAGAGTGGCACTTCAAAACACTCTAAAAAAAAACCTCATAAAGGTTTCATAATTTAATGTTATTGCACTGCTGTGTAAAAACAAAAATAGATGGCCAGTGCAATTTGCATTCTTAAAGTAGTTAATGAAGCATAGTAAGGTGCAGTGAAAGTTATCACTTGTTGGATAAATAATACTAGTGTCCACAATATATTTTGCAGTGTACCATATATTTGAACTATAGCTATAACCATCTACATATAAAATCAGGACACACTGAGAGGTTCACATAATATTCATGCATAATTTCCTGTCCCCGCTGTTTTGTTTTCCCACTTTTCTGTGACTATTTTTATGCTTATTATGACATATTGTTTTAATATACACTGTTTACTTAATAAAAAATATTTCGTTAATGCTACTTTCAGATTTTTATGTTTGCTTTAGTTGTAATAAGATTTTGTGAAAGTGTTTTGCTTCCAATATGACACTGTAATGCTTAAGACAGTTTCCATTAACACCTGGTTGGGGGTGGAGGGTGTTTGTTTTTTGTTTTTAGTATTCGTGAATAGCTTGTATACTGATCACTAAAGCACAGTGACTTTTTTCTAAAGTTTTCATCCTAAAATGCATTCTAAAGACCAGGAAGGGGAATCAAATATTCAGATGATTTCCAGCTTCAGATTCAATCAATTCATATGGAATTCACTGAATATTTTTCTTTAAAAAAATCTGAAAAAGTAAAAAATGAAATGTTCCAATTTTTTGATTCAAAACAACTTTTAATTTAGCATTTATTTCCATTTTTATTTTTTGAGGAAAAAATCCAAAAACCCTGAAATGTTTCATAGGACTTCAAGCAATTTTTTTGTTAGGCTTGCTGAAAAAAAATGTTTTACTATATGTTTAGCATATATATTTACTATATGTTTAGCATATAGTGGACACTGCTATAAATAAATGATAATAATTAGCTAATTTTTCCCTTGAGAATTCTACTTTAATGCACTATTTTAAGGCTTAGGATGGGCCTATAGGAAGTAGAAAGAGAGCAGCATAAAAGTTGCTTTTAAGATAATCTATTGGAGTTTTGTTGAATTTACCCAAGAAGGAATTACAAAATTGTTACACTATCACATCAAGAGATTTACTAATCATATACTCATTCATACATTTACCCATCTTTGATGTTTTCAATGGGAGGGCTAGACATTTTACATTTCTTTATTATGTATTATACGGTCTGTGATATTGTGCCCTTTTAGAAACAGAACATGTGCCTCTTCATGATACAACTGAACTAAAATGCAGTTTTCAGTACCTCTGATGAAATGGGCGCAATGCTTAAGACATACTGCAGAGGCTTTTAGAAATTAATTCAAAAACTTCCTATGACATAGAATTACTTTTTCTACATCACTTAGTGAATCTTATAAAATTCAATTGCATCAAACCTACTATAGAGATCTTCTGTTTTCAGTGACTGCAAATGTAAACGAATTGTGTACACAAACTGCATAGTACAGCATTAAATAATATCTCAGTTCTAATATTTTAGCTTTTTTTCTTTTGTTTAGATGCAAATCAGCCAAGGGATAACGTTGCACACCAGTGGTTTTATGTTTACTCCATATTTGCAAATGATCATGCAATGACCTTAATTAAATTTAATATATAAGTAGGAGGTGATGTCCCACCTTCCATACTAAAGCAATAATAAGCTCATATGTTTAAGTCTCTTGCAGGAAAGAATGTCATTTAAATCTGATTATATTTTTCTCCCTATGCAAGAGATGTTCATTGAATTGTACATTAAGGGAATGTAAGTTCACAGCAAGAATGATAAAATGCTTTAGGGCAAAAACAATAATCAATTAATGTTAAAATTTGGCGATGTGACGGCCCTTGTGGGTGCGAGCGCCCCCTTCCGGCAGGGAAAGGGGGGTTCAGCGGACCCGCCGTCTGGCTGTTCGAGTGCGATCACCCGGCCGCGAGTCCGGGCCGGGGATCAGCGGACTCGGGGTTCCTTTTCCTCGGGGCTGGCCCAGGGTACCAGTCTGCCCGGGGTCCGGGCGGGGAGACGGGGTCGCCTCCGGCGGCCTGCCAGTAAGTCGGGTCCCCGTCGGGACAGTCGAATTGGCAGGGTCTTCGCCCTTTTATCTATTCATCCCAGCGGGGTTACGGGGGTTGGGGTCTCGTGGTAGGGAGGGGGGGATGTGGGGGACCCAGTCCCACCCTCTCCACCGGGTCCCAGCCCAGGGCCCTAAGTGGGGGGAGAACGAAACGTGCGTTCCTCCCACGACAGGCAGGGTTTATCCCCGTAACGCGCCTGTCCACGGGCGCCAGAAGGCCCCCGCCCCGGGCTGCTTCCACTCCCCGCTCTCCTCCTCCCCGACTGGGAAGGTCCCGCAGTCACTTACCCCGCCCGAGGCGCCGGTCTCGTCCCACGGCCGTCGTGAGGGTTCGGGGTCGTTCCCTCTCCTCCTCCAACGCGGGGGGGGGGCGTTCCCCTTGGCGGCTGGGGCGGCGGTGGTGGCGGCAGCTCCCCTGAGTGCCGCCCAGTCCTGCTTTCCCGGGCCGCTTTTCAAACGGCCCGGGTGATGATGTCAGGGGCGTCCGTTCCGTCCCCCGGGCGTCCTGGTGTCCGCTGACGTCACGGCCGGGGCGTCCCGTCCTGACGTTGGCTCCGCGCGGCTCTGGCCGAGCGGAACGCTGTTCGGGCTCCTCGCCCGTCAGCTGGGGCTGTCCCTGGACCCTCCTTCCCTGCCGGGGAGTTAGCCGGCCCTCCCCCTGCGGGGTTTCCTCCCTGGCCCGTTCTCCCCTCCTCCCAGGGCTGCCTGCCGGTCCGTCCGGCGGCCTCCAGGGGGCGCCGGTGGCCCTCGCTCGAGTGCGGACCCGCGGCGGTCCGTCACAGGCGACCTATCAGTTTAAATCACAATACATATTTTCCCATAAAACTTGCCCATGGGAAACCTCAGGCCTCCAGAGTCATTATTGCAATGTTTAAAAATTAGTCAATTCTTCTTAAATAGGGTCTCAAGTATTGTTAGTGTCCTTAGATCAAGAACTGGATGTTCATTATAACCCTAATTTGTCTCCTGGACAGCCAAGGACCTTTTATGCAATGCATGGTGATGGTGTCACATCCCAATAATTCACAAAAGGTCGCTGCTGCCAGAAAATTGCAGAATGCCAACTGTGAAAGTTCTTTAGTACATTGCTCTGAGAATCAATAAACAGGGTAACAGGGCTCAACTTTCTTTTTCTGATCCACATGCTCCTAGTTGAGCCAATTAAGAGAGAGAGGCAGTACGTGGGGAATTGTAAGAGACCTGGTGAGAGGAAGAACTAGGAAATCAGAACAGACTGTTACACTAAGGCCATGTCTATACTAGGAAATTATTTCTTCTTTAGAAATAATAACTCCCAAAATAACTATTTTTATATAGAGGACTATGTAGCACTTTAAAGACTAACAAGATGGTTTATTAGATGATGAGCTTTCGTGGGCCAGACTAACACCAGACTAACACGGCTACATTTCTATCAGTATTTTTATATAGGGCATCCACACTATGCAGCATCAACATAGCACAGAATTATTTCAAAAGAGTGTGTCCACACTAATTGTGGAGGGCACCAGGAGGACAGACACTTCCTATAGCTGCTTGCTGAGGTGATCAGAGACATGTGCTTAAAGGGGCCTCTGCATCTCATGCACCACTCCTCTACTCCTACCCCCTCATGGGAAACCAAAGTCATGCCACATGCTCTAGTTGTCCTTGCAGACACCACAGCACTTCCTGCATGGAGCCAGAGCTGCTGCAAAGCAATGCCAGGCCCAGCTGTGAAGAAAAGTGACAAGGGCAGTTACCTCAGGAGACACTGTTCATGAAGCCTAGTCCTAATCTCTGAGCTGACACTGGAGGTCTCAGTTCAGATGATGGCGATGTGCTTCAAGCAAGACTACATGTAGCCTAGAAAGTGGACACTTTCCTGCAGGCATTGACATCCGAGGGGAACATTGTTACCCCCGTTTCCCGAGGACAAGCAGGCATGGGAATGTGCTGGCCAGGCTGGTAGCCTGGGGGTGGTGGGATCACAGAATCATAGGACTGGAAGGGACCTCGAGAGGTCATCGAGTCCAGCCCCCCGCCCTCAAGGCAGGACCAAGGTCTGTCTAGACCATCCCTGACAGATGTCTATCTAACCTGTTCTTAAATATCTCCAGAGAGGGAGATTCCACCACCTCCCTTGGCAATTTATTCCAATATTTGACCACCCTGACAGTTAGGAATTTTTTCCTAATGTCCAATCTAAACCTCCCCTGCTGCACTTTAAGCCCATTACTCCTTGTCCTGTCCTCAGAAACCAAGAGGAACAAATTTTCTCCTTCCTCCTTGTGACACCCTTTTAGATATTTGAAAACCGCTATCATGTCCCCCCTTAATCTTCTTTTTTCCAAACTAAACAAGCCCAGTTCATGAAGCCTGGCTTCATAGGTCATGTTCTCTAAACCTTTAATCATTCTTGTCGCTCTTCTCTGTACCCTTTCCAATTTCTCCACATGGATAGGGTGGCTTGGCTTCCTTCCATATCCAGAACATGCCTGTTCCAACAGAGTTGGCATCCCCTAGAGACAGAACTTCTATCCCTGCCTGCTGGAGAGTGGCATGTTGGGAGAGGTGTGTGTGAGCGGCAGAGAACGCTTGCTGGAAAGAGTGTTACTGGTGCCCCTTCCTCTTCCTCTCCCTGGCAAGTTTCCATGCTGACGAACCAGAGGCTCAAAAGATTGTCTAGGGGTGGCATATGTGGCGAGGCTCTGAGGCCGCAAAGGAGGAAAGCCCAAGCTTAAAATATACTTAACCAATTACAAACTTTATTGATTACAGATTGATGATATTAAATTGCCATCTCTGATTCATCTTAGACAGTGCAGCATGCAAACAAAAAATATAAGAAATAAAACCAGTACAGCAATAATAAAAACCCCTCTTACAGCCAGTCCTTCGATGGTTATCTTTGAACAGCTGGTGGAATTAGTCATTGGTCTACTTATACTTAACAACTTCTAAATATGAAATGGTTAATACAATCTAGCAAGTGATACTTACAAGCCCGGTAATGGTTACGATGCACAGACAAAAAACAATGTATAGCATGCTCAAGATTCGTACACCCCTTTTCTTGATTTGGTGGGTGGGAGGCAGCCTTGAGTGATCAGCCCCTCAGCCAGGCTGGACGATAGGTGCCTTCTGTCTTGATACGGAACCTCCCTGAGCTTAGGTCTCAGGGTGCTTTATACTATAATTTTGACATCCGGTACCATATTAGGGTTCCTTCCTTTTGACATGACGTCTGCCTCAGGGATTTGTAGTCAGTGCCTGATGCAGACATGGCTGGCACATGTGAGAGCTAGCTATGGTTTTTCTTTCCCTGTTCCAGGTGCTTGTTAATTGGTGTATATGACAGCTCGTTTCCCTATTCCTATCTTGTCCTGTTTTTAGTGCTCGTTAATTTAGCTAATTTCCCTACTTTTATCTTCCTGGCCCAGGTGCTTGCCAAATTAAGTTCCATTTACTGAGAACTGTGCTGAACACCCGAGGGACTTTAAGTTCTGTCTCTGGATCCACCTCAGAGGCCTGTGTTTTTCTTGTGAGGGGCCTTAGTGTGGCAGTATGGGCAATACGCTCGAGGCCATGCTCAAGAGGACCTGCTCCACGACACATGTAAGTATTGGTCTCCTCCACATCGCTGAGCTTGACTGGGAGCAGATATTGCCTGGGTGCGGGCATGACCCTGTGCCATGTGAAGCACTCCTAAGTTTTTCCATGACCTCAGTATCCTTAGAGGTGGCTTCTTATGTAAGGTTTCCCACCTTGGAGGCTGGAGTAAGGCAGGCCTCTCCAGGAACCTTGTGAGAAGGACCGAGTTCCTGTTTGAGAGCATCATGGAGCTGAGTGCTCCAGACTGGTGCTCTATGTGCACAAACGATGTGCACAAGCTGTTGTGTGACTCCCCAAGAAGGCCATGTGAGGAGCACCCAGTCCCTTGCAGCCTGCTACCTGCTCCTATGTGTGTATAGGGAAAGTTATGGAACTCACTTTCACTAGGATAGTCCAAGCCTTGGGAGACATCCAGCGGGGAAGGGGGAAGCTAGCTCCAGGGAGAGGATCAGCTCCTGACTGGTGGGCATGGTGTCTTGGCTTGCCTGCTCCTCCTCCTCTTCCACAACCCCACTTCCATGGAGGCTGATGCTGGGCATGTCCTGGCAAGAGACAACTATGATGGGGGTAAAGGAAGGATGGAGAGAGGAGCCCTCCATCTCAGGATGGGGTTCAGCTGCTCATAGTAGTGGCAGGTGTGAGGAGCCACCCCAGAGCATGAACGTTGTTCTTGGCTGTGGTGTAGGCTTACTGGAGTCCTTTCATTTTCATGTGGAGCTGGTTGAGGAACCACATGCATCCTTTCTGGGCCAGGATGGCAGCCATAGAGCCATAGATATTCCTCCTGGTGCAGAGATCCTGAAGATTGGACTCCTCCCCGCCACACCTCGATGAGGTCCAGGGTCTCCTCACCACTCCAGGTTGGTGCCCTATTTCATCTCTGGCCAGAGGCATCAGAGGGTGCTGCAGGAGTGCTGGTAGCTTGGGTGGCAGAGTGCAGAGGGAGCTCTGGGATCAACCATAGCTCCTACAAAGGGTGCTGTGTGGCATGGGTCTGGCAAGGTTGTTCTGTTGCCACAAGCCCTTTCCTTTCTGCCTGCAACTTTAAACTCTTCAGGAGAAGGGAAGCAGTGGAG
Organism: Pelodiscus sinensis; assembly: GCF_049634645.1. NCBI lineage: Eukaryota > Metazoa > Chordata > Testudines > Trionychidae > Pelodiscus > Pelodiscus sinensis. The sequence goes on along the minus strand of NC_134712.1, from coordinate 121,303,501 downwards.
TAGTCAGGGGTATGGCCAGAATGGCCACAAGTGCAGCTCTAAGAGGCCTCTGGAGGCTAATTATTTCAAAATAGCAGTAGCTGAGCATCCACAGTAATGCTATTTCAAAATAATAATTTCTAAATAATCTGTATTCCTAATGAAAAGTAGGAGTTACTATTTGAAATAACCAGCTTGTTATTTCGAAATAACGGGCTTGATAGTGTGGATGCTCTGCTTGTTATTTCAAAATAAGGGAAGTTATTTCAGATTAACACTCTAGTGTGGACCAGAGCTGAATGAGTGTAGGAGATAAGAGCTACCAGGGAGAGAAGATTGTTTCTGGAAGAAGGCTGAAACCAGGGGAAGATAAAAGGGGTTTGCCGGCTGGTATCTCCAAGTCAGAGACAAGGGCAAGAACAAGAAAAGTCATATACTCTATTCCCTCATGCTTTCCCACAGTAATTATGATTACATTAGAGAAATCTCCTACTGTCATGGCAAATGAATAGCAAAAACTCACCTAATATTGCAATCTTTATTAGGATGGGTGATCTATATTCAAGTGATCAGTCCTATTAGTTTATTTCTTACCCCAGGAGCCTCAAATCACTAGGACTACTCAGCAAGTAATCCTTTTACTCCTATGAGCAGAGGTTGATGGACTGGATGTGCTTATGTGCAGTCTTTATCCATAGTCTTCTTAATTTGCAAACTAAATAAAAAATTTGTCTTCATGTTTTGTGGTTTTCTCTGTTGTGTGTGTCATTTGTCATGTTTTTTGGATTTTTACTTGTACTCAGCTCAGAAATACCGCAAGAATAGTATTTCTCAGTGTTTTCCCATTTCAGTTCAGGTTCAGGAAGTGAAGTGGTGTACAAGAATTGGAAGAAGGAGAAAATAAAATATAATTTCTAGACAATTAGGATTTTTCAAAATTTCATAAAAGATCCTCGTTAGCAGTGATTGGATTTTGGATTTAAGCTATAAATCAGTTCTTATTTTATCAGAACCTTCTGCACATTCCAAATGAGCTATTCTTGAAAAGCCCTGTTTATACTAATTGTTGTGCCATTGGCGAAGTTCTTACTTTAATACAGTTTTTGTTACATTATAACAGTAACTTGATGTCACCAATGATGCTTTTGTGTAAACGACATAATTGCATATGGTTACTTTCCTCTTGCAATGGCTATTTGCTTTAAAATAAAGATTACTGGTAAAATTGGGGCTTAGTTTCATGTCATGGAATTTTTATTATTTGTATTGTGGTAGCATCTAATCCCAGTGATGGATTGGCCCATTGTGCCAGGTTCTGTGTAAACTCTGGAAAAAAAAATTGTCTAGACCTCCAAAAGCTTACAGATAGATCTTATTCCCTTACTTGTTTTTTCAGACCTTAGTTGAGGTGTGGAGTTCTGTGGTACACTCTAGCTTTTTGTCTCCCTTTAGCTGTTATGCACTCAGACAGGTCTATTGTATGTCTTCCATTGTAACTGGTATAATAAGGAGAAACTATGAGTTCTCTTCCCCCTTTCTTTCACTATAGCCCTGACCTTAAAACATATGGCTTCATCTATAATTTTACTCAAATGAGAGTTCTCACTGTCGTCATAATATCTATCTGCAAAAATATGTGGAAGCTAAACCAATGGTAGACTACTTAAATGCACACTGGAAGGCTTGCTAGATTGGACCTATGTTCTGAAACAGCATTTGCATAAGAAGAATTTCTTAATATAATGATAGGAAAAGCAATATTTTTTCAAATAATATTATCTGGCTTTCTTTGTCCTTTATAAATGTTAAGCATCACACTATAAAAAAGACGTAAACTCCTGTTAAATTCATACACACATTATAAATGTTTTAACATTACAAAGCATCAGCAATGGTATTCAGTGAATGAGCACACAGTCTCTAACAAATCTAGGGGTATGTCTAGACTGCACCCCTCTGTTGGCAGAGGGATGCAGATTAGTCAGGTCAGCATTGCAAATGAGGCAGGGATTTAAATATCCCGTGCCTAATTTGCATAAAAATGGCTGCTGCGTTTGGCCAACTCAGCAGTTTGTTGGCAAAATGTGGCAGTCTAGAGGGGGATCTGTCAAGAAAGAAAGCTTTTTTCAACGGATCCTGTAAACCTCCTTGCAGGAGGCATAAGGGATATGTCGAAAAAGGCTTTCTTTCTTAGCAGATCCCCCTCTAGACTGCCACTTTTTGCCAACAAAGTGCCGAGTCAGCAAAACGCGACAGCCATTTTCATGCAAATTAGGCACAGGATATTTAAATCCCTGCCTCATTTGCAATGTCAACCTGCCTAATCTCCATCCCTCTGCAGTCTAGATATACCCTAAGTGATTGCCGAATGCTTTTTTTCTAGTTAGATCAGTGTACTAGTAATAATTTACATTTCTATAGTGCCTTCTATCAGAGGATCTCAAATCACTTCTTCTTAGGTCAGGCTCTACTCTAACTCAGACTTAAGCTTTGAAAAATAGGAGAGGTTGATGGTGATTGCTCAAGGCACACACAATGTTGAAAAAAGTCTATTTTGGGGATCAGAACACAGCTCATTATGTTTGCAATTTCATCTGTCATATCATACCTGTTATGCTCCTGTGAGTTAAACATGCCCATATTTCTATTGTGTCTTGTAAAAATTGTGAGTCATGAAATAAAGTGTTTATGGAGAACATAAAGCCTGTAAGCTTAGTGGAAGAGCTTGTAAACTCCTAAATTGTGATTACATTCCAATTTATATTGGGATTTCATATGGAAATTACAGGACACACAGACACAGGTTAGTTTTTACAATCCTTGAAATGCCAGCCTCCTCAGAGTTGTGAGGGCTCAGTCATAGTAACAGCACATCTTACACTCTGCAGGTTTCATATTCACAATAGACAATAAAAACATGAGGGCTTTTTAGGATTTTCAAGTAGGATGCTTATTTGCTAAAGCATCAAATGCTGTAATTTACCTATACACACTTATAAATTCTGGTTGAAATCTTGTCCAAATTGCCATATTGCACGTGACACTGTAGGATGGACAGGCCCGGGTCATCATTGGCTGGGATCAAACCAGGGACTTCTATGAAAAAGTCTGCACTGCATGATCTAATGCTGTAGCAGTCCAGAGTGTCACACTCAACAGACATGGGTTACAAAATTTATATATCTCTCATCCAAGCTACGAGTTCCACTTTTGAAGGTGCAGATGATTTTGCTTCTCTATTGTCTGTTTGTCTTTTTGGTGATTTGATACTATTCTAACGTTGTATAAATATTGCATGAGATTATGAACTTGGTACACATACATAAATAAAGCTGCCAATTCCATTTTGAATATATTTCTTCATAGTCTTTGTCTTTTTCCCCCGTATTGGGTTGAAGTCCTAATACTGGACTGACAATAGAGGATAGTTTACTTTAAATATCCAGTTATTGGAAAAATCAAGCCACTCTGCCAAAAAAATTGACTGCAACCCACTGGAAATAATTTAGCAAGGAGAAAGGCTGTCTTGTCAAATGAGTCACCTAGCAAGGGTTTGTGCTTACAGGAAAACTTGCATGGATGTCTCTAACAAACAAGGTTGGAAGAGATTAATATTAATCTCTTAATTATTTGTTTTATATTAAATTCAGGACTTCTTGACCAAACATCACAAAATCTCTTCTGTGTTAACCAAAGGCTATACTAACTAATGTGTAATGTTAAACAGGGTGTGATGAGTAGGGTTGCTAGGTGTCCGGTTTTCTACCGGACAGTCCGGTATCTGCGCCCTCCGTCTGGTAGAAAACTTCAGAAAATACCAGACATGTGCAATGTCCGGTATTTTCTGAATTTCCGTCTGGGTGCCGGACAGAAGCCTGACGTTGGCAGGGGAGCAACTGGAAGGCAGGGCCACGATTGGTGCTGGGAGCCCTGTGATCTGCATGCAACCAGAGGCTCCCAGCTTGGAGGCCGGGCTGCGATTGGCGCTGGGAGCCACTCCTCCCGCCTGGCTTCTGCGCAAAACCAGAGGCTCCCAGCTCCAATCGTGGCCCCGCCTCCCAGCTGGGAGCCTCTGGTTGCGTGCGGAAGTCGGACGGGGGTGTGGCTCCCAGACACTCCCCCCTCCCCTACCCAACTTCTACTAGCAACTAGAGGGAGTGCCTGCTGGGAGCGTGGCCTGTTGGACTCCGGCCACGGCCAATGGCTGTAGCCCGCCCCCCAACTCTGCTTCTCACCCCCCTTCTTCCCGGCCATCCCCGCCCCCTCCTGGATGGTCCCTCGCCCCCCCCCCCCCCCACAGGTCAAGTTGTCTTTTTTTGGGGGGGTCTACCTGGTGTAACCCTAATGATGAGTGGGAGGAATACTACTCTTTTCTGGACATTTCAGCCATTCAATTAACTAAATTGCCTGTAAGGGTTAAAACCATAGCCAGTGAGTCATATAGAATCTCCAGGCATGCTAACAGGAAATGTTGTCAGGATACCAAAGAGATAATGAAAACAGGGTGTGGATTTTTTAATTGGAAGCAGTGACCTTCCTGTTGCAGACTTTGTGTGACCAGAGGAGATCTTGGAGACATGAACTGAGCAAGTCACTGAATATTCAGCAACATCCATGCCCAGGGAAAGACTAAACCTTGAAACCACTGCTATGTGAGTAGAACTGGGAATGGTTAGTCAGATGAGATTAGGTTACTTTCTTTATTTCTGGGTTTGTTGGACTTCTCTGTGCTGAGAACATGTAATCCCCCACCTACCCCTTTTAGATTGTAATTCTCCAAACTGAATCCCAGGGAAGCAATTTGCTGTATATTAATCTTTCTTTTTTCAGTTGCTCTGTAACACCTTTCAACCAAGTAATATTTTGCCAAGTAATTTTTTTTATTTGTTAATAAAAATCACCTTTTAAAGTCTGTGATCTGATTCCTTTTCCCATGAAATCAGGAGGTTCCACATGCACGTGCCTAAGACTGCAAAGTTTGCTATTAAGAAAATGTCAGGTTATTTTTTAAGCTCTCTTCACAGGGATGGTTAAAGAGCTTGAGGGAATCTGTGACCTTGGGGAGTTTTTAAACATAAGCCTTTAGTGGACAGGTATTTTAAAAGGCTCTTGCCGGTCTCTACCTTCTGCACTCAAAGTGCCAGAATGGGGGCAGCCTTGACAGAGAGCTATGATTTGAGTGAACAAATGTCTTTGTTTTAGTACTTTATTAACCACTCTGAACTTTCACTTTTCCTAATCTGTTATCAATACCCTGAAATTTAGCTGGACATTTTAGCATGTTAAATAATGGATTGTGTGTCCTTTTCACTCTAAACTCTTGATTATTAGGAAAATATCTAGAAAGGAACCACTTGCTCGAAGCTGAAACCTATATGGGGCAGGTGTCTTCTGTAATTAATAATTGAAGGCTGCTTTTATTGTAGCTTATCTGGAATTACTGTAACTTATACACTCTATCATAATGACTTGATTATAAGTATCTTCCGTAATCTGTAAAATAGTGAATGGTTGAACAGAGATGTCTTTGGTTTACATCCTCTATAAACCAGATACTATGAAAAGATAACAGTCCTGAGTTCTCAAAAAAAAAAAGACAAAGAAATCATAGGTTGTAATAGGCAAATTGGAGACTTATAAATGATTTGTAATTGACAAAATAGACAAGGAACAGGTAGTATAGCAGGTGGGTTTCATCACAAATGTATCTACAGAACATTAATGACTGCATTAATATCTTGGCATTACAAGCTAAACGTAGCCATGGATAGTTCTAGAAGTGATAAATTGGTGAATATCAACATCTTGTTTCAAAATCAGACCAACCATAAGAGGATTTCCCTTTGTTCTGAATAGCACATGAGGTGTGAATCAGGAAATTAAAAGTGAACTCAAGCAAGCTGTCTCATTTCTTGGACTTGGTATGTATGTTTCCTTTTTTGTATTGTGTAAAGTGCTAATTCTTTCCTGATTATCTTAACTAACTCAGGAGAATTTGTATTTATTTGACATGGTTTATTAAATCCAAATACACAACAAAAGTTTTAAAAAGGCAGAAGGTGTCTTGTGTTAGGGTCACTTTCTCCAGTCTGGGAAGGGGAGAGAATACCTAGCTGACATGAGGCAGCCTTCCTGGACCCAGATAGTTCCCCAAGAACTCAAAGGGAAGAATGAACATGAAAGTGAGGCATATTGTGGTTTGAGAAGTTTTGCTTTTGTGTATGAGCCAAACGCTTCTCTGTGTGATGTGATTTTACTCTATATTTTAGAAATGAACATCTTTCTGTCCATCCATGAGTCTGTTTGTTCAAGAACTCGTCCTAAATGGTAAGACCTAGGGCCACCAAATTTGGTGTGCAGCTTCTTCTTATCATAACTTAAAGGAAGGTCAGGAGTTGGTTGTACCAGTATAATGGGATGTGCATGGAATGCAATAGTTTTGTATAAAATGGAAAGGGAGAGGTGTGAGAACAGGGGAAGTTATACTGACAAATGACCACAGGGGGGCAGCAAACACTCCAGTAAGCAGTCACTAGCCAGTAGCACTGCACCTGGGCTACCCCAGAGAGAGACCAGCAGGTGGGATGAACAGCTTTTTTCCCACTCTGGGTCAGTCCCAGGGACAACGAGTGGATGGGGTGTATGGTCCCTGCCTCAGGCCCAGGCAATGCTGGTTAAGTCTTCTTGTATAAGAACATAGGAGTATTTGAACATTTCACGTACAGTCTCTGCATGTTAAATGATTCGTAATTACTATGTTCCTTCAGAGAGAAGTAAGCTGTAAACCAAAAGTGACACCCCTTTTGAGGTGGAGTTCTGGAAGAGAGTGTATGTATAAATACAAGGGAGTCTGAAAGTTGAGAATGTAGGCACCTGGAGAGTTGGCTCAACCTCTGATGGGGTGCAGGAGACGGCCAAACCTTGACAGCATGCTTATGGACCCCAGGGATTGGAGCAATAGATGGAGCCCAGTCAGGCTCAGTTAGCTTGAACCCACCTAAGGTTCTAGGGCCAAAAAAAGCTTAGATTCACCTCACACTAGTCGGGTGTGTGGCTGGAAGGAATTGTCCAGTTAGATCCGTGATACTATCATGTTAACATGACATTCCAAAGGCAGGTGGCAAAAGAATAACAAGCAAGGATTGTTAGATTCTTAGGGCTGTCCCACTTTAATGGGAGAGCCCTGAACAATAGAATGGCTCTCTTGGGTGGGAACTGGTTTGGCTGGGGAAAAGCTGGGTTGGCAACAGTGACCTGGCTTGATTTGTGATCACTTGTTGATGCTGGAAAAGGCAGCGGTTAACTCACAAAAGAGGGTTTAGAAGTTAAGTGAGCTCCTCACTTTTTATATCTGGGTCTTTAGCCAACCTTCTCCAGCTTAGGAAACTCAGAAACATTTCAGAGTGCAGGAGCCTATCTGAGGGAGAATCCCCCTACCTCAACTTTCCTGAGCCCAGAAGGTCTCCCAAGGGAAAGACTACATAGTAGGAGGCATAGAAGATAAGATATTATTTGCTTACTAAATGATCTGTACTCTTCTGGTTTATGTGATTAAGTTTAAAAGAACAATTGTGAGACTTCGAGCAAAATATCTTATCCATTCCTCAAATGTTACATTCCTTTTAAGAGAGTTTAATGGTAAAACAGAAGGCTTTCATGTTGCAAAGTTGAATTTAAGTGACTGGGATAGCTTGAGAATAAAGACTGGTCCTGGAGGGAAAGAAGAGGACTGAAGAGCTCTGCTTTGTGAAGGAATAGTAGATGGAGAGTCTCCAGGAAACATGCAAAGGGAAGAAACAGTGCAGGACTCTGCTGAGATCCAGAGAGGTTTAAAATACCCGGCGATTCAAAGACTCTCACAGCAGGCTGGTGACTGGCCAGAAAGGATTGTTCAGACAGGATCTGTGAATCTGAATAAGAAAAGGATGTATATATGACCCTTAAACTCTCTCTGTGCAGCTATGTCTACACAGACGTGTTATTCTGGAATAACAGACATTCTGAAATAACATAGTCCACATCTACACTACAAGCAGTTATTTCGACATGAAGTCAAAATCATCTCAAGCTGGAGGACTTCTTACTTCGACTTCTGCAACCCTCATTTTACAAGGTGTAAGGGAAGCTGGAGGAAGAATGCTTCCTCTCAGACTTCCTGCTGTGTAGATAGTGCCAAAAGCCAAATTAATCTATTTTGACTTAAGCTTTGCAATTAACGTAGCTCAAGTTGAAAAGCTTATTTTGGCATTAGTCCTGCTGTGTAGACATGCATTGAATATCTAGGTAGCTAAAATGCTTTATAACCAACTCCATTTTGAATGTGCTTCTTCATATTCTTTATTTTTTTTAACATTGAACAATCTAAGTGATGATGGGCTTCATGATGATGGGTTTCTGTCTAGAGATAAAACAGATAAGGAGTGAAGAAACACTCACATTATGGCAAAGTGATTTCCCAGTTACACATAGCAGAGCCCTGAATAGAGCCTAGGTCTCAAGTGACTGTTCATTGATTATAGGGACAACATGCTTTTCTGCCTCTCCATTGGTTGTTGGAAGCTGGCCTACCCTGGAACCCTGTCTACAAAATATTTTCAACAAAATCAGTCTTGGGTTTAAAATTGTGCTTGATGCATCTATATAACACTTACTGAAAGAGTAGGGCTACCTATTTGCCATTTGGCATTCACATTTGTTTGGTCCAGCCATTAGTAGAAAAAGTGAATGAGCAGGAGAATAGATTCAGAAAAAAACTTAAAAACTACAAATAATCTTGTGGAAACTTAGGGTGTGTCTAGACTACATGCCTTCATCGACGGAGGCATGTAGATTAGCCAGATCGGCAGAGGGAAATGAAGCCGCGATTAAAATAATCGCGGCTTCATTTAAATTTAAATGGCTGCCCCGCTCTGCCGATCAGCTGTTTGTCGTTAGATCAGGGCAGTCTGGACGCGACGCGCCGACAAAGAAGCCTTTCTTGATCGGCACAGGTATGCCTCGTGAAACCAGGTTTACCTGTGCCGATCAAGAAAGGCTTCTTTGTCAGAGCGTCGCGTCCAGACTGCCCCGATCTGCCGACAAACAGCTGATCGGCAGAGCGGGGCAGCCATTTAAATTTAAATGAAGCCGCGATTATTTTAATCGCGGCTTCATTTCCCTCTGCCGATCTGGCTAATCTACATGCCTCCGTTGACGGAGGCATGTAGTTTAGACGTACCCTTAGAGACTATGAGCTTTCGTGAGCACAGCCCATTTCTTCAGATGAATGGAGTTTAAGGGGTCCAGTTTTCAACTAAATAGCACAGAGAGGGGATGGGGGGGGGGGGGGGAAGGAAAAAGAAATGAAAAAAAGGTGAAAGAAATTGTCCATTAAATTCAGAGACAGGTTAAAAATAGAGGAGAATGTATCATCAACTACTGGCACAGGTTTTCTTTTTCTTTTCTTTTTTTTAGCATAAATCAAGAATGCAGCAATAGCAGTGAGCTTTCTGTTGTCTTTTTGTTGTTGTTATTGTTTCTTTTAAAAATAGGTAGGGCCTGCAAGTCCACCAAATAGGAGAAAACGGAAACAATGCATACATTCATAGACCATATGTTTTCATAAAGCAAGTAATTTTAGGCATTCAGCATGTATCAAAGAATAAAAATTAGATCTAAATCAGCTTTCACTGATGAATAATTTAACCCTCCTGTATCTTTAATTGGTTTGTTTGCCTGGACACTTTTTTCCTCACCAACCTTGTGAAATTATCTAACCAGACTCTTAATGTGGTAATGAGCAAAACCTTTATTTTATCTTCTTTTTGAACTTATAGCATAGCACATCATAAGAGAGAGTGTCAGATTTCAAGGGCAATTTTATGATGCTTAATTGTCTTTCCGGTGGTTAACCACAGCACTCCTTTGGTAACAAACAAGCAATCATCATTTTCATTATTTTTTTCTTTAGTCATTAAAATCATAAATGAAATGAAGGGCTGGTTAATACCAGACGGTGGGAACTTCTTGAGAGCCAGCATATTATGAAAAGAACAGATTAATGTTCTTACCGCTGTCTTTCTATGTAGCTCACAGATGATACACTTGAATCTGATTTGTTGCAAAGCAGTGCAGATTTGTGTAAAATAAGCCATTCAGATAAGAGAGAAGCTCTAAAATAAAAATGTTTTTAAAGAGTCTTTGTCTGGCAAAAGAATGTGCATTCCCTTGCATGTTTGAGCCTTTTTAAAAGATAAATTTGCTCAGCCCATCAGTCAAAAACCATTTTTTTGTTTGAAAAGGTAAGAAGCATTTATCTGGGAAATGTATTTGACAATAAAATCCTAAAGTTGTAATTACAGATCTGAGCCTGTTCTTGGTGACAACGGTTTTACAAAAGGAGAAAAGTTACATATCTTTTTTTCATTTTTTGTGTGTGTTTAAATTCTTCCTTGTGCTTTTCAATAAAGTAAAAGAGAACAGGATACAAAATATTTTAATTATTCCAGATAAGTTGTGGAGAGTGGTTTTAGGGTGAGTGAAATGGGTAGAGAGGGGTGTGTGAGAGAAGAATATAGAAACAAACTCAGTAAGATTATTTAATATTTGCTTGAATTATGGTAACCAGACTGAGTCCCTGACCAGGACTGGCGCCACAGTGTACTAGACATTGAGCAAACGTAAGTCCAACCTATTCACCTATTCAGGGTGATGGGTTTCTATCTAAAGAGAGAAAACAGATAAAGAGTGAGCAAACAGAAACACAGCATGGCAAAGTGACTTCTCAGTTACACTTACCTCTAGGTCTCAAGTGATGATCAACTATCCTGCTGTTAGGGAGAATGTGGTTTCTTTCCTCTCCTGATGGAAACAGGGCTCCTCTGGAATTCTGCCTTCAAGTTGAAGAGTCGTCCCCGTGTCAGGTTGGTGAATCAAACAATACCTACATTTCCTAAGGTAAAATCCTCCTAGGTGTCTAACTGATCTCCAGACTGTCTCAGGCATTTCTCAAACAATGTTTTAATACATTTGAAATTATATTCAATATTGAAAATTCTGCTGACTTTTGGGGCTTCTGTTGCTAATTTGAATAACATTTAAAACACAGCAGAAAGTTACTGAATTTGAACTGCTCTTTCCAATAAATAGATGTTATTTTCTGCAAAATGGGATAATTGGATTTTGATCCATGTTTAAAAATGTTTTGAACTTGTTTTCAATATTGCATGTTATTAACATATGACCTTGAAGAGACACAGATAGTCAAAACTCTATTTTGATAAATAATTGATACTTAAATCACTTTGCAAGCTTATTCATTCTACTCAGGATTCCCATTTTATAAAGATATTTTAAGGTCTACAGCATTATTAGCAATCATATGCACAACCAGATCATAGGTTGTGGGTTTGTGGGAATTCACTTTGACTGACAAAGGGATCGTGACCTCTTAAAGCTATCCCTTGACCAATCAGCAATTGTTATGACCTGTTGGCTCTTTCAACCCCTCATCCTTAACACACAGTGCTTGCTTCAGGGAATCTATAAGTCTTCCAGTGCTAGGTGCACCTTTACCCTCCTGCCCCATTCCTATACAATCTGCGGGCAAAGCTCCCCTAAAAGTCTCCATGGAGTGCTGGATTTTACCATCTGGGATAAGCCAAAACAATGATCCCTGAAATACACAGGAATTTATTTACTAATTAAAAAAAAAAACGGAATCACAAAATACAGTGGTCAAATCTCACAAAGGGCAGAGCAATATCAGTGGCTGACTGGGAAAGCATTGAAGAAAACTTAGGAAGTGATGATACTGATCATTCAGTATGGGTATGTCTACACTTGCAGCCTAATTCAAATTAGGGCTGCAAATGTAGGCATTCGGAATTGTAAATCAAGCCTGGGATTTAAATATCCCGCTCTTGATTTGCATATTCCCGGCCAGGCGCCATTTTTTGAAATTTACAAGCCCGGACGAACTGCCCACGTCTACACACAGCAGGGAAACGGGTGTTTGAAATAATGCCCTATTTTGAACTACCTGTAATTCCTCCTGCAATGAGACATAAAAGGTAGTTTGAAATGGGGCTTTATTTCGAATGACCATTTCCCTGCCGCATGTAGATGCGGGCAGTTAGTCCGGGCCTATAAATTTCAAAAATGGTGCCCGGCCGGAAACATGCATATCAAGTGCGGGATATTTAAATCCCGGGCTTGATTTACAATTCCGAATGCCTACATTTGCAACCCTAGTTCGAATTAGGCTGCAAGTGTAGACATACCCTTAGTGATACACTTCCTTTAAGTCAGCATTTAATTGGTGTAAGATTCTAGTGTTGAAAGACAGAGTACTGAAGAGATGCTATAAAAAGTCAGCAGCTAGTATAATTTTCTACAGCATGCCAATGTTTCTATCATTATATATATATATATATATATATATATATATATATATATATATACCCTCCTTAGGAGGGTTTGTCTATACTCAAGATGTACCACTTAAGCGCAGACACTATGATGGGTTGAATCACAGAGATCCTCTTGAGGCTGTCACCTAATGTGATGATCAGACCATTGAAACCATCTAGTTGCTCTCTGCCATCCACCACCATGTTCTGTTGAGTCAGAAGTTCTGGTCTCCCCCGGCAAAGGCGCAGATTTGGAGTAATAGCTCCCTAGCAGAGCAACACAAACACTGAACCAACTCATCTCTGGGTAGCCTCAGAAACAACACTCAGGAGTACAGCCCCAAATAAGACCAAAACCCCACTGAATTTGTCTTACTCTGTATAAAAGTTTGATGTAGAGGCAGCTCATGGAGTTTGCTTTCTTTATTTTAATGAAAGAGAAAGACGCACAGCTCTTGATCCCTCCACCCAAGTAACAATTATTTACACTGGGTTTGATAATCTATTATTTTTATTTTATTAAGTATTAAAATAAGGATTTAAGTGAAATCAGTGAAGGATTGCAAGTGAAAACAGTCAGATCAAAATAAGCAAAAACAAAACAAAACACACCAGCTAAGCCTAGCACATTAAGAGAAATTGTTACAAAACAAAATTCCTCACCGACGTCCTTATTTTAGGTAAAATTCTTTAAGGAATATCTCTTCATGTGTCCTTTTTGGAGGTGGGGCAGTTTATAATCCAGATCAAGACAATTCTTGTTCGCTTTTCCTCTTTTAAATAAAATTTCTCCAGGTCAGGAATACTTATTTTCAGTTCTCCCCAGATTAATAGAAAATACCAGATTCACAGTCACTACTACCCCAACAGAAAATATTCTCTCAGGGTACGTCTAACTAGTGTTATTTCAAAAGAACTTAGTCTGCTTCTACACAGCAGGCAGTTATTTTGAAATAATGTTGAAATACTGTCAAGCTGGAGGACTTCTTACTCTGGAGGACTTATTCTTTCTGCCTCCCTATAGTTTTCATTGCATGAGGAATAAGGGATGTTTCGAAAGAGATTTTTCCAACATTTGGCCCCTTGTAGACGGGCCAAATTTTGGAAAAGCCTCTTCCAAAAAAAGGTAGAAAAAAGATACTCAAATTTCAGTTTGCAATTTCCGTATCTTTTTCTGATAAAACCCTGCAGTCTAGACATGGCCTAAGGGAAGTCAAAGGAAGAGTGCTCTATTTCAAAATAAGTGCTGTGTAGATCTTCCCAATTTCGAAATAAACTATTTTGAAATAAGCTACGCAATTGACGCAGCTCAATTTGCATAGCTTATTTCGAGATAACCTCTGCTAAGTTGGAGCACCCTCATTGTTGAGATGGATTACTTACCAGACAATAGCTAGGTTGATGAGGCTAGCTAATGGAAGAATTTTTTCTATCTGTGGGTGTGTCTAGACTACAGGGTTTTTTCGATAAAACTATAGTTGATAGTAAGTCAACAGAACGTGGCAGTTTTGTCGACAGCGGTAAACTTCATTCTACAAGGAATAACGCTTTTGTCAACAGAGTTCTGTCAACAAAAGGCGCTATTGCATCCACACTGTGCTTTTCCAAAAGAGAGTGCCTAGACTCTCTGTCAAAAAAGTGGCTTGCTTTGTCGACAGAACTGGCTGTAGTCTGGATGCTCTTTGTTGACAGAGGCTTTGTTGACAGTATCTGTCATCAAAGCCTCTGTCAACAAAAGCCTCTAATCTAGAAATTCCCTATATGAGGACTTAGGCTGGTTCACATACATGTCTCAGGACTGTGGATATTTCAGTCCCCTGAGCAATGTAATTAATGGAGCAGACTAAAAAAACTTACTGTCTTCTGAAAATCATCTCTCCTCATGAATAATCTCTTCTTATTTCTGATAGAAGGGAATAAGTCAGGGTATGTCTACACTACAGCGCTAGTTCGAACTAACTTAGTTCGAATTAGTTAATTCGAACTAAGCTAATTCGAACTAACGCGTCTAGAACTAAAAACTAGTTCAAATTAGCGTTTTGCTAATTCGAACTAGCAAGTCCACATTGAGTGGACTCTGAACAGGGCTTAAGGATGGCCGGAAACAGTGCCGGCAGGGCATCAGAGGAGGACTTAGAGCGTGGAGATGCTGTCTCAGGCTAGCCGAGGGCTGCGCTTAAAGGGTCCCGACCCCCACCCCGGACAGACAGTTCTAAGGGGTGCCCCGCTTGCAAAGCAGTCCTGGCTTGGATTGCCCGGAGTACCCACACTGGGCACATCACACAACTTGGCCATCAGCCCGGCTGCACTTGCCGCAGGCTGCAATCTGGGGAGAGGGGGCAATCGGGGGGCTGCAGGAGAGCTTCCACCCCCAGAAGCCCGCAGAGCCAGCCCAGTCCTCCCCATCGGGGGCTCGTACCCCATTCCTCCCTCACCTCCTTCCACTTACCCTTCCCTAGCCCCCCTTCTTATTGATGTACAAAATAAAGATAATGTTTCTTCCAACATTGACTCTGTCTTTATTGAACAAAACTGGGGGAGACTGGGAGGTGGGAGAGGAGAAGAGAAAGGCTGGGAGAGGGGAGGGCAACTAACATGATCAGGGGTTGGGAACAGGTCCCAGATGAAGAGAGGCTACAGAGACTGGGACTGTTCAGCTTAGAAAAGAGGAGACGGAGGGGGGACAGGATAGAGGTCTCTAAAAGCAGGGGTTGGGTGGAGAGGGTGCATTCAGAAAAGTTCTTCCTGAGTTCCCATAAAGAAGGACTAGAGGACACCAAAGGAAAGGAATGGGTAGCAGGCTTCAAACTAGTAAGAGAAAGTTGTTGTTCTTCACAAAGCAAATAGTTAACCTGCGGAACTCCTTGCTGCAGGAGGCTGTGAAGGCTACAACTAGAACAGAGTTTAAAGGGAAGTGAGATCAAGTCATGGAGGTTGGGTCCATGGAGTAGTCTTAGCCAGGGGGTAGGAGTGGTGTCCCTGCCCAAAGTTTGTGGAAGGCTGGAGAGGGATGGCACAAGACAAATGGCTTGGTCACTGTCTTCGGTCCATCCCCTCCAGGGTCCCTAGGGTTGGCCGCTGTCGGCAGACAGGCTACTGGGCTAGATGGACCTTTGGTCTGACCCAGTACGGCCATTGTAAGCTCAGGGCTCAGGGTCGGGGGTCTCAGTGGACCCCCATGATTTTCATGCACACCTGCTCCTGGGTGGCCAGGCTGGCAGCTCTCCTGCCCTAGATGGCCACTTTCCTGTGCCTAGTGCGGAGATCGTGGACGAGGTCCACGATGTCCGCACTATCCCAGGAAGGTGCCCGCCTCTTGCGGTCCAGGGCAAGCTCCCGGGAGCCGCCAGCCTGGTCCCGGGAAGAGGGGGTGGGCTGGGGGACATCGGGTGGGTGGCTCTGTGCCGTGCCAGGTGCAGGGTCTGCTGGCTGGGTGCTGGCAGGCTTGCACCTGGCACGGGCACCGTAGCCAGCCCGTGCCCCTTTAAGGGGTCCGGGGCCGGGAGGGGGGCAGACGAGTTTCCCTGGTGTTGGCCAGAGTGGCCACCAGGGAAACCTGGGGAGGGCTAGCCTCCCACTAGTTCGAATTAAGGGTCTACACACCCCTTAATTCGAACTAGTAAGTTCGAACTAGGTTTAAGCCTCATAAAATGAGGTTTTCCTAGTTCGAACTAAGCGCTCCGCTAGTTCGATTCAAATTCGAACTAGCGGAGCGCTAGTGTAGCGCCTATGAATGTTAGTTCAAACTAACATTGTAGTGTAGACATACCCCCACATCTTCTCATTCAGATGTCATTTTTCTTTACAACTGGACCTAATTTCAAAGCCATGATCAGGCTCACGCTTCTCCATACCATCTTTTCATTCAAAGATTTTATCTCCAAGCAAGCAGACATCCATTATTCTCTTGCCCACATTAGCATCCATCCACTGATGTCTACTACTCACCCTCCTCATTATAAAGGACAAATTGGAGTAAAGAACTGAATTTATCTGGGGATGAAGCTTAGAAATGTAAAAGGCATAACCAAAAAAAAAATTCACCTCATCTTTGACCTGCATACATTTAACAATTTCTGTTGAACACCAGCAATATCACAGGTGCTGAATGTCATTGAACCTGCAAGATGTCAGGGAGACACATCTTGACATAGCTTAGTATCACTTGTCCTTTTGTCCTACCACATGAAGGCGCATCTGTAGGCATCTGCGCCCACATACCATAGAAAGCACTACCATTACTCCATTACTAGCCCATTATCATGTTTATTAAATTGCCTCCTCAGCCTTCGTAGGGATTACCCCATACTCTTCTATTTTTTATCCTCGGTCACCTTGGGCTTATGAGAGAGTTTTACTGAAATACAACCTCCCTTAATCGCAGAGCAGCAGGCCATCTCGCTGCTGAATTTCAAGACTTATTAATCGTTATCTATCTATCTGTGCAGGAAAATGTTTGCCAGAGTCTCAAACTGTGATGAACAAAGCCCTAGAGGTCACAAGTTTAATGATGTTTGTCTGCACAGCTCACTTTTCATCATCAACTTGAAAGTGCCCCGTAGATGCCTGATGAATAGGGAGGCACGCAAAAAAACAACCAAAAAATAAAATAAAAAACCCCACAATAAGCTTCAGATTTAATCAGAGCAGAACTAGTATGAGATTCAAATGCAAAAGCTCTGGAACATCTGAATCAGAAACAGAATCAATGTATCACAGTCCTACACATAGCTTTTTGGAGGGGCATAGGCAGGGTGAAACTGAAACCTTGAGAAAGAGGAAGGGGACAGATAAAATTCAGGCATCTTTCGTTCCCCTTCCTCCTGAAAGTAAGAAAGAAAAAATGAGGGGGAGAAAGAAATGAGCAAAAAGGAAGGTGAAAAATAACCCTGATTCAAAATAGAGTGCTTTCTCCCATTAAAAAAAAATTAACCAAGATAAAGGAAAGAGGGAAGTCTGTATGAGTTGTTGAGGCTCAGGATTGTGTAGAAAGAAAACTATTGAGTTATGCCTCAAGCTTTCTCTTCCTCCTTCCCAGCAGTACATTTTTCCCCAAAAAAGCACACAAGAGAATGAAGAGTTTGAAGTCTTGATCCTCTTGACAATCTGGAAGCATGGAAAGTTTCTTGGATGCACTTCCATGAACTGCCCAGATATTTGGCACCCTTCAGAAGGC
This sequence comes from Pelodiscus sinensis, assembly GCF_049634645.1. Lineage (NCBI taxonomy): Eukaryota > Metazoa > Chordata > Testudines > Trionychidae > Pelodiscus > Pelodiscus sinensis. The sequence continues at coordinate 121,285,957 of NC_134712.1, read as the reverse complement.
AAAAGTAGAGATAGTGAGGAAAAGAGAGGGGGCTACTGGGATACTAAGTTTACCCTTGGCAAACTGTGTAAAGGTCAAGAAGTGCATAATAGGATAGTCTCTGCTGTATGTGAATGAGTGAGAGAACAACTGCAGTCACTTCAAGAAACCCCCTCGTCCTAGAAATTCAAGAAAATTAAGCCAATGTAATTGCATGGATCAAAGGGCTTGAAATATCCACACTCCTGAGATGTGTATTTGAGTCAGCTTAAGTTCTCATATAGATAGAAAAAAATCTTCCATTACCTAGCCCTATCAACCTAGCTACAGCCAGTGTGTTAGGTAATCCATCTCAACAATGAAAGAATATTTCCTATTGGTGTAGTAGGGTCTGTGATGCTATACCCCATATTTTTTATGAAGATATGCATATTTATGTTCAAAACATAATTTGAATATGCTTTATGTAAAACAGGGCAAGAATCTGCAATCCTCTGACTATGTATTTCCTATTTGTGTGGATGTGTCATTCTTGTAAAGTTAACAGTATTAAGTGGAAACCTATTTTATTAATTCTAGGCCTCCTAGTGAAAGTCTTTAGTGGCCTTTGCCCTGAGGAAATTACAATCTAAATAGACCATGCACATACAAGGTCTTGATTGGATGAACAGGTATGCAGAGTGAATAATATGGTGATAGCAAACACCATATCAGTGTTACAGTTTTTTGGGAACAAGTGGGCTTAGAGGCTAAGCTAAATGGGGCAGGAGAGGGCACATGAAGGAACTGAGGGAGGGCCAGGGAGAAAATGGTAAGAGGCAATTTTTGAATGAAACTGGCATGAAGTGCCCATGGGGGGAGGAAGAAGAGGGACAGGGATGGAGCAAGTCTAGTCAACACTCTGAGGGTGCATCTAGACAACATGGCTCCGTCAACGGAGCCATGTAAAGTAGTTTACTCGGCATAGTCAATGAAGTGGAGATTTAAATAATCTCCCCTTCATTAAAATAAAAATGGCCGCCATGCTGTGCCAACAATCAGCTGATCTGTCACAGCACGGCAGTCTAGAAGCAGTGCAGTCGACAAGGCATGCCTTTGTCGACCACTCCGGTAAGCCTTGTGTCGTCAAAGGCTTCCCTTGTCAACCGCTCTGCATCTAGGCTGCAGCGCTGTGCCAGATCAGCTGATTGTTAGCACAGAGCGGTGGCCATGTTTATTTTAATGAAGCGGGGATTATCGAAATCCCCGCTTCATTGACTGTGCCACGTAAACTACTTTATATGGCTCAGTCGATGGAGCCATGTAGTCTAGACACACCCTGAATATTTAAAGGTTCTAACTTTAGCTGTGTCTGTAGCCGCCCTGCCTAGCTAGTGTCTCTGGCTCCCTCTTTGTAGTTTATCATGTGGGTTGTAGCCTTCCCACAGAGGATGGCAATGTCCCCTGCAAAGATTTAAGACTTTGGAGTAGAATGGAAGCTGAGGCTGAGGCTAAGCCTGGTACCCATTTTTATCCCCTTCTCCCTTGTGAGGCCATCCCTGCTTTGGTTGCTTCTATAGCTTCTCCTAACATTGGCACTCATAATGAGTGGAATAGATCAGGATGCTGCTATAATTAAAGGATGCCAACATTTTTATTATGGCTCTATCACTTTCTGTTAAGATTTCAGGATAGAAGTTAAAAAATAAAATTGGGCAAATGAGTCTCCCCTGTACTTTTGATATTGATCATGAATGTAGATAGACAATTTTTACACTAAAAACAAAACTACGACTATCTAAGCTTTAATGTGAGCTTACCACTCCACATAAAATTAGCATGTAATAATGGCTACACTAAATGTTATTTATATTTATAATTTACCTCCCCATTTCTCTGTTTTGCCACCTGTAAAATAGGGATAATAAAACTTACCTTTTTTTGTAAAGCATTTGGTGACCCTATGCTTGAAAAGTGCTATATAGGAAAATACTAATAAACAAGTTATTTTAAAATAAAAATTCCATTCAGGGATTTCCCTACACCCCCCTATGGGGGCGTATACCTCCCTGAATTTCCCCAACACTCTCCCCCACCCCCAGTTTTGTGAACTAGTTACATGCCAATTTAGTGATTGTTTGAATTGAAATTGAAACATTAATACACACTTTAAAAGCATATACAGTATATGATTAAGATATGTGTATCTGAGAAATTATAATAGATTTGAAAAGTATGAACATAGACTAGCTTTCTTATACAGCTGTTGTTTTTTATGACAATGTTGTGAATTCATTTTGGTGATGTTGGCCAACCTAATAATTTCAAATTATGATTTGTAAGCAAAGACAAAAGGAGCTCTCCCTGACAGCTAGTGATGAGCTGGGGGCTGTGGGGAAAGGCTTCAGATCCAGATTGTATTTACATTCACACCTAATCTACCTATGTATCCAGCAAACAGAGCTGTGTTGCCCAAGTGATTTTGGCTGGGATTGGTTTACAAATCACTTGAATGCCAGGGGGGAATGAAATGTTGTTCTTATTGTATGAGTAAAGGGTAGTAGAACTTTACTTAACCTGTACTGATTGAGGGCATCAGGAGAGAGGGTGGAGACAGGTGTTATGCTTGATGGTCTGTCTGAGTCACAAGTACTATTTCACCTGCCCCCCTCAACTGTTTAAAGACAGAGCTGATTAGGCTCCATATATGTAAGGGGACTGTTAGCCCCTTAATAAAACTCAATGGGAGTTTTTGATTGGCCAGCTCCCAGTACCAAAAGGGGAAGGGTTCATGAGAAATTAGGGCCCTGAGATGGACAGACCCCAGAGACAATGGAAAGCAGCCAACACTCCAGCTTGGCCTGATTGACAGGTTGGACAGGCCAGTGAGAAAATTAAGAGGCCAGATCCTGTCCTCTGTGTGAACTGGGATTTTCTGGGTCTCCCTGAGAGAAAGAGCAGCAAAAAGAGCAAGCTGTGTGGAGAGACAAACCTGCAGTGCCAGAGGCCAAGGAGCCCAGACCCTGTGCTAACGGGCAGTCCTGCAGCAACAGAGCCAGGCACACACAGCCCAAGGAGTGCAAGCTGTGCTGAGGGGCAGTTCTGCAGCAACAGAGCCAGGCACACACAGCGCAAGGAGCGCAGACCCTGTGTTGAACAGCAGACTTTAGTGATCAGAGAGCCAAAGGGGACAGAGAAGCATCACAAGGAGCTGGAGAATGGGAAAGCAGCACAGACTGCAGCTGGGCATGGTGAGCAGCTGGGACCAGTAAAGTGGAGGGAGAGACTCTGAGCAGGGAGACACCACCAGCCAAGAGGCCCTGCAGGCCAGACTGGGAGAAGGGTCCTGCCACCTAGAGCCTGAGGCCATGTAGTCACTGCCGGAGCAAGCGTGTCCAGCCTGCAGAGCCAGGGCCTGAGAGAGCGCCCTGGAACCTATAAGGAACAGACTGTGAACTGTCCTTACATGCTGCAGACTGCTGTTAGTGATGTCCCTATGGTACAGAGCAGGACCGTGTGTTCTCATTTAATCATTCTCATTTTTTTTATTCTTTTCTCTTTAATTAGTTGATGTTTAATAAATTGTATTTGCTTTGAACTGTATGAAATGATCACTGGGTCAAGAAGCATGCAGTGTGAAGAGAGCACCCTGGAGTGGGGACAGCCTAGCCCCTGCCCCAAGTGACTACAAGGATGGGTCCCAGGAAACCTGGGACCAGCCTTGTTGCGATTTCAAGGACTCTGCTACTCAGGAGAGTGGAAGGGGAGCCCTCAGGGTCAGGGAGGCCATTGGGTAAAGGAAGTGGGAGCGGAGACTCAGATCCTTTCATTGGTCCATTTCATCAGGGTAGTATAGAAGCCAGGAAAGTTCCCCACAATAGCGGGACCATTCCTCCGCTTACATATATAGCCTTTAGTTTTGTTAAGTGACCACTACAGCTGAAATCACTGCTAATCAGGTGTAAGTGCTTATTCCTGCTGTGGGGACAGTGTTCCTGTGGGTATAGTGTTTTTGTGTAAGCGACAGCCCAGACTGCACTAGCAGCGAGGTTCCCCCACTGAGAGCTGGGTGGAACCTCAAGAGACCAACTCTCAGAGGTCACAGCGGCAGGTGGCACCAGAAGGTGACGGTGCAGGGCCATTGGCAACAAAGCGATGGAGTGAACGGTGGCACAAAGAACAACAGTGGCTAGAGTGAGCAGGTGGAGGAAAAAGGAGCAGCAGGTGTCGGTGTGCTCATGTGAAAGCACCTCTGAACTCTGAGTCTCCACTGACCAAGGACAGCACCAGTGATTGGGGTGAGGTGGAGGGGAAAAATGAGGGGAACGTTAAATAAACATTTGTTTGTTGGACTATATTTTAGTGACATTGCTCCAGAATCCTAGATTTGTGACTGGAAATGGAAACTTATATAAATGTGATTCCTAGTAGGCCAAGATTTTAAAATGCATTATTTGCTACGTTATCTCACATTGTTGCTATCTTGAGAGGTCATTATGTTGGTGGGTTTCTGTACTAAGCATTTTTATTATTATAATTAATTTTTACATAAGAATGGTCATACTGGGTCAGACCACTGGTCCATAAAGCCCGATATCCTGTCTTCCGACAGTGGTCAAGGCCAGGTGCTTCAGAGGGAATGAACAGAACAGGTAATCAAATGATCCATCCCTTGTTGCCCATTCCCAGCTTCTGGCAACAGGCTAGGGACACTCAGAGCATAGTATTGCATCCCTCTCCATCCTAGCTAATAGCCACTAATGGACCTATTCTCCAAGAATTTATCTAGTTTTTTTTTAATCCTGTTATAATTTTGGGTTTTGCAGCATCCCCTGGCAAAGAGTTCCACGGGTTGACTTTATGATGTGTGAAGAAGTACTTCCTTTTGTTTTGTTTTTTTTAAACCTACTGCCTATTAATTTCATTGGATGACTACTAGTTCTTGTGTTATGTGAAGGATTAAATAACATTTCCCTATTCGCTTTCTTCACACAAGTCAAGATTTTATAGACCCCCTATCGTAATCCCCCCTTAGTTGTCTCTTTTCTAAGATGAAATTTCCCAGTCATTTTAATCTCTCCTCTTGTTTCATACCCCTAATCATTTTAGTTGACCATCTCTGTACCTTTCCCAAGTCCAATATATCTTTTTTGGGATGAAGTGACCAGATCTGAACACAGTATTAAAGGTTTGCACGTACCATAGAGTAATATAGAGGCAATATGATATTTTCTGTTATGTGTTTTGGTGTCTTGTGCATTATCCTTATGTTAAACATTATTACCAGCTTTGGAAAGTATCTACCAAGATGGGATGGATCTAAGTAGTGAGGCTGGTGGATTACTTTTTCTACTACATTCAGAGAAGACTATTGCCATTCTTTCTCTTGTAAATGAGTTAAATCTAATAAATGGACATGAAACATTTTTCAGTTTTTACTATGATGCCATACAGTCCACCTTCTCCCTTGCAGTCTCACCCCTCATTGGCCCTTCCCCCCGCCCCCCCCCCCCCCCCGCTGTAAATTCAAACACCTCCCCCTAATTTCAATTCCTGGTGAAAATATTGATAGAAGGCACAGGAAAATGTGCATTACTCATCTGTCTGTGTTATTTCGTCATTAAGGCTATGTGTACACAGCAGCGTTATTTCAGAATAGCTGACATTCTTTTGAAATAACAAAGATTGTCTACATTGCAAGCCATCATTTTGAAATAATGGCGAGCTGGAGGATGTCTTACTCTAATTCCCATAACCCTCATTTTACAAGGAGTAAGGGGAGTCAAAGGAAGAGTGTTTGGTGTAGACAGCACCAAAAGCCAAATGATGCTATTTCAACTTAATCCACACAATTGACATAGCTGAAGTTGCATTAATTCAACTTTAGCCCTGCTGTGTAAATGTACCCTAACGGTCCTCCAAACATTAAGGTATGGAGGGCCTTAAGAATTGTAAGGATAAAAATGGATAAGGATAGCTATTTCTATCCAGATTTCCAATCTTACTGTTTTATGACATTGTTTTAAAGGTACATTGAAGAAATGCTAGTAGTTTTGTGTCCAAATAATATTTGTTGTCACTTCCTTGTGAGTGGTTGTTGAGTGCTGACATTCATACTTGAGATTCTAATTCTTGAAGTTGACCATTTGGTAGTTCTTCAGGAATACAGCTGCTGTGGGGAGTTGCAGTAGTGAGATTTGGTCTATGTGTACTTGTGTTTCTGGAGGAGGTAGGGGGACTTGTTTTACCAATGAACTGCAGACTTCAGTTCCTTGCAGTGGCTAGTGTGTGAGGTGGAAACTGAAGTTATGTTAAACCATTAATTTAACTATGATGTTACTTTTCCTATTCTATTTTCTCTTTCTCCTACTGTGGTCTTTTTGGAGAGGAGTGTCTCTATTTATTATGTGTGTCTGCAGCACTTAGCACAAAAAATTCCAAGGAGAGCTGATTGGAAACTTTCTCAATAAACGCTTTCTAGTAGAGAAAAATCTGATGGCTAAACCCCAAACTCTTCATGGGGAAAAAAAGGGAGGATTTGAGGCATCTCTCAAAATCTTAAGGATACAAAAGTTTCACTTTTCAAATATCAACTTGAACCAAAATTTTAATTTAAATTCTAAACTTTTTGTTGTATAAATTAATAGGCAGCAATGTTTTGAAATTGTCCAGAAAAAAATCTGGTCACATTTTGGAATTTCATTTTGGGAAAACGCTCAAGATACTAACTTTTCATCCTGATTATGTGCAGGAAACATTCAGTGTCAAATTGGCACGAGGTTGGAAAATCTTTTCCTGACCTAATCTAGTTATGATCCCCAAATGGGGCCTTCAGGCAGCAGTTTAGACCAACTAAGACAAAGTGATAAATTGAGCAGTAGAAGGCATTGTAAGTATTTGAACAAAGATGTTTTCCTTACAGTGATGGTCAGATGTTACAGCCATCAGAACCAGAGATGAGACCTGCATCCCTGTTCTCTTTATCTGTAGTGCCACGTGTATTTGTTCATAGGTATTTCCCATTTGGATTTCATTGCGTGTCTCTGGGTTATTCTATTCATTAAAAAATAATTTATTATCCTAGCTTGCAATATGCATTGCTATCTTTAGATGCAACACAGATACCATGCTTTTTTTTTTCTTCCAAGAGACTGGCTTTTTTCTTTGGATGGTTCCCAAGCAGCATGCCACAGCAGTGGTTGCGCACATCATGCTTCTGTAACATAGCTCTATGACGCAGAACCTGCATAGGCTGTGCAATTAGTAGTAATAGCAGAGGCTGTGACCATCAAATAGTCATCTTTCTTTGTTCTTTTTTTTTTTCTTAAAGTAGTTTGTCTCCACTAGATTTTGTTCCAAATAAGTAGCCTATGGCACTGAGTTGAACTGATATTTAATGAATACAGAAACCCATCTGATCATTAGGACACTTATTTAGCTGCCTAACTGGTTGTGAGGATGTTTATACAACCTGAAGTTTGACAATAGAGAGTACATCGGTAATTGCATCAGTTATGATACCCACATTGTTAAACTACACCCTGCTTTAACATATCACTCTTCCCTCCACTTTTTTTTTTATTAAACATGAAATTAGATACAAAACTGTCAGTTTCAGAGGAACTTACACCTGCATTACCCACTACTTAGTCCACTTCATAAAGACCCAGTCAGGTCTCTAGCCATCTCCGAAGTCTAGATAGGGGACTTTATTCCATTCCTTTCTGACAGAAGGGTGTTACGGATGCACAGCTCCCTGCCTAATGTTACCATTACTCCAACAGCCCTGTCTGCTTAACAGTCAGTGCCTGCATTTTTCTTTCTCACTGAGAGCTGTGAACAGTGTATTGACCGCAGTTACAAGTTAAAAGCATTACAGAAGAAAAACATAAAACCATAAACACACATTCAATATTCCCGGAACTGGGGGCCCTAATAGTACTTTCCAAACCTTCTATACGGCAGAGGGTGCAGAGTGGAGGGAGAAGCAGCAGCCTTAGATAGAAGATCCTGTCTGTTTGCTGGATCAGCAAGAAGTCCCTGAGTCAGTTCAATCTCATCCTTATACACTAACAGTCCTTTCATATGTCTCTGGAAAACCTTGCTCACACAGCAGATGTGAACCCCTCTAAGGGGTGATGCCTCTTATCATTATGTAGTCTCAGAGATTCACCTTAATACCCACCTCCTCATGAAGTGTAACACTATCCTATATAAACCATTCATAGCTGTAATAATGACATGGCCCCAAAAATCTCTGAATATAAGTGCAATATCTGTCAGTTACCTTCTGATTTTTGTAGTGTTTCTTACTGTTAGGCTAAGCACACTTTAAATTTAGTGTTAGCTCTGTGGCACCACTTTTGTCAGACTTTTCTTTTCAAATCTTAATTGGTGAATGGCAGTTTTATTTTCCTCACTCTTCTTCATAAGCACAATGGTTCTATTAGGATGGTTCTTCTCTGACAGCAGACAACTGATGTACTGCATACCTTTTTGTAAGTGGAATTAAACTTCAGTATTACAAATTCAAAGAAGAGTGTCACATACATAACATCTCTTCACTGGCAACTTGATGTGAAAATATTAACGCTTGTGTTCTACTTGTAGGATGCATTTTCACAGGCAAAAAAACAATAGCAAATCGATAACTTAATGTTAATGCACACAGAACTCCAGATGGGTCACCTCAGATCATCCTAAGAACAAGTGCCCATAAACCTCTAAATATCTGAGAATTTGTAAGATTTTTAAAACGAGAATTTCTAGAAGTACAAATGGTGGTGGTGGAATGATTTGAGAATGTGCTTTTTAAAACAAAACATACAGGCTTATGGAGAAATGCCAAGTGACTGGGGCTAGGAAAATATCTTTCCTATGGAACACATAAATAACTGGCTTTCTCAAAGTTAGTGGGGCTGAGAGTAAGGTTTCCATATGACAGAAGCCAGGTCACAGTCTTCATTATGGAGCGAGGCTTTATGTTTCCATAACTCAACTTGTTTCATTTGTACAGTGCCTACCATAATGTGGATACATCAAATAGCTGTTAATCCTTTAAACCCCTTTCAAGGGAGAAAATTCAAGAGCCATGGAATGTTTTTCATCAACTATCTACATTCTAAGAGTGAAAGTGTTATTGGAGAAGCTCTTTCCCGTCATTGAGAAAGGGTAAGGAGACACTGTTTATAGAGCTGTATCATGCACTCTTTTTATCCAGAGAAAGCTATCACTGACTTAATGGAAAATGTGTGATTGGGCTCAAGATGCCAAATGATGCCTTCTCAACAAACCGGAGGAAGCATGGAGTTCATGCACTTTTTTTAACTGTACCTGAGACTGAGCTTTAGTACCACAGGTGTTTGTGTTAGCAAGTCAGTGGAGCTGATTGAAGATGGGGAAGAGGCATGGACAGATATCACCCTTCCTTTCATCTTACTGTAGCTTATAGCATAACCTGATCGTATGATCATTTTGCAGATGCTCTGGATATTGTTTTAGCTCAGTAGTGCAATAATATGGGTTGCCTCTTCAACAAGGGTGAGGTTTATTTGTGTTCATCTAATTCATACCAATGTCTGTTTTAGTTGGCCTAGAGTTTCTCATTTCCTTACCAGAAATGCAAAGATTCCTTGCCTAATTTCAAATTAATATACAACTTTAATTGAAATACAATAGACTTCCAATAATCCATCATCTTTGGGACCTAAGTGGTGCTGGATTATCAGATATGCTGGAGGATCAGGAGGTACTGAATACTCCCAACCCAATCCCTCTTCCTCCTCTCCCCCAACCTTATGCTCGGGTCCCGGAGCCACAGGTACAGATGCGCGTCTCCCTCCAGGCTCTGGGGCACATGTACTGAGAGGCCGGCTTTTCAATGAACTGGCCGGGCCACCATGCGTAACCCAATACCCATCCCTTTCCCCTTCCCCAGAGCCAAATACCTCCCCTTTCTGCTGTAGCCTGATTCCACTCCCCCCTCCCAACCTTATGCTCAGGCCCCGGTACAGCTGCACGTCTCCCTCCAGGCGCTGGGGCACGTGCACTGGGGCCGGCATTTCAATAAGCTGGCTGGGACGCCGTGTGTAACCCAATCCCTTTCTCTTCCCCTCCCATTCCCCAAAGCCAAACATCTCCCTTCCCCGCTGTAACCCACGGGAGAGTGGCAGACCTGAACGGTTCTGGGTTTCATCCTGGTTCCGTCAGAAGCGCTTGCTGTTTTGATGCCAGACTATTGGGGGTGCCGGACAATTGAGAGCTGGACTATTGGAGTTTTACTGTATTTGGATTTGATTCCAATGTATGAAAATGACTTTGACTCAGAGCATGTTGTCTAGTTTATTTTCATTCTGTTAGATATGTATGGCACAATAGCATAAGAGAAAAATATCAAAGGAAACCATTTGCTTAGATCTTTCTCGGGGGCTGTGACAAGCATACAGTCAGACATCGAAATGTGATTCTTTTTAATGAAAGCTTTATAAGAGGAATATAGAGATGATCATTGAAGATCATTGAAATAAAATGTATCACTAAAGGCACAAATGAATTAATAAAGCATTAATAGTAATGGCAAATTAACTTTTTTTTCTCCAACCCAGGAGAAGTGTCTTAGATTCCATTGTTTAAACTGCCTAACTCAAAATATAGTATAGGCATACCCTTATTGCCCCTACAGTAATAACTGTTGTGGTGCACATCCGCACTAATCATGGGTTGGTGGTGGTACACCTCCTCACCAGGATTACTTCCACCAATCCAAGTAGGGCAGTGTAGGAACCTGAGAGCCCTGCTTCTCCGCTCCACTGGCAGAACCATATGAGGAGCCTGGCTGCTCCCCAGACTCCTGACAGACTGACAACCCCCAACCAGCTGAAACTGTACAGCCTTGTCAATTTCATGGCTTGGTGAGCAGTGAAACCGAGAAGGCAGCATGGCTCCCAACCAGGGGAAGGGTCAGAAGTCTCTTGGGGTACATCTAAACTACATGCCTCCGTCAATGGAGGCATGTAGATTTCTGTATTCGAAAAAGGGAAATGAAGCCGCGATTTAAATGATCGTGGCTTCATTTAAATTTACATGGCTGCCGCGCTGAGCCGACAAACAGCTGATCAGCTGTTTGTCTGCTCAGCGCGCTAGTCTGGACGCTCCCCTGCCAACATCAAAGCCCTTTGTCGGCAGCCCCGGTAAACCTCATCGCACGAGGAATAACGGGGCTGCCGACAAAGGGCTTTGATGTCGGCAGGGGAGCGTCCAGACTAGCGCGCTGAGCTGACAAACAGCTGATCAGCTGTTTGTCGGCTCAGCACGGCAGCCATGTAAATTTAAATGAAGCCGCGATTATTTAAATCGCCGCTTCATTTCCCTTTGCCTATAACCCTAATCTACATGGCTCCGTCGATGGAGCCATGTAGTCTAGACACAGCCTTGGATGGGAACTGGAGCTTTCTTGTCAATTTTACAGCTCTTGCTGTGAAATTGATGAGAGTCAATGTAAGAGATGCAGTGGCTGAACAGAAACTACTTTGCCTTAACTACAGCAACATAACTATTATGATTCTTTTAGAGGTGGAGTTATATGAAGGTATACCAGGGCACTTACATCAATGGGAGGAAGGCTGCAGTGTAGATACTGAGGCTACGTCTACACTGCAGGCTTTTTGCCTGTTCTTGCGCAAAAACTTGGGGAGCGTCTACACTGCACACGTGTTCTTGTGCAAGTAAATTTACAATAAAGTGTGGGAATAGAGGGCTTCTTGCACAAGAGTTATTCCGCTCCCCACAAAGTATAAGTCCTCTTGCGCAAGAAGGCAGTGTGGTCAGGTAACAGAGGTTTCTTGTGCAAGGAACCCCTCTGACTAAAATGGCCATCAGAGCTTTCTTGCGCAAGAGAGCATTTACAGTGCCATGGACGCTCTTGTGCAAAAGCACATCTCTTGCGCAAAAGTATACGGCAGTGTGGACCCGCTCTTGCACAGGATCTTTTGTGCAAGAACTCTTGTGCAAAACAGCTCTTGTGCAAGAAGCCTGTAGTGTAGATGTAGCCTGACATAAGTAGGTCAAATAGGCTACCTTTGTCAGTCTCACTATGTAGTCAGGCCCACCGATGGTAGGAGCACGGTGGTTAGTTGCCTCAAGGCCCAGCGATTCAAAAGAGTGGTGGCAGCCCGAGCACCAGGCTCTTTAAATAACCACTAGAATACTGTGCTGTGAGCTCTGGAAAGCTCTGAGAGCTGCTGGCCCCCAATCCATGCCTCTATTGCCTGAGGCCCCACCCCTTCTGGGAACACAGAGCTGCCTCCTCCATCTTACCCAGGAACCCGGTAAGTTTGTTGGCACCGTGTCTGTAGTATACACTCACCAACAGTAAAATTGTGTGTGTATCTTAAATTCAGATTTTCAGATAAAAAAAGGTTCTCTTTCTAATGGCCATGAAAGAATCTAGATTTAGAGAAATACCAGGGCAAGATATCTGCTGCTGCAAATGAGTTCAGCAGCTTTGACTCCAATATGATTTTCTTCTTCATTAACAAGAGTAGAAGTTGGCCTTTATTCTGGTAAACTGTATTTGAAAATATAATGTGTGGTTCTATGATGGGTATTTATAAAATAGTGTTTCACTTACAAGCAGTAATATAGAAGGTATTTTTGGTCCTGTCTTCAGCTTATGTAAACCTCATGTGCTCCTTTAAACCAGCTGAGAATCTGCAGCTCTGTTTCAGTATGGGATTCTTTAGAATTTTACCACCAACAATGTGCTCGTTTTCAATTTGAGAGTGGAATAAAATTGCCACAGCAGCTGATACTGCAGAAGACACTGAAAACTGATATATGAATGCAATCTATGCATAAGATTGTTGAAAGAGATGGTTAAATAGTCAAATCTACCACATGACTCAATAGTCTGTCCAGAGACAAGCATCAGATGGGTGAAGTGCTTGGGAAGTGAAAGGTTTCTGCTAAAGCAGAAAGAATGAGCCAGCAACTTTGAAGCATAGGTGAAGTCTAGAGATGAGACTGATTCTTGGTTGGGGAAGTTCTGGTTGAGTAAGAAGCTTGGCCCTGTAAACTAAAACTGCTTATTTTGCTTCTGATTCTTCCTGCATTCACAGAAGCTCAAGTTTGTTCACACCTTTATAAATAAGCAAGACTGCATCATCAACTTTAGTCCCAACAGGTACATCTCCAGAATTGTGAATTTCAACTAACCACTTGAGTCAAAAAGTGATGGTAAAGCATCTTCTCAACAAAAAAAGAGCCACAATATTAGTACCTGTTTTGTTTGTTGTTGTTTTGACTAGCCGGATATCATAGTTTTACATATTGCTTTAGCAAACTGTACTAAAATAATCCTCCTCTATTGCCTGACCTTTCCAAAATAAGTAAAGTTTAACCTCTTCCCTAAAAATGGATGTTCTTATATAGTACTCTGCTCCCTCCCATAGGGTATGTTTACACTACCCCGCTAGTTCGAACTAGCGGGGTAATGTATGCATACCGCACTTGCTAATGAAGCCCGGGATTTGAATTTCCCGGGCTTCGTTAGCATAAGCGGGGAGCCGCCATTTTTAAATCCCCACTGCTTCGAACCCCATGCAGCGCGGCTACACGGGGCTCGAACTAGGTAGTTAGGACTAGGTTCCTATTCCGAACTACCGTTACTCCTCGTGAAACGAGGTGTACCGGTAGTTCGGAATAGGCACCCTAGTCCGAACTACCTAGTTCGAGCCCCGTGTAGCCGCGCTGCACGGGGTTCGAAGCAGCGGGGAATTAAAAATGGCGGCTCCCCGCTTATGCTAACGAAGCCCGGGAAATTCAAATCCCGGGCTTCATTAGCAAGTGCGGTATGCATACATTACCCTCCTAGTTCGAACTAGGAGGGTAGTGTAGACATACCCTTACTTAGTTAGAATTACTTAATTCGAACTAAGCTCATTCGAACTAATGGATGCAGTCTAAAAACCTAGTTCGAATTAGCATTTTGCTAATTCGAACTAGCATGTCCACATTAAGTGGACCCTGAACCGGGGTTAAGGATGGCCGTAAGCAGTGCCGGCAGGGCATCAGAGGAGGACTTAGAGCGTGGAGCTGCTGTCTCAGGCTAGCCAAGGGCTGTGCTTAAAGGGACCCGACCCCCACCCCGGACAAACAGTTCTCAGGGGTGCCCCGCTTGCAAAGCAGTCCTGGCTTGGATTGCCCGGAGTACCCACACAGGGCACATCACAGCACTCCGCCATCAGACCGGCTGCACTTGCCACAGGCTGCCATCTTGGGAGAAGGGGCAATTGGGGGGCTGCAGGAGAGTTTCCACCCACAGAAGCCCACAGAGCCAGCCCAGTCCTCCCCATCGGGGGCTCGTACCCCATTACTCCCTCACCTCCTTCCACTTACCCCTCCCTAATCCCCCTTCTTGATGTACAAAATAAAGGACAATTGTGTTCAAAAATAGAATCTCTCTTTATTGCACAAAACTCGGGGAGACTGGGAAAAGGAGGTGGGAGAGGGGAAGAGAGCGGGTGGGAGAGGGAAGGGCAACTACAATGATGAGGGGTTTGGAACAGGTCCCATATGAAGAGAGGCTAAAGAGACTGGGACTTTTCAGCTTAGAAAAGAGGAGATGGAGGGGGGATATGATAGAGGTCTATAAAAGCATGAGTGGGGTGGAGAGGGTGCATACAGAAAAGTTCTTCATTAGTTCCCATAATAGAAGGACTAGAGGACACCAAAGGAAAGGAATGGGTAGCAGGCTTCAAACTAGTAAGAGAAAGTTGTTGTTCTTCCCAAAGCAAATAGTTAACCTGCGGAACTCCTTGCTGCAGGAGGCTGTGAAGGCTACAACTAGAACAGAGTTTAAAGGGAAGTGAGATCAAGTCATGGAGGTTGGGTCCATGGAGTAGTCTTAGCCAGGGGGTAGGAGTGGTGTCCCTGCCCAAAGTTTGTGGAAGGCTGGAGAGGGATGGCACGAGACAAATGGCTTGGTCACTGTCATCGGTCCATCCCCTCCAGGGTTCCTAGGGTTGGCTGCTGTTGGCAGGCAGGCTACTGGGCTAGGTGGACCTTTGGTCTGACCCAGTACGGCCGTTCTAAGCTCAGGGTCGGGGGTCTCACTGGACCACCTTGATTTTCATGCACACCTTTTCCTGGGTGGCCAGGCTGGCAGCTCTTCTGCCCTAGACGGCCACTTTCCTGTGCCTAGTGTGGAGGTTGTGGACAAAGTCCACGATGTCCGCACTGGACCAGGCGGGTGCCCGCCTCTTGCGGTCCTGGGCAAGCTCCCGGGAGCCGCCAGCCTGGTCCCGGGAAGAGGGGGAGGGCTGGGGGGCATCGAGTGGCTGGCTCGAGCCGTGCCAGGTACAGGGTTTGCTGGCTGGGTGCTGGCAGGCTTGCACCTAGCACGGGCACCGTAGCCAGCCCGTGCCCCTTTAAGGGGTTCGGGGCCGGGAGGGGGGCAATAGAGTTTCCCTGGTGTTGGCCAGAGTGGCCACCAGGGAAAGCTAGGGAGGGCTAGCTTCCCACTAGTTCGAATTAAGGGGCTACATACCCCTTAATTCGAACTAGTAAGTTCGAACTAGGCTTAGTCCTCGTATAATGAGGTTTACATAGTTTGAACTAAGCGCTCCACTAGTTCGAATTAAGTTCGAACTAGCGGAGCGCTAGTGTAGCACCTATGAAAGTTAATTCGAACTAACGTCCATTAGTTTGAATTAACTTTGTAGTGTAGACATACCCATAGAGACTAAAACAGGGAAGCAGTGTGTGGAGAAGAAAGATGAATACATAAGATGCTACTTTCACAAGATGCTTTGGTGGGCTATAGAGAGGAGTAATTAGGGAATAGCTATTCTATGTGGCCATGTCTACACTAGGAAACTGTTTTGTAAGTGCTAAATTCAACATAAGAATTTCCAGTTTAGTGTATCCTCACTACAGGGAAGCATTGAACTTAGTCCAGAGAAGTCTCCCTTAGTGTGGATGTGCTGTCTCATACTTAGACTCCTAGGAAGCACTCTGGGGAGCAGCAGCAGGCCTCCCGGAGGACAAAAAGTTTTGAATAAGCAGTACCAGAGCATCCACACACATGTTATTTTTAAATTACTATTTTGGAATTAGTGTTACTTCTTGTGAAAAGCAGGAGTTTAGAGTTTGAATTCTGCAGCCTATTATTTCAAAACAGGGTTGGTAGTGTTGGCACACCACTTATAAATTCAAACTTTGCGGGGTTATTTCAGAATAAGATGCTTGTGTAGACGAGGGCTGCGTGAATAACCATATTTCACTCTAAACTAATTCCATACTACACATGGAAGGGAAGCCATAAAGTAAATAGTGTTAGGATGTACAGTCAGGATTATCACTGTGTGACATGCCTTTTCCAATCTGAAAAGTCACAATTGTAGCTGGGAGTCAGGAAACCAACAGAAACATGGCCTGATAGCATTGCTGAAAAGCCCCAAATAAGTCACCCTCCATGTTGCCTCATGATGTATTTGATGAAGGGGGTTCCAGCCCATGAAAGCTTATACCCAAATAAATGTGTTAATTTTTAATGTGTTACAGGACTCCTTTTTGTTTTTGTGAGGTTCCTAAGTCTTGAACTAGTTTGTGCCCTTCATTGCACTTTTACCTAAGGAAAGACCATGGGGATAGTGTGTTAAAATGTCCATATGTCCTGCTTATGAAACAGTGGTAAATATATGTTTATATCTTCTAGTCCACCACTTGCCTATACATTGTTAATTGTGTTTTCTCTGTATTGAACATTTATACTTCCAAATAGTTTGTCTGTTATCAGGGGAAGCTCTAATTTTGTGAGGCAGGTTTGATACCCCCTTTTATAGAGGAATAATATATGGGACAATCTCATGACACTTTCTTTATTTGTGATTTCTTGTCTAGCTGTTTCCCTCAAGCAAAAATAATAATTGCTCAGAGCTAACTTCGGTGACTAGATAACTATACATATAAAAGTCAATAAGGGATTCTCCAATGCACTTTCTATTTTTAAATGGCTCATACAGTAGGATAGTTGGTGGCATTTTTTTTGTCCAGCTTCTAATTTTGTGTGTGAAAATTTTTTTTTGATCTGTATCAACAGATATGCTATATTTTTTCCTTTTCCAAAAATTAGTCGTCATAATAGGAAAGGTTAAAACTTGAAATTAAAAAAAGACTTCTATATGGTTGCTTGGGACATTTGCTGAATGTCAGATGAAAGGGCAGTAAATGTACTTTGATGTGCCCTACAATACCTTTTGACAAGTAAATCTCTCATGTCCATTTGTAGCTAAGTGCTATTCCCGCAAAAAAGTTCCTGATCAACTTCAAGTAAATACAGGTTTGTAGGATCAGGGATTAAGTGATTAGCTATCTAAGAAAAAGAGGTGATGGGAAAAAATAAGGAGATGCCCTTATACACAGTAACCACATTTTTGCAGTTGCACAGTGAAAATCTAAAAAAAGATTCAATTTTCTTGTTGATAAAATTATAATTTTAAAAAGTGAGAATTTTACCCAGGGCAAATATCTTCTGTGAAGTACCCAAACTGTTTTCTATACCCTTAGGTCACATCTAGACTAAGAGGTAAGGTCTAATCTATTAAGGTTGATTTCTTACCACCTGATTTTGAGAAGTCACTCACTGCAGGGAAGAATCGATTGTTGTCCCATTCTTATTAGGGAGCCTGCGTTTGACTCAGAGTGATGCACCATGAATTGTTTTGCAGTCTGGGCTATGCTTCCGATGGTCACTGGGACCAAAACTGGGCAGCATGCGTGTCCAGTGTCCTCAATGTCCCATAATGCACTCCTCTACTCCCTCCCCCCTCAGATGAGAGAAAGGGGAGGCCTTTTTGTGCCCTAGTAACCCACACCGATGCCAGAGCATTGCAAGCATGGAGCTCAGTTTGCAGCAAACTATATTCATTGTGCAGTGGTGCACCTCAGGCACAGTACTTGGAGAGCATTAGAGAGCGCACGCATGGTGTCTTTCCAGGAAGAAAAGTATAAAGCTTAGCATAACATGGAGGCCCTGCTCATGGAAGGCCTGACGCTCATGCTAGAACACCCTCAGGTCAACCCTCTGGGCACAGTGCAACACCAGCTCTGGCATTATGAGACAAGCTCAGAATGTTGGGAATGCATTGTGATGCAGTTGTGGGATGGTCAGCCGTGGCTGCAAAACTTCTGCATATGTGTGACCACATTTCTGGAACTGTGCAAATGGCTTTCTTCTGTACTCAGACTCTAGGACACCCGCATGAGACTACAGAGAAGTGTGCTCTGACCATAGAGAAGTGTGTGGCAATTGCCCTATGGAAGCTTGCCAGGCCAGACAGGTACTGGTCATTCGGGAATCAATTCGGAGTGGGGAAAACTACAGTGGGGGCTGTTGTCATACACATAGTCAAGGCCATTAATACCCTTCTGCCAAGGAGGGTTGTGACTCTGTGAAATGCGGGCACCATAGTGGATGGCATTGTCATCATGGACTTCGCTAACTGCAGTGGCATCATGGACAAAATGCATTCCCATCCTGGCCCCTGAACATTGGCATATCAACCAGAAGGGATTCTTCTCCATTGAACTGCAGGATCTCGAAGGCCATTCCATTGACATAATGTGGGATAGTCAGGAAAGGTACATGATACCCACATCTTTCAGATCCACTGCCTCTTCTGAAAGATGCATGCCAGAACTTTTTTCCCCAACAGGAAAACCAGTTAGGGTATGTCTACACTAGTCCTCTAGTTTGAACTAGGGAGACTAATGTAGGCATTCGAAGTTGGAAATGAAGCCCGGGATTTAAAGCCTGGGCTTTATTTGCATCTTCCCATCCAGGTGCCATTTTTAAATCCCCTTAGTCCAAACTAACTGCCCGGAGCTACACGCGGCAGTCAAACATTAACTCGAACTAAGTCCTTAGAACTAATTCACCTCATGGAATGAGGTGTAACAGTTAACTCAAACTAAGGCCTTAGTTCGAGTTAACGTCTGAGTGCCGCATGTAACCGCAGGCAGTTAGTTCGGACTAAAGGGATTTAAAAATGGCGCCTGGACGGGAAGATGCAAATAAAGCCCGGGATATTTAAATCCCGGGCTTCATTTGCAACTTCGAATGCCTACATTAGCCTCCCTAGTTCAAACTGGGGTGAAAGTGTAGACATACCCTTAGAGAGGTGAAAATTTCCGTTGTGGTCCTGTGAGACCCAGCCTACCTCTTGCACCCATGGCTGATGAAGCCCTGCATGGGCTGCTTGGACTCCAGCAAGAAGGAGTTCAATAACAGGCTGAGCAGGTGCAGAATAGTGATGGAATGTGTGTTAGGACATTTAAAAGGGAGGTTTAGGAGTTTTCTGACCTGGTTGGACCTCAGTGAATGCAACATTCCCTTTGTGGGGTTGGCCTCTTGCGTGCTCCACAACTTATGTGAAAAAAAGGGGAGACTTTTCTTCCAGGGGAGGGAGCTGATGCAGAGCGTCTAGCCAGAGACTTTGAGAAGCCAGACACCAGCGCCATAAGGAGAACACAGCAACGGGCAGCAAAAATCAGAGATGTCTTGGACATTTTTATGTAAAGGCAGTTTTGATATTCCTCCTGGTGGCTCTCAACAAGTTGCCCCTGCATTCTTTGCATGTACCTTTATCCTGCCACCTCACACAGGGTATGTCTACACTACCCTCCTAGTTCGAACTAGGAGGGTAATGTAGGCATACCGCACTTGCAAATGAAGCCTGGGATTTGAATTTCCCGGGCTTCATTTGCATAAGCCGGGAGCCGCCATTTTTAAAACCCCACTGGTTCGAACCCCGTGCAGCGCGGCTACACGGGGCTCGAACTAGGTAGTTCGGACTAGGATTCCTATTCCGAACTACCTCGTTCGAGCCCCGGGTAGCCGTGGAACGAGGTGTACCGGTAGTTTGGAATAGGAATCCTAGTCCGAACTACCTAGTTCGAGCCCTGTGTAGCCGTGCTGCACGGAGTTCGAACCAGTGGGGTTTTAAAAAAGGCGGCTCCCCGCTTATGCAAATGAAGCCTGGGAAATTCAAATCCCGGGCTTCATTTGCAAGTGCGGTATGCCTACATTACCCTCCTAGTTCGAACTAGGAGGGTAGTGTAGACATACCCCCAAGCAGTTAAAGCAATAAAGAGACCTTTGTTTAAAGATCAGGAGCTTATATTTGGGGAAAACAGCTGGGGAAGGAATGAAGTGAGAAACTGAAGAGGGTAGGTGGGGGCTCAGGGATTGCCTTCTGGGTCCCAAGGTCCTGGAGGTTCTGACTGTCCTTGATATCTCCCCCCACACCGTATCCTGGGGCTGAGACAGACCTTGGGTATCATGGGGGTGGCAATCACAGGGCTCGGGTGGGAGGGCCTGAGGTAACATCAGAGCATGCAGGGTTCAGGAAGGTGGCCCTCTCTATGCATGCTACTAGGCACTTAATAACAGCAGTCAGGGAGGTGAACATGATATCAACCTGTCTGGCCTGCTGCTCCCTGGCAGCTCATCTCTTTTGGTTCTTAGTGATCCAGTCCAGCCATTCAGCCCCTCTCTCCTTCACAAGAGGGTGTATATAGTCTATCTGTTTGCAGAACATCTTCTCTCCTCCTTTGTCCACTTTCACCTGCAGATCTGCACCAGGTGGCCAGATGCTGGGAGAGGGGTAGTTCAGGACATGCTGGCTATTGTCCCAGATGCAAAGAAAAGTTACATGAGCAGACATTACAGGAGATACATTGTTTGAAGCCTGTCCCTTATATGTTAGCCTCCACCGAAGGTCTCTAAAGATAATGGAGATGTGTTCCATGCAAGGTCAAATGTTTGCTTTAAAGTGGGCACTTTAAAGCAGATAAGTATCAGAGGGGTAGCCCTGTTAGTCTGAATCTGCAAAAGCAACGAGGGGTCCTGTGGCACCATATAGGCTAACAGATTTATAGAGCATAAGCTTTCACGGGCAAAGACCCACTTCATCAGATGCATGTAGTGGCAATTCCAGAGGCAGGTATAAATATAAAGGCATAAGAAAAGAGTACCAATCAAGAGTAAGGCTAGAGATAACGAAGTCATTTCAGTCAGGGAGGATGAGGCCCACTTCTAGCAGCTGATGTGGAGGTGTGAACACCAAAGAGAGGAGAAACTGCTTTTGTAGCCATTCCCTAATTAATAAATGGCTAGCCAACTACAAAAGCCGTTTTTCCTCTCTTGGACTATGTCTAGACTGCATCCCTCTGTTGACAGAGGGATGCAAATCAAGCACATCGAAATTGCTAATGAAGAAGGGATTTAAATAGTCTGTGCCTCATTAGCATAAACATGGCTGCCACTTTTTTTCGAAACGGAGTTTTTTCGAAAAAAAGGCAGTCTAGGCATGGATCTGTTGAAAATAAACCCTTTTTTTGACAGATCCTGTATTCCTCAAAAAATGAGGTACTCTTTTCTTAAAGGACTCCTCGTCACTTTAAAGCAGGTGTTCAGACTTCTCAGGGGAGCATTGGGATGCTCTCGGTCTGGAGGCAGGAAGGCATGGTAAGAGGCCAGTCTGTGCAGGAGCCTGCAGGTGGGAGAGGGATGGCAGCAGAGGGCAGCCTTCCATCATGTCTGGTGCATGCTGGGTTGAGCACATGCAGCCTCCCAGGGATACTGCTTCCTTTTCTGCCTACAGGGGAAAGGGTTTGTGTCTGGCACACAGAGCCTCCTGGGGAGAGTGTTAATAGGTTTCCCTCTTTCTCCCTTCAGGTTGCCACACATTGGGTGATTGGGAGCAGATGCTGACTGAGTGTGGCCATAAACCTGGGCCTTATGCCTCAATGTTTTGTGGTTCAATGACGCCAGACCATTTACTCGTGGCTTGACATGGGAAGGTGTCCTGTCATTGAGGAAGGGATAAGGCTGGCCTCCCCAAAAACCTTGTGAGAAGGATCAAACAGTTCCTATCTAAAAGCTTTGTGGATCTGAGCAGACAAGAAGGAGGGTGGGGGGAAGCCTCATCCCCAGGGGTTCTGCCATCCCACCTTCACACAGTCCTACGATGGGGAAGAGGCAGCCTTACAGGGGGGGCTCCGGAGGTGTTTGAGGCGGGGAGGGAGGAAGGATTTGGGGACCTCCCAAGGGCTGAGGAACTCTCTCTTTCTCTGTTTTGTGTATGTCTTGTCTCCTGCAGGTGGTGAGGGCCATCAACTCCCTGCTGTGCAGGGTCACCCACCTGGGAGACCTGAACCCCATTGTGGCTGGATTTGCTGCCCTGGGCTTCCCCAATTGTGAAGGGGCCATAGATGTGAATAACAGTCCTCGGGCCACAGGACAATGATGTCCCATAAGCAAGGTCATATACACCAGGGCAGCCTACACTTAAGTCCGGCACTGGGCATCATTGCAGACCTTCAGAGCCAGGGTCTCCTGCATGCCCCAGAGGATGCCCACGTACTCCCTCATGAGGTACTCCTGGATTCTCCAGTGCTTGCAGCTTCCCCAGGTTCAGATGGCTGCCTTGACTAGTGGTGATCACCTCTCAGTCATTACTGGTCTGGCTGTGCAGAATAAAAAGGAAGAGATGGTCAGTCATCCATGCAGACACTGTCCTTTAGCCCTTTTCCTCCTCTCTGAGCTAGGACAGTTATGTCCCAGGAGCAAGGCCATGTGTGGTCTTGACAGTGGACCCTGCCTCCCAGGGGCCCCGAGGTGCCCAAGGGACCATGCTTCCCACTCCTCCCACCCCTTCCCCCCTCCATTCCATGGACAAGCAAGCAAGGGAAGTGTTCTTACTCACTGGGATCCCATGGACGGGAGAGGGGCCTAGAGCAGACTAGGCTTCCATGGGGTTCACACACACACCTGCGCCTGGCAGCACTATCTGCTGGAGTGGTCGGTGCCTCACATGTGCAGGCATGCCTGTGTCCAGCACTACAGAGTCTGTGTGTAGGTGTGCGTGTGGCCTTGTCCCCAGCCTGCTTCCAGTGGTGGCTATTGGTGGAAGGGCATCTCCCACAGGGGTCAGATGTGTGTGTGGCCTCTCCAGAGCCTGTGAGCAGGAACCAGGGGGTGCTCCAGGGCTTCCTTGTGGAGCTGCATGGCATGGACTGCATCATGATGTCCTTGCTGAGAAGGCTGAGTGACGATCGCACCCCATGCCCTCAGCACCTGCCTCCCCCACCCTGTGTGTGTGAAAACCTAAAAGCACTCACCTGCTGATCCCCCCTGGCCTCAGAGGATGCCTGGGAGACATCCAGACATTGGGGTACTGACTCCAGGGTGAGGGTCACCGTGCTGGCCATCTCCTCCTCCTCCCTCTCTACCTCATCATCAGTATCCTCCTCCTTCTGGCCAGGAAGCCCCAGGTGGGCTACGAAGGGTGTCTCCAGCCCCAAGTCCACCAGTA
This sequence comes from Pelodiscus sinensis, assembly GCF_049634645.1. NCBI lineage: Eukaryota > Metazoa > Chordata > Testudines > Trionychidae > Pelodiscus > Pelodiscus sinensis. The sequence continues at coordinate 121,262,624 of NC_134712.1, read as the reverse complement.
TGGGTGGGAAAGGGGTTGAACCACTCCCCAGGATGTGGTGCAGCTCTGTGTGGTGGGGCAGGAGTGGGATCCTTCCCCAGAATGAGAGCTGCGCTTCTTTGCCCTGGCATAGCCCTGCCACAGCTCGCACCCTTGCTGAACCTGTTCAAGGCTCCTAAGGTGGTGGCCAGGGTCTCGGCCATCTAGCTGTAGATGTCTGCACTGTGCCATTGGGAGCGGAGATCCTGGAGGGTCTCCTTCTCATATCACACCTCCAAGAGGGCCAGGATCTCTGTCCCAGACCACGACAGCGCATGCCTCTTCTGGCCTCTGGTTGGTCCCTGAGAGCCATGGTTATGCTTCTCTTGATTGCCAGAAGAGTTTCAGGGGGCTTGTGGCAGGGTCATGGGTCCCAAAATGTGTGGCAGGGTGAGCTGCATGGTGAGGTGCAGCTCCCAGTGCCGGCCTCCTGCCTCAATGCTTGTCCCAGGTGCCTCCAGCTTTAAGAGCTGGCAGGAGACAGGAACTATAGAATTGTGATGGAGTAACCACCAGGGCACATGTGCTATTTCCAAGAGGCCTCTTTCTTTGAAAAAAAAAAAACTCCCTCTTCTGCATCCACACATGCCTTTTTCTGAAAAAACTTTTTTGGAATTCCTTTTTCCTCATAGAAAGAGGTTTACCGCTGTCAGAAAAATTCCTCCATTCTTTTGACTTTTTGTCAAAAGAACACAATTGCAGTGTGGACACAAGTATTGTTTTTCCGGAATAATGGCCGTTATTCCGGAAAAACGCTGCAGTGAAGACATACCCTCCATGACATATGTCCTAAAACTAAGAACCTGGACCTGCCTCTACTAGTAATTTTTTTGTTTTTCTATAGCTTATGTCAGTGGTATAAAGAAAAACTCCCCCCTGACCATCCTATGTGTCACCTACAGAAGAACCAGTGTGGACAGTCCTAAATCAGAGAGAGATGTACTACCACATCTCATTGTGGATGGTTTATTTAAATAGAGGGATTTGGTTCAATGTGGTTGGTTGTGGTTTTTTAAATGTACTCTGATTTATAAATGAAGAAAATAGTGAGAATACAGATAATATTCAAGATAAAATATTTGAAATTCATCAACAGGTATTGTCTTGCAATATTTGTGCTTTACCTGAGATATCAATAACTATCTTTAAGCTTGTAAAATATGTATTCATTCTAGTTGTTTCCACAGAGATCATAGGGGTTAGTTGGCTTGTGCATTAGCTCTTCGTTTCAAGAGACCTGGATTTAATTCTTGGTTCAACTTGCATGTTCACTGATCTCATTCTGTTCCCCATTTGTACACATAACAAACCAAATATGTGTTGCAAAAGGGCATGATTGACAAGCTTTGCTCTACAGAGTCCCTAACACTGGACTAGCAGATGTCTTGAAGGTCAGGACTGAGTCATGCTGTCAGGGCAGTGTGAAGAAGTTTTGTACGTGATTCGTGCCTATTGTCAGATTCAGGCTGTGGCTGCTATTTTTTTTACTCCAAGAAGTTCAATCATGTACCTCTCTGTTTGTTTGTTTTTAATGAACAACTCCTGAGTATATTCCTTATATTTGAAGCCAGAGGCATAGAAATTTTAAAAGATAATCTGTGTTCAATCTAATATGTGTTATTAGTGTTGTCAGGCAAGAAAGCATTGTCATCTTGGAGCCATTAATGCTGTCAGCAGTAACACTTTCTCTGGTATCTTCACTGGCATGTACTAATCCAAGTTTGGCATGTGAAAGGAAGGCTGATATGCTGTGATACTGGATAGGAATACTGGAGATCTGGGTTCTACAGCAAACTTTGTCTGACCTTGAGAAAAATCAGTTCTCCTGTAAAAGGGAGATAATTACCTTGCAGGAGTGTTGTGACTCTAAATGCTTTAACATATTTGAGGTAAGTATTATAGAAATGTCTACAAGTACAGTAATACCCACACTGCCTCATGGAGAAGGTAATATTCATTCAATGACAGAATTATATTTATGCTATGCATATGAAAAATGTTAGTAACTTCAACAAATGTTAATACATGACTTCTCTGAACCTAATGGCCAATTTTTTTTCATGCTTCTGATTTAGATTTAGGAAGTGGTACCTCAGGCCTATTCATGGAATCCAAGCAAGCAGATTTCTTAACATTGATGGTGTCTTCTTAACTTCAGCACAGACATCCTTTTGGCTGTGATCTTCCAATGAGTTGAACTCCAGATGTGTATCCTAAAGACTGGTACCTGTACTCATCCTTTTATTGAGCCATCTGGTTTGAATATCTGATATGTCATTCTCAGATGACTGCAACAGTATAGCATTTATTAGGCTTAGAGAGACCATTAATGGGGAAACTGTTGCCCTTCAGTTATGTTGTCTCCTTTAAAGTGTGCCTCAGGGCTCACTTTACAATTCCCAATTTTTCTTTCTGATACCTCCAGGCTAGACTTTTGTTTCTGTGATTTCATATTGAAACTCTGGTCGTTTTTATAGACTATACATATATTTTCCACTAAAATATATATCATGCATTCTTATCCAGTTTTTGCGGGGGAGGGCAGCCCTATCTATCTAGCAACACAGAGATGTTGATTAATCCATTTTAATGTATTTCCTTACTTCCACCACTCCTTTGAAAACAGGTATACAAATTAGAGATAAACAAAACCAAGGGTAGCTTTAGTGGTAGAGATGTAGCCGTGTTAGTCTGGGGTAGCTGAAGCAAAATGCAGGACAATGTAGCACTTTAAAGACTAACAAGATGGTTTATTAGATGATGAGCTTTCGTGGGCCAGACCCACTTCCTCAGATCAAATAATGGAAGAAAACAGTCACAACCATATATACCAAAGGATACAATTTAAAAAAAAATGAACACACATGAAAAGGACAAATCACATTACAGAACAGAAGGGGGATGTGGGGGGGGGGGGAGGGAAGGAAGGTGAATGCCAGTGAGTTAATGCTATTAGAGGTGGGGAAGGGGAAATGTCTGTGAGTTAATAGTATTAGAGGTGATAATTGGGGAAGCTATCTTTGTAATGTTTAAGATAGTTGGGGTCTTTATTAAGTCCGGTGCGGAGGGTGTCGAATTTTAGAATGAATGCCAGTTCAGAGGATTCCCTTTCAAGTGCAGATTTGAATGTCTTCTGAAGTAGGATGCAGGTTAGCAGGTCATTAAGACTGTGTCCTTTCTGGTTGAAATGACAAGAAACTGTTTTCTCTTTGTGATCTTGTCTGATATCTGTTTTGTGGGCATTAATCCTTTGGCGAAGTGTCTGAGATGTTTGTCCAATGTACATAGCAGACGGACACTTTCGGCACATGATAGCATAGATTATATTTCTGGATGCGCAGGAATATGTGTTCTTGATCTTATAACTCACTTGGTTAGGTCCAATAATGGTATCAGCAGAATGAATATGTGGACAAAGCTGGCAACGGGGTTTGTTGCAAGGGAAGGTACCAGGGTTGGTATTAGTGTGGTATGTCCTGTGGTGGTTGGTAAGAATCATCTTGAGGTTAGGTGGTTGTCTATAGGAGACTATGGGTCTGTCTCCCAGAGCCTCTTTGAGTATGGTATCCTGTTCCAATATAGGCTGTAGTTTATTGATAATGTGTTGGACAGGTTTAAGTTGGGGGTTGTAGGTGATGACAAGTGGTGTTCTATTGTTGGTTTTCTTGGGTCTGTCTTGAAGTAGATGGTTTCTAGGTATTCGTCTGGCTCTTTCAATTTGCTTTTTTATTTCTCTGGGTGGGTAGTTGAGGTTTATAAATGCTTGGTAGAGATCCTGAAGCTTCTGGTCTCTGTCAGTGGGATTAGAGCAGATGCGGTTTTTTCAAAAGTTTTCACTTTTTGGCTTTTTGCTTTTCTCTATTGTAGACTTGCCTTACACATTTAGGTCTATCGCCTTTCACTTTCTATCAGCATTTGCTCTTTGCTCCATTCTAACACAGATCTATATCCAGGTATATAATTGTATTTAGTGAATTTTTATATGGTTAAAATGTGCTCTGACATACATGCTGTGTAACCCCACTGAAGTCAAAAAAGCTATGATAAAGCAATATGTTTGGATGGTCAAAACCATTTCAGACAACAGTAGGAAAAAAGGAACACCAAATGAAAGCCTATTCTTGAATTTTAGACCCTATTAACTAATCAGTCACATTTTTCACTGAGCTGATCACAGCCATGATTAGCTGCAGCATTTATGCCACTATCTCATCCTGATGAATACAACAACCAGCTTTATACTTAACTGGAGTCTTCAGGGAAAACAAAATCAAATTTTATTCAATGGCCTTGCATTCTCTCTTCTTTCAAGATTATACAATTTTAACAGAAGTCTTTGCTTTACATTTTCATAGGTTACTTTTAAAATATATCATGTTCACATTTTAGATTGAGTGTAAGAAAATGGTGTTCTCATTATATCATTAGATGAGGACTCGCAGCAAGTATATTCAGAACTCTCTTTAATAAACTTCCTGTGTGGTTATGGGCATATGATTTCACTGCTTGTACCTTAGCTTCCCCCTTACTGAAAATGGGAACACAGAAGTGTATTGTGGAAATAGATCTGTTGTTTACAAGGTGCACAGATTCTATGGTGATTGGGTCTATGTAAATAGATTGCATTAATAGTCATATCTTGTCTCTGTCTCTTTCAAGATGTAATTAATTCCCCACTGTCTCTTTTGTCCTTTGAAGCTGGATTAGCCAAGATACCATAATTATGCCTTCTTTATAGCTGGGAGTGTCTTTGTCCTCAAGCTAAAAGAGTTAATGTTGCTAAGCATGACACGTTTTTCCTGCTTCTTGCCAATCTATATCTTCCCAGCGTATGAGTTCAATAAGCCGATTGATTATACTGGTTTTGGAATGCCCCTCTATCTATCTTCCCCCTTCACACAATAAAACACCACAAAAGAAAGTTTAAACCTGCCTGGGCAGATAAGCAGGGTGACAAGAATGGTGCATTTCCACTCATGTTGAGCTGAAGCCCCTCATGGAGGTCTTGTGCCTCCACAAAGCCAGATTGCATTGGTCACCTAAGCTTTTCATGGGATGCTACCCAAAAGCTAGGTCTTCCTTCCACCGAGGGATCCTTCCTGCCCTTCAATTCTGCAGGTTTGTTTAAGGAGATAGAAATTGTGGCTGTCTTTGAACCCCCATGACAGTGCCCTGCTATGTTCTTCATAGCAACCACTTCATCTTTCAGTTTAGAGGAAGAGACAATACTTCATACTTCAAAAAAAAAAACCAAAAAAAAACAAGTTGGCATTTTTATATGGTGCCTTTTATATGAAGCTCTCAAAGCAATTCATAAAGGTGAACAAATATTATCATCTCTGAGGCACAGCCAGATTAAATCACTTGCTTGATGTCATACAGAATCCTGTTTAGAGCTGGCAGTAGAAATCTAATCTCCTGTTAGATACCTAGGCCTCTATGCTAAGCATAACATAACATTACCTTCCACATTAGAGGTTTCTTTTCTGTTCTCACCAAGATCGTCTGTGACAGACTGTAAATGAGTCAATCAGGGGGCCCCAATGGCACCCCTAACTCTCCGTCCCCAGTCCTGTGTTCCCGTCACCCGGTGAATCACCGTCCGGCGTCCCAGTCAATTACACTGATGGCCCAAGGGGCCTCTTCATGGTCAGAGGCCGCCTTACCTCCTGTAGCGGGGAGTGGGGGGTCCGGGCCCGCCCCCTCTCATGGACCCCAGCCCAGGGCCCTAAGGACGCAGACGCTTGCGCCGTCCGGTCTGGCTGGTGGGGCGTCTGTTGTAACGCACCAGCCCGCAGGCTCCCTTTGCCTGCCCTGGGCTACTTCCTCTCCCCGCTGGTCCACTATGTCTGCGCCGGCAGCTTACCTCCTCAGTTTGGGTCCCATCCGCTGCACTGCGTCGTGGGAGGGCTCTCTCCGAGCTCCCCCTTTTACCAGTGCTGCTTGGGGTTTAAATGCCCACACCCCTTGGCGCCGGAGGGGGTGACGCCCCCCCGTGCATGAGTCCACTTCCAGCTGGGCGGCGAGGGTGCATGGTGATGTTACCCCCTTGGTGACGTCCCTTGGGATCGCCGTCTGGTCCGGACGCCTCGTCGTGGTGGCTGCCCAGGAGCAGCTGGCACACCGCTGGCCAGCGGGCACTATGGCCACTCGGCCCGCCGATCGCGGAGCAGGAGGCTCTGGGGCGCTCAGCTTCCGCCCGAGCACCGCCGCTTGCGGGGCAGCCAGCTCTGGAGCGTCCGGCTCCGGCCCGAGTGCCGCCGTGTATGCGGCTTCCAGGGGGACCGGAGTGTGGGGCGCCTCTGCCCCATCACACAGACACATTTCCATCCATCGGTATGTCTACACTGCATGCTTATTTTTAAATAAACTATTCCAGAATATTTTTCCCAGAATAGTTTATTTTGAAATAGCACATCTATGCTGCAGGGAAGCCTCAAAATGAGTCTGAGGCAGGCTTCCCTAATGTAGACGTGTTATGTCCATTTAGAGCCCCAATAGACATTGGGGAGGAATAACTTAGAATGACCCTGGTGAGGGGCTATTTCAAAAGAGCAGAAATGGAGCATCTACACATGCCTTATTTTGAAATAACTATTTTAGAATAGGCCTTATTTCTTGGAGAATGAGGTTTTTGGATTAAGCCGTGTGTTATTTCAGAATTATTTCAAAATAACTGAATGACTGCATAGACACCTGCATTCATATTTCAAAATAATGCTTGTTATCTCGAAATAACGGTGCAGTACAGGTGCACCCTTAGTTTTCTCTCTCTTGAAATGTGCTGTTTAAAGAAATTGCTTACTTGCTTGCTTTGTGCCCAATCCTGTTTGCAAGGTCATGTGTTCTTGCTCTGCTTCACTCGTTTAAAGGCTTCCCATAACCATTACAGCATAAGTGGATCAGGAGCGGGATTGTGAATATAGACCAAATGTAGTTAGAGGCCACGTCCCGTCCTGCATGTGAACTCGGATTTTCTGGGTCTCTCTGAGAGAAAGAAGAGCAGCAAAAAGAGCAAGCTGTGTGGAGAGACAAATCTGCAGTGCCAGAGCCCAAGGAGCCCAGACCCTGTGCTGAGGTGCAGTTCTGCAGCAACAGAGCCAGGCACACACAGCCCAAGGAGTGCAGACCCTGTATTGAACAGCAGACTTTAGTGATCAGAGAGCCAAAGGGAACAGAGAAGCAACACAAGGAGCTGGAGATTGTCAAAGCAGCAAAGCCTCCAGCTGGGTGTGGTGAGCAGCTGGGACCAGCAAAGTGGGGGGAGAGGCTCTGGGTAGGGAGACACCACCAGCCAAGAGGCCCTGAAGGAAAGACTGGGAGAGGAGTCCTGCCACCTGGAGCCTGAGACTGTGTGGTCACTGCCAGAGCAAGCGTGTCCAGCCTGCAGACCCCCTGAAGCACAGCCAGGGCCTGAGAGAGAGCCTTGGGACCTATAAGGAACAGACTATGAACTGTCCTTACACGCTGCAGACTGCTGTTTGTGATGTCTCCATGCTACAGAGCAGGACTGTGTGTTCTCATTTAATCTCTCATTTTTTCTTATTTTTTTCTCTTTAATCAGTTGATGTTTAATAAATTGTATTTGCTTTGAGCTGTATGAAATGATCACTGGGTCAAGAAAGCCTGAAGTGTGAAGACAGCACCCTGGAGTGGGGACAGCCTAGCTCCTTCCCCAAGTGACTACAAGGGAAACCTGGGACTAGCTTTGTTGGGATTTCAAGGACTCTGCTACTCAGGAGAGTGGAAGGGGAGCCCTCAGGGTCAGGGAGGCCATTGGGTGAAGGAAGTGGGAGCGGGGACTCAGATCCTTTCATTAGTCCATTTCACCAGGGTAGTATAGAAGCCAGGAATGTTCCCCACAATAGTGGGACCATTCCCCCGCTTACATATGTGTGTGCTTGGGGACGAACGTAGAGAGCTTCCAAGAGACACATTAACTCCAACACCATCTAGATATTTTCCTATTTTTACAAGAGGCTACATTCAACACCAGCAAAGTCAGTTACATTTCATACAGCGACTTATTTCACACTCTGTTGCCTTTCAGTGTATTATAGAAATATAATATTTAATATTCCAATTTCTTTTAGAAATATATAGTAAAATCAAAGTAAGAATTTTCAATATCAGTGTTCTGTGACACATAGATATGGATCTGATTTTTGTAACTAAGTATTTTAAGTGAGGTGAAATTTGGAGTTTTCATGAAATATCAGACACCTGAAAGGGATACAGTAGATTGGAATGGTTGAGAATCACTACTCCAGAATATCTGCACATGGGTAGGCTCACGTTGAATGTTAGCCCTTTGTTTGTGTGTGTGAAGAACAAGCAAAAGATTCTCTAACAAAAGAAACTTTTTTTTAAATGGAGAAAGTTGTTGGTTTTAATTGAAAATACTTGTGAAGCAGGATCTCAATGTTCTCTGAATCAACGTGCATGTATAATAGGATGTGATTGTTATTCAAAAGCCCATCTGGTAGAAATCAAAACTTTCTTTCTATTGAAAAAAAAAGCTCCTAATCTGGTGAAGTAGGGAGGGGGAGAAAATCTTACATAATCAAAATGGTTTAGTTTCACGCATGGAAAAAAATATGATGCAGGATGCCATTGAGCAAAATGTTCCAATAGAAAATTAATAAGCTTACAAGACTCTCAATGTTTCAAATTATTCATGTAACAATAATTTCCATGGCAGATAAGTTAAGGGTACCTAGCTCCCAGAAAAAAATTAGGACCTGCTCCATTTTGAGGCAGCCATGGGACTGTTTATTCCTTCAAGTGTGGAGAGTTAGTAGAAATGTCATATTTGTGGGTGACAACATCTCATAAATAAGAGGTGGTAAAATAAGGGTAAACAGCTGGAGATCTGGGGACCTGTAAGTTAACTAAAAGAGGGTTTGATCTGAGCAGACAAACATGCCACAGGTGTCAGCATGTGCAAGAAAAAAGGGAGAGTGGTGTCCCCATGCACCAGCCTACCAGACAGAAGCTGCTGTCCATGCCACCTTCAAAGTTTAATGTGCTAAGGTTTCCTTAAAATAAAATGTTCTGCCAGCACATTTGTATTCTGTGCTCCAGTCCATTCCCATTTAAAAAACTGACACTTCTTTATTTTTTTTCTATCAAACTATTTTCCAAATGAATCAAAAAGAATATGGTTGCTTTCATGAAGTAAAGGAATCAATATGATAAGTGAGGAACAGGAAAGAATTTCATTTTCAAGCCTAGAAAAGATTTATGTTTTCATGGAAGGGAATTATTGTCAAGGCACAATTGGCCTTTCCTGGCCTTTGGTGATAGAGTTAAAGATTAAAATGATTCAGGCAAGTCTCACCACACTGCTGGAGGGCAGTGGTGGTGGTGGGGGGGAGTCTTTCCTTCCTCTCTTTGTAAGGAGGGTGAAAGGATATGATTTTTCTAAAGCACTGAAGAGGTCAATAAATTGTACCCACTGACAGTATGTGTACAGCTCTTAAAAGTGGATGACAAACGATAAGTTATTTTCTTGGCAATCTGTCACCAGTGAAACTAAACACAGGGACACCAGCTTCCCAACAGCGAGTGAAGAGGAAAGTCACTGGCATAGGCCTGTAGAAGCTCCATTTGATTTTTCTTGTATTCTATCGCACTTAACAAATACTGGCGCCCAGAGTTGATTCTCTATTGCTTTGCACCTTGGGTGGTCATTTATACTGGTGAAGAGTGATGGGAAAAGCAGTTGTGAAAACAGAAGTAGTATTTCTACCTATGCAGAAAGAGCAATGTGTTTATAAAGAACTATGCAAGCATAAGTGAAGAATGAGGTTTGGGCCAAGCTTGGGTGTCTTAGGAAGCTTACTGAAATAGCTTAGATGATAATGTGTTTATATATTGTATCAATTTGTGGGATTGAACTGGTCATGTGACATTGAAGCTTAGAGACCAAGTGTTTCTGAGCAAGATGCATTAAGCCATGTGTCAGAGGGTACGCCCTTGACGGGGGCTGCTGCCCCCTTTTACTGGCCCATGTCTTAGTCTGGGCCTATACTGCACCCCAAAGTCCCCAAAAGTCCAGGCCCCTCTATCAGGGGATATACGGTATCAATGTCCCAACACAAAGTCCGGGCCCCTCTATTGGGGGATATACGGTATCCGAGGCCTAGTCCCTTGGGGAAGTCTCTCCTGGCCCCAGGCCGGGTTATCCGGGGGGGGAGGGGGGAGATGCGTGGTAGGGGGACCCGGGTCCGGCACAGGCAGCGACTTTGATCCCAGCGGCTGCAAAAACCCTGGCCTGGCCCCTCCCTCACCCGGCGGCTCCCCTGCCTGCCGGGCTCCCTCTGCCTTTATACTCCCTGCAGTGCGGGGCCTGTTCGCTCAGTCACACCATGAAATAAGCAGCCTGTGGGGAAAGTTCTTCTTTGCCCCTGTCTTTTAGCTGCATTATGGCCTGAACCTGGAGGGCTTTGTCTAATGTCACTGTGGAGGTCTCCAGTAAACATGTGTCATTTTTTCCCCTCCTGAATCATACTAAGCTCCTAGTAGTGAGTTCCTCAACACTGTCTTTATATATTTTTTCAGTTTTAAATGTCATTCCCTTCATTTTTTATTGGTTTTCCCTCCTATTTTGAAAAAAAGAGATAGATAACTAATTATACGCTTTCTATTAGTGGTACTCTTTCTATTTCTCTTAATTTTTTCCATCCCTTCAAGTTAAGCTTTTTTATGGAATACCACCCAAATGCAGGATGTTGTTTCCCTTCTAATTTGTTGCCTCTCTAAACTGCCATAATTACCTTTTCCTCCTTCCCCCCCTTACAGAGGTGATTACAGGCAGTTCCCGGGTTACATGGATCCGACTTACATCAGATCCCTACTTACAAATGGGGTGAGGCAACCCCGCACTAGCTGCGCCCCCCCCCAGCAGACCGCCGAGACGCGCCGCGGTCCCGCCTCCTGCGTCCTCCGCGGCGAGAAAAGCCGCTCCGCGTCTCCCTGGTCTACAGGACTGAGGGAAGTGAGGTGTGGGAGAATAAAACTGATCTCTGGAGAAATGTTTGGCTAGAGTTTCCCCTACAATATGTACCAGTTCCGACTTACATACAAATTCAACTTAAGAACAAACCTACAGTCCCTATCTTGTACGTAACCCGGGGACTGCCTGTACATGCTTTTTTTTGTCATCTCTCCTTTGTGAATTCCTCCTACTTGTTTTGTTCTGATTTTCTTTGTGATGGTGGGTGTTAAGCTGAATGAACTTTTTAAGATGAATGTGCACTATAGATGTATATTACAATATTGATCAATTCCTTCACACATTTTAATATTTTGTTTGCTATTTTGACTATTGCTCCACACAGAACAGACCTTTTCAGTGTGCTCTCTGCACAACACCCTGATAAAGCTACAGTTAATTTTGAACTTAGTAATGTGTTGCTTTACATTTGTAAAAAATTTTTTCATTTGCCATGGTGTTACTCAATCACAAGCTTTGTCAGGTCCCTCAGGGCTTGACCAGCCTAAATTTAAATGGTCAATTTCAAATGTTGCAGTTTTACTGTACATCCTTTTTATTCCAATTTGGAACTTTGAGGCACCCTATATTAACCTTCTGCTATTCTAAAAATTGGTCATTCATTTAACTTTTCTATCTATTGTGTTGCATTTTACCATGCATAGTGTTTATCAAGAGTCATCTAGTTAACAACCAGTGTTCTTCCCTCTCATATATGGGGAAGGCCTTTATTATCTGCCTTGCAGATGAGGAAAATTAAACAGACTAAAATTAACTTGCATAATGTTACAACGGGAATTGGATGAATGCAGGAGTTACTTGTTTTCAGCACTGTGTATAGTTCACTTAGTTCACACTGCTTCTAATACTGTTGAACTGCCCCCTGAGGCACTGGAATCTGTAGGAAGCCAATTAGGAGGGAGATTTTGGTGGTCTTAAGTGCTGTTAGAGGCACCACAAAAGCCACAATTAACCTAGGGTCTGCTCAAGTAGTGAGAGCCATAGTTTTCACAACATGTAACAGACAGCTCTGGGGAGCTACAGAGGAGATTGTGAATAACTTGCAGTCTTCAGGAACAAACAGTAATGAGCACACAAACCTATTATTTGGTTTGTCAATTTATATCACTGTATATTTGAAAGGATAGATTTTTTTTCCCATTGTGATTTTTCTTTGCCTTTCTAGCTTTTGCAAATAAGATTTGGGATGTTGAACATCCTCTAACGACAAGCTCTGGAACATGTTTTACATTTTTGTCTATATTTCAGAATAACTCAATCTTTTGCTTTTTCTTTAATAACGTTGGGTACCATCTGAGTAAAGTTCACCTTGTTTTGTCAAACTTATGCCCCCCCAAAAAAAGGCATACAAGTTTTGTATTTGTAGTTTAGTACCATCCCCCTATGTAAAAATGAGTCTCTGTAATCCATATCAGTGTTCCCAGAGAAAACAATGATGTCCTCTAATCATAGCACTTAGGGTACATCTAGACTACAGGCTTTTTGTCGACAGAAGCATCTAGACTATATCCAGTTCTGTTGACAAAGCAAGCTGCTTTGTCGACATGACAGTGTAGATGCAAAGGACAGTATAGATGCAATAATGCCTTCTGTTGATAGAACTCTGTCGACAAAAGGCGTTATTCCTCATAGAATGAGGTTTACAGCTGTCCACAAAACTGCTGAGTTCAGTTTTGTCAACAAAAGTCCACTTTTGTCGACAAAACCCTGTAGTCTAGACACACCCTTAGATTTAAGAAGGTGTTAAACTGCAGCTTATTAGACCTAAGTATGCAATGCTGTTTCTGAAAGTATTGAAACTACCTTGCAGCAGACTATTGACTAGATCTTCTAAACAAGTTGCTTTTGTGTTATTCATGGCTTAAGAAATTAGATATTATCTTAATTAATTCAGATTAAATAAGAGAGTAATCGTGAAATGGTATGAATATGATTTGTGTGGAAATACTAATACATTGGATTACTTTACAGAGAAATATCCATAATTCAAATGATTGTGTTGTCAGCTCAGATGTATAACAATTTGTTAAGAAACTACCCTTCATTTTTCAGATAGTGATATAGAATAAAAATCCTGATATTTCTCTTTCTCTCTTTCTTTCTTTATCTGTATGTTTTTTTTCTAAATCTACATTATTTCATCACATTTTCTGGAAATCCTACAGTAAAGTGGGACCAGTTCTTCTAGGACAGGGGTGGCCAACCCGCAGCTTGTGAGCCACACGTGGCTCTTCAAAGAAAAAATTGTTGTTCCTGCACCCACACCTGCGGCTCATGGCTCTGTAAGGGGCAACGTGTTTCGGTCTGAAAGAGACAGATCTGGAGTTACAGCATCCCATGCAGACTTCAAAATGGCCACCTTAAAAGGGCAATGCCTGCTCTGTTCTTAAAAGGGTGGCGGCCGGGGCTTTTTTCCTTTGGCTCTTTGCACTGTATCCACCACTATTTTGGTTCTTCATCAGTAATGGTTTGGCCACCCCTGTTCTAGGAATATAGTATCACACTAGTAGTTCATCTGGTCCAGTATCCTATCTTACAGTGGCTAGCAGAAGATGGTTTAGAGATAGATATCCTGTAAGTAGTAGCAATGGGACAACTTGCTACCTGTGAAAGCTTTATTCTCCTCCTTCCTGTCCTGTTTCCCAATAAAGTTGGTTTATGTCCCAAATATTCCTTTTTTAAAGTTTGTATTCTGATCTCTATCCTAATCCTGATTTTTAATCCTGCTAAACTCTTAGCCTGAATGATATTGTGTGGCAAGGAGTTCTACAACATATTTTATGAAAGCTTTCCCCCACACTGATATGAGTTTTGAAATGGGTCATTTTTCATTTCACTGACTCCTTTTGTATTAGAAGAATGAATAAAGGATATCCTTACTCTCTTCTCCTTACTTTTTTAGACATATTCATTGTAAATCAACTATTTCCATTAAAAACATGGATTTATAACGGTGTAAAATTTGGCATTGCTTGCTATATATTGCATTTGCTTTATTAACTCTCTCATGCCTGTGTTTCAAAACCTTCTCCTGCTTTTAAGCCTGTATTTAGAGTGTAGCACTTTTCCAAGGAACGCGTCCACTTTTAAAAAAAAAAATCAGAAAAGAAGACGTGTTCTTTCACCATCTCTGTAAACCTCATTTTACGAGGAATAAGGGATGTGCTGAAAGAGAAGATTTTTCCAAAATTTGCTGCCTTGTAGCCTCTTTTAGAAGAAAAGCGGAAGAGGATTTACAAATTGCGGTTCGCAATTTGTGTATCTTTTTCTGACTTTTCTTTGTAGTGTAGACATAGCCTCAGTGAATTATAGTATTTTTTAAAAACAAAAACCCCCTCAATTCCTTACAGAAAGGTTCAACTGCTTGGACTGACTTTTTTCCCACACAAGGACCTAGACTTACCCATAGCTTATAGCTCAAAAGGTAGAAATAGATTTGATCAAAAATGAGCCATTCCATGTTTTCTTTAATTACAGGACATATAATACAGTAGTAACTTTTTAAATAATCATCTGAAGTCTGATTCTTTTTTTACAACCACTTTATAATAACAGCACTTGCCTAGTAATTATTTGATCAGTAGGTGGTTGAAGGGTTTTTTATGCTCCACCTGCATTCTATTTTTTAATATGATTGCCCTTTTGACATTACCTTCTCATACATACCATAATGTTGAACTTTTTTCTACCTACAAGCTTATATTAAATGAAGAAGGGGGAGAAAAAGCCAGGTTTATCTTGAATTATTATTAGTTATTATTAAGATATACTTCGTGAAAATATACAGCACAACACTTTGCAGTAATACATTTATTGTGACACAAGCAAGTTATGCCAGAAAACTACATATATATATATATATATATCTTTGAAGAGATCCTTGGGTCCATATTGTGCAACTGATCTATAAATCAAAATTTCTATCAAACTCGGTGAATATTTCTCTGTAAAAAAGTCCTACTATGGGACACATTCTGAAACAAAATACTCATACAGAGCTATGCAGTTTTCAACTTCTGTTGATATTTCTGCCACTAATTTGATATCTATGGCTTTCATTCAGTAAAGTGGCTCATGCAGTTTGGTGAAAAGAAGTCCTATAGCATCTTTTGATTCGGTTGAATAACTATATACTAATTGTGTGTAAATATCTATATCTATATCGATATACTAGCTGGAGTTACCCAGCGTTGCTTGAGAAACTAGAGGAACAAAATGTAGAAAAACAGTAGTACATTATCTTTTTTTGAATGGTAGAAAAATTGCACTGATTTCTATAGGGATTAAAATGTAGGTCTGCGTCATCCCCGGAGGCAGGGGTGGGACCCCGAGTGGAGAGGAGGTTACACGCGGGAGGGCTGCCCCAGCTTGTGCCTGGAGCTGCAGCTGCTGCGAGGGGTAGGGCAGGTGCCCAAGACATTTTGCTGAATCAGAGTTTGAGACATTGCCTCTTCCAGAGACAATCCCCTCTTTCTAAAAGCCGATTAATCGTTTTGCTGCTCTTTTTTTCTTTTTTTGAAAACATTTGACTTAACATTTCAAGATGTATTTTTAAATGACCAAGGTAGAGATTTCACATAAGGATCAACAGCCCTGAGAGAAGTAAAAAAGGGTAGAGAAACTTTAGAGTTGTATTCAGGGTGCACAATATATTAAAAAGAATATATAATAGGAATTCAATTTCAGGCACAGCAATGATAGCATAGTAAATCAAATTCCATTTTAAACTCTTAGCTTGATCATATTGCTGATTTCTAGCAAAGATTTTACAAAAATTGACAACATTTTAAATAGAATCAGATGCTATCAACTTGAGGGGCCAGTGAGCTACTTAACTCATGCTTAATAAAGTTACTTTCAAAGTAATTAACCTTGAGAGAGAAAATTAACCTTGAGAGAGAACTCTCAATTTCATGGAAAGGAAAACTATCTCTTGGGACCCCTTTTACATTTGTTAAAAAAAATTCCTCTGGTAACTAAAATTGCACTTTCTTCCTTTGCTTTTTTCTCTCCTCTCAGAAGGAGCACATACCTCAAATATTCTTCAGAGTATGTTGGGATGAAGGGGTTTTAGAAAATCTTTGCTCTCCCTCTCTGTCTTTCAGATTTCTTTTTCCTCTAGCAGCAAATGTTCTTTTAGTTTATGAAACTTCAACATATGTCCTCCCTTAGGGGACAATCTATTAATGAGGATTCACCATATCCTAGAAAGGAGGAACTAAAATGACTGTAAGAATTGAAGAGAAATAGTAAAATAAAAAATTCTCATTTAGTTACTTCACATAATAGAGGGCAACTGCAAAGTGACAAATTTGGTAAGTGTGTCTATGCAAGTGCTAGAAGTCTAAATGCTAAGATGGGTGAGCTTATATGCCTGATATTAAATGAGGATATTGAAAAAATAGGCATTACAGAAGCTTGATGGAGTGATACACAGGTGCTATCCTCCACCCAGCCTCAGAGTGCTCAACCCTTTGCTCTTCCCTGGTCCCACCCCAGTGCTTCCAGCTCTACTCTAGGCTCCACCCACACCTTGTCTCTTCCTGCCCTGTTCTGCCTCTCCCCTGAACATGCCCCATTCCCATACTTCCTCCTCCAGTGGATTGTGGCAGGCAGGAGGTGCTGGGAGGTAGGGTGAGGAGTTAATCAGTAAGGCACAGGTAGGCGGTAGGTGCTGGAGAGGGAATGGGCAGCTGGTTGCTCACAGGTGCAAAGTAGCCACTATGTTTTTTTTTTGTGGGTGCTCCAGCACTTGAGCAATGAGATTTAGGCTTCATTTAACCATTTTTTAAAATGTTACCAAGTGAAGCATCCCTTTACCACTGCCATTGATGTATACTGTATCATTTTGGAGGACATTTTCCAACATTTTTAAACCGGAGTTTGGCTTTTAAATCTATAGTTAGACTTCCAAATCAAAGAGGCCTTATTTTCAGAGCTGCTATTCAGTGGGGTAATGTCTACACAAGGATACTATTTCTAAATTAGAAAATTTCAACTTAATACCTCCTGATTTAGCAAATTTGAACTATTTTTTCTTTCTACAGGGAAGCATTGAAATTAGTTCAAATTAGTCTGAAATAGCGCATCCCCATTGAACAGAGCCTGTCTTGGAATTAGAGCCCCGGAAGCACTCTGAGGGCCCCTGGAGGGTGGATACTTCCTGTAGCTACTTGGTTAGGCAAGCTGTGACATCTGCTTTCAGAGACTCCTCTCTACAGCCACATCTCACAAGCCACTCCTCTACTGCCTCCCTGCTTGTGGGACAGAAAAGGGATGCAGTGGACATGCACCTTCTTGTACTCTTGTTGCCCTTGTGGATGCCACAGCACTCACAGAATGGAACCAGAGCTGCTGCAAAGCAGTGCAAAGCAGTGCAGGGCTGCTGCAAAGCAGAATGGCCTCATGGTGCAGTAGTTCCAGACTGCCCACGTGCTGCTTCAGCAGGATGAGGATGAGAACCAGCAGGACAATTCTCCCCTCCCCCCCACCTAGCCTGGCCTGCAGGCCCTGTTCAATCAGGTCCTGGTGCTCCTGCTGCTAAGCATGCCCCTCAATCCCCTGGAAACCATGAAATGACGCTTTTGAGCTCAGACTGGTGGGACCTCATCATCTTGAAGGGATGGGACAACCAGCAATGGCTGCAGAACTTTCACATGTGGAAGGCCACAGTTGAGGGAAATCCACAGTTGGGAGCCATCCTCATGCACATCCCCATCCTGACCACCGTGCCTCAGATGTTATCAACAGGAAGGGGTACTTCTCCATGGTGCTGCAGGCATCACTGTCAGATGGTCAGGAAAGGCACATGACACCCACATCTTCCAGAACTCTTGCCTCTTCTGAAAGACACACACAAGCACTTTTTCCCCCCAGCTGCACCATCAGAGTTGGGGAAGTGGACAAGCCCATAGTGATCCTGGGCAAGACAGCCTGCCCCTTGCTCCCCTAGCTCATGAAGCCCTACACAGGCAGCCTGGACCCCAGAAAGGAAGAGTTCAACACCAGGCTTGGCAGGTGCCGCATGGTCATGGAATGTGCATTCAGGGAGGTTCAGGAGTGTCTTCACGTATCTGGACCTCAGCAAGTGCAACATCCCCTTCACCGTGGTGGCTGTTGTGTATTCCACAACCTGTGCAAAAGCAAAGGGAAGCCTTTTCTGCCAGCATGGGGTGGGGGAGGCAGGGGCTGAGGTTGAATGGCTTGCCAGGGAGTTTGAGCAGTCAGACACCAGCACCATCAGGAGAGCACAGCAAGAAGCAGTGCTCAATAGAGAGAGCTTGAAGGTGAGTTTCACACAAGGCCAGTTCTGAGACTCTCCCCTGTGGTTCTCCACAAGGAGGACCTGTATTCCCTGTGTGCCTTTCATCCCCCACTATACCCTTCACCTGCCCTCCCATCCCACCTTCCCCCCCTTCCAAGCAGAGCAAACTATGAAGCCACTTTATTTGGGGGACATACAATAGAGGAGGGAATAGGAAAAGAACCTGGAATAGGGAAGGAGGACTCTGGGGGGAGGGAGGGAGGGAAGATTGTGAGTGGCACTTGCCTCTGGGTGGCCTGGAAGCTCTGGCCATCCTAGAGGGCCCACTTCTCCATCCCAAGCAGCCCCTGAGGAGCTTTGGAGGGGAAGCCATCAGACAGGCAGGCAGGGAGGTAACTAGTGGCCCTCTCCATGAACAACACCATGTGCCCCAGCACCAAGTTGAGGGTAGTGAACATGGCACAAAGATGGCATGCCAGCTCATCTCAGGTGGCCTTTCCCTGTTCCTGGTCATCCCAGCACTCCTTCTGGTTGATCTGGCACTCTTCCTGGTCGTCAGCCTACTCCTGGCACTCTTCCTCAAGTCCCCGGATGAGGGACTGCAGGCAGGCCATCTTCTCCCTCATGAGTTTCTCCCAGGTGCATTTCTGTCTGCGGATCTCACTCAATCAGGTAGATGGAATGGGAAGTGAGACATGTGTCAGTCTCGCAGCTGTCCCAGCTGTGAAGAAAAGTTACAAGGGCAGTAATCCCAGATGACACTGTGTATGAAGCCTAGCCCTCATGTCTGCACCGAGACTGAAGGTCTCAGTTCAGATGACGTCAATGTGCTTCAAGCAAGACCATATGTTGCCTAGACAGCAGGTACTTTTCAGCAGGGGCACAGATGTCCCAGGGAAGCATCACAACACCCACGGCCCAGGGACAAGCAGGCATGGGAAGGTGCCAGCCTGGTCAGGAACCTGCAGGCAGGAAGGGGAGATGGGGTGGCTTAGCTTCCTTCTATGTCCCACACAGGCCGGGCCCACCACAGGCAGCGTCCCACAGAGCGAGACCTTCCATCACTGTCCACTGGCTGGAGGGGTGTGAAGAGTTGGGGGAGGTGTGTGTGACTGGCAGAGGCTGCTTGCCAGAGAGAGTTCTAATGGTAGATTCCCATGCAGGGGATCAGTCTCATCTGCATCACTATCCTTGAATGGGAGTGAATGCTGTGTGCAGCACTGCTATGTGGGTCCATGATCCCAGATTACATACTGGTTGCTTGGCATGGGCAGGTATCCCACCACAAAGGCCAGAATAAGACAGGTCTCTCCAGGAAATTTGTGAGAAGGACCAATGGGGATCCTGTGTGAGAGCATCATGGAGCTATGTGCTCTGGACTGGCACTCCATGTACATACACATGAACAAGTTGTTGTGTGACCCCCAGGCCGAGTAGGCCAAGTGAGGAGTTCACAGCCTCTCACGGCCCATTGTCTGCCCCCTCTTGTAGACAGGGAAAGTGATAGAACTCACCTGAAGTGCCTTCCCTGGATCCCTTTGAAGCCTGGAAGATACCCTGGGAGCAGGATTAGCTCTAAAGTGAGGATCAGCTCCTGGCTGGTGGGAATGGTCACCTGGCTGGGCTCCTTCTCTTCTGCTACCCCGCCCTCCTGCAGACTGACACCAGGCATATCCTCGCCAAATTCAACAACGACAGTAGGGGAGGTGACTGGTCCCCCTCCCAGGTGGCATTGAGCTGGTTATTGTAGAGGCAGGTATGTGGTGCTGCTCAAGAGCATTCACTCTGCTCCCGGGCTATGTGGTAGGCCTGCTGCAGCTCTTTTATTTTCATTTGGCACAGATCAAGGGTCCTGGTGTGACCTTTCTTGGGTAGGCTGGCGGTGATTCGGCCATAGATATCCTCATTTCTTTTTCTGGTGTGGAGATTCTGGAGGTTGGTCTTTTCTTCTCAGGCCTTGATGAGGTCCAACATCTCTACACCAGTCCAGGCTAGAGGTCTCCAGTGTCCCTGGGCAGTGGAAATGGTGGGAGCAACAGAAATGCTGGCAGCCATCAGAGGTAGCACTGGGGTCACTCATCTCTGCCTTAGATCCTGGTCTCTTGCACAGGGCTTGCCAACCTGGCCACATATGAGAATCCCTTCTCCTCTTGCTGGGACTTTGAGAGCTTCACAGGAGGAAGAGAGCAGTGGAGCTGCCTGGTGCAAAAGGCCTCTGGAGGCCAATTATTTTGAGCACTGATGTGTCCTGGTGTGTCACACCAGTGTGTCCACGTTAACATTATTTCAGAATTAGCATTATTCCTGATGAAAAGCAGGAGAACAGATTTCAAATTAAGCAGCCTGTTATTTGAAAAAAATGGGCTTGGTAGTATTAATGCTCTGCTTATAAACCCCTTATCTTAGGGGGGTTATTTCAAAATAAAGTCCCTGAGGATATGTCTACACAACAAAGTTATTTCGAAACAACAG
Organism: Pelodiscus sinensis; assembly: GCF_049634645.1. Taxonomy (NCBI): domain Eukaryota; kingdom Metazoa; phylum Chordata; order Testudines; family Trionychidae; genus Pelodiscus; species Pelodiscus sinensis. The sequence continues at coordinate 121,241,853 of NC_134712.1, read as the reverse complement.
CCCTATGAGGCATAACACCAAATTCGAAATAGCTATTTCAAAACTTATTTTGAAATAGCAATTTAGACACTTATTTTGAAATAGGGGACCTCCAGCCTCCCCAGAGTGCCCTGGTGGCCACTCCAGCCTCAACCAAGAACACTCCTCTCCTTCCTCCCCCTCCCCGGAGCCCTTAAAGGGCTAGACTCTGGCCACAGTGCCTGAGCCAGGTCCAAGCCTGCCAGCTCAGAGCCAGCAGTCACTGACCCTGACCCAGTGGCCCTAAAACATGAGCTAGCAAGCCAGTGGCATCCAGCCCTCCACTGTTCCCCAGGAACAGTCTGCTGGCTCCCAGGAGCCTGCCAGGGCCCAGAGAATGTGGGCACCTTCCTGGTCCAGGGTGGAGATCATGGACCTTATTCAGGTTTGGGGGGGATGCCCCCCAATATCCATGATCTCCACACTAGACGGAGGAACGTGGCCATCTATGGCAGGATAGCTGCCAGCCTGGCCACCAAAGGCCACATGCGAACCCAGGAGCATGACAGTCAAGTTGGTCTGGCGAGACCCCCAACCCTGAGCCCTGAGCTTCCCCTCCCCCTTCTTCCTCTTGCTTTCCCCTTCCAGCTCCCTCCTCCCAGGTTTCCCTCTCCCCTCTTTCACCCTCTCTTCTCCCCTCTCCTGCCTCCTTTCCCCAGTCTCACCAGAGTTTCATTCCCTCTCTCCCCCCAGTTTTGTTAAATAAACAGAGTTTGTGTTCATGAAAATACGTGATTTTATTTGACATTAGGAAGGAGGGTTAAGGAGGGGTAAGTGGAAGGATGTGAGGGAGGAATGAGGCACAAGCCCCCAGTAGGGCAGACCAGGGAGGCTCTTAGTGCTCCTCATGGTGGAATATCTCCCGCAGGGCCTCCTGGATACTGACAGCCCCCCCAATGGACCTCCTGGTTGGCAACCTGCAGAAAGTGCAGCCAGGCTCATGTCCACGAGAAGCACCAGAGTGTCCAGGGCAGCTCTGGCTCCGTGTTGCAGAGTGCTGTGGTGTCCCGAGTGAGGGCAATCAGAGCACGCAGATACAAAATGCTTTGCTGTCCCTCAGAGAGGTAGGCAAGCAAACAGGGAAACCTGAGAACTGGCTGTCCAGGGAGTGGTCCCTTTAAGCACAGACCTCAGATAGCCTCAGACAGCAGCCCCACACAGTAAGTCCTGACCTGGTGACTTGCCAGAACTGGTTCCGGCCGGCCTTAAATGTGATTCAGAGTCCACTCAGTGTGGATGCACTCTTACAAAATAGCAAAATGCATTTTGTGTGTAGAAGCGTTATTTCAAAATAAGCTATTTCGAAATAACACTGTAGTATAGACATACCCTAGGTGTAGACCAGGATTGGGAGTTTTTAAAGTCAAGCCTGTGAACTAATTTCATATTGAATGTTTTGGCAATTTTTGTATTATTCATTAATTAAGTGCACAAATTTTAGGTCATATAATCCCAACCAGCTTTTCTTTTTCCTTTTTTTTTTAATTCTGATTCCCATAGCTCTCATTAATTTCAGTCGGTGTTGTGAGTATTCAAGCATTTCTGACATTTCTGATGAGTATTTTCAGTCCCATTTTTTCCCCCTAGGTTGAAATAAATGCTCATGGATATTCCTTGCCTGCACTGATTTCACTGGCAAAGTGGGATATTATTTGATCAGATGGAGGCTGAGTTAAAACACCAACTGCTTTTATTGAAATATCTACATATCCTGCAACAACTAGTGATTCAGATTAGAATGTGCCAACCCGGTAAGGATAAATAACCAGCAAATCAATGGTTAAAGCAAATTATTCTGCCCATTTGGCATGAAATATGTGGATTTGCTCTTTGGGCCTTGAATGAGATCTAATAACTTTTGTGGCAAATGAGGCATGAAACATATTGTCAAAACATCAGTATCCCAAATATAGTGGAACTCAAGTTTAGTTTTATTTCCCAGGCTAAATATTACAGAGTACAAAGTTTATATTCTCATCCTTCCAGAGCTTCCACTCTGATTTGAAAAGGAGGCTTTGGGCATCTTTCTATTTTGTAATTGGTTTAATCAAAGCTTTCTTCTACATAGAAAATAATTCTAGCCATAAATAAAAGAAAATCTCTGGTCTAAACTCACACATTTAAAAAGGATTTGCTTCTGCAGTGGACTAGTGTGAGCAAAAGGAAACCTTTCTCATCTAAAATGTTTAAAATCTCAGAATAGACCAAAACCAGGAGAAGTGAAATCTATTTTTAAAATTGTTTATAAGGATGTTTAGAGTCAGGTGCACATAACAACACGTCCAAGGGTAATTGGAAAAATTCCATTCTGTTTAAGAATATATAAAGGAATGTGTTGAACATAAGTGGAGAGCTCTGCAAATAACTGGAGCAGAGTTCATAAAGAGGAAAGAACAGGAATATTTTATAAGGATGGCTCTACCTCTAGTGTATCTATAGGAGTTATTTGTGTATATATATATATATATATATATATATATATATATATATATATATATATTATTCTTGCAACACATAACTGTGTACATTCATTACAATACTCAGCATGCATTTTGATAAAAACCCAATATAAACAATTGGCATCTTTTTAAATGTAATAGAGTTTGAAGTCATTATTATCTTTGGAGTTTTATGGGTGTATGTATTTATTGGCTAGGGCTGCACTGTCCTCCAATCTTTCTTAAAACAATTCAATTCAATTCAAACTACTCTTGATTCCATATCCCCTGTTCCTTTTAATTCGTCATGCATCTGATGAAGTGTGTTCTAGCCATGAAAACTTATGCCCAAATAAATTTGTTTGTTTTTAAGATGTCATAGGACTCCTTATTGTTTTTGCTGAAAGAGACAAATATGACTACCTCCTGAAGCATTTCAATTGTTTAGTCCCAGTGACTGTTTTCTCTTCTGAGACATTCTATGGTGATAATATTTTCTTGCTTGTATTATTGATGTTCTGAATCCATATATTTTTTGTTTTTTTTTTCTGTATATTTAAGGGCATGTCTTACAGGATGGTCTTATTTTGAAATGTACACTGAAGAGTCTCAGGTGTGATTTAGTGGCCTACTGTCCACGGAGCAAAGATTGATCCTGGATGAGTTATTAGTTTTATGTGCAATCATTGTGGTACAGATGAAGCATATTTGTGATTACTTTTAGCCAAAGTTCTTCTCGTCATGATGGTAAGGAAGGTAATGTGTGAATGGTGAACAACATAATGTCCAAGAATCTTCTTCTGTCTTTTAGAAGCATGTTTGTGATGTTGACTGCAATGACCTATCAATCTCTATATATGTGTCATGAAATGAGGTAGTTGAGAGGTAGATACAAAAATAAAATATGTTAATAAATGTGTTTCAGTGATTCTTACCTGTTCTTTTATAGTTAGATCTGGGTACGTCTACACTGGGCAGCTATTTTGGGATACCGGAGGTATCCTGAAATAGCTACCCACATCTTAACAAGCCTCCCTTTATTTTGAAGTATTTTTCGAAATAATGGGCATGCTATATTGGCATCCCTGTGACCCTCGTTCCACAAGGGTTAAAGGATGTCTTAAAATAATACACTGTTTCAAAATTTGGTACTATATAGCTGCACCAAATTTCAAAATAAGCTATTTCAAAATAGAATTGAAATAAGATAGGCAATTTGAGTAGCACAAATTACATATCTTATTTCAAGTTTACAGTGCTATGTAGACATACCCAGAGAGACAAGGTGCAGTGAAATCCTTGGACGGACATGGCTATAACTAGATTGCATATAACAATTTCAGGGTTAGAGGCCTAATTAATAATCTTTTAAAAATATTTTAAAAAATTAATACCGTGAGGTAAATTTTATCCACTTGCATATGTATATTCAGATTTATAGTTGTTCAAATGTATTTGGAAACTATTTTTCAATATTCAGGAACATTATTTCTGAAGGTAGGAATCCCCCGCCAAGGACATATTTATTGGAGCTGAGCAAAATTTAGTATTTTTCCCTCAGGAATTTATGACATTTCAACATTTGTTTCCATCCTGAAATGGAGAGAAAAAGGGAAACGTCATATTTTTTTGCAGAATGGAAACTGAACATTTTTATTCAGAAAAATCTGAATTAGATATTTCCATATGTTGATCCAAGATCCCTCAAAGAGTAAAATCTCCCTCCACTGCAATGCAGACACAGTTGATGCTCGGAAAATTTTGATTTTTGTGAAAATTGCCTTTTCCCATTGGAAGATCATATTGATGGGGAAAGTCCTGAAAAGTCTTATTAGGAACCAAAGATTAAGCTGAATTTTGATCTTAGATATCAGCCTGGGGTGATTGATATGTCTGGGATTTGTGATGTGCAAAATGTTTTCTTCCTACAGGAAAAAATAATAATTTTCTTTTCCCTTGTGATAGAAATGCATGAGACTTCTGGAAAACAAAGAACATTCCAGATGGCAATGGCATGCATAATCCCAGGACCACAATAAGAAATGTACTTGTTGCATGGATGGTAAGGCAGATTTCATTTTGTAAATCAGAGGGTGAGTCTACACTGCACCGTTATTCTGGAATAACAATAGTTATTCCAGAAAAACAATACCAGTGTCCACACAGCAATTGTGTTATTTCAAAAGAAAATTGAAATAATGGATGACTTTTTCTGACTTTGGTAAACCTCATTCCATGAGGAATAACCCCTCTTCTAAAAAAGCTCTTTCGGAAGAAGGTGTGTGTGTACACTCCACAGCTGCTATGTCAAAATGCTCCTCACCAGGTCATTCTCAGTTATTCCTCCCCAGTGCTTCCTGGGGCTCTAAATCAAGATAGTGCATCCACATTAGGTGGGCCTGCCTCGGACTAATTTTGAGGCTTCCCTGTAGTGTGGACGCCCTATTTAGAAATAAGCGTTTCTGGAAGATATGTTCCAGAGCAGCGTTTTCTGAAATAAGATTGCAGTCTAGATGTACCCAGAATAGAAACTATGATCTATGAAATCATTCCTCTGGTATAGTCAAGCCAAAAGAAGACTGCTGAGTTTCTAGTAGGGCCTGATGTAATAAAGGTATCGACTCTTTGTTCAAGGGGATTTACAAGATCAGAACTTTACAGAGAAAAAGATAAAATGGGGAATCTTTCCAGGAAAACCTCCTATTATATTTGAACATTACATGGTTCACCTTAGAATATCTCATTTGGATTATTGGTCTGACCTCCTCAAAGACTGAGGGTTTAGGCAGCCGTTAATGTTTTCTGCTCCTGTTCTTGAACCAATGCAGAGTTCTCTTGAGATGAGGAATTTGTTGTAACTCTTCTACCTCCACCTTTGCCCCTTGAAGAAAAATCACTTTTTGGTGATTCAAGAGGACTGAACACAGCCACTTGCCACATCCTTCTACAATCTGTGTTTTATATGTGTGAGTCATTGTACTGCATAATGGCAAGTGATTTGATTGCAAGTGAAAAAAAAATAGTGGGGGTAAGGCACTATTGTCTGGTTTCATTGTACAGCTGACAAGGTTTTGAATTTAAGCCATTTGTCTGGACTTTTGGATGAAGGGTCTTAACATAAAGAGATTTAATCCATAAAATTGATATTTATAGCGCATGTGTTCTAACACTGCAAACAGATATGTCCAGCCCCCCTGCCAAAAGCCTTTTTCTCCATCCAGTAATAGATCAAAAAGGCCATTTGCCAAATATATCATTCGGGTGCATATAGTCCAGTCATGTCAAACATGTGGCCCGATTGAAATTTTTAGCAGCCCACGACTACATCTTTTTAAATTATCTAAGTGCGGCCCACCCGATGACATTGTTTATAACAGGGGTGGCCAACCCACAGCTCTCAAGCCGCATGCAGCTCTTTGATTAAAGAAATGTAGCTACTGTTGGTTCTGAGCCGCACACCAGGATTGCTCATAGCTGGCTGCTCTGCACACACGTCCCATAGCCTGGAGGGAGAAGCGTGTGGCGGCGGCGGTGGCGGCTCTGGGACACAGGCATTAGGTTGGGGGGGGAGTGATGAGGACCTAGGGATGCCTGGCTCTGGGAGAGAGGAAGAGGATTGGGTTAGAGTGTAGGGGCTGGGGGTGCCTAGCTCTGCTGGCGGGGGAGGGCATTGGGTTAGAGCAGGGGCAGGGGAGGCTGAAGCACCTTAAACTCAAGTCTTCATGGTTTCAAATAACAACAATTTTACACATCAAATTATTGTTTTATATTCAAACAAGACCTGACAAAATATTATAAAATATACCTAAACATAATCTATAATAATAAATAATTACGACTTTCCGATAGAAGTACATTTTCTTTGGTGGCCTTGAAAGCTATCAGTTTTTGTTTGTGCGGCCCTCAGTAGGCTTCGAGTTTGACATGCCTGATATAGTGAGATTTTAGTTTCCCTGTTTTGGTTGTGAAGTATGAGGTAATTTACTTGTGTGGTTGGGCAACCAGTATTGTTATTGGTTCCTATTTTTATAATTGCTACTAAAATGAAGATGTCTTTGTGCAATATACATTGGGATAAATCCCTGCTTCCCTTTTAGAAGTACTAGAATGGTTCCTTTACACCTATGGAGGATTTGTTCTGAAACAAGGATATATGGGTGTACCACACAGGGGATTACATATTTGTTTCTGGAGAGGCTTTTTTAGATGTTTATTAAATATTTATCAGAATTTTCTGTGTTCTAACACCTCAATCCAACAGAGCACATGCTTAAGTGCTTAAACATCTTTAAATTTAAGCACTTAAGCAGTCTTTTTGCTTTAATGGACCCAGGGTCTCAATAACCATCTATTGCTTGAATTTCAAATTCTCTAAAAAGCAGTGACTTTGTTTTCAGAAAGAATTATTTGGCCCCTAACTAGAAATTCCTCATTGTTGTGGTGAGATGAAGGGGCTGGACTTGATGACCTCCTGAGGTCTCTTCCAGCTCTATGATTCATTGAAAGGTTCCAATAAGGTTAGTAGAGACTTCTTATCTGTTTATTTCATTCTGTTTTGAAAGCAAAATGTTGACTATTGTTCTTGCACTGTCTTTTAATATATTTCTCCATCATCATAGCATCCAGGTGCTTGACAAATGTTAATTAAGAATTAAAGAAACCTATGAGGTGAGGAAATATTTTTATCCCCATTTAGGCTATGTCTAGACTGCAGGCTTTTCAGAAGAAGCTTTTTCAGAAGAGATATTCCAGAAAAAATTCTTTTGAAAGAGAGCATCCATACAGCAAAAGTGCATCGAAAAAGCGATCTGCTTTTTTGAAAGATAGTATCCACATTGATTGGACTCTATCTCACATTTAAGTTGTGATTACTATGGACAGAGTGGCCACCAAGGCACCTGTGCTTTTTCCTGGAGGCCTTGTCTTTAGAAAAAAACCCAACTTCCCCGTCCACACACGCCTTTTTCCGAAAGAGCTCTTTCAGAAAAAGGCTTCTTCCTCATAGAAAGAGGAAAGAAGAATGCAATTGCAGTGTTGACATAAGTATAGTTTTTCTGGAAAAACTTTGTAGTGTAGACATATACAGACAAACTTTTAAATACTTTTAAAGATAAATAGGCACCGAACTCTTGAATGACTTAGACACCTAAACATCTTTAAATGTTTTGCTCAAGGTCACACAGCAATATCCATTGCAGAGAGAGGAGTATTAGTAGCTGACTTGTACTATCATATTCAAAATAGGACAGAGGTTTATACTGTGCACATACACACAGGGCTAGTTTGCAATAGAGGAACAGGTATAATTTCTGCTTCAGCATTGCTGTCAGATTTCTGTTAGGTCTAGTTCTTTTATTAGGTTGCAAAGTGAACTTAATGCCAGGAGGTTGAACCAATAAAATTTTTGGTTCAGTTCTACTCTGGGTTCATCAATATTTTGTAACTCTGCAGTCTGGTCCCAGCTCAGGCCCTAATAGAATGATGGTTCAGTAACTGTTACAGTCACTTTGAAGTTGTTTGAACTAGTTCAAATATTTTTTTTTCAGGTTAAAGTCACGTGCCTTTCATGCTTTCATTGTAGCTCCTAGCACAAGAATACTACAATACATATTTTTTCACTGTGGACAATATTTTTTATTTTTAAATCACTCTTTTTCATGCACTAGCACAACTACTATAATCCAGAGGTCTGTCATATTTCACCACTGAAGTGGCAAAATGAATTTCTGCCACAATAATGATCTTTCTAGACTGATTTTTGTAGCAGGAAAAAGAAACCTGAGGTTAAGTGTGTTGGGAATGATCTATCTCTGTGCAGGGTTGAGAGCACAATTAAATGTATCTTCCAAAATGATTTTACAGATGAAATCAGTAGAGATCCATTAACTCTGCTAAAATATGAATAAAAGGAGATTGAGCCCACTGACACCACCCCCATAGCTCTTTGTGGCTGCAGTTCCCAGCCAGTTGGAGTTGCAGAGTCAATGCTCAAGGTGGGGACAACATGTGGAGCCCTTCTGTCCCCCCCAGGGCCTCAGGGACATGGCGGCCACTTCCAGGAGTGGCACAGAGTAAGAGCAGGCAGGAAGCCTATGCCTGTGCTGTGCTGCTGGCAGTGGCTGGGAGCACCTGGCCCATTTTAAATTGCTTGGCCCGCTGGGCAATCGTCCCTTTTGCTCTCCTCTTGCCAAGAGGGGGGAGAATAGGAAACTGATCATTAGATAGTTCAGAAACTGAGTCTTAAATTATTTTACTATGATGGAGCCTGATCTGTTTCATGATCAGTTAGGTTCTGCAGAAACACAAGCGCAGGTGTAGTCCCTGACTATCTCTCTTTTGAGCTTTTTGTAGTCGTGAAGCTTACGAAGCTTTTTGTTTGTTTGTTTGGTTTGGTTTGTTGGGTTCTTTTAAGTAACACGATAATTGAGAAATGGTGTTGTGACAGGGTGCCTGTCCTGCACTGGCCCTTTAAGACCAAGACTAAGGCCTTGAGCCGGGGCTGGGAACAGAGAGGCCATCTGAAGCTGTTAGGCTAGTGAGAGCCCAGCTGACAGCTATACATAGAGAAGCACAGTGCTTAGGAGGGGGAAGCCAGTGAGGGGCTGACTACGGTGGAAGCAGGAGCTCCCAGGAGGGAGACCCCCCACTGGGTATAGCCAGCAAGGGCTGGGAGAAGGCCAGCTAAGACTCCCCTGGCTAGGGGCTGGAGGCAAGGCCCAGGGTTTGGAGGCGGATCACAGCGCGGCTTAGGTAAGCGGGGCCGTGGAGATAATCCCAATGCCAATGATGAGCAACCCGCACGGACTGTAACTTGCCCTGCGAGGGGCTAGATGAGGACAGTCAGGGGACACTGAGGCACGGTGGGGGACCTGCACCCTGACAGGTGTATTTGTCAGATAATTACTCTGTTATTTTTCTTTTTAAATAGAATCTATGACTAAATTATTTTAATTCAGTTCTGTGGAGATCTGGAGGCCTATTTTTGCCGCCTGCGCCTAAAGGAATATTTCCAACACACTGATGCACAACACACTGACCTTGCAGCCCCCCTGCCAACAATCCCACAAGAGGAAGGCTTCTATGTGGACCCCTACTAATGGTCTTATGAGAGTCTTAACTTCTACATTGACTGCTTCTGCAAATGTGCGCAGACTGACACTGTCATCAAACAACAACATACAACATATAACATGAGTCATGCAGAACACAACACTATACACAGCCTCAAAAGCAATCCTAACATCATCATCAAAGAGGCTGACAAAGGGACCTTGTAGTCATCATGGACAGAACAGACTATGAACACGGGGGTGACCAACACTCCCCTAACAGCTGACCAGGAGTTTTCTATTTGCTATTCAAGATACACAAACATGGAAATCCCGGACGACCCATCATCTCAAGCATTGGCACACTTACAAGAGGATTATCTGGCTATATTGACTCTCTCCTCAGATCCTATGCTACCAGCACTCCTAGCTATCTTCAAAACACCACCGATTGATTTCCTGAGGAAACTACAAATCATTAGCACTCTTCCTGAAAATGCCATCCTTGCCACCATGGACGTTGAAGCTCCTTACACCAACATTCCACATGAAGATGGATTACAGGCTATCAGGAACATAATCTCTTATGACACCACTGCACACCTGGGTTGTGTCCAGACTCGTTTTTTTTTTTGAGAAAAGTAGCTTTTTTTCGAAAAAACTTCACCTGCGTCTAGACTGCAGCCATGTTCTTTCGAAATTAAATCGAAAGAACGCAGCTTTTCTTTCGACGGCGGTAAATCTCATTGCATGAGGAAGAACGCCTTTTTTTGACGGAGAGCCATCAAAAATAAGTGAGTTTGGATGTGGGGAGGCCATTTTTTTGAAAATAATGGCCTCCAGGAGGAAGCCCTGGTGGACAATCTGGGGCATGCCTTGCATGTCTGGTTCCTGTCTGCAGCCATTTCTTAAAGGGACAGGCACCCTCACAGCCACTTGTGGCAGCAAAGCAACCAGAGCACACGGCTGGTTAAGTGCAGCATGTCCCAGCCCCAAGACCCTCCTGGCCCTTCTAGAGAGCCTTCTGGGGACCCAACCAGGGGCTCCAAACGCCGAGCACCATCATGATCTGGGCCAGAGCTCAAGACCCTTCTGGAGCTCTGGGGAGAGGAGGAGGCCTTACAAGCCCTAAAAAGCAGGCGGCGAAATGCGGACATTTATGGCCGCATGGCAGAGGCCCTGGCCCAGAAAGGACACTACCCCCGCACCTAGAACCAGGTGCGCTCCAAAGTTAAGGAGCTGCACCAAGGATATGTGAAGGCCAGGCAGGATAGTTCCCGTTCTGGGGCAGCCCCCCACTCCTGCCCCTATTATACTGAGCTGGACCAGATCCTGGGTGGTGGTGAAGCACGCACACCACGGTGTCTCGTGCAGTCAGGCTTGGCGGACCCTGTGGTGGACGCGCCAGAGCAGGATCCAGAGCAGTCTGGAGATGGGGACATGGTGCCAGAGGAGGACAGTGAAGAGATGGCGACCCTCACCCTGGAGCCAGTCACACAGACCCCAGAGGCCTCCCAGGTGTCATCTGATGCTGGAGATGAAGCAACAGGTGAGTGCAGTGAGGTTGTGTAACACCCGGGGGAAGAGGGGGTAGGTGGGTGCACAGTGGGTGATGCACAAGGGAAACCTGTAATGCTCAGGCTGATGCCCAGGTCACACACGGTGTTACCTTCAGAATGTCTGATTCCCCTGTCTCAAGGAGAGGGCATGCCCTTTTGGACAGCTGTTGCACACATGACTGATTGTGATAGAAATGTAGCCGTGTTACTCTGATCTGAGGAAGTGGGTCTGGGCCATGAAAGCTCATCCCCTAATAAACCACCCTCTTAGTATTTAAGTGCTACATAGTCCAGTTTTTTATGACTGATTGTGTCTTCCTCTTTTCTTCCACAGCCGGACCAGCCATGCAAGAGGGCCGCAGCACCCCAGCCCCACCTCCATCTCAGGGACATGGGAGCTGTAGACACAGGCGTGTGTATGTGGACATCCTGAGGCAGCATGTGGAGGCTGTGCAGGAGCTCAGTACCATCCTTTTTCAAAATTATTGAAAAAAATGTATTAACTCTATTTTTTTTCTAAATTGCAAAAAAAATCAAGATTTTGACTTTGCAATCTTGAAAATTGTTGCAAGATGTTTCATAGCCAGGTCAATGAAACAGGTATGCACTTATTTCCTTAGCTCATGTTTTTCCCTGTGTAAATATGAAAGCTATTTATATATTAATGAAATGTTCTGTATTGGTTGATTTGCTTTCACTTTGATATTGTTGGTCTTTTGTTAAGGATTTTTAGCTGAAATTTTCAAAACTATCAAGTAGAGGCATAAATCCCCAGGCTTTCATTGCGACTTGTACATGTAAATTGCTTAAATGCTTTTGAAAATCCCATCCCTTATGCTACATGCCAAATGGGAGAGGGAATTTAGGACTGATGGTTAACTTTGTGGGTGGGTTAGAGAGCATATGTGTATGCATATTTGTTTTTTTAATGCAAGAAAAAATTTATGAATCTTATAAGAAAAAGCTATGTATATTAGAAAGACAGATAATGTAAAAATTAAAGAAAAGGCTCCTTGAAACACATCTCATACAACTTGAGTTAAACTTCAAACAAGCTGAAAAAGGCTTTAAATGGTCCCTTCCTATCTTTTGCAACTCATAATGCTGAATGAAGTTTTGATAATAAATTATAATCAAACTACAGAGAGTAACCATGAAACAAATGAGTATTGACACATTTACAGAACTGTAGAACATTTTTGTCCTCATCTCTTTTCTTTCCCTAGAGTCCCCTCTCTCCTGAAGCGAAGTACTCAGACAAGAAACAAATGTATCTGGGCATAAGCTTCTGTGGGTAGAACCCACCTCACTTTATCACATGTTTCTGACAAAAACCCTTAGGCTGTGTCTAGACTGCACCCCTTTTGCGGAAAAGGGATGCAGATTAGACACAGCCCAATTGCAAATGAAGTGGGGATTTAAATCTCCCCCGCTTCATTTGCCTGAACATGGCTACCGCTTTTTTCCAGCTCGGGGCTTTGCTAGCAAAAAGCGCCAGTCTAGATGGGGTTCTTTCAGAAAATAAAGCCTTTTCCGAAAGATCCCTTATTCCTCTTAAAATCAAAGCCCCGAGCCGGAAAAAAGCGGCAGCCATGTTCATGCAAATGAAGCGGGGGAGATTTAAATCCCCACTTCATTTGCAATTGGGCTGTGTCTAATCTGCATCCCTTTTCCGCAAAAGGGATGCAGTCTAGACACAGCCTTAGTGCATACCTGTTGCACTTTGTAGATACATCTGATGAAGTGGGTTTTACCTATGAAAGTTTATGCCCAAATAAATCTAATATGCTGCATCTAGACTGCAAGCTTCTTTCAGAAGAAGCTTTTCTGAAAGAGATCTTCTGGAAAAACTTTTTTTTGAAAGAGCACGCCTACACAGCAAAAGCACAATGAAATACAATCTGCTTTTTTGAAAGATAGCGTTCACATTGATTGGACTCCATCTCGCATTTCAGTTGTGATTACTATGGATGGAGTGGCCATCAGGGTACCTGTGCTTTTCCCTGGAGGCCTCTTCTTTTAAAAAAACACTCCTCTGTGTCCACACACGCCTTTTTCTGAAAAAGCTTTTTTGGAAAAAGGCTTCTTCCTTGTAGAAGGAGGTTTACTGCTGTCAGAAAACCCCCTCGATTCTTTTGACTTTTTGTTGAAAGAACATAATAGCCGGGTGGACATAACTGTAGTTTTTTTCTAGAAAAACAGATGTTTTTCCAGAAAAACTCTGCAGTGTAGACATACCCATAGGTTATGTCTACACTGCAAAATTCTTGTGCAAGAGCATGTCCACGCTGCCATGTTTTTGCTCAAGAGCATCCATGGCAGTGTGGATGCTCTCTTGCACAAGAAAGCTCTGATGGCCATTTTAGCCATAGGGGTTTCTTGTGCAAGAAACCCCTGAAGAACTCTTGTGCAAAAGTCTTATTTCTCGTGGGGAGAGGAATAACTCTTGCACAAAAAGCCCTCTCTTCGGACAATCTACTGTATACTTTCTTGCACAGGAATGGGCTTGTAGTGTGGATGCTCCACATGTTTTTGCGCAAGTACGGCTGTTCATGCACAAGAAGCCTGCAGTGTAAACATGGTCTTAGTCTTTAAGGGTGTGTCTAGACTACAGGGTTTTTTTGAAAAAAAAGTGGCCTTTTTTCAAAAAAAAACTTCCCCTGAGTCTAGACTGCGGCCGTGTTCTTTCAAAAGTAAATCGAAAGAATGTGGCAGCTTTTTTTGACTGTGGAAAACCTTGTTTTATGAGGAAGAATGCCTTTTTTCAAAAGTGCCCTTTCAAAAAAAGGCACTATGTAATGCAAACTGTGCTTTTTTGAAAGAGAGCATTCAGACTGCCTGGGTGCTCTCTTTTGAAAAAGCGGCTTGCTTTTTCGAAAGTACTGGTTGTAGTCTAGATGCTCATTTTTGAAAGAGGCTTTTTTGAAAGAGGCTTGCAGTCTAGACGTAGCCCAAGGTGCCATAGGACTCCTTGCTGTTTTTGCAAATACTAACGTACCTACCCTTCTGAGACTTGTATTTTGATGTTAACAGTTTGCTACATGAATTATGCTTGGTCAAGCCTATAAGCTTTTAACTTATTCCTGTTCACATCAATTCTGCTTTCTTTGGGGATAATAAAATCTTTGAGCAGATGTACCTTTATTTTAATTTTTCAGATAACCAGATTATATAATAGGACAGTTTAAGTTATTACATTACACATTTGCAAACATGTACAAGAATGCTGGGCTTACCTCATTGGAAACCGGGAGAGTTTGTGCAGATATCTTTTAAAACTGTTTCCCCCCCACCTCCTTAAGGCTGCAGTGAGGGAGAGAGAGCATATACTGTACATCAAAGACACTTGTCATGTCTGTAGAGAACACAAAAGTGAGAAGGGCTCTGAAAACAAAAATGAATGAGGCTACGTTACTTTTCAGGAGCATCTTTGTTGTTGCCTACAATAGTGCATATACTGTGCATTCACTCCATACTTGCCAGAGAGTAACAAAATTTCTAAAGAGTTTGGACCCTGTTTCTAGATACATTGGATAAAATTTAGAATACTAGACCTCTCTTCCACTTAACTCCTCATTTTTCTCTCCATCCTTTCAGTCTCCTTTTGTCTTCACATTTGATGCATGTCTTTTCCCATTTTCATGTTGTTGTTCCTTCCTTAGCATGTTGGCTGTGTCTATGTTGGCCAGATTTTGCGCAAAAGCAAGGGCTTTTGCGCAAAATCTTGTCAGCTATCTAAACTGGCCGCGAGTTCTTGTGTTAGAACACTGACGATCTAATGTAAGATCCTCAGTGTTCTTGTGCAAGAACTCTGACGCTCCCGCTCGGGAAAAAGCCCTCTTGCGCATGTGTTCTTTCTTGCGCAAGAAAGCCCCGATGGCGAAAATGGCCACCGGAGCTTTCTTGCGCAACAGAGCATCTACATTGGCACAGGATGCTCTTGCGCAAAAGCACAGCCAGTGTAGATGCTCTCTTGCACAAATACTTTAACACAAGAACTCTTGCATTAAAAGTATTTGCGCAAGAGCCTAAACGCAGCCATTATGTCTATGTAGCATGATCTGATTTTGAACTATGTGGTCTTTCAACATTGACAAAGTTGTTCAATTTTATGATTTCACAATTCTATTGGAGATCCCGTGATGCATGCAATGTTTGGAATCATAGACAAGCTGAACGTTATTTATCTCTTTGTATATTTCATTATCTATTTCCTTATTAAAATCAGTGTTTAAAAATTCCATAAAGTGAATGGATTTTTTATATTAACAAGAAGATCGGACAAATCTCAACAGTTTGTCAGCTGTTAATTACTGAGTTGATCTAGTCGCTGGTGTCTTAGCATGTTCTACAATATAATGACATTGATTTTACTTCCCTCCCCATCACTGCAAGTGTAACCCACATAACTACTGGGTGTGTGGCGTATTGTCCTATGTACTGGCACTTAGACCACTTATAGTAAGAGAGACAATGAGTTTGATCTATAGTCTTAGCTGAGCCATCTGTCTTTTAGCTCAAGCTGTAGAGGCTCATGCACCAGATTTGTTTCTGCCTCTCTGTGTTACACAAGCATCTCTCTAAACTCCTCTGAAGGACTTCTATGTTGTCCTCTTCCCTGTTTAATTTCTCCCTGGACCTTTTGTTTCTGAGCTTCACTTTTCCACAGTCTCTTCAGGACTCCCTTTGAACTTCCCCTGGAAGTTCCTCTCAGACTATTGTCCCCTTTTTTGTGATGGGGGTGTGTGTTTTTGTGCAAACTGATATCTACACTGTCGTTCTAAAGAACCGATTCACTCTAATCTTGATTTGGTAGTGGTTGAAAATTCTGATCAATTTAATGACTTGTTCAGTGGCATATTTGTGATTCAGGGGATCTCTTTAGAGCAGTAAGAAGGATAGGGGTGCCTTAGGATTACAGTGATCCCCTGGTGATCCCCGCAGATCCCCTGGCTCTTGTATCTCTATGTTAGATATTAGTATCTAGTATCTACATATTCAATCACCAAAGAGCATCACGCAAGCTCTCTACTGAAAGACGGTTCACACCAGTCCTCATAATCACAGTGAAGTGAATGTATGGATTTGTAAGGAACTGTGTATATATACTGAAAATTAATTTCTGTCATTTGGGAGGGATCATGAAAAGATGATGAATAAGTTTCTTTCGGACAAGAGATTTTTATCTTCCTGGTTACGTGTAAATTTAGTATTATGCGATACACAACAGACACCCATTTAGGGCACGTCTACATGACAGGTTATTTTGAAATAACAAGGTGATCATCCACACAGCAAGCTTGTTATTGCAAAATATTTTCAAAATAACAGGCTTCTTGTTTTGAAATAATAAACCCTAATTTCATATGGATTAATGCTTATTTTGAAATAGCAGCAGTGGAGCATCCATACTAAAGCTATTTCAAAATAGTTCCTCTCCAGGGCCATTCAAAGCACCTACTCCCCAGTGCCTCCTGGGATTCCAAATCAAGGTAGCACATCCACATTGGGGAGCCTGCCTCAGACTGATTTTAAGCCTTCCCTATAGTGTAGATGCGCTATTTGAAAATAGTTATTTTGGGAGCTATTATTCCAAAATAACTTATTTTAAAATACCCTTGTAGTGTAGACATACCCAAAAAATGCTAACGAATGAATTATGAAATCTTTGAGAGAATTTACAGAAAAAAATAAACCAATAGGAGAGTCATGTCAGCAACTGAAGAAAATGGGTTTTTGTACTCTTAACTGCATGTATGTAACTCTTCTGCCTGATAGGGCTGGCAGCAACCAGGACCAGGTTCAATATCTAGGGGTCCATCTCACACAGAACTGGCTCGAGCCCGCACCCAGTAGCCTGGGAAATTCACACACCCCTGGGCACCTCTGAGAGGCAATGCTTCCCCACTTGCAAGCACAGAGTCTGAAGCTATGTCTACACTCGCGGCTTCTTGCGTGAGTAATATGCAAATGAGGCGAAGCGTGGAGTATCGCTGAACCTCATTTGCATACCTAATGAGCCACCATTTTTTTCAGAAGAGGCTCTTGCGCAAGAAGGAGCGTCTTCACTGCCCCTTCTTGCGCAAGAAAAACCCTCTTGCGCAATACTGTTACACCTATCACTTTTCAGGAAGAACGGCATTGCGCAAGAGGGTTTTTCTTGTGCAAGAAGGGGCAGTGTAGATGCTCCTTCTTGTACAAGAGCCTCTTCTGAAAAGAATGGTGGCTCATTAGGCATGCAAATGAGGCTCGGCGATATTCCATGCTTAGCCTCATTTGCACATTACTCGTGCAAGAAGCCGCGAGTGTAGACATAGCTGAGTGTAGAAAATAAACTTTTAATGAGAGAGAGAGACATGGCATTAACTTGGGAAAATACCATGAACAGAGTTCATAACTCCCCATGAGTAACAGTCCCAGCTCAAATGGATTGAGCAATGTCTTTGGCCTCTCACATTCACTAGTCCAACAAGGTAAGGGTTCCATTCACTTACCCAAACTTTCCCCGTACCCCACTTCAAATGCCCCACTTACATCTCTGTCCAGTCAGTGCAGACCCAGACACATCACCCTGATGACTTCCTTCCTAGAGCCTGATGTGATGCCACCTGTGTGCTTCCCCTACTGCCTGCCAGTGATTCCCAACAGCTGCTCCTATGGCTGCCTGCCGCTCCTACTGGCTGCCCGCCAATCATTCATGCCAGCTGCTCCACTGGCTGCAATAGGTCTGGCTCCAGGCCAAACCAGTGACTTCAGCTCTTGTGATTTCAACTCTTTAGCCACCACCTAGGCTGGCAAAAGATTCCAGCTTCCACTGGACTAGCAAAAAGACACCTCATGGACTGCGTCTAGACTGGCAAATTTTTCCACAAAAGCAGCTGCTTTTGGGAAAAAACTTGCCAGCTGTCTACACCGACCACTTGAATTTCCACAAGAACAAAGCTTTTGCGCGAAAGGGCCAGTGTAGACAGCTCAGATTTGATTTGTGCAAAAAAGCCCCAATTGCAAAAATGGCGATCGGGGCTTTTTTGCAGATAAGTGCAGCTAGATTGGCATGGACGCTTTTCTGCAAAAAGTGCTTTTGCGGAAAAGCATCCGTGCCATTCTAGATGCTCTTTTCCGCAAATGCTTTTAACGGAAAACTTGTCCATTAAAAGCATTTGCGGAAAATCATGCCAGTCTAGACGTAGCCATGAAGTCTGCTTTAGGTCTAGCCTTAAAACAAGAGAGAAAGAGGCCCAGTCTTACAGCTCACACCTGGCAGGCATGAAGCAGGCTGACTCAAGCCCTTTAGCCCTTTCCCCCACCTCAGTTCACTCAACTCTGGAAGGGGGGAGGGTTGTTCCTCTGAGACCTCTTACAATGATGGTGTCTCTCCTGCAAGCACTGGTGTCATATTTTACAGTTCTCACATTTAGGGGTAGTATGATTTGTGACCCCCACAACAGCCCCAAATTATTTACAATACATTCCATTCCATTCCAATACTGATCTTCTATCAGCCGTGGATGAACTGGATTTACATAGCCACACCTTGTATTCCCTCCCCCTCCTGGAATGAGTTGTATTTACATATCATCAGTTAGTTAATTATCTTGCAGGACTAAACAATTGGAGTGAGCACATCCACCCCCAGCGCAGCTCTCTCCTTTTAGCTGGCTGATAGCAAGCAGTAATTCAGCCCCTGCTTACATGTACAGGAATTCTGGTTCCTTCACCTACGCAGTAAACTGACAGTATATTTAGTCTCAAACTTCTCTGTGCCAAAGGTGTAACTGGTAAGCTGGGGCACACCATTAATTTGGAAGGAGAGAATCTGGAAATTCTGTGAGGAGTCTAATGGATCAGGAGCTATCCATTTCCTTGGAAGGCTTGAGGGCTAGAATGGATGTATCATTAACCTTTATGTAGAGAAAAGAGATGTGGGCCTGTGGAGGTCTGGAAGGCATTGTGTTTGTGTTTCCAGAGGCTGGCAGAGTTGGGAAACTGACCTACAAGTGGGCACAAGGCTTCTTCACACTAAGGGCAGGTGACAACAATGTGCTTCACAAACTAGACACCCTGGAAAAGTATCACACTATCTGAAATCATTTTAATGGTTCTGGTTTTGGTGACCAGATGTCCTATTTTTAAAGGGATAATCCCTTATTTAAGCGTTCCCACAAGTGTCCTGATTTTTTCTCACACCATCAGTACTGGCTGGTCCTGCTGCTAGCATAATCCCTGCTTGCCATCTCCCTGCCAGCAGTAAGTGTGTGGGGGTCCAGTGGAAGATGATGGGGGTATGTGTGCAAGGCATACAGCTGAACAAAGATGCAGTGCATAGGGATGGCTTCTCCCCCTGCAGCTCCCATTGGCTGTGTCTAGACTGGCAAGTTTTTCCACAAAAGCAGTTGCTTTTGTGGAAAAACTTGCCAGCTGTCTATACTGGCTGCTTGAATTTCTGCAAGAACACTGACGATCTCATGTAAGAAATCAGTGCTGAAATACTATGCTGCTCCCGTTCGGGCAAAAGTCCTTTTGTGCAAAATCTTTTCTGCAAAAGGGCCAGTGTAGAACGCTCAGATTTGTTTTGCGCAAAAAAGCCCCGATCGCGAAAATGGCGATTGGGGCATTTTTGCGCAAAAGCGCATCTAGATTGGCACGGACGCTTTTCCACAAAAAGCTCTTTTGCGGAAAAGCGTCCGTGCCAATCTAGACGCTCTTTTCTGCAAATGCTTTTAATGGAAAACTCTTCCGTTAAAAGCATTTGCGGAAAATCATGCCAGTGTAGATGTAACCCTCGTGTATTTGCCTTCAATTCTGCCCCATCCCATTTCCAGCCAACGCCGGCTGCAAACAAAGTGGCAGTGGCTGGTGAGTGCCTAAAACATGAGCCCATGCATCACAGGCCTGGGTCTGAGGCCTAGCTAACAATGGCTATCATAAAGCAAAGCTACGCTGTGAGTAAGAGGCAGTCCCCTGCTCACAGAACTTAGCACAAGCAGTGCTGAGAGTGCAAAACACTAAAAGATAATAGGCCCAGGTGCAGAACAATAACTGATACAGGTCATAGGTTGAAATCACATGGTACCACCAGCTCATTAAAAAAGACCTTGGTACCCACTCCTCACAGATACAGACCCAGGTTCAGCATGGGTCTAAAATGACAGCATGATGGATAGAGATGATCTAATTAAACCACGAGGTGAAGGGTGATGGATGGCATCTAAGTAGCATAAGAGGGTAACCTGACAATGTCAGAGGGTAGCAACCTGATATGTCAGCAGTGAGGTGTGAGTTGTTTGTACCTGTATATAAAGTGGTGTCTTGGGGGGACAGTCTTTGTATGACCTAGGGGTTTTTGGAAATTTCCCACTGATTGAGTCATTCCATTGTGGCAAGTACATATGCGTAGTGGTTCAGTAGAGACTACTGACAACTATTACTGTACTTCACTCTACAATAAACTTGGCCTGGTACCTTCAATCCTTATCTGTTTTGTGTCTTTGGGGGCTCCCTTAGGGTCTGCTGTGGTCATTGTGCCCACATCATTGAGCACACACTCAAACAGACTTCTTGTTGTCATCATGGAGGGAGCCAGAGACCTGTGAGGACACCACAGCAGTAAATCCTCCTAACTAGACTGTTCACTGCAGGAAGAAAAAGCTGCTTCCTGCCATGCCATGTGGAGGAGAGGAGATGAGCTGTACAAAGACATGGGCAAAGTCATCCCTTCTCCTCCACTGTGGTGGGAAGCAGATCCCATCACTTCCTTTCTGCAAAGTTCCAAAAGACTGCTACTGGCGTGTTCTGGTGTGTGTGTATGGGTACGTCTACACTAGCCCTCTAGTTCGAACTAAGGAGGCTAATGAGGGGGACCAAAATTGCTAATGAAGTGCGAGATTTAAATATCTCACGCTTGATTAGCATATTCCCGGCCGGTCGACATTCTGGAAACTGACTAGCCTGAAGTAACTGCCCGCCTCCATACGCAGCAGAGAAGCGGGATTCCGAGATAAACTCCTTAGTTCGAATTAACTGTTACTCCTTGTGGAATGAGGTTTAACAGTTAATTTGAACTAAGGGGTTTATCTTGGAATCCTGCTTCTCTGCCGCGTATGGACGCAGGCAATTACTTCGGGCTAGTCGGTTTCCAAAATGGCGACCGGCAGGGAATATGCTAATCAAGCGTGGGATATTTAAATCCCACGCTTCATTAGCAATTTTGGTCACCCTCATAAGCTTCCTTACTTCAAACTAGGGGGCTAGTGTAGATGTACCCTATGTGTGTCTGTGTGAGAGAGAAACCTCTCCTTATGTGAACCCTAAAGCTTTAAGAAGAAGGTTGGCTCAAAACTAGGGGGCTAGTGTAGATGTACCCTATGTGTGTCTGTGTGAGAGAGAAACCTCTCCTTATGTGAACCCTAAAGCTTTAAGAAGAAGGTATATAATATGCAGTATTTCTTTTTAATAAGTTCTCAATCAGCTTGCTGTCAATGTGAAAGTTTGAACTGCATAGTTCTAATTGATTGCTGTTGATTATGCTTGAATATGAGTAATTCAGCCAGGTGTCCTGTATTCAGCACAGGGAAATATGGTCAACCTAATCCTAGCACAGTTCCCTGTGGACAAATATGCACACAGGGGTAGAGGAGTGGACACTTCAAATTATATTAATTATTTTGGTTTAGATAATACCTGCCTGGTACAGGATACTTTCTGAACAAAAAAGAAGAAAGGATTCCATACCTGAAGAGTGACAATGAGCAAAGAGCAGGGGAAAGGGACACAATGTACATGCAAAGAGACCAGGAAGAATTAATATGGGTACATGGTTACATTTTAAAGTTGAATTTAGTGGATGTTGTTGTAAATGGGAAAATTCCCATGATCTTCAATGGGGCTGGGATTTCACCCACTGTTGCCCTGACTCATGCTTCTCTGTCCACAATTCATCATCTCCAGACTCTAATGCCATATTCCCAATTTCTTGTGTCCCTCTCTTCCAACATACAACTCCTTATTTCCATCGAAAGGCCCACTACACTCTAAAAATCAAAATGAAGATCAAAATAAAAGAAATAAATAGAAAATGTAACGTTTCTTGAATATCACAAAAATCATTTGTGTACTAAAGGTCTGCAAGTATAAGAAAGAACACAATAATTTAACATCATTGAACAATATTTATAATTATTATCCTGCTATCAAATATATAATTACTGCTTACGGATCTGATCACATACACATGCACACACAGAAGTTCAGACACTGATAATGCCATATGTCCATTAGAACAGCAAAGCTTCCAGGGTTGTTTTTTTTTTCTTAAATTTTCTTTCAATTATCTCTAAATTGTTCAGAATGTTTATGATGCCACTATTGTGATTAAACTTTTTTGAAATATTTTATTGTTTGGTTGAAGGTGGTGTATAATTTTGCTTGTGATATCGGTCCATGAAATCAAAGGCTGCGCTGCACATTTCATTAGAAGCCTAAGTTCACAGGCAGACAATGTGATTCATTTTATAATAATTACAAAAAAATAATGGGGTGAATATTCATATAATGAGTTCTAATATATTTATTTTGAAACTTTTTATCTGCTCCAATCATAATTAATACAGTGACTCACAATATTGAGATTCCTTTTATAATAAAATATAGTGGAAAAATTATTTCATTATACTAATGGTTTTCTCTCTGATGATCAGAAATTTAATTTTAAAAGATAAATTTAGTTCCATTTTATGCAATTCATTGTTTTTTAATTAAAAAAAATCATTTTTCTTCTTTTTTTTAAATTTTTTTGCATTGCTTTCCATTATTCTATAGTTGCTATTTTTAAAGGTTTCTCCAGCTAATTGTTAGCACTTTTCTGGGAGAATGATGGAAGCAGTCATTTTTTAATGACTGCATTCCTTGAAGTACTTTGCAGGTTATCTCAAAATTAGAGGCCACAACTCCACAGAATTCTATGCAAAAGCATCAATAGCTTTGGGAATCCTTCTTATGGTCCCCTGGGGACTTCTACATATGGGAGAGGTAGATAACTTCTATTATATAATATCTCTTTTTTCAAACACGGTGAGGAGTCCTATGGCACTTTATAGACTAACCGAAGTGTTGGAGCATAAGCTTTCGTGGGCAAAGACCCACTTCGTCAGATGCATGTAGATTCCAAAGCTTTAACAAATGTAAACTGTTAAGCAAACTTGGTCAATCACTGAATGAAACATGGGAATTTTTATAGGTACATAATAATGCTATTAAAAAACTTAGGACAACTCATATATTTCGCTATAGATGTGGAATTATGGTGGCTTGTAAGAATAGGGTTATTCAAAATGGAAATTGGCAAGGACATGGTGAAAGAGAATTAGCTACTTCATTATTAGCACTACCTCCTACAGAATGTATATACTATATTTTCATTCAAAGACTAACTCCTACCAGTGAAATCTAACAGGATTGCAGTGCAAAAGGGAAAGTTGTTTGCCCTGCTGTTGCTGCTGCACCATTGCCTGGGTGAGAGGCCTGCCCCTTTAAGACTAAGATCATTTGCTGTTGGTTTGGCTCAGCCATTACCAGGGGTGAGTTTAAACCTAGGAAGTCACAGCTGCCAGCGGGCTGCTCCAAAGGGAGCTGCACTTTGGGGCAACTATTTGGGGAAGACTGAGGAGGTATGTTGGACTGTGGTGATGGGTTTTATGTGCATGGTGTAGCTTCTCATTATTATTATTGTTTTGTGCTGGTGAGAGCAGTACATTTGTTATTTGTGTGGTGGTTTATTCAGGGCCTGCTGAGAACAGGGAGGACTGGGGAGGGTTCTTGGTGAGAGAAGGTTCTTCCTACCTGCCTGTACTGAAAGTCACGGAAGGGGTGTAAGTGTGCTTTGGACTTTTTTCCTCCCTTCACTCCCCGTTGTGCTGCAGCACAGGCAGGGTGACTAAGAGGGAGGGTTCAGATGGCATAGTGGAAGTTGTGATGGGCAGAGGGCAATACGTCGGTAAGCTCAGGACAGGTCAGCTGGGGGGAACATGGTTTAGACCATGGGTGTGTCTAGACTACATGCCTCCTTCGACGGAGGCATGTAGATTAGCCAGATCGGAAGAGGGAAATGAAGCCGCGATTAAAATAATCGCGGCTTCATTTAAATTTAAATGGCTGCCCTGATCTGCCGATCAGCTGTTTGTCGGCAGATCGGGGGAGTCTGGACGCGATGCCCCGACAAAGAAGCCTTTCTTCATCGACACAGGTAAGCCTCGTGAAACCAGGCTTACCTGTGTCGATGAAGAAAGGCTTCTTTGTCGGGGCATCGCGTCCAGACTCCCCCGATCTGCCGACAAACAGCTGATCGGCAGATCGGGGCAGCCATTTAAATTTAAATGAAGCCGCGATTATTTTAATCGCGGCTTCATTTCCCTCTTCCGATCTGGCTAATCTACATGCCTCCGTCGAAGGAGGCATGTAGTCTAGACACACCCCATGTTACAGGCAGTTCCTCACTCTGGCCCTGTTTCCCACTTCAGTGACCTTGGGAATCTTAACAGCTGGCTGTCAGGCCTGATGGTGCTGTTGTTGAATGCTAGGTCAGTCTCCCACAAGACAGTTTACATCCAGAATTTAATCCTGGATGAAGGGCCCTACCCTTTTTTTTTTTTTTTTTTTTTGCGATCGGGGCTTTTTTGCACAAAACAATACCACGTTGTCTACACTGGCCCTCTTGCGCAAAAGCATTTGCGCAAGAGGGCTTTTGCCCGAACGGGAGCAGCATAGTATTTCCGCAAGAACACTGACAATTTTACATGAGATCGCTGCTTTTGCGGAAAAACTTGCCAGTCTAGATGCAGCCCTTGTGTACTGCTAACCTCACTGGATGGCAGATGGTCTGCTCGAGCTGACCAAGGTGGTCTTGGACATGGCATTGAGGTCCCTGAATCTTTTGGTCTTGGGGGACTTCAGTATTCACACCAATGCTGTCCTCTCTGGTCAAGCTTAAGACTTTATGGCCATCATGATGTCAAGAAATAACTGCCCCCACACATGTGGCAGGTCATACACTTATGATCTTTTGGACTAAGGGTGATAGAGCTTTTGAGATAAGGGATGTGGTTATATTCTCTAAGTCATGGACCTAACACTACCTGGTCAAATTAAAACTGTTTGCTAACCTTCCCCTCCAAAGAAGCGGGGAGGACCAATTAAGTTGTTTCACCCTCAGAGGCTGATGAATCCAGAGGGTTTCCTGAGACCTCTGAGCGATTGTTCAGCCATTATAGCTAGTGATCCTATCAATGCCCTGGTCAATATTATGGAACACCATGGTAGCCTAGGCAGTTGACATGCTTACTCCTAAGTGCCCTTTTCAGGCTAATCAAATCAAGTTGGCTCTCTGAATTTCTGGAGAGTTGTAGTGAAACAGTCTGCCCAATGGCTAGAGTGCTGCTGGAGGAGAACTCAAGCTGAATCCAGTCAATTACGGGTTAAAGCCAAATTGCAAGCCTATTCTGTGGCACTGCTGATGGCAAAGAAAAGTTACTTCTCTGCCCACATCATGTCTGCATAATGCCTTCCAGTGGAATTGTTTTGAGTGGTGCAGAACCTCTTACAGCCTGGCCCTCGTGATGAAATGGAGGAGTCCTCAGCAATCCACTGTGACTCATTTGCAAAGCACTTTGCAGATAAGATTACTTGCATCCGGTCTGATTTGGACTCTGGGTGTCATGTAAGTGGGGTACGGAATTTTTTGAGTGTTCTTCCCAGTCATTTTTCTTTGGATCAGTTTCAGCTTTTGCAGACTAAGGGTGTGGACAGGGTGTTTGTAACAGTGTGACTAACCACGTAGTCGCTTGACCCTGCCTTTTGTATCTTATTCAATCAAGCCAAGAAGGGATGACTGGTTGGGTCCAAGGGATTATTAATGTGTCTTCTAGTTCTGGGACAGTTCTGGCCACCTTGAAAGAGATAGTGAGAAAACTATTCCTAAAAAAGTCTTCCCTGGACCTATGCAATGTGAGTAACTATCACTCAGTTGCTAATATTCCCTTCTCCAGCAAGGTACTTGAGTGAGAGGTGGCATTGCGACTCCAAACTTTTTTGGAAGAAACAGATTATCTAGGTCCATTTCAATCCAGTTTCAGGGCTGTTTTTGGAACAGAAACCTTATTTGGAACAGAAACCCTGGTATAGATGACATAGGCCAGGAGATAGTTGGGTGAGTACATCCCTGTTGATTCTCTTGGACCTCTTAGAAGCTTTCAATACCATTGATCATGATATCCTTCTAGAGCACCTGGTGATTCAAAGACACTGTTTTGGGGTGTCTCCTGTCTTACCTGTCAGGATGCTTTCAGAAGGTGGGGGTAGGGGGCTGCTGCTCAGCCCTGTGGTAATTGTTCTACAGGGTCCTGTGAGGCTCCATCTTGTCCCCTAGGCTGTTCAACATCTACATGAATCAGCTGTGACATTGAATCCAGGTATGGCAATGACTGATCTAAACCAGTGTCTGGAGGTGATGAAGTAGATGAACCAGTGGTGAACGGGATGAGGTTGAATAGTCTAAAGCTGAAATCAGAAAAGACCGAGGTCCTGTGGATCAGGAAGCCATCTGTCTGGGAATGTGTTATGTTACCTATTCTGGACGGAGTCATACTCCCCCTGAAAGAACAGGTGCACACAGCTTGGGAGTCATTCTGGACTCTTTTCTAACATTTGAGAACCAGATTTACTTGGTGGTCAGGAGTGCTTTTGGGCAGCTTCAGCTGATCCGCCAGCTGCAAAGCTTCCTGAATAAGAATGACCTGGCTATGTTGATTTATGCTGTAACATCTCAGTTGGATTATTGTAATGTGTTCTATGTGAGGCTGCTTTTGAAGAGTTTTCGGAAGCTTCAACTGGTCCAGAATATGGCTGCTCAAGTTTTAACTAACACTTGTTATGCAGAGCACATTATGCCAATGCTATAGCAGCTACACTAGCTTCCAGTATGTTTTTGGGCACAATTCAAGGTCTTGGTTATGACTTATAAAGTCCTAAATGGGTTGGGACCAGGGTATTTGAAGGACCCTCTCCTGCCATACAAACCTGCTCAGGGACTGAGATCAGTTGGAGAGCCTCTGCCCCTAGTTATGGAGATAAGGTTGACATCTATGCAGAGGAGAGCCTTCTCAAGCCTTTGCCTTTAGGCCAAGTGGACAATAATTTTTTGCCAGGGCCACTTCAGAAATTTTTGAAGGGGCGGGGCCTCAGGCGGAAGTGGTGGGGCCAGGATACTTCTCTGCTTCTCCACCCACAGACCATGTTTGGTCTAGTGGTGGGGGAGTGCATTAAGTCTTTGCCCCCCCTCCACCCTGAGGTTCCTCCTAGGTGCCCATGGCCCTGGCAGTGGGAGGAGACTTTGTGCACTTCCCCTTCTGGTCCCAGACAAATCAGGGACTGGGGGGCGTGGGAGCATGTGAAGTCTCCTCTCACCCTGTCAGGAGCACATGGAGCAGGGACAGGGTGGAGGAAACTTTGTGCACTTCCCCCTGCCTCCAGACCCACAGAGGCCTTTTGCCCATCCCTGCCCTAAGCTATGAAATTCTCTCAGGACATTCGCCCAGCACCAAAGTTCACATTGTTTCTGCACCAGGCTAAAGCCACACTTTTTACCTGTGATTTTATTAGTGTTTAGTTGTGTGTGCATATATATATATATATATGTGTGTGTGTGTGTGTGTGTGTGTGTGTCCCTCCTTTTGAGGAGTTTTAGCTGTTTGTATGCCCTCCGTTTGGGGTCCTGTATTTTACATTATCTATATCTATATCTGTGTATTTAAAAAAATTGTAAGCCGCCTCAAACATCTTAAATAGAGAGGCGAGGTAAAAATATTTCAAAAAAATAAATAAATAATAGTGGAAAGAGAATAGACACCATAGAAATTTAGGCCACTTCAACAAAAACCTTCTGAGTCAATGAAGTGAGCCTGAGTTTGGAAGCCATAAACCTGAGTTCTATGCCTGTGTCATGTAACCATGAACAAGTCCCTTAATACTTCTACTCTTCGTTTCCCCAACTCTCCTTATTTCAAAATATCAAGGCGAGCATCCACACTACCAAGCCGGTCATTTCGAAATAATGGGCTTGTTATTTTGAAATAATAACTCCTACTGTGAAGAAGAATATGCTTATTTCATAATAGTTATTTCAGGAGTTACTATTTTGAAATAACTTATTTCAAAATAACCTGGTAGTGTAGACATAGCCTCAAAGAGTAGTTATCAATGGTTCACTGTCATGCTGCAAGGGCATAACAAGTAGGGTTCCACAGGGATCAGTTCTGGAATCGATTCTGTTCAATATCTTCATCAACAATTTAGATAATGGTATAGAGAGTATGCTTATAAATATTACAGATGATACCACGATGTGAATAGTTGCGAGAGCTTTGGAGAATAGGGCCATAACTCAAAGTGATCTGGACAAATTGAAGGAATGGTCTGAGATAAATAGGATGAAATTCAATAAGAACATATATAAAGTACTCCACTTAAGAAGGAACAATCAGTTTCACACATGGGCTGTGTCTAGACTGGCCAGTTTTTCTGGAAAATCAGCCGCTTTTCTGGAAAAACTTGCCAGCTGTCTACACTGGCCGCTTGAATTTCCGCAAAAGCACTGACTTCCTACTATAATAAATCAGTGCTTCTTGCAGAAATAATATTCTGCTCCCGTTCAGGCGTAAAAGCGTGTGTAGCTTGGCACGGACACTTCTCCGCAAAAAGTGATTTTGCGGAAAAGCGTCCATGCCAATCTAGACGCTCTGTTCCGAAAATGCTTTTAACAGAAAACTTTTCCGTTAAAAGCATTTCCAGAAAATCTTGCCAATCTAGACGCAGCCATACGGTATGTCTACACAGCAAAGTTAATTTGAAATAACGGCCCTTATTTCGAATTAACTTTAATAGCATCTATACAGGCAAACCGTTATTTTTAAATAAAATCAAAATAGTGGGGTGCTTAATTCATATTAGTTAAACCTCATTCTATGAGTAATAATGCCAAATTCAAAATAGCTAATTCGAAATAAGTGCTGTGTAGATGCTTATTTTAAAATAGGGGACCTCCAGCTCTTCCCAGTTTCCCCTGGTGGCCACTCTGGGCCAAATCAGGAAAACTCTTCTCCTCTCCCCCAGCCCCGGAACCCTTAAAGGGATAGATTCTGGCCACACTGCATGTACCAGAGTCAGCCAGCGGCCCTCTGCCCAGTCCCCCAGCACCCAGGAGCCTGCCAGGGGCAGTATACGGTGGGCGCCCTCCTGGACTAGTGCGGAGATCATGGACCTCATTGAGGTTCATGATCTCCACACTAGATAGAGGAATGTGGCCATCTATGGCTGCATAGCTGCCACCATGGGCAAGAAAGGCCACAGGCGCACCCAGGAGCAGGTGCACTTCAAGATAAAATTTCTGCAGCAGGCATATGCCAGGGCCACTCGAGGCAGCTCTGAAGCAGGGGCAGACACCTGTTGCTACTTCACCACCCTGGACTGCATCCTGGGGGGTGGTGTGATCTGTGCCACCCTGGGGGGCAGTGAGCCGGGACCGGAGGGCCCTGACCAGGGCGCAGAGGAGGAGCCACCATGCCAGCAGGACCCCCAAGCAGTCCCAGGAGAGGAGTCAGCAGGGTTGTCCAGGGAGGCCACACCATGTAAGTGTTATCACTGTCCCCTTCCTGGGGGGGCACGGGCAGGGAGACTAAGGACCGCGTGCGTGGCCCTTGCTTACCAGGCATCATTCAGCAACCTGTGCACGTGCGAGCACGTGCCATGCCACCCCTGGGCAGGTGGCTCCAGCTGCTTGCAACACAGGGGTCGTGGCCTGATAGACACATGCGTATGTGAAGAGACTCGACATGCTCCTGACCCCAGGGCGGGACACAGCAGGGTGCCCTCCTTTCACAAGCTCCCTCTAACATCTCCTCCCCCACCTCGGCCACACTATACACAGCACAAGGGCCTGGGTGTGGTCTCGGGGCAGCTCCCACTCCCGGGGATAGCCGGACATTCCAACCATGGCCTCTGTGCAAGCACAGCGGCTCTGACAGTGAAGGGGACAGTCATCCTCACCTCACAGAGTGGGGCTGGGCTTCATCCACTGTGTCCCCAGGGAGAACTGACCACTTCTCTTCTTTCTCCACAGCTGCACCAGCTTCACGTGCAGGGCACACCACTCCACTCAGGACATCCTCCCGCACCCGAGGGCTCAGCAGGTCCACCACAACACTGCAGGGGTACTGAGACCAGTGACATTGGATCCAGGTATGGGTCCAGGATGAATGGGAGTTCCAGCGGGAGCTGCTTGCCCATCTGCAGACCCTGGTGCAGACCGTGCTGCCTCGTGCCCCTCCAGTGCCTGCTGCTTCCCCAGTTCCCACTTCTCCTCCCACTCCTTCTCCCCCTCCCGCCTCTCCCTCCTCAACCTCTTCACCCTTCTCCTCAATCTCCACACCCTCCTCCCCATCCCCCCAGGGATGCCGAGGCCCCCACACCCACCGTGCTGGGAGACAGTTGTCCTGGTGAGACTCCCACCCTGAGCCCTGAGCTTCCCCTCCCCCTTCCTCCCCTTGCTTTTCCCTTCCAGCTCCCTCCTTCCAGTTTCCCCCTCCCCTCTCTAACCCCATCTTCTCCCCTCTCCTGCCTCCTTTTCCCAGTCTCATCAGAGTTTCATCCCCCCCCCCAGTTTTGTTAAATAAAGAGAGTTTATATTTTTGAAAATACATGTATTTTATTTGACATCAGGAAGGGGGGGTTAGGAAAGGGTACATTGAAGGCAAGAAAGCAGGGACACCTGAGAACTGGTTGCTCAGGAGCGGGGGGTGTTCCTTTAAGCAAAGGCCTCAGATATCATCAGGCAACAGCCACACGAAGACACTACTTACCTGATGCCCTAACCCTGACCTGGTTTCAGCTGGCCTTAACTCCCAATCAGTGTCCACTCAGTGTGGATGTGGTATTTTGAAATAGCAAAATGCTATTTCAAAATGCATTTTGTGTGGCGACACGTTATTTCGAATTAATTATTTCTAAATAAGATATTTTGTAATAACGCTGTAGTGGAGACATACCCATAAAGAATGGGAAATGATTATCTAGGAAGGAGTGCAGCAGAAAGAGATCTAGAGATCATAGTGTGCCATAAGCTAAACATGGGTACGTCTACACTACCCCGCTAGTTCGAACTAGCGGGGTAATGTAGGCATACCACACTTGCAAATGAAGCCCGGGATTTGAATTTCCTGGGCTTCATTTGCATAAGCCGGCCGGCGCCATTTTTAAATGCCGGCTTGTTCGAACCCCGTGCCGCGCGGCTACACGCGGCACGGACTAGATACTTCGAACTAGCAAGCCATTCCGCACTATCTGTACACCTCGTGGAACGTATAGCCACGCGGCACGGGGTTCGAACAAGCCGGCATTTAAAAATGGCGCCGGCCGGCTTATGCAAATGAAGCCCGGGAAATTCAAATCCCGGGCTTCATTTGCAAGTACGGTATGCCTACATTACCACCCTAGTTCGAACTAGCGGGGTAGTGTAGACGTACCCATGAGTTAACACTGTGAGACTGTTGCAAGAAAAACAAATGTGATTATGGGATGCATTAACATGAGTGTTGTAAGCAAGTCACAAGAAGTAATTATTCTGCTCTACTCTGCACTGATTAAGCCCCATTTGTAGTATTGTCCTGTTCTGATCACCACATTTCTAGAAGGATGTGGACAAATTGGAGAAAGCCCAGAAAAGAGAAATACAAATTACTGAAGTTCTATTAAACATGACATCTGAGGGAAGACTGAAAGAATTGGGTTTGTTTAGTTTGGAAAAGAGAAGACTAAAAAGGGACAGCTTTTTTTTTCTAAAAGGGTGTTTCAAGTAGAAAGAAAAAAAATATTTTCCTTAATTTCTGATAATTGGATAAGAAGCAATGTTCTTAAAATTCAGCAAAGGAGGTTTAGGTTGTACATTAAGAAAAAAAAACCCTTACTGACAGAGTAGTTAAGCACCGTAATAAGTTGCCTAGGGAGATTGTGGAATCTCTTATCACTGGAGATACTTAAGAGCAAGTTAGATGGACATCTATCTGAGATGACCTAGATAGTAGTTGGTCCTGCCATGAATGCAGGGGATTTGGGCTTGATGACCTCTCAAGGTCACTTCCAGTTCTAGTATTCTATGAGTCTATGCCACTGTACAGTATATTTGCAGTGATATTGACACCAATGCACCTGTGAAATGCAGAATACTCAAAACACTAATATTTCCCAGATTTTCATTTGGCAAAAAAAATGAGATGGTAAATTCAGGTGTGCTTATAACAGGATACTAGCTAGACACAGTAGTTTTCTAAACATTACTATGTTTCTCAGTGCATGATGCATGAAATGACAACTAGAAGAAATGAGAGCAGAGATGAAGTTGTTAGTGTTGCAAATTGCACTCTGAATTGTATTCATTTTGATTTATAGGCCTTTGAGCATTAGATCGCCTGGCCATTTCAATTTTGGTATCATAAAATGACTGGAGACTCCTATTCTTTTTGCAACCATCGCCATGGTTCATGTATTTAGTTTAAAATATGAAACCAGAGAGTCTTTTTTTGAGGAACTTGTTTATTCTCAGAACCATTTCCTCTACACCTCTTGAACTCACTTCATGCATCCAAATTATTAGCAACACAGCTTGAAATTGAAAAAAATATGCCCTCATCAATAGACACCATCAAGACACTTGCATAGCTAAATAAATTGTATAATTTTATTGTAATTCTATTCCCTATTGTCATCACTTGTCATAGTCGTGATTGTTAAAATCACTGGGATAGATCTGTGTTGTCATTGTGAGAAATTCCTGTATTTCCAAAGGTCATGGAAAACAACTAGATTTGGGACCTCGCTTGGGTTTTGCATACCTCACACAGGGTGGTAGAAATTGGGATAAACTAGCAAATGAGGATGAAAAAACCTACTACAATGATTACAGTACAAACTGTGCTGGAGTGCTGTATAATTTATTCCTGTAGAGAATTCATCATGGGGACTAAAAGTGGGAAAGCAAAACATACAACTGGTGCAAATTGTCATATCTGTATTCTCTTCAGGCTTTGAAGTTGAAGATCTACAGAGGATCTTCCCTGGAATCCCTGCACAGTGAGCTACCTTTGAATTTATGCAAACTTTTTATAAACAGACAAATATCTTAATTCACTTTGGTTTCCTTTAAACAAAATTGTGTATCAGGAATTCTCCCTAGCTACTTCATTTTTATAGCATTTGTTGTCAAAACAAGATAATATATAGGTATCAAGAGAAACACTGCTATCCTATGAGGGAAAGTCAAATCGCTTGTATTTTTCAGTGATTTCCAGATACTATAGTAGCTTTTTAAAGTCAGAAAAACAAGATAGAAAAAAATGGTACAACCAGGCTTTGTTAGCAAGTCACTTTTGAAATGTAACCTTTACACCCTAGAAGAGTTTCAGGAAGAAAGAACAGTAAGGTAATAACTGTGAGCGTCTCTGACTACTTTGTGATACTCAAAATTGAGGCTGATATTAGAGGGCACTTTAACTATGGACAATCCATTACCCAGTATTCCCATCCAATTAAATAAAATATAAACTTAAGCTATTGATGATCAGAAATTAATCATGCAAACCATCCACATTCCTGGAAGATACCATTTTCATGCATCTTAATACACAAACGTTTCTTTACTTCCTTCTTTGACTTTATTAATTATGGATGTGAATAAAGTGTACTCCATGATGATGATCATATTACTACTTAATCATCCATGGCATATTTCCCTGACCTACATAATGTGATCATTCTAGAGTCAGTCAGCTGAACACAGGGAAGCATTAGACCGTGTACAGTCACACAAAGACTGTCATTTTCAAGTATTCCCATAGGTTCACCTTTGCAAAATGGAGCATCATGGCATAATTGCACTTCATCAGTTCAGTAGCCTAGTGTGTATTGTAACACACATTCCTTTTGCCACTTAACTTATATGTTTTAACTTGAAATGGAACCAAAATCAAGAACACCTTATTAGTGCTGTGTTAGTGTTATTTAAGTCTACAGCAATTCTGCTCTTGCCTGTTTGCTGGTGGCATACATGATTTTCCAGGAATAAGATTAGTATGTTTCAGTTTGCAAATGATTTTCCTTAAAGTAGTAGTAGTAATAATAGCTTTTGTATTGTGGTAGCCCCTATCTAATATATATCATGTGCCTTAGTCATCATTCTAGGTACTACAATGAGAATAAAACATTGAATATTTTCTTTTCTCCACTCTTTAAAACTATATTGGCTATTAGATTACAATTCCTTTGGTGTAGGGATTGTTTCTTCGCACGTGCATGTACAGTTTCTAAAACAATGATGTCCTTACCTTGGGTTTCCTCTGCAGTCACTACAACAATACAAATGCTAAATAGTAACAACTATTGATTATTTTTAAAAAGAGAACAACTTGGAGTGTTGCTTCATGTAGCTCACCATTTTAGTTTGCTGCTCATCTAAGCACAGTTATCATGAATGTCTAGTATAGTTGCAGCTCAGTAATAATAGATATAGTCCAAAGTATGTTTGAATTACAAAAGGAAAATTAATCTGATTTTTCAGCTTTTGAATTCACGTTCTCAGATCTCTAATTTTTCCACATACCAAAAATATACATTTTTTTTGGTTTGTTTCCTGGAGGTGACTGGAGAATTTTATTAGTTCCTTTTTTTCTTTATTTTGAAATAGCGAGAATTATCTTATAATTCAGAAAGGGCTGGCAGTTGTTATAAGATGAGAATACAGAGGGAGCATTGTTGTCCTAGGGTTCCAAATGTTGTCTGCTACCCAAAAGTGCCACAAAAATGTATGTCCAGGAGAACTTATATTTATTATTAATTAGGTTCTCAGTCTTCTTTTTTTATGGACCACTTGAAAATTACTGAGGGTCTCAGGAGACCACTTAATGATCTTTCCAACTATTTTAAAGCACTTGTATAAAAAAAAAACCTTATTAATTAAGGTATTGGTTCTATAATTAAAAGCACAGAACTCATATTTTAATATCGGTACTCAAAAACTTACAGTGGAATTCAGTTTTTATAAGCCCTGGAGCACATTAATACATGACTTGGAGTTTGCATAGATCCCTGCTTCAAAGAGCTTGCAAATAAGATCTTTATTCTATGAAATACCTAGCAGCACTCCCACCAAATCTTGAACTGCTTGCTACTTAAGAGTCAATGGGACTACTCTGAAAAGCCAGAATTATACCAGCTAAAGATCTGCCTTGATGGTTTCTATACCTCTCCTCAACCATAACATAAATCAGTAGTCTGGACAAGTGATTTCAATTAAATTTCATCAGTAGTTTTAGAGAGAGCTGTCCCTTCTCCCCTCCCCAGCAGTTACCAAGGTGGGGCTGGGAAAGGAGGATCTCTCCATCCCTTGGTTGCCCCCAAGCTGAGACTGGGAAGGCGAGGCAGGGCCTCTCTGGCAGCCATAGACCTGGAGCTGGGGAATATTGCCTCTCTCTGGCAATCATGTCTCTACACATCCCAAATTCCCCATACTTCATCTTCTCACCCCCTCCCAACCTGCTATTTCCCATGCCCCCCCAATCCACTTTACCCTCTCACCTACTCTCCTATTCTCTCCCAAGGTCACCAGTTCATCTTATATGTGCATCTTCTTCATGATCTGGGCACCTAATTAGTGGAGCAATGCCTATGCATCTCCACTAATAAGGTGGGCATCGCTTCATTCCTTTGAGTGCAGGCACCCAGGTGTGTACCTTAGAGGGAACTATCCTTCTATGAACAAGTTAAAAATTACTTAGAAAAGTTAGATGTCTGCAAATCACCAGGGCCTGATCAAATGCATCCTAGAATACTCAAGAAGCTTATAGAGGAGGTATCTGAAACTTTAGCTATCATCTTTGAAAAATCATGAAAGTCAGGAGAGATTCCAAAAGCTGGAAAAGGGCAAATATAGTGCCCATCTCTAAAAAAGGGAAATAAGAACAACCTAGGAAACTACAAACCAATCAGTTTAACTTCTGTGTCAGGGAAGATAATGGAGCAAGTAATTAAGGAATCCATCTGCAAACATCTGGAAGATAATAAGGTGATAAGTAACCAATCTGATAACTTTCTTTGATAGGATAATGAGTCTTGTGGATAAGGGAGATGTGGAAGACATGTTATACCTAGATTTTAGTAAGGCATTTGCCATGGTCTTGCACAATATCCTTATCAATAAACTAGGGAAATACAACCTACTTGGGGCACAATAGGGTATATCTAAGGGTATGTCTACACAGCAAAGTTATTTCGAAATAACAGCACTTATTTTAAAATAACTTTCTTAGCGTCTACCCAGCCAAATCACAATTTTGAAATAAATTCAAAATAGTGGAGCACTTATTTCAAATTTGGTAAACCTCATTCTGCGAGGAATAATGCCAGATTTGAAATATCTATTTAGAAATAAGTACTGTGTAGACACTTATTTCGAAATAGGGGACCTCCAGCCTTCCCAGGGTTCCCTGGTGGCCACTTCAGCCTCAACCAAGAACACTTCTCTCCTCCCCTCCGCTCCCCGGAGCCCTTAAACCTGGCCACAGTGCCTGTGCCAGCTCCAAGCCTGCCAGCCCAGAGCCAGCAGTCACTGCCCCAACCCAGTGGCCCCAAAACATGAGCCAGCAAGCCACTGGAAGCCAGCCCTTCCCCACTCCCCAGGAGCAGTCTGCCAGCTCCCAAGAGCCTGCCAGGGCCCGAAGAAGGTGGGCACCTTCCTGGTCCAGGGTGGAGATCATGGACCTTATTCAGGTTTGTGGGGGATGCCCCCAGTGTGACGGATTTACGGGTGCGAGCACCTCGCGCCCCCTCTTTTTGACTCAGCGTAGAGCCAGGGGCGGGGCTCCGCGGACCCACCGCCTCCTTTATTGTCCTTGTCCCCGGCCCCCTGGGCTTGTTGACCGGACCGCCCAGGAAAGGGGTGCGATCACCTCTCGACCCGGGATGGCCGAGAGGGTTCGGCGAACCCCGAGTTCAGGCCCCCTCCTTCAGCCGGAAGGGGGGGGTTGTCCGTGGTGTCTTAGGGGGTGGGGGTTGGGGACCTGACCCGGGCCAGCTTCTGCGGCGGGCACCTTCCGCCTTGCTTCCGGCTCTTGAGGGTCGTAGGAAGGGTGGGGGAGTGGGGGACCCGGGCCCGCCCTCACCACCGGGTCCCAGCCCGAGGCCCTAAGTGGAGTTGGAGTCTACGCGTCGCCCTCCACGGCGGATGGGGCGGCAGCCCCCGACTCCTCCGCCCACGGGCACCAAAAGGGCCCTGCCTCGGGCTCCTTCCACTCCCTGCTTGTCCGCCCCGGCGATGGGGCTGATTGGGGTGCACTCACCGCGCCGAAGTCTCCGGGTGCGTCCCAGCGCGAGTCGCCAGCTGCTGACTCCTTCCTTCTTGGTCGCCCCGGGAGCCGAGCCCTTGGCGCCCCTGGAAGCCAGGGTCGCTGCCTCCTCGCTCCTGCCCCCCCTTCCGTCTGCCCGGCCGCCATCTTTATGGGCGCCGGGGAGTGACGTCCGGGCGTTCCGCCCTGTCCGTGCGCCGCCGCCGCCCCCGCCCTTTCCCCAGCGTGGGTTCGTGCCCCGTTTAATGCCGCCAGCCGAGGCGGGCGGGCTGGCTGCTTCCGCGCGGCCCGCCCCCTCCCCCGCTCCCGGCGGGGTGCCCTGGGTTGGGCTTGCCGCGGCCCCAACTCCGGGGCTGCGATGCCGGTCGGCGCGCCGTTTGCGGCGCGCGGTTTCTCCCGAGGGGGGGGGAGTCCCGCTCCCTCCTCTAGTGCGGACCCCGCCGGGTCCGTCACACACCTCCCCCCCTTGGAGAGGCGCGCCCCGGGTGGAGACTGTTCCCCGATTCGGGAGAAAAAGTCTGCGTTCTGGTGGGTCGCCCCCGGCCGATGCACCACCTCAAAACAGTACGGCTGCAAGGCCAGGTACCACCGCATTATACGGGCGTTCGTCTCTTTCATAGAGTTCAACCAAACCAAGGGTGCGTGATCAGTCACCAACTTAAATTTATTCCCCCACAAATAATACCGTAAAGTGTCAATCGCCCATTTCACCGCAAGTGCCTCTTTCTCTATCGTGGCGTATGCCCTCTCTCGTGGCAGCAGTTTTCGACTGAGGTAGAGGACCGGCTGGTCCGCGCCTTGTTCCTCTTGGGCTAGTACCGCCCCGAGTCCCACCTCCGAGGCATCTGTATAAAGGATAAATGGTTTGTCAAAGTTTGGCTGCCTCAGCACTGGGGCGGAGGCTAGTTTGTCTTTTAAGGCCCGAAAAGCGAGCTCTGCCTGTGGGTTCCACCTCACCCTGGTCGGTTCTGTATTCCTTATCAGCTCCGTTAATGGGGCTGTCAGCGAGGCGAATTGGGGCACAAATCGCCGATAGTACCCGGCCAGTCCCAGGAACTGGCGGATCTGTTTTTTGGTTGTTGGGATGGGGTAGTCTTTCAGGGCTTGAACCTTGCTGTAAATTGGTTTCAACTTCCCCCGTCCTACTGCATACCCCAGGTAAGAAACCTCCCGTTGGGCGAAGTGGCATTTACGGGGGTTGGCCGTGAGGCCCGCCTTACCCAGGGCTGTCAGTACAGCATCGACGTGCTTTAAGTGTTCTCCCCATGTGGGACTATAGATGACAATGTCGTCGATGTATGCGGCAGCGTACTCCTGGTGGGGTGTTAGTACCCGGTCCATCACCCTTTGGAATGTCGCTGCCGCCCCGTGGAGACCGAAAGGCATGGTCCGAAACTGGAACAATCCGAATGGTGTCGAGAAGGCTGTCTTTTCCCGTGCCGCGGGGTCCAGGGGGATCTGCCAGTAGCCCTTTGACAAATCTAGGGTTGTTATGTAGGCCGCCTGCCCGAGTCGCTCCAACAGTTCGTCCACCCTCGGCATCGGGTAAGCGTCGAACCGGGACACGGAGTTTACCTTTCTGAAGTCTATACAGAATCGGGTGGCGCCGACGGGTTTGGGGACCAAGACGATTGGGCTGCGCCATTCGCTGGTCGATTCCTCGATCACCCCCCACTGTCGCATCTGCTGCAGCTCCTGTTTGACCGTATCCCACATTTTTCGGGGTAGAGGGCGTATGGGCTCCCGCACCGTCCGGCCTTCTTCGGTTATAATCCGGTGTAGCCCCAGCATCGTACAGCCCGGCCTGGTCGTCAGGGTCGCTTGGTGTCCCCGGAGCATTTCTTTCAGCTGTCCCTGTTGGGGAGGTGTCAGCTCCGGATCCCACGAGAGCTCGGTCTTTCCGCCTTCCTGCCCCCCCCCCCAGGGCCCCAGGTCCTCTCCTTCGGAGGGTGGTGCGATTAGCAGGGCCTCTCGGGGTATCCATTTCTTTAGCAGGTTGACGTGGAAGAGCTGCGTTCCTTGCCTGCGGCCGGTTAGTCGCACTTCATAATCCACCTCCCCCACTCTCTTAACCACTTCGAAGGGTCCCTGCCACTGCGCTAGTAGTTTGGATTCTGTCGTGGGGAGGAGCAGCATGACTCGGTCCCCCGGGTGGAAAACCCGCTGGCGGGCGTGGGCATCGTAATATTTTACTTGGCGCCTCTGGCTGTTCTCGAGGTTTAACCGGGCGTATTCGCCCAGCCGGCTTAACTTCTCCCTCAGTTGGGTGATGTAATGGACCGTCCCCCGCCCTGACCCCGTCGGTTGCTCCCAGCCCTCCCTCAAGAGATCGAGGATCCCACGGGGTCGCCGGCCGTATAGCAACTCGAACGGAGAGAAGCCGGTCGACGCCTGGGGGACCTCCCGCACCGCAAATAGGAGGCTCGGGAGCATCAGGTCCCAGCCCCGAGGGTCTTCTTGCGCGAACCGCCGCAGCATACCTTTGAGCGTCTGGTTAAAACGCTCTACTAAACCATCCGTCTGCGGGTGGTAGACTGATGTTTGCAGTCGTTTGATCTTCAGGAGTGCGCACAGCTCTTTCATCAGCCGGGAGGTGACATTGGGTCCTTGATCCGTGAGGATCGCCTGTGGCAGCCCCACTCGGGAAAAAATCCGCAAGAGTTCCCGGGCCAGGGTCGGGGCCTTTGTATTTCTCAGTGGGACTGCCTCCGGGTATCGGGTGGCGTAGTCTATTACTACCATAATAAAACGGTGCCCCCTCCCTGATGGCTCCAAGGGTCCCACCAAGTCCATGGCCACCCGCTCGAACGGAGTCCCTACTACGGGGAGGGGCACCAGGGGGGCCTTCGGCACCCGCGCGGGGGCCGTCCTCTGGCACTCGGGGCACGATGCACAAAAATCCTGCACCGCCCGAAAGACCCCCGGCCAGTAGAATCGCTGTAAGACCCGTTCTAACGTTTTCTCACGTCTGAGGTGGCCCGCCCAGGGGTTCGCATGCCCCAGTTCCAGTACTTCCCGGCGGAATCGGGTGGGAACTACCAGCTGTTTTTGCATTTCCCCCCTTTTTCCCTCTGAAACCCGGTATAAGCGGTCCTCCCATACCTGGAATCGGGGTCCTTGCAGCGGCCCCTCCGGGCCTTGCTCCGGATCCTCCGGCACCCCGGCTTGGTCCCAGGCATTCTGTAGGGTGGGGTCCATCCTCTGCTCCGTCATGAAGTCTGGGGCTGCCTCTATCTCCAAGCAGGCGGCCTTGCCGCGGAGTTCCTCGTCGCGGCACAACCCCCGGGGTTCCGTGGCTCCCCCTCGTCCCGTGGGGGCAACCGGGCCCTGAAGCAAGGCTCCAAACCCGGGCCAGTCTCGTCCTATGAGGAGGGGGTATGGCAAGGTCTGGGCCTTCCCCACCCGCCACAGCCGGTCCTGCCCGCCCCCGCTCAGGTGGACCTGGACGGTGGGGTAGGCGCGGGTGTCCCCGTGGACACATCTCATCCAGACGGGCTCCCCTTCCGGCCGCCGGGGGGGGATGAGGTCAGCCCGGACGAGCGTTACCGATGACCCAGAGTCCACCAGGGCTCTGACCGGCTGCCCTTCCACCATCATGTCTCGCACGACTCGGTTTCCCTCGTCGGCCTGGTCCCCTGCCGGGCTGGCTCCCTCCCCTTGGTTCAGCGTACAGTCCATTAAGGTGCATTCTCGCTTAAAGTGGCCCATCTGTCCGCACTGAAAGCAGGGGCCGCGGGTCCCGGCCCGGGCCTCTCTCGGCACCTTCTCCGGCGGTTCCTCCCCGCTAGTTCTCTCTGGGGGCGGGTGCGACCACACTGGGGCTAGGCGGGGGATATTGTCCCGCGCACGGCGTGGCTCCGGGGCCGGTTCCTTCCCTATGGGCTTCCCCCCGATCCGGGGCCCCCCTACCT
Source organism: Pelodiscus sinensis (assembly GCF_049634645.1). Classification (NCBI taxonomy): domain Eukaryota; kingdom Metazoa; phylum Chordata; order Testudines; family Trionychidae; genus Pelodiscus; species Pelodiscus sinensis. The sequence continues at coordinate 121,200,443 of NC_134712.1, read as the reverse complement.
TCGTGCCGGGTAACGCCTCTCGTCTGACGCCTCCCTCCTCTTGCTCCGCGAGGAGGTGTGCCTCCATTAGGTTCACTGCCTCCTGTAGGGTTGTGGGTCGGTTCCTCCGGACCCATCGCTGCCCTTCTCGGGGTAAGATGTGTATGAATTGTTCCATTACAATCATCTCGGTGACTTGTAGGCCCGTCTTCTGTTCGGGCTCCAGCCACCGATTGGCCCATTCCCGCAGGCGCTGGGCCACTGCCCGCGGTCTGTCTCCCGCCTTGAACCCCTCCTGCCGGAACCGCTGCTGGCAGGTCTCCGGTGAGTGTCCCAGCTGGTCCAATATTGCCTCTCGGACCTTGTAGTAGTTCAAGGCATCGGTGACCGCTAGGCTGCGGTAGGCCAGTTGGGCGGGCCCGCTCAAGTAGGGGGCCAGCAGGGTGGCCCATTGTTCCGGCGGCCAGCGGGCCGCTGTTGCCACTCGTTCAAAAGTTGTGAGGAAGGCTTCGGGGTCATCCTGCGGGCCCAACTTGCTGAGCCGCAGGGGTAGGTTGGGTCCTTCTCCCGCCCCATTGGGTCCTCCCCCCGTTGCCCCCCATCTTCTTTCTACGGTTTGTCGCCACTGGTTTTGCTGAGTGGCGAGTTCCTGAACTAGTTGCCGCTGGTGCTCTTGGAACTGGCTTGTCAGCTGTTGGATCAACTGAGTCTGTTGTTCCTGCTGAGCCTGGTTCTGCAATCGTTGGTTCCCTTCGAACCACTCCAGGAATTGGCGGGGTTCCATCGCTTCTTCCGGTTCCCCCGCGTCTTCTGAATCTGGGATAGCTCGATGCTCCCGACCTCGTTCATCTGTGGGGGATATTAGTTAACAGGTGCCCACATTCTCCACCAGTGTGACGGATTTACGGGTGCGAGCACCTCGCGCCCCCTCTTTTTGACTCAGCGTAGAGCCAGGGGCGGGGCTCCGCGGACCCACCGCCTCCTTTATTGTCCTTGTCCCCGGCCCCCTGGGCTTGTTGACCGGGCCGCCCAGGAAAGGGGTGCGATCACCTCTCGACCCGGGATGGCCGAGAGGGTTCGGCGAACCCCGAGTTCAGGCCCCCTCCTTCAGCCGGAAGGGGGGGGTTGTCCATGGTGTCTTAGGGGGTGGGGGTTGGGGACCTGACCCGGGCCAGCTTCTGCGGCGGGCACCTTCCACCTTGCTTCCGGCTCTTGAGGGTCGTAGGAAGGGTGGGGGAGTGGGGGACCCAGGCCCGCCCTCACCACCGGGTCCCAGCCCGAGGCCCTAAGTGGAGTTGGCGTCTACGCGTCGCCCTCCACGGCGGATGGGGCGGCAGCCCCCGACTCCTCCGCCCACGGGCGCCAAAAGGGCCCTGCCTCGGGCTCCTTCCACTCCCTGCTTGTCCGCCCCGGCGATGGGGCTGATTGGGGTGCACTCACCGCGCCGAAGTCTCCGGGTGCGTCCCAGCGCGAGTCGCCAGCTGCTGACTCCTTCCTTCTTGGTCGCCCCGGGGGCCGAGCCCTTGGCGCCCCTGGAAGCCAGGGTCGCTGCCTCCTCGCTCCTGCCCCCCCTTCCGTCTGCCCGGCCGCCATCTTTATGGGCGCCGGGGAGTGACGTCCGGGCGTTCCGCCCTGTCCGTGTGCCGCCGCCGCCCCCGCCCTTTCCCCAGCGTGGGTTCGTGCCCCGTTTAATGCCGCCAGCCGAGGCGGGCGGGCTGGCTGCTTCCGCGCGGCCCGCCCCCTCCCCCGCTCCCGGCGGGGTGCCCTGGGTTGGGCTTGCCGCAGCCCCAACTCCGGGGCTGCGATGCCGGTCGGCGCGCCGTTTGCGGCGCGCGGTTTCTCCCGAGGGGGGGGGGAGTCCCGCTCCCTCCTCTAGTGCGGACCCCGCCGGGTCCGTCACACCCAGCATCCATGATCTCTGCACTAGACAGAGGAACGCAGCCATTTATGGCAAGATAGCTGCCAGCCTGGCTACCAAAGGCCACAGGTGAACCCAGGAGCAGGTTTGCATGACAATTAAGTTGGTCCGGTGAGACCCACAACCCTGAGCCCTGAGCTTCTCCTCCCCCTTCCTCCCCTTGCTTCCCCCTTCCAGCTCCCTCCTCCCAGGTTCCCCCTCTCCTCTCCCATCCTCTCTTCTCCCCTCTCCCGCCTCCTTTCCCCAGTTTCACCAGAGTTTCATTCCAGTTTTCACTCCCCCCCCCCGCAGTTTTGTTAAATAAAGAGAGTTTGTGTTCATGAAAATACATGTATTTTATTTGACATCAGGAAGGGGAGTTATGGAGGGGTAAGTGGAAAGACATGAGGGAGGAATGAGGCACAAGCCCCCAGTGGGGAAGTCCACTCAGTGTGGATGTGCTATTTCAAAATAGCAAAATGCTATTTCGAAATGCATTTTGTGTGTAGACGCGTTATTTCGAAATAGACTATTTTGAAATAATACTATAGTGTAGACATATTCTAAGGTTGTTGCATAACTGGCTGGATAATCATTCTCAGAGAGTAGTTATTAACAGATCACAATCTTGCTAGAAGGGCATAACAAGTGGGCTACAACAGGGGTCTGTTTTGGGACCAGTTCTGTTCAATAACTTCATCAACAATTTAGATAATGGTATACAGAGTATGCTTATTAAGTTTGTAGAGGATACCAACCTGAGAGGAGTTGCATGAGTTTTGGAAAATAGGGTCAAAATTCAAAATGATCTGACAAACTAGAGAAATGGTCTGAGGTAAACAGGATACAGTTTAATAAGGACAAATGCAAAGTACTCCACTTAATAAGGAACCATCAGTTTCACACATACAAAACAGGACAAGATTGTCTAGGAAGCAGTACTGCTGAAAGGGAGCTAGGGGTCGTAGTGGACCACAAGCTAAATATGAGTCAACAGTGTGACACTGTTGCAAAAAAAGCAAACACGATTCTGGGATGCATTAACAAGAGTGTTGGGAGCAAGACATCAGAAGTCATTCTTCGGCTTTACTCAGGCTAATTAGGCCCCAGTTGGAGTATTGTGTCCTGTTCTGGGCACCACATTTCAAGTAAGAGTTGGAGAAATTGGAGAAGGTCCAGAGAAGAACAATACAAATAATTAAAGATCTAGAAAACATGACCTATGAGGGAAGACTGAAAGATTTGGGCTTGTTTAGTTTAGAAAATAGAACACTGTAAGGGGACATGATAGCAGTTTTCAAGTATCTAAAAAGGTGTTACAAGGAGCAGGGAGAAAAATTGTTCTCTTTGGCTTCTGATGATAGGGCGAAAAACAATGGGCTTAAATTGCAGCAAAGGAGGTTTAGATTGGACATTAGGAAAAACTTCCAACCACAGGGTCGTTAAACATTGGAATAAAATATCTAGGCAGGTTGTGGAATCTCTATCACTGGAGATATTTAAGAGCAGATTGGATAGACATCATCATGCAGGGATGATCTAGTTAGTGCTTGGTCCTGCTGTGAGGGCAAGGGACTGGACTTGATGATCTCTCAGGTTCCTTCCAGTTTCAGTGTTCTTTGATTATATGATCCATGGACCACGTGACTGGAGCTCATGAACCACTGGTTGACCATGGACCACAGTTTGTGAACTTCTGACTTAGAGGATCTATATTAAGTTTCCTAAGAAAAATGACTATGGCAGACAGGTAACTAGCACATTTCCATGAAAACAATTCTTGCTCAAGGTTATTTTCACTTCTCAGTTTACGTGCATCACTCCTGTGGCTAGGTCTACATAGAAGATAAGTTAAAATTAAGATATGCATCTCCAGCTACATTAATTGTGTAGCTTGAGTTAAAGTATCTTAAATTGAATTTTGGCGCTGTCCACAGTGTAGGAAGTCGAAGAGGCATTCTCTATTTGACTTCCTTACTGCTCCTAGGAGCAGGATTACTGGCATCGATGGGAGCACCCTCTCAGTAAGAATTAAAATACAGGACTATGTAGCACTTTACAGACTAACAAGATGGTTTAGTGTGTTTTCACTATACCTGCTAATTCAAACCCCGGAAGATCGACTGCAGCAGCTTCAATCTTTTCCGTAGTGTAGACATTGCCTGTATGACCAACACCACCCTGAGAACTATGTAAATCCTTCTAAGCAGAGTGTGGAAGAGTTTTGTGACATAATTTCCTACTCAAATTTCCTAACTTATTCAGTGGTACATGTAGTATTCCATGTATAAAATAGTCCTCTATCCCACCTGCCATTTGCATAGTCATTTCCCACTCCATAAATACTTGTTATCTTTCTACCCCATCTCGCATACATATTGCCATTGCCCTTCTGCTCTACTGGCTGTATTAATAACAAGCTGCCTCAGTCTGTCTCTGGGTGGGTTGGGTTGGTGTGTGAGGAATCTCTTCTGAGAATGATAGGAATCAGATCCCTGTGGTTTTGAGGAGTGAAACTTTTTAAAGAGGAAAGTAATTCATTGTAAATTGTGACTAATTTAGGTGAAATGTATGCATAAATATCCTTGTTCACTTGAGAATACAGGTATTTATACAAGGAACATCCTCTGTATGAACAAATCGCACTTAGCTGAGTCTTTGTGAAATGCAAATAAAATGAGTCCACCACCTACAAAAATTGAATTCAAATGGAAAAGCATGAGCACTTTTTGCAGTATTCAATCATCAACTGAGAGATTTTATGAGAGTAGTGACCTATAGGCACTATCAATTACGTAGTATAGTAAATATTTTAAAAAATATTTTGGGGAAAAAAAACCTAATAGTACATACAGAGTCACCCCTAGGGGAAGTGTGTGGCCCAGGACAACCCTTTCTCTGCCTCAGGCTCCCTCCCAGCCATCTCTTCCTGCCCTTGCCCCTCTTCCACTCCTGCCCTATACCACTCTTTCTCTTTCCCTAAGTCCCTTCCCCCAAGTGATGTAGCCAGAGGATTAGTGTGGGACCTAGCACCTGCAGTAGGGATTAGACCTACCTGTACACACACTGGTGGTGGCAGGAAGCAAAGTGACCCAACATCTGCCTGTTCCGCTCTGCCGGCTTCCAACCACGTTACTCCATTTCCTATTTCCAGGCATTGCTGGGGGAGGGGTGATTCCATCCCTTCTCCACCTCCATAAGCCCCGTGGCATGTCTAGGAGCTGGGGGAACAGAGTGAGCTGAGCTGGGTCACTCCACTTCCTACTGCTGCCGGTGAGTGAAAGTATAAGCCTGACTCCTTCTGCCAGCGCCAGGCCCCCCGCTAGTCACCCAGACTGCCATGAGCTCTGTGTGGCCCAACCAAAACATAGATTCTGGGGGCATTGCCACAAAACATCTGATGGACAGGACAATTCTGGTATGTATCAAAAACCTATCTGTCCTCTTAAGATTCTCTTACGACCTTTTTGAGGAACAATTTCCAAACTCATGATTTGAAATTCTTTAGGAAGAAAATGCAATACGAATGTGTCTTTGAGGATCAAAATTCAATACCTGTATTTGAGGATCCATGAACAGTGGGGAAATTCCAGAGGACTGGGGAAAAAAACTGTTGTTCCAGTATTAATAATTGTAAAGTGGATGAACTGGGTAACTATAGGCTTGTTAGCTAGACACTTATACTGGGGAAAAAAATGGATTGTGGCATAATTAATTCCATTCAATGTGTTTTTTTTGTGGAAACTAGATCTTATGAAATAAAAGTTATAATTTTATTGGAGGTTAGTTTTGTTTTAAAAAGGCAACAGTCCCTTTAAAATAATAATATTTAAAATAATATTTTTACGGTGCTGAATGAGTTTGGGCACCTCCAAGGTTCAAAGACTCATAGACTCATAGGCTGTGTCTACACTGGGCCACTTATTCCGGAAAATCAGCCACTTTTCCGGAATAAGCTGCGAGCTGTCTACACTGGCCCTTGAATTTCCCGAATAGCAATGATGCTCTACTGTACAAAATCAGCCGTTATTCCGGAAAAACTATTCTGCTCCTGCTCGGGCATAAGTCCTTATTCCAGAACACTGTTCTGGAAAAGGGCCAGTGTAGACAGACCAGTAGTCTTTTCCGGAAAAAAGCCCCGATCGCGAAAATGGCGATTGGGGCTCTTTTCCAGAAAAGCGTGTCTATATTGGCCACAGACTTCCGTTTTAAGCAGTTCCGGAAATTCATGCCAGTGTAGACACAGCCATAGACTTTAAGGTCAGAAGGGACCATTATGATCATCTAGTCTGACCCCCTGCACAGTGCAGGCCACAAAATCTCACCCACCCCTCCTAGAATAATCCTCTCACCTAGGTAGCTGAATGGGAACTTGTCTGGCATTTAGGCAAAATCCTGATGTGAAACTAGTCCTTGGTCTTAAGTGAGGAATTGACTTAAGAGTGCATGACATTTTGATGAAGAAATTAGCACTGTACAAAGTCAGCTCATTCAACATGTTTACAACTAAGTAATCAGACTCAATAAGCACTTATACACATGAAATCATTTCCTAATTTGGGAATTCCTAGCAGAGTCCCACAGAGATCTATTCTTGGTCTGCTGCTATTCAATATATTTATCAACAATCTAGAAGATAACATAAAACCCTTTACTGGTAAAACTTACAGCTAATGCAAAAATTGGTAGACTGGTAAATGATAATAAAGAAAGATCAGGTCTACAATATGATCTGAATTGGGAAAGTCACATGATATCATACCTTCAAAAACCCAAACCTCAGATTCTTTGTCACAAAGTGCCTTTTGGTTAATTTATAGTTTTACAACAAATTCACATGAGATTTGTGGGTAGTCACAAATCACATTTCAGGATGAGGGGTTGTATTTTAAAAGCAGTTACTGTGAAAGGGTCTCTTAGGGTACATGTACATAGCAGAGTTATTTTGGAATAAATGAAGTTCTTCTGAAATTACATAGTCCTCATCTACACTATAAGCAGTAATTTTGACATAATGTCAAAATAATGTCAAGCTGTAGGACTTCTTACTCTGACTCCTGTAACCGTCATTTTATGAGGAATAAAAGAAGTTGAAAGAAAAGTGCTCTACCTTAGACTTCCTGCTGTGTAGACAGTGCCAAAAGCCAAAATAAGATATTTCAACGTAAGCTACACAATTGTTGTTGCTCAAACTGTGTAGCTTATTTTGGCTTTATCATAGCTGTGCAGACGTACCCTCATGGTGGATAACCAAGGGTGCATCTATACAGCACCCTTAGCATAACTTATTTTGAGATAATTTCAAAATAGCTTATTTTGAAATTGGGTGCTGTCTACACAGCACCCAATTTCAAAATAAAATACTGTTCTGACAAGTCCTTTAACCCTTGTGGAATGCGGGTTACGGGGACACCAGAATAGCTTGCCCATTATTTTGAAATATATTTTGAAATAACAGACTTATTTAAAGACCCAGAATTGCTATTTGGGATACTTCGGTATCCCAAAATTGCCCTGCTGTCCAGACATAGCCCAAATGAACATAGCCCTGGGCAAGCAATGGCTAAAAGATGATTACAGTGTTTGGATGTGTAAATGGGATTACAAGTGCATATGGTATTAATTCAGCTATTACATGAAAAATGCAAATTTGATGTCTTAAATTTTAAAAGGATTTTGATGAATTGGAGAGAGGTTAGAAAAGAGCTACAAAAATCATTTCTGAAAAGCCTGCCTTTCAATGAGAGTACATCTAAACTATGTGCTATTTTCAAAAGAGGATATGCAAATTCGGTGGGAGCTTTCGAAAGTGAAAGTAGCCTGGACACGGATTTTTGGGAAAAAAACCTTTTTTGAAAAAAATGCACAAATCTCATTTTTTTTAAGGAAGAGCGGTTTTTTCGAAAAAGGCTTTTTTCCAAAAAAAAAAAGGCGTCCAGACTACTTTCACTTTTGAAAGATCTGCTTTCAAAAGTGAGATCGGAAGAAGATATACAAATTCCTGCAAAATTTGCATATCTGATTTTGAAAATAGAATGTAGTCTACACATGAGATGTCCAGCAAAGACACAAAAAGATTGTCTGGAAGCTGAATCTAGAAAAATATGGATTAGAATTAAGGTACAGTTTTTATCACTGTGAGTAATGAAATCGTTGGAACAATTTACTTTGGCACGTTGTATATTCTCTGTCATGTGAAATCTTTTAATCAAGATTAGGTATATTTCCAAAAGATATGTTCCAGCATCACTGACCTTTGATGTCAGAATCATTTGGCAAAATTATATGGTATATGTTATGCAGGAAGTCAGATTATATGCTCAAATGGTTTTCTCTGCCCTTAAAACCTATACATCTATTAAATATTTATTTATCCTTTTTAATCTTAGATTCTATGCTTGTACAAGAGTATCAGGGAAAAAACATTTTGTAGTGGTTCTGGCATCACAAATGAAGCTTGGATAGTTTATAAAGTTACCAGAGCCCCATAGTTGCATTGTTTTCCTGCAGCATACCATAGCTCATCCAGGGTGACATCAGTGAGAACTGATGGATATGCAGCACTTCTCAAAATCTACCTCTTTTATTTAGAAATGGAACTCAGGATTTAGCATGCTACTTTTGAGAATCTTGTTGTGATAGGGTGCAGTCACAGAAGACCCCTTAACATTATTCTTTAGTGTACTGATCATGCCACTGAAGCCTGCCTTCTTGCTCTCTAGGAATCCGCGCCATCCTGTCCTGCTGGGCCAGATCCTCTGGTTTCTCCCAAACAAAGCACAGAGTTGGGGTAACTACCTCCTTACAGAGCAATGGGGACATTAAATTACTTCAGCTCTGGAAGGACACAATTCTAGGGCATAGAATCCAGGAAAGTTGGGTTCCCAAAAGAAATCAAAAGCCAAATAAATGCATCTTTTTCTATGTAAAACTTTTACATAGTGGGTATGTCTACACTACAGTTTTGTTGGAAAAACGGCCATTTTGCCGACAAAACTTGAGGAAAGTCCACACTGCAATTGAGTTCTTCCACAAGAAAATCAAAAGAATGGAGGGGTTTTTCCAGCATTGGTAATCTTCATTCCATGAGGAAGAAGTCTTTTTGAGAAAGAGCTCTTTCACAAAAAGGCGTGTGTGGATGGGGGAAAAGGAGTTATTTTGGAAGAAGAGGAAAGAAGAAAAAGCACAGGTGCCCTGGTGGCCATTCTGTTCATAGCAATCACAGTTTACATGCAAGAGTACATCCATTCAGTCCGGATGCTCTCTTTCGAAAAAGCAGATTGCTTTTTCGATGCATTTTTGCAGTGTGGATGCTCTCTTTCAGAAGAAGTTTTTTCAGAAGATTTTTTCCAAAAAATGCTTCTTCTGAAAGAAGGCTGTATTCTAGATGTAGCCAGTGGAAGTTCATCAGGTAATCTCCTTTATCAATGAAAGAGACATGCATATTGGTTGCTCCCCACCTCCAGGAAACAAATAATTTACACTGGGCATGATGAGAAACAAAAGTGTTTTTATTAAATACAAACAGTAGGATTTAAGTGGTTGCAAGTGAAAAGAGACAGATCAAAGAAAGTTACTAAATTAAAATGAATTGAAATGCATAGCTAGTTCCAATTCTCTAAGGTCACTTCTACACAGCAGGGTTAAAGCCAAAATAAGCTACGCAATTTGAGCTACATCAATTGCATAGCTTAAGTTGAAATAGCTTATTTTGGGTTTTGATGCTGTCTACACAGTAGGAAGTCCAAGAATGAGCATTCTTCCTCCGACTTCCCTTGCTCCTCATAAAATAAGGGCTCTATGAGTTGGAGTAAGGAGTCCTCCAATTCAACATTATTTTGACATTATGTTAAAATAACCGATTGTAGGTTAGACGTGGACTATGTTATTTTGGAATAATGTTAGTTATTCCAAAATAATACAGCTGTGTAGATGTACCCTAAGAAACTTTTTACATGAAAATTCTTATCCTAAACAGCTGGTCTTATTTCAGTTTAAATGAAAGTTGCGCTTTTATTCACAATTGGATCCATGTCTCCAGCCCTTCAAAGTTCTTTGTTTATTCTTAGAGTATGCTAGGCAGTTTCAAAAGCCAGAGGAAGACAAAAGGGAATTGCTTCCTATTGCTTAAACAGACTTTTCCCCAGGGTGGGAATCCTTTGTTTTTCATCACCCCACTTCCCCTTTCCATGGAAAAATACCGGGTTCAAAATGGATTTCAATACCAGGTTTTATGGTCCCATGTCTTTCTAGCACCAACCACCATTTGGGCTTATAAAACAAACAAGGCTGTTCATAAGTCATTGAGTTGACCATTAAATCTTTAGGCTTCTGGGGTACCACTAATGGCTCTCATTAGCACATTTAAAGCTGTACATAGTTTCATGCTTCATATTTCTAACTTCACAAACAAAAATGATACATGCACACAAAAATAGGATATACATATCCAGCAGATTGTAACTGTAAAATTGATAAGTAACATGACCTGTTTTTCATAAAGCATTTTTTGATATGTATAATCATATTGACGAGCCAGTTCCCATAAGTATGGGTGAACATCACACTTGTCTAGAATTAATATAAAAAAATTGAGCGTTAGAACTTTGGAGTCAAAGTGCATTCTATGTCTTAAAGAATCTTTGGAAAAAAATAGACTAACCGAAATACAGGATGTTTTCTCACAAAGGCGGTAAAGTAAAACAACTTTTTCAACTTCAACGAGGAAATAATATGAAGATTTTATTCACATCCTAGTATGGAGTCTTACTGTGTTTTGCCTTGTTTTTTATGAAAAATTGGCTTAATGATCAGTATTCCTTAATAGGCTAATCTCATTTTGTTACCTTGGGAATAGGGTTTAGTATTTAACTACCCTTATTATATGTTTGTGCTGTGTTAGTTCTTCAAAGCCTCAATCATAAAAGGGCCATTGTGCTAGATACTGTACAAAAAAAAGAGTCAATCCATGCCTTAGAGAACCTGAAAAAAAAGAGCCATAGCAATAGGGAAATATGCACACAAATAATTGAAATTATATTGAAACTGAATGAATGGTTGGTCTCTGTTAAAGTGAAGGGAACTTGTGTCCTATAACAGCACAGTTAGTAATAATTGTGTATTGTGTAAATATCCTTCACTTTGTTGCAAATCAGCCGTTAGAATCCCCCAGTTCCATGTAAGGGACCAACAATACAGCTGCCTCATAGTTTTATCCCTCTCTCCAGTCTATTCATTGATCCCAGCCTGGTTCTCTCAATCTCATAATTATTCCTTGCCCTTCAGAAAGACTTAACCATTTTCTCATTCTGCTTTTGGGGTAGTTTTTAAATTTGATTTACAAAAAATACATTTTATTATTCATTCCATTACTCTCCCTTCCACACATAGCTTTCTTTTCTCACATTAAATAATAAAGTTTGGATATTTGGTCTCATGGGGAAGAGAAATGTTATTCTACTGATCTCATGTGTGTCTCTCGCCCTCTAAGCTCGTTTGTTATTGTCCCTTTTTAAGAAGATGGGGAATGAGGATGTCACTGAACCATCTTCTGACAGTCAATGAAGAAGTCTCCAGAATTAAAGCTGGGTGAATATTTGTTCTCAGTTCTGCCAGCAAACCAAAAATTAATGGAAAAAAAATTGGTTTGGTTTGGTTCCAGAAATGTGTAGAAAGAAATATCAAACAGTCTTTTAGTGGCAGCTTCAGAAAATACACATGTACATGTTTCCTTTTATACATCAATCAGGGTTGAATTTCAACTCTGAAACCAGATCTCCCCTCCTAAGTGAATATCCTAACCACTAAGATAGAAGCTACTCATTGAATCCAAGGCCAAAAAGGACCACTGAGATAATGTAGTCTAATCTCCTGTATAACACAGCTGTAGAAGTTGCTCAAAATAATTCTTGTTTTAATTCTTCTGGAGTAGGTTACTGTCAGTTTCTCCTGGTGAAGCTGTTTCATATTGTATAAATATTCACTAGGCCAAAGAGACATAGAGTGGTGATTAAGGCATTTAGATGGAAGGAAACAGATGTGGAATCAGATCCTTCCACTAAATCTGAGAGAGAGAGAAGATTTGAATTAATATCCCCTAACTCCCAGGAGAGTTCCTTGATCACCAGACTAGAAAGTCACTGTGGGTATGTCTACACTACCCTCCTAATTCGAACTAGGAGGGCAATGTAGGCATACCGCACTTGCAAATGAAGCCCGGGATTTGAATTTCCCGGGCTTCATTTGCATGAAGCCGGCCGGCGCCATTTTTAAATGCCGGCAGTTCGAACCCCGTGCTGCGCGGCTACACGCGGCACGGAGTAGCTAGTTCGGATTAGGCTTCCTAATCCGAACTAGCTGTACTCCTCGTTCCATTTACAAGTGCGGTATGCCTACATTACCCTCCTAGTTTGAATTAGGAGGGTAGTGTAGACATACCCTGTCTCTGTTGTCTTTTCCATCAATCAAATGGTTTGGTAGCACTTTATAGACTAACAAAACATGTAGATGGTATCATGTTTTGTTAGTCTATAAAGTGCTTCCAGACCATTTGCTTGCTGTTTTTTTCTGTAACAGACTAACTCGGCTGCTCCCTGAAGCTCCTTTTCCACCAATGAATATTGGTGTATTTATATAAAGTGGAACAGCTTCAATGGAAGAGAATGAGAACAAATTAGGTTGTTGGCTAGAGTACTTACCTGGCTAATAACAAGATTCTCTAATTTCAGACCCCATGAAAATAAATGTTGAAGTATTTATACACATACAAACACACACTTTTCTGAAGCTAACCCTGAGCATCTTTTCTTCCCAACTGAAGCTTAGTTTAAATTTTCAAATAACTTGGGATCAATGGAAAATGTGTTTTTTCCCCCCAATGAACTGTTAGTTAAAAAAATGCATTCAGCTCTCCTCAGAATACAAGAGTGAGACAAGGATATTCTTCCACCTGTATTTTAACATCTGTAATTCTTGAACTTTCAATTTATTTATCCAAAAAAGATCTGGTACCTAGTGGGGAAAGCAAATCAGCCTGTTTGCCATGTTCAGAAAATTCTGTGTATCCATTATGAATGATACTGATCTTGACTTGGTGTTCAAACTTAAAAATAATTATCTTTGGATTGGTTGTAATCTTGACTCTGAAGGCATTTTGTTACAATGAGGTTATATATGTAATTGGAAAAGGATGGGAATTTAAAAGGAAGTTGAAAAGCCAATTTAGATTTACTGTACACTATGCATGCCTGCTACAGTATATAAGAGCAAGTTAATTTTGTTATGTTACTATGCCGGCAATAGCCAGTGACAAATGGCACTCTCTTCTCTGTTGAAAGTGGAGAACACAGACTAAGTTCTTGGCTGCAGCTGATCTGCAAAGAGCAGAGGTGATGTATGTGGAAAGGAGACTGAAAGCTCACCATTGGTGTCCCCAGGTTTGTTCTGTTTAAGGCTAGTCCTCCTGTGTGGTATTGGAACAGGTGGCAGAGGAGGGAATCGAGTAAGGGCTTGTCTACACTACACAGTGAATTGACATTGTAGCAATCAATCAACCAGCAGTTGATTTATTGTGTCTGCTTAGATGTGATAAATTGATCTCTGAGCACACTGCCATTGATACTGGTACTCTACCAATATGAGAAGAAAAATCAGCATTGACAGGAGAGCAGCCCACATTAACTTTACCACACGCAAGATGCTATGGTGATTATGTTGACATTAGGTACTCTATTTGCGTAGCTCAAGTAGATCGACAGCACCAGTAAGAGTAGACCAGTCCTGAGAGACCAACAAATCTCGGAGTTAATCCTTATACCGGAGTTATTCCCTTAGTATTGGGGCCAGACTTCATTAGCAGGGTAGCACAAAGTATCCTGAGAGGAAAATCTGGTCTTAGACCATAAACTGTGGTCCATAATAGGATATTCAGGAGCAGCTTAAATGCATATTTCCTTAATCTCCATGAAGAAAAGGGTGTGAACTGCAAGAGGAACTAGATATCTCCTTCAGGTGTTACTATTAGAAGTGCTTTAACAATGTATATTAACTTCATAAAATTACTGTATATGAGACTCATATCTTTCCTAGTGATACCATCATTAATACAAACAGCAGATAAAGAAAGAGGGATGGAGCACTTAATGCTACCGTTCTGCACTTTTAACCAGCAGTCGTCATTAGGTATCAACTGAAGGCAATCCTGAATATCTGCAGCATATTCTTTTTGGCTAATTTTGCTGGCAGTGATAAATTACAGTGGGACAGTGTAGCAATTATTTCAAGGGAATTCTGGTTTATCGTTTTCAAGTGAAGTGTTCAACAATAATTTCACATTGTGTGTAAAATGAATGAATGAAAAATTAAATCCAATGGCAGGTAGATATAGATACATATGCAGTTATAAATATGCACATGCATACCTCAATTTGGAATGGGAAATATGTAATTAGATAAGGAAGAGGATCAATAATAGTTTTGAGCAAAAAGTAAGAATGCAAAACCATGCTGTAATCTTCCCACAGTCCAAGTAAATTTAGCTAGAGTAATGAAAATTCCAAAACCATAGAAACCATTGTATGATAGCTGCTATAATGTAACATGTTGTTATATAAAGCCTGTCACAGGCTTAAATGGTTATTTACTTAAACCCTGTAAACACTGAGCAGATGCTGCTGGGTTCAGATGCTGCTATTGGAAACAGGCCCTCTTCTTTCTTATAAGAACTCTTTTGATTTATAGGCCTCAAACAGGAGTGCACTGATCTTATCTGAAACATCTAAAGTAATGAGATTAGCAGAGAGAGAAAAAACAAGCAGATAGCATTATATAGCATCTTTAGGGGGCAGAATCACAAGGAATTCAATTTGTGCCAATCTAGTAAAAATTCAGTTACCACTGCCTATCTTCCAAAGTATAGAATGCCAAAAGAACCCAAAAGAACACCTTTTGAAATAAGAACAAGCTTTTGAAAGTCCACGCACATGATTATTTTCAGTCCCTGGAAAAATCATAGAGGGGATCCTCAAGGAATCCATTCTGATGTAGTTGGAAGATAGGAAAGTGATCAGGAATAGTCAACATGGATTCACCAAGGGCAAGTCATGCCTGACAAACCTGATTGCCTTCTATGACAGGGTAATTTATCTGTGGATATGGGGAAGGCAGTGGATGTGATATTCCTTGACTTTAGCAAAACTTTTGATACCGTCTCCCACAATATTCTTGTCAGCAAGTTCAAAAAGTATGAATTGGGTAAATGGACTGTGAGATGGATAGAAAACTGGCTAGCTAATCTGGCTCAAAGGCTATTGATCAAAGGCTCAATGTCTGGTTGGCACTTGGTATCATGTGTAGTGCCCCAACCTGTTTTGGGGCAGGTTTTGTTCAACATCTTTATTAATGACGTGGATGAAGGGATGGATTGCATCCTCAGCAAGTTTGCAGATGACACTAAACTAGGGTGAAAGGAAGATACACTGGAGGGTAGGTATAGGGTACAGAGTGACATAGACAAATTGAAGGACTGGCCAAAACAAAAAAATTGGATGAGGCTCAAAAAGGACAAATGTAGAGACCTGCACCCCCAGATGGAAAAATCCCAAACACTGCTACAGGCTGGGGACCAACTGGCAAATCAACAGTACAGCCAAAAAGGAATTGGGGATTATAGTGGATGGGAAGTTGGATATGAGTCAACAGAACCTCTTGCAGCCAAGAAGGCTAATGTCATATTAGGGTGCATTAGGAAGAGCATTGACAATAGATCTAGTGAAGTGATTTTTCCCCTTTATTCAGCACTGATGAGGCCACATCTGGAGCATTGCACCCAATAACCCTCCATTATAGAGAGGATGTGGACACATTGCAGAGAGTCCAACAGAGGGCAACAAAAATAGTTAGGGGGCTGGAACGCATGACTTATGAGGACAGGCTGAGGGATTTGGGTTTATTTACTCTACAGAAAAAAAGAGCGAGGGGGGGACCTCAACTACCTAAAGGGGCATTCCAAAGAGGATGGAAAGAGGCTGTTCTCAGTGGTGACAGAACAGGGAGCAATGGTCTCAAGTTACAGCGGGGGAGAATAGTAGGAAAAACTGTATCAATAGGAAGGTGCTGACACACCAGAATAGGTTATCTAGGGGAGGTGGTGAAAATTCCAACCATAGAGGTTTTTAAGTCCCAGTTTGACCCAGCCCTGACTGGGATGATTTAGATGGGATTGGTCCTGCTTTTAGCCAGGGGTTGAACATGACAGATTCCTGAGATCTCTTCCAATTCTGTGATTCTGCCCAGGAAAAAAGGTATTTCCAGGGCTGCAAGCTGTTTTCTTGCAGTGAATTCCCCAACGGGGTAGACTGCCTAAGCAGGCCTACTAATCTTTTCTCCCCCACAACAGTAGGCAGAGTAATTGCCACTGTTAAGTTACCACACAGTTCATTCTAATAAACTTACTGGAATTGGGGTTATCTCTAGTAAGGGTTCTAGCCTACGAACAGTTCTTCAAACAGTATATTGTTTTCCTGTGTTAGAAGTTCATAATTCCTTTTTCTCAGAACATGAACCACTATGCATTGTAGAGATACTTCCTTCATTCTATTTGGAACTTTTGATCCTGGTAATAGATAATTAATAAACCAAAGATCTCTTCCTTTTGAAGGTCAAAACTTAAAATTGTAAGGTCCAGAGGTGGGCATTTGTATTCCCCTCCTTCCAAATATTTCCTAGGAACTAACATATCATTCTTGTTAGAGCCAATTATTTCAAAATGTCCTTTTAAGCTCATAATACTTCATAAGTTTGGGATTAATACATCTTCAAGACAAGTTGCATAAATCACCCATAAACATTTCCATGTCTAATGCTATGAGGTCCTAAGATACATAAACTTAATTCAAAATGGTTTGACTTGACTCAGTAGTATTTTTCTAAGATATTGTAGGAAATTGCCATGCCTGTTGCACAGGGATCTTGTGGGAAAAATAGTATGTGATCGTGTCATTAAAGACTATATTATACCATATATATCCTGTGGGATTTAATTAAGGTCTCACAGGTAATCTTAATTCTGGCACTTTCTAACTCCCGGGTGATTGACTTTTCAACTTTAATAATGGTTGGTCTTTTAATTCTGTGTGCGTGTGTGTGAGAGAGAAAGAGACAGAGAGAGATTCCTTAGTTTTTTAATGTGGAAATACGTTGACTTGACTTGAACTAGTGATGTTATTGGTAGTGTTGGTCCTCTATAAGCACCATCACTAAAAGGCAGTGGGACACTCTTTTGCCTGTGTGTATCACAGATGTTTGCTGACAGCAGAGCAATAGTGATACTCAATAATCTAAGGTTCAATTCCAGGCTCTGAAGGGGAGTGTTCTCCAGTGGGCACAAACTGCTCTGCCTTGTCACTTCTAACCCACCTGTTCCATCCTGTTTCCTTTTCATACCTCTCTTCTTATCACAATTCCATTCTCATTATCTAGCCAGTCCCACTGTTTGCTCCCTGAGCTTGTCATCATGACCCCAGTATCCAAATTCCAGTCACTCACTCCCAGATGATTATCCAGTCTGTCTCCCTCCTCCCCCCCCCCCCCCCAAACCTGGCCTCTAGTTAACAGTCCCATACTCTCCATCCCTGGTGGCTCCCATTCTCAGTATCAAGCAGAAAAATTGGAGGGAGAGAGAGAGAGCCTTGCAAATGTGTTTAATATCAGAATGCTGAAACCCAAAAAGAGAAGCTACTATGCAGAAAGATGGGGAAAATTGCTTGGGGAAAAATGGAAAAAAGGATTAGAGGGAAGGAAAATTTTCAGAAATGAAAACAGAGAAGGAGACATTGGTAGAAATCCATAGCAATTATGTTAAATATATTATGCTTTTGATCTCAAGGATTCCTACAAAGGGTAATAAAGAATAAGAATCTTGAAAGATCACTCTACCTATACGCTGCATGCATATTTTGATGATTCTGTGTTTTTGTTTTCATTTATGGTTTTTTTGCTAAAACCTAGAACAGTTAGAAACTTAGAAATGTTTAAGGTTCTTCCCTCTCACACATTTCAAAAATTCTATTTAAAAATCTTCACTTCCATCTGCTATGAACAGTTGGTGCTAAGTAGATAACAATTAGAATGTTTTCTTTAATGTCTTCCATTTTGGTGATGTAGTGTCTTTAATTTCATTCTCAGCTAAATAAACGTTAAAGTACAATTGTGCTTAGGTTAAATTATTATTATTACAGATAGTTACTCCTACAGTTAAATTCCCTTTTTCAAAAGCCATCATTTAGCAATTGTCAGAAGTAAGTCTGACCATTTTAGTCAGATGTGATCATATTCATATTGGCTTCACCACTGGACTACAAATTCTGGAATAAATTGGTGTTCATTGTCTGAAGTCTTTATCTTGTCTGTCTCTTTTTTTTTCATTTTAGCACAAGCAATAAGAAGCCTTCCCTAGCGCACAGACTGCATGTCACTCAGACCACATCTATGCTACAAACATGGAGACACATAACCCTGGAGTGTTTGTAGAACTAAAGAAGAACCAAATGTGAGGGAAACATGATGATTTCTTGGAAGGCAGATCTCAGTGGGACATAGCAAGAACCAGTTCAATAGTGACATTCACAGAGCAGCTGCATATGGTGGAGGGTAGCTTCTTGGCCTGAGAAGTAAGCACTGACTGATGGGATCACATTGTGATGAAGGTTGGGGATGAGGAGCAGTAGTTGCAGAACTACTGAATGCATAAGGCTGAAACATGCAACCCCAGGTTGCCACCGGTCGAACAGGAATCAATTTGGAGTCAGGAAATCCACCTGAGAGGAGAGCTGTTGTGCAGGCAATTAATCATGGGTGAACTCTGACAGCTATATTTGTGGTGGGGGGACAGCTCCAGCCAGGACACCAGCTCCGCTTGTGGGTTGCAAATTCTATGCTTGCCAGAGGACTGGGCCTACCATGGGGTTACTGCTGGTCCGGGGGAGGTGGGGTAGTTGACATTCCCACTGTTTCTCCAGGCCTCACACAGGAACCTTGAACACTTAACATTTGTTCCTGTGTGGTTATGTGGGTGTCGCTTGTCATGCCAAGACAGGATAACTGAGTGGAGCTGTGTGTGTGTATCTGTGTATTTGTCCTGGTCCCTTTCTGTGATGGTGAAAGAAATGTGAAGACTGAGAGGGCTGATCCAGCCATGTGTGCATTCATATGGCACATCTTATACAGGCTGAAGCCAATTCCTCTCATTCACTGGCTCTCCCCCCACTGCCTGGGGTGATGGGAGCTCCTGTGCCTCTGTGTCCCTGTGCATTATTGGAGCTGCTGCTGATGATGGACGGGATTAATTAGGGAGGCCCAGCTGCTGTTGTCCACTGTGATGACTTGAGTGCAACAGTTTTGGCCACTCTGGCACTGGACTTGATAGCGCTACTTTTCTGGTTCCTACATGTGCTGATGTGGCCACGTTCCTGCTGGGACTGCTGCAGCTCCAACTGTATGTCATGGGGTTTCCATTTCTCTGCCACATGGCACAAAGGAAACTCTGGGACTGATAAAAACCCAGCACTCTGGGTGGCTGGGGGATGATGAGGTGAAGAAGGAGGAAGTAGTCAGGTCAGGGCCTTCTGACAAGGCCCAGCCTACTGCATTAAGTTAAATGCACCAAGTCTCATTCACCTGACCGTGGATGTCCCTTGACACATGGTGCTCTGGGTGGTCACCCATACATAAACCGGACCTGTTTGGAAGAGAAATGCCTCCTTTTCCCCCTCCCCCGTCCCAAATCCTGTGCCCATGATGAGGCAATGTGCAGCACATAATAGATGATTTTGCAGCACTGGGATTCCTGAACTGCAATGGACAGTAAGAGTTGACATAAGGAACACAGTATCTGCACTCACATTGTATCAATCCCATTATGTCAACCATGATTCAGTCCTGATTGTGGAGGTGGTGTTTCAATATAAACCTAATAGGCTGCTCAAGCAGTGAGAGACCAATGTGAGTATAGACGCACAAACGATTTGATTGACGTAATCTGCCTTACATCCAACTAACTGTGTTGTGTAGCCCAATACTTACCGACAGGCTTGACGCTACTGCCAGATTGCCCTCACCACGTTGTTTTTAGCAGCTCACTTTCAAGTGTCTTTCAGTTCTACCTCAAGCACATTTTACAATTTTTTAAAATTTTTAAGCCCCTTCACTCTAGAGATTTTGAAGCTCACATCTCAAATTTTTCTCATTTTAACCTTTTTTGCTAATTTTCTTTTTACCTCCATTTACCAACGTGTCACCTTTCTCCACCAAGTTCTGGATTATATTAATTATCATGTAAACTAAAAAAAACCAAACAAATAACTATTAACTTCTGCGTACCTTGTTCCTCTGATAAGTTGATATAAGAGTTCAATACTGAAATGCAACTCTTCTCTGGCTTCATGTCTACTGAGAGGATTAATTATAGAATATTCAATGCTGCTATAGAGCAAACCTCCAGGGTTAAAGGATTATCTTACTCCCTGCTCACCCTTAAACCAAAAAAGATTGCATACTGTAGGAAAAAACCCATGGGGTTTTTTTTCTTGTTAACATGATTTGGACTTGATAGACTGGATCAAATTCAGAAGTGATGCCTAAAATAGAGTAAGCTAGACTCCCTCCCTTCTGACAGTGAATCACATGTTGGAGCTGTTCAAATTAATCTAATTTACGTGCCTTAAACTGCTCAAAAACCTTTGTTAAAGTTTGGCTATAAATGTTGAAATGATTGCATCCAGTATGTTATTAAATCTGCACAGTTGGACCCCCAGTAATTTCAATCAGTGCTATGTGGATGTAAAGTAAGGGCCTCTATGTGAGATTTTGCAGAACAGGGAAAACAGCTTTCTCTCCCTCTCCCTCAAACACAGCACAGATTAACTACTTACAACACTGTTTAACCTCCCAATATAATTTCAAAA
Source organism: Pelodiscus sinensis (assembly GCF_049634645.1). Taxonomy (NCBI): domain Eukaryota; kingdom Metazoa; phylum Chordata; order Testudines; family Trionychidae; genus Pelodiscus; species Pelodiscus sinensis. The sequence goes on along the minus strand of NC_134712.1, from coordinate 121,179,608 downwards.
AATGAAAACTTCTGATGCTTTAATAGCTTTAAAATGCTATCAAAGTAGGAATTACAATTAAACCACACAAGAAAATATGAGATCACCTATCACATCAATTTATGTTGAGCACAATACAGTGACACAGAAGTGTGTAAATCATTGTTCTATTTTCTTGCTGTAGCCACTATACAATACACCATATCTCTTTTCAGACACTTATGCCATTCTTCTCATTTTTATTCCCTCCTTCTGTCTCTAGTATATCCAAGGCCAGTGCTCTTTTGCTTCCTGAATATGCCCGGGTCCCAAGGCTTCAAGCCCTGAGTCAGGTACTCAAAGCCTATGAAATGTAGGGATTCCCACAAAGCCTGCCTAAAGTGCCTTGGGGAGGCCCTCCTTTCAGAGTCCTGCATTATTTATAGAGGATTCAAGCAGCGAACCAAGTGGGAGTTGGAGTCTCACCTTAAAATCCTACTTATGAAGGTGGCTCTCCATCTGGCACCAGCCTTAGACCCCGCACTGGCCACACAGAGCGCATTGACCTCGGTGCGTGAGGCGCCCAGAGTCTCCCCAACACTGAGACAGTGGCAGCACCACTCTCAATCCCCAGTGCCACAGAAAAAATGGAGGCTGAGCAGGGGCCTCTATCGCAGCACATGCTGACAGTGCGCCCTCAGGTGGGGGACAGGACACAGGGCACCAGCTGGCTCGGCACCTGGACCTTCAAGGTTGGGTAACTTCACTGAAGCACGTGCTGGGACTCCAGCCTGGCAGAAGACACCTTCCCTCCTCTCCCTCCCTCCCCAGAGCCATCAACCTTTGAGGCCACAAGGGACTTAATCAAGATAACTTCAGCTCCAACCCAAGTGTCAACCTTCTGGGGAGAGAAGGACTCTTGGTGGCACAAAGAATTCTCCAGCTCTAGCCTCAAGGGAGCATCACAGATCTGCTCCAGTGCCCTCAACTTCTACACCAGTGGCCCAGACACCGTTCTCGGTGCCGTTCCAAGTCCCACCCCTGGCACCAGCTCCGGCGGTGCCAACAACGGCATTGATCCCTGTGCAGAATTAGTCAATAATAACACCAGGGCCCATACCTGGGCCCTCCATGACACCGCTGCCAATTCTGGCAAGGCACACAGCACCACTGTTGCCACTGGGCCAGCCATGGGGCTCCCTATGCCACCGCCTCTCCTCAGCACCACAGGAAGCTCCAATCTACAGCTAGGCATGCTCCCAGCCATAGATCGCTTGCTGTCACCACAATGGCACCATCTTGGACAGTTTCTGAATACTTCACTGTCTCAGAGGCCGAAGGAACCTAGGGAGTGGAGGGCCAGCAGGGATATATATTAGCCAATATGTCAGCACCATTCCAAAGGGCTCCCCTGCTGCCCCAACAGGTACTGATAAGGGAAAAGACTTCCAACAACACTTGCACTAAGCGTGCACACCTACATGGAATGTAGATGAGCAACACATCTCAAAGCACAGCAATTATGAAGGTAAGTAACCGGGTTTTTTTTCCTTGGGATGAGAATAGTTTCCCCTAATGTCATTTAAACCATACATAGTGACTCAGCACATCTGGGGATGGGACTTCCCTGATTTTAGGGAAGTGGCATTGTATTTTGACTCCCAGGAGGCTTAGCAGGATTTTACAAGAACAATTGATTATACCTGACAGGGCAGTTTTTTAGCTGGCATAAAGTCAGTGAAAAAATAACAGATTTTTCCAGCAGGTGATGATTTGTCCTTGGCATTCTGATTTGGTCTTGTCAAAAGTAAGATAGGCTGTTTCAGTTAATGAAGGAAAAATCAGAATATTAGAAGGCCCTGTAATGGACTGGGAGGAGAAAATGGTCAAAAGACCAATTTGATTAAGGCATAAGTTGGGGGGGGTGGGAAGAGAAGGAAATGAAAATATGGAGTTTGGCAAAGGATGTTGGAGAAAGAAGGAGCTGAACAGAGGTGACAAACGACCCGAGGACAGAAAAGTAAAGGGAGCCTTCAAACTGCTTGCCTGAGATTCCAGCAAACTTTACACAAGCAACTGAACTTTTTGGTGGTTATCTAATCTGAACTAAACATTACCAATCATAAAATATTACTGGGTGACTCAAAAGACACATTGAACTTTTCCCACTATTTTTCAATTGCCAGGAAACTGGACAGAATTCTTGTAAGAATATGTATCTTACTTGACACTGGGACAGCGAATGTGCATTGCTTTTGGCATAATGCCTTTGTCACAATAAAGTTTATGTCAGACCCTTGCATCAAGTCTGTTTGATGAAATGTATCTAACAGCTTATTTTAATGTTACTTAATCATTGCAATGTCTTTTGTAGTGTTAAGAATTCCACATGTTGTGAAAAGGTCAAAAAGAAGATGCTGCAAAGACAGAATGTGATTTGTGTGCCACATGTTAGCATACAGCAGATATCTTTCTAGATAATTTAGTCTTTGAGGCAAGGGGTACGTCTGGCTTTATGTTCAGAAAGATTTGAGATGTTACTGTAACATATGGGCCAAATTCTGAATGGAGCTTTATGTAGGTGGCCACTAATACATCTGCAAAGCTCTTGCAAGATGGGAGTTTAATCATAGATGACAATGACTCTATATCACAGGGTATGTCTAGACTGCACCCCTCTGTCAGCAGAGGGATGCAGATTAGGCAGGTCGACATTACAAATGAGGCAGGGATTTAAATATCCCGCACCTAATTTACATAAAAAGGCTGCTGCGTTTTGCCGACTCAGCACTTTGTCAGCAAAAAGCGGCAGTCTAGAGGGGTATCTGTTGAGAAAGAAAGCCTTTTTCAACAGATCCCATAAGCCTCCTTGCAGGATGCATAAGGGATCTGTCGAAAAAGGCTTTTTTTCTCGACAGATCCTCCTCTAGACTGCCGCTTTTTGGCCAACAAAGTGCTGAGTCGGCAAAACACGGCTGTCATTTTTATACAAATTAGGCGTGGGATATTTAAATCCCTGCCTCATTTGCAATGTCGACCTGCCTAATCTGCATCCCTCTGCTGACAGAGGGATGCAGTCTAGACATACCCATACATATATACATTGGATATTTTTCTTTACCATCAAGTGGATGGGCTATACATCTCAGACTGAGCCTGAAAAATATTCTAGGAAGATTTACTATATGTAATTTATATGTGGAAGTAAAAAAGCCATTTTCCAAATGTATAACTTTTTTTAAATACTTGTTTTTGTAAAATTCAGTGCTGTTTCTCTTGGAATAATATACTGATATTACACTTTTACCGGCTTATTGGGAAACAGGACTATTGGTTAATGCATTGCAGGTACAAAGAATATAGATTTTTTAAACAGGCCTCTTCAAAACTTACTTAGTTTCAGCTCACATGAGTTAAAATGACAGAGACAAGGTGGATTAGCTAATATCTTTTAATGGGCCAATTTCTGTTGGGGAAGGAGACAAGTTTAGGTACATGTTTCAATGCTTGCTTGAGTGCTTTGCTGAATCACGGCCTTTATATATACATTATATTTAGTATGCCAAACACCATAAGTCATAGCCATGTAGGACTAGAAGTGATTTTGATGGGTCATCAAGTCCAGTCATCTGTACAGAGGTAGGACTAAGTATTATCTAGATCATCCCTGACAGGTGTTTGTCTAACCTACTCTTAAGAATCTCCATCAACTGAGATTCCATAACCACTCTAGGTAATTTGTTCCAGTGTGCAATTACTCTTACAGTTAGCTTAGATAGTAGGAAATACTTACTTACTCTCCTTGGTGCAATTTAAACCCATTACTTCTTGTCCTGTCCTCTAAGGTGAAGAAGAACAATTAATCACTCTTCTCTTAAAGACTAGGACTTTTCAGCTTGAAGAGAGGGCTAAGAGGGGATATGATAGAGATCTATAAAATTGTGACTGGAGTAGAGAAAGTGCATCAGGAAGTGTGTGCAATTTATTTTTTCCTATAATGCAAGAATCAGAAGTTACCCAATGAAATTAACAAGCAGCAGGATTAAAATAATCAGAAGAAAGAACTTCTCACAATTCACAAACAAATCATGGAACTTGTTGCCATGGGATGCTGTGAGGGACAAAATTATATCAGGGAGCAAAACAAAATTGGTTAAGCTCATGGAAGATAGGATCATTAAAGGCTACTAGCCAAAATGGTCAGGGATGCAACCCCTTGCTCTGGATGTCCCTAGCCCTTATTGTCAGAACCTGGCAGCGAAGAACAAGAGATGCATCACTTGACGATTCACTTCTGTGTCATTCCCTAGCATTGGCTACTAGCTGAAGACAGGATACTGGGCTAGAAGCACCATTGGTCTGATGCAGTAAGGGCATTTTTGTATTATTAATCTGTATAACTATCTTTTTATGTACTTGAAGAGTTACCTTGTGCTATCTCCCACCCCACCCCTCCAAGTTTTCTTCTCTAGACTAAATAAACCTATATTTTAGTATTTCCTTGTAGGTGATGTTTTGGTTTCACATGATTTGTTCTTGACAAATACATGTTGACTGTTACTTATCACTGTTACCTCAAAAATATACTCTCTCAAGACCACTCAGGGTTACACTATTATGGGTTTATTTCCACTAAGTAAAACTAAAGAGGAGAAAGCAGCCACCAAAGGTTTAAACTAAAGAAGATAGAACTCTCTCTCTCTCTCTCTGTCTTTCTTACACACACACACACACACACACGCACGCACGCAAGCACACACTCCTCCATTCATTTACTCATTCACACCCATTCATTCCTGCCCTCAGGCACTCACACACTTACACAGACATATGGGTTGCAAAAGGAGCCAAGGCATGTAGATCCTGAAGGGTCTGTCTGCTATCATGGCTGGGGAAGCTGGTCAGGAGGAAAAACACTGGAGAGGAGCTTCTTAGGATCAGAGGAAGGAAAAAAAGAGAGAGTCTCACATGTGCTCCTTCTCTTTATATAGTGTCTGAATGGCCATCCTTGTCATCAGGGAGCATGCCCAGACCTCCCTTTATCCAGCAGAGAGCATGCCCAGACTGTGATGACTCACTGAAATGTGCTCCATTGTCCCCAGTCTTCTTCAAACACATTCACACTGCATTCACTCAGGGGAGAATGCAGCTTAGAGAAAGTTACAAGCAAGGTGTCTGAGAGTTACAAAGATTACAAAATTGCAGTTTACAGTAAATTTCTGAGAGTTACACAAATTACAAAGTTTGACAAAGATCACAATAAGTTGCAGTTTAAAACCTTAGACTTTACAGTTTGGTGTAGCTTCAGAAAATCCATGAATATAAATCTAGTGAGCTCAGGCAGAGGCTTTTTTATGCAACAATCACTATTTTTCATCCGTGTGCTTACAAATTAATTCTCTGGGTACCCATATTAGCTGAATGTTTGATAATTCCCTTGTTTGTTCTCATACCCCGTCATGGTATCTGGGTTGCAAATTTACTATTAGATGTTATCACTAGCAGTGAAAAATGTTCTCATGTTAAGAGAACTCCAGTTCTATTTTAAGAAGAATGTGATTTTTATAAAAGAAAAATAGTTTTTGGATGGCATTTGTCATGGACTTCTTTATACTCCATGAACCCAGTTCTTCTCCATTGATAGCAACCCAGCCTAGTACTTCACACAGTTTAATCTCTCATTGTTATGTTTTTATATAATTTAGTAGCTTTCATAGTAATAAACACTGTGTGTATATAATATTAAATGCCATATATGTATAAAAACAATGATTCCAGTGGCACTTTAAAGACTATTAGGGCATAAGTTTTCATGAGCTACCACTCACTCCCTCAGATGACTGAAGAGAAAAGAAAAAAGGAGAGATACAGAGATGGAAGTGTGACATCAGTACTATTGACATGAGAGTTGATGTGGCTTATCTCCAACAGTGATAAGAAGGTGAGAGTACCTGCATGGGAAATTACCTATTGTGGTAGAAAGATGGATTATTCATAGCAAAGGGAGAGCCTTTTCCATTGTTGTAGTACGTTTCCACACTAAAGTGCTACAGGGGTGTTCAGCTATATCTATGTCATGTATTAAGTGTAGACCAAGCCTTAGTCATCGACTCTGCCTTTAAGTTTAAATTTGTGTGTTTGAATATGTATATAAAGTGACCATTTCAGAAACCATCTGAAATGGATCTAAATATAAAAACAAAAAGTATATAATTTATTATTTGCAAACTTCATGATAATGCAGTGTAATAAACTACAACTTATAACCTTTTTTCTGCTCTTCAGTCCTCTCCTGCTGTCTCCATTTGAAATGATTGTCTGCAAATTGTTCACTTACTCTTTGGTAGGTGTAAATATGTTCTCTTATTTTTGCTAAAATCATATTTGATAGCTAGTTTCCTCTTAGATCTGTACCTCAGATCACTTTCTATGTGATGGAGGAAGTTAATGCAATAGACATTTCATTCTAATATTTACACAAACAGCAAATACTTTCCAGAGAGAGACATAATTACTATAATTTATTGTACATGTTAGTTTTAGAAGGACATTTATGCAAACTGTATAAATGGCTTTACAGCAGAGTGTATAAGAAGTAAAAATACGTGATTGAAATATTTTAAATGCATGACCTAGAGTTTCTCCTATATTTTGGGACTCCCTCTCTCTTCTTCAGTCGATTACACCTTGACAGTATCTAACATACAGCTAGGAAACAGGATCACCAGGTGTTTGAAGCTTAAAATATCATCTGTTTCAGTGTGTGACATTTACTGAGCAACGCTTTTTTAATTACTACATGGCAATATAATGATTAAGAATAGAAAAGCAATCAGAAATGTTTGTAGTCTCTGTGCTTTTATTTAGAGCCCCAGTTGATAGATCTCTATATATGCTTCAGGCTAAAACCTGGCAAATAAATGTCTTTGTTGAGTAACAGGGCTGGGTCCTCAGCTGCTCTGGGTTCTCCTCATATGCATCTCAGGAAAATAAAGGGGAAGAAAGTTGTAGCCACATTTCCATTCTCCTGGACCTGGCAGGGGAAAAAGCAAAAAAGTTGGAGCCAGGTTTGAGAATCTGGATTGTATGTGTTTTCCCAATAAAAATGAAAAATAATACATTTTAAAATAATGTACAGGAATACTAAAATTAATTAACATGCTGTCCTGGCTTGCACTCCCTGTTTTAGCTGTATGAATCAAATTCAATATCAAAGTCAAAGGAGCTTGTGGGTGGCTGGTTCTATCTGACACTGGTAAGTTTCAGGCGGAAGATGCATATGGAGAATCACAGGCCTACAAGCATTCATTGAAAGAGACAACAAGGTGCTCAGAAAGAGCAAATTATATCACAATAAAACTCATGACGGGGATACACATTAATAGGAAAGGGGGACTTAGCAGGGAAATTAGAGGGTGATTATTGGGTCAAGACTTGAGATCAGAACTGCCCATTTGGGGAGAGGAGGCTGATGATTGCAATAAAGGGGAAATACAAAGGACCATGGGGCTCACTCCCCAGAATGTTGAGGAGGTAAACAGGCATAAATGCTTTGCTTTTGCTTCTGACTCTATTGTCCCTGCTACAATATATGGTAACCTTGTAACTGAAGGCTCCAGTGTGTTGGCTCAACAAAGCCCAACAAGAGTACGAGCCAGTGATGATTAGAATGACTTTAGAGAGACAAGATGGGTAAAAAAAATCTTTTATTGGACCAACTTCTGTTGGGGAGAGATGTAAGATTTCAGACTACACAGAGCTCTCCTTTAGGTCTGGCAATGACTTTATGTTAAAGTGAAATGAGTTTATTAGAATTGGTCAGAAAATGTTGATTTTTTTCATGGAAAATTTCAGCTGTTGAGCAAAAAAATCAAATATTGAAAAATCAGAGTTTGGAAAAAACCCTGCTATTGATTCAGATATATAGCTGAAGTGCCTCATGTTTCCATTATACCCTATGGATCTTGTTTCCGTCTCAGACTATATTTCCCCTTAACTCATCATGCCCAGATGATGTGTATTACAAAGGCTATGTCTAGACTGCAAGCCTCTTTCGAAAGAGAGCGTCTAGACTGCACGCGGAACTTTCGAAAGAGCAAGCCGCTTTTTCGAAAGAAAGCACCCAGTGAGTCTGGATGCTCTCTTTCGAAAAAGCCCTATTTACATTCAAGAACGCCTTCTTTCGAAAGAAGCACTTTCAAAAGAAGGCGTTCTTCCTCGTGAAATGAGGTTTACCGCCGTCGAAAGAAAAGCCGCGTTCTTTCGATTTAATTTCGAAAGAACACGGCTGCAGTCTAGACGCAGGTGAAGTTTTTTCGGAAAAAGGCTACTTTTCCCGAAAAAAACCCTGAGTCTGGACACAGCCAAAGTTAGTGTGGCTAGTGAGCTCTACGTATACAAAAGAATGTGGAAAAGAGTATGGGAGGAAGCTGGGAAAGGCAAGCCTTAGACCTGCTCTTTCCACACAAGGCCCTCCCCTGGAACCAAGCACTGCCTACCCCCAGCCCAAACCTCCCTGACCACCTGGGCTATGTCTACACTACAGAGTTTTTGTGGAAAAACAGAAGTTTTTCTGCAAAAACTCTCAAAGTGTCCACATCTCAAGCACATTTTTGTGCAAGTACATTGAAAGATCAGAGCGGTTTTTGTGCAATTGGTAATCCTCATTCTACAAGGAAGAACACTTTTTTGCGCAAGAGCTCTTGCGCCAAAAGGCATGTGTGGACAAGGAAGAGGGGTTTTTTTTGTACAAGAGGAAAGAGGAAAAAGCCCTGGTGGCCATTCTGTCCATAGCAATCACTGCTTACTTACAAGAGAGCATCCAAGCAGTCTGGACACTCTCTTTCACAAAAGCAAATTGCTTTTCTGCTATGCTTTTGCAGTGTGGACACGCTCTTGCACAAGAAGTTTTTGCCAAAAATCTCCTGACAAAAGCGTCTTGTGCAAAAAGCCTGCCATCTCAATGTAGTCCTGGAGGGGTCAGGGCTACCATGCTGTGGCCCTGACCTGGGGCCTCAGCCCTCCCCAGCAGCCAGAGAGCAGGTCTGCTACGGCACAGTCCCAGCCTTCCAGAGCGGCTAGGGAAGCTGTGTTGCCACACTGTAGGCATGTAGACAATTTTGGGAAGGCTATGCCTATAGTACTGGCCACTCATGGACATGAGAGAGCAAACTACAGCTCCCATGAGTCACCACAACAGCTTACCAAAATCAAAATACTTTAGCTTGGGGGCTTCTTGTTTGTTTGTTTGCTTGCTTGTTTAATCAAATATAGAAGTTGTCCATGGAAAGTGGCACCTTTCATGAAAAAAGTCATTTACTCAAAAATCCAATTTTCTATGACAGAAGAGTTCAGATAGAAAATGTGTCAACCCACCCAAGTGTTTATATGCCAGTAGAAGTGTTTATATGCTTACATGCCACTATTCCATTTAGTTTGAATTTACAGTAACAGGCCCCAGTTCTGAAAATACAAATGCACATGCTTAAATTGATGCACTTTCATTTCAGTTCAGAAAAGCACTGAAGCATGGAAAGGTACGTCTTAGGGTACGTCTAGACTACATGTCTCTGCCAACAGAGGCATGTAAATTAGACATACCGACATAGTCAATGAAACGGGGATTTAAATATCCCCTGCTTCATTAGAATAAAAATGGCCTCCATGTTGTGCTGGCTCAGCTGTTTGTTGGCACAAAGCGACAGTCAGGGTGGAGATCGGTCAACAAGGAAAGCCTTTGTCGACCGATCCTGTAAACCTCGTTTCACGAAGCATAAGGGATCGGTCGACAAAGGCTTTCCTTGTCAACTGATCCCCGTCTTGACTGCCGGTTTGTGCCGACAAACAGCTGAGCTGGTACAACGCGAAGGCCATTTTAATTCGAATGAAGCGGAGGATATTTAAATCCCCGCTTCATTGACTATGTTGGCAGAGGCATGTAGTCTAGACATACCCTAACAGACAGTCATTTGATCTGATTCTGTTCTGTGACTCTAATTCAAGGGTTGGCGATGAAAAAAACGGCAGCCCACAGGGTTAGTTCTTGGGGGGGGGGGGGGGGGAGCCTGCCGCTATGTTTACCTGCTCCTCGGCAAATAGCAGAAGATCGCAGCTCTGGTTGGTTGTGAATTGCTGTTTGTGACCAATGCAAGTGGTGGAAAGCGTTATGGACTGGGTCGAGAGCTACGATCCTCCAGTACCCGTGGAGGTGCAGATAAACATGGAGGTGGGGGCCAGCCCAGGTCTAACCCAGTGGGGAAAAAATGGTGGTTAAAGCTGGCTTTAAACCACTCTTCAATCCTCCTGTGTCTGTGTCTAGAGTAATATAGGTAGCCTTAAATACTATAAGCTGCAGTGTCACCCAGAATTTCTGCAATACAGGGTGCTGTGTCCCTAACCCTGACATACTGTCTACACTGGGGATTGTGAGGGAAACTTAAGAAAACACACTTATATCTATGTCTGCAGTTCCTGTCCTCTCTCATTTGTGATCAAGGTATTTGGGGACTCTTTATGCCTCTCTTAACCAAGTGCATACATTTATAAAGGATCAGGCCTTTAATTTAAAAAGACATGTCAACATTAGTTATTTTTAATATTCTTAAACACGTGTTCATTATGTCCACAAAGTGGAAAAAAAAGAATGGATTTGACTTAATGAATAAGGGGAAATTACATAAAATACTATAGAAATTATATAGTTGGATAAATTCTTCCCTCACCCCAAAGTTTCCTCAGTAGTCAATTAAAGTCCACAGCATTGCAAGAAGGGTATCATTTTATATGCTACTGCCTTCACTAACTCCATTGTTAGTCTTCAAATATAAATTCACTTTATGGAATAGATACAGGGAAAAGTATCTGGAGCAAAATTTGTCTACTTTAGTCCTTCTTTGTTATTTATGAATTGTCCATGTATAGATTGTGATTTTTATCAGTTTTTTGGTTTTTCAAAATTGTCCAAGTATTTGAGAACAAAATTAATCCCATGGGTTAGTCACCAGTGCCCTGGGTGCAGTCACTATTCCTTTGAATTTTTTTTTTTTTTTTTAGTTTTATGACTGATCACTAAAATCAAGTGCAAGGGATTCTGTTTCTTCATGTAACTCTTATTAACAGTGGGAGTGGAAACAATTGATAGGGACTTCTCTTCTTTTGGTTCCTGGAAGGAAAAAATAGCAGGGAAAAAGCAGATCCAAGGAATCTTATTACAGGCAGTCCCCGAGCTCTGTCTCGGGCTTCCTGTAGTCAGCCGCTGGTCAGTTTCAACAGCGGCTGAATCTGGATGCCAGTTCCGACTTACATACAAATTCAACTTAAGAACAAACCTACAGTCCCTATCTTGTACGTAACCTGGGGACTGTCTGTAATACATTTTAATCCTTTTCTTTTCTTCAGGTTTTTTTTCCTTTAGGTATACCCCAGATTTAAAACTATTGCTTTCCTTCCTAATAGGAAAACACCTCTAATATATTAGAAGCTATTAGTTCTATTTTCTGTGTATGGTGGATTTTGCACTCAAGTTTCTCTTGTCACACTAGTGGTTATTTTTGTGTGGTAAGTATGCTGTCCTGTGTAAACAGAACATGTATGTATCCTTGTTCATGTAATGTGATTAACTGCCCAGGCAACAACGGATTAGGAAAAAATTGGAGTAGCTTATTGTGTCCCATCCACTGTACACTCCTCCCCCTTTGCATTGAATCTTACCACATTGCAGCAAGAGGAGGAACTGGAGAAAAGCACTGAAGCATGGGAATCTTAGGGTACATCTAGACTACATGTCTCTGCCAACTTTGTCCCTTATAACCTTGGCCAATAACACACACAGAAAGATCCTGTGCTGTGTGCAGACCAGGTGCCAGCTCATGCCAGAACCCTAGGTCAGTTCACTTATACAGTAGTACAGAGCAAAGTAATCTACTATATATTTGGGAAAGCTTGTCTGTTTGATCAAGAACTCCTACTAAATGGTAAGAGCTAGGATTACCAAAGTCAGACTATAGCTTCCTTTTATCGTAACTGAAAGCAACTTAAGGATTTGGTTGTACCAGGGAAATGAGGTGTCCCTGAAATGGGATTGCTGCCCATAAAAATCAAACAGAAAATAAATAATCACCAAAGCAAGTACAGTTCTCAAAATTGCCATAACTGAGCTGAATGTTGAAAGAGACTGAACCAAGATGAGTCAGAAAAATAAGATGAACCTGGAATAGCATTGCTTTTCAATAAACCTTACAGAAAAGAGATAAAGTGGAGAAATTTGGAGTCATGCTCTGTTTTGCCACAACTAAATCAATGCTCAAGATTTGAAAACTAAAAGACAATTTTATTGGCAACTAAATTGACCATAACCCTTTCTTGTTAAAACGGTGGATAATACGAATTTATAGGATGAATAAAAAATACAGTTGGTGGACTTCACATTAAAAGAATACTACAAATATGTCAACTGACATATTATGGTAATTCTTTTTTTAAGAAATCTGAAATAATAATTAACCTCATAAAAATAAAAAATACAAACATTTCAATAAAGCATTTATATTTTCTTTTTATTTAGAAAATGATAAAGGATCCAAGCAACACCAGGTAAATCTGCTAGTAGTTGAATATATGAGTTTACTTGGTATTTCTTCATGAAAACTAATGGAATGCTGCATACATTGTTTTTACTTGTCTGGATCATGTAATAATATAATATCAAACACTTTGGCTATGTCTAGACTGGCATGATTTTCCACAAATGCTTTTAACCGAAAAGTTTTCCATTAAAAGCATTTGCAGAAAAGAGCGTCTAGATTGGCACGGACACTTTTCCGCAAAAGCACTTTTTGCAGAAAAGCATCCGTGGCCAATCTAGACGCGCTTTTGCTCAAAAAAGCCCCAATTGACATTTTCGCGATCGGGGCTTTTTTGCGCAAAACAAATCTGAGCTGTCTACACTGGCCCTTTTGCGCAAAAAGCTTTTGTGCAAAAGGACTTTTGCCCGAACGGGAGCAGCATAGTATTTCCTCAAGAAGCACATTGGAAAAGATAATACCAACTATACATACATACAAAATTATAGGGACTTAATTAGCTATCATCACTCAAAAGAAAGACCTTGGAGTTATTGTAGATAATTCTCTGAAAACATCCACTTAATGTGCAGCAGAAGTCAAAAAAGCAAACGGAATGTAAGCAATAATGCCAGTGGCAGCCTGACTTGGTCCCATCCGGTTTCATTCGGTTCAGCTGTTGCTGCTGCTGCCTTGCGACTCATTTTTTGCCGAAGCTCACTCACGAAGCTCTTGCCATTTTGATGCCGGACTATTGGGAGTGCTGTGCAATTGGATGCTGCACTATTGCAGTTTTACTGTAGCTAGGTACTATATAGGATGCTATCATTCTTCTCAAATCAGCATCTCAAGATGGAAGAAACTGAAGCCCTCTTGAAATCAGTTATATGTTCAGCCCTAGTATTGGGGTAATTACTGAGGACATGATTAACAGAATCTTATTCTCCTGAACAAATATTTACCAAGCATAGTGCATTTCCAGGGCAGCTTTTTGAGATGCTTGACAAGGAATTGCATTACAGAGCCCTTTAGTCTGTCATGCACTTAGAGGTTTATTGCACACATCTACAAATTGACCTTCTGGTTGCAAATATCTACACACACTCTGCAAACTTTCATACCATTTTCTTAGTAAATCGAAATATGAATCTATAGCTTGCCCTGAAACAAAAAATATATGGAATATACCACACAGTGCATACCATCAAAGTTTGTTTTAGAAAACAGAGCCCTAATTCTAGACTGCTGATTCTCAGCTGAAGCTTGCTACACTCTTTATAATTTATTGTGTCCTGCCTGCTGCTTGACTGTTTATCATATGTAAGCAATATACTTTATCTAAATATTTTTTGTTTCCAGTACCATTTATGTGTAGCACATTTCCTAACAGCTATATTCCCACGTCTAGCCAATATAGCAATCTAATTTTGCTGCAAAAACACTACTATTAAAACCTACCAAGGCCCACACAATTACAATATTACTTTGAAGGTTGTAATGTATTGGCATAGAATAATGTATATTCATACACCAATCTTAATTTGCACAGTTTAAAAATAAGAGCTCATATTGACCTGCTGTACATTGAAAATATTTTCATTGCAAATGCAGACATACACCTTCACATTTTTCTTTTTCTATTCCATTTGTACCCCTCATCACAAAATATAAGTTTTTCCTTGTCATACAGTCATTTCTCTGTGGTGACAGCACTGAGAAAAGAGCAAGGGTGTAGCTAGCTAGGGACATTCTTGACATCATTCAACTGGCTCAGTAATGTCCTGCTTGCAGGCTTCATGGAAAAAAGATGAATTGATTTCACAGAAGAAATGGATAGAGAAGGTCAGAGAGGCCACAGCAAACCTACTAGCTTGTGTTCTCTGACAGTGGGACAGGAGAATGCTTTGCAACTTTATAAGGACATATAAGGTACCAGTTGCAATGGCTTTCAGGGGCAGGCCACACCATGCATTTTACAGAACCACTAATATATGACATATTAGTCAATAAATAAATTAATTAATTAAATAAAAATAAAGGGATTGAGTGATAGAAACAGTATGTAAAGTCTTGTCTCTTCTCTTTGACAGTGTTCTACAAAGAGCTATTACACCCGATGGGTGTGTTACATGGGTGAAAGGATTTCATGTTATGAAAAAAGTCAAGAGGTTGACCTGAGGAAGTATTGCCAGTTCAAAGGCAGTAAGAGACATGTTTTTACAACTTTGGTTCCCAGGTTTTGCTTGAAAGATTCTACTATAAAGTAAAACTATATCCTGCCAATTAATGCAGCATACAGTCTCTCTACTTTCCCCTTCCTCTAAATTCTTGTTTGCATCACACAAGGAAAGCAAGAAAAAAAGGGAAGGGGAGAGAACAAATGACTAATACGGTTCTGTTTAGAATAAATTTTTAAATAACAATGCAGTCTTGAAGACTACTGTGGAATGGTATTGTTACAACATCTTCACTTGGATACTTTTTGGTTGTTTTTGTGATGGAAACTTTAGATACTGCACTTCCCACATTTTTTAGTAACCTTTTAATAAGTTCCCCACCATTTCTGATAACTTTCTAACACATTTTCATTTCTTCATGCTGTAGAATGATGTACAAAATTTTGGAAACAGATGGAGTTTCTTAATGTGTATGTATTGTTGTGATCTTAAGTGCTGCATCAGTCACACTTTTGTAACAAATGAAGATTTTAGACTTGCAGATACACTATCTGCTATGCAATCTTATTTTGATCTTGTTGGAACTGCAGAAACATTTAGGTTTCTATATTTTTTCCCTTAGGCAGTGATCCTTTATAAGATCTAACAAGGATGATCTAACAATTATTTTCTTATCTAGATGTATTTTATGGTAATATATTAACTATAAATGAAGGGTAAAAAGTAAAGATGACAGAAAACTTCAAAATTCCCCAGAACAAATGGTATCCATGTTCCAGGTGTTATGTTATATCTTTTCTACAAGCTGCTTGTTAGAATACATATGCAAATTTAATACATCTTTTTCACAGTTATTGATTTCTTATCTGATTATATTGTTTAGTAGCTTAGAAGCATGTGTAACCATGAAAATGGAGACAATGAGATAAAGATCTCAAAGGATGTGGCTGGCTTCAGCCAACTATAATAGCATAGATAAACAGTCTTGATAATAGCTTACATAAGATCTGCCTTTATTGCTGTTTTTGTTGCTGAACTAAATCCAAGTATTTGCAATACTATCTCAGCACCTCCTGAAGTAAACGTAAGATACCCAGAAAGACCTGGGGGTACCACCCCTATGTCTGTTTGGAGGTAGTTTAGAATGGGTATGTTAATTATTTTGGAAGGAACATGGGGTAGGAAAGGTAATGGATTGGGGGTAGACTGAAGTGCTTTTTGGTTGATCTTTACTATTTTGGTGGATATTGGTCCGAGCTATTTGGGAACTGGGCATTGATAATCAGGATGTACTGTAAGTTTCATATTGGGCAACTAAATAGCAGTGTCCTTTAGGAATAGAACAATGTAGTGCATGCTGGTGACACAGAGTATTTGGTGGGGAGGTTGCAAGAGCACACTGTGATAAAAGGCCTGGGTAGATGAGGGAAAATAATAACTTTTGTTCACTAACTGTGCTATAGGCAAAATCCCATGCTAAGATGTTTCAGCTCAGATCTTTTTGTTTCATTAAACAACACTTGGGAATGCACTGTTCTTCAGTTCTTGTGTTAATTGCAGGTCAGTGGATAATAAAACTGATGCTATTTGTATAATGAGTTAAAATGACTCTCCTGGCTCTACAGCTCTCTATTGCTTGTATAGTTTCAAGACAATGGAGAATTTTATACCTGGGTTCAGATGGTGAACAAAATACAGTACCCTATATCCAAATCCTCTTCCTCCAAAACAAGGGAATTAGGCCTGTCAAGTGATTAAAATAATTAATCACGAACAATCACACAAATTAAAAAAATTTTAAAAATTTAAATTGGAATTAATCGTGCTGTTAAATAATAATAAAGTATCATTTATGTTTAGTATATTGGATGTTTTTTAGATTTTCAAATATATTGATTTACTTTTAGAACAAAGAATACAAAGTTCATAGTCCTCACTTTACATTTACTTTTGGATACAAGTACTTGCTCTGTAAAGAAACAAAAGAAACATGGATGGTAGAACAAGGAACAATGGTCTCAAGTTACAGTGGGGGGATCTAGGTTGGCTATTAGTAAAAACTATTTCACTAGAAGGGTGGTGAATTACTGGAATAGGTTACCTAGGGAGATTGTGGAAACTGCATCCCTAGAAGTTTTTAAGTCTTGGCTTGACAAAGTCCTGGCTGGGTTGATTTGGTTGGGATTGGTCCTTCTTTGGGTAGGGGCCTGGACTTAATGACCTCCCGAGGTCTCTTCCAGTCCTATGATTCTATGAAACCGTATTTTTCAATTCACCTAATACAAGTACTGTATTGCAGTAACTTTGTCATAAAAGTTGAATTTACAAATATAGAATTATATAGAAAAATAACTGCATTCAAATATAAAGCAATGTAAAACTTTAGAGCCCACAAGTCGAATCCATCCTACCTCTTGTTCGGACAATTGCTCAAATAAATAAGTTTAGTTACAATTTTCAGGAGATAATACTACTTGTTTACAATGCCACATGGAAGTGAGAACAAGCATATCTCCTTGAAAGGATGGCAAGTGGTAGCCAGCATCACAAGATATCTATGTGCCAGATGTACTAAAGATGCATGAGTCCCCTCATGCTTCAACCACCATTCCAGAGAATATGCATCCATGCTGATGATGGGTTCTGCTTGATAATGATCCAAAGTGGAGTGGAATGACTCATGACTATTTTCATCATCTGAGTCAAGATGCCACCAACAGGAGGTTGATTTTTTTTTTAGTTGTTCAATTCTATAGTTTCCACTTCAGACAATTGCTCTTTTAAGATTTCTGAAAGTATGCTCCACACCTCCTCCCTCTCATATTTTGGAAGGCATTTCAGATTCTTAAACCTTAGGTTGAGTACTGTCGTTATTTTTAGAAAATCTGACTTTGGTACCTTGTTTTTGTTAAATCTGGCATGGAAGTGTTCTTAAAACAAAACATGCTGGGTCATCATCTAAGATTTACCCGGCGTTGTTCGGTCCTGCTCCCCGCTGGCCAATTCACTTCCCTCCTCACCCCCGCGCTAGCCCTGTTTCCTGCTGGCCGGTTCTCCTCCTCCCGATCTCCTCCGGCCAGCCCCACTCCCTTCAGCCGCCCCCCCGATCTTCCCTGACCAATCCTGCTGCCCCCAACTCATCCCCCACTGCCAGCTCTGCTTCCCGCTAGCCATCCCTCCCCAGATCTCCCCCAACTAACCTCCTGCCCCCGGCTCCCCCCACCAGCTCTGCTTCTCACCCCCCTCCTTCATCCCATCCAGCCCCACTCTTCCCCCGATCAAGTGTATCTGGTTCCTTTCCCTCCATCCCCCACCCCCGATCAAGTGTGTCTGGGGGTTTTTTTAGACTACTTGGTAACCGTAGCCATGGGGGGCATGGTGGGTGCCCGAGCCATTGTGTGCCTGAGGGTGGGGCAAGTCCCAGATAGAGCTGGGGGCCACAGGTGGCGGGCACATGACCTAGGGTGGGTGGGGCTGCCCCGCAGCACAGCACAGTGGCTTATTTTTTATTTTTACAAGTTGAGATTGGGCCCGATTGGGTCCAAAAGTATCTTAAAACCTTCTCCTGGAAGAAAGGCTATCCTATGCAAAGTTTGGTTGTGGTAGCTCTTTTAGTGCCCAAGCTATTAGAGCACAAACATAAAAACATTCTCCTTTATATATTAGATATGGCAGAATGAGGGTAAAACAGTACAGGAAACACATAGTTCTCCCCCAAGAAGTTCAATCAGAAATGTAAGGTAAAAAATGTAATTTTTTAAATGATAGTCAACAGCATGGAAGCATGTTCTCCGTAATAGTGATTGAAGTATGAAGAGGCATATGAATATTTAACATATCTGGCATGTAAATATCTTGCAATGATGGTACAAAAGTGTCATGTGAACATATATTTCTACTTTTAGGTGATATTGTTAATAAAGAAGCAGGCAGCATTGTCTCCAATAATTGTAAACATACTTAATTGTTTTAGTGATTGGGTGAACAAAAAATAAGACTCAATGGACTTATGGGCTCTAAAATTTTACATTGTTTTGGTTTTGAGTGCAGTTATTTAACCCAAAAATTTTACATTTTTAAGTTGCACTGTCACGTTAAAGAGTTTGCAGCATAATATTTGTATGAGGTGAATTAAAGTATTATTTATTTTTTATCATTTTAGAATGCAATTATTTATAATAAAAATATTAACTGAGTACCATATTCTGTGTTGAAATAGTAATCAACATATTTGAAAATGTTGAAAAACATCCAAAATATTAATTTCAATTGGTATTGTACAGTTTAATACTATAATTAATCACAATTAATTTATTGAGCTAATCACTTGTGTTAACCATGATTAATTAACAGCCCTAAAAAGAATATTTGGGAAAGAACACTAAAAATTCACTTTTCTTCTCCCAAAAACCCTAAGCGGGACTCTACCTACTCATCTTTGTCTATTGAAAATCATTGCAAAGGCCCAGTATAGCAAAGTGGTGCTCTTAATTTTGTCCTTGAGGAGTTAAGTGGGACAAGAACATTCAGGAGGTAGTACCTGTATCAACTCTCATTGCTACTGTTATGGGGAACAGGATTCCATATGCATGCATTAAATATTACCATAACAGCATTAACATTGAAAGGGACTTGTGCCCCACTCACTTTCATTATAAATCCTTCTTCCCCACACACTAGTTTTTCAAGCTTTACAACTAAAGGAAAAATTAAGCAGTCTGAATAGCTGAAACAGTAGCCTAAACTCTTGCTAAGAGATAGATAGCTAGATAAGATGGATCAAACTAATAGTGTACACACACTCGGATTCTAAAAGCACTATAACCTACACTACTCAATTTGATCTTTGGCTATTTCTAAGGCCCTTGCTTCAATTATGTCTCTGTGGTCTGAGTAACCATAAGGAGATGACTTTGAATTGTAAATTGCCATGGTTATTACAGAAATTGCAAATGTAGACTAGCTCTTCAGCATTGGTATAGCCACAATGAGAGTATTTCAGATGTCGAGTTGCCTTGATCCATGTTTAACAATGTACAGTAAGTGTAACAACGTTGGGAAATTAGATTTGAAGATGGAATGTAACAAATATGTGACAAATATGTAGTTTTTAATCCAAAATGCTCGAAACATACTTGGCATGTAGCAATCAGGGAAGATCTTGTATATGTGGCTGACTCCACAAGTCAGTTTCGGTTATATTTAAACATGTCCAGAGCAGATGTCAGATCTGTCAACCCCAATATTTCTAGCAAAATACATTACACTTCAAATGTATTCCTGTGCTCTAAACCCTCTCCCAATTTAGTTTTATACTGCCATATATCTAGCCCACTTGTTCTTTTGCTCAACAAATCTGCATTGACAGATGTTAATTACAATTCTTACGTGTTTAACGTATATGGCCAAATCATTAATGCATAGGGGCCAATATGCCAAAGCCATCTTCTGATGAAATGTAGAACATGTCCATTGATGCTAATAAGAATGGTAGAGCATAGTCCTGGAAAAAACAAATAGGATATGTGCAAAGGACAGGCAGAAGAAGGGATGAACAGAAGAAAATGGAAAACTAAAAGGGAAATCTTCTGTAAAAATATACATAACGACATGATCCCTGATCCAAAGATTATACTCAGATACAAATATAATGAAAAGGACGTAGGGAAAGGAATACGGTCACTACCACCTGGATCTATAACAATCACAGTAAGCATGAATATAATCAGCTAAATATTTTTCCTGGTATTTAATAGCATCACAGTTCTGAGACTCCATGATTTTTTCCTTTAGCATTTTTTTCTGATGGTTCCTGAACTCCCATATTTGATCACTGCAACTGTATCCAAAGGGAATAGAAAAGGAAAACTGCTTAGTACTTGTCTGCTTCTCTTTGAACAATGACATTGATTTATATAATGTATCTTCCTTCTCTTGCTATGTGTGTTCCACTTCATTTTCCCTGGCTTATCTGCCTATATTTTAGGGTTATCACTGGGAAAACCCCCACATGTCTGTATTATTGGTGATGATGTGTCAGTCACAAAAGTCCACATTTGACTCTCCTATCCCAAGTTAAGTTTTTAAAGCTAGTATTTACAAAGAAAACTTTTTTAACACATAAACTGAGCAAATTTGACTTGAATTATTGGCAGACATTAAAAATTGAACTCTACAGTACTAATTTTACAATGACTATCCATCCATACATAAAAGAAGCACTTCACAAAGTATGGCATACTATTTGTTCCTATTTGATTGCCTAATTCTCCTCCACATATAGTCAAACCCAAAATATGGAAAAATGACATTGTTTCAGGTTTCATTCAAATTTGAAACTAAAATCAGGCTCTTTTAAAAATTTTCGAGTCTGAAAACCTTTCAGTAAGCCTAGACCAATTTATAGATTTGTAAATCCAATGTTTTTCACTTAGATGTGCCTTGTATTTTGAGGCCCTTTTCATATAAAATCAATGCACACCTTGCTTTATATGAATATCTACCTTAATGTAATGTATTACATCTGATTTGTTCAAGTTCTGTTGTATTTGAACAGTATACTTCTTCAGTATTTATACACAAAGAACTGTCTAATGTCCAAAGTAAACCAGAAAAAGTCTTTTGTTGATTTTTTTTATAGAAATTTTAGATATTACTTGAAAATAATATGTAAAATATTTTTATAAATGTTGTTGTTGTGAGTATGACACCATTATTTTCATAAAGTGCATAATTTTCTATAACACCTGGGGTATGAAGGGTTGATCTTCACAGCAAAGAAAAATCTGTGCCAGTCACCTGTTTTTCTTTGCTGTGCAGACAAATACTACAAATATGTCTACATTGCCAGGAAAAGTCAGAAAAAGATACTCACATTGCAAACCGCAATTTGTGTATCTTTTTCCACTTTTTTTTCCCAAAAGAGGCTTTTCCGAAATTTGGTCCATCTACATAGGACCAAGTTTTGGAAAAAAACTGCTCTTTTGGAAAATCCCTTATTCCTCTCTTACAGGAATACAGGGATGCCAAAAGAACACGCCCTCTTTTTCGGAAACTTTTCCAAAAAAGCGGAAGCATTCCTTAGACACAGTAGAGCTTTTCTGGGATACTTCCGGTATCCTGGAAAAGCTCTGCAGTCTAGACAGTCTTAAAAGCTTGTCTTAAGACGCCTTAAAAGCTTAGGACCTTAAGCACTAAAATATTTTTTAATGGTGCTTCAGTTTCTAAGTCATGTAGGCCATTTTGAAAATATTACTCTTAATCCTTGTAACTCTTAATGTTACTCTTAATGGCCTTCTGCCATTTCTCTCTGTTCTTGCTATACCAAAGAAAGGGAGATATCTAATTATATCCTCTTTATAAATGAAGTGTGCAGACCTACAGGTTTTTCTTGAGGGGGCAGAAAAGGTGGAGGCCTTCCAGTTTTTGGAAGACCAATTTGACGCTTCTTGAAAACTTTCCTTGGCAATATATTGCAGCTAGTATGA
The DNA here is from genome assembly GCF_049634645.1 of Pelodiscus sinensis. NCBI lineage: Eukaryota > Metazoa > Chordata > Testudines > Trionychidae > Pelodiscus > Pelodiscus sinensis. Next base: position 121,157,426 of record NC_134712.1, on the reverse strand, counting down.
AATGCAAGAGCAAAATTTTTTAACTATCAGATATTTTCATGGTCAGACCAGAAGGATATTTGCTTTAATGGCTGCCTGTCTCAAATATCTCTGTTACACAGAATTTATCCATGGTAAAGGACAAAAGAGGAATTATTTAATTCTGGTGACCTGATTGCAAAGGGGACTCCTATTCCAAGTGTTTAATTGTACACCTAAATTCTTTGATGGTCAGTCCATCACAAGTGATCCTTTCCAACACCAACTAGCTCCCTTGAATGTCCAAGATGCACCTGGGTTAAAGAAGTATGACCTAATTTTAACCTGACTCCAAAGGAATATTTTGTACCTGCTCTCTCATGTTAAGGTATCTGCCTTCAGACCCCCTTATCATACACACAGTTGTGATGGAAGTATAAGTGTTTAAATGATGTCTGTTTCAGGAGTAAAGCACCAGAGAAATTCTGCCATCTTCTCAGGGTAACTCTCAGTGTTGAAGAACACATCCAAAGGAACAATATTTTCTCCACACACTATTTTTTCAGCACTATGCAAACTCCTATGGTCCTAACATATTTTTCAGAAGGACCTACATGACTTAGGGTCCTCTGTCCTATTTTCATAAATTATTAGTTACTTAACCTGTGCGCCTTGATTTCCCAGCTGTGAAATGAGGATAACAATACCTTCCTGTGTTTATCTTGTAAGGTTGAATTGTAAGATTTTGTGGACGAGGACAAATCTGATAATTTTGTATATGACAAAGGACAATGAGGGTCCAGTCAAGCTATGGAAACATCAGGTGATAAATAATATTAATAGTAGTAGCAGATGGCACTAAGTTTTCATTCACTTATCAAATGAATCCAAGATCTGTTATTTGTGAATCCAACCCTTAATATCCATTTCTTGGAATTAATCTGTCTAATTATCATGGTTCTTCTCTTTGAAAGCTGAAATCTAACTCCAACATTGCATAATCTTTCATTCTCTTAATGTACCAATCCAAACACATTACTTTTAAGCCTATCCTTTGTATTTGTTCCCATGTTGCTCAATATTGGTTTCCTTCCCAAGTTGTACTGCGTTGTTTCCCCTGCCCTTTTATGATCAAACACCAGTATATTCTCAAAACTTTAAGTTTGCCTCTGTGACCTCAGTATTTGTTGAATATATGGCAGTAGCAAATCCTTTGAAAAAATCCATCAATTAACTGTGCTTATCCAGAAAATCCTCACTCATTTCAGCTGCTTCATCAGACTCCATTTTTTTAATTCCCACTGAAACTACTTAGCTTTCTCTTTGAACTCTGTGAAAGAATGAGTTTAATATTCCACCTTTTAGTTTAAGATTGTGTAACACCTCACCTTCCATATAAATACACCCATTGCCAAAGTTATGCAAGTGTTTGTGATCTCTTAAACTTCTATGCAGTTATTATGATGTTTTCCCATTTGAAACAAAAATCTTTATTTCATTCTTTGTCCATCTAACTTTTCTTACATGCCTACAAGTCTGTATTCCTTTCCTAAGTGTGTTCCTTTCCTTTCCTAAGTCTGTATTCCTTTCCCAAGTGTTTTGAATTTCATATTTCCTTGTACTCCATAATGTCTTCTTACCTATCCCTTAAAAGACAGCAAAACAAGATACAACCATGTTCTGCCCTCAAATATACAAGGCTAACTCTCACTAATAGCAATGGCAGCTGGGAAGATATAGTCTGACATCAGTACAGCTTTTATGATAAGTACAAGACAAATCCTTAATCCTGCAAACACTTATGCATAAGAATGGTCTCCATGGCTGTGTCTAGACTACATGGCTCCATCGATGGAGCCATGTAGATTAGGGTTATAGGCAAAGGGAAATGAAGCGGCGATTTAAATAATCGCCGCTTCATTTAAATTTACATGGCTGCCGTGCTGAGCCGACAAACAGCTGATCAGCTATTTGTCCGCTCAGCGCGCTAGTCTGGACGCTCCCCTGCCGACATCAAAGCCCTTTGTCGGCAGCCCTGTTATTCTTTGTGGGATGAGGTTTACCGGGGCTGCCGACAAAGGGCTTTGATGTTGGTAGGGGAGCGTCCAGACTAGCGTGCTGAGCGGACAAACAGCTGATCAGCTGTTTGTTGGCTCAGCGCAGCAGCCATGTAAATTTAAATGAAGCGGCGATTATTTAAATCGCCGCTTCATTTCCCTTTTTTGAATACAAAAAACTACATGCCTCCGTCAATGGAGGCATGTAGTTTAGACGTACCCCTTATGTTTGGGAAAATGAAGGAAGCTTCTGCACCCTTTTCCCACTGACACTAGGACAACTCTGGTGGCTGGGACACAGCCTTCCTCAAGCTCAGAAAGTAAACAAACTGTTTTTTAAAAAATAACATAGAACACACAATTTTTCATTGGCTTCTGTATTTCCTCATTTGCTGCCTTAAAAAACAGATAACACTGTCTTAATATATACGGACATGCAATCAAAGAAATAGACTACAAGAATGAAAGCTGGTGAGGCAAAATGAAAGAGGACAGATTCCTGAAACGAGGCATCCAGTAAAGTCAACCCTGATATCTTAAGAAAAAACAAGAAATCAACAGTAGTAATGATAATACCTAGCTCTTATATGACACTTTATATCAGTATATCTCAAAACACTTTACAACTGAAGGATCTTTATCTCCATTTTGCAGATGGGGAAGTGAAGCACAGAGGTGAAGTGACTTACCTAATGTCATCCATCCGGCCATTTACCAACAGAACATTGTCTCTGATTTACCAACACACTTTGTCTCTGATATCTTGGGACCCGCCTTGCTACAACAATACTGCAAACAGCAGGACACTAGCAGAGCTGGGAGGAGAAACAACTTAGGTCTATTGATTCCTGTTTTGAGGGCCTACTCAGCTATTGTACCTATAGTGTGGTCAAGCTTCTGATGGTAAAACTGACAGACAAAAAAAAAAAAAGCAGCTCTTTCAATGAGAAATGTAGGTACCTGTCATGACATTTAAAGAGTGCCAGTGGATAGGATTCATAGCTTTTTGAATTTAGGTTATTGATTCAGTTTCATTCTAAATTGTCAGTAAACACAAATTGTTCTCATTGGAGGACTTTTTTGAGGGGGGGGGAGTTTACATAAAGAGATTACATAAAGGGCATACTGAGGGAACCATTTTCTCAGTTTTTTCAAGTGATAACCTCCGATCTGAGCTTGAGTTATGTTTTGGGGAGGGGCAGGAAAGCTTGTGCCACTGCTGCTATTTTGATTAAATAGAGAGCTTTAGACTTCAGGGTGGTCACTCAGCATGGGACCTTCCACAAGCTTTAAGTGTGCACACCTATTAAAAAAGTAACCATTTTTACAGGCTATGTCAATGGGTGGATCAGACACAGAGCAATACAAGGAAATGATGAGTGTAGTGAGCAGAGCAGTGACATGGCAGTTGTGAAAGCAGCAAGGCTGTACATTTGATCAAAAATGTGTTTGTTTCTGCAAACGGCTCAGTCCTGATCCAGAAAAGTGATCATGGAATAAAAATCAATGGGCTGAGGAAGATATTCCGTGAATCAAGAACAGCTATGCTCTGCATAATGGGGATGTTAGGTGTTATTTTGGATTTCTACAGCAACTTTTATTTATGAATTAAACTTCACAATATCCATCTGTCTACACTGCAGAATTTTTTCAGAAAAACAACCATTTTTCTGAAAAACTTCACTTACGTCCACACTGCAATAGTGTTCTTTCGCAAAAAATTGAAAAAACAGAGAGGTTTTTCCAACATTGGTAAACCTCTTTCTACCAGGAAGAAGCCTTTTTCTGAAAGAACTCTTTCGGAAAAAGGTGTGTGTGGATGGGGAAAAGGGTGTTCTTTCGGTAGAAGAGGAAAGAGAAAAAAGCCCAGGTGCCCTGATGGCCACTTCATCCATAGTAATCACAGCTTAAATGCGAGCTAGCATCCATTCAGGATGGACACTATCTTTCGAAAAAGCCATTCACTTTTTCGATGAGCTTTTGCTGTGTAGACGCTCTCTTTCAGAAGAAGTTTTTTGGGAAGATCTCTTCCAGAAAAGCTTCTTCCAAAAGAAGCCTGCAGTCTAGATGTAGCCAGAGGCAGGTAATGTTGTCCCGATTGAATGGACAGGAAAACTCAGTCTCAAAAAACTTGTCTAAGGTTATTGAAGAAATCATCAGAAGACTTGAAAACAGAGCCTAGGTCTCCTGATTTCTGGTCTGATGCTTTAAATCCTGGCCAGGATTCCTACCCTTAAATATTTGCTGCAGAGGCTCTACACAATAAGCTGCAAATTTACTGTTTGGAAAGGGTGATCATGGTGTTACACTCTTCATTTATAATTTTTGAATCACTACAATATAGTTATTGGGAGCTCTATCTCTCAGCTATACTAACAGGAGGGTGGTAGATTTTGTTTGCAGCTTAGACTTAGCTCTATTGCATGGGCTGCTACTGAGAACATCTGTAATTCTGCTGTAAGTACCATGAAGGCTACTAAAAAAAATTCTATGCTATGTTTGCTACAGCTGAGAGGACAAAATATTCTATTAAAATACCTTGTCTCTGCTGAAGGTACTGTGGCAAAATCAACATGAACTAGGCAGCTTGGGGATTGTCCTCATGGGGAAATATACTAGCATTACTACATGGCTGTGTCTAGACTGGCCAGTTTTTCCAGAAAATCAGCCGCTTTTCCGGAAAAACTTGCCAGCTGTCTACACTGGCCGCTTGAATTTCCACAAAAGCACTGACTTCCTACTGTAAGAAATCAGTGCTTCTTGCAGAAATACTATTCTGCTCCTGTTCAGGCAAAAGTCCCTTTTGCGCAAAAGCTTTTGCGCAAAAGGGCCAATGTAGACAGCTCAGATTTATTTTCCGCAAAAAAGCCCCGATTGTGAAAATGGTGATCGGGGCTTTTTTGCAGAAAAGCGCGTCTAGATTGGCACGGACGCTTTTCCACAAAAAGTGCTTTTGCAGAAAAGCGTCCATGCCAATCTAGATGCTCTGTTCCGAAAATGCTTTTAACGGAAAACTTTTCCGTTAAAAGCATTTCTGGAAAATCATGCCAATCTAGCCGCAGCCCACAAGTATAATTATACTGGTATAACTTCCCATGCAGATACTCTAATTCAGAATAACAAGGGACTTTTTCGGGTTGCTTTTGAAAACCAAAAGAAGGTCACTGCTATTTTCAGTCTGTCCACCTGTGGCATTATACTAATATAATAATGCAGGATATATCAGCTGTGAGCAAGAGTGTGCTATGCCTTGGGCAGTGCACAGGATGGAGCCCTGAAAAGCAATCTCTCTGCCACTACTTGCACAATGAATCCAACATTGTATTAGCAAGGTTTCCGATTAGCAGCGTCTGTGAGCACACACTGCCTAGTCTTTGCTCCTTTCAGAGAACAAATCATTAGAAAGGGTCAGGTAGAAAAAGGGGCTTTAATGTGGAGAGAGGAGAATGGCTCAATCAAGAAGGGAAGTCAGCACGTATGTGGGAAGCTGGGAAGAAGTATGCCAAACCTTTTGAAAGGTGTAGCAATTATGCAGTAACCCGTGCACTGGCTGAGTCCCCACAAGGCATTTTTCCTGAGGCAGAACTAGTCTCATGGTCCCCACTATAGTGCTTTGCCTACAGGATGCACAAAATCCCACTCTCAATCTGCAATGCCTCTTCCACCAGGCTAACAATTTCCTGTCTCCTTTACCATATCCATGTGGCTTTAGATCAACTTAGATCCTTTCTGGTTTCTTTCAAAAAAGACTCCAAGAGATAAAGATGATTCTTTTCTATTTCCACCTTCTGAGTGCACGGCTAGACTGCAGGGGTTTTCAGGATAACTCCGCCGCATCCAGGGAACGCATTTGTGCTTCTGCTTTTTTTTTTGTGGAAGAGCAAACACGCTCTTTTGGAAGCTCCTGTATTCCTTGTTCTACGAGGAAGAAGGGGGCTTCCAAAAGAGGAGGGTTTTCCAACATTTGGCCCAGGCTAGATGGGCCAAATGTTGGAAAATCCTCTTCTGACAAAATATTTGGAAAAAGGTACGCAAAATGCGTAGCACAATTTGTGTGCCTTTTTCTGACAAACTTGTAGTCTAGCCATACCCTAAGAGGCAGTGCCTTATCATGATGTCCTGCCCAGTAAATGTTTGAAGACTCCCTGGTTCCTAAAGAAAAGCCTCATTTTCATGTTATTGTTCATGAAAGCTGAAACTACCAGCACAGCAGGCAACTATTTCCATTAGATCCCTCTTTGTCCTTATCTATTGCAATCAACTAGAATATTCTGGTGACAAGAATGATATAGCCCAAAAATGTGCCTTGTTGTTTGAAAAACGAGAATGAATAATCTGAGAACAATTAGCAAAATAATAATCATAATTATAATATAATTAATAAAAAGGATGCTTGAAAGAAGTTTGCCTAGAGGAACTCACTTCAGTTTTTGTTGCAAGGACAATGTGAGTGAGCTAGTTAGAGAGGGGGAAGTAGGTAAATAAATAGAATAAATTATATGGGTTCTGCAATTACTGCCAGAGGTCTTTAAACAAGAGGGAAGCAAGCAGCTGTCTTGCCCAATTACATGCAAGTAGGCACAGAGAAACAGCCCAGAGTCTGCACTAGAGTCTATACCTAGCCAAGGGAGCCCAAGTGTGGTCAAAGGAAGAATTCTGTAGTATAATCTCACAGCCAGAAGAAGCAAAGCGTATAGTAATATATAATGGGGGAGAGATGTTCTCATATTGAAGAGAAGGCAATCAGGAAGTGTGAAGTCCAACAGGAGAACAGAGAAATGTAATTTTGTGGGCAACATAGGTGAGTCCAGTAAAAATCATAGGTCACAGAGTTACACAATCCAAATATTTTCAGCAATTTGTAACTTGCAACTCCATTCCAGATGGACAAAGAGTTTCTACCTTGCTGACAGTGATAGGTAACCAGAAATACAAAATAATCATACATTCAAGAGGCCCCTTATGAAGACTGAACTTAACAAAGGGCAGAAATCAGGAATTTATATTGTGAAAAAAGATGAGCTCTAGTGAAACTGATCAAGACCTAGCACATATGCTATCAGAAGTCAGAAATGGCATCACACCTTTGATTAAAGGAGTTTCTACAAGAATGTTTCTTGATTCTGCTGATAGATATGTGCAGAAATCAGTGAGATGGCAAATCCAGTGTCAATCACAAATTTCTTCTGGAAGAAACCACCACAGTTTTAAGGAATTGTACTCAAGAAAAGTAGTCTCAGTAGAAATACTCCAGGTGAAAGTTCAACCATATGAACAATAATTTTTCCCTTGAATGTGATGGAAGAAAAGTATCTACCATTATCTGATATATCTTGGTTTGCAAAGCTCAAACCAAGTTTGAACCAAGATCAAGGAAATCACAAAGATACCTTGAAATTTTCCAGAATTATTGGAGTCATTCCAAATGTTTTGAAAAATAACTAGCAAAAATGAGCAGTGTGTCAATGAAACAGATTGTTAAATCTTACAATCAACCAAAATATTGGATGTCTAAATGTGTGCCTTTTTCCTCCAGAATCTTCAGAGTATACGGATTTGGCCCTGTTTAGTGACCATCAGAATCTTGTAATTTATTTCACAATAAGAAGTTAATTCTGTACAGACCAGCATCCACTACCATGTACGGAATATTTTGTGGGTGATGAATCTGAGGAACTGTCCTGGATTGAAGTGTCATTAGAAGAGGTTTTGGAACAAAAAGAAAAACTTAACAGTAACAAATCATTGGGACCAGATGGTAATCACCCAAGGGTTCTGAAAGAACTCAAATGTGAAATTATGGAACTATTAACTGTGGTTTGTAACCTATCCTTTAAATCAGCTTTTGTACCCAAGGACTGGAAGATAGCTAACATAACACAAATATTTAAAAAGGGCTCTAGAGGCAACCCTGGCAATTACAGACCAGTAAGTCTAATGTCAGTACCGGGCAAATTAGTTGAAACAATAGTAAAGAATAAAATTGTCAGACACATAGAAGAACATAATTGGTTAGGCAAAAGTCAACATGGTTTTTGTAAAAGGAAATCATATCTTACTAATCCATTAGAGTTCTTTGAAGAGGTTAACAAACATGCGGACAAGGGGGATCCAGTAGATACAGTATACTTAGATTTCCAGAAAGCCTTTGACAAGGTCCCTCACCAAAGGCTCTTGTGTAAATTAGGTTGTCATGGGATAAGAGGCAAGATCCTTTCATGGATTGAGAACTGGTTAAAAGACAAGAAACAAAGGGTAGGAATAAATGGTAAATTTTCAGAATGGAGAGGGGTAACTAGTAGTGTTCCCCAAGGGTCAGTCTTAGGACCAATCCTATTCAACTTATTCATAAATGATAGAGAAAGGGGTAAGCAGTGAGGTGGCAAAATGTGTGGATGATACTTACCTGTTCAAAATAGTCAAGACCAAAGCAGACTGTGAAGAACTTCAAAAAGAGCTCACCAAACTGAGTGACTGGGCAACAAAATGGCAAATGAAATGTAACGTGGATAAGTATAAAGCAATGCACACTAGAAAAAAAAAACCCTAATTATACATACAATATTGGGGGACTAATTTAGCTACAACTAATCAGGAAAGAGATCTTGGAGTTATTGTGAATAGTTCTCTGAAAACGTCCATGCAGTGTGCAGCAGCAGGCAAAAAAGCAAATAGGATTCTAGGAATTATTTAAAAAGGGATAGAAAACAAGACAGAATATCTTACTGCCCCTATATAACAGTATGGTATGCCCACATCTTGAATACTGCATGCAGATGTGTTCACTTCACCTCAAAAAAGATATTCTGGTATTAGAAAAGATTCAGAAAAGGGCAACTAAATGATTAGGGGTTTGGAACAGGTCCCATATAAGGAGAGGCTAAAGAGACTGGAACTTTTCAGTTTAGAAAAGAGGAGACTGAGGGGGGGGGGGTGATAGAGGTATAGAAAAACATGAGTGGTATGGAGAGGGTCAATAAAGAAAAATTATTTACTTGTTCCCATAATATAAGAACTAGTGGACAGCAAATGAAATTAATGGGTAGCAGGTTTAAAATTAATGAAAGAAAGTTCTTCACATAGCGCACCGTCAACCTGTGAAACTCCTTGCCAGAAGAGACTGTGAAAGCTAGGATTATAACAGAGTTTAGAAAAGAGCTAGATAAATTCATGGAGGTTAGGTCCATAAAAGATTATTAGCCAGGGGGTAAGGAATAGTGTCCCTGGCCTGTTTCTCAAAGGCTGGAGATGGATGGCAGGACACAAATTGCTTGATCATTGTCTTCAGTCTACCCCCTTTGGGACACCTGGCACTGGCCCCTGTCAGTAGACAGGATACTGGACTAGATGGACCTTTGGTCTGACCCAGTATGGACGTTCTTATGTTCTTATGTTTTTAATATTAGTTTCATGCTCTTAGAGGTAGACATTGATTCAGTACATTGGATTTGCTCAACCCATATGTACAAATAGAGAATGATCCATCATCTCACAAATATCTCAAAATCAATATGCAAGAAGGTTTATTTTGTTACAACATGATGTTTTTTGGCATCACATCAACTCCTGTCCTTTTTCAGAAAGCCAGTTATGAAATTCTGAAGGGACTAGATGAAGTTCAGTGCTATTCAGATGACAAACTGATTACAGGAAAGAATCAAACAGATCAGTTTCAAAATTTGGATACTGTCTCACAATTGTTAGAACAGAGTGGACTAGACCAGTGGTTTTAAAACTAAGGTTGGAACCCAATATTGTGATATGGAATGTCAGCCACTAGGTCTAATTGCTGCAGGGTGATCAGGAGACCTGTGGGGGTGCTAAGACAGGCCACCTAATTGTCCTGGATTTGCAGACTGTGCTGCACCCCAGAAGCTGCCGGCAACAAGCCTGGCTCCAAGGTGCGTGTGTGTATAGAAGAAATGTTCATGGGGTGCACTGCCCCTGCCCTGAGCACTAGCTCTGCATTCCTAACTGCTAGGAACCTGCTGCTGGCTACTTCTGGGATGCATCATGGTCTTACTCCCTCCCTCCCCCACACTTCTGATTAGGAGTCATTCAACATAAGATCCTGCTCCCAGACCTGACTCCCCCAAAGCCTGAGCCCCCTTCTACATCCCAAAACTCTCATCCTGAGCCCTATACTATCAATTTCTATAAGGGAACGCTGCACATCAATGCTGATGAGCCAAATGTCTGTCATATCCAATCTCCTGTCAACCTGAAGAAACATTCCAGTTTGTTTTATCTGAATTTGATAGCTAGTTTACCCCTCATAAGCACAACCACTAATAAACATACCGCTAAGGAAAATTACTGTGCTTTCTCTTTTGAAAGGAATGGTTCAACAGAGAACATTTTTTTAATTGTTTAGAATCCCCACTTTGCACCATTCATGGCCTATAAATGAGATTTATCGATGGATCACAGTTGCATCTTATTGGAATGTGAGTGATCATTTCCAAATTGCTTTGGTTTCAGGTTTTGGAAGCAATCTTTTCCCTCGTGCTGACTCATATGCAGCCCAATCCCAAGCTATGCAACAGATCAGTCTGAGATTCTATCATTCTTTTCAAATGGAATACTTGAACTTGCAACTATGGTTGTGGGATTGCAGCCATACTGTTTTGTTTGCAGTAGAACTATCCAATGGTATGTTATGGAAACCACATGTGGTCCAGTTTAGTCATCACAAGAATATGGGTTTAGAGATGTTCTAGTAGCAAATTCTGTTCCTCTGATCAAAGGTTCTATTAGATCTCTTAATTTGGATTATTTTGTGGAAGAAACTTTGCTATCAGGTCTAATTGATTCCTTACCACCCCAAAAACTGTTCAGCTGTGTCTAGACTTGCAAGTTTTTCCGCAAAATCATCTGATTTTGCGGAAAAACTTGCCAGCTGTCTACACTGTCCGTTTGAATTTCCACAAGAACACTAATGATCTCATGTAAGATCGTCAGCGTTCTTGCAGAAATACTGTGCTGCTCCCGTTCGGGCAAAAGCCCTCTTGCACAAATCATTTGCACAAGAGGGCCAGTGTAAACAGCACAGTACTATTTTCTGCAAAAAAGCCCTGATTGCGAAAATGGCGATTGGGGCTTTTTTGCGGAAAACCGCATCTAGATTGGCCACGGACGCTTTTCCGCAAAAAGTGCTTTTGTGGAAAAGCATCCTGCCAATCTAGACATGCTTTTCCGAAAATGCTTTTAACAGAAAACTTTTCAGTTAAAAGCATTTTCGGAAAATCATGCCAGTGTAGATGTAGTCTTCCTGATATTCAGTACACCATCTTATCACCACATTATCACAAGTTTGCAAAAAATAATTGTGAGCTTTAACTTAAAAAGATGTTCAGTTAGGGTACGTCTAGACTACAGGCTTTTGTCAACAGCGGCTTTGTCGATAGATACTGTCGACAAAGCCTTTGTCGAAAAAGAACGTCTAGACTTCAGCCAGTTCTGTTGACAAAGCAAGCTGCTTTTTTGACAGAGAGTCAAGATGCTCTCTTATGAAAAAGCACAGTGTGGATGCAATAGCACCTTTTTTCAACATAACTGTCAAAAAAAGGCGTTATTCCTCATAGAATGAGGTTTACCGCCGTCGACAAACTTATTGTCGACAGAACTCGGCGGTAGTGTAGATGCAGGTATAGTTTTGTTGACAAAAGTCCACTTTTGTCGACAAAGCCTTGTAGTCTAGACACACCCTTAATGGGCTGCTATTCCAGAGCAGAAAAATCCCTTACAAGCTGGAAGTCTTTAGTAGTCCACATGCAACTTAGTTAAATTATAAAACATTTTATGTTAGTCATATAATAATGTGTGTGTGTATATAAAACATTTTATGTTAGTCATATAATAATGTGTGTGTGTGTGTATATATATATATATATAGGAAATTTTCAAAGGTAAGGCAGAGGAAGGTCATGTACGGTCCCTGTAATTGTTTGAGCTCTTGTCCCTCCCCAGTGCAAAGCCTCATTTTCATATTGGCTTCAGTTTTGCAGTCTGAACCATAAAGCTGCCACTGTATACAGGCATCTGTGTTTCTATCCACTCTGTATCTATCTCTGTTTCTGCTGGGTCTAAATTAACAATATCCTTGTCCCATTTTATAGTAGCTCTTGCTGTAGCGAATAATCACATGGTCCCTTTGGGGTTTCCGAGCATTCTTGTGGGCTGTAAGATCTTGATCTGGAATCTGTCCAAAAGAACTAGCATGTCCTCTTACAAGAGGTTGAGGCACCTTCAAACTCTTAGATTTTTGAAAGCTAGACTGAAAGTCAAAACCTGAATTTACAAACATTCAGAACCAAATTTTCAGATCTAAATTTTGAGGCTTGAACCTTAAAATATAAACATCATTATGTTTATCTTTTAATGTACAAATCCTTAATTTTGTTGCATAGTCAAAACTTCACATAATTTCAATGGGAATATAGGATGCCTAAGGTTTTCAGGATGCAGTTTTAATAGTTTGAAAGGATGACCTTTTTTATACACATGACCTTTTTTATTTAAAGCACTTTCTCTCACACACACACACCCTTATTTTTTTAAAAAAATATCGTAACAGAAGAATTAAATTCTATATATCTTAAATCAAAGAAGGGAAAGTGGGGACTTTTTTTCCTCATCCAGTTTCTAATTCACCAGTACAGAATGCCATTTGGTTGGGAAGAGAATGCTAAGCACTTACACATGTAAATAGCACTTGTTATTCTAACCTGGCATGGGGATGATGTGTCTGACATGCAGCCTGAAAAGACAGTCCTATGCTGTCCAGCCAAGAAGCAGCTTTGAAAGCAACAGAACACCATGTTCTCCCAGAACAGATAAAACAGATGGAATAAACGTCCTTTGCAGAGAGATTTGCCAGCTTCTCTGTCTGACACACATCCTCCCCTCCAGCTGACATTTGAAGTACCGTGTTCCAATAATAATTTAAAAACCCCATGTTCGCCTCTCCTTTTGCAAAGTCTAGCCACAGAGGTACTATGTACATGAAGCTATGATAACATTTGATTAATATATTTTATTGTTCTCAGCATTCTATACTCCAAAGTACAGATTGTGCATATAGTTGATGCACTTGCGTCTGCAAATTTGATGTGCACATCAGTTAAAAATCCATTGAAAATGTGGGCCGAGAGTAAGCAAAGGGTGAAACACAACAAAATTGACTATTGCCAAATAGTTTCTTGGTCTCTCTGGCTTTTTAATCCTAGAGCATATTAAGTAGGAACAGTAGCAGGTCTCAGCAAGGCTTTTTAAAGTTGATCTGCACTAGGGATTTCAACAAAAGCGGGCCTACCAGCCAGCCCCCAGATGAGGATGGAAAAACAGCACTTCTTACTGCAGCCAAAAAGAGGAGGAATCAATTGACCAACTGGTTGTGTCCTGGAAACTGATTGATAAAAGGAATAGCTAATGGTTTCCTCAGAAAGAGGACACCAGATATGGAAAGGATAACTGGACTCCTGGCCTCTGAAACAAGGTAAGAATTAACGAGGGAAATGGGATAGGTGATGATAAAAATAAAAGAAGACACAGAAAGGGCACGAGTCAACTTGGGTTTCTAGAAGTAAAGAAGGAACTTCTATGAAAAAAATCAAATTTCAAAAAATTTGGTGTTTATAAAATGGTCATCTGATATCGACATACTAAAGGTATCTGCTGGTTATTATGACAGTACTATTCCATTTCTATCAATCCCCTTTTCAGAGAGGCACCTGGTGTTCTGTGAGGCAGAGCTGATGTACAGGTTGAACCTTGGTAAACCGGGATTCTTTGGTCCAGCAGTCTCCATGCTCTGGAAGGACCACAGATGTTCTAGGACCAGAAAGTATTGGTGGAGGGCTGTCAGCTGGACTCCCAGCTGAGATGCCTGGCTCTCGGCTCACTAGGCTGCCTAGTACAACCCAGCGGGACCATAGCCTGTTGCACAGCAGTGGGGCTACCCAGCAGAGACAGGAGCCTAATGCTCTAGGAACTGGGCTGAAGCTGAGCTACTTGGCTTAGCTGAGAAGAGGGGGTGGGGACCAGCAGGACAGTGGGGCTGGCAGCAGTGGGGGGGATGGGAGCTAGCCTGGAGGCTGGTGGCCACTCCAAGGCTGGGCAGAAGTAGTAGAGAGAGTCAGATATGTCCTCTTCTGGTCTGGCAAAATCCCTCGTCTGGGATCAGTCAGGTCCCAAGGGTGCCAGACCAGAGAGGTTCAACCTCTAGCATGTTACAGAAGAGCAACACCTTTTGCACCCTTATTGTAACTTTATTGTTGTTCTTTCCTGTTGTGCTATTTCTTTAAATCTGAAATTCAGATATGATATAACAGGTTGTTTTTTATGTACAGAAAAAACATACAATGGTTTTTGTTTTATCTGAACTAGATAAAGTTCTGATATCCAAGGCTGCAGATGTAACAGCTGAGGTATTTGCGCACATTCATTGAATTACACGTTTTTCATTCATAAAGCCCTTTATAATGCCAGGGAGCAAACAAAACATTATATAGTATGAATCTGTATATTTTTAAACAAATAAATAGTTCTATTAGAGGCATAACTGGCATACCAAGATCAGCTTCAATTTTTCATAGGTGGTGAATTGAACTATTTAGTGTCAATATGTCACATTTCATTGGTCAAATGGCACTATTGAGCTTGTCCAAGTTCAATGAGGGTTTTCACATGTGGACTATAAACTATCTATATGTTTATTACAAAGCATTTAAAATCACATAAATCCCAGTGTCTCTTCCTTTTATTTGTCATAGGTGAGTTTCTTACTCACAATTGTTGCTGACATTCAGAGAAACTCATTCCAGTGGAGCTGGAAGACAGTCCTTGAACATAGATCCTGTACTTAATGGAAATATGTTCCTAGGTCATCTTAAATTCACATAGTTGACAGCATGCAAATACTTGCTTTATAAACTGATTTTGTTTACTCTAAGGCATTAATATATTCCATATGGGAACTAAGTGAACGTATTCACCTTCTTTAAATACATTGTGAGGTGGGATTTTGCTTGGTTGCTACAGAGATAGACCAGGATGATGGAACATAGGAAGAGGAAATTTCCTTGAATTTTGTCTTGTCAGTTTCCTTTAAATATTTCTGCTGGGGAGAACTGCAAGAGGCAGACTTTGACATTAATCTCAACTTACTCTCCATAAAACATATGGGCTGCATCTAGTCTGGCAAGATTTTGTGCAAAAGCTGCTGTTTTTGTACAAAAACTTGCCAGCTGTCTACACTGGCCACTTGAATTTGCTCACGAACACTGACGATCTAATGTATGATTGTCAGTGTTCTTGCGCAAATACACTGATGCTCCAACTCGGGAAAAAGCCCTCTTGCGCAAATGCTGTTGTGCAAGAGGGCCAGTGTAGACAGGTAGAAACTGTTTTGCGCAAAAAAGCCCCGATGGCGAAAACGGCCACCAGAGCTTTCTTGCGCAAAACCGCATCTAGACTGGCACGGATGCTTTTGCGCAAAAAGCACTTTTTGCACAAAAGCATCCGTGCCAATCTGGACGCTCTTTTCCGCAAATGCTTTTAACGGAAAAACTTTTCCATTAAAAGCATTTGCGGAAAATCATGCCAGTCTAGATGCAGCCATGAGGTTTAGCCCATGTATCTCTGGGAGAACAGTGTCTTCTGATAGGAGGCTCTGTGGCAACACCAAAATCTCTGGTGGATCTTCCCATTTCACTATCAGTAGGTTTTCTCTAGGTGCAGCACCAGAATTTCTTCACAGGTTGTGCTGGCTCCTCCATAAGAATGTGTACATTGCATAGAGGAGAGAAAAGGTTATGCAGCTTGAGGTAGTTATTTGTCAATTAAATCATAATGTTGTATGTTAGCCCACCTTAGCTCCTGAGAGGTAAGGGAGTGCAACCACACTCCCTAACCCCAGCAGAAGAACAGAACTCCAGATCCATAGAGGGGGGACAAATAAGGTGCATGTGTTTGTGGGAAACAGGCTATTAAAATGAAGTAGAAGAGAGAATTATTTTTTCCCTGAGGCCGTGTCCAGACTCAGGAGTTTTTTCAGGAAAAGTAGCCTTTTCCCGAAAAAACTTCCCCTGCGTCCAGACTCAAGCCGCGTTCTTTCGAAATTATTTCGAAAGAACGCGGCTTTTCTTTCGATGGCGGTAAACCTCAATTTACGAGGAAGAACGCCTTCTTTCGAAAGTTCCTCTTTCGAAAAAGGCGTTCTTCAATGTAAATAGGCCGTCTTCGAAAGAGAGCATCCAGACTCGCTGCGTGCTCTCTTTCGAAAAAGCGGATTTCTCTTTCAAAAGATCCGCCTGCAGTCTAGACGCGATCTTTCAAAAGAGGCTCTTTCGAAAGAAGCCTGCAGTCTAGACATAGCCTGAGGGACAGGTGAACTCTGAATGTGGATTAAGAGACTCTTTTTTTGTTCATCCTTCTATCCACTTCTAAAATATGATATTTATTTGAGTTTGAGTGAATCATTTATCTGTATGGACTCTTGAATTATATTGAGCCACTCATTTCTTCCGTGCTAACTGGTCTTCTGTCTTAGACAAAAGAAAGCCTGTTTTCTGACCTGCATGAGAAACAGACACCCTGAAAAAACACTGTGGGCTTATAAAATGTACAATAGATTTTTGCCAAAATATTGCTTTAATGATACACTATTCTAATTGTAAACGTGTTACTTAAGCTGTAAGCATTTTAGGGAAGGGACATTTTGTTCTGTGTGTACAGAGCCTTGCACAGTGTGCTTCTGGGTCTATAACTAAGGCTTGTAGGCACTGTGATAATAATAAATTCATAAATCAAACAGGTTGTAAGCAGTTTAAAAAGCATAAATCTGCCGCCTTGTACTTTTTCTTCTTCATGTCATCTCAAAGAATCCTTACAAGCACGGGGAGCAGTACAGTGTCACTGTTCATTACTCTCCATGATATTTTCCTCCACTAAGTCTAGCCTAGCCAATGTACCTTGTCCCACCATTCTATTGGTCTTCAGCCTCTAGCTCTGATTTGACTTTGCCTTATTTTCTTTGGCACTTTGTCATGTTTGTCTTCTGCAGTCACCTCACCATCATCATCTGTTCATTTGCTGATACTCACATTCCCTCATGTCACACCTCACTCTCCTTTGAACTTCGTCATTTATCTTAAAATCATTTCACTTTACACCTTTCGCTTTCCAAAGAACTCTCATCTGCATTGCCTGCAGCCCTCTGATGTCTGTTTCATGCTATGCAGCTGTTTCAAGACCATGGCGAAATACTGCTAGTACATTAGTTTGATACATTTGCACTTTGATACCAAACTTACTGTATTTTAGCGAATATAACCCACGGGTTATATTCATTTTTACAAACCCCGCACCCCACTCTGCCCCACCTCCCGCGGGGTATATACGGGTGCGGGGTATACAAAACTTTTCTTACTCACCTGGGGGTGAGTGCGGCTGCGCTGGAACCGGGCGGTGAGTGTTTCCCTCGCCGGAAGGCTTGTCCTCCGAAAGCAACCGCGGGGGAGTGAGTGCTCCCCCAGCCGGATCAGGCTCCCAGGCAGGCCATGCAGCACATGCCTCAGAGAAAGCCCCCACCCCCGCTCTGAAAGCCCCTCCCGGCTGAGCCTTTGCCGGGCTGGGGTTGAGAGCTGCAAACACCTTTGCCCCCGCAGAGAGCCGGGGCCGGATTGAACAGCCCGCGGCTGAACAAGGGGGGCGGGGGCGCAGGCCAGTAACTTTTCCCCGTGTGGCTCTCCCAGGAGGTAAAGTCTGCCCGGGAGCCCGGCTCACTCTCCGTAGCCGGGGCACAGGCATCCCCAGCAGAGGCGGGAGGCTCCCAGCCTGGGCTGACAAAGGGAAGGAGCCCGGAGCCCTGTCCCGAGCGGTGGGTGGCCCACGCCGTGGATCTCTGCAAGCTGCCTGTGGCCCCTGGCAGCCCCTCCCACTGCAACCCGCTTGCAACCTCCCCTGCGCCCCTTGCAAGCCCTCCTTGTAGCCCCCTTGCCACACCTCGGAGCAGTTGTGGTCGCGGCCAGCAGCAGGAGGCTGCAGGTGGCCATGGTGCACAGGAGCGGGGGCAGGCAGGAATATATCCGCACCCGAATAAATACCCCCCCCCCCCACAGGCTATACTCATGCATGGGTATACAGGGATTTCTAAACTCAAACGGCAAAACCCGCGGGGTATATTCGGGTGCACCGTATATTCACGAAAAGACGGTAATGTTTTTATCAGTCTATAATTTTATCAACTTCTGTGAAGCACTTGTAGCTAAAACAAATCTTTGTTAACCTCATTCTTGGTAGTCTTCTCAACCGATCTAGCTTCCTGGATAGTCATACAACTTTAATTGTTCCATGACTTCACTGCTGGTGCATTTCAATAGTTTATGGTTCTTTTCTTGAACAACTGTGTCTTAATACAAAAGAATCTGAGAATGAGATTGTCTCTATATATTTGGGTTTTTTTAGTTTCTGTTACTACTGAAGTTGGTATTGTTGATGCTCAATGAAAAATAAGCTACTTTTTGCTGACGTGTAACCTTTCAAGTGAGGCTTTCCTATCACTTTTCAAATAGTCATTAATGATTTTATAATACTTTTCCACTTTACATAGAGGTATTATATTATATCCCTTTTACAGATAGGTAAATTGAGGAACAGAGAAGTTCTTTGGTTATCATCACAGAGATGTACTGAGTTCTCTTGTGTATGGCTGAGTGAGGCCATTTTTCAACCTCTTAAGAGAGCAGAATGCATTTCTGTCCATGGTCCGAATGTACATCTCCTTGATATGCTACTGCAAGTTCTAGGTTCATCCACTTATTTACCAGATGTTTACTGAAGGCACCTTGCAAAATATTTTCAACTTTGAATGAATGTGCAGCTTCCACAAAGAAGTATGCTGTACATCTCAGTTTTATTTATGTTTGCATCCTGCAATGCCCTCTGCAAGTTCTAGTACATAGTCTTTCCAGATGATTCCTGGTGATGGTCATGCAGAGATATTTTCCTTCATATATATGATTTATCCCAGTGCTGACATTCATACTTGAATTAAGGATTCATTTTTGCAGATTCCCTCTAGGCTCTATATAGCCTTCCTGTGCAAGGTACAGTCCTAATACTGAATAAGCAACACATTCACATGGTATCAACTTCTTGATCAAGAGGTATGAACCCCAAAGAGTAAATCATTGAGTTAATATTTCTGTGTATAAATATGTCAAGGAAGCTCTTTTATGAAAGCTTGTTACATTCAGAGCTCAATGGTCAGGAGTATGGATTTTTTACACTCATGAGTGACATTGTTATACCAACTGAATTTGCTAATGTAGATCATGCCTGAATGGTCATACATCATACTAGGATTAAAAAGGAGATGGGAGAAGAGAGAAAAAAACATTTAAAAATAGACTTGGGGATAGGCATGGGTGGGAGGTAATCCGAAAATGGACCAGCATCTTAGTGGACTGCTGTATGTGAAAACACAATCCTCTTTAGGATGGGGGCACTCATATCTACCTGACAGTCACAAGGCCCTCTCCTCCCCAAGTGTCCCTCACACCCACAAAACCCAGCCCGAATCTTGTGGATTGCCCCTATTTGACTACAAACCAGTTTCACTCTCAGGGAGCAATTGCTCCAAAGCCTCCCTTCCCACCAGCCATCCTGGACTGGGCACCCTCCATTCCAAGCCTGATCCCTGCTGCCTCCCACATCTTTTCCAAAATCCAAGCCTCCTGACTATTCCAGACCTGGAATGGCTGCTGCCTACCCACCAGCCCAGCCCTTATGAAACTATAAAAGTAATGTTAAAATATTGTTAGGCAGGCTCAGAGTCTTGTTTAGTGTTGCTGCACCTTGCCCTTGGTTTGGTTGTTCCAGTGATTCCCATCTGTGCCACTCAGCAACTACCATGGCTCAGCTGAGTTCAGGCCCCACTTAAGCTGTTGCCATTGAACTGAGCTGAGTCACCAACAGTGCAGTGCAAGCTGATGTTTCAGAGCTGGTATCAGTCACAGCCAGAATGGCAGCATCTCCTTTGACCAATAGGTTGGCTCTCACCAAGTCTCTCAACAAAGTATAGGAAGAGATACCTTGACTGTTCCCACCACATTGCCACCCTCCCTAAAATCCATTTGATGTTATCTTTTAAAATATTAGAATGGGTATCAAAAATTCCACCAACCCTAAGTCCAAACTGCCTTCCCTAGATTGTCATCTCCAGCAATGGCCTTAACTTCAAATACGACTACTATTGCTCCACTTACACACTTAGGAGAAAGATTCTAGGGAGTCCTTGTCCTCTCCTTCTCTTCCCTACGGTTTTCTAAGGGGTATGTGAAAACTGCAGAAATTTATTCAAGGCATTGTAGTTCATTTCAGCAACTGCTCCCGTGTTTCTGGTGTCCTGGGAGTCATAGAAATTGGCTGGAACAATTATTACAGTATTCATGACCATGCCACCTGACAAGCTCCTGCAATCTCCTTTATTTTGTTCAACTCTTTTGTGGAGACTTTTAGGTAAAAGGCTTTGTGTTTTCTTATGTAGGACACATGCACCTAGGATGTTTCTTTACCTTGTATTATCTTGAAAGGCCAGAATTTTGTGCCTGCTCTAGTGACAGGGATCGTTTTTCCTGGCCTGTCTGCTATTCTTCTGCTTAATGCTGCAGATAGTATCAGACACTTCAGAGGGGTAGCCGAGGTAGTCTGTGGAAAAACCTAAAAAACAACAAATAGTGTAGCAGCACCTTAAAGACTAACAAAAAATGTAGATAGTATCATGAGCTTTCCAGGGCACAACCCACTTCTTCAGATGATAGTATTGGAATTGTGTTTGGGTGCTGTGGCTGGCACCCAGGAAAACGTAAGAGCTGCAACTGTCCATGATTCCTGCGCAGAATAGCAAGGATGGAGTTTATTTTGTGCTTTGGACCTTTTAAGGGTCATTGGCAAGAGCATGACACTATCTACTCTGTAGCTATTTCACTGAATGACATTGAACAGTAGGTGTTCTCATCATTTCTCTGTCATCAACAATAATCTTTACTAATTAGGAAAGTAATGGGTTGATAGACTGACAGCAGGTAGAAATACCATGTAGACAGACAAAAAGTTGGAGGGAGGCAAATAAACACAGCAGTACACAGATTAAAAGATATGTGACTACTAGTAAAACCCCATGACTGGAGGCAACTTGGAAGATATTTATGTTCAGATTATAGATTTATGACTTTCTCTTTCTAATATTCATGAACACAGAGAGTATGTGCCTGAGGCATTGTACAGTTATAAAGTATTAAGACTGGTAATAATTGCTTAAGTCTGAAAAACATAATTATATTTTTGAGCATTTTAACAATTTATTTAAAGATGAACACTGTACATTTGACAAAAAAGTAGGAATAAAACCAGCCTTTTATCATGTGCTGTGATATCTGTAAAATTTTAAACTTTTTATCCCCCAAACAAATCACTTGCTCTCATTTTGCATATGTTTATATTTTACAAGGCTCATAAAAATGACTATGACCCAATAACCTGTTGATGTCAAGTGGCAGAAAAAAAGGGCATACAGGAAGGAATTCCCTGGGCCAGAATTATGCATAATATTTCAGGTGGCATTTAAAATCTTTACTAAGAGCCAATAGTCATAATCATTGCAAAATGTATGCACAAATAATATTTAAAGAGTTATATATGATACTAAAAAGTATGTTAAGATCTTGAAGTTAAGTTGGGCATGTACCATCAGGTGACATACCTCAAACATGGTCCTTTCTGGCAGAAGGCAACAGATGCTTTATCTCCTTCTCTGATTATATGTGTATTGTTTTCCTCACAGCGGAGGCCTATTTATATATTCAGCTAGGTGCCAGTCAAAAGGTTGTGAAATGTACAAGAAAAAATATCTTTGGGAAGAAACATAAGAACTGCAAGGTCAGCAGTGTGCTGTTTATGAATGAAGACAAAAGATGGGACTTGTATACCTTTGGAAGCAAAGAAACTCATAGTGTCATTCACCTAGGTGACAAACGGATAGCATGTCTGTCTCTGAAAAGAGAATCACAGCCAAGCCTGGATATAAAGAACTTCAAGTGCTTTAGGTGAGCAATGCCCACTCATAGGCGTGATAGTACCTAGTTAATTAAGTCTAGTCTATAGAATGTGTTATGATTTGTTTTTAATACTTATCCTTACTATTTGTTCTGAATCTCTGCACTGTTAATAGATTTCTAACCAATTTCACTCTCAACATGTGTAAGTTCTATGTGTTAAAAAGAATGTTGATCTGAGGTGAAGCTAGTAAGGTGGGAGTACTTTGGAAGCAGAAAAATCTATGAATATTATGCGCGTCTGGTAGCTTAGCACCTGAATGCTCCAGTGGGGTACTCATGGGAATTTCGGGTTGGGCTGCGACTATTATGAACGTAGACAGAAGTGTTTGTGTTGCTAGTAGAGTTCGGTAGCTGACCCCTGGCAGGCACAGGAAAAGTTTCCTCATGGTGACACAGAACTATGGGGAATATTAGGAGGAGCATCACAGGAGCCCTACATAATATGTGCTTAAAAGATTAATAAAATTAAAAATAAAGCCAGCAAATTTCAAGGATTGTGTGGAAATTTTAGCTAAAAAACATAAAAGTTTCAAGGAGAGTTAAAATAGTGTTCAGACTATTATGTCTCATCAGTGTTTTACCTGAGCTTCCCTCATTCCAATAAATCATACTTCTCTTGAGACAGATAAATGCATATACAAACTGAGATGGCACATTGGTTGGGATTTATCAAAATTAAAGAGGGAATCAAAATCAGGCTTATAGTTCCTTAACAATAGAAATAATCAGCTGCACGCCAAAGTCTAAAGTTTTACATATTCTTAGCTATACCTTTTTTGCAGACTCGAATAACTTTTGCATATATGCATATCTATTTTTCACAATGTAAACAGAAACATCCCATAAGAAATCTTACATTTTCTCTTAAACATTTGATGCTGGAGCTGAGTTTTGCAATGGTACCTATGGATTTTCACATCAAAATCCCTTAGGCAAGTTTTGCAATCTAAGTCTATTCATGTGATGTAGTATACTTGCTTTCAAAATGCTAATCCTTTAAGACTGGAGTATATACATATTACCATTTTGTTACAGTGAAACATTTTGCATAACCAAAGAAAAAGACAATCCAATAGTGCAATTCTAATGTTATTCTTGTAATTACATAAGTTGCAAAGTAGGTAAGTGCCATCTAATATGCAAGTTTATGAAGTAGCTTATATTTTATTATATTTTATATACATTTAGAATATTTGTTCAGAGTGTTGATAGAAAGGTAGCCGTGTTAGTCTGGTGTAGCTGAAACAAAAAACAGGACTATGTAGCACTTTAAAGACTAACAAGATGGTTTAATAGGTAATGAGCTTTTGTGGTCCAGACCCACTTCCTCAGATCAAATAGTGGAAGAAAATTGTCACAACCATGTATACCAAAGGATACAATTAAAAAAAATGAACACATATGAAAAGGACAAATCAAATTTCAGAACAGAAGGGGGATGGAGGGGGGGAGGTAAATGTCTGTGAGCTAATGATATTAGCTTCCCCAATTATCACCTCTATCTTGTAATGGGTAAGATAATTAGCGTCTTTATTCAAACTTGAGTGTTCAGAGTATGTGGGTGTTTGTGCGTGCACACATCCACACATTCATTTGGACATAGAAAAATAATTAACTTTCAGTTTCTGCTCTGGTTTTCCAATTCACGCATTGTGTCTTGCAAGCTACATTTAATCAATTGACTCCAAAGCTTTCTTTCTACACCTTTGGAATGGCTGTAGTATAATTGTGGAGACTTTCTCTGTACTTTGTGTGAAATATGTGAACATTGTCTCCTATCAGAGCACCCTTGTTATTTTTCACACCTCTCTTCCAGAATGTGAAGAATGCTAGGTATTCTGTGTAATGTTGCCTAAGGTGCTGAGAGTAGAAGAAAGATGATGTATATTTTAATATCAAGAGATCAACATCAGTGTGGATTGGCTCACTTGTTCTAGGAATACGTGTATCTCAGACATTCTTAGACCACATTAAATCTTTTCTGTGGTTAGCTCTTATATGCTATTTATTCTGTAAAGATGGAAAGGTAATATATAAGCCTGCCTGATATAAATATAAGAGAAAATTTCTCCACGACATCCCACTCTTCCCAATGTTTAATTTGATTACAGTTGTAGAGATTAGCACTGCGATAATTTGGGTGACAGTTTGAACATATTTTGTGCCTTTACTGCAATTTTCCTTCCCTGATTTTTGTGTATGTTAAGGTTAAACCTCTTAAACTTTAAGTGAAGTCAAGTTGGAAGCATTTTATCAGCTCCACAAAGAGGAGCCATCGTAATAGGCCTGTGGCAGAGTAATAGAGTTGAAGTAATAGCTTAGCATACTTTTTCAGCATCACAATGGGTATTTTATCAATCTATTCTCAATTCCTCCCCTCCACCAAAGAAAGTTTTCTGTCATGTTTTAAACAGCTTTAAAATAATCTGATGAGCTTTCAAATGGTAACATGCTGAATACATTGAGCTGTGTGTCTCCTGTCCTTTGGAAAAGATGGCTATGATGCCATAACAAAGATTGGACTGTCATGTAACCCACACTATCTTCACATAAGCCACAAGAGTATATTTTGCAGAATTTTCCTCTTTTTGAGCCTCTGATATTAGTTTTAATGTGGCAAGGGAAAGATAATCTAGCCCAATGATAGTAATTTGTTCCATTCACTGTAAAAGGTTTGCAATGATTGGATGAAACAATGAACATTGCTTCTTATCCTACATTCTGTCTTCCTGAATAGCAATATGGTCAAGTACTTTGCATTCTTAAGTAAGCTCCCAAAAGAAGATCCATTTTGAAAATAGGATAAAATTGGAAAAAGGTAGTTACCTTGTTTTTCTAACAGTACTTTGTAGACACAGAACATTTTGAAAATTCATTCAGTCATGAATCCATAAATACCCAATCAGTTCCTAATTGCCTCTACCAAAGATAGGGGTGTTAAGACCAATATGAACTTCAGCAGTAATAAAAAACAGCTCTGGTTGTTACCTCTGAAAAGTTTAAAAGATGTATATATTATTTCATTCCATTCTGTTCTCCTCTAAGAGTCCTGGTGTATGGAGTGGCATCACTGTGTTCTGTTGACTGTATCATTTTCAGCAGTTAGAGACTATATTGATTTCCCATAAACCACTATTTTTATATCAATCAGATTATACATTTATAATCATTGTGGCCCTGCAACTGTGCATTTCTTGGCCAGCAGGTGGTCTGAGATGGTCTGGGGACCACATGGACTAAGCAAAGGGAAGTGGCAGGATAAGAAAGATTTCAGCTGAGATTAGGGCAATTGCAGAAACTGATAGATGTCTGTCTTCTGTTAGTAACAGCTGTCTTTGTTCTTTGAGAGTTTATATAGATTCAGTGTTTCCCCACCCCCTCCCTTTCACTCTGATCTTATTGTCCCTTAAGAAGGAAAATATAAGGAATGGTTGGAGTTGAGGTATAAGGGAGTTAGATCCAGGAAGTGTAAGGGAGCATATTTTATTAGGAAAATTTAGTCCAGGCAGTCCTTTCTCCCTTGGAAGATTACACATTTTTTTACAACCCCCATCCCTGGCTTTTCTCCACTCCCACCCATACTGCATATGACCCACACTGCATGAAGGCAGTGAGCAGAGCTTTCCAAGACACCAGCTCTTGGGACAACTACAGTTGGCAGCAGTATTTCCACAACAGTCTCACACAACATCCTTCTCCTTTCTGCCATCGCACCAGAGCTCTCTTATGAGGTGTGATGCCCTACTCTCCTCACAGCCCACTGACCGAAGTCCCCACAGCTTCAGTGGAAGACTTTTAATTGACTGACAGAGAAAACAGTCTCACATACCCCTGACAGTATCAACAGTATCTTCTATTGCAATCTGTCCAAGGAAATGAGCAGAGATTATGCTGCAATAGGGCACAACTTTTTTTCCCCATCCCAGAAATGTACTATTTCTGCTAAACCAGATTCAATGACTTTGGATCTTCTCTCACTGCATTAAATGGAGGAAAAAATTAGAGACAGTGTTTGTATTCTTTCTCTAATTATGCTCTTTGTTTAATACCGCAAGACTGTTGACTCAATGCTTAGCATTTTTCCCTCTCACTAGCTTTCGCTCTCTCTCTCTCTCTTTTTTTTTTTTCCTGGGGCAAATGGTTGTAGATCTTGCTAACGCTGTTCATAGTGATTGATATAGAGTGTTTCTGAGAGCTGGAAACATATCTAGTAATTACACTGTTCAGACATGAAGATTGTATTACCTCAAATTGCCTGGAATGATGTCAATTTATCAAACTTCCTGCAAAGAGTTCATCTCTGCTGTAAAGTGATCACTTTTCTCTCTGTTAGGTTGCTTTATCTAATACAAAGAGTCCAGAGGGGATTTATCCACTGTCTTTTTCTACCTCATCTTCCCTTGATTCTACTTGACCAATAAGGAAAAAAAATGAGACAGTGTTTTGCTACTGCCTTATTTATTTTATCGTCTTTCAGTACAGTGGAGGGAGAGGATGTATAATTTGATTTGAAAACCCAAGACAGTTTAAGCAACAGGGCTTTGGCAGAACAGAAGTAATCATGTCTGCTTACTGAGGTAAAACATGGTCTGTTTGTATTCCAGACAGAGAATTTCAATTATGCTTGTTTAAAATCAAAAGATTAAAAAGCATAAAGCTTCATTTCCTATTAAGCACCATCTTAGTGAGTCTTTAATACACCTATCAAATTGTGCTTTCTGGATAGTTTCTTTTCCTGTTCAGTGCTGCAAATGAAGAGATACCTTGATTATAATGTCTGCCCTACCTGCCTTTTAATGTCACAAAATACTCTATAAAATAAGAATTAGCTGTTGACCATCCACAAGAAAAATGATTGATCTACTATAAATTTGGGAGAGTTTGCCTTTTTGTCTGTCTGTTCAGATTTTTGTCCTAAACCGCAATAGGTGGAACCACCAAATTCAGTATACAGCTTCCACTTATCGGAACTTAAAGCAATGTAAGGATATGGTTGTGCCAAGTATATGGGATGTGCCTGGAATGGGATTGCTTCTCATAAAACCAAATAGAAAGGAGACAATCACCAAATGATCCATCTATCAGAGACTTCCCTAGTCCCCAAGCCTGCCATATCCCAGGTGTCCTTTGGGGAGGATAGAAAGGGGCCTGAAGTTCCTGGTCTTCCTCTCCTCTCCCTTCCCCCCGATTCATATGGGGACATTGATGCCTTCTCCTTCATCAGGGAGTGAGGGGAAGTGCACAATTTGCTGGATTCCTCACTCTAACTGTGGAGCAGGGGACAGACAAACTATGAAATTTGCTCTCACTGCCGGACAGGGACAGGAAGGGGAAGAGCAAGCAGCCTCTGGTATGAATCTCGGAGGGGGGGACTTCAGCCCTTCTGCCCTCCTTGACCACCTTCCTACACACACACGAACACACAATCCTCTGCCTAAAGCCTCTCCTTACCACACAACCCTGACTCCGGTACTTCCCCCCGCTCTGAGCTCCTCCTTTAGGGCCTGAGCAATGCCATGTAAATGTGCTAGTGTGTTATATATTAAACACCAGTACTAGAATTGCAATAGGCTTTGGACTGTTACTCTTGTAATACATAAAGTACAAAGCAAAAGCTTCAAAGAAATAAGAAATTTCATCCAGAGATATGTAAAGTGAGCATTCCTGGTTTTTCCATAGTGTGTGTGTCATTTTAATGTTATGAGATCAAAGCATCTAAAAAAAAATAAATCTTTAGTGGAGATTTATTGTGGAGACATCCAGATCACAGCTATTTGCTATTCAAAGTGGTGACATTCTGAAACTGCATGAAACCAGATTTGTTTTGCATATTTGTTCTATTGTGAAGCATATAGGTTTCCACTAAAGATTGTCTAGTGTGCCCAGTGTGTGGAAGAAGGACACATGGTATGGATTTTAACCAGGCCACAATTTTATTAGTCAAATTATACATGATTTTCCTGTCAGGTAAAACTTAAAAAACAATGAATAGTCTTGCAGCACCTCAGAAACTAACAAAAAATGTAGGTGGTAGCTTTTGTGGGCACAACCCACTTCTTCAGATGAACTCCATTCATACGTTTTTCTTTTGAAAGAAGATATGCAAATTCTTCCGATCACATTTTTGAAAGAGGGTCTTTTGAAAGTGAAAGTAGTCTTGATGGTTTGTTTTTTTTTCAGAAAAAAATCCTTTTTTGAAAAACCACGTGAACCTTTTTTTTAGGAAGAGTGGGGATTTTTTCGAAAAAGGTGGGCTTTTTTTTTTTCCCCAAAAAAACCCTGCATCCAGACTACTTTCACTTTTGAAAGATCCTCTTTCCAAAATGCGATCGGAAGAAAATATGCAAATTCCTGGGGAATTTGCATATCCTCTTTCAAAAAATCTTTGTAGTTTAGATGTAGCCACAATTTTGGAATTCTGGTCAAACACCAGTGTATAAACTAGAAACGCTCCTGTTGCAAGTGCACCCTTGTCTATGGATACTACTGTTAGTAAACATGATTCACAAATAGTCAACATATTTTCTGGCACTCCCTTGACCTCTGGTGTTAGTGCTTTGAGCCTGTTGACCTGCAAAAAAGAGATCAGTTATGCCATTAAGCCAAGATGCTCGTATGACAATGACATGAATTTTGCAAGCAGGCAGCAATAGTTCAGGGGCCATATGGACCAGCACAAGGAAGGTGGCAAGCTTGGAAAGGTCCTACTTAGGTATAGGATTGTTGCTTATCATTCCTGTTCCTGGTGGTCTAGTCTGTTCTTGCTCCAAGCCTTCCAACACAATCCAGGAGAAATGGGAGAAGGATCTGGTCTGGCAGTTAGATAAACACAGTGTGGTGTCCCTTTGCAATAGAGAGGTGAGGAGTTTGCCATGCTTATTTGAAACTGGATGGAGCTAAATAAAGTTGCAGAGGGATGCAAATGAAGACATTTGAAATTGCAAATGAAGCTGTGATTTAAATATCCCGTGTTTCATTTGCATATTCACTTTATGGCGCTATTTCGAAATAGCGCTATTTCGAAATAACAGACGCTGTTAAAATGTGGTTGTTTCAAGAGAGAACTCTTCTCTCAAAATAACTGGTAAACCTCATTGTATGAGGAATAAGGGTTATCTTGAGAGAAGGGTTTCTCTCAAAATAACCGTGTCTTAACAGTGCCTGTTAAGTGGGCACAACCCACTTCTTCATTGTTTTTTTTTTTTTAATCTAAAGGTTTACTAGGAAGGAAGTAAAGTAGGAAGGAAGGAAAATATTATTAACAAGAAATTAAATACATATAACAATTGTTGGTCAGCCTTTCCAATTTTTCTCACACTGGTATTCCTTAGGGAACATGACCAATCAACTAAGCCTTAGAGAACATGACCAATTTTCAGTTCACATATTCACTTGCCCATCGTTGATGAGACATAAGCAAGAACTACCGTTAGTGGATGGGCGAATGCAGATGATAGCATGAACAACACACAAAAGGCAGTTAGTAGAGTGTCTCCCTGTGATGCACAGAAACCTGGGATTCTGTCCTCCAAGTGGTAGTGTTAATATCATAGGATAAATCTACAGTATGGCCAAAGTACATGTGTGTGCATCATGTTATGCCTGTGTTAACGCCCTTAGTTAGGTAAACTAGATATCATGAAAAGAACCCCATGGGTCATTTACTTTCTCTCTTTTTTCATATGGTATATAAGAGGAAGAATTCCTGAGTACTATCTGGGAATTAATTGAATTGGGAAGTCATTTCTCCAGCCTGGTTTGGTAAGTATTACCTTATTTTCTAGACTGTCATATACATATTTGACAAACAATCTTTTATTAATAAATTCCAAATGAGCTGGGTTTGTTGACATCCTGTATTCTTATTAAAATCTGAACACTCAACAGCTTGATTCACTTGTATTTTCAAAGCACCATGGGATCTTTTGACAGAAGGCATTCCTATATATTCAGAACTTTGATTGCAATTGCTTCAGGATAAGGACAGTCTTTTTGTTTTCTTTTTGTACAGCACCTTGTACAGTGGGGGTCCTAGTCCAAGTCTGGGATTCCTAGTTGTAACCTCAATAAAACTAAATAATAAATACATTTTTTGGCCCACTGCCCCTTCCCACACAGCCTGAAAAACATTTTCATTGTTTTTTTTCCCCTTGGTTTTGAGCACATCTTTGCTGTTTACGGTTTAAGGCCAAAAATACACTTCTACAGACATCACAGCTGCAGGCCATCTAACATTGCCCAACCCTTGAAAGGACCACTGCTGCTTGTGTATCACACTGCCACTACTACATTGTTTGGCATAAAAGATACCACCTACTGAGGAAAAAAACATGTTATCAGTGTTGAGTGTCAAAGTGAGAAAACAGTGACATTGAACAGTACATCTTTCTTGCCCTCCCTTGTGTTCCACTAAGCCACCTGACAAGAGTAAAAGTCCAACACCTATTGCAAGTTGTGTATAGAAGTTTTAAATATAGCACACTAGAAGATTTACCTGGAGCTACATGGGTCCCAAACTCAAATAAGTTTTCGTTTTTGTTTTCATTTAAATCATTGTTCTGGAGTGGAGCTGGGGTTGAGGGTTCCATATACAGATTCCCCTGAGGAGAGAGGTCAACCCCAGCTCCACTCCAGAACAATGATTTAAATGAAAAAAAAAGAAAAAAAACTTATTTGAGTTTGGGACCCAAGAAGCTCCAGGTAAATCTTCTAGTGTGCTATATTTAAAACTCCTATACACAACTCCTATACCCCAGCCTTTTCCTACCACAGAAGCTTGGGGCCAGGTGAGAAGTACCTGTCCATAGCTTCTCCAGCAGGCACAGCTGAGGGAGGGGTACATGTCCCCCAGCTGGGGAACAGATAGACACACAGACAAATAGACATACAGAGAAACTCTCTGAAATATATAGTTGACAGCTGTCCCTTTCACTACCCCTTCCCTCTATTGTTCCAACAGAGTTATAGCTGTCCTGGTCTCATCTCTGGCCCCTTGATACCCTCCATGGTCATTCTACAGTATAATTACCTCTGACTAGACCCCTTCCTTTCCATCGTATGATACACAATCAGATTCTAGAAACATCACATTGTCTTGGCAAAACCAAACCTTACCTTACTTTAAGTTGTGAGAGGAGTTAGGAGAGAAGCTGCATACCGCATTTGTTGGTCCTCGCTCTTATCGTTGAATTCTTGAACAAATGAACTCACAGACAGACAGACAGGCTGACCAATGCACATATCTCAAGTAAACAGACTGAAAATAATAGTAATTATGACCATGTCATTAGTTCTAACACAATCTCCTTACTCTACCATCTCCTGGAGAAAGATATGCATAATTTTGCATGGGAGCATAATAGAAGAGCGTGTGTGTGTGTGTGGAGGGGGTATGGGGGTGTGGAATAAAAAAAAATAGTTACTGAGCCTTGTGGAGATTGATAGATTTTTCTTTCTGTAAGCAAGTACAGCCAAATTCTGAAAGCCTCACCCAGGCAAAATGTCCCACTGCAGACAGTAAAAAGTGAAGACTTGCTGTTTTATTGCTGTGACTAAAATTGATTTTTAAATCAGTCTAGC
Organism: Pelodiscus sinensis; assembly: GCF_049634645.1. NCBI lineage: Eukaryota > Metazoa > Chordata > Testudines > Trionychidae > Pelodiscus > Pelodiscus sinensis. The sequence goes on along the minus strand of NC_134712.1, from coordinate 121,125,712 downwards.
TAAACAAGTGAAAATTTCTATGTGAACACTTTAGGTCCCAATCCTGCAAAAATACATGCACATACTTGACTTTTAATATATAGGTAGCTTCACACATAGGCCCCAATGAGCATGTCTGGACAGCAAGGTAGCCTGGGGTTCTGACTCATGTTTGAGCCCAAGTCTTACTTTCAGCCACACATAAATTGGTCTGACTTAGTTCAGCAAGAATTCAAGCCAGGACCCAGGTCCTAGGAGCCTGCTAGAGGTCTGAGTCAGACCCTAGGTTCTGCTGAAATTCACGATGAGTCCAGGATCTGTCATTTTGCATTGTGGATACACATCAAGCTTCAGGGATGAGTTAGAAGGTCTATATAGCTCGGTATGGGTGTGTTAGTTGGGTGCAGAACTGTAGACCCACTCCTAGCTAGTCTAGCCAGCTTGCCCTAATAGACATTGGTCCCCCATCTACTAAGGTAGCATTCTAGGAAGACAGACAATCTTTGTTGGAAATTCAGTAGTCAGAAGAACTAAAAGAACATTATGCAAGAGATAGACAAAAGGATAGTGTGCTGCCTTCCTAGAACCGAGACACAATTGGATGGTCTCCTGAAGCCAGTGAGCCAAGATCCATTGGTTATGGGTGAATGGATATGAACACTAATTACATTGTCTGGTGGGACAGAAGATAGTAGATAACTACAGGCAACTCAGAAGTGTAAAGGAAAGCGTGAGGCAGTAGCTTCTGGTAGTGAACTGCTGGATGGGTAAGAGGTATAGGGGTACAAAGCTTTGTAGGACATTTGTCCATCTTCTATGTGGACAGGGAACAGTATAGTTTAGAAGGGTTCTACCCTTACTAGAAGGGGATCAGTTTCCATTGTGGCAAGCTAATGTAGCCAGGAGCAGGTCTAACAAATAAGAAACGGGAAAGATAAAAAGAGAGAAGATATGAACACTTAGCACAAAACTGAGTTGTTGAGAACAAAATAAATCAAGGGACAAGGACAGAAAAAAATCTTGAATTATCTAAGCATGAATGCTAAGAACCTGGGTAACAAACAAAAAGAATTAGAACCACTCATTTATTAGCATGGATTCAGTCGAGGTGGTATTAACAAAACCTGGTGGGATGATTTGCATGATTGGAATGTTAAAATAAATGTTTATAATCTATACTGGAAATCTCAAGTAGGCAAAACAGGAGGAGAATGGCACCCAATATCAAAAACACATTCCTTGTTCCTGAGTGACGGATTTCTCAGGAGAAAATGATCTTGAATGCTTATGGAGTAAAGTCCTAATAGTTTGTAGAGCTGTCCCTCTGTAGGATGGTTTAGGGTGACTGCGCCAGGCCCCCATGGGGGCTGCCTCAACCGTCCTATGGATGTGAGGGACCTGGTGGGATAACAGTGGCCTGGCACGGAGTAGAATCAGTGGCCACCCACATACACACACTCTCTGTGGTGTCAGGAGCTGCACCGCTCTGCTGTACCTGCTGCCTTCTCCCAGACTGCTTTGCTTGATTCTCTGTGGCAGCAAGAAGTAGAGCACCTCGCTCTGGGGGTTCCACTTCCTATTGCTGCAAGAAGTGAAGCAGACAAAGAATGGAGAGAGCACAGCGGAGTGGAGAGGAGCAGGCTTCTGGGCTGCTTCAGCTTCTGCCATCATAGTACATGAAAGGTGGGGCTAACCCTTCCTGCCAGCCCAAACCAGGCCCTCAGTAATTCCCCAGCTTGCATAATGTGTGCAAGTAGGCAAGGGGATAGAGCTGGACAGGAAGGAGAACAGAAGGGGTGGAATAGAGGCAGGGCTTAGGGAAGAGGTGGAACAAGAGGAGGGAGCAGAGCCAGGGGCAAAGGGTTGTCCCAGGTCCTGTGTCTGTGGTATGGGGTGGGGGTGGGGAGTTGCCACAGGCCCTGCACCATCCTAGGGATGGCCAAAACCACAAGATGTGATAGTAGTTAGTGTGTGTTACAGACCACCGATTATAAAACAGGATGACTGACCTGTATGTACCTGTGTATAATGTGTCCAAACCCCTCAAATCCTGCATTGTCATGGGAACTGAGTGACACATACTGGAGTAGGTTTCATACTGTCAGTAGTAAAACATCCTTGGAATTTCTAAACATCAGAGATGGCGATTTCCTAATTTAAAGTATACTGAAGCCTAAATGGGTAGCCTAGGTACAAGTATCCTGACTTGATCACATTTGTACTCTACTAGCAGAATAAAGTCCATACCACAAATATATATTATTGCTGCTTTAATAGGGCCAATTTCACAAAACTGAAAACAATTATGAGCTAATTCAGAAGGATTTAATTAGCAAAATATCAAAGGTAATTGGGAATCATTTAAGAATGTATTACTAGATGCCCCAAAGGCCACAATCCTACAAATGAGGAAGAAGTCTATGATAGGAGAGGAAAAGAGAGAGAGAGAGAGAGAGTGTAACTGGGAGAAAAGAGAAGTGATAGTTATGAAAATAAATCAGCAACTGTGTATTATAGAAAATTGATATTGGTAGCCAAGGGATAGAAAGAGAAATCTATGTATAACACAGCTGACAACAATAAAAAGGATTTGTAAAAAAAAATATATGGGAACACGGTGAATCCTTACATGGTGTTGCTACATTATTAGATGGAAATGGTAGAATTATCAATAATACCGCAGAAAAAGTAGACATGTTCAATAAGTTTTTCTGTTCTTTATCTGAAGTTAGAACAGACTATATAGTCTTATCCTGTGGTGATGATCAAATTTTTTCTATTCCTCTAGTAACTCTGGAGCATGTTAAAAAGAAACTACCAAAGTTAGGCCTGGTCTACATTAAAGTGGAAGATCTAATTAAGATAGGTTAATAACTTTAATTACATAATTGAAGTTTACGTATCTTAAACTGAGTTTCCATACCTTCCACACAAAGGGAGACCATTGAGAGCAAATATTCTTGTCAGCTTCCCTTACTCCTTGTGAGGAGCAGGAGTAACAGTGCTGACAGAGTTCGATTTAGCAGGTCTTCACTAGACCCTCTAAATTCAACCCCAGAAGATACACAGCGGCAGTATTAATCTTCGATGTAGTGTAGATGTAGCCATGGAGTTTTAAATCATCATGTCCTCATGAAGTGCATGCAAATGTTTTAGAAGAGCTGGCTGAGGAACATGCTGAACTGTTAATGTTGATTTTGGACAAGCTTCAGAATTCTGAATGAAAGATAATGTGCCAATTTTTTTTAAAAAAAGGTTAACAGGATGATTTTAGTTAACTGTAGGCCTGTTAACCAATATTCATTTAGGGTAAGATAATTGAGCTGCTGATAAGGAACATGAGTAATTAAAAAAAAAGGAGGGTAATGTAATTAATGTAAATCAACATGAGTTTATAGAAAATAGATCATGTCAAACTAATTTACCTTTTTGTAATGAGATTATGATTTAGGTTGCTAAAGAAAAAATTGATGTAATTTAATTAGACTTTTGCTTTGATATAACACAACATTTTGATTAATTTTATATTATTCTGTATTTTAATTTGGCACATATTAAATGGATTAAAAACTGGCTAACTGATAGGTCTCAAAATGTAATAATAAATGGGGAATTATCATCCAGTGACAATTTCCTGTTCGATCCTGCAAGGAATGGTTCTAGTTCTATGCTATTTATCATTTTTGTCAATGGCCTGAAAGAAAACAAAACCCTCATTAATAAAATTTACAGATGACACCAAAATTGAAGAAGTGGTACATCATGAAAAATGTATTTAGAGCAATCTCCATTGCTTAGTAAACTGGGTGCAAGCAAATAATATACATTGTAATACAGTTACGTACAAATGTATACATCTAGAAACAAAGAATGAAGACCATATTTACTGGATGAGGGATTCTGTCCTGGGGCACAAAAGGTCTGAAAATGATTTTGGGATCATGGTGGATAATCAGCTGAACATGAGCTTCCAATGTTGCATTATGGCTAAAATGCAATTTGAGGGGGCACATAAAAAAGGGAATCCTGATCAGAAAACATACCTTGTAGTGTGTCAAAGAGCTCAATCTATTTAGTTTAACAAAGTCAAGGAGAGGGATCAACCTGATTACAGTGTGGAAGTCTCTACACTGGGAATACATATTTGACAATGAATTCTTCAGTCTAGCAGATAAAAATATAATACAATCCAGTGCCTGGAAAATGAAACTAGACATATTCAGACTGGAAATAAAAAACAAATTTTTAGCAGTGAGAATAATTAACTATTGGAACAATTTACTAAAGGTTGTGGTTGAATTTCTAACTTTTACAAAATTTAAATCAAGACTGGATGTTTTTCTTGGAGCTATGCTCTAGGAATAATTTGGGGACATTTCTCTGGCCTGGGGTATACAGTAGGTCAGACAAGATGATTACAGTGGTTCCTGCTGCCCTTGGAATCTATGAATCAGAGTTCCTTTATTTTCTCTGTAGCTCTAAATTCTTAAAGGTTTGGCCATTTTCCAAGGGCAGCTAGTATTTTGCGAGGCAGACCTGATGCAGCAAGTTGGAAAAGTACTACATACTGTACCTCTCACGGAATCTTTTATTTTCTTCCTTGTTTTATCATCTCTTCTCATCTAAATTAAGAGAGTCAGAAAAAACGGTGGCTGTTTTATGTGTGAAGACGTCATACTCTGGAGCCCAGGAACCTTCAGTTACAGTAGTGCTTAGAAGTAAAATTGGCTTGGATGGCTGTGTTGAGTTTTGGCAACACTTCAGGTACCACTGTTTCTTGCATTGGCTGCTTTCTAAAATTCACAGCCAGTATAGATATGTGGTATTTTACTCTTTCCAAGTTTTGTTTACACAAAATAGTGTCTGGCAGAACAGTCTCAACATTAACATTAGCAAATAAAAATGAGCATCCTGGAAGAGAAAGAGGAAGATGATAGTGATGTCAGAGTCTGGATCCCTAATAGAGTAGGGAGCTAAACCAACCAGATTGTTAATGCTTCTGACTTTACCCCAGATTTTGAAGGCCTTTTTCCATAAAAGTTCTCCAGCAGCTACAGGTTTTAATGGTCTCCTGAGTTTGTATGTTTGTTTAGGTCATTGGGATATTTAAGGATAAATTTCTATTGGGGTGTTTTCAGAGAGGAACTGGAGTACTTGGAGGTGGGTAGGGACTAGGTGGGAGGAGGACAAAGGAGGAACTGTTTAGAGATGAAAATGCATATCTCTTACCCCTATCTCGTACTCCAGCTAGAAAGAAGAATCACTTCTTTTTGTGCTCAGAGAAGGAACTCAACTAAGGTCCTTCCTTCTATATATCAATGCTAAATAAGCAGGTAGAGAGAGCCTCAGTAATCTGAACTTATCCCAGTTATCTGTAGGCCAAACATATGACTATAAATCCCCCCCATTTCCTACTCTATTATTTGCAACACCCCATAAGTGTTATATTAAGGTGAGAGTACAATCAGTTCATGCAGTGTTTTAGTATCCCCCCATCTTGGTTTGCTTTGAAACAATAAATCAATCTCTGGACAAATCTGAATTGAGTTTTTTAGCTTGAACTTCTTGTCATGGAACCCCAAACTGGACACACACATTACAACCAGGTCTGCAAAATGATTTTTTTGACTTCCTCTTGATGAGTCAAGGTGGCTAGTAGAACTGCCAAAGAGGGGAAAATGTATAAGAATGGACATGAATGAAAGTTTAAGAGAAGCCCGTGCAAAGCTCTGATATTTGGAGAGCAGAGAAATAAAGATTATATTTAACAATAAAGCTTGATAGTTCTAGTAAGCTGGTTGTATCTCTTGTTTAGCACACCATCAGCAGCAAGGCCCACTAACAGCTAATAGTTCTCTTGGAAAAAAAAAATCAATGAACAGCCAGCTTTGGGGTGATAGTCTCATCATGTGAGCTAGAATCTTAAAGCTTATACAGACTCTCCACCTTGACTCATCAATAATTTTCAGACATCAACCTCAATAAAAGATATGGGTCTGATGGATGAAGGTGCAGCAACAATTTTAACTCTCATCGTGATCAAGATGCTGCTTGGCATTGGTACACAAAAGCAAATGTGAGGGTCCCCCTATAGAAAAAGCAGTAAGTATTCTAGCATGCAGCCTTTAAATATTTTATATCTAGAGTGCCTTTTTCATTAAGAATACACTTTTATTTCTGACACAGAGAAAATGGCTCAGGATCACCACTTAAAAAATTCTTTTAAAATGCAGATTTTGAATTGCTGCCAGGACTGACTACAAAATCCTGGCAGAGCAAACACTATAAAAATCAATAGTAATACCTGACTGGAAGTAAATTTTTCTGGTCATGCCTGCTGCATATCTGTCATTTTTATGCTTTCCTTTTCCTAAAGAGACGCGGCCTTGTACCTGGCTCATAGGCCACATTGTCTAGTGTAATTCTATGGCTAACACACTGTGAACCACATAAATAATAGATCATCATAATAATTAATGAACAGAGGTTCCTTAAAAAGTTTGTCCCTTTTTAAAACATAATAAAAAGATTAATACTGTTCTGATGATTTTTTCAAATGATTTATTATTTGCTTGTACAGACACAGAAACAGCCACATATACATGGGGCCATTTTTTTTTTCTGATTTACATGTATATGGAGATATACGAATCTCATAGAACTGGAAGGGGCCTTGAGAGTTTGTCAAGTCTAGTCCCCTACCCTCTCAGCAGGACCAAATACCATCCCTGGCTATGCACTTATCTCTCTTGATTCAGTAGAGCTGAACTAGTGCAAAAGAGAAGAGAATTTGACTAAGTCAATGAAGGGAATGGTAAATGTCTGTTGAACATGGCTGGTGGCTGTGGCTGTTTCTAAGCTGTTATCCTTCCCTTCTAGAATGTGAATAAACTTTCCAGAAAGGAAATCTAAGAAAGCATTATGTGAGAGGCTTGTAATAAGTAAAGTGTGATATAAAGGAAAAACTGATATAATTATTTGATTGTTTAGAATGAACCCAAGAAAACCATAATTATGGTAACATGCCAGAATATGCCCCCAAAATGTAAATGCAGTGCAGAACAGCTTCGTCACATGTGGACTTCACTGCTTACGTAAAATATTATCCCTATATTCCCTTGGTTCTTACAGAAGCCAAGCAGAGAAAAGAAGCTGGATGAGTGGTGGACCTCTAGCAGAGGATAGGACAAATGCAGAAAGGAACCAGAGCCGCTAGAAGCAGGCAGGTGCTTAGGGAAGGAAAAAACAATACATACCTTATGGCAGGAGAGACCAACCTCGGTATAAAAACTCAAATATTTTCTTTAATGAAAAACAAATTTCATAGTATGTAATTCATTTAATAAGTATGTTTATTCTCCTAACATAAAAAGTCATCCAGTTTGTTGTCCAAAATGATCAACTTTCTATACTGTATGTCAGGGGTGGGGAACCTTTTTTGGGTCAGGGGACACTGACTTGAAAAATCAGTCAAGGGTGCGGCACACAAATAAGAAGCACACCAGGCCCAGGCTAGTAGATTTCGGTTCTCCAGCCCCATGGGCGGGAAGGGGTGGGGAGGAGACACAAGAGAGCTGGAACACCAGTGCAGGCTCCCCAGTGCTGGGAGAAAACCCTGAACATCAGGGGCCAGATCCAGGTAAGCCAGGGTCGCATTTGGACTCTGTGCCTTTGTTTTGCCACCTCTTTTGTGTGTTTAATACACAATCATTGAGTGCCTAACTAGCTAGCCTATAACACTATTGTATCTGCCCATCAGTATCTGATACTGATACATTTCCACAAATATATTTGCTTTTTGTAAGCATCTAGTACTTCATGAATTGCCAACCAAAACAATCCAAGTATGCTACAAGAATACAGGTCATTTAAAAATTGACAAAATGTTGAATTAAACTGTCTTATGATTTTTTTCTCTCTTCAGAATGTCTCAATTTCCATTGTTGCAATGGACTGACACAACACTTCTTCATGAAGTCTGGTTTGGGGTAAATACATGTATCTGGCATTTTGTAGATTGTCTTATCTGGAACACTTCTATCTCCTTTTCCTGTTCCAGATTCAACCTATGACTTATATTTTGACTCAGTCATGTTGGCTAAGTGAAGACTCCATACCATTTTGGATTCATTTCTCAATTTTTTCCTTTTGTATTTCTAGTTCTTTGTTATTAATTAGGTCAAGTCAGCTTTCCACAGCGGCTGTCACAGTAGTGGCATCCATATGTGATCTGTCCAATTAAATCCAAAGCCTCTTTCAATCACTTTTTCACATGTTACATCTTGGCAGAATTCTTTCTTGTATGAGATTTGTGCTAATCAATGAACAAGGTCTCCTTGGACACTGCAAAGGACAATATGCTGATAATCCATGGATTCAAATATAGAGAAAAACAACCAGATTAAATGCACCACTTCATCCTCTCTTGGGGTCTCCTGTGGTTGGGGGAGGCATCAGGCTGTGGTTTGTGTTTCGCTCTGGCATCTCTTGGGTGTGTGGGGGGGTGAGGGGCTGTGGTTCGTGGCCTCCCTTGGCATGTCTGATGGGTGTAGGGGTGACTGGGCTGTACTTTTTGGGTCCCCCCCCCAGCATGTCCTGGGGGCCAGAAGGGCACTGGTTCTGGTTAATGTGGCCATACCTCACATGTCCTGGGTGTAGGAGTGGTTGGGGCTGCACTGCCCAGCCCTGGGAGTTGTCCTGGTGGTGGTGGCACAGTGGGGCTGCTGTCTGGCAGCACCCCTTCCCCCCATCTTGTGCTGCAGCTTTGGAATGGAGAAGGGATTTGAAAGCGGGAGATCATTTTCTTGCTCCAGTGGCCAGCCATGTGGAGCCCCACTCCCACTTGCCTACTCTCCTGCTGGTATGGCTACTCCCAGTATAGCTATCCCCTGCACTCACTGCTCTCAGTAGTCACTCTGCATATAACTCTGCATATAACTCTGCATATAACTCTCCTCTGGTCAGCCCCCTCCCTTTCCATGTTAGGGAAAACAATCCCATTCCAGGCACTTCCCATTTTCCTGGTACAACCCATCCCTGACATTGCTTTAGGTTAGGAAAAGAGGAAGCAGCATATCAAGTTGGGTGGTTCTATCCCTTACTGTTAAGGAGGTGTTCTTCATCAAACAGACTCATAGACAGATAGACAGACACACACATTTCTAAAATATATAGATAAAGAACATTATATAAATTATAAGATCTAATGTAAGATACATTATAGTAAATAACCTAAAGTGATAGATGGAACAAATGTATCCCATGCAACCTTAATGACTTTAATAGAATTACATTAGGGATGAATTTGTTCCTTTATGTATAACCAAAGCAATCTAAATGTACAATTTCACATTAGTACAAGATTTTGTCTACCAGCATTGCTTGACCAAATAATGGAACAATGCCAGTAAATCAGTAGGGATAACTGTTTTAATTAATGTCAGCTACCTACTTTGACTGTTTATGCAGCTGTTCACAATGACAGACAAAACTGTGCACAGAAATGGAACTGTGTAGACCAGTGTGGAAAAAATCATTTTGCATTACAGATGTAATAGCTTGCTTTCCCACTGTTTGCAGTCTCTGTTGGTAAATGTAATTTTGTGCCAATACTGAATTGTGAAGTTAAGTTTCTGAGGACACATTAGGATATGTCTACACTGCACCCAGAGCTTGAAATAAGCTACACAAATTGAGTAGCTTATTTTGAGTTAATTTTGAAATAGCTTATTTCCAAATTTGGCACTGTCTACACAGTGCCAAATTTCAAAATAGAGCGCTGTTCCAAAATGTCCATTACTCCTTGTGGCATGAGGTTTACAGGGATGTCAGAATAGCAAGCTTGTAATATTTCTAACTAACAGGCTTACTCAAAAGATGTGGAATAACTATTTTGGAATACTGGAAGTATCCCAATATAGCTCATCAGTGTAGATGTAGCCATAATGTTGTCCTTATTTATACAGTTTAGTTTGAATCACGATGCTCAGATCCAAATCTAAGCCCACTTTGAACCAGGTATTCTAATTTTCTCCATGGTCCATTTCAGAATATAGATTGTTACAATTTTTAAAAATGGCATCTGGGTCCAAGTCTGATTATCTTTAAATTTTAGAAAAAATTGTCCTCATATTACTGCACAGGGTTTTTTCCCCCACAAGTTTGTACCAATTATCATAGAGGGTAAGACAAGTCCTATTTCAGGTTGCATGTGCTTATATCTCAGGGTATGTCTACACTACAACACTAATTCAAACTAACTTAGTTCGAATTAGTTAAATCAAACTAAGCTAATTTGAATTAGTGCATCTAGACTTAAAAACTAGTTCGAATTAGCGTTTTGCTAATTCGAACTAGCATGTCCACACTGAGTAGACCCTGAACCGAGGTTAAGGATGTCCGGAAGCAGTGCCGGCAGGGCATCAGATTAGGGTGACCCAGTACGGCCGTTCTTATGTTCTAAGCTCAGGGCTCAGGGTCGGAGGTCTCACTGGACCACCTTGATTTTCATGAAAACCTGCTCCTGGGTGGCCAGGCTGGCAGCTATCCTGCCCTAGACATCCACTTTCCTGTGCCTAGTGTGGAGGTCGTGGATGTTGGAGGTTCCCCCCGAAACCTCGATGAGGTCCACGATGTCCGCACTAGACCAGGCAGGCACCCACCTCTTGCGGCCCCGGGCAGGCTCCTGGGAGCTGCCAGCCTGGTCCCGGGAAGAGGCGGAGGGCTGGGTGGCAGCGGGTGGCTGGTTCGTGCCATGCCAGGTGCAGGATCTGCTGGCTGGGTGCTGGCAGGCTTGCACCTGGCACGGGCACCGTAGCCAGACCATACCTCTTTAAGGACTCCGAGGCCGGGAGGGGGGCAGAAGAGTTTCCCTGGTGGTGCCCAGAGTGGCCACCAGGGAAAGCTGGGGAGGGCTAGCCTCCCACTAGTTCGAATTAAGTGGCTACACAGCCCTTAATTTGAACTACTTAATTCGAACTAGGCGTTAGTCCTTGTAGAATGAGGTTTACCTAGTTCGAATTAAGTGCACCGCTAGTTCGAATTAAGTTCGAACTAGCAGTTTGTATGTGTAGCGCCTATCAAAGTTAATTCTAACTAACGTCTGTTAGTTTGAATTAACTTTGTAGTGTAGACATACCCTCAGTGACTTCAGTAGAACCTAAACATGTACTAAAAGTTAAGTATGGTGCTTGAGTGCTTTCTTGAAGAGGCTTGTTTTCCTACATAGGCGCCCTCAATTATCAAGAAATAAGGGAGTCACATGCTGGATCTATTTGTTAATATAATGTACAAACAGATGGGAGAACTAGGAATTCTGAAGGTTTTGCTGCATCCTTGGGCTTGAAGTGGTTTCCATTATGTACAGGATTTGCAGTTTGATTCAATGTCTCTTAGGCAGCCCAACTACACAAATTGTTCCAGCAGCCCTGTGCAGAAATATTTCTAACTTGTAAATAACCAAGCTAATTGTTTTCAAACAAAGTGCTCCCTCATTTAGGAAGTTTCATCTAGTTTCATAACTTGATTGAAATTTTAAACTGGCACTTTAGATTAATTTTTAAACGAATTTTAAAAATAGATTTTACTCTTTTCCCTTCATGATCATTCAAAATTTACAGAAATTATTTTATTCATTTTGAAAATTGGATAAATGAGTCTTTGAAAGAAAACAAAACTATTTGCAAAAAATGACTCATCTAAACTTTGCAGAGGACCATGAAACTTAAAGTGAAAACTTCCCTTCTAAGTTAAAAAACAAACTATATTTGTGCTTCATAATGCTTAAAACTACAAAGAAAACACCCAATGTAAAAAATAGCTCTTTTTGGATAATTTTTTCTACAATCATATACACAAATCCAATTTCTGAATAACAAAACAAAAAGGTATATTTATATAATAGTTATTGTAAATCAAGGTATTCCATGTATTTCTAAGTTATATAATATAACCTTAACAATGCTAAATAATCAGTCTATCTTAATTATTAAGTTTTTCCCCAGGCTATGTCTACACTACATTTTTTTCAGCAGAAAATATGCTAATGAGGGACTCATTGGCAGAAGTCAGAACATCATTAGCATATTTTCTGCCATTTCTTTTTGTGCAAGGATATTTTAGAAAAAAACCTACAGTCTTGTTTTTTAAATTGTCAAGTATAGAGGGTCGACCTTGGTAAATTTTCCCAATGGTTAATTATTCTCACCGTTAAACATGTGCTTCTTATTTACAGCCTGAATATTGTTTCCTAATGATATGGGGGAATCTATCTTGCAAGATATTCTTTCTGAGGTAGGAAAGAGAAAATGTGTTCTTAATAGGGAGCAGAAAGACTGCACTTTTCTGCTCATTCACAAAGAAAGATACAAAGCAAACCCAATCTTGGCACTCTAAGAGACTGATGTGTATGTTTCTGGTGGGTGGTCTGATGGGTCAGAACATGAATTTATGCTGTAAACTTTTGGCAGCTCTACGCTATCTAAAGAAAGAATCTTTCTCTCAAGAGGGCTTAAGAGAAATGCTTATTCAAAGACAGACAAGTATATACAGTTTTCAGGATCAGTGAAGAGTTTAAAGAGAAAATAGCATCCAGAGGGCAAGGCATTCAGGTTACCCTCACAATTTCCTAACAGCCTGACCTTGTTTGCCAACTAAAAAATCAAAAACAATATCTCCAAAAAACCCCAAACCGTCTAGGACTGTGAATGACCTTCAAGGTGCATGCAGTGGTAAATGACAGGTGCTCAGCATTTTAAAATTTATTTAGGTGTTTAAATATAGAGTTAGGAGCCTAAAGAGAGACTCCTGTGTTTCAAAAATCTTAGCCAGACCATTGCAACACAAGGACCTCATTTTTTTGTTATAATGACTTCTCTACACATCCACAGTATTATGATCTAGAGTCTGATACATTTTCTCATTGTGAGAAGTACTTCACTGCACATTATATTTAATGAGACTGCTCAAGGAATAAAGTTCTTCTCAGCATAAGAATGGGGTTCAGAATTTGGCCGTACACAAGAAATAGTAATATATAGTAATCATCTCATCAGAACTTTTTAACTACCTGAAATTTCACCAAAACATACCATTTCATGGAAGCCAAAACATTTAGTGGGTATGTATTGGCTTCGATAAGTTTTTTTTTTCAGGGAGAGTATTTTGATCCAGGGCTCTTTGGTTTCTTCTGATCAGAAGGCACGTGTATGAGAGAGACTTCAAATCTGAATTGAAAGGCACAGGTTTTTTATCTGAAAACAGATATTTTACCACAAAAAGGTTTTGTGAACACTTTAAAGATTATAATAGAATCACAGAAGATTATGGCTTGACGAGACATCAGGAGATCATCTAGTCCAGGGCTACTCATCACGCGACCCGTGGAATGCATGTGGCCCACGTCCCGTTTATTTGTAGCCCGCGGTGCTGTTTGGGTTTACGTGAAGCTCAACACGTGGCCCACAGGTGGGATCCTTGGAACATGGCCTCTACTGGGAACACACTCCACGATGAGTCAGTAAAATGGCCTTCTGTTTATACGTGTTTTAGTAGTTAAATTCCTGGACTGTCATTGCTTATTAAAAGTGCTGTCACATGAGTGGAAATTGGGTAAATATTGCATTTTATTAATAACAGCAGAACTGACTTAAATGGGGCCTGGTGTTGGTAGTCTTGCCTTAATCTTTGTATTCATACCCATCAGTGTGAAAGAAGCTATTTGCACATATTTTGTATATATTTGCATGTATATGAAACTACACTTAAGTTGAAGCCCTCAGCATGTGCTGCGAGTATCATTGTGGCCCCCAAGGTTCCATAGTTGAGTGGCCTATTTTAGTCCAACCCCATGCTCCAAGCAGGACCAGCCCCAACTAAATCATAGTTGTGTTGCAAATGAAAACATATATTGAAACCCCCAACATTTCCATAAAATACAATTCTTATTCTCTGGCTCACTTGGGTAATGATCCTAAAGTTGCCAGCAGAACTGCCATTTGTGTTTATTTTTTCAGTCACTACTTCTTGCTGTCATGGAAATTGGCATTATTTAAGAGCAATACCATGGTCTATTTTTCTCCTTTATCAGTCATGCTGTGTTCAACCCTAAAAAAGGCAATAGCCTTAACCCTGTATAAATTAGGAATGCACAAATGTGTTAATGGAGGATAAGCTGTATATTCTCTGTGTGAGTGTTTAACTTGATGCTTCATGCCCAACTACACACATGTGAAACTCTGAATGTTTTCAAAGCAAAGCTCTTTTTAAGGTTATTTCTATAGAAATGACTTGTTTCCCTCATGATTCATGATTTAGAAGGTTAAGGAAGCAAGTGCTTGCATGCACACTGTAAATTAAAGCTGCCTAAATAGAATTCATGACTCTTGTTTCACACAGTGGAAAAAAGGAAAGCTGTCATTGTCTCTGTCCTTTTCAAGCTCTGGTTGATGTGTAACAGCAGGTGCCTTTGAAAGAAATGTTGTTGGTGCTTGTAAAGGCAGACTGCCCAAAGCTGCATCCTTTTTATTTAGGAAAAGGCCATTGTTTCTTTTGATGCCATTCTGTCAGGGGAGATCTTTGTAGAAGAACTGAGGCAGATTAAATGGAACAAAAGGTTTAGGAAACATGTCTGCACTGAAGAGTTCATGGGCATCACAGGTCAATGGTCTCTCTTAAATATAGCCATACACTTGAACACCATCTCCATAATTGCTTGTCATAGAAAACAGAGAGCACTTTAAAATCTTTATATCTGATGCTGTCTTTTTTTGTTTTATTTCATTTTGTCTGTCTTTGTGTGTGTGTGTGTATTCATGTGATTAGATGTGTATAAGGTAAAAAAATAAAATCAAAACTTTTCCATTTACAGAAACATACATAATACTGAACATTTTACATAAATAATTATGAGGAAATAGATGCCAAAGCAAAAAATAATGTAATTTACCACAGGTAATTCATGTGATCTCACAGATTTCCTTGAAGAAAAAACAAACCAACCCAGCAATTCTGGAGGGGGTGAGGGGTGGGTTAGGAACAAACCAGCAGTACTCAATTAGTTTAATCAGCATTAGTAGATTTTCATCAATACTGCTGCTAGTGTGACACACTATAAAGGTATGCCAACCTTCCACACAAATACATTTCAGTTCACAGATACCAACAAAACCTTAAAAATATATCATTTCCCTTAGATTTGACCCAAGGACTGATGAAAGAGCATTCTTTTGGAATGAGTTTCATTTGAAAATAGTGGTGCACTAGAGCTCAGACCAACACCTCTCAAGCATGGATGGCTTTGGGTGGCACATGCCACATCTGACAATGGTTTTTAAAGTTGCCCTCGGGTTCTCATTGCCATTGCAAAGTCCTGGTGATACCACCACATGAGAGAGAGAGAGTATGGGGAGTGGGAAATTACCAATCCTCAGTGTCTCCACAAAGGACACTACACAGCTAGGTATCATAATGATCAGTCTATTGTATAGTGTGTGAGAGGGAATAACTAACTAATATTCCCCTGTTCCTCCAGAGATATGTGTTGGTACATCCCAAGCATATAATTTTCTGGCAGCATCATCATAGCTTCATTCAGAGAAGTGTCATGTTTGTGTGCACTGCATGGAATGGCAACTGGCACAGTAAATCAGAGTGCAGCAGCAGCAACAACAGCAGCAGAGCTCAGCGGCTGGAGGTGATGGCAGCAGCAGCAGTGGCACAGCCTAAGGTTCCTCTGTATTCACTCCTAATGTCTCCCAAGTGTTCTCTTCAGACACTTACTGCTTTGGCTTTAGAAAAGGAGGTTTAAAAAGGAATGTGAATCCTTGTCTAATTCTGTTATAATAAGTTCTAGGCTATTGGGATGTGTTTACATACTGTCAGACCCACTGTCAAGGAGGATGGGGGATGGTTGCCCTAGGGACTGGCTATCCAAAGAGGCCTGGGGCTCCTGGCCACTGCTGTCACTACTGCAGTAGAGCAGCAGCCTGATTCCTGGGTCTTTTATGTCACTGCTGGAGTGCTGTGCCATGCCCTCCATGCAGCTCTGAGGCCTGGGGCGGGGGGAGCAAAGCCTGCCATGCAGCACTGAGGGCTGCCTGGGGGTCAGCATGGTACTCACTGGGTGGGTGCTCAGGGTTGGTGTCTGCTGCCCTGCCACTTCCACCTAAGGCCTCACCTATTCTGGAAGCGTGGAGCCAGCCCCCCCCCCCACACACACACACCTTGCCCAGGGGCCCATAGAGGTTGTCACCATTCTTGAATGCTGTCAAATTTCAGGGCAACTACACCTGTAATCCATCTTCAAGGTCTAGTAGATAACCCAATGAATTGAAGCTATGGCAATTGATCTCTGGGGGTTGAGTTAGAGAGTCTAGTGAAGGCCCATTAAATCAACTGCCCTCATCAACTCTAATACTCCACCAGAATGAGAAGCTTAAGGAAAGTAGATCAGAGAGTTTCTCTTGTTGAGCCACTGCAGTGTATTCAACCCATGACATCAGTGTAAGGTATATTATTCACATACCTGAAGTTGCATAATTTAGTTTATCCCATGGGTAGACCTGCCCTAAGCTGCATTCTCCTCAGCTGTCCTTTCTCTTGGGTGGAGACATAAATCTCTCTTCTTCCTAAGGGCATGTCTACACTAGCCCCCTAGTTTGATCTAGGGAGGCTAATGAGGGCGACCAAAATTGCAAATGAAGTGCGGGATTTAAATATCCCGTGCTTCATTAGCATGTTCCTGGTCGGTCGCCATTTTAGAAATTGACTAGCTTGAAGTAACTGCCCACGTCCACACACGGCAGTGAAACGGGATTCTGAATTAAAGCCCTTAAATTGAATTAGCTGGTAAACCTCATTCCAGGAGGAATAACAGCTAATTCGATTTAGGGCTTTAATTCAGAATCCCATTTCACTGCCGGGTGTAGACGCAGGCAGTTACTTTGGGCTAGTTAATTTCTAAAATGGCGAATGACTGGGAACATGCTAATGAAGCATGGGATATTTAAATCGCACGCTTCATTTGCAATTTCGGTCGCCCTCATTTGCCTCCCTAGATCGAACTAGGGGGCTAGTGTAGACATACCCTAAGAGAGTTAATTCCAGGGTGCACAATTTATTGACTGTGCTACCCCTGAGAAAAGACAGACTGCCTAAGCAGATCTGTTTTACTTTTTTCCTCACGTACCACAGAGAGTGTGATTGCTCACAGTTTAAAGTTACCGTGCACAACTCTTTATAAGGAATTACATTTATTCTTAAGGGAAAGGCATTACAGAGAAAACATATTAATACCCATAAATGAACATACACACATGGTATGAAGACTACCACGTCATGTTCCCTTTCCCTAACTCTAACAAAATTCACCATAGTTTCAGCTCAGAAAAAGCACTGACTTCATATTGGGAGTTATGTTGGCCAAAACCTTTTGAATATTTCCATTTCTCACTTGCCTCAAAGGTCCTATCTGTTTTCTGGATCAGAAGTAAAACCCTGAGTCAGTTTTAACTGAGGTTATACAATCAAAAGTCCTTTGTTTATCGGTTGATTTATGGAGAATTGATTAAGAACCAGCCTCTCTCCAGCTGGGCATAATTCTCTGGAGGTTTACAACCTTCATGAATTTTCCTAACTACCCCTCACTGTCTGTAGTTCTTGGAGGACTGTATTCCTCCAACCCCATGAAAATGCATACAGTTCCTCAAGAGTATATATTTATTTGTCTTTAAATACAGTAAATTCCTAAACATACTTGAATTTAATTCAGTAAATCTTAAATTCATTAAGGTTCATTCTGGATATTATCATATCTGTTAGATATATAACAGTGTGCTCATTTGTTTAAAAAGGTTTATCACATTGGGTATGTCTAGACTACAGAGTTTTGTCAGAAAAACGGCCTTTTTTTGACAAAACTCACAGAACGTCCACACTGCAAGTGTGTTCTTTTGAGAGTAAATTAAAAGAACAGAGGAGTTTTTGCACAATTGGTATTCCTCTTTCTATGAGGAAAAAGCCTTTTTGAAAAAGACCTCTTTCACAAAAAGGCGTGTGTGGACAGGAAAGAGTGAGTTTTTCTGGAAGAAGAAGGAAGAGGAAAAAGCATAGGTGCCCTGGTGGCCATTCTGTCCATAGCAAACATTGCTTACATGCGAGATATCATCCAGGCAGTCTGTATGCTGTATTTCAAAAAAGTGCATTGCTTTTTCGATGTGCTTTTGCAGTGTGGACGCTCTTTTGACCAAGAAGTTTTTCCAGAAGATCTCTTCCAAAAAAAGCTTCTTGTGTAAGAAGCCTGTAGTCTAGACATAGCCATTGTGTCCCTTATTTCAAGGCATGTAGTCCTTCACTATCCTTCATTTTTAGGGTAACTTTCACCTATTTCAGAGTCTGATCTTCAGAGTAAACTCAAACCTCAAAGCAAAATTCAGGACATTTTTTTTATTTATTGATGGCTCTGTGAATTTCAGAATTCAGAGTTGCAAAAAAGGAAGATGATGGACATAGAGAAATTTGAGTGTATCTCTTGATGTCATAGATGAGCAAACCGGTTGTGAAATACAAATGAACTAACCTAGATCTGTTGTTTCCAGTTTAATCAAACTAAAGACAACCAAATATTTTCTAATGCTACATAAACTTCTTTACAACATTTCACACTAAGCACTCTGCAAATGTTTTCATTGGTGCTAGTTAGAAACAGGATTTTCTGATCATCAAGAAATTGTGAAATATTAAAATTTCTACATTTTCCCAATGAGAACTGAAAAGCCAAAATTTCAAATATTCCTTTGAAATGCAAATTTAAAAAATTATTCACAAAAATATTGTGTCAATAATGTCAAATGCTTTTAATTTAATAACAATAATTAATTTTGTTTTAACTTTTATAGCATATTAAAATATTAAGTACAATAAAAAATTTAATACTCTAATATAATGCACAAGCCAAACTAAAATGTATCTCCATTATCCCAATAAAACATTTTGACATTATTTAAAGGAAATGACACAGTCAAAATAAAATGTTTTGATTTTTTCCAATCATAATTTCTCTTAAAGTTATGTTGCTGCAAAAGGTATTGATTCTAATAAAATTGTGCCCTAACCCAATATTTCGCTTTCCCTTGTCACCTTTTGCCTTTTTTCCCCTACAGTTCTTTCCTAGGACTATGTCTAGACTGCAAGCCTCTTTTGAAAGAGGCTTTTTCGAAAGATACTTTCGAAAAAGCCTCTTTTGAAAAAGAGCATCTAGACTGCAAGCGGAACTTTCGAAAAAGCAAGCTGCTTTTTCGAAAGAAAGCAGTGAGTGAGTCTGGATGCTCTCTTTCTAAAAAGCCCTGTTGGCATTCAAGAATGTCTTTTTTTCGAAAAGGCACTTTCGAAAAAAGGCGTTCTTCCTTGTGAAATGAGGTTTACCGCCGTCGAAAGAAAAGCCGTGTTCTTTTGATTTAATTTCGAAAGAACGCGGCTGTAGTCTAGACGCAGGTGAATTTTTTTCGAAAAAAGTCTACTTTTTTTCGAAAAAAACCCTGAGTCTGGACACAGCCTATGAGTGCTGGATGCATGGCAGCTGATGTACGACTGGTATGTTTCTTGCTTTGTATGTAAACAGTCAGTGTAATTGACTTCAGCTATGAAGTGCATGGTTATGTGGAATTATATCACAAAACAAAGTGACATGAAGTGACATACTGTGATTCCACATGGCATATTATGATTCAACGTAACTCCAAAATTGTGAAGAGATCGAATTTGCTTTCAGATTTAATATGATTCTGTCTCCAAATAGCCTGTACATAGCCTGAATGTTTTGCAGATGTCAAGCAGACTGAAAATGTGTGAGCAGTGTACCATTGGAGGTAAGGACACTTTGGAATTCCCCTAGGCTCAAATAGAAAACTTGAGAAGTTCAGCAAGACAGTACTGAATGTCCCTTCTTTTCTGGCACCACTGGACATACTAGCTACTGGTGCTCAGTTTTAGGATCTTATATAGTCTGGATATTTAATCTACTAGTGGCAATGAAATTTCAGAAAACAAATGTTTCCCTTAAAAATCAAGTTGCTAGCTGAAATCTTTGTGCATATTATTGGAACCCCCATCCTTAATTTTATAGGATGTTAATCTATTTTATACACATCTAAACCCTCTTTTATTCTTTTTTGAATTTACATTGACATATAATGTGATATTCCCAAGAAAAGGTCCAATTTCTGCACTTGAAGTCAGGTAATGAAATTGCTGGCAAAACTGAATAGGAATCATCATTCTAATGGAATAGAAGCTGGGATTTCTAAATCTGTAGCCCTATCTCATTAAAGTTCAACTTGAAGCTTTTGAAGTATAAGTAGCACCTGTGCATTTCATTCTCCCTTCTGTTTTGTATTATTGCCCAACAGCTTAGTATGGTGATGATGATGATATAGATAAACATATGGAAGATAGGTCAAGGCTGTAGTTGTATTTTTAGCATGAAGTAAGTGAAAACATCACATTGACATATGTTTCAGCACGATTTTGAATGGCAGTGCTATGGAACAGTACAAGATTTCTCAAACCAGTAACTGGAATGTGAGTTCTATTATTACTATGTTTTACAATTAACAAAAATAATTATCCTCTGTCCAAAAAAAGTTTTGTGAGGGCAGAGCTAAGGCTGCAAGCTCATGTCAGAATTCAGAGTATATATTGCCTCTCAAGAACACTAAAGTGTTACGGTTGAAATGAGTCACAGTTACAATATAGTGACCACCAGCGTAGAGCCAACAAATGTTCAAACTTGAACAGGTCTAAAACTCTCAAAAAATTGTATATGGCAAAGGTCCTCCCCTCAATGATTTGAAGGTCTAAATATATAAGAAATTTGGAACCCCTATACTGCAAACTTTGGAAGGCTCCTGGGGGTTCTCACCGCACCCTAAGAAGCTCATTACCTCCTAAAGGAGCCACAGTTAGAAACATAGAATCATAGAGTCATAGCATCCTAGAATACTAGTACTGGAAGAACCTTGAGAGGACACCAAGTCTAGTCCCCTTCCCTCACGGCAGGACCAAGCACCATCTAGACCATCCCTGATAGATGGCTATCCAATATGCTCTTAAATATCTCCAGTGATGGAGACTCCACAACCCCCATAGGCTATTTATTCCAGGGTTTAAACATCCTGACAGTTAGGATGTTCTTCCTAATGTCCAACCTAAACCACTTTTGCTGCAATTTAAGCCTGTTGCTTCTTGTTCTATCTTCAGAGGCCAAGGATAACAATTTTTCTCCTTCCTTTATAACACCCTTTTAGATACTTGAAAACTGATGTCATGTTCCCTTCTCAGTCTTCTCTTTTCTAAACTAAACAAGCCGAATTATTTCAGTATTCCCTCATAGGTCACATTTTCTAGACCTTTAATCATTGTTGTTGCTCTTCTCTGGACCTTCTCTAATTTCTCCACATCTTTCTTGAAATGTGGTGCCCAGAACTGGACACAATACTCTAACTGGGGCCTAATCAGCACAGAGTAGTGCAGAAGAATGACTTATGTCTTGCTTACAACACTACTGTTGATGCATCCCAGATTCATGTTTGCTTTTTTTGCAACAGTGTCACACCATTGACTCATATGTAGCTTGTGGTCCATTATGACCCCTAGATCCCTTTCTGCAGCTCTCCTTCCTAGACAGTCATTTTACATTTTGTATGTGTGAAATGTATTGTTCCTTCCTGTAGCCTTCTTGCTTGTCCAGACGTGGGCCAGTCTGCCCCACTGCGCTGCCCCTTTAAGGCCGGCCTAGCTAGTTCACTGGGCGTGCTCCCGCCTTTAGTTCGGGGTGTGCCCGCAAGCGAACCCAATCAATTTCAAGCAGGGGCCAGGCCCTCAGTTCAGGGCGTGGCAACAAACACTCAGTCAGGGAGCTCCTTGTTCAGAAGGGGTGCAGGCGGATCGCCTGTAGCAGGGGGGAGGGAGGGAGACTGCCACCCAACCGGTGGGTGACGGGGGAGGCGCAGGCCCACCCACTCCACTGCACCCCGGCCCAGGGCCCTAGGGCAGCCGTGCAGGCTGCTTTGGCTCAGCGGGGGGCTCCGGACCCGAAACACGCCGGCCCAGGGGCCTTTAACAGCCCCACTTCCCCTGGGCCACTTCCGTTCTCCCCCTCAGGCGGTACCTTGGTGTCGGGCAGTGGAGCCGGGAAGTTCAGGAGAGTCTTGTCCCACCCAGGCAGCCCGGTCCGGTCTGTGGCCGCTTGCAGGTCCCTGGGGCTCAGCTGGGTTTCAGGTGCGGGCAGGGTCGGACGGTTGAGCCGGGCCTTCCCTTCCCAGGCCAGGAACTGGTAGTCTGCCTCGGGGCCCTGGCAGGCAGGTAGCCCCGGCCAGGCAGTCCTCACTCCCAAGCTGGGAGCCCAGGAGGGGCCTCTAGCCACTTGGCAGGCTCACCTCCCACTGCGGCTGCTGCCTGGGGTTTTATAGGCCTGGGCCCGCCCCTTGGCTTCCGGTCAGGTGACAGGGTGGGGTTAGCCTCAGCCCAACAGGGCATCCGGAGGGGTTCCTCCCCCTCCGGTTCAGTGGGCGGCCAGTCCGCCCCACTACACACCTCCCCCCTTAAGTCCAGGCCCCGATCCTCGGGACTGGGCCCTTGCTCCTCCGCCAGGCGAGACAACGCATCTGCATTGGCGTTTGCCTTTCCTGTCCTGTGGCAGATGGAGAATACATAGGGTTGGAGGGTTAAGTACCACCTCATAAGTCGGCTATTGGTGTCCCGCATATTTTGTAACCACTTTAGCGGGGCATGGTCTGTAAATAAAGTAAACGCATCTCCCAGCAGGTAGTACCTTAAGGCTTCGACCACCCATTTGATGGCCAGGGCCTCCCTTTTTATCACGGAGTACTGGCGTTCTCGGGGAAATAGTTTGCGGCTGATGTAGACCACCGGGCGTTCTTCTCCGTTGACCTCCTGGGAGAGTACGGCACCCAGCCCACTGGCTGAGGCATCTGTCTGAACAACAAAGGGTTTGTCAAAGTCCGGGCTAAACAAGACAGGCTCACTGCACATAGCCTCTTTGAGTTGCTGAAAGGCCTTGTCACACGCTGGGCTCCATCTCACTCTCTGGGGTTTCTCCTTCGTAAGTAGTGTAGTGAGAGGAGCGGCCAAGCTGGCGAATTGGGGAACAAATCGGCGGTAGTACCCCGCCAGTCCCAGGAATTGCCGGACCTTCCTTTTGGTTGTTGGTAGGGGATAATTCTGTATAGTCTCCACCTTTCCCACCAGGGGTTGGATTAATCCGCGTCCTAACCTATAACCTAAATAGGTGGTCTCCTGCCAGCCGATTTTACATTTTTTTTGGGTTGGCCGTGAGACCTGCGTCCCGGAGCGTTCGTAGTACCGCCGCCACTCAGTCTACGTGTTCCTCCCAGCTGCTACTGTAGATGACCACGTCATCAAGGTAGGCCGCAGCATACTCCAGATGGGGCGCGAGCAGGCGGTCGATCATCTGCTGAAAGGTGGCGGGTGCCCCATGGAGACCGAATGGCATGCGCACAAAGTGGAAGAACCCTGATGGGGTAGTGAAAGCTGTTTTCTCTCGGGACTCCTGGTCCAACAGGATCTGCCAATAGCCCTTGGTAAGGTCTAGGGTTGTTATGAAACTGGCTTTCCCCAGGCGCTCCAGGAGCTCATCCGTCCGCGGCATCGGGTAGGCATCAAACTTTGACATAGCGTTGACCTTTCGAAAATCAATGCAAAATCTAATACTTCCATCCGGTTTAGGGACCAGCACGATGGGGCTCCTCCATTCACTCTTGGATCGTTCGATCACCCCCAACCCCAACATGGTCCGAACCTCCTGTTCCACCCCGTCGCGCATCCGTCGAGGAAGAGGTCTGTTCCCTTCCCGAACGACCTGTCCGGGCGTGGTTCGGATGCTATGGGTTACCACTGAGGTTTGGCCCAGCCTCGAATTGAACGTATTGGGGAACGCTCCAATGAGCCGCTGGGCTTGCTTCCGTTGGTCCTTGGACAGGGTATCCCCTAACGGGGGTTCCCCTCCTTCATTGACCTCTGCTACCTGGGGACCTAGTACGGGTTCCGGGGGGTATGGAGCGACCATCAGTCCTTCTCGTTCTCACCAGGGTTTGAGGAGGTTTATGTAGTAATTTGTTTTTTCTTTCGCCGGTCTGGCTGATAAATTTCGTAGGTGACCGGGCTCCATCGGCGAGAAACCTCATAAGGTCCCTGCCAGCGGGCCAACAATTTTGACTCCTCAGACAGGAGTAACAGCAGTATCCTATCCCCGGGTTCGAATGCTCTTTCCCGGGCTTCCCGGTTGTACCCCCACTCCTGCGCGCTTTGGGCCGCCTGCAGGTTCTCTTGAGCCATGGCCCCCGCCTGAGCGAGTCTCTCCTGGAGCCGGAGTACGTGCTGCAAGAATCCTACCGAGGTAGAGGGGGTTCATTCCCAGGCCTCCTTCATCAAGTTGAGGATGCCGCGAGGGCATCTGCCGTAGAGGAGCTCGAAAGGGGAAAATCGAGTGGAGGCCTGTGGCACCTCTCGCACAGCCATCAAGAGCAAAGGAACTAGCTGGTCCCAGTGTTTCATTTCAGCTGGTGGAAATTTCCTCAGCATCCCCTTTAGGGTGCGGTTAAACCGTTCTACCAGCCCATCAGTCTGGGGGTGGTAGACGGAGGTCTGTAACTTGCGAATGCCTAAAATGTCGCAGACCTGATGCAGCAGCCGGGACGTAAAGTTTGTTCCTTGGTCGGTCAGTAGCTCCCTCGGTAGCCCTACCCAGGCAAAGATTCGGACCAGTTCGTTCACGATGGTGTGGGCGTGGGTATTTCGGAGGGGGATAGCTTCGGGGAACCTGGTCGCTTAGTCTATGAGCGTCAGGATATAGCGGAACCCCGCCTTGCTCCGTGGAAAGGGCCCCACTATGTCCAGGGCAACCCGCTCGAAGGGGGTCCCTACCACTGGTAATGGAACGAGTGGGGCTTTTGGCACCCCCGGGGCGGCGGCTAGCTGGCAGGCGGGGCAGGACTGACAATAGTCTTTGACTTCCTTATACACTCCTGGCCAAAAAAAACGGGCCAGAACTCGGGCCAGGGTCTTCTTGTGCCCAAGGTGACCTGCAGCGGGAATGTCGTGAGCCAGTCTCAACACTGCCCGCCGATGTGCCCGGGGTACCAGTAACTGGGCTTCTTCCTCCTGAGTTTGCGTGTTCCGCATGACCCGGTAGAGACTGTCTGCTCGTAGCTCAAACCGGGGCCACTGTGTAGCCCTTTGCGGCTCAACCACAGTCCCGTCGACACAGGCGAGTTGGTCGTAGGCTGCTTGTAGGGTGGGATCGTCTCGCTGGTCCTGGGGAAAGTCCATCGAGTCCAGAGAAATCGGGGCATCCTCCAGGTCTGAGGGCACAGGGTCTGTCAGCTCAGGTGCCTCGACCTCTGCTGGCTCCCTGCTGTGGAGCGACCCCCGCATTCGGGCCCCCTGGGGATCCTCTCCCAGGAGTTCCCGGTCTAGCTCAGTCAGCGTAGGCGGCTCCCCACGGCCAGTCTCATGGATGAGGGCTGTAAGTCCTGGCCAATCATGGCCCAACACCATGGGGTATGGCAAATTGGCCACTACCACTACTTGCATTATTCGGGTGATGCCTTGAATAGTCAGGAGGAGTCGAACCCGTGGATACGTCCTCACGTCCCCATGGACACACCGCAGCTGCAACTCCCCTTCGGGCACCACGACGGCTGGGAGGACATCGGGGTGGATGAGCGTCTGGCTGCACCCCGAATCGAGGGCAAACACCATTGGGACCCCCGCCGGTCCCGGCGTCGTGAGGATGGGTGGGCCATCCGGGAGAGCCGGGGTGGCTGCGGTACCCGTCTGGTTTTGCTTCGCCCTCTCCTGTCGGAGCTGGCCATGTGGGGCGCCCAGCTGCCGCAGTAGCTCCTGCTGTTGTTGGTGCTGTGCCGCCAACTGTTGAGCTAAGAGCTTCTGTTGCTGTTGCTGACCCTCAGCCAGCACCTTGAGCACCACGTCCCACTCCATGTTCCTCTCACACGAAATCACAGGACCGGAAGGGAAAAAAGTGAAGAACCACCCACAAACAAAAAAAAAAATTTCCGGTTAGGGTACACTGAGGCACACGCTCAGCCCCTCACGTCAGGGGCGGGATCGACTATATCGCTATGGTACCCACATTCTCCACCACCTTCTTGCTTGTCAGGACGTGGGTCCTCCCCCCTCCGGTTTAGTGGGCAGCCAGTCCGCCCCACTGTGCTGCCCCTTTAAGGCCGGCCTAGCTAGTCCACTGGGTGTGCTTCCACCTTTAGTTCGGGGTGTGCCCGCAAGCGAACCCAATCAGTTTCAAGCAGGGGCCAGGCCCTCAGTTCAGGGCGTGGCAACAAACACTCAGTCAGGGAGCTCCTTGTTCAAAAGGGGTGCAGGCGGATCACCTGTAGCAGGGGGGAGGGAGGGAGACTGCCACCCAACCGGTGGGTGACGGGGGGGGCGCAGGCCCACCCACTCCACTGCACCCCGGCCCAGGGCCCTAGGGCAGCCGTGCAGGCTGCTTTGGCTCAGCGGGGGGCTCCGGGCCCGAAACACGCCGGCCCAGGGGCCTTTAACAGCCCCACTACCCCTGGGCCACTTCCGTTCTCCCCCTCAGGCGGTACCTTGGTGTCGGGCAGTGGAGCCAGGAAGTTCAGGAGAGTCTTGTCCCACCCAGGCAGCCCGGTCCGGTCTGTGGCTGCTTGCAGGTCCCTGGGGCTCAGCTGGGTTTCAGGTGCGGGCAGGGTTGGGCAGTTGAGCCGGGCCTCCGCTTCCCAGGCCGGGAACTGGTAGTCTGCCTCGGGGCCCCGGCAGGCAGGCGGCCCCGGCCAGGCCTCAGTCCTCACTCCCCAAGCTGGGAGCCCAGGAGGGGCCTCTAGCCACTTGACTGGCTCACCTCCCACTGCGGCTGCTGCCTGGGGTTTTATAGGCCTTGGCCCGCCCCTTGGCTTCCGGTCAGGTGACAGGGCGGGGTTAGCCTCAGCCCAACAGGGTGTCCGGAGGGGTTCCTCCCCCTCCAGTTCAGTGGGCGGCCAGTCCGCCCCACTACACTTCCTAAGTGGAATACTTTGCATTTTTCCTATTAAACTTTATCCTGTTTACTTGAGACCATTTCTCTAGTTTGTCCGGATCATTTGGAATTTTGACCCAATCCTCCAAAGCACTTGCCAACCCCTTCCAGATTGGTATTATCTGCAAACTTAATAAGCGTACTCTCTATGCCAGTATCTAAATTGTTGATGAAGATATTGAACAGAACCGGTCCCAGAACTGATGCTGCGGAACCCCACTTTATGTCCTTCCAGCATGTTTGTGAACTGTTAGTAACTACTCTCTGAGAAGGTCACCAGCCTTTCCCAAAGAAGAAATGTAGGCTACTTAGCTTTTATACAGCCACAATAAATTTATGATGGTGCACGGGAAGGTACTGATTATGAGGATTGCCATATACATTGTAATTCAGGAGAACCTCAAAATTACAAACACCTTGAGAAAAGATGTTTTTTGTAACTCTGAAAAGTTTGTATCTCAGAACAAAACATTATGCTGGCTGTTCTTTCAAAAGTTGCAACTAAACTCTGACTCATTACAGGTTTGAAACTTTGCTATTCAAAAGAAAAATGCTGCTTTCAACTATCTTTAAATGAAACAAGTACAGAGTTTTCTTATTTTTCAGATTTTTTTACATTATTGTAGGAGTTTACATTTAACACACTCTTTGTACTTGCTTTATTTTATTTTATCTCTGCTGCTGGTTGATTGCGTATTTTGGTTCCAAACAAGGTGTATGGTTGACTGGTCAGTTCATAATTCTGGTGTTCATAACTCTGTGGTTCTACTGTGTTATTGTTTCATTTACTAGCCACACTTCATAGAGTTTGTATTGTAAGGTAGTAGCACTTCCTAAATATGGGTCCTGATTCTGCTATTCTATTTCATGCCAATAATGTTATTGCCTTCAATTGGGCAATCACATGGCTTCAGTGATTACTCACATAAGTAAGGAGTGGAGGATGAGGCCAGAAGAGAGGAATTACTGTCCACAATTTCCCATAGTATTGCCTAACAGAGAACCTACTCAGCTAGGCTCAGATCCTCATGGGTATTTAGGTGCCTTTCATTTCAGTGGAAGTTAGACACTCATGAAGATCTGAACCCTAATATCCATGAATGAAAACCTGGCCCTTGTTTTGCCATCAGCTTCATTTGGATGAGGATTTGATTTACAAAATCTGTTTTTAATGGGAAGCCTCACAAAGGATGTATCTTACAACATGTTCATTCTGAAAGTGGCCAGTCTCCAAACACAAATGGAAGAGGCACCATACAAAACCAATCTGTGGCATATGCTTGTGAAATTTTATGTATGAAAAAATATGTCTTTGACTCATAATGTCTCAAGGGGTATTTGCAAACAGGTGTTGAGAGGTTTTTTTTTATTCCTAACAACACCGTTGAGTGCCTAAGTATTGAGAAATCCTAGTGCTCTCTAAGCATAATGCCAGCAAAGTGCACTAGAAGGATACCGAGTTAACATTGATGTAATCCCATTTCAGACCTCCTGTGAAAGGAAGTGAAGGATTACACAGCTGAACCTACAACCTGAAAAACACTTATGTGATTTATAAGACTTCTACAGCTACAGGAACACATTTCCAGAGACCTGAGTCTTGGTGCTACTCTTAATCATATTTTCTCCCCTCCCCCTGCATTTAACAAATACTCTAAAATTGGATATTCATTTTAAAAAATCTTTAGATTTAATATGGTCTTTATGGTCCTTACAGTATATCAGGCAAGGTTAAAATATTTGTACTGACACCAATGCGGAATTCTAGTTCTCTTTCATCTGAATTGTTAGGTTAATGTGCTGATATGGTAGGAAAGTGGAAGGCTTCAGGGCTACATGCTTCCTACTGCACTTTCCACTGCAAGAGAGCTCTCAGCTATAAGAATACTTTGTATTAGAACTTTGTAGCCATGCTTAAGAATGGTGAACACTACAGAACTCCTGCAGAATTTTTACAAGGAAAGGAGTGGAATGAATGGCTACAATTTCATGAGCATAAATGTGCATTTAAATCAATAACACATAGGCGAAACTATTAGTCCATTTTTCTAAGAACTGTGTATATTGGCTTCTTGTTATTCACAGACTCAAGAGACAGAGAAGCAGTGAAGGAGGAAAGAAAGAAAACCACAGTCCAGCCAACAACTATGTCTCCTCTCACATTATGCTTGTCGTCTCCTTGGAGAAAGTTGCAACTCAAGAATTGGGCTTCTCAACCACTTACAACCCCACCAATGCATCCCTTTGGCAGACATCCTCACATCAAGGTTATGTCTACATTGGCAAGATTTTGCGCAAAAGCAATTGCTTTTGTGCAAAATCTTGCCACCTGTCTACATTGGCCGCGAATATTTGCGCAAGAACACTGATGCCTGTCTACATTGGCCGCGAATATTTGCGCAAGAACACTGATGTTGTAATGTACAAAATCAGTGCTTCTTGCACAAATACTCTGACGCTCCCCCTCAGGGATAAGCCCTCTTGCACAAGTATTCTTGCGCAAGAGGCCAGTGTAGACAGGCAATGTTAATTTCTTGCGCAAGAAAGCCCGATGGCTAAAATGGCCATCAGAGCTTTCTTGTGCAAGAGAGCGTCTACACTGGCACGGATGTTTTTGCGCAAAAGCACATCTTTTGCACAAAAGCACATGCCAGTGTAGACACTCTCTTGCGCAAATACTTTTAACGGAAAAACTCTTCCATTAAAAGTATTTGTGCAAAATCTTGCCAGTGTAGACGTAACCCAAGGATTAGCTGAAGATTCTCTTTGGACAAAGCCAATTAAAAAAATTATGGTTCTCATTTTTTTTTACAATAAACTGTTTTCTTAAAATACCTTTCCTAGAGAAAGCATATCAAAATACCATCTTTACTACAAAAGTAGCAGTCATATTTCTTCATAGTCAATTCAATATTTTTATTCAAGTTTAAATTGATTACTTGGGAAATGAATGAAAAACATTTTTAATGACATCCAAGGCAGCTGGATGCTTAACAGGAAAGCTAAGTATGAGACTAGTAATACTTAAGAGGTTCTCCAAAATCTTGAAAGCTTCCAAAAGTATGATGATTATAAATTTTTACAAGTTTCATATAATTATGCCTGACATTTAATAGAAATCTTCCAAAGTGGCTGGCAGGAACTTAGCTCAGCTCAGATGAAATTAAGCGTTAAAAATAAACTTCATATGCAAACCTGCATTGTTTTGTGCAACTGTTAGTAGAAGTATGATTTTACAAAGTTGATAAAACTCTAACTAATATAAACAGTGAAATGGAAGCATTTGTCTTTTTATTCAAAAGATTTTTTTTCTTTTCTTTGACTCCTCTTGCCTCAGTAAAATCTCTGTCTTTGATGTAAATACTCATTTGCTTTGACACAGTTTTCTTATACCAGAGCCTTAACCACATCAAAGAACATTTGTGTAATCACAGCATTTTAATATGGAATAGTTTTGCTCAATGTTTGGTAATAAAGGATATAAACTTTCTCCCACTAAAATCAAGACCAAAACTCCCTTTTATTCCACTGCAGGATGAGGGCCTACGTGAATGGGTTACATAGTGGATATGATCAAACAAAGGGATCAAAAGAATTTTATCTATCCTACATGCTTTATTTCAGTTAAATTCCCATTGGGTAAATTGAACCTGAGGTGTCTTCATAATAAAAATAATACTTTATACTCTCACAGTGCCTGTTATCTAATGACCTCAAAGTTCTTCACAAGTACAGATGGCATACAGAACTAAAAAATAGCTGATCAGAGTTTGCTGAGATTTTTAATTTTCTTTGGTCAGAGATCAGCTCTGGAAAATTTAATCCTGAAAGGTATGAGTTTGAGAAAAATCTTAACAACTGTAAAGGGGAGTTATAATGGAACAATCTAAATTAGTATAGTAAATGCCACCCTCACATATATAATATTCCTGTGGCAAACCCTACATCTGATTACACACAGTAAATTGGATATTTAAACATTTTTTAAAAAAAAAATCAGTGGGAAAGTTAAACTATCCCACTTCAGTCTTTTTTCAGAAGGTTTATTATCTTAGACTTTTTAATATCAGCAACAACAAAAAATGCTAACATATGGGAAATGTAGGGGTAACAACAACAATAGTGGCTAATTAAAGCAATTTTGAGTGGGACTTGTTAAATGATGACCAGGTATGGAATATTATTAATAAATTGCTTTGAGAATTATAACTATGAAACAGCAATGGAGAAAAGTTGGCTAATAGTATGTCAGTTCTAGTTTTAGGGTATGATCCTGAAACCCATTACTGATGTGGTGAGGACAAGCCATGAGGAGTAGTCCGGATGAAGTAATTGTTTCTATCCTTTTCTATTGCAAAGACACAAAAAGGAAATGTGCTAATGCATTGTTAAACTAACTTCACAGAAAATTGTTTTAAGCATCAGTAGGGGGAAGCTTCCCTGCTCATCTTAATAAATTTACAACTTTAAACCCTCATTGGGGCTTAACCCCACCCAATCCATCTAAGTCTTAACTTTAAAATGTTGTGAGTACTCCCCTTGCAGTTAATGAGAGTACTCGGGGTGAGATTCTGTGCTGAGCCTGTAAAAGCCACATCACAAGACTCACATTCCAGGGAATGGTGGAGTTAAGGTGTCTCTAATGAGCCACGTTTGCTTCCTCGTAATGATGGGCTGCTTTGATGAGGCTCCCACTGTAATTTAGCTCTCCAGATCTATCTTTCTAAGCTTCAATAGACTTCCTTTGTTATCCAGAAAGCCAAAGAACTGCCTGGAATCTCTGCAGAACTACATACAACAGCTCTACCATGCCACTCCTACCCCTAACCATACCCTGCTCCCCAAACCCCTATGTCATAGCTAGTGAGGGGGTCCTCAGAGGGCAGCATTACATCTTTCTTCCTGCAGATCCTGCACCAGGAAAATACTGTGCTAGAACCAGGTCATTTAGGCTATGTCTACACAGCAGCCCGAAATAACACAGTGAGCGTCTACACAGCAAGCTCATTATTTTGAAATAAATTCAAAATAACAGGCTTGGCTTCTTAGTCCAACTCCTGTAACCCTCATTGTATGAGGAGTAAGGGAAGCCAGGGGAATAGTGCTCTATTTCGAAATAAGTGCTGTATAGGCAGCACCAAAGTCAAGGTAAGCTATTTCAATTTAAGCTTCCCAATTAGTTTAGGTCAAGTTGCATAGTTTATTTTGAGTTTAGACCTGCTGTGTAGATGTGCTCTTAGGGACCATTTTATTCTGACATGTTTACCTACCATACAGTGTCTGGAACAGGC
The DNA here is from genome assembly GCF_049634645.1 of Pelodiscus sinensis. Taxonomy (NCBI): domain Eukaryota; kingdom Metazoa; phylum Chordata; order Testudines; family Trionychidae; genus Pelodiscus; species Pelodiscus sinensis. The sequence continues at coordinate 121,093,336 of NC_134712.1, read as the reverse complement.
ATAAAAATCTTAGTTACAATGTATAATAATGATCACATGCTTAAGTCTTTTCAGAGTGAAGTCTGAAATTAGGCTTACCATTTTTAGTGGGTAGACCTAAGGTTTCAGAGAGCTCAATTAACTAAACCAATTTTGACAGTGTCTGGAACAGGCATAAAAATCTTAGTTACAAGGTATAATAATGATCACATGCTTAAGTCTTTTCAAAGTGAAGTCTGAAATTAGGCTTACCATTTTTAGTGGGTAGACCTAAGGTTTCAGAGAGCTCAATTAACTAAACCAATTTTGACATTTTAATGTCACCTTTTATATAGTGGAATATAACCAACACCAAACTGATACTGCAGCTCTAACCATATTTCATTCAAAAGTCTCAGAAGGATAACTGTGTTAGTCTGTAATTTTAAGAACAACAACTAGTCCTGTGGCACCTTTCAGTGTGTCTAGATTACAGGGTTTTGTTGACAAAACTATTCCTGTGTCTACACTACCGCTGAGTACTGTCGAGAGAATGTGGCAGTTTTGACGACAGTAGTAAACCTCATTCTATGAGGAATAAAGCCTTTTTTCGACAGAGTTATGTTGAAAAAAGGTGCTATTGCATCCACGCTGTGCTTTTTCAAAAGAGAGCGACTAGACTCTCTGTCGAAAAAGCGGCTTGCTTTGTCGACAGAACTGCCTGTAGTCTATGCGCTCTTTTTCGACAAAGCCTCTGTCGACAAAAGACTGTAGTCTAAACATACCCTTAGAGACTAACAATGTATTGTCAATCTCTAAGGTACCACAGGACTACTCATTTTCATATTTCATTTTAGTCAGTTTTACAACTGAAAGTTGTAAACTGAAATGACCAATTGAAAAACAGAAGAAAGGAATTAGGAGCTAGCCTGCTGACTGGGCTCAGTGAGATTGGGGGCATGAAAACCACAGACTCTGAATGTTCTGCAAGTAAAAACTATATCAAGCTTAAAATATGGTTCTCCACAAACAAAATAAATCCTGCTTCCACTTGTAGAATGGATGAGTCTTTGAACTCTGATAATGCTTTTGACAATCCCTTGACAGAAAAGAATGTAGAAGGTAATAGCTGGAAAGAAGGTGGAAAGATGGAAATGCAGGTACAGAATATGCTGCAATTGATATAATTTATTTTTTTCAATTCTTTGACATTTCTATTCGAGATGTTGAAAATAACTAAAATGATAGACTATCAGTTTAAGTTTGTAAGTGGTTTCCTAGTCCTGACAACAGACTAGGGGGTTAGTAGGGAACTATACATTCTGGGTGAGCAGTGTCCCTGCAGAGAGCTGTCTTAGAGCAAGGTGGATGACTTGTTCCTCTCTACCTTAGGGCATGTCTACACTACAGAACTATTTCGAATTAATTTGAAATAGTTAATTCAAATTAAGCTAATTTGAAATAACGCATCTATACACAAAAACTATTTCAAAATAGTGCGTCCACACTGAGTGGACCCTGAACCGAAGTTAAGGCTGGCTGGAACCAGTGCCAGCACGGCATCAGGTTAGGACTTGAGTGTGTGGGGCTGCTGCCTGAGGCTAACTGAGCTTCATGCTTAAAGGGACCCTACCCCCATCCCGGACAGACAGTTATCAGGGTTCCCCGCTTGCTTGTCTACCTCGATGAAGGGCAGCAAAGCAGTCCTGTCTTGGAGTGCCCTGAGTGCCTGCTCTCCGGACACCACAGCACTCGGCCACATGGAGCCAGAGCTGCCCCGGGTGCGTCTCGTGAGGTCGTTACCATCAGCCCGGCTGCACTTGCTGCAGGCTGCCATCAGGGGGTCCATCGGGGGACTATAAGGATTCAGGAGGCCCTGAGGGAGAGCGTCCACCCTGAGAAGCCCTAAGAGCCTCCCCAGTCCTCCCCAACGGGGGCTCGTGACCCATTCCTCCCTCACATCCTTCCACTTACCCCTTCCTAGCCCCCCTTCCTGATGTCAAATAAGAGACACGTATATTCAAAAATAGAAACTGGGTTTATTGAACAAAACTGGGAGGGAAGGGGATGAACCTCTGGGGAGACTGGGAAGAGGAGGTGGGAGAGGGGAAGAGAGAGGGTGGAAGAGGAGAGGGGAAAACCTGGGAGGAGGGAACTGGAAGGGGGAAGCAATGGGAAGAAGGGGGAGGGGAAGCTCAGAGCTCAGGGTTGGGGGTCTCACTGAACCAATCTGACTTTCATGCTAACCTGCTCCTGGGTTCGCATGTGGCCTTTGGTGGCCAGGCTGGCAGCTATCCTGACATAGACGGCCACATTCCTCCGGCTAGTGTGGAGATCATGGACATTGGGGGCATCCCCCCCAAACCTGAATAAGATCCATGATCTCCACCCTGGACCAGGAAGGTGCCTGCCTTCTCCAGCCCCTGTCAGGCTCCTGAGAGCTGACAGACTGCTCCTGGGGAGCGGTGGAGGGCTGGCTGCCAGTGGCTTGCTGGCTCATGTTTTGGGGCCACTGGGTCAGGGGCCCCAGTGGCCACTGCTGGCTCTGGGCTGGCAGGCTTAGAGCTTACACAGGCACTGTGGCCAGGGTCTACCCCTTTAATGTCTTCTGGGCTGGGGGAGAGGAGAGTAAGCTTTCCTGGTTGTGCCCAGAGTGGCCACCAGGGCACCCTGGGAAAGGCTGGAGGCCCCCTATTTTGAATTAAGGTCTACACAGCACTTATTTCTAATTAGCTATTTCAAATTAGGTGTTATTCCTCATAGAATGAGGTTTACCTAATTCGAAACAAGGGCTCTGCTATGTTGAATTTATTTTGAAATACTGGTTTGTATGTGTAGACAGCTATTACAGTTAATTCGAAATAACTACTGTTATTTCGAATTAACTCTGTAGTGTAGACATACCCTTAGTGAGCAGACTGCTTTGTACCTTTCATTCTGGGGCTCTATGGTGTTATTTTGCCTTCCAAAAATAAAATATGTTATATTGCACCCTTCGTAAAGAAAACTGTGTTTTTCACCGTGGCTGTGTCTAAACTGGGCCACTTATTCCAGAAAAGCAGCCGCTTTTCCAGAATAACTTGCCTGCTGTCTACACTGGCCGCTTGCTTTTCCGGAAAAGCAATGATGATCTACTGTAAAATTGTCAGTGTTTTTCCAGAAAAAACTATGCTGCTCCCATTCGGGCAAAAGTTCTTTTCCAGAAAAACTGTTCCGGAAAAGGGCCAGTGTAGACAGCACAGTAGTCTTTTCCGCAAAAAAGTGCCAATCGCGAAAATGACGATCGGGACTTTTTTCCGGAAAAGCACATCTACATTGGCCACGGACGCTTTTCCGGAAAAGCATCCTGCCAATGTAGACGTGCTTTTTCCGGAAATACTTATAACGGAAAACTGTTCCGTTTTAAGCATTTCCGGAAAAGGGTGCCAATGTAGACATAGCCCGTGTGTGTTAAGAACATAACACTTTGGAGTTTGAGTTTGTCAGACATGACTTTGGAGAGCAGTTTCAGTAGAAGTCTGATGCTACAGAGGGATTTGCACATTCTGCTGACTTTACATTCTTTTTTCCAGTTTTGTAGGGTTTTATTCACATTATGAAATAAATCATACAGATTCAATGATTGATCTTTTTGTATGGCAAACATAACAGAAAAGCAGTCTCCTGGTATAATAGAGTCTCTTAAAAAGCAACAGTAAAGCTTCTTTGGAAATACAATGGCAGAGCAGAGAAATGAGAGAAGTAACTTAAAATACAGGAAATCAAGAAAGCAACTCCACTTTTTCAGCAACTTATGAAGAGTGAGAGAGTAAACATTGCTGAGTGTACAAAGTGTCGAACTGACCATTCGTCTTCCAGAAGGTCCCAGGACCTTAAACAATTTTTCTAGAACAAAGATTCTCCATTCATGTGTTAATATTTCTGGAGATGTAGCTCATTCGTCTTCATACTACAGGTTTCCCAGCTTCTTGGAGTGTGGCTTGAAAGCCATGCTCTACTCACAGCACTGTAGGAGTGTCTAGATGGATCTCTTCCACTGCCTGGAATCTTCAAGGGCCATCTTTTATAATCCAATGAGGTAAAATTGTCAAAGGCACCTACCCCACTTAGGAACCTACCTCCCACTGAAAATGAATAGGTCTTATGTTTTTACATAGAGTTGTGAAAATATTTTTGCTTGCTGGTAATTTTCAAATATTGAGGGATGGAAATTGATTTTATTGATCCTAAACTTTGTTATTCAATTTTTTTGGTTTGACCTGAAATAGAACATTTTATTTTAATGCCATGCTTCATTTTCCTTATTAAAAATAAATGTAATTAATGGAAATGTTCGAATATAGAATTGTTTTGAATATAGAAGTGCAAACATTTCTTTTAAAAATAGCTAAACAAAATATTTGGACTTTTCCACATTTTTTTATTGGAAGAGGAAATTGAAAAAAAATCAAAAGCTACACAAATGTGCACAATATTTTAGTCAACCTAAATATACATTTTTTGCTGAAAAAAAAGTTTTTCTTGAAAATTTCAATTTTCTTCCACTCATAACGGATTGAGGTGAACTGATTGAAAGTTTTATCCATTATCCCTACTATCATACATATAAATTAGTACCAAATACCTTCATGTAATAGGTCATCGGTCTGCTTAGCTACCCATCAAGCAACAATAGCAAAAGAGAAACTCCAGTCTTGCTATAGTCATTTCAAAAACTATTTACCTGCATCTAATGCATCTCAGAATGCATTGCACTGTGATGGAATATCCAAAACAGGATGATACTTGTTCACATTGCCATTCATTTGGAATTATGTGGTTTATGTGAAGATAGCGTGGAAATGCTAGGGTGTGTCTATACAGCAAAGTTATTTCGGAATAACAGCTGTTATTCCAAAATAACTATGGCTATGTCTAGACTGCAAGCCTCTTTCAAAAAAGCGCATCTAGACTACAATACGCGGATCAGAAAATCGATCCGCTTTTTTGAAAAAGAGCGTCCTGACTGCTGGACGCTCTTTCGAAATTAAAAGCCACCCGGAACCGCTTCTGCCAGGGCATGGGGGCAGCATTTCCTTCTGGGTGCTGCTGCCTGCCCTTTGCAGAGACGCGTGGTTAAAGGGATGCCCCTGAACACCCGTTGCTCTGCTTCTGCAGCTGCCTTTGCTGTCCCTCTAGGAGATAAGCAAGGCATTGCAGTGCTGGTTTGGAGTGCTCAGCTTCCTGGGACACCCCAGCAGGTTTTTTGTTTGGAGGTTTTTCTGTTTTAGACCCGTTTTTTTGGCATGGAGCCAGAGCTTCCCCTGGGCAGGCGATGGCCCCACGCCATCATATTGCAAGTGTTGCTGCATCTGCATGACACAGTCATGAGGCTACTTCCCCATCTGGACCCAGACCTGAGGTACGAAGGGATCATCCGTCATGCAGCCCCACTGCCCTTGCCTCCAAACTTCTTTGTGGACAGGCGTGTTTGGAAGCTTGATACCAGCTCTGACTGGTGGGACCAGCTTGTTATGCAGCTCTGGGATGACCAAGAGTGGCTACGCAACTTCTGGATGTGAAAGACCACTTTCCAGGAGCTGTGTACCTGGCTCGCCCCTGCTCTGCAACGGCAAGACACCCACCTGCTATCCCCGTGGAAAAGAGAGTCGCCATTGCCCTCTGGAAGCTGGCAACCCCCGACAGCTACCGCTCCGTGGGACACCAATTTGGAGCGGGTAGGTCTACTGTTGGATACATCCTGATGGAGGTAAGTCATTGTCTGGGGACAGTCACAGTTTGGGGTGGGGGGAAGGGAGACTGTGAGGAAAGGCAAAGTGGAGTGTGAGTGGGAGGGAGCTCCTCCACTCACCCTGAATTGTTGGGGGGGGGAGTTCTGAGGAGGGGATTCCCGGGGTGTTTGAGAGGGAAGGTGGATGGTGGGTTCTCCTCCTAAGAGATAAGGCACCCCTTCTAACATTTTGTTGTCTGTCTCTTTCTGCAGGTGGTGAGGGCCATCAATTCGGAGCTGCTTAACAGGCTCGTCTGTCTAGCAGATCTGGACAGCGTCATGGCCGGCTTTGCTACCCTTGGCTTCCCAAATGGTAGAGGAGCGCTCGATGGGACACACATTCCAATCCGTGCACCGCCCATCGAGCAGCCCAATTCATTAACAGAAAGGGTTACTTTTCTATGGTCCTCCAGGCCCTCGTCGACCATCGTGGCCAGTTTTCTGACATTTGTGTTGGGTGGTCAGGGCGGGCACATGATGCCCGCATCTTCAGGAACTCATACCTCTACTGGAGGCTTCAGGCAGGAACATTTTTCCCGCATCACGACTTTGCAGTTGGGGATGTGCACATGCCAGTGTGCATAGTGGCTGATGCCACCTACCCCCTGATGCTGTGGCTGATGAAGCCCTACACTGGCCACCTGGATGCGAGCAAGGAGCAGTTTAATGCTCACCTTAACCGGGCTCGCAACCAGGTGGAATGTGCGTTAGGACGTTTAAAAGGGAGATTCCAGTGTTTGCTCACATGGCTAGACGTGGGGGAGCGCAACATCCCTGAGGTGGTGGCCGTGTGTTGTGTTCTCCATAACCTGGTGGAGAGAAAAAGGGGAGGCCTTCCTACCAGGGTGGGGTACAGGTGCTGATGGTCAGGAGAGGCACTTTGCCCAGCCCCGGACAGCTGCTATCTGCCAGGCTCACCGGTCTGCTGTTTGCATACGGGAGGCCCTACGGGAGCAATTCTCAATTGGAGGCCACTGACTCTACTGAGAGGCTTCTGCCTGGGGACTAGGCCCTGGCCCAATAGAAGCTTCCCTCCACAACCCATCTCCTGACCCTGTTTGGAGAAATAATAAACACCAGGGTTTGTCTCAAAAGAATAAGTTCTGTTTTATTTTTTTAAATATCACTCACTGGAAAATAGTATAACTGTTGCAAACATAAAAAAGCTTTTGTTCATTTTTGATGTAGAAAATATACTTTCATGCCAAACTATGTACAATAAACATTTTAACACATTCCTTGTCATTTAACTGGGGTGATGGGGGTGCTTGAAACCTGGAGGGGGGAAGGGGATCAGGTTGCACGGTGCTTGCCTGATCTCAGTCTCCTGCTTGGCCCTCGTGTTCGGGGTCCACCATGGCCACAGGATCAGGTGGTGTGCCTGTTGGTTGGCTGGATAACAGCAGGTAGGTGCTCTTGGGACTCGGAGGCCTGGGGGAGAGGAGGGCCAGGGGGAGAGAGGGGCTGGGGAACTGGGGGGGCTGGAGGAGAGGGAGGTCCAAGGGGGGAAGGGATGCTGCTGTGGAAGGGGGGTTTGGTGGGGCGAGGTCAATGGCCTCCCCGCATCCACACTCACTTATTTTCGTCGGATCTCCGTCGAAAAAGGGGTTCTTCCTCGTGCAATGAGGTTTATCGCTGTCGAAAGAAAAGCCACGTTCTTTCGATTTAATTTTGAAAGAACGCAGCTGTAGTCTAGACGCAGGTGAAGTTTTTTCGAAAAAAGGCTACTTTTTTCGAAAAAAACCCTGAGTCTGGACACAGCCTATGTGAGCGCCTACACAGCAATTCCGTTATTTCAAAATAATTTCAAAATAGCAGTCGGCTTATTCTGACTTCTATAAATCTAATTCTATGAGGAATAGTGCCTATTCCTAAATAGTTATTTTGGAATAGGGGCTGTGTAGATGCTCCACTTCTGCTATTTCAAAATAGCCCCTCACAAGGGCTATTCTAAGTTATTCCTTCCAGGACTCTAACTTGAGATAGCATGTCTACATTAGGGAAGCCTGCCTTGGAATAATTTTGAGGCTTCCATGTAGTGTAAATGTGCTTTTTTGAAATAAGCTATTTCAAAATAACTATTCCAGAATACCTTATTCTGAAATAACTGTGCAGTGTAGACGTAGCCTTTGTGAATTGTACTGGGTGTGAACTCTTTACTAATGAGCTCTAGATACGTTGCAAATATACTAACACTTTAGTGTATGGAAAAAAGTGGAGTAAGATACAATATATAACTATATAGTGTGCCACATAATCTAGAGGGAATATCAGTATATAGTGTGTACTTCAAAAATGGTACAGTGTTCTCTGATTTAGAAAAAAATGCTCTTATGAATGAATTAATTGTATTATGGGTCTTCTTTTCCACCTCCTCTTTCTTCCAAGAACAATATTAAGGTATGGAAATACTGGTCATAATCCATAATTTAAAATATTCATTAAGAATTCTGTCCTACAAAGGTATGATATCTTTTTAAAACACTTTAGAAATGAGAGCATTGTTTAGATGGTTAACTAGTAAAAAAAAATGCAATTAGGCCTAACTTAGCCTCCTGCTATGAGATTATTTCTGAACTGACAAGAAAACTGAGTTATTTCTAATTATGACTCTTCTATCTAGGCCATTAAAAATTCTAACTGTTTTCTCATGTGGTAATGTGTCAGCTTTGGTAGATAATACATTCTTAGACCAATCACTGCATGTGTTTTTTTTTTCTCAAATGTGAACTTTTAATATACAAAATAAATTGGGAGAAATATATTTCTCTACTGTTTTTCCTGATGGTGATAAGAATTAAAGAAATACAACCATGTTTGTATGGAGGGGGAAAATTTAAAAGAAAAAAACCCACCAACTAAACACAATTTTAATACTTTACTTTGAAATGTATTATGTGCTTTATTACCACTGTAGGCTCTGGAGCTTTTTGTTACACAACCTGGGAATTTAGAGGTCTGATTTTGCCCACTTCAGGGCATCTAAAATATTTGCATGGATGCATTAGAATTATGTTGAAGATTACTAAGAAGATTTATTAAATTTGAATATATGCTTAGGAATATAATTCGTAGTCAATAATGTTCAAGAAATGTTCCCTAGTTCATACAATAGTCCATACACTTCTTGAAAGTTATGAAAATTAGACTTGATACTATATACCTTGTTTCATTTTTTCATTAAAAAGTTATTTAAATACTTTCATTAAATGTTTCATACGTTTGTATGTTAAAGGAAATTGTATTGGAAATGTAAATAATCCATTTGACACTGAAATAAAATAGAGACTAAGAATTTTAATTAAAAATACAATCTAACAGGGTTTGCCCTCCTCTTCTTTGAAATATAATTCAAATACTTCATTAAATTACAAATTATTTAGTTAAGGAGCATGCTTTCTGACAAGTGTATATACTCCTCTTTCATGTTGGATACAGTTTCTAAGGATATCAATGGCAAAACTTTGACTTCATGTTGGAAATACTGCTAGCTTAGAACAAGCTCACCATAGTTACTTTACTCCATGGCCATCAAACATCTTGACACACGAAAGGAGATGTGACAAAGTCAGTCTATCGGTGGTACTTAGCAATGGTATAGGAACAGAGTCCTTTGTGCAAATGGCAAGCCTTCCCAATGGACAGATGAAAATTGAAGCATACTTTGCTTCTTGGCTTGCTCGCACTCCTTAGCCAGGGCTCTCTGATGGCTCTTCTCACTGACTGAACCATCTCTAAACTAGTTTCTCCAGACAGAGTGACTGTGGGTAAAATTTTCCTAGTTGTCAGTGGGAATGCTGAATTTCTTTTGATCTTGCTTGACCTTGTCACTGTAACAAAGCTTTGGCCTTTTTTTGAGTTGCTGCCAGTTATTAAGTTAGCCATAAAACACAGCCTTTGGCAAATGATCTTGAGCTATGTGCTCCATATGTCCCAACCAGTGAAGCCTATGAATATCCAGAAGAATCTGCATAGACTGTTAGTTAGTTCTCTCAAGGATTTAATCATCAGTAATCCATTGGTCCCAACTAACTCCAAAGATTTTTCTAAGACAGCAGAGATAGCTACTGTTCATTTTCCACTCCTGTTTGCAGTATGTAACCCAGTTTCAACACCATAAAGGAAAGTACTTAAGGACACAAGATTGATAGATGGATTAGCAACTTGTTCCAAAGAAATTATTAAATTTTCCAAAACAGAAGCTTTCCAATTCTAGTCTTAAATTTTGTCTCAAGGGTAAGTGAGCTAGTAAGAATTGAGCCAAGATAGCAAAAGTTATCCAGAGCTTCATTATTAACATAGATTTTAGGTGAAATATTGGTATTTTGTGATTATTACGCTAAACTTGGTGCCTAAATCACAGAACCACCTACAAGTCATCAAATTGATTAGAAAGGCATGCAGCATTATTTGAGAAAAGCAGATGCTGAATATTGACATGTCTTCTGCTGTGCAGTAATCCAATATTAAACAAGCAGATGTCCATCTTCAATTCAATGAATACATCAGTTTGATTATTTCCAAAGGAATACTTAAGGGCTACGTCCAGATGCTGATCTTGCGGAAAATAAAGCCTTTTCCAAAAGATCCCTTATCCCTTATTTCATAGAGGGATAAGGGATCTTTCAGAAAAGGCTTTATTTTCCGCAAGATCAGCGTCTAGACTGGCGCTTTTATCCGGCAAAACTCCGTGCCGGAAAAAAGTGGCAGCCATTTTTATGCTAATGAAGCGGGGGAGAGTTAAATCCCCGCTTCATTAGCTATTGCAATACGTCTAATTTACATCCCTTTTATGAAAAAGAGAAGAAGATGCCAAAGCTGATGGGCTTGCTTCATTCCAATATCAATGCTAAGCTCATATAATGGTTGTCTTTCTTCCCTGGTAGAACTCCTTAGGGAAAGCATCTTTTGTGGATAGCCAGTTTTCAACAGGTATAAATGACATTGCTGCTGACTGTGTTGAAGGCCTTTTGTTAGTCAACAAATGCTATGTAGAGAGGTGCCTGTTGTTTGTGGCTTTCTTCTTGCAACAAGCACAGTGTGAAGAACTTGTTAGTCATGGACTGTCCAACTCTGATCCCACACTGGCTCTCAGGACAGATTCTCTTACCAAGGACTTGGAGTTTTTACAGAAGGACCCTTGCAAGCACCTTGCTGGCCATGCTGAGCCAAGATATCCCCAAATATTTGCTACACAATCTTCTCTGTCCTCTCTATTTTTATGTAATTATCTTTGCATCCTGGGGTATGTGGCTTTCTTTGCAACAGGTGAAGAGAAGTCCATAGTGTCACTTACAAGCTCTCTTCCCCTGCCTTTAGAAACTCTGGAGCTACTTGCCTGCTGCTTTCTCGGGAGCAATCTCTTCAATAGATTTCTCTACATCTTCAAGAACTGGTGTTTGGTCCAGCTCCTGCATCACTGGAATATGGGAAATGGAAACTAAAGCAGTGTCACAGTTGATGGCTTTCTCTGAATAGAAGTTTTTGTAATGCTAACTTCATTGGTCAAAAGCTTCAGGGGGGTAGTCAAGTTAGTCTGTACAGGATAATCTAAAAAAACAACAAATGGTCTGGTATTACTAACAAAACATATGGATGGTATTATGAGTTTTTGTGGGCACGGCCCACTTCTTTGGTACCATCTTTTGATTTCAGATTTGCAGTTTTTTACAATTGAGACCAACTTCTCTTTGATTCCATTTCAGTTACCATGAAGGGCCCCTCTTTTAAATCAGTTCTGTATCTTTCAGATCTTGCCAGTACTTCTGGGCACACTGTGTGATGGCATTCTGAAATGCTGCCTTAGCCTCTTTAGACTTGAGAGTTCTGAGGTTGAATGGTTGTTGAAGTAGAATTAAATAAAGCTTGCTTTTTTTATAAGTGGGAGCAGCAGATGTTCAGCTGCTGAGAACCACTCATGATGTTTTTTTTTCTTTGTTGCTCCAAAGACATCTGTGACAGTAGCCAGTGTCTTGTTCTTAACATTTTCCTACAGGGTGTCAGATTCAAGAGAATCAGAATGATCATTTTAAAAAACACTTGAGTGCATGCTGAAACTTTGAACAAGTGTCAGTCCTTCATGTTAGTGATGTTGAGGTGAGGTTTGCCTTGTAGCTTTGCATAACTGAACTTTTAAATATATAATTGGAGCTTTCCGCTAACAACAGCACAATCAGTATCACAATCAGCTCTATGCATTCATCAAGCATGAAAGCACGGTGAATGTTTCTGTGACACTCAGGATGCAGTCAAGATGATACCAGTTTCTTAATCCAGGGTGCCTCCGTGTGACCGTGCCATGACTCCTGCCAGATAAATAGGTGGTCGAGTTTATCACCTCACAAGAGGCATAAAGCTCAAGAACATGCTGGCCACTTTCACTGAGGCTACCTGGGCAAGTGAAGTGTCCCTAGTGTCTCCAATTCTGACCTGCACAAGCACTGAAATCCCCAAGAATAGCAATCTGTGTTTGCTGGAACATTCTTAACCTGGTTGAGAATAAAACCCATCTTTTTGCTATTTAGAATAATCAAGTTGTTGATCCAGAGATGGAAAAAAGAGTCAGGGTTCTTGAAGTCATGTTCCCATCCAGATTCATGATCCTCACATTGATAATTGCTGGAGGGATCTTTGCATTAGACAGATTTTTTGACAGTAATTCCAATACTATATATGCTTGGTTCATTGTTAGTTTTTGACCAAATAAACTATTATTTAAACTAATTTAATTTTTCCAGAACTAAGTGTCATTGGAGGGGTAGATCAAAGTAATAGAAATCTTTAGCAAAAAAAAAAAAAGAAGAAGAAGAAGAAGTCATCACAATATTATCTACATAATTAGTGAGAGACTCTAGAGGCTCAGGTAAATCTAGATGCATTTAGAATTGGGTTTAGATACAATAAATTGTTACAAACTTGAAACTGAACTTCATTTTAAGTTTTCAGAAGGGATTGTTAACCTCTTAAAAGTTTAGGCTCTCAATGTGTGAAATCTTATATAGATGAGCAACTTTGTGAAGTCACTGGTTCTGTTCGACTGGTGGGCAATAACTGGCCCATGGGCGAGACACAGTTTGCTAGGGTTAGCCCATGGTGGGCTACTACTGCTTTATTTACTTGCACTTCCACAAGTACAGGTCCGTGCAGCTCCCCTTGATCATGGACCACCATTATCAGCTAATGGGAGCTGCAGGAAGCAATGTGGACTGGAACACTGCTTCCCACAGCTTCCATTAGCTGGGAATGGCAATCTGTGGCTAACAGGAACTGCAAGTGCCCGTACCTGCAGAGATGCAGATAAATAAAGCAGGGACAGCGTGCCAAGGGCTAATCTTGGCAAATTGTCTCCAGTTTATTACCCATCTCTTTTCTATTTACATTTAGAATTACTCATGTGGATAAGTCTTTGGGGCCATTTTTTTCTCTTTATTCTCTCCTATCTCACCACTTTCAGATGGGAAAAAAAAGAGGGAGCAATCAGCTTCAGATCAGGGACTACTTTTGCATATTTTCCCTGTCAGTCATTCAACTTCTGGTGTCTCAAAAAGGTTCCGATGGAAGTGAAAAAATTGCTTGTATTTATCCAAAACAAATTTGAGGTTCTCCCAAGATGCAAATATCCTCATGTTTCTGGGATTTGATCATTTTTCTTATGCTGAATTCAGGAGTCTTAGGGTATGTCTAAACTGCACCCCTCTGCCGGCAGAGGGATGCAGATTAGGCTGGGTGCAATTGTTAATGAAGTGGGGATTTAAATATTGCGCGCTTCATTAGCATAAAAATGACCACCACTGTTTTCTGGCATGGAGCTTTGTCGGATAAAAGCGTCAGTCTAGAGGCCGATCTATCGTTAAAGAAAGCCTTTTCCGATAGATCCTGTATACCTCATTTTACGAGGCATAAGGGATCTATCAGAAAAGGCTTTCTTTAGCGATAGATCAGCCTCTAGACTGATGCTTTTCTCTGACAAAGCTCCATGCCAGAAAAATGTGGCGCCCATTTTTATGCTAATGAAGTGCGCAATATTTAAATCCCTGCTTCATTAACAATTTCGCCCAGCCTAATCTGCATCCCTCTGCTGGCAGAGGGGTGCAGTCTAGACATACCCTTAGATTTGGAATATTTATGGGTGTTCATTGTGGGAAAGACAAAACCACATTCCTCACACTCAAAGAAACTAAACAATAGGGCTGCGTCTAGACTGGCAAGTTTTTCCGCAAAAGCAGTTGCTTTTGCAGAAAAACGTGCCAGCTGTCTACACTGGCCGCTTGAATTTCCACAAGAACACTGACGATCTCATGTAAGATTGTCAGTGTTCTTGCAGAAATGCTATGCTGCTCCCATTCGGGCAAAAGCCCTCTTGCGCAAAAGCATTTGCACAAGAGGGCCAGTGTAGACAAAGCAGTATTGTTTTGCGCAAAAAAGCCCCGATCGTGAAAATGGTGATTGGGGCTTTCTTTTCCGTTAAAAGCATTTGCGGAAAATCATGTCAGCCTAGATGTAGCCTAGGTGAACTTCAAAAGAGACAGAAGGTACAGCTTGCTTTGGAGAAACTCCTCAAATTTCAGATTCTTTCTTTGATCTGAGAACACACCACCAGTCCTGGGCATTCTGCTGCAGCATCTTCAGTTTTTGCTTGGTAGGGGGCTCTTGCTAAAAAATTTTCTTTCTTGAGTAGTGGAAAGAACAACATGAAAAAGTGTGTTTTCATTTTAGTTGAGCCTGCGCTATCAGGGACTGTGCCATTTGGGAGATGATCCTGTCTTTACTCTTTGAGCTTCATCTGAAGGTGGCAAAATAACAAGGTATGTTTTTGTGTGAGTTGAACTTGGCAATCAGGGATTATATCATCAGGGAGCTGTCTGCCTGTCTCATTGGTGCTTCGCTGGAGCAGACTGAGTCCAAATTACTGCCTTTAACAAAGGTGTATATTTTGTTTTAGTTATTAAACTTGTGCTGGCATGTCAGAAGGACTTTGGAGATACTTGTTTTTATTTTCTTCAGTGTTAAAGAATGTTCAGTGCATCAAAATCACAGGATCTAATTTTCCATTGCCTTGTATCTAATATCACCATTTCATCTGTGCAAAGCACAAATGAGCAGTGGGTAAAGTGCATATTTTAAAATGGCACCCCATGAAAGTTAAACAATATTGGATCAAAATACTGATATTTTACCCCAGCTGTGCACTCTCTCTATCTAAGTGCAAGACCATACACAAACTGCAAGGCAAGAAAAAAAAAACAGACTCTACTTTAAAGGCTACTGGAAATGTTAGTGTTAGGCACTCCTACTTCTTATCTTAGAGCTAACCCCATGTAACATATAATTATGAGTTAAAAATGGAAACTCATTGGTATGCAACTGACACTGAATATTTTGAGGTTCCCACATTGCTTCTAATTGGACTAGTTGGAAACCAGAATTCTGGCTTCCTAGGAGAATCCAACACTTGGACTTCCTTTTTTTATTTTTTTGAACAAAAAGCTGAAATTTTGAAATTTTCTGTAATACGAACATTCAAAAAAATCCAAATTGTACTATAAAATTGATTATAAAAATGATTTTAATAATGTATAAAATTACAGTGTAACAGAAATTATTGCATATCATTTATATATTTTATAATAAGTGTAAAATATAGTTATAATGTAAAAATCAATATTCAATATACATAAAAGTACAAATAAACATAATATATCAATATTATTGAATAGGTAGGGAAAGTCTAATAATTAAAACTTGTTCCAAGAGAAAATTTCATTATAGTCTATGTATTCTCATAAAATATTTTAGGGTTTAAAAAGTTGCATTTTCCAGCAGAAAACTTCCTTCCAAAAATTTCCAATCGACTCTACTACTAATAAAATCTTCTAGGATTCAACTAACCAGGCCAAATGAAAGCACCTAAAATCAGTATTATTAAAGAAATAATGGGAAAAAATAAAGCAACTATGTCACCATGTAGCTGGTTCCACAACACAGAGAGATAGCTGAAAGAGAGAGAGACATTTTAGGGGAGCTGGTTAGAAAGCTAACCAGAAAAGGAGATGTAGGGAAAGAATCAGAAAGGGCTATGAGGGGCAAGGGCAAAGCCCTAGGGAAACTCAGTCAAAGCAAAAGGATATACCATAAGCAGATAACAATGGAAGTTCTGTATCACTGGATAAGTATACAACACTCCAAAGCTGCAGAGTCTAGGAAGGAAACCATTCCCTGAGAAGCCTGACTCAAGTGGAAGATCCCAGGTCAAGATGGCCTTACTGGTAAAAAGCCTGGATGGAAGAGGAAGGCCTTGTGTAGCAGGTAGGCTGCCTAAGATAATCCTACTCCTCCCCTTCCCACAATAGTTAAGTTAACAAGTGATGGCATACTGTGTTTGGCCTTTATTAAATAACTTAGGTCCTTGAAGAGCCACGGCTCACTGTATACAAGCATCTCTCATAAAGGGCAACTGAGAGTGACACAATTGTGGTTTCGTGATGTGGTAAGTGCTTGCCACAACAACCCGTCAATAAAACAAACCTGACCAGCAAGACAAACTCTTAAACTGGGGAGGTGAGAGAGTGATTCCACACTAATGCATCATGTTCATTGAATGTTTGGGGATATGACTCATTTCAATCCCTGTGCAGAAATGAACCTTTCTAAAATCTACTACAGCAGAAATGAGCTTTTTTACCCAAGCTACTATAATTATTCTATCTGAGGCTGATAATATAATTACCACAGTTCAACTCTATTAGGAAAACCCTTTTATTGCAACATCAAGATTAAGTTAACCTGAATCAACTGCTAGGGAGGTTCAATTAAAAAAAGAACTTGGAAAGTGCTTAAAAGGAAAGTAGTGCCACAGAGGTATCTGAGGTTGGCGCTTCTTATTTTTGTTTTTGACGTGAATAATTAGAAGGTTAATTTAGTTCGGTTTCACTCACGATAAACCTACAATCTATGCCACTAGATAAGTTCAAGGGTACAAAATCTTGCTGAAAAAAGAAGTGGTTTTAGGAATCTGCAGACTAGATAGTTCTAATCATGAATGGCATCTGCAGATTCACTAAGGTGTTAAAGGAGAAGCTACTTCAAACTTCTTGTGGTCTGAGAGATGCCCCATTCCCCTTCTCTTCTGAATGCTGGACTCCAAACAGAGCAGGGAAGGGTTAGTTGGAGATAAGAACAGGCTTGTTGCTCCCTTTACCCTGTCATTCACCTGAATGTGGCCAGGGCACTGAAGGCAGCAATCTGTGCTATCCAAATAGAAGGAGAGTGGATTGCCTGCCCTCTGCCTCATCTCCTACAACCATGGAACAGCTTGAAAGCGAGCAAGTACATTTTAGGTTATGTCTATGCTGCAGCTGGGAGCACGTTTCAGTCTCAGTAGACATACTTGCACTGGATATGGAGCCAAGCGCTTCAAGCTGGTATCTACTTGACCTTGAAGATGGATTACAGGAGCAGTTGTCCTGAACTATGATAGTATGCAGGGTTGCCGACAATCTCCACAGGCCCTTGGGCAAGGTGTATGTGTTGGGGGGAATGGGGAGGGGCTGGCTTCACTCCTCTAGAAGGGGCAGAGACTTTGACTAGCCACCAACTCTAATCTTACCCAACCCCCTGGAAGTGAGAGTCCACTTGGCCTGTCTGAACTTTGGCATCATCTGACTAGCTCAAGCAAAGCTCGTGTCAATCAGGCAGGGAGACACAAAAGGAAGAGGATGCAAAGGCAGGCAAAAGCCATGTTTGTGCTCCCCTGCCCTCTTTGCTGCCTGCTACCCTGTTCCCTTCCTCATGCAAACCCCCCTGAACAGCTCCTTCTCTGCTGTACTTTCTGGAGGCACAACGCATAATATCCCCCTGCAGACTGAGAATCTTTTAAAGTGATCCTTATAACTTTCTAAATTACCACTTTGAAAATATGTTGTGCACATTTTTTGCATGCCCAAAAGAATATCAACCCAAAGGAATAACTATTTTAGACTGCCTGCAGTTCTGCTCTGGGTGTGAAATTTCAGTAGTGTTAATGTTGCTTTGCAGTTTAAAAAAAAGGCCTGAGTTTTCATGAGCAGGCACAGCATTGCCTGACAATGAATCTCACTGTTGAGGAATTACCCACTGAGCACTGTTGAGGCATTACCACTAGGCCTTCTGTAGGTGCCTCATACTAGAGCCAATTTCACTTTTTCAATAGCTATGTAAGTATGTGTAGGGAGTGACTCTTCAGGCCCCCACAGATAGGTTTCCTCCCATAACTCCCTTGTTTCTTCCCGCCCTCCTTTCCTCTCTTTTTCTAACAGGCTTGGAAGGAAGGTTGAAGGCATGGACACAAAATGGAGACATTTCCTCATGTTGTTTTTTGAGTTTACACAATTTTGTGATTATTTGTCTTGTTACTGCACTTCTTCCACTTTTTAGGTCTTCTTTCCCCTCTGAATATAAGAACACCGGCTTTCTACTGCCATTGCCTTTCCCACTCTCATTTCATTGCTCCTATCTTTAAGGACTTTTGTTTGCTCTGTCACTTTCCATATTTGGAATTATGTTGCTCCAAAACTACTTAAGATTCTTTCTTAAGCCTTTGTTCGATGTAGCGTGTCCTCTGACTTTTACAGGTCAGAACTTTTACAGGTTTGACATTCAAATCTTTGCAAGATTTTTTAAATTCATTATTTTTCTCTAACACCTTTCCCCCTTGTTCCACTTACCCCTGCCCTCTTCCTTGGACTTCACTTCTTGTCTTGCCATATACAGATTTTCTCCTATCAATCTAAATATCTTTTTTTTCCCTGTTGCTTCTTACATCTCACTTACTTTGCTTGCTCATTAAAGTTGAACTTGATTGCTGTTATATTCAGGTCTAAAATATCATGTTGGCACTTTCACAAACTCAGGTAAAAATATATGAAGATTTACAATTGTCATGAAAAGGTGAGTTCTAAACAGTGGAGATGAAATCTGAGATCTGTGGATCTTAATATGTAAGCCTCTATAGTCTAAGAAAAAGTCCATGCTGTTTAGTTAAGCCTGTGCCATCAATCTTAGATACCCTAGTCACCAAAAAGACCAAGTGGGGTCTGATTTATACTTCAGGAGTAAGGTATATATACTATAATAAAGTCTGATGAATTGTCAGCCAATGAAAGTGTTAATAAAAAACATTGTTTGCACTTAATTTTTCTGGGTTTGTGATGGAAAATACAACTTTGTTTATATGTCAGTTTTTCTTTAAATATTTTCAGCACTGGATTTCAGTTCCTTATTATAACAAGGAAAGTATAGACAAATATAATGTAAAGAAAACCTGAAAAATATAATTTGAGGAACTCCACTCTTTTTACTTGTTTTACAGGTAAAAAAGTTAAGGCACAGAAATAAAATAATTTGCTCAAGATCACACAGGAAATCTGTTGTACCGTGAGAAATAATTTTGGGGTCTCTTAATTCTCAAGCTTAATTCTCAAAACTATCTTTCCTACCCTGAAGTGTATTTAAATAGTATGTTTGTTTCTCCTTTTCATTTTAAAATTTTACAATGAAATTTGGGCTAAGCTAATGTCAGACTTGTAACGCATGTGTCCATTATTATTTTAAAATGTGATTTTTTTTAACCGTGTTGCATCCCTGCTATTACAAAATTACTGGACATTGAATTCTTCTATACATCCATGGGCTCAGTACTGCCAGCAGGCAGCTTCAGTACATCTCTATTCTGTCCATGATTCAAATCTGATCTATAGGGATTGTCTTCTTTCTCTGAGTGAAAGATAATTCAGTCTACAATGTTGGACTTGACAGAGAAATTTGGTCAGTTACTTATGGAGTTTTGTGCTATTCAATTCTGTCCACTAGGGAATTTGATAAAACTACAGACTTCAATCCCTTTAGGAATCTATAAGACCTCAAAAATTGGCCGGGAGTCCAAGCTTCATCCAGCAAGCTAAACCAGCTCACTCATCTATTACAAAGAGTTTGCACTGGTGAGAGTTTAATACATTTATTTATATAAAGATAAAACCCAAAGGTCAGATTCTCTGCAGGTGTAAATTGGCATAACTTCAAAGATCTTGCAGTACATGGAGATATCACCAATATCCAATCTTCTACTAGATTATTATCTTTTGTGTGATCAGAACTCATTCTTGGTTTGCAGATTTTTTCTGTTTTTACTGTGGCAACTGTTCAGGAACTTGATTTTTTTTATAGAACTTTTATAGAAAGTAGAAGATGGATTATTTAATATTGTTTCTTCTTATGGATGGAATAGCAACTGAAAAAAAGAGAGTGATCTAGGTAGAAAAATATCTTTGGGATAATTGTGTCAATCAGAACTGTCTGCTTTGTTCATTGTGTTTTAAGAACAAACAAACCCGGCCTCTTGTTATACTCAGCTGCCTCACCAAGTAAGTCAATACATTCCTGGATGAATGCAACTGAACCAAGAAACTTCTGATCAGAATGGAGGGAAAAGAATGTTGCCAAAACAAAAAAAGCAAAAAAAAGCAAACCCTTGTGCCCTCTCCTTCCCCTCTCCCCCCCTCCGTGCCGCTTGAACAATTTAAGGCCCTAAAATCAGTAACCATGAGTCAGTTGCAAATGACAGATTAAAGTAAATGAATAGTTCCAGACCAAAAATAAAGTTAAACTTTCACCTTTCATGAATAACCTCTCTAACATGCAAGTGCTTGGCTTGAGTCATATATTTCAGAAGTTCAATTCAAGAGTATGCTTTGTAGCCCTGTCTTCCTTAATTATTGTTGTCTCAGTTTATTGATCCTGTGACTAAGAAGACTTTTGTCTTGCTAATCTTTCCTAAGGTAACTGTCATATTGTTTTCCTCCTCCTGTTTACTCTAAGCAGAAAAGTTATGTAGGGACTTCATGCATGAAGTGCATGACATTTTTATTCTTTGATCTGATTGCAGTATACAGAACTAGTTAGTTTTGAAGTTAAACCACTCAGGCTATGTCTAGACTACAGGCTTCTTTCAGAAGAAGCTTTTTTCAGAAGAGCTTTTCCGAAAAAACTTCTTCCGAAAGAGCGCGTCCACACACAAAAGAACGTTGAAAAAGCAATGTGCTTTTGTGAAAGAGAGAGTCCAGACTCATTGGATGCGCTCTTGCATAAAAGGCCACCTGGAACCATTTTAGGCAGAGCTTTAGCTCACCAGTGGTATACCAGTTGCTTCCGAGTGCTGGTGCCAGAGCCTTGCAGAAACATGCGCTTAAAGGGACCCGCCCTGGACAGCTGTTTCTTTGCTTCTGCTGCGTGCTTGCCTACCTCTTCAAGGGACAGCAAAGCTTTTGCAGTGCCTGTGGTTGCCCTCTTCTTTTTTGGACTCTGCAGCTTTGTTCTTTGTGGCAAGGGGCAAGAGTTTGCGTAGCAGAGGACAGCTGCCATCTGCCAGACCCAATAGGCCGGGGTGCATATCCAGGAGGCCCTGTGGGAGAAGTTCTCTGAAGGAACCCAGTAACTCTCCCCAGGGCCTCCCCAACAGGGGCTTCTGGCTTGCAGCCCTATCCCTTCCCCACCTCACTCCCTCCCTTCAACCCTTCCCTGACCTCTCAATAAACACATCTGTTTGGTTTTGAAAAAAACAAAGTCCGTATTGATGTAACATTAGGAAAAGGTGGGCAGGGGGAGGGGGTTCAGGGCTGTGAAGGGCATGGGGGGGAGACTCGATGTGCCACCTCAGGTGTGGGGACCTCATCGGAGTTGGGGTTGGGTGGATCGGGGGAGCACAGGGAGCTGGATAGGAGGGGGAGGCTGAAGCGGGATCAGGGTTGGCAGGGGAAGGGGGCATAGGCATCACTTGGAGAGGGGGCATGGGCATTGTTAGGGGAGGGGGCATGGGCATCATATAGGGAGGGAGCAGAGGATAGCAGAGGGGGCAGGCGGAGTGGGAATGGACATAGCAGGGGGGCAGGACGGTGGAAGCCAGGAGCAGCAGCATTAGGAGAATGTGCCATCATGCGTGATATGACAGCACACATGTTGTCACACTGTTGTATCAGCTTGTCCCATGCGCGGTTCTTCTACTCCAAGTCCTCGCACACCTTGTGCACCAGGGTCTGTGGCATGTAGCACAGGATGCTGATGTGCTGGCGCATGAGGTTTCCTTGGACCCTGGCACACCTTCAGGTTCCCTTGGTTCTGGTGGGTGGCTGTGGTGGTGTGGTTCTGCCCTCATTCCTGGCTGGTCCGGCTGTGCAGAACACACAGAGGGAGAAGTGGTCAGTCATCCCTGCAGACACTGTCCCTGAGGCTGTGCCCTCCTCTGTGAGCAGCAACCAACAGTCCTCGGGGCAGAGGAGGGAGATGTCCCGGGAGCAAGGCCCTTTCTGGCCTGCACAGTGGGCTATGCCTCACAAGGACCCAACATGCCCAGAGGACCGTGCTGCCCACTTCCCACCTCCAACCCCCAACCCAAGGACAAGCAGGCAAAGGAAGTGGGATTCCCCTCATGGGCAGCAGAGGAGCTGGGAGCAGCCTGGCCCTCCCTGGTGTCTGCACACACAGGTGAGACTTGCAGTGCTGTCTACGGGAGTGGTTGCACGTGCACAGACCGCAGCACTATGTCTAGCCCAAGCAGCCTGAACAACATGGCCTGGACATATCCTTGGTGGAACTCCTTCACCTTACTCCTGACCTCTTCCAAGGTCCGGGGTAGGTGACCACACTCTGCCAGGGACTCGACTTCTCCCTGTAAGAGCCAGGGGTGGCAAGGCCTGTGGCAAGGAGAGCCACGTGGTGAGTTGCTGCTCCATGGCCAGCTTCCTGCCACAAGGCTTGTCCAGCGTTCCTGCAGCTTCAAGAGGGCCAGGAAACAGGAACTATAGAGTTGTGATTACTTTGTGTGGTGTGGCCACCAGAGCACCAGTGGTATTTCTTGGAGGCCTCTTCTTTCGAAAAAACCCCTCTTCCCTGTCCACACATGCCTTTTCTGAAAGAGCTCTTTCAGAAAAGGTGTTCTTCCTCATAGAAAGAGAATTACCAATGTTGAAAAAAGCCCTCTGTTCTTTCGATTTACTTTTGAAAGAACACGATTGCAGTGTGGACATCCCGCAAGTTTTGTGAGAAAAACGGCCCTTTTTCTGACAAAACACTGTAGTGTAGACATACCCTCAGTGCACTGTGCTATCCAAATAACTGTTTTAGCTTCTGAAATTATGTGTGTGTCAGGGAAGGGAGTGAATCAAGAGACTTTTAAATTTTCATTGTTCTTCAGCTTTCTTTTCCTTTTAAATCTAATTATTTCTTTCTTATTTTCCAAATATTAAGAACTTCTCATATTTTTGAGATTACTTCCTGAACATTCATTACCTTGTGCTGCCTGGGAACTTTCCTTCCATCATCCTAACCTTTTTAATATTAGCATCTATTTGCATGTATTTGGGAGCACCTCGGGAATCTTGTTTCACCAATGCTAGAAATTTTATTTTCTTTATTTACTTGGTATTCCTTTAAAGCGATTGACAGACAAACCATTTAAATACATTATCAGGTGAGTGACTCCTTGGGGAAAAAATAACAAATCTGTGAAAATACCATGATCTCATATATACAGTTTAGGTTTGAAAAAATGCAATAACTTTAAGGTCATGGATCTATGCACATGTGATATATGAATAATTTTTCGTATTCTCTAGGGCTACGTCTACATTGGCCCCTTTTTCGGATGGGGCATGCTAATTTTGAAAGTGGGAATACTTTGAAGTAGGAATAAGAGAGCCTCCAGAATAGGGCTTTATTCCGGAGGATCGGGCCAGTCTAGACGCTTTTTTCCAGCTTTTCCCCAAGCCGGAAAAAAAGCGGCGGCCATGTTTATTTAAATCCCGCGGGGGATATTTCAAAGTAGGAATAAGAGATCCTCCGGAATAGGGCTTTATTCCGGAGGATCGGGCCAGTCTAGATGCTTTTTTCCGGCTTTTCCCCAAGCTGGAAAAAAAGCGGCGGCCATGTTTATTTAAATCCCGCGGGGGATATTTAAATCCACCACGGATTTCCCTATTCCCACTTTCAAAATTAGCATGCCCCTTCCGAAAAAGGGGCCAGTGTAGATGTAGCCTAGAAGTTCAGATTTCCCTGGTACAAATGGACCTCTGTGCCATGAATATAAGCCATATCTCCAGATTCTTCACCCATTTCTCAATTTTAGGTTTGAACTTCTAACCATGGTTATCATCTGGTCATCCAAACTGCTTTTCTGTTTAGTCAACTCATGCATAATGCCTCAAGTCCAATAACTGATAAATCTTAACTAAGGATAAATTGCTGTTTACTCAGTTTGGTCTTAAAATTTCAGAAACCAGAGAGGGCAATGTTTGACCACATGGTGAATACTTGAAACTTAAGAGGGTGTCTACACAACAGGGCTTAACTCAAAATAAGTTACACAAATTGAGCTACGTCAATTGTGTGGCTTATTTCGAAATAGAGAGCGTCTACACAGCACTTATTTAGAAATAGAGCATTCTTCCTCTCACTTCCCTTGCTCCTTGTACAA
Source organism: Pelodiscus sinensis (assembly GCF_049634645.1). Taxonomy (NCBI): domain Eukaryota; kingdom Metazoa; phylum Chordata; order Testudines; family Trionychidae; genus Pelodiscus; species Pelodiscus sinensis. The sequence continues at coordinate 121,069,109 of NC_134712.1, read as the reverse complement.
TGAGGGTAACAGTAGTCAGAGTAAGAAGTCCTCTAGCTTGAAAGTATTTCATAATGAATGACTGGTGTGTAGATGCCAACTGTGTTATTTTGAAATAATGTACCCTAAGAAATTAAGTGTAGAAATAACCTATCGGGCCATTTTGTCTATTCCTAAAATAGGTTAGATACTTATAAAACATTAAGGCTGGTCTCATTAGCATCCCTTTTCCGGAAAAGGGTTCCAATGTAGACACAGCCTAAGTGTTTTTGACTTGTATACATTGAAATGCCTCAGAAATGGAGTTTCTTTCCTATTTTGAGGGTGATTGTTGCAGTATGATGTGCTAGTGTGTTTGAATTTGTATTGAATCTTTCACAAACTTCAGAATACTTCACACAACTGCAAAGTGCAATTATATACACAAAGGTCGTTCAGTTTCACACACCAAGGGAATGTAGTCACCTGTGACAAGAGTGAAACACTGCACTTCATTTTAGGAAATAGGCCCTGAAAGCCTCAGTTTTATCTTGGCCTGTTTCATTACACCGGAGAATCAAAATATTCCTTCTCTTTCCTAACTTTTTAAACCCTTGCTAGTGTGAAAATATGAAGCACCTAAGCAATAAAATGAGGGTGCGACTGTGGAGAGAAAAGAATAATTCTTAAGGTTTAGATGAATGAATAAACTTATGAAGCTTAGTTAATGTTTTCAGGATTTATACATTTCCTACAATATTTATCAGGGGAGTAACCATAATATTCATGAAGACCAGAATCATTTGGTGCAACAAATATATAAAGAAAATTGGAATTCCTGAGAATTGTAGCAGTTCTGTCTCATGTTTAACAGGGGGTTGGGCTTTAACAAGGACATTCTCGACTTAGTACATTCACTGGATTAAGTTCTCAGATAATTACAGAGCTAACAGGAAAATATTGACGCTTTTTTCAGTATCTATCAAAAACTACAATCCACTTATTGTACACATTAGGGCTCAAAATACATTCACATGACTGAGCCTAATGTGTTTAGCACTACGAAGTCTTTAAAAGTGACTAAAGTAGATATACTTAAAATGGTCCTGTGTTTACTTGTTCTGTGGCCAGTAAATAACATAATGTCATTAACACTGTGAAATCTTACAGCTTCAAGTCATTTGCTTCTAAAGAAGACAGCGAGACAAAACCATCACATTACAAGATCATCATGAAAATTGCATTCAATCTCCTGACACATACAGATTACATGAATGTTACCATGATACGTGTTATCATTTTCCACATACAAGGACCAGACATATACATCTGTTTTGAATTTCTTTTTCTTTTAGATTGAGGGAAAACAAGAAGGGCAAAAGAAAAGTGAGAGAGCATAGTGTTTTGTCTTTTAAACCTTCCGCATCACTTGACTTTATAAAATGGCATCAGGCAGATACGCAATACTAAGGATGTTAAAACATGATTATATAATTGTATAGTCGATACAATTTGATTAGTCGATAAGCACTGCTCTGCAGAGCTACCGCAGGGATAGCTCCTGCAGGAGTAGCTCCTGCAACAGGGGTAGGAGCCAACTCAAGCCGGGACTGAGCAGTCCTGGCTCCTGCCAGCTCTGAAGTCACCTGGCTGTGGCTCTGCATTTTACATGTAGTAAGAGCCGTTGGGCTCTTGCTACATGGAAAATGCAGAGGTGCAGCTATCAGTGTGAGTCAGGATTACTGAGTCAGAGCTCATGCTGAATCCAGCAACCCCTGTTTGTGGCGGACGACCACAAACAGGGGCTGGTGCTGCCAAACATCTCCTATTCATGGCATCCAGGGTTGCCTGCGAACAGGGGTTGCTTGGTGGCAACAGCTCATGTCTGCGGGAGGACCCAGCTCCCCACTGGAATCCCTCAAGACAGGGGCTACTTCACAGCAGCATCCCTATCCCTCCCTGCTGCCTTTGATAGAGGTAGCGATGGGGGCAAAAGACACCCTGGAGATTGCACCAGGGAGCTGCTCCCTCCCTTGCTAGCTCTCTCATAGAGGTATCAAGGGTGAGGGGGGAAGCAACTAGTCAAGTCACTACATGACTGTCATGATAGTTGTCTAGTCACTTACATCCCTATGACATACATACTTCAATATACTATTTTTATAGAACAATAGCCGGAGGCAAAAGTGGTAAACAGATTTTTGTGATATTGTAGTGGAATGTTTTTATTATCTAAAGTAATTATGATAGTACCTGAATACATCTCAATCTTTAATATATTTATCTTCGCTACAGTTCATAGGTAGGGAAATGCTGTTATCCCCATTTTATAGATGGAGAATTGAGGCACACCGAGACTTATCCAAGGTCACACAAGATGGCGAGGGCAGAGCAGAGAATTGAATGGGTCCGCTGAGTTCCTGGCTAGTGCCTTAAACAAAGGACTGTCCCTTCTCTCTCTGGAATTTCTCTTGTCATTCTTTTATAAAGGAAAATAATTCAGTGTATATTTACAGGGTTGATATGGATGGAAGAATTTAAATCCATAGGATTAAGTGTGTAACTGTTGCTGCCATGAGTTACAGTTAGAGTTAGTGTGCAAAAGAATATCCTGTGGAAGCAAAATGCTTCTTGCTATTTTACAACAATTCACTATGGTCAAAACATGTGCATGTAAGTCTGTAGAGCATCAAGAGAGATTTTTTCCCTTTGTTGAGTCTCTGTCTCTCCCTTTTATAAAAAATAAATGTGTATATGATTGTGTGTGTGTGTGTGAATATAGAGCTCATGAAAAGGAGGAAATAATAACACTAGTTTAAGCAAGCTATAAGTGCTAGCACACTGTAAACTTCCCTGCCCAGCTGTGTCTCTATATTTCAGCCCTGACCTACGCAGCCTCCTGCTATTCTAGTCTTGGACATCTGTTGGGAAGAATCAGCCAACCGTGGTGGTTTTGTGATATCTTCAAATGAAGACTAACATGAGAAATCATCAAACTCATTTTCACTTACAGGCATTGAACTCAGATCACAAGAATGTAAGGCAAGTACATTAACCTCCAGCCCCACCACACCAGCTGGGTGCACCTTCTTCCTATCTCACAAACTGTTCAGGAAAACAGACAAAGAGGGAAATCCTGAGAAGCAATCTTTTGGGTATAACTGATAAATATTAGGCACACTGCCAACATAATATTATTCACACCCCATGTGCCTTTTTTTTTTTTGCATCCAGAAACAGCTGTAAACACTCTAACAGGAGTTGGCATGTGAAAACAGTGGTACTTCTTTGAAAAATAATATTTCAGGAACAGTGTTAAACCAAACTGAGATGATTTACAATGGAATGAAGGACACATTCCTATTTACTTTTAGCTGTAGATCCAAGGCGGAGGGAAAGAGAAATCAGAATTACTGAATTAAAGATGAGTCTGAGGCTATGGCTACACTGCCATTTTTTTTTTTTTTTTTTGCCAGAAGATATGCAAATCACACTCTCATTTGCATATCTTCTGCTGATCCTTTTTGCTGAAGAGGTCTTGCTGCTAAAAAGCCCTGTGTAGACAGGGTTATTTGTCAGAAAAAAAACTCTTTTTCACAAGATCCATTATTCCTTAAAAAATGAGGTTACCAGGATCTTGCAAAAAAGGTTTTTTTCCCAACAAATGGCCCCATCTACATGGGCCTTTTTAGTGGCAAAACCTCTTCTGCAAAAAACATAGGCAGAAGATATGCAAATGAGAGCATGATTTGCATATCTTCTGGTGAAAAAAAAACCCAGCAGTGTAGATATAGCCTGAATGTTTACATTACAAAATGTAACTGTTACCCCCGTTTTCCTCCCCAGGTTACTCAGGAGCAGGTCACACTCACAGGTGTGCCTGGGTGCCTGATAGTTTTAACATAAAAGGAGATCCTGAGTACTCCAATGGTGATGTTGTTTAGTTGGGAAAACCCTATCCACACCCTGGCTGCTGTCCCTTGCTCATAAAGAACATATAATGGCAGTGCCCCCACCTGGCTGGCCCTGTACACACTTAATGCTGTGCCTTAGGAGCCTCCAGGAATAAAATTATTCCAGCAATAATCTGGATCTAACTCCAGAACAACAATTACAAATCATAAATAGTATACATCTGATAGATTACAGTAGAAATAACAACCTTTACTTAACTTAAAGAAACAGGGCTCGTCTACATTGGCCCCTTTTCCAGAAGGGGCATGCTAATTTTTCAGATCGTAATAGGGAAATCCGCGGGGGATTTAAATATCCCCCGCGGCATTTAAATAAAAATGTCCGCCGCTTTTTTCCGGCTTTTAGAAAAGCCGGAAAAAAGCGGCGGACATTTTTATTTAAATGCCGCGGGGGATATTTAAATCCCCCGCGGATTTCCCTATTACGATCTGAAAAATTAGCATGCCCCTTCTGGAAAAGGGGCCAGTGTAGACGTAGCCACAGAGTTTAACAGGTTAACAGAGTACACAGAAATAATAGGAACTTATCTATCTGGCATTTGCACTGCCACCGTTTATCACACTCCAGAGTATGCACTCCTCAGGACTCACACTACCATACACTTGCTTGCATGGGCGCTCTTGAAGATTTTGCAGCTGGAGTGGATGATTCTAGTCTCCTTCTGTGTGCTGGGTGCAGGGTAGTACTTCTATCCAAGGGTACAGCCCAAGGGTAATCAGAAGCAGCCTGCTAGATTTCAGTCCCAAAGGCTCTGAATCCAAGTCTGTAGCTGCAACCTAACAGCTCCTGGACAAAAACTCCTCCACAGCAGCCTGGCTTCTTTTTTCAAAAAACAAAGGGAAGAGTCCACAGACTGCTGAAAGTCTCTCTCCACATACATGGAGAGACCCAGACCCAAACAAAACAAACTTCCTTTCTGGTTTCCTCAAGGGCTCATGGGAATTATAGTCTCCGGGTCTAGATTGCAGCACACAAGATCCTCCCAGAAAATAATCAAAGGCATCTTTAGTAAGTGGACTACATAACCATGTCATGGAATCCAGTTAACATAATTAGTTATAATCCTGTAGTGTGAATTAAATTGTTTTAAACTGCTGTCACAGTGGCCCATCTGTCCCCTTTCCGGTTTCTCTGAGAGTATCTCTTAGATATGATGGCATGTATCTTTATCTATCCAGGACTGAAAGTCTGCAGTTCTCCCAGGATTAGACCAGGATCTTGGGGTATGTCTACACTGCCACCCTAGTTCGAACTAGGGTGGTTAATGTAGGCAACCGGAGTTGCAAATGAAGCCCGGGATTTGAATTTCCCGGGTTTCATTTGCATATTGCCGGGCACAGCCATTTTTAAATGTCCGCTAGTTTGGACTCCGTGCCCGCGGCTACACGCGGCACGAACTAGGTAGTTCGGATTAGGCTTCCTATTCCGAACTACCGTTACTCCTCGTGTGCATCATGCATGTTGGCCCAATTGTATTTGGATATTGATCCTTCTTCCATTCAGGAATTTCTGATCAGTGCTGTATATACTATTATCAGCCTTCTTCAAACCAAAGTATTGTTCAGTTAACAGTAGGAATAAAATAACTGTCAATGCATATTCATAGTGCATGAATCTCACCCTACTCTCCAAATCTCTACCTTTTACATCAACATGACCATTCATTTTAAAAACTCATTAAGGAAACAATCAGAAAAAGCTCAGGCCTTTTTTTAATTGTAAATTATCCTTTTTGTTTACAAAGGTTAAAAAAAGGGATAATATGCTGGATTTGTGCACCAAAGGCTACAGGCAGAGCTATTTCCTGCTTCTTCGCTCTCTTCACACAATCTTCAGTTCTCACCACACTTGTATCTTCTCTAGCACGTGAACTTTCCTATTTTTGTTGAAATGAGGTAAGAACATCCATTAACTGAATTCAACAATGAGGTAAGAACAGTAAAGCCGTTAGCATCTGTTTCCATAGAAATGGCATGCCACCCTTGATCATAACACAGCTATTAAGATGTATAAAATGTCAATCTATTGTGAAACTTAATTGACAAATATTATTTTCAATCTAACTGATAAAATATATTGACTATCAAATGTGTTAATTTGATATTTACATGTGTGTGGTCTATAAAATGCCTGTTTGCAAAATATATACTTTTCTTTTTGAGTACTTTTTACTATATAGTCAAATCCAGGGGAACCAACAGCCTCTACCAACCCCTTGGTAAAGCAGGTGAGTAGGGCTCTTGGCCCCAGAAGGAGCAGGGCCTCAGGTGGAAGGGGTGGGGTCAGGGCCAACCAGCCGTCAGCATTGACCAGAGCATGGCACTGGCCCCCTTGCCCCAAGCACTCTGGTAGCAATTTAAAGGGCTCAGGAACCCTGCCACCATCACTGCCACCACAATGGTGGCGAGAGCACCGGGCCCTAGGACAATTGCGCAGTTTGTTCCACTGTCAGTGGGCCAGGTGAAATCTGAAATCAAATGTGACATAGGAGTAGTCAGAAGAGTAATCCAGACTAAAATGGTCTTGTTTCAAGTCGGATTTGGATACGAAATTAGAAAAGCCTGGCCTGTGACACTGATGCAATCTACATCTTGAAAAAGTCACTGGTATTTGTAAGATTCCCACCATTGACATGAACTATCTTACAGCTTTATTTGATATTTTTGCTATTTTGAGCAAATAATCCAAGTACCACATTGTTTAATCCAAACTCTAGCTCTGATTCACTCTTCAGCCTCCCGCCCACAAAGCACTAGTGTAAACTTACTTGGATCAGATCCAAGTCAAGTACTGGCTCAGCCCATCTCTTCTTACTGCAGGATACTGCAACTATGTCTCTGTGGTAACTATTTCACTGGGCATAGATTTGCAAGCTAAAAAAATATTCCTCTGGCCTGATTCTCCACTCACTTGCATTGTTTTTACAGTGGTGTTAATCCACTGAGATTGGTCGTTCGTCCTCATTTTTCCATAATAGAACAACATACGGATCATAGCCCAGTATTCTGTCTTCCAATAGTGGCCAATGGTAAGTGCTCCACAGGAAATGAACAGACGAGGTAATCAGCAAGTAGTCCATACTGCATTGCCAATTCCCATCTTATGGTAAACAGAGGCTAGAGACGTGATCCCTGCCTTATCCTCTATGAACTTATCTATTTCTTTTTTGAACCATGTGGTACTACTGGCCTTCACAAAATCCTCTGACAAAAAGTTCCATAGGTTGACTGTATGTGGAGTGAAAAAATATTTCTTTTTGTTTGTTTTAAATCTGTTGTCTATTAATTTCATTTGATGATCCCCTAGTTCTTGTGTTATGAGAAGGACTAAATAACATCTTTCACCACACCAGCCATGATTTCATAGATATCGATTATATTTCCCTCCTGTCATCTTTTTTTTCTAAAATGGGAGCTGTTCCATATACCTAATCATTTCTGTTGCTCTCTTCTGAACCTTTTCCTGTTCCAATATTATTTTTTGATATGGTGTGACCACTTCTGCATAGGCGTGTACAAAGGGTGTGCCGGGTGTGCCCAGGCATACCCTAATGTCTCGGGCCAGCTAGCGACTGCTGGAGAAAGAGAGGGATTTGTAACGAGGTGCCACAGACCCTCACTTTAAATTTCCCATGCCCATCAACAGTGCACTGTGGGGCAGAAAGAGCTCATGCCTGGCATGCTCAAACTCCACACAAGAGTTGAGAGAGGAGATGCCCGGGCGTGGTGTGACGTCACGGCCTGGGACTTTCAAATTGCGCAGCCCAGCTCCAGAAAGAGCTGGAGCCAGACTATGAAGGCTGGCTGGCCCAAGCCATTTTTATGCATTGGGCCTGGCAGCACCACCCTGTGTGCACCCAGGAACGCCCCTGCCTGGCCCATCAGCACCGTGCGGCCCCCCCCCGAGGTGCCCCGGAGGCACCCTCGCCCAGCCCGGCAGCACTGCACGGCTCCCCCAAGGCACCCCGGGGACGCCCCTGCCTGGCCCGGCAGCACCGTGCGGTGCCCCGGAGACACCTGGCTAGGGCCTGGCTGGCCTGTAGCTTGGGCCGGCTCTGACTCAATCCCCGGCAATCGGAAGGCAGAAGCCAAAGGTAAGGGAGGGGAGGGGAGGGAAGCGGGGAAAAATAAGAGGAAGGGGTGGGAGAGGAAGGGGCTTGTGCTGAGGGGAGGGAGGCAGGTCAGGAGAAGAAAGAGGAAGGCACCAAGGGACAGGGTAGAGGAGAGGCAAATGCCAAGTGGAGACAATGAGGAAAAGGGCAGGAGGGGAGGTGGCAGTGGCAGGGGGACAGGGTGATGCTGGGAGAGGAGAGAGTAAGGGCACTGGTGGTTAGAGGGGGGAGGAGGAGGTGCTGGGAGGCTTGAAAGGAGGGATGGGCATGAGAAAAGTGGGGATGGAGCAAGGCATGTGTGAGGGCACAGGGGCAAGAGCGGAATGGGGGCAGAGGGTGGTGAGGGTGTGGGCATCAGAGAAAAAGAGGGCAAAGGGGGCAAGGGCAGTGAGGGAAGGGGCAGGCACCAGGAGGGTGCAGGGGTAAGGGAAGGTGCAGGTGCCAGGGGATTCTGGGGTGAAGTGGAAGGGCAGACACCTGCAAGGAAGGGACCAACACCAGAGAAGAGAGGCAGGGCAGGTTTGTAGAGGGAGGTGTTAGGAGAGGGGATGGGGAAGGGTAGCTCACATGATCAGAGTGGGGCTACTGGAGGAATGGGTACAGGGGGAGTGAAGGGCTGGTGGAGGGGGGCAGATCACAGGAGGGCTGAGGGCAGTGAGAAGGGCAGGAATCAGAACAGCAGGGGTGGGTGAGGGGTTGGGGGGCAGCAGGCACCAGGGGAGCTGATAGAGCAAGGGGAGGAGACATGGCAGCAGAGGGAAAAGATAGAGATTTATGAGATATTTATTAATAACTTGGGTGCCACAGTGGCACATGCAAACAAGCCACATGAACTCAGAACAACACAAAATTCATTCTTCTCATGGGAGGAAACTCTTGGAACACTTTCCCCAGCCTCTTCGCCCCCTCCATCCCCGAGTTAATGTCACACACATTGGGGTAATGCAACTGCAGGATAGTTGCATGAGGGGAGTTTGGGGGGAAACTAATCCCTATTGGTAGGAGGATGGTGAGAAAAGTCCTTGGGGGGGGGGTCACGTGACACCTTTTACTTCTGGTTATGTGTCCATCTTGCCAGGAGAGTATTACCTCCAGAGGTGTGGCCAATGGGGGTCAGGGGGTGTGGTTAACAGGGTCAGGGGTGTGGCTAATGGGGGTCAAAATACATTTTTAAAAAATTCTTTGGGTGCACACCCTAATGAAATGTCCTGCTCACACCTATGCACTTCTGCATGCAGTATTCAAGATGTGGGTTTACCATGAATTTACATTAGTAGTCCATACTGAATTGCCAATATGATATTTTCTTTCTTGTTATCTATCCCTTTCTTAATGATTCCCCACGTTCTATTTGCTTTTTTGACTGCTGCTGCACATTAAGTAGATATTTTCAGAGAACTACCTACAGTAACTCCAAGATCTCTCTTGAGTGGTAATAGCTAATTTTAACCCCATTAGTTTATATCTATCTATCTATCTATCTATCTATCTATCTATCTATCTATCTATCTATCTATCTATCTATCTATCTATCTATATTTAACATTACATAGTATGAGGAGTAGTGTTCAAGTAAAGGGACTACCCCCTGTGAATTTAAACATGAAGAATAGCTGCTTGCAGGACTGGGTTCTGGGCATTAATTTGTTTAGGACTGCATTGCAGTATTGCATTTGTAATTAATCAGAAACTCCATGCAGTATAAGTAATTAGATATAAATATTAACTTGTATTGTCATTTTCATTTATTGTTTACCAGGTTTAATAGTATTATCAAAGCTATCCATGCTTTCTCTGTGACTTGGCAGTGAAGGCCTAATACTGAATCAACTGCATTCTGGTGTTCATAAGAACAGGAGTCTCATGTGATTGCAAAATCAAGCAGAAGTAGAAGCTGGGTTGGGAGGGAGAGGGTATTAAACAAAAATATCAACAGGAACAAAGAACAGACAAAAATATCTACCATTTGTGTGAGTAAATATTATTTTTGTTCAAATTTACTTCACCATGAAAGGGAATAGGCAAGTAAAGTTGTATCACACAAAATCACCTGGGCATTTCCCTGAAAAATATATTTATAAAGTATTAAACAAGGACAAATGGTGGATCCAATTCTGAAAGGTACCGAGCATGAGCACCAGTGTTCCCTTTAACATTTTCTGTCCTTGGGCAGGTTGAATTATCTTTTGAGCAGGTTGAAATTTCTTATGTGTAACACCATTATCAAGGTAGTGTGTGGATGTGCACCACCAATACCAACAAAACATATACATACACATTCCCCAAGCTCCCCTTCACTCCCCTCTGATTTCCCCCAAGCCAATTAATTACTCCTTCCCTTCCTCCAGCCACTTATTACCTCCTTATCTCACCTGCTTATCCGCTCTGGGAGCTCTTTAGTTCAAGCAGCAGAGCCCTGTTGTCCCCCCTTCCCCACGCAGGTCAGCTGAGTTCCCTGCCTGAGTGGGAGCTCTGAACCTCTGAACAGCCTCAGAAAATAGCTGCGAAGTTGTGCAGCTGCCCAGCTTAGAGGGAACATAGATGAGCACCATCTATTCTCTGGAATATATTGAAAACCTTTTTCTCCCAGTGGAAGTCCTCAGCACCCTTCTCTATCACGTCCTATCTGAGGATATTATAGTAGTTATAGAGCCCTGCTTTAAAATAAACAAAATAGGTTACATCGTAGGTCTTAACTACTCATGGAGTTATTCCGGAATAGTTATTGTCCTTTAAATTAATGTTATTGCATAGGTATTGCAATCCCTATTAAAAGTAAGTATTTTCCAACAATTACCATGTTGTTGTATTAATTCTCACATTAATTTCATTTACTTATATAGGGAGGTGATTGTGAAAGCTTCCAAGCAGTGTGTTTGGTGTCCTCTTTGCTTGATCCACTGAGAATATGACTCTGTTATGCCTCTTAGCTAAAGGAACTGACTCTTTTACTCAAGCTCTAAAGACTCATGTTTTTAGTTCTGAAGGTCTCCAGTTTTGTCCTTGGTGTTCACTGTAATACTTTAGATAATATATTGTCTTTGTAACTTGGAAAATAATCTATTGTTCAGAAACCTAGTGTATGCGTTAGGGGCAATGCCAAGGACTCCATGGCTACGTCTACACTGCAATGATATTTCAGGATTCCAGATTATCCCAAAATAGATATCCCGTGTTTTCACAGCAAGCCCGTTATTTCGAAATATAACGAGCTTGCTAGTCTGACATCCCTGTAAACCTCATTCCACAAGGAGAAAGGTATGTTTTGGAATAGCAGGTTATTTCAAAATTTGGTGCTGTGTGGACTGCCACAAAGTACAAAATAAGCTATTTTGAAATAAGATCGAAATAAGATACACAATTTGTGTAGCTCAGATTGTGTATCTTATTTCGAGCTATGGTGCAGAGTAGATGCACTCCATGAGAATGAAGCTACAAATATTATCTTCTATATTGTAGTATTGTGGCAGGGGTGGGGAGAAGGAAAGGTACCTAAGGCGGTAGAACTTGGTACCACCCATATTTTGTGGAGGAAGGTTTATATTAGGTTGACTTAGACTAATTCATAATGGTGCATTAGCTGTAATGTGGGGGAGAAGGCTATAGGATCCACTTGTAAGGATCCACTTATAGGATCCACTTAAAAGGACCAACATCCCACATAGGGATCTTTAACAGCTGCCTCAAGGAGGCTGGGTTTATTCAGTCTTTTAGCATACTGAAAAGTTCAAGACAAAGTTTTGGCTGTATTTCTGTATGTCCTAGTTTAGGATCATCACAGTTTCCTACCTACCTGGAGTATGGCTCTACATGAATTTTCAATCAATTGTATTTTACCACATGCTGATTAAAACAATTGTACTCTCTAGTGTAGACAGTATACAAATGTTTGTGCCTGGCTGTGTTTAACTGTAGGTTGCATCCCTGGGTTTAATGCAATTAGCAACAAACCTTTGATTCCTGTAAATAGCTACAATTGTAGATACATATTAAAGCATGAGTCAAAATTTCCATGTTCAATTTCAGAGCAAACAGGATATTTACCCACCAATCCCTTTGATCATCTCCATTAATTATGACCCTGATCTTAATAGCAAGTATGAGTGTATAGAAAATGAATACGTTCTACAAAAAATATTCTAAAACACTATCAAATTGAATAGATAACGATACAATTTCTACTGAATGTTTAATCTGTAGGATTAGAGACATTTATAACTTTGCTATAGTGTTCTATAGATTGGTCTAAAAAATCCTACAAAAAGATTTATTGCCTATTAAATTCTCTGGGATTTCCCACAAGAAATAAACTCAGCAGGCTTTCAATTTAGAAGCCATAAATATTGAAATAGCTTCTTTATTTAAAAGGGTTAAACTTTATTTTCCTTATTTGGATTGGCTTCAATCAGTTTTAAACCTAAGCCAAACACTATTTTGTTATTTATTTCCTATTTAATAGTCCTTTAGGAATTGCTGTTGCCTGCTTAAATAAATCTAAAGCTACCAGTTACAAAATATGTAAATATATAATAGATGCATGAGTGCATCTTGGGATGAATGTATTATGAATCAAGGACTGTCATCACATCCTTCACAATTACATTATCATGTGCTCCTGTGGTGTACACCTGTGGCTTGTTGGCAATGCTTTTTATTCTAAGGGCTATTGATCACTGTGTATTTTCATAAAGAATCAGCTCAAAGTTATTTAACACAGGTGTTTCTGTAATTGAGATACATTGGAAGATTCATAACGTTCAGTAGCCTTCAAAATTATGCTTTCCATCTGTTTGGTGAGGTAGTCTACTATTACTTCATTGCTAAGTATTCTATGCTTTAAAGTTAAGCATCCGTGAATGTCTTTTCAGGATCTTAATTTCTTAAACTCAAATTGCTTCTCAGTTTCTATGTTGAAACAGTGTTGCCATCTCTGACAGTATTTGTTTCTCTTAAACTCTCATCAGACCACAGGTTATTAGATGAAAAATTGAGTTCGCATTCTTAAAAAACAAAAGAAAAAAGTCTTTCTAGCTATGTTGGTTGTGGAGAAAAGTGTGATAAAATGAACCCTAAAGGTTCAAATGAACCCCCAAATATATTATTTTTAAAAACTCATGACTTTTAAATCAGACTGATGATTTTCAAATAGGTTTGGTAATACAATTGAAAGGAAAATACTACAGAATAATTTGATCTCATATTTAAAACCGTTTTTGATATTTGCATGGATATACATAGACATATATGTTATATGTAATATATAAATACACATGAAAGCCTGGAGGATGCCATTTTCAATTCAACTTTGAGAAAGAGGGGAGGGTATCTATATTTCAGTAAAGGGAGAAAGCAGGTGACTTCTGTTTCTTTAAAGTGATTTTTAATTTTTAAATTAATTTTACATATATTTTACATAACAAAAAACCTTATAATAAAAACATTGTTAAACTCTGTTTTTTGTCCCTTCTGCATTGGATTCAGGCAGGTTCTTCCTTCACAGTGCCTGACTCTAGCAGAGGATTCATTCTGTCTCCTATGAAAAGAGGAATAAAATCCATGCTCTCATTTCAGCCCAACCCAGTAAAGCGGTAATTGTAGGGAAAATCCTGCTCAGTCCTGGACTGTAGCATGCCCAATGTGGTCTGAATCTTTGAGGAATTTAGCTGCTAAAATCTAACATGTCTCACTTGAGCATGTACAAACTTCAGTTTTTCAAAGGCTCAGATCTTGGCTAAATGAAAGTGGTCTTTCAGAAGAATGGGAAAAAAAGGCAACTTCCTAACAGTGAAACTCTTTTGTAAATACCTGTTACAAAGAATGGGGCAATACTATTTTTTGAAGAAAAGGTTATAAGAATGTATTTAACTTTCACAAAACAATGTATTTTCTATAGTCTTATTCCTTAAAATGGCTAAACTGTTTTCATGGAAAAAAATCAGCTTGAAGCAGGCATCATTCCTGGAAAAATTTTGCCCAAATGGTTAAAGTTATAAATGTAGCGCCCCCTCTCCACCTGGTTACCTTCTTTTAAAGCCAATCTCCTTTCAGGTTCGGATGGATAGGTCTGGGTTCTTCTGGATCCCGCCACCTACTCAATTTTATTCTTTCTGATTGATATACTTGGCGGTGCCTCCACCCCCCTCACTCCTTCCTAGCAGGGTCGCCAGGGCAGCTTGGGAGGAAAATTCTAGCCCAGGATAATCCCCACGTATTTGCCAGATAGTTGGAGACTCCCAGAAAATAGCACAAACACATACACTATAATAAACACAATTATATTAAACAGGAGACAATTATAACAGAACAGGGTAAAACACTATTTTTAGGGTCACCAGTGACCAGCAACTGTGAGGTTAGTGTCCCGTTGGTACGCGTACTTTGTTGGGGCCCTTGATGACTGTTGACCACAAAATCCTTCTCTGCAGTGGTTTAGCAGTGGGGCTGACTAGGTCCAGTACAGCCCAAAGGACTCACAAATGGGAGAAGGCAGTAAATCCCTCTACAGTTTAATACAGGCAGTCCCCGAGTTACGCAGATCTGACTTACGTCGGATCCGCAGTTACGAACAGGGTCCTTCCTCTCCCTGGTCTCCAGCAGACCAGGGAGAGGAAGCAAAGCAGCGGAACATGCGGGCAGCGGACAGGGCTGTCCGCTGCCCACGCGCTCCGCGGCTTGGCTCTGCTTTGCCCCCCCCCGTCCCCCTGGTCTGCAGACCAGGGGGACGGGGGGCAAAGCAGAGCCAAGCCGCGGAGCACGCGGGCAGCGGACAGCCCAGACGCATCTGGGCTGTCCACTGCCCGAGTGTTCCGCCGCTTTGCTCCCCGTCCTCTTGGTCTGCATTCCAGGGGGACGGGGAGCAAAGCAGAGCAAAGCCACGGAGCCCGAGGGCAGCAGGACAGCCATGGCGCGTCTGGGCTGTCCCGCTGCCCCCGTGCTCCGCGGCTTTGCTCCGGACACCTGTGGTACAGCAGCTGGGGCACTGCCAGTTGGTCCCGTAGCGCCGCAGTAGCTGAATCAGGACGCCTGGGGCAGAGCAGCTTGGGTGCTGCTGGGTTGGTCCAGTAGCGCCGAGGAGCGGCGGCGCTACTGGACCAACCCAGCAGCACCCCAGCTGCTCTGCCCCAGGCGTCCCCAAGTCAGCCGCTGCTGAAACTGACCAGTGGCTGACTACAGGAAGCCCCTGCCCCGGGCTTCCTGGAATCAGCCGCTGATCAGTTTCAACAGCAGCTGACTTGGGGACGCCTGGGGTTCTTAAGTTGAATCTGTATGTAAGTCAGAACTGGCGTCCAGATTCAGCCGCTGTTGAAACTGATCAGTTTCAGCAGCGGCTGAATCTGGACGCCAGTTCTGACTTACATACAGATTCAACTTAAGATCAAACCTACAGTCCCTATCTTGTACGTAACCCGGGGACTGCCTGTATGCTGCAGGTAATAAAATCCCCAAACAAATTCCCTGCCTGACTAACTAAAAATTGGTGCACTCACACACTCCATGAATGACCTCAGGTTGAGAAATGACTCAGTCTCTGCAAAGGGGCTGCTCTCTTCTCACAGGGATCCTCTTCAAGCAGGAACCAGGCTGCTTCGGTCCTAGAATTTCCCCTCCCCGCGCAGGGGTGCAGGGCTCAAGATGCAGACCACACAACTGCACCAAAATTCAAAACTACAGCCTCCCAGCCCAGCATTCAGACCCACACAGCAGGCAGCAGCCCTGAACTTGCTGCTAGACCCGAGCTGACCATGCTGTGACTCCTCTCACCCAGGGAGCTGGAGAGCCAACTCAGCCTGGCTGGGGAAGCCTCCCAGCAACTCCACAACTGGGAATCAACAGTGGAGACATAAACCCAGCTGAGGGATCCTGCCTTCAGGTGCCTAGAGGCTAGTTCTCAGGGGGGAACCCTGCATGCAGGCCTGGGGCTTACTAGCTCCCACACAGTCAGTCCTCCCCTTTCCCTGGCTGGCTCCAGACTCCCCTCAACAATGGTCTCTCCTTCCCCCTGGGGGGGGCATCTCACTCCCCATGGATTGCCGGGCAGACTCTGGCCCTGGTAGGGAGGGGGAGCCAAGGCAAACTCAGAGTGCCTCTCCCTGAGCTGCCAACAGACAAGGCCCCAGGAATCCAAGCAATCTCCTTGGGGTTACATAAAGAATCAAAACCAAGATCTTATCATGGGAAGTGTACAGCAACCTTAATAAAATGTTTTGGTCTTATCACATCTCCTCTCCACCTCTTGTGCATTAATTCACTCCTGTGTCACTGTAGTTTTACACTGGTGTAACTACTGAGTTCGGTGTAGTTACCACAACAATTATATTTACCTGACTAAAATCAAACAACTAAAACTTCAAGAAATCAAGCCGTATCAATAAGCTAAAATTCCACAGTAATACCAAGAATAAAGTACATAATGAGTGAGAGCTCAAATATTATCAAAGAAAGACTCTTGCAAAACACAATTCTCTGTCAGAACACAAGAGTTATATGAGTGAAAATGTGGCGAGTGACAAGGATGTAAATTGAGAGCAATCCCATTGAAATCAGTGGAGTTATTAGAAATGTGCACCAGCGTGACTCAGACTTTGCTCTTTTGACTTCATGGGTAAATTCTAATATTGAGAAGGCAGGTATCAGCATTCTAAGATCTCTTCCAGAGACATGGCCGCTTGGAGATGGAGAGGAATCCATAATCAAAACTATAATTAAGACTATATTTTTAAAAATTTCAACCCCACAAAACCAGCAAGCCAGGAAATGAAAGGGTTTTTTCCAACTCAGTAATCAAACTCCTTAAATCTTCTCTATCAGAGTACAATCAGACAAGGCTGGACAGAGGTCTGATGAAGGCTTTGGAGTTACAAGAAGAATTAACCTGGCCCTGAATAGTTTTACAGAACTTTATATAGAGTCATTTAGAGACTCGTCCAATAGGTCTTTTTTAATTTGTTCAGCCTAACTGAAAAATAATCCTGACTCCTGAGCCTCCTCTAGTGTTCTGAAAGTATAAACAATTACCACATATTCAAATTTAAGAATGGCAGCATACAGGCTCTTCGAGGAAATGCCCATTTTGCAGAGTGGATAGCTTCACACTTGTCTTCCTTTTGATTAGCTAGGTTGAAAGAATTCTAATTGAAATTCCATTCACTTATTTTTCCCTTTACATTCTGACTAAGGCAGGAGTGTAACTTTTTAATGCTGCTGGTTCTCCAATTACCAGGACAGTGTTTAACATTGTAGAAGAAACTATCTCTTTTAGTAGGAGTTCTTCTGTCTGAGACAAATGAAACAACCATTTCAGGGATATTCATGCCCCAAACCTGAGAAAACCAATTACCAAAAAATTGTCTGGGATCACCTGTTAATTATAGCCCTGGTTTGTAGAATAATTTATGGTACAATTACATTTTGGTAAGTATTAAGGGCATCATACTCTGAGTCTGAACAGTTTATATCAGACTTTTACATCAACCTCTTGAATATTTTGAATGTTTCTTTTTCAGCTAATTGTGTGGGAAGTGAGAATGGTTTTGAATTCAATTTTAATTGTGCTATCCATATTATTTGCATGTAGTTTCAGAAAAAGTATGCATTTGAGATTTTTTTTTCAGGTAGACAGCCAAAATTTAACAAACAGGCAGAATGCTGACACAATAGCACCTTACTCACTATTAGTCAGAGAGGTAGGAGTGGTGAGCAATCGGGAAATGTTTATGGGCTGGAGCTATTGGAGCAAAATGTAGTGTCTTAGGCTATGTCTGGGCTGCAAGCCTCTTTCAAAAGAGGCTTTTTTGAAAGATACTTTTGAAAAGCTTCTTTAGAAAAAGAGCATCTAGACTACAACCAGTACTTTCAAAAAAGCAAGCAGGCAGTCTTGATGCTCTCTTTTGAAAAAGCACAGTTTGTATTACACAGCGCCTTTTTTTGAAAGAGCACTTTTGAAAAAAGGTGTTCTTCCTCGTAAAACGAGGTTTTCCACAGTCGAAAAAACTGCCATGTTCTTTCAATTTACTTTCAAAAGAATTCGGCAGCAGTCTAGACGCAGGAGAAGTTATTTCGAAAAAAGGTCATTTTTTTCAAAAAACCCTGTAGTCCGGACACTCTTACATTGGGAAATATGCAAAGTAACTCTATTGATTTTAGAAGGCTAAAGGCCTGATCCAGTGGAAACACTTAACTCAAATTGATCAGGTGCTTACATTGGAAATTTACCCCATTGTAGCAAAGATCAAAAAACTCATCTTATATGTGATTTGCTTCAAAACACATTATTTCAAACAAAGAGAGAATAAGCTTCATTAGCTTGTTGATACAGAGAAGTAACACTGGGAAAATGGAAAATATTTTGTTGTTTTAAAACAATAGAGGACTGTTTCTCCTCTTTCTTACATGAGTGTAAATCAAGAGTAATTCCACTAAAGTCATTGTAAAACCAGGGTGAGAACAGAACTATGTCCAGTGAAAGTAAATATCCCTAAATCAGTGTCCATTTTTTTTGCAACTCCTTAATGAACTAAGATAAAAGGTCTGTTTCTTTAGCCTTACCATGCATTGGTGTTACTAATGTGAAATTCGTCTTATCTATGCTGAAGAAACAAAACTAACTCTCAAAAGTCATATTTAGTAAGGAATGACAAGTCCGTGAAATGTTGTCTGCATATCAGCGTGGGGTTTTATGTTCAGCATGACCTGCTGCTTTGATATGAAAAGGCATCTGAACTGAAAATAGTTCACTGTTAATGAAATGCACAGTCAAGGTCAGAGTAATTGCTTGTCTTCATTCAATTACTTATTCCTGGAGCTTAACTATGAGATACTGCCCCCTTTGACTCCCCTAATAAAAATTAAAAGGTCCTGCATTACCTTGATATGTTCACTTTTGAATACTAAACTGAGATGTTCTCTGTTGTGTCAGAATTTCAGGCCAGGTGGTCAAAAAGATAACATGACAACTTTAGGAAGGAATTTCCTACTTTTTCATGACTTTTTTTACTCCTCTTTAAGAGATGGCAGGCAAAAGCAAGAACGTTCTTGAAAAAAAGTAGAAAAATCACATTTCTATACACAGCAGCTTTCAAAGAAGTGAATGGGGTCAAGTTTCCAAAGCTAAATCCTAATTCATGTTAATATTTGTGAAGGCACTGGCAATTTTTAAACTAAGCCTCATCCTCAGTAGGGAGAGAGGAAAAAATTTTGCACCAGCAGAAAATCTACCCCCTGTGCCCAGTTTATACAAGCGCTAAGCATCCCCAAATTCAGACTTAAATTAAAAAATGTTCCTGAGTGCCCATTACTGTACAAAATATGCCAGAAGTCACAAACATGCCATATGATTTTTTGCAATTGCAGGTGAAAAGGAAAGCCTCAGCCTTTGTGTGAGGTATAAAACTGGCTAATTTGTATTATTAAAAGCAAGTTCCTGAGAATTATTGTGGGAGCTGGACATCAGTTTCTGCAAAATCCCTTCTAAGACAAAATGACAAAAATGATCAGATTTTAGAGCTAGTGTTCACCAGAGCAAAAATTCCATACATTTGTCTTCAATTCACAGTATTCTCCAGATTTGTGTCAGTTGTCTTTATTATTTGTTAAACGGTATACTAAAAAGCACTTGTCTATATTAAACATGTCATTTATTCATTATTTCTTGGTGGTGTTTGGTTCCAATGCTTTTTAATTTTTAGTCCCTGATTGGGTGAGTGAATCTTTGAAAGAGAAGATTGAGAAATATCAGATGAGTAGCAAACAAATATACTTGCAAAATAAGTTTCTAAAACTTCTGTGATTCAGGAATAATGAACTCAAGGATATTTTCAACTTGAATTTGAGTCAAGTATGGCCCATTGGTTAAGGCAACTGACTGGGAGTCTACAGGCTTGTTTGCTACCTTAAGCAAATAATTTCAACACTCTCTCTGCCTCAATTTTCCCAGCTGTAAATTAGGGATGATAGTATTCTGTGTGAAGTGTTTAAGGTTTATGGATGAAAAATACAATATAAGTACTAAGTTATATTATGCATAAATATATTTGAGATGAGGCTGAAAAATGAAGGAAAAAACCCAGCTACATTAGTGCCAACAGCAGAGTAGGAGTGCAAAGGGAAGTTTAGCTATTCTATTTCCTTAGCATTTACTGTCCATAAGGTCTGATGCTTCTGATCTTACTTCATTGGTATAAATCAGTGGGCGGTGGAGTTATTTCTCACATATGTCAGAGAAACTGAAATCAGCAGTGGATCATTTGTTTCCAAAGTCAGGCTCTTCAGATTTACACTGGGGTACAATTCACAGAGGAGAAGGTCTTTGAACAGTCTTAGTGAAAAGGGCATTTTATCCACTGTTTATCACCCATCCATTCCTCCTTTCCTATTCTTTTCTGCATCCAGTGACATCTTCTGTGCTCTGCTGTGCTGCTTAGATATGTGCAATCATATGAAATAAAACCAGAATTGCAGTTTGTTGGGGGAAATGTTTGCCAGACATGTTTGTCTCACCAGGTAACAACTACCATCACCTCAATAAATGGATTCAGGAAAATGTGATTGTCGAGATCCTGGCTGGGAAAGAAGACATGAAGAATGATAACGTGCTTCAGGGAGTAGCTGAGTTAGTCTGTTACAGAAAAAAAACAACAAATGGTCTGATAGCACTTTATAGACTAACGAAACATGTAGATGGTATCATGAGCTTTCGTGGGCACAGCTCACTTCCTCAGATGACCAGAGTTATGAGTTGTGGATAGTAAAACTTGAAATAAATAGGAGAGGGAAAGGGAAGGGGGGAAAGAAAGAAAGAAAAAGGAAGGAGGGTGGGAGACAGAGCATCATTAAGTATCTGGAGAATGATTACTTAAACCCTTTGATTTTTATTGCCTTCTTATTTTGAAAGAAACCCCTCTTAAACAATGAGGTTTAATGGTTATTTTGAAAGAAGGGGTTTCTTTCAAAATAACCATGTCTACACGGCGTTTTTTTATCTTGAAATTGGGTATTTCAAAATAGCGGCTGGACGCAATTATGCAAATGATGCACGGGAAATTCAAATCTGCACTTCATTTGCAATTTTGCTCGGCTTCATTTGCATTCCTCTCTTGAAAGAGGAATGCAGTGTAGACATATGCTAACATTGTTTTGCATGCAAACTGAATGTTTGCACATGCACCTCTTTTAAAAATTAACCCCTTGAAACTCTCCATCTCACCTTCTCAGTATGAATTGGACTATCAGCTTCTCAAATTTTTGCCACGCTACATGGAATTGATTATCTTTGTTGGCCAGCTTATTAGAGCAGCTAGAATTGAACTAGCCTCTTACTGCAGAATAGACCTGATGTATATCACTGAGGAAGTCTGAGGGATGTTTGCATAGCCACTGATCATCTGGTACCTGTTCTGTAGCTAAAGAATGTTAGTCATAAGAATTGTGTGTCAGCACCGTTCAGCAAACTAAATCATAATTCAGTTAACACCTTCCTCAAAAGTTCAATTTAAAAAGTTGCATTATAGGTGAAAGTGTCTCAGTTCTCCCAGTGCCAGTCTTTTTTTTTTCAACATACTGTTTCTGTCAAGAACAAAATTAATTCACAATTCTGAGGGGCGGGGTCCATAGATGTGTAAGTCACACTCTGTGCTTCTATGGGACTGTCAACTGACAATCAGCCACATGGTACCTACAGAAGATGTACTTAAAATATTTATTCTGTTGAGAGAAATTACTGGTGATATTCTCTATACTTACAATAGGAAATACAATGAGAATTAATAATATCTGTGGCTACGTATAGACGGGCAAGATTTAGCGCAAATACTCTAAACACAGGAGTTTTTGCGTTAGAGTATTTGAGTAAGAGAGCGTCTATACTGGCATGTGCCTTTGCGCAAAAGATGCGCAAAAGCATCCGTGCCAGTGTAGACGCTCTCTTGCGCAAGAAAGCTCCAATGGCCATTTTAGCCATCGGGTTTTCTTGTGCAAGAAATTGATGTTACCTGCCTACACTGGCCTCTTGTGCAAGAATGCTTGCGCAAGAGGACTTATCCCTGAGTGGGAGCGTCAGAGTATTTGTGCAAGAAGCACTGATTTCATACAGTAGGACGTCAGTGTTCTTGCGCAAATACTTGCAGCCAGTGTAGACAGGCGGCAAGATTTTGCGCAAAAGCAGGTGCTTTTGCGCTAAATCTTGCCAATGTAGACACAGTGGGTATGTCTACACTACAAAGTTATTTCGAATTAACCTTAGTAGCATCTACACAGGCAAACCGCTATTTCGAAATAAATTCGAAATAGTGGAGTCCTTATTTTGAATTTGGTAAACCTCATTCTACGAGGAGTAACACCAAATTCGAAATAGCTATTTTGAATTAAGTGCAGTGTAGATACTTAATTTGAAATAGGGGGCCTCCAGCTCTTCCCAGGGAGCCCTGGTGGCCACTCTGGGCACAACCAGGAAAGCTTATTCTCCTCTCCCCCAGCCCTGAGACGTTAAAGGGATAGACCCTGGCCACAGTGCCTGTGCCAGCTCCAAGCCTGCCAGCCCAGAACCAGCAGTGGCCACCAGGGCCCCTGATCCAGTGACCCCAAAACATGAGCCAGCAAGCCACTGACAGCCAGCCCTCCACCGCTCCCCAGGAGCAGTCTGTCAGCTCTCAGGTGCCTGACAGAGGCTGGAGAAGGCGGGCACCTTCCTGGTCCAGGGTGGAGATCATGGACCTTATTCAGGTTTGGGGGAGATGCCCCCAATGTCCATGATCTCCACACTAGCCGGAGGAATGTGGCCATCTATGGCAGGATAGCTGCCAGCCTGGCCACCAAAGGCCACATGCGAATCCAGGAGTAGGTTAGCATGACAGTCAGATTGGTCTGGCGAGACCCCCAACCCTGAGCTTCCCCTCCCCCTTCTTCCCCTTGCTTCCCCCTTCCAGCTCCCTCCTCCCAGGTTTCCCCTTCCCCTCTCCCACCTCCTCTTCCCAGTCTCCCCAGTCGTTCATTCCCCCACCCAGTTTTGTTCAATAAACCCAGTTTCTATTTTTGAACATACGTGTCTTTTATTTGACATCAGGAACGGGGGCTAGGGATGGGTACGTGGAAAGACGTGAGGGAGGAATGGGTCACGAGCCCCCGTTGGGGAGGACCGGGGAGGTTGTGAGGGCTTCTCAGGGTGGACGC
This sequence comes from Pelodiscus sinensis, assembly GCF_049634645.1. Lineage (NCBI taxonomy): Eukaryota > Metazoa > Chordata > Testudines > Trionychidae > Pelodiscus > Pelodiscus sinensis. The sequence continues at coordinate 121,045,903 of NC_134712.1, read as the reverse complement.
TCTCCCTCAGGGCCTCCTGGATCCTGACAGCTCCCTGATGGACCCCCTGGATGGCAGCCTGCAGCAAGTGCAGCCGGGCTGATAGCAACAACCCCACGAGATGAGTTTCATTTCACCCAACAACCAGTGGTGATTCATGGACAAATAAAAGAGCTAGGTGTGACTATTGCTTACACGATTGCATGGAGAGGTGAGTGACATGGACTCAAACATACATATACTTGTATGTTACTACGTGCAAGAATTCGAAACCCAGTGCTTATGGGTGTTCTGAGTGACCAGTTCTCTGGAAAGTGTTTAAAGGGTAGGAAGAATTTTGGTTCCACTCTATGTACTATTGGTACTATTCTGCTGTTTTTACATTGCTTTGTCCCCAATATGAACTGGGAGCTCTTTGAAACATTGGGCTTTACAATGTGCCTACTTTAACTCAACAGCTCAAATATTATCGTGCTTCAATTTGCATCTTGACAGGAGGGTCTGCAATTGTTTCTGTCATTTTTATTATTTTATAGCCTTCTGAAAACCTGATGTTCTAGATATTATACAATAGCTTTATATTTAAAAAAAGTTAATTTATGTATACTGTTACTGTTTCATCTACTATATTGTGGTAGAATAAAGCCTCGGATTCTTATGATGAACAAAGGCGGGGAGGAATGGGGCAAGGAAATGGTGCAAAAAAGAACCATTTTTCAAGGTGTGGGAGTGCATGAGAATTTGTTACTTTTATGAGCTGTACATCAACTCTCATGAATGGCAGCTTATAAGCAGTGTGTGTATTCCTCCTCCTCCACAGGATTTATCAGGCATCTACAAATGAAGGCAGTTCTGATAACTGCACTAATAGAATTCCAGAGGGCGAGGGAGGGATGCTCTTGCTGGCATTTCAGAGAAGGTCTGAGGGAAGAAAAGTCAGTTTTGCTACAGACAGAAACTTTATTTCTTCAGTTTGGATGAATTCCAAACCGAGTTTAAAGCATTTCTGCAGTCCTTCCATTTCTCAGACAAAGCAAACAGTTTGGTGCTGTTTACCTAAGCACACTGAGACAGGAAAAATCCACAGGCTTACAAGATCGCAGCCTCCTGTTCTTCAAATAGCAGTTCAAATCCTTAGATGAAGGCTAGTCTTGTTTACCTTCTATGGATAACAGGTTAAGTGAATAAGGTTGTCAGCAGGACATAATTCCTGTAGGAACTGATACTTCCAGAGTGATTAAAAAAAACCCTAAAAAGCAACCAACCAAAGAGGGGGAAAGGAAAGAAAACCTGTGTGACTGAATGAAAGATTTCAGAGTTTACTAACAGTATATTTTTCCTTGCAAAAATTCCTGCCTTTCCTATTTAATAATCAGTGTTGAAGGTCAGTGTATTTTAAACCAAGTTGAGTGTCCTGCACACTAGGGATGTTGTTATTTAAAGACATGTTGTTATAAGTCACATCTTCAGTCTGTATAGCACCATAGAATTTGATGTAGATATGCCAATTTGCACCAAGTCCAGATCTGACCCAAAGGGGTTAAGGTGTCTTTGTATTCCCCTTTTCAAGCAAGTAATAAAGGTATAGTGCTGAAAATCATTACCTGTATAAGCTATCATCACTTCATCCCTTATGCAAATAGTCTTTACTCATGTCTCAGCATAGTCAGTGAAATTCCACAGGAAAATAAGGGCTGTTCTTGTGAAGAACAGTTTTCATGGCCTGGATCTATTATTGTATCAAATAGGTCTGTAGGTAGATCTTTCCTTAGCACTGAAGAGGGACTCAGTATCTGCCCAGCATTATCCACTTGCCTTCCGGAACATATGCCTATTTTACTGTGGAGCAGTTAGCCAGTCAGGAGGGCCCACTTGGTGGGCCCTGACTTTGGGTGGACAGGCAATGATAGTGGGCAGAGGTTAAGTGCCTCAACCCTGTTCCCCAGCTGCAGCACCGAGCAAACAGGTGGAGCAGGACAAGGGCTGGGGCATGAGGAGGGCCCTGAAGTGTTATGGGCAGGTAGACCTGAATGCAAAGCTGGGTTGGGGATTAGAGGTTTGGTGTGTAGGAGGCCACTCCAGGCTAAGACTAAGGGGCTGAGAGGGTGAGAGAGAGACCAGGGCTGGGGCACAGGGTTGTGAGAGAAGGTGATGACTTTAGCTTGGGGTAAAGGTGCTGGGATGGGTCTGTGAATGAGAGGCTCAAAGAGCAACCAGTATGTTCCACCTTTGATTTCTACATGCAGGCCTGCCAAAGGAGGAGGGGGAGAGTAAAGGGAGCAATTGCCTCAGGTCCTGGCAACAAAAAAAGGCCCAGAGCTCCCAGCCACTGCCACCGGTACTGCAGCAGCGTCAGTGGCTACAGCACTGGGCCCTTCAAATTGCTGCTGGAGTGCTGTGCAGCACTCTCTGGGTGGCACTGAGGGTGGCCTAGCTTCTGCCCCACCCCCTCTGCTCAAGGCCCCAGCTTCCAGGTGTGCTGAGTAGAGCACCCACCACTTTGGCCAGGAGCTCGGTGAAGCTGTTGGCCCTGCTGCCTATGTGGAGGCCCCAAAGGGAGCTGCAGAGCTGGTATTTGGGTGGTACAGCTTGCAGAACCCCTGAGCTGCCTTTACACAGAGGAGCTCGAGAAGGGACATACCGGCTCTTTCCCAGAATCCATGCAGCATGGAGGCTTGTAGAGGGTCTACTAGCCCTCCTGAGTGGTGCTGCCAGACAGACAAACAGTGGGTAATGAAAACCAGATACTCGGTCATCCTAAAGCACAAAGCTTCCTTTGTAGATAGATCCAGGAGACAAGGGGACAAATGTACAGTGAACTTAAACTTGCGGGGAGGTATAACAAGGGGATCCTTAGAGGGACACTGCTGAAAGTATCAGTTCAGAGTGAATTGCTAAGAGATCAGGCTGCCACAGCTCAAGACTGGAGTTCCTCCACTCTAAGGCACACCAAAACCAAAGAGAACTTCTCTTTCACCACACTGGCTAACAAGAAGTCATAGAAGCAGTTCCCTCAGGCACTCCAGTTCTCTTGTACCACCCATAAAACTCCTTGTGTAGATGAGAGGTTAAGAAAACCAATCTAATCAAATAAAAAACAATTATTTCAATCCCAAAGAAACAGCCACATTCCCAGGGCAATTGATAATGAAAAATCTTATCCAAAGAACACACGAGTGCCACTCCTTTATCATTTAAAATCTAAGGGTCTGTCTACACTACAAAGTTAATTCGAACTAACAGCCATTTGTTCGAATTAACTTTCATAGGCGCTACACATACAAACCACTAGTTTGAACTTAATTCGAACTAGCGGAGTGCTTAATTCGAACTAGGTAAACCTCATTCTATGAGGACTAATGCGTAGTTGGAATTAAGTAGTTCGAATTAAGGGCTGTTTAACCACTTAATTCGAACTAGTGAGAGGCTAGCCCTTCCCAGCTTGCCCTGGTGGCCACTCTGGGCACAACCAGGGAAACTATTCTGCCCGCCTCCCGGCCCCGGAGCACTTAAAGGGGCACGGTCTGGCTACAGTGCTCGTGCCAGTTGCAAGCCTGCCAGCACTCAGCCAGCAGACCCTGCACCTAGCACAGGATGAGCCAGCCACCCGCTGCCACCCAGCCCTCCGCCTCTTCCCAGGACCAGGCTGGCAGCTCACAGGAGCCTGCCCGGGGCCACTAGAGGCGGGCGCCCACCTGGTCTAGTGCGTAGATCGTGGACCTCATCGAGGTTTGTGGGGAAGTCTCCAACATCCATGATCTCTGCACTAGCCACAGGAACGCGGCCGTCTACAGCCACATGGCTGTCAGCCTGGCCACCAGAGGACACATGCGGACCAGGAAGCAGGTCTGCTGCAAGGTCAAGGGGCCGACCCGGAGGTCTTCCCCCACTTTGAGGCCCTGGACCTCATCCTGGGGGCTCAAGTCATCCATGCCCCTCGGGTGGTGATCGACCCCGGGGCAAAGGGGCCCGTCCTGGACATGGAGGAAGAGGACGCCGAGAGCCAGGAGCCTGCAGGGAGCCTGCCTAGGACCCCCGAGGCACGCCACAGAACACAGCTGCTGTGTCATCCAAGGCTGGGGAGGGCTCCACATGGGAGTGCCTTATGCTCCATTATGTGTATGGGGCACGTGGGGGGAGAGGGAGCCCAGGGACCGTACGCCTGGGCCTTGCCCACCATGCAGTAGCAGCTGGGTGTCATGCAAGGACCCTGGACCGTTCCCCCCATGCCGACCTCACCTTGCAGTGGGGGGCTGGGTTTCGCCCACCGTGACCCCAGGGAGAACTGACCACTGCTCTTGTTTCACCACAGCCTCAGCACCTGGGACTGCAGGGCTCACCACCCCACCTGCAACAGCCACCTGCACCTGGGCCAACAGGCGCACCAGGAACCTGAAGAACTACCAGCAGCGGCACCTGCAGCTACTGGAGCACCAGATCCGCATCCAGGAGAACTGGACATGGGAGGACCTGCGGCTGCGGCAGCGGCAGAGGAGCTTGGAGGTGCTGGAGGAGCAGAGCCATGCCCTCAGAGGTCACCTCCAGACCCTGGTGGACAGGCTCCTGCCTCCCCCTGCTCCAGCCCCTGCGGCCGCCCCAGCTCTCCCTCCTCCTCCCACCCCTGCTCTCCCTCCCACTTCCTCCACACCCCCCATGCCTCCTGCCTCACCCTCCACACCCAATCCCCCCTGACACCCCCGCACCCACAGTGCTGTGAGATGGGAGAGCCAGCAGGACCCCCAAACCTGAGCTTTCCCTTCCCTTCCTCCCCTTCCACCCCCTTCCAGTCCCTCCTCCCAGGTTTCCCCCTCCCCTCTCTCACCCTCACTCCTCCCTCCCCCCACCCCAGTTATGTAAAATAAAAAGAGATTTTTGTTGGCAAAACAGGTGCCTTTATTTGACATTAGGAAGGGGGGTTAGGGAGGGGAAAAGGGAAGGAAGGGAGGGTGAGGCTCCAGTGGGGCATGCAGGGAGAGTTCATTCCTCCTCCTCCACCTGGAAGCTCTCCCTCAGGGCTTCCCGGTTCCGGACAGCCCCCCGCTGGGCTTCCCAGATGGTGGCAGTGTGGGGCTGCACGTACTGGCCAGCCATGCGGTCTGCCTCAGCCATCCAGGAAAGCCTCCCTTATCCGCTCGCACAAATTGTGCAGCACACAACATGCTGCCACCACGGGAGGGATATTGAGGTTGAGGCGGGTGAGGAGGCACCTAAATCTTGCTTTCAGGTGTCCAAAGGCCCCCTTGACCATGATGGTGAGCCTGGCATTGAAGGCCTGGTGGGAGGGGGTGAGGTGCCCTGTGTATGGCTTCATCAGCCAGAACTGTAGGGGGAGGCTGCATCCCCCACCAGGCACATGGGCAAGTCCACGTCCCCGACACTGATGTGGTGGTCTGGAAAGACGGTCCCGGCATTCAGACTCTGGCACATGGAGGAGTTGCAGAACACCCTGGTGTCATGTGCCTTGCCGGACCACCCCACATTAATGTCCGTGAACTGGCCCTGGTGGTCACACACAGCCTGCAGGAGCATGGAGAAGTACCCCTTCCTGTTGATGTATTGGGAGGCCTGGTGTTCCGGGGCAGAGATGGGGATGTGTGTCCTGTCGATGGCCCCCCCACAGTTGGGGAAGCCGAGGGTGCCCAACCCCCGAACGATGGCGTCTGGGTCGGCGAGGTGGACCACCCTGCAGAGCAGCACCTGGTTGATGGCCTTGACCACCTGCAGAGGGACACAGCTAACCTCGAATCACTGTGGCACCTGGGTGGCTGGGAGTGTTCTTTTCCTGGCACTGCCCTGCGCCCCACTCCCAGAAGCAACCCCCCATGGGCAGCGTGTAGTACAACCAGGACAGACCGAACCCTCTGGTGCAGGGCACTTTCACCTCCTCCCCCCACGTTTTCCCTGGGGTGACCCATCCCCTCCTTGCAGCCCTCCTCCCCCCCCCCCCGGCCCAGTGGCCAGTGGGTGCCATACCTGCATGAGCAGTGCTCCAACGGTGGATCTCCCCACGCCAAACTGGTTCCCGATGGATCGGTAGCTGTCCGGTGTGGAGAGCTTCCACAGGGTGATAGCCACACGCTTCTGGAGGGGGATGGTGGGCCTCATGCGAGTGTCCCATTGCTGCAGAGCAAGGGCGAGCCACTTGCAGAGCTCCAGGAAGGTGTCCTCCTTCATCCTGAAGTTCTGGGTACACTGTCTGTCTCCCCAGCACTCCAGGACGATGCAGTCCCACCAGTCGCTGCTGATGTCCAGACGCCAGATGCGTCGGGGCACGCTGGCATCTGGGCACTGCTGCGGCTCCTCCACGACCCCCAGGGAGGCCAGGGGGAGAAGCAGGGGGCTGATGTGCACCAGGTGGTACAAGGCAGCCTCCACCCATTGCTGGCAGGCTTGCAGCAGCAAGTCCAAAACCTGGAGCAGCATGCCCAGGGCGAGGTCTGGCTCCATGTTGCCAACTGCGGTGGCGTCCCCAATGGGAACCACCGACACAGGCAGGCAGAGAGAAAAACTCTTTGCTGTCCCTCGGCGAGGTAGACAAGCAAGGGGAAAAGCTGAGACCCAGCTGTCCAGGGAGGTCCCTTTACTGACCAGATGCCCTGCCGAACCAGTTTCAACTGCCCTTAAATGCGACCCAGCGTCCAATCAGTGTGGACGAGCTATTTTGAATTAGCAAAATGCTAATTCAAATTAGTTTTTAAGTCTAGATGCACTAATTCGAATTAGCTTAGTCCAAATTAACTACTGTTAATTCGAATTAATGCCTGTTCCACGAGGCGTACAGATAGTTCGGATTAGAAGCCTAATCCGAACTATCTAGTCTGTGCCGTGTGTAGCCGCGCGGCACGGGGTTCGCACTAGCCGACTTTTAAAAATGGCGGCGCCGGCTTTATGCTAATGAAGCCCGGGAAATTCAAATCCCGGGCTTCATTAGCAAGTTCGGTATGCATACATTACCCCCCTAGTTCGAACTAGGGGGGTAGTGTAGACATACCCTCAGTTATTTACAGGTGGAAGCCATTGCTCCCATGCTATTTTGAACATTCACAGGAAAGCTTATTACATGGGGACTGGCACATTTGAAGGACCAATGTCAATCAAGTTGTTCTGTTCCACCTGAAATAGTCCCTTCACAATAGGCTGGCCAATCCTCCTGCTGATGTCTCCCCAAAGCAAATATTTTAAATACAAGTATGTAACCAATACTCATCATTTTACATGCAATGATAAACACATACAAACGGCATAATCATAACCAGTGAATTATAAGCTTTTCACAGCACACTTTGTACAAGATGTATTCAAACTTAGAACAGAGGTTGCAACAATGATCTATATGGCTCCATTTAATCAGATGCTCTCACAGGAAGTACAATATATCTGCAGTTGAGGTGAAATGGGAACAGATTGGCCTCAGTAAACACTATGTACCATGCCCCACATTTCTCTTGACAGTCTTATGGGCCTCTTCTCTTCATTCCTGGGGAATTACGCATGGGAGTGGTTCCCATGGCCTCTTCTGTGTGCATGGGAGTATATCCCAGATCTCTAGATTTCCCCAAGGCAATCAATGTAGATATTTTCCTCCTTCAGAACCTCATTCCATAGGATTTTTATGCAGAGAGGGAAATGAGCTAATGGAAGAGGCAATGCTAGTAGAATTACTGTGGATTCTGAAGAAGTGAGCTGTGCCCATGAAAGCTCATGATACCATCTACAAGTTTTGTTAGTCTGTAACTGGAAAAACTTAAAAGACAACAAATAGTCTAGTAGCACTTTATTGACTAACTCGGCCATCCCTCTGAAGCTTATGGATTCTTAGTCATTTATATCAAACATAAATATGGAAATGCATGTACACATTTGTCAATACAATTTCTAATATTTAATTATGAAAAATGTATATAATATACATATGATACCACTGGGTTAGGAGGTAATACTGATCATATTTAATCATGGAAAGAAGTATGCAGAATCTAAAATCCGATAAATAAGGAACTATATAACAAATTTTGCAAACAGTCCTTCATATGTTCCATGGATAATTAAGCTTTCATCAGGCATGATGAACCCTTGAGTCGTCAAACAGTCCACTTTAAAGAGATCATATGAATTTGATTGTTTGAGAAAGTGTACAAAGTGGAACCTAAATGATGGGGAATTTCAGGAGAAAGCATTTCCCACCTCCCCTAAATATTAGGGACTTTAGGGAAGGAGGAGAAATCAGTTTAATTAAAATTCAGCTCCATACCCTATTTCCTTTATGATACTGATCAGAATTTCTGGCTCTGCAGAGTCCACAGCATCGCTTCTATAACCCTCTTAAGGTCCCTATGGGCCATCCATGGTCACTGAAGGATATGGTGTGTTGATGATTAGTCTGAGCTGGAATTTTTATAGCCAAAAATGATATGTAGAGCAGTGGATTGTTTATTTAAAAGGTAGAGTTCTTTAACTGCACTTCTTATTCCATTACTCTCTTGATCAAGTTTTAATAATACAAATACTAACCAAGGCTCACACCATAGCTGTATTATTGATTTTTCCAAGCATTGAGATTCTCAGGTCAATATATTGAAATCATAAGGCACTTTATGTAATTACTTTTTAAAAAAACTTTCTGGTAGATTTCTACTACCTAATTCCTGATTCCCCAACCAAATTATCCAAAATAATCTTGTTTCTTAGCACTTTCCTAGTGGCTAATTTAACACACAGACTTTTTCATTATAATTGTTATCACAATAGTGGTGTTGAGTAACTTTAATAAAAAGTATAAAGAACTGGAGTGCCCCATTTTTTGTCTGTGACATTCTGCCCAACAGCAACAAACTGTAGTATCTCTGTCTATTGCCAACCTATTTATGCAACGGCTCAGTGAATTATTAGGTCCTGATCCTGCAAATGCATTGAACAATGGGATCTTTGGTCTAGCAGAGGAAGATATGATGCAGTCTGATGGCAGGGAATTGAAGTTAGACAAAGTCAGACTGGAAATAAGCTCTACATCTTAGACAGTGAGAGCAATTAAGTATTGGAACAATTTACCAAGAGTCATGATGGATTATTACTGGATAATTTAAAACCAAGATTGTCTTTTTAAGACATGGCATAGGAATTATTTTGGAGAAGTTCTATGATTAGTGTCCTACAGTAGGTCAGATTAAATGATCACAGTGGAGTCTTCTGGCCAGGGACTCTATGAATATGGATAATTTTCCATATGTGAGTAGGAATATTGGGTTCAGTAGGATTACTCACATGCAAAAAGCCTTAAATCCTTAAATTCAAACTGTTTGCAGAATTAGGGTATGTCTACACTACCCTCCTAGTTCGAACTAGGAGGGTAATGTATGCATACCGCACTTGCTAATGAAGCCCGGGATTTGAATTTCCCGGGCTTCATTAGCATAAGCGGGGAGCCGCCATTTTTAAATCCCCGCTGCTTCGAACCCCGTGCAGCACGGCTACACGGGGCTCGAACTGGGTAGTTCGGACTAGGGTGCCTATTCCGAACTACCGGTACACCTCGTTTCACGAGGAGTAACGGTAGTTCGGACTAGGAACCTAGTCCGAACTACCTAGTTCGAGCACCGTGTAGCCGCGCTACACGGGGTTCGAAGCAGCGGGGATTTAAAAATGGCGGTTCCCCGCTTATGCTAATGAAGCCCGGGAAATTCAAATCCCGGGCTTCATTAGCAAGTGCGGTATGCATACATTACCCCGCTAGTTCGAACTAGCGGGGTAGTGTAGACATACCCTTAGAGTGTTGGCTTGTCTTTACTTAGTGGAATATATTATCTGAGGAAGATCTCTGTGAAAGCTTGCCTCTCTCACCAACAGAATCTGATCCAATAAAAACCATTCCCTGGCTCACCCCTTGTCTCCTTTCATACTAGTCAGCTGGGATGTGTTTCTGTTACAAGTGCATCAATCCCCAATCACCTTAAACATAGCCTGCTGAAATCACTGTTCATTGTTCAGATGCAAGAGTGTTAACAATGTGTATGAGTTTTACACCTACTTAACTGCTGGGTATTTTCACTAGAACAGTGCTTCTTCACAGAGAGACAACTCAAACATTGGATCATGGGTATTCCATTACCTGCAAATGCCCACCTTAAATCTGGATGCATTATATTGTCCTCCTTCTTTTGCATCATGAATTTATAACTACTGAAATCAGTTCTTGTACGAGTAATACTACAATATGCTAATAATCATGGTGCAGCAATTTTATTATATTCTTGCAAGAAAAGTAATTGTTTCTTGTGGATAATTATGTATATTTTAAAAGCATTGTATCTTTACTTGACCATACCTTGTTTATCTATTGTTCCAGTGCCCATTCATGTAATTATCATTTTTCTAGTTGCTTTATCTCCATGACATTGCTATGCAATGTTAAGCAGCTGCTACATTTCACTTCATGTGTGGCTGTGTTTCAATGATGGACCAAATGGTCCTTGTATGTTAAACCTGAATTCAGTTATTTATAGCAAAGTCTTTTGTTGAAAGCAATGGTAATTTTGTCTGAGAACAGAACTGCAAGATGAAGTATGTTTGTTTGCCAAGCGTTTAAGCAAAGGAGGTCCATAAGGAAAGCAGAGTTTTCCAGTAGATTTGTCACTGGAATGGGAAGAAAAAGGTCCAGGTACTATTCATAGGTCTTTCCTTGACTTGCTGTGTCACTTTGAGCAAGTCACTTTGCATTTTGTTTCTCAACCTGCATAATTACAATAATGTTTTATAAAGTGCTTTGAGAAGCTTGGACATATTTTATAGTTAAGCATTATTGCAAAATTTAATTAAATTAAAAACTAAGAATAAATATTTTAGTTTGGCTACAATACTTTCCTTTACTACATAATGTGGAATCTGGTGAACAGGGGATGGCAAACAGGGGAGTTTGACAGGGGAGAGGAGGAGATCGCTGTGCTGAATGAACAAGATGTGAGTGCTAACCCTGGGATTACTTCAGTTATTTCAGTTAGCGGGGTATCTAGGGACTGTTTGAACCTTCATGACCTTGATCATCTTTCCTCAGCCTGAATCAGCCTTGTGATTGCCCTCCTCTTGTGTGGTAAACAGGGGAGTAGGGGTCACTGAGGAAGAGGAGGATTTAAAAAAACATAGGCTAAGCAACCAGTGATCATGGAATGATACAGTTAATCCTTCTAAGAAATGATAGGCAGAAAACATCAGAATAAGGGCAATGGATTTCAAGAAGGCAGCCTTTACAAAACTCCAGGAGTTGGTATGTAAAGACCCATGGGAAGGAATTGTAAGAGGAAAATTGAAGACAGTTGGCAGTTTTTCAAAGAGACATTATTAAGTACACAAGAGCAACCAATTCTACTGCATCAGAAGAGAGGCTGTATGGCAAGAGACCACCCTGGTTAAATAATACTAATACTAATAATTAATAAATACATTAATAATGATAATAAAAAGAGTCCTACAAAAAGTGGTAACTAGATCAAATTCCAAAGTATGTAGAGGCAAAATGAGGAAGGTCAAAGCACAGAAAGAAGCTTAACATAGCTAGAAGTATGAAGTGACAAGAAAACATTCTACAGATACATTAGAAGCAAGAAAAAGACCAAGGATGGGGTAGCCCCTTTTCTCAGTGAAGAGAGCGAAACAGCTCCCTGGTTCAGCATCCTCAGGACCTGACTGGTCCCGGATGAGGGATTTCTACAAACCAGGTAAATCAATTCAGGCCCCCTGCTGCCTGGTCCCTCACTGGCCCCCCACTGGGCCTCCTGGCTCTCCCCCATTACACCCCGCAGCCTAGCTGAGCCTCACCTCAGTTCCCTGTCCCCACAGTGCAGCTAAGCCATGCACTGGCTCTCCCCCTCCCCCGTAGCCCAACTGAGTCATGAGGCAGCTCCTCCCCACTCAGCCCAACTCAGCTGCACATCGGTTCCAGCCCCCCTCCCCATAGCCCAACTGAGTCAGCTGAAGCTGGTTGGAAATCCATTCCCAGAGAGAAGCTATCTGTGGTTCACAGTTATGCTGGAAGGGCATAACGAGTGGGCTTCCACAGGGATCATTTCTAGGACAGGTTCTGTTCAATATCTTCATAAATTATTTAAATAATAGCATAAAGAATATGCTTATAAAGTTTGTATATGACACCAACCCAAGAAGGGTTGCAAGGACTTTGGAGGACAGGATTAAAATTCAAAATGTGTACTGTGTCCAGTTCTGGGTGCCACATTTCAGGAAAGATGCCAACAAATCAGTGAAATTACAGAGAAAAACAACACAAATGAGTAAAGACCTAAAAATCATGACCTAGTAGGGAAGACTGAAAGAATTTGGTTTGTTTAGTCTTGAAAAGTGAAGACCGAGAGGGGACATGGTAACAATTTTCAAGTACCTAAAAGGTTATAAGAAGGAGGGAGAAAAAATTGTTTTGCTTAACCTCGGCAGATAGGACAGGAAGCAATTATTTTAAATTGCAGCAAGGGAGGTTTAGGTTGGACATTAGGAAAATCTTCCTGTCAGGGTGTTTAAGCACTGGAATAAATTGCCTAGGGAGGTTGTGGAATCATTGGAGATTTTTAAGAGGAGGCTAGACAAATACCTGTTAGGGACGATGTAGATAGTACTTGGTTCTGCCATGAGTGCCGGGTACTGGACTTGATGACCTATAGAGGTCCCTTACAGTTCCATCATTCTATTATCTTACTGTATGCTCCAAGGGGAAAAAAAATCAACATATTTACCATGGGCAATATGCTTAATAATGTGAGTTTATAGACAAAAGAACCACAAAGAAGACTAGCTCTATCAGAGAAGAAAAGAATCTCCTGATTACTCAGAGGAAAAATCCCTGATATGGCAAAGAATGGGAGAGTGCAAGAAAAAGAAGTAAGCAAATCCTTTTAAATCCATTTTTTCAGCTCTCTTAGATAAGCACATTGACAAAACACTTATTTTACACATTGTCATGCTTTCCAAGTGTTTCATAAACAAACAAACAGGAAGCAGAAAAAAAATATGCTCAAATTAAACATCAGAAAAGGTTATGGTCCAAAGAAGTACTTGCTTCTAATAAGAGCACTAACATTAATTATAACTGTAATATTTACGCACAGATTATATGAAGCCCAGAATCAGGATTGTAAACAAGTGTTATTCTTTCCATCTCATATCCTCCTATTTAATCCTCTTTATAGTAGCTTGCAAAGATGAGGTGTATTAAATGGATAAAGTGACTGCAGCATGAGATAATAAAGGGCAAAAGGATGGTGTGATGTCTCATTAGGGGTTTTCAAAGGTGAAGTCTGAAATCTGAAGTAAGTTCGAGTCTTTGTGTGCAAGAATTGGAAGGTGAAACAGTTGTGCCACAACCTGCAGTTATCCATTATCAACCTGATTGTTGGTGGTGCTTGATTTTCAGAGAATGCTGCAGCTCCTGCTGATTTTGAGTTTTGGGTGCTCAGCATCTCTGAAAATCAAAGTGGAATAGTACAATATATTTTTAACGAGTGGAAGGAACAGAAGTTGGACTCAGGAGAGCTAGAGTCATGTAAGCTATGCTACCAACTTTGACCGTAGGCAAGTCGCTTAACCTCTCTGCACATCAGTTCCCATCTCTGAACTCTGAAAGGTATTTCTTTTTTACCAGCTTGTATCCATTTAGACCCTAAGCTCTTCAGTAAGGGATTGTTTTCTGGGGACTAAACAAGCTATTAATGCAGATAATAAAAAGGCCTTCTATTTTATTAAAGGAAACACAATATACAATTGAGTAAAAGAAAAGAGCCAATCACACGTTTCTGAAGTATTTCCTGTACGTATTTTGGCACCCGTGTTGATGCCATGAAAATGAAATTACGTCCGGAATACACTTTAATTTCAGTCCTGAATACAGCTGTGCCAAGAGTGAAGACTTAATTTGGTGTCCAAGATGGACAGAAGGGAGAAGTAAAATAAGAGGGATAGCTCAGTGGTTTGAGCATTGGCCTGCTAAAACCCAGAGTTGTGAGTTTAATCCTTGTGGAGGCTGTTTAGGAATTTGGGGCAAAAAAATTCATCAGGGATGGTATTTGGTCCTGCTGTAAAGGCAGGGGACTGGACTTGATGACCTTTCAAGATCCCTTCTAGCTCTAGGAGATAGGCAATCTCCATTAAATTAAAAAAAAAGAATGAAAAGGAAATAATGTTTTTGTTATACCATATTTCTTTCAAAGCATCCCAATATTTACCCATGAACATGTATCTCCCTTCTCATTGTACTTTTGTACAGAAGGACAATATGCAAGCATTCACACAGCCATCTTCTGCACTGGAACAGGGGAAATAGTTAAATATGTTTTAAACTTTCTGAAAATAGTGAGCAAAGAAATTTTCTTGTTATGCTTTATAGGTCAAATCCTGCCCCTACTGAAGTCAGGTCTCCATTGCTTGCAATGAAGATTGTGGACAAGGAGCAGACTTGTACCTTCATATAAATCTGATCTATTTTTTATTAGACAATCTTTCTATTAAGCCGTCACCTTTCTTGTCTGTCTGTCATGGGATTTTCAACTTGCCCCTCCTGCACACGCACCAACGCAGCCACCCCCTCTAGCTCCTGCAGGCATACTCTGCGCATGCTCTGCCACTTGGCTCGTGCTGTGGCCAATGTGGCAGGCCGCCCCTGCCAGATTTGGCTCCACCTGGCTTTGTGCTGGCAGCTCCGGCTCCTGGCCCCCTTGGCAGTCCACCCCCGTCAATTCCATATCCCCCCCCCCCCGGCAGGCCGCTGACATGGCAGGCTGCCCCTGACAGCTCCTACAGGTGGCCTGCCTGCCTCCATGCCATGCTGCGTGGCTCCTGGCCTCCTGGCAGCAGACCAAGACCAAGGGGGGAGGGCAGCAACCCCAAATCCAGTAGGGCAACGGCCCCAGAGTTGGAGGGAGGGAAGCAGCTCCAGAGCTGGGGGGCATCAGTCTCAAAACCAGAAGGGCAGTATCCCCAGAGTGTGTGTGGGAGGAGTGGGGGGGAAGAGGAAGCCAGTAATCCCAGAGTGTGTGTGGAGGGGGAGCAGTAACCACAGAATGGGGGAGCAGAAGCCCTGTCGGGGGGAGGGAGGAGAGAGACAGCAGTCCCAGAGTGTGGGGGAAACAGCTGCCCCAGAGGTGGGGGGCAGGACTGCAGCCCCAAAGATGGGGGAATAGCAGCTCTGGAGCCAGAGGGGAAAATAGCCCCAGAATGGGTTGGGCAGCCTCAGAGCCATTGTGACATTAGCGCCAGAGCTTTATTGGATCAAATCCAGCCAGTGTTTTTCTCAAATTTTTTAGTGGAAATGCACTATATTTAAGACCAAAAAGACATATATATATATATATATATAGGAGAAAGATGGAATGGCGAACAGTTTGCAATTACCTTTAATTGTACGTAGCCATCCAACCTTTCTCTTAAATTGGTAGCTGAAAACTTTATTTTTATTCTTTTGGTGCGCTTTTAGAAAGATTGTCTTTTTTAAAAGTTTTTATATATACATATATTTTATTCAGTTCAAAGTGGGATTCAAAACAGTGTGAGTACATGCTACTATCACAGAGTGCATATTTTGCTTCAGGACTTTTGTTTTTTTAAGGCGGAACAGTCAGTTCATTGATCAGTGCTTCATTCTGACATTTAACTTTTGACAGTGCCTTTCCCAGAAACACTTATATTAATTTGAAATTCAGCATAGGATATCATGAAGGAAGCAAATTGTTCTACATATCCAGTGCAGTTAGTGGCTATCAGGTACCTATCAGTGCTCTGTATCACTGAAAACATATGTGCCACAAGGATAATTTAATGTTTAAATCCATCATTTTTAACATTTGGTTGGTTTGTAATGAATGATTTGTATGGTCAAATGTGTTCAAACTTATTGGCCTTCTCTATTAAAACTAAGAGTAGAAATAGACTGGGAAAGTAGAATGCATTAATAGAGCTAAAACAAAAGACGGAACTATGTAGCACTTTAAAGACTAACAAGACGGTTTATTAGGTGATGAGCTTTCGTGGGCCAGACCCACTTCCCTATTTGATCTGAGGAAGTGGGTCTGGCCCACGAAAGCTCATCACCTAATAAACCATCTTGTTAGTCTTTAAAGTGCTACATAGTTCTGACTTTTGTTTCAGCTACACCAGACTAATACAGCTGCATCTCTATCACTGTTCTTAAAAGAGCTAGTTTCTCATGATTAATATATATCTTTCTCACAATTAACCAATTTGATACATCAATTGGACATGCAGTTAAGTTATGCTGAATACTTGATGGACAGAAAGATCAAAAGTTCTCACCTATTTTCCTCCTACATTTTGAGTCTTCCAAGATCATCTTTTGTAACAGCATTTTGTAGAGATATATTTGGAGGTCCCTATGACAGTGAGTCTACAGAGATACCAATAGAAAGTTAAATAAGGAAAATAAGTTTGCAATCTATCATTTTTAATTGGACAGAGCAGAAGCAAACTTTCAAAATAGCAAGAGTCCAGCTGACTGTAATGGCAGCTGTGGCAAAATCCTTACCTGACTCTCAATGTGCTCCCTTTATGAGCAAGTGCTCTGCCAAACCTGATCTGAATAACTTGTTCAGGACCATAGTTCAGAAACCAATTCACACTTAGTAATTCCATGAGGTACAGAATGTGCCATTTCACCCTTCAGTAGATGTGTATTCAGATTACTTTTAGAGCACATTCTAGTCGAAATCCTAAAATCTCTCACCAATAAACAGTAAAAGATACTCATTGTACATAATATGCATCTCTTCACATTTAGCAGCTGACTGCCATATTCTGTGGGATCTGGACCTTTTCCCAGAGTAGTAGTCTCAGTTTTACAATGAGTCACTGCTGTATGCAGCTCCTAATCTACCAGATGTTTTCAAATATCGTACCTGAGAGTTATAGAGCTATAATGCTATAACATATATATACTAAACAGCAAAAATATGGACAAAGGCACTACCAAATAAAAAGACATTAGTTCCCCAAAAATTGTAATGAGATCATGATTAATAAATGTCCTCAAAGGTCTACATCAAAGTCAAGGCTTTCCTGTGAAAAATGCAAACATGCAGACCAGGCTTTGCCAAAAGCTGTGTGTTTCAGTTACCAGGCTCCACTGATTGATCTGTTCATTACTCTGATAAATAATTTATCACCTTGAGGAGGACAATTCATTATGCAGATAGTATGAACAAGTAACTTTAACAGCCAAGCCTTTCAAAGAATTAGCAGTGCTACCAGTGCCCTGGAGTCCATGCTTCTGAATCAGAGCTCATACCTGCACAAAAGCAATTAAATTAGTGTGAAAATAGCGGATTGTTCAGGATACTTTATAAGCAGTGTCCTATGTGAGCTAACAACACAGGTCTTTCAGAAATTTAATGGTATTGAGACCCATTTAGGCCCTTTTAACTAAAATGCCTTGTCAGTCATGAAGAGTTATATGTAGCCTTCTTTTAATGTCATGAAATCAGATTGCAATGTATCCTATTTTCAAAATTGGGGTGAAAGTATATTGTGTTTGCAAATTCTGAACCTTTACAATCTAGCACTGTTTGACCCCTACAAACATTCTGTTCCTATCAGCTGTCATCGCAGGAAATTGTGAATAAATTTAATTAAAGTCAGACAGACTGTCATTTTTTGAATTATAGGAATAACCAATGAGGGAATAAGGTTGTAATTTATTATGCTGGGAATTGCTTCTACCTGCTTTCAATTAAAAATAAAAACAGGGAGGGGAACAGCCATTTGTATCCTGGCAACACTAGAGGAGTTGAGGTGGATACAAGCACTGATCACCTTAACTCTTAGTTGGAACACTGAGAATAATAATTATATATTGCTCTGGTGTGATGGATATTCCTTTTATAAATCTCAGAATGGGTGAAGAAGTTTCAGCTTTAAATACAAGAGTCAAGCACAAATAAATGCCTTTAGAATTAGAATGCATACAATGTGACTAAGCAACCTGGCAGTTCAGCACTTACACAGCTGCACAATTCACAAACATTTCTCCATGTTTTCCTTCCTCTCATCTCACACTGGGAAAAGTGTGTAACTTGTAAAGCTAACATATATGCACTAGAGTTTTTAGTGGTACACTATAAGGGTATGTCTACACAGCACAGTTATTTTGAAATAACAATTGTTATTTCAAAATTACTAGCATCTACACAGCCAAACCGCTATTTTGAAATTAATTCAAAATAGTGAAGAGCTTATTTCAAATTTGGTAAACCTCTTTCCATAAGGAATAACGCTAAATTCGAAATAGCTATTTTGAACTAAGTGCTGTATAGACAATTATATTGAAATAGGGGACCTCCAGCATTCCCAGGGTGCCCTGGTAGCCACTCCAACATCAACCAAGAACCCTCCTTTCCCTCCCTATCCCCAGAGACCTTAAAGGGGTTGACTCTGGCCACAGTGCCTGTGCCAGCTCCAAGCCTGCCAGCCCAGAGCCAGCAGTCACTGCCCCTGACCCAATGGCCCCAAAACATGAGCCAGCAAGCCACTGGCAGCCAGCCCTCCACCACTCCCCAGGAACAGTCTGCCATCTTCCAGGAGCCTGACAGGGCCTGGAGAAGCCGAGCGCCTTCCTGGTCCAGGGTGGAGATCATGGACCTTATTTAGGTTTGGGGGGGATGCCCCCAACATCCATGATCTCTGCACTAGATGGAGGAACACGGCCGTCTATGGCAGGATAGCTGCCAGCCTGGCCACATGCAAACCCAGGAGCAGGTTCGCATGACAATCAAGTTGGACCGGCGAGACTTCCAACCCTGAGTCCTGAACTTTCCTCTTCCCCTTGCTTCCCCCTTCCAGCTCCCTCCTCCCAGCTTTCCCCTCCCCTCTCCCACTCTCTCTGATCCCCTCTCCCACCTCTTTTCCTCAGTCTCACCAGAGTTTCATCCCCCCCCCCCCCAGTTTTGTTAAATAAAGGGAGTTTGTGTTCATGAAAATACGTGTATTTTATTTGACATCAGGAAGGGGGGTTAGGGAGAGGTAAGTGAAAGGACGTAAGGGAAGAATGAGGCACAAGCCCCCAGTGGGGCAGACCACGGTGGCTCTTAGTGCTCCTCAGGGTGGAAGCTCTCCCGCAGGTCCTCCTGGATACTGACAGCCCCACAATGGACCTCCCAGATGGCAGCTTGCAGAAAGTGCAGGCAGGCTCACAGCAACACATCCACGAGATACACCAGAGTGCCCAGGGCAGCTCTGGCTTCATGTTGCAGAGTGCTCTGGTGTCCCAAGTGAGGGCAACCAAAGCACGCAGAGACAAAATGCTTTGCTGTCCCTCATCGAGGTAGGCAAACAAGCAGGGAAAGCTGAGAGAGCTTTCCAGGGGGGTTCCTTTAAGCACAGGCCTCAGGCAGCATCCACACCAAGTAACTCCTGACCTGATGCCCTGCTGGACCTGGTTCCGGCTGGCCTTAAATGCGATTCAGAGTCCACTCAGTGTGGATGCGCTATTTCGAAATGCATGTTGTGTGTAGACATGTTATTTTGAAATAACTTATTTCAAATTAACTAATTCAAAAGAAGATATTTCAAAATAATGCTGTAGTGTAGACATACCCTGAGAGATAAAGATCTGTAGAAATATTCAGGATACCTGCTACTACACCTTAACCGTAGCTGGATCACTAATATCTTTGGTGACAAAGACATCACCTGGGTTAGAATATCAGAGTTTTCTCTCTCCCTACAGGAATCTAGTTTAGAATATGAACTAGGTCTCTCTCCTTTCATGTACTAGATTTCTGGGTTTTATAATGAGTTCCTTGAACTAGTATGTCTATATAACTTGTAGTATACTGGCTTCCAGACTGTAATAGAGTCATTTAACTTCTATTTATAGATTGTATCATGCCTGTGAGCCCCATGGTTCTCCGTACTTTCATGAGTTTAAGGGAGTCTGCTCCTATGGATCTGGCCTATGGAGTCATTGAAAGGGTGAGTGCCACTTCTGTGGCTTGTCTATGACTTCTGGACAATCTTCCTTTGACAGGGCAGACAGTGAATTGATGCCTGCTCGTGACCCTGGTTTAGTCCAGGGTACACAACTCCAGACTGAGTCTAAAGTAACTTGTATAACTTCCTCCTTGATACCATGGAGTTGTCTCCCATGACTGCTCCCTGAGACAGGGCCTCACAAAGAAAATGCCAGTAGTGTGATTCTTACAAGAGCAGTGTTAGTAATAGGCAATAGAATGCTGGTGTAGTAAGCTGGCTGTGTAGAGGCCTAAGGTTTCCTGTAGACCCTAGGGGATTTATGGATTACTTTGTGCAGTTTAGGGCAACTCTCCACTGGTAGATAGTTCCAGAGAAGTTGCAACAAGGAGATTCAGCAAGACAAAAACATAAGCACCTATTCATCTTTCAAATCCTTTATGTTTAGTCCCTGATCCTGAAACTGGCCCCATGCAAATGCACCCCTAAATCTACATCAAGCCCTACTGACATCATGGGCTCCATGTAAGGCCCAAGAATTCACCTATTGTGCATCAAGACAATAATTGGTGTATCTGTCCAAGATTTTATCCCTTATTTGAGCAAGAATTGCAGAATCAGGACCCATGTTGTCATGTACATTTGGAATCCTTAGTAAGAAAGGCACAACACACACACACAGGTTAATTTGTTATATACTGAGAATAAACTGGATTCAAACCATAGTAACCAAAATCACTTAATTTTTAATATTGTTACATTACATACCATTACATTTGATCCCTGCTACACTCTAATAAATTTATTAACTAAAAAAGTTAAAATATTTCTGTTGGTATAAAACATTTTAGGATTTGCCGTCATAAAATAAAAATGTGCTTGCAAGATCTATACTGTATCAATAATAACACATCCTCCAGAATGTGTTATTCCCATGTGCTATTCCTTTATTATTGAACTGAACAAGTGGATGTGACCATGGAATGAACAGAACAAATTAAAGTCTAAACAAAGGTTTCCGCCAAATAGCTTATAGTGCAAGCAATAACCAGCAAGAAATGGGATACAGCTGATAAGCAGAAAGCAAACTATATTGATTTTTTCCCAATTAGGTTAGGTAGATTCTGTTCATCTACTCGTTTAAATGGATATGAATGTGAACTCTCTGAGGTATTCTTAACAAGTTTTCAGTAAAAGTATTTCCATATCACTGCACTAACAGGGATTGGGGGCAGTTGACAGCTGTGGGCATATACATTAAATAAAAGATTATCGAAGTATTTTTAAAAAGCTTTTTCCTCCAAAATGTAACTCTTCCAACGAATTCAGAGTTGTCCATGGGAGCAGGATAACTGATGACAGTTCTGATTATTAAAAGTTATTTTTATTTTAGAGTGATCAGTCTGTCTACAGCATTTCTCTTGTGTTTTGGCTTTTGAATATCTATCTTGGGGTCTAAGGAAAAATGTGAATTGGAATTAAAATGTATTATTAGGTATTTGGTAGGCTATGGAATGAGTTTGTGGTCTCAGCCCACTTTCAAATAGACCATTATTCATATTACAGAAACCACAATAACAGTTAGAACCCTGGTTGATCTTGTCAAAGGCCACAGACTAAGGGCATGATACTGCAAGATATAACAACGGGAGTTGAAGATGTTCAGTTCTTTTAAGCATTCTCTCCTTAATGGGAATCAACTCTGAACTACCCTCATACTGTTCTTTAGATAGTCCCTCCAGGACAAGCAGCACGAGAGAGTTTGCTCTTGTGACTATTCATGCTATCAACCTGCCTGTCCTTTGACTTTCAGGAAAAAATATATGATGGTCCCCAGGGATGTCAATCCAGCATTAAACACAATCACTGAAATTGTTCACACACAAAAAATCATTATTGAGAGCCATTTGTGTTTTTGATTAACACAATGTAAGGGACCAGATCCTGCTCTCAGTTATCCTGGTCTAAATAGGGAATAATTGCATTGAGTGAGTCACCACTGCAGACTGACAAAGAGCAAATTGTTACAGGGGGAGGGAGGGAAAGAGGGGGGGAAATGCCCTAGTGGCATGTGAGAGAGATTCATGGTCTGGAGAATAGAGGTTAGTAGGTCACTTGTGAATGCTTTGTGTAATGAGCCAGACAGCTGGGACGGGGAGGGGAATAACCCTTTGGCACCCTTCTGATTCAGGATATTAGGAAGATAGTAAAATTAGTGAGGCAAAGAGGTCTGCACCACGTCATTGTCTGGGACTGAGATGAGATGAAAAGGCTCTCATGCTGAAAGTAGCTATCTATGTTCAAAACCTTTTTTTTTTTAAAGTGACTATTTAGAAGTATGGATGTAGGAGTTTCTCTGAGAAAACACTCATGCATCTGGAACATAACAGAGTCCTTACTGGATGAAATAAAATGCATAGAGGGATGCAGCAAGAAACAAGCCACACTGTGTTTGAACTGCCACCGACAACTGAGGGTGACCCTAGGTAAGGGCAGCCGTAACTCTCAATTAGAGAAGAAGAAAATACATAGGGGATAAGCTGAATTGGTGCATGGACTGACTACTCGGGGTCAGTGCAACCCAAAAAGTAGATAAAAGGGGGGGAAGTTGTTTGTCCTTCAACTGAGATGAGGTGATGGATCCATCAAAATTCTGTTCTAGGCAGAATTACACATGTGGGATCCATCCACTAGCACTGAATATGGATCATTAAGTGTAACACTGTATCTTTTCTTTGTTCATTATTTCACTGCCATACCTTTTATAAAAGCAGCAAGGAGTCCTGTGGCACCTTATAGACTAACTGAAGTGTAGGAGCATAAGCTTTCGTGGGCAAAGCTTATGTTCCTACACTTCAGTTAGTCTATAAGGTGCCACAGGACTCCTCGCCGCTTTTGCAGATTCAGACTAACATGGTTACCCCTCTGATACTTGATACCTTTTATACACATGCATATATCTCATCCAAAGTTGTGTCCAACCACCTTTTCCTGAGTCCACCTCTCATTCTAATAGCATTAATTTACAATGCCTTTGACATCCATTTCGTTCAAAGTCTGAATGTTGCTCTAATGTTGCTCTAAACCATGCCAAGCTGCTCTCAGCCCTATGGCTCACGGACAGCAACCAGGATCAGAGATAGCTTCAACCTCTTCTCTCTAGCCACTTTCCATGCATCAGTAACAGATAAGGTGGGGGTGATGGTTAGACAACATATGAAGATCCCCCTGCACCAGGGAAAATGGACCACCTTCACCAGAAAAGTGTAAAGCAGCTATAGCAAGAATAATGAGCTGAGCCTGGGGTCAGATCCTCAGATTTATATATCAGTACATGTATTTTTAAGTGAATGGTACAATGCCACTTTTCCTTGTGAAGGTGTTTTATTTTTCCTTTGCTGGCAGTGGTTTTTTTTAGGCTGCCTACTTTAAGGATATTTCTGCACACTTGTTTCAATTAATTCTGAAGGCAGGAACATGATATTTTATGCCACGTTTGCTTCTCAAATGTAAAAAAGAGAAACCAGCACTCTTTACCTGTTTTGGCTTATAGATGGGTGATGTGAGCAGCTGCTCAGTATGCTATGGTCAGGAGGGGGTGCCATGGTCAAAAAGCAAAGGACAGGGCAGGTCTGGGATGTGACGATCCATAAACAAGAGCCGATGAAGGGATGGAGAGCCTGGAGATGCAGTGGGGGTCAGGGATGCCAGTTTCCCTAAGGCTTGGTCCTGTTGTTGAGGCCTCTGGACAGTAAGAATATATACAATTGGCTGTTGCAATGGGTTAGTGAAAAATGATTTTTTTTTGCCTTTTAAATATTTTAACTCAAAATTTTACCAGACTTGTGTGGAAATTAATGCAAACTACAACTGGTCTTCTACCTCAGACATATTCACTCTCATCACCTTAGCAGTTCACTTTTTTAGAGGCGCTAATAATATTCAGAGAGTGTCTATTATAAAGAAAAAAGTTATTAATGTATTTAGCTTTGCAAATGCTTTTATTTGCTATATTATAATTATGCCCATTGTAAGTGGAATACACTATAATTATGTTTACATCACCAGCTATTTCTACTGAATGGGAAACCCCGGAGGTCATTGCACTGCAACTGCCTGGTATTGTTGACATTTCAGACATTTGGCACAGCACTATTAGCGCTGTCACAGAGAACTGTAGAGCTTTTAAAGAACCTGTTATCATTTATACAGGTTAGGATTGAGGCGGTATGATGGAGAGTGGGTTTAGAGAGAGGATTTTGTTGTTGTTGTTGTTTTGTTGTTGTTGTTGTTATGAAGAGCATAGAGCAATAAACATTATCTGTTATTCCAGTCAGTAAAGATTGCAAGCCAGAAAAGCTTTAAACACAACAGGAGTTTGATCCCTCATTGCCAAAAGGATAGCCAGGCATTAGCTGCCTGGCATTTCTGAAGTGAGAAAATAAGCAGTAAGACTGCACACAGCATCCATTTCAAAAAATGTTTTTCTTTTTTCTTGATTGTATGGATTTTAATACACTAAAAAGTATCCTCCGCTGAGAAAAAAATGATAGCTCTGGTATGTAGGGAAACACTGGCTTCTGCTTCAGCCGCAAACATCGTATGGTATTCCCCAATGTCAAAAAATCCTTAATGTGAAAGGTGTTTCAGGCTCTTTGGTCCTCATTCAGGAAAGCTGTTAAGCATTGCTAAATTTGGCACCAGTCAATGGAACTTCAACCCATGCTTAAAATAAAGCACATTCTTAATTACTTTCCTGAATCAGGGCTATAAAAGCACCGAAGACTTAGCTGGCTTTGCCTGGGTCTTTTAGGGCAGGGACCTGGTGGTACAGGGAGTGCAGGAATCAGGCAGGGCCTTGGGGATGTGGGGTAGGGGCAGGGAAGGAGGCTGTTGCATGGGGATGCGAGAATGAGGGTTGGAGGGTGAAGTTGTGTTGTTGAAGGTTAAATGCCTGGATCCAAAAGGGCACACATGATTTTGGTGGTTAGGGATGATGTTCAGGCCCTGGTGGATGGAATGGTATCTTCTGGGATACCTGAAGTATTGCAGCATTTCAGTGAATGGATGGGGAAGAAACATCATCCAAGGTGATGTGCCACGTTGCAGTGTTTAGTTCAACATCAACAAGTTGAGTATGGGTACTTCCGGTCCATACCAGAGCACATTACTCAGCTAAAGAGTACACAACAGGCTGATGGTCTTCACCTTGTGCTTGCCAGTTTCTGGACCAGGTTGATCCTTGTCTTCATCTTGTCAGCTACATTTGTGGACTCTGCACTCTGAGATAGGCTGGAGTTTGATCACAACACGCAGTGTTGCTGCAAAAGGTCATTTTCAAGGTGTAGTGAGTGATCCTGTTATCAAATTGTGATGCAGTGACCAGGTTGTTAAGCGATATGATAAGTTGTCTTTTCTTCTACAAGCCAGTCCAATAGTTAATTCTTCATAATGTGCTGATATTAACATGGCAGAAGCTATTAAATATATCAAAAAGAGTTTCCATCGTTGTGATTATTTTGGCTGTTGGCATTATTTGACAATCAAGATACTTGTTGTGTCTCAAATCGATATATTGCTTGCTAGCCATAGGTGGGTTTATTTCTTTTTTTCATACTTTAATAAGAGCTTTAATTGTTGGTGGAAAGCATGGTGCCCCCATAGTCTGGTTTTGCAAATGATTTCTCTTGGAAACTATTGTATGTCACAAGTTCCTTCTGCAATTCCTAGACCAGAAGGATATGGTGAGAAGGGAGCTATCTAACTACCCTTGCCCCAACTCAGATACAGTAGCAGTGTTCTTGTTAAATCAAATCTAGTTCTACCTGAAAGGATTTGTATATTTTTAAGGCTGTTAGGGACTGTTATGATCATCCTGTTTCACTTCCTGCATAACACAACCTAGCACAATTCTACTCGGCAATTTCTACATCCAGCACAATGAAAAAGGAAGAGTATAATGAGCCCTTCAGAGTCAGAAGAAAGTAAAAGGGACAAATGAAATGAAGGGGAAAATAAATTCACTTATTTCTTTTCATTCTTAATCCTTCACTTCATGGGTATTTCCCAGCTAAATTCTGCTCTCAATCACAATGATGGAAATTCAGGGTAATTTCTTTGGGATTGTGATTTATTCCAGATTTACACCAATGAAAAGAAGAGTGGAGTTTATTGTTCTGAATTCTGGTTGTATCCTATTGTGTCAAACTTTATCCTTTGAAATCCAGTTCTACCTTCAACACAACAATGATCAAATACAGACTAAAACACCTGTAATTTTAGGGAAAGTCAAACAAACAAAACCCCATATTTATTCCACATGATTTTATTTTATTCATATTCAGGAGACAATACAACAGGACCTAACCATTTACATAGGAAAATCAGCAGCTCAGTTTATCTACAAATAGCAGATATTGCTGAGTCTAACTACCAGACCGTAGTCTCGATTTCTAGATCTTGTGTGATGCTGGCACATGTTCATGAGAGATGCAGGACCACAAGATAAAGGGCAAACAATCTGTTGTCAAATCCAAAAAAAGCTAACTGCAATTTGTATTAAAAGAATTGGACAGTGTGTTTTTTTCCTCTAACGAACATATTATTTGGGGGCTGATCATGACATTCAAGGAAATCAATAGCAGAATTACCAGAGGGGTCCTTAGGTCCTCTGAAGAATTTCCAAGAATTTCATATGTGTCTGTGTCAATAGGCTGGAATACTGTAGGCTGCAGTCTAATTTTCAGAGCATTATTAGAAAGTGCAGAATACAGAAAAAAAGTGCGTGGAAACAACACTGAGATAATTATTTATTTATATATTTCCTTTCCAACACCGTGGATGTTTGCATTTATGTATTTTATTTGCATGAGAATTAAAAAAAAGAGCACACCCTGAGGCTGGAGGTATCCTTCATGACATTTAAAAATTCAGTCCTTGGCATTTCAAATTCTCCTGTTTTCTTATCTTGAAGCTGTTCCACTTGGTATACATTTTAAAAAAGTAATTGGGTAAGTGAAAGAGAGAGAATGTTGTTAGCCTGGTGGTCAGGGCACTTACATGGGAGGGCAATTTACTGCGTTTCCAATTGCTGTTCTAGAGGGAAGATTTGAAGCTGGGTCTCCTTCATCTGGGCTGTATCTACACTGGCATGAATTTCCAGAAATGCTTAAAACAGAATAGTTTTCGTTATAAGTATTTCCAGAAAAAGAGTGTCTACATTGGCAGGCTGCTTTTCCAGAAAAGCCCTTTTTCCGGAAAAGCATCTGTGGCCAATGTAGACGCGCTTTTCCGGAAAAGAGCCCCGATCGTCATTTTCGTGATCGGGGCTTTTTTCCGGAAAAGACTACTGGGCTGTCTACACTGGCCCTTTTCTGGAACAGTGTTCCGGAATAAGGACTTATGCCCGAGCGGGAGCAGCGTAGCTTTTCTGGAATAGCGGCTGATTTTGTACAGTAGAGCGTCGTTGCTTTTCCGGAAATTCAAGGGCCAGTGTAGACAGCTCGCAGCTTATTCCGAAAAAGCGGCTGATTTTCCGGAATAAGTGGCCCAGTGTAGACACAGCCTAGGTGTGTCTACACATCAAAATAACATTGTTCCTTAATAACAATGTAAGCATCTACACAGCAATTCCGTCATTTCAAAATAATTTTGAAATAAACGGATGGTTTATACTGACTTCTGTAAACATCATTCTATGAAGAATTACACCTATTCCGAAATAGCTATTTCGAAATAAGGCATGTGTAGCTGCTCCACTTCTGCTATTTCGGAATAGCCCCTCATCAGGGCCAGTCTACGTTCTTTCTCCTGGGGCTCTAAATTGAGATAGCACGTCTACATTAGGGAAGCCTGCCTTGGGCTAATTTT
The DNA here is from genome assembly GCF_049634645.1 of Pelodiscus sinensis. Taxonomy (NCBI): domain Eukaryota; kingdom Metazoa; phylum Chordata; order Testudines; family Trionychidae; genus Pelodiscus; species Pelodiscus sinensis. The sequence continues at coordinate 121,018,087 of NC_134712.1, read as the reverse complement.
GAGGCTTCCCTGAAGTGTAAACATGCTATTTCGAAAAAGGCATTTTGGAATAACTATTCTGGAATAGCTTATTGTGAAATAACTATGCAGTGTAGATAACATAGCCTGGATATCTTACTCAATGAGCTATTGGCTATAAGGTATCGCTTATGTACACTGTGCTGCTCTCCCAGGACTCCTCAGCCACCTGACCCTGTTGATGTTGGGGTTTCCCCAGCCAGGTCAGGAGGTCTCCAGCTGCTGTCTGGTGCAGCTGCTGTTGGTCCAGCCTGAGCTTCCTAGCCCCCACATTGTCTCCCATTGCCTCCTCCAATGCTCTTTCATCAAGCAACTTTTGTGGCCCTGCTGGATCAGAGTCCTGGATTTGGGAGGTTCAATCTTAATTTTCCTTTTGAGGCAAAGGAGGAATTAAGAAATGAATTATGAATTTCTGGCTAGATTTTCTAACACTTGGGAGCAGTTCAGCTGAAACCAATGGGATTCCTCATGTGTATTAGACCTTGTATATATGAACACCCATTTTGTAGCAAGATATCCTGTGCTAACCTGATGCACACAGTTCACGTGGACCCTGTTGATGGATATTAACAGTTCCCTAGAAGCTTTGATTTACTCTGCTTTGAAGCAGGAGTAGATCAAAGCATAGTAAGGAACTGTCTGTGCATGTCAGCAGGGTCCATGTCGACTCAGTAGGTGACAAGCTGCTATGGGATAGATTTGCACCCCAGCTTGCCACAAAGTAAATATTTGTATAGATAAGTCTGAAGTCTCTCAAACAGATGGATTGTACATTATAGGCCTAAATTAATGTCTGCTCAAAGGCATTCCTGCAATAGTACAATCATGTATATACCTTTTACAAAGGTCTGTGCCTGAAAGCAATAAAGTAGCCCCCTAAAGTCACTTTTTCCCTCCCCAACTATAACATGCACAGATCACACCCCCCTACTAAAATTTGAACAGCCCAATGATGCTGAGAGTGACCTAGAAACTGTAATTAAGTCATTTCTTGAAGATGCTCAGAAATGGGGGCCATATAAGTATCTATGATAAATAAAAGGCAAATCTACCACTGAGTCTAGGGTCAGCCCTGAGAAAGGAAAGCTATTTGGACCTGGTACTTTGGTTCTGATACTGGTAATGTGAGTATTGCTAACATTAGGAATGCTGTACTCTTTATTTGACATAACTCTGAGAAAAACCAGCTGTGACTTTAAAATATTTTAACTTCTCATCGGACACAGCCTGTTTAATATCAGATGTGAGTATAAAAGTTCAGCTCGTCAACCCTTATATAAGCTTGCTGTCTAGATAAGCTAAGTTTCCACCCAAACAGAGGTACATTTTTCTAGGATGGTGCAGGATTCAGCCATCTGAGTCTCACATAGGGAACATTTCCCTTCAATATCTACATGTGATGAAAATGAATCACAGCATCAGTTTCTTACAATCTTATTCTAAAGTTCACTATTGATCACACAGGGACATGAGAGAGACAGAAGGATGACATGCATCTCACATGAAATGTAGCATATCATATGACTACACACACATGCCGAGCTGGTAAGCAAATGTAAACTTAAAAACAAACAAACAAAAACCAAGCTCTTCAGTCTTAAATCTAGCTTTACCTGGACCAGGGTAGTCAAAGGATATATCCATCTTGAAAAATGAAATGTTTGTTGAAGAATAAATACATGAAACACCAAATTCCCTCACAAATGCTTTTATGCAATAAAAGGGAAGTTAGGGTATGTCTACACAGCAGGACTAACCTTGAAATAAGCTATGCAACATCAGCTATGCTAATTGCGTAGCTTAAGTTGAAATAGCTTATTTCAACTTTTGATGCTGTCTACACAGCAGTTTTTTCGAGATAGAGCACTCTTCCCCCAACTTCCTTTACTCCCTGTACAATGAAAGGTACAGGAGTCAGTGTAAGAAGTCCTCCAGCTCAACATCTTGTCAACATTATGTCGAAATAACTTCTTGTGTGTAGACACGGACTTTGTTATTTTGGAAGTGTCAGTTATTTTGGAAGTGTCATATGATTATTCTGAAATAATGCTGCTGTGTAGACATACCCTTAGAGATAAAGGATGAACTTGTGTTAAGTTACTGGACTAGGATTCAGGAGATCAGAGTTAATTTTCAACCTCAGAATTCGAGCATCCCTTTGGCAAATCACTTCTCTTTATCTCACTGTGTCTCAGTTTTTCATTTGTGAAATGGAAGTGATATTCCTTCTTTTCCCCCAGCATTCAAACTGTCTTGCCTTTTGAGATTGTAATAGGTTGGTGCAGGGACTATCTTTTACTGTGTTTGTATAGCACCTAGCACAGTAAGGCACTTATCTCTGCTGGGGCCTCAAGGTGATTGTGATGCAAATAATAAAAACAATATTATTCTATCAGCTGAGAAGAGAATGGTTTGCAATGCTTTGGGTTGGCATGGATTGTCTAATATGAGTCCATGTCTTTGCTAAGTGATTTGAGATACAGTGCAGTCTTTACTTACTGATATAATACTATTTCAGTTCACACCTTATTGATAGGTAACAATTCCACCCTGTGTTTGAGGTTACTGTTTGGAGCTGAGTCTATTTTAAGCTCATTTACTGATGTTATACATTCATTATATTTGCTGTATTAAATAGACTTTTGTGCACTCAGTGAACAACATATTCCAAAAGAAGAAAAGATCCTATTTCAAGATATTTCATATGGTATCACTACACATTTCTTTACACAACACTACATTTGTGGTTGAAAAGGGGTTGCATTAGCTCTCTACTACAATTATAACAAAACCAGAATGTACAGTCCATAACTGACAAGAGAATATGGGGCCTAATCAGTGTGTCAGGGTAGATGGTTGCTGACGGTGTCATTTTATTAATTGGTGCTGAGACTATGTGTTCTTTGGCAGTTCTTTGATCTGAAATGTTATTTTGTTACTTTCTCAGTCAGAGGAGATTTTCATCTGTGAAACTAAAATAATGTTCATTTTGTAGGTCAGCTTCAGTGAGATAGGTGTTGCATTTGTGTGTGCATATGTGTCGTTATTTTTTTTTCTATCTGATAGTCTTTCTTGAACCAGGATCTGATGAAAGATCACAAGAAAGAATGTCTGTGGGAGGGCAAAAGGGAGAGAATGCTGATCCCAAGCACTATAATTACTAAAGTGTTTTTGTAGAAGGAACTTGTTTTCTCTTTGATTTCACGGTTGGTTGGGATTTTCCATTTGAGGAATGTGCTCGCTTGTCCAAAAATGTCTATTCCTTTTGACTGGGACTTTGTCCTAGAATGTGCTAAAAGGGCTTAAAAAACAACTCTCTTCGTCAAGCTCACCCCCTTTCATTTTTGGCTGCTATTTTAAGGAATTGCATATTATTTATGTTGTGCTTTATGCAATGTGGGTATTAACTTCTACTTGAAAGAAAACTGTGGAGGGCTAGAGTTGAGGGAGAGGGGGGAGGTCTGTCACTCAAAATCAGGGCTAGCAAAGATCTCAGCTGTTCTTGTTTAAGCAAGGACCTAGTTCTGAGATTTGGAAGAACAGTACCACATAGTCCACCTGTGAAAGTTTCCAAGAGAAACAAAATTAAGTACTTCTTGCACTGTCAACCTGTGGAACTCCTTGCCAGAAGATGGTGTGAAGACCAGGACTTTAGCAGGGTTTGAAAAAGAACTCGATAAATTCATGGAGGTCAGGTCCATCAGTGCTTATGGACCAGGATGGGTAGGAATGGTGTACCTAGCCACTGTTTGTCAGATGCTGGAAATGCATGACAGGGAAGGGATCACTTGATGATTTCCTGTTCTATTCACTCTCTCTGGGACATCTGGAATTGGCCACTGTCAGATGACAGGATAATGGGCTGGATGGACCTTTGGCCATTTTTATGTTAAATATTTAATACATGATAGCATCCAAAGAAAGATCTGAATGGGGATGAGGGCTTCTTCATTCTTGGCACTGTATAAACACATAAAAGGAGCAATCCCTGCTTTGACAGCCCTGCAATTATTACAGGGGGAAAATCTATTGACTTAAATGCAGACTGAGTCCTCAAAGTGTTGAAAACAAATCAAAGGTGGAAGCTACAAATAGGAAAGGAGATTACTATAACTCCAGTATGCTGTGGACATTCTTAAATAATAACCAGTTTTAGTACTGACAGAAAGATGGTTGTCTCCTGATCAAAATCAAATGCTAGGAAACCTAACAATGATCCCTTTTAGTAACCTCTTCCAGTCTCTTCCACCACAGCTCTCTGAATTGAAGACTCTGATTTACAATAAAGCTGGACATGATACAATTGATGCTCCTTTCAGAGCCAATCAATGCCACTAAGTAAAGTGACCAATAAGATTTCCTTTGTACATAAATTCCTTGCTTGTTATGCATGTCACTGCTTTAATACTCCAACCTCAGCCACTTTGCAGAATGAGGCTGTTTCTAGACATTCAAGCTGGTTCTGAGTATTAACATGGCTATAGGTATGGACAAACAGTCAAGTTTATTCTGCTAAATACTTTCCTTAATTATTTTTTTGATAGCACGGTTGTTGACTCAAGACCAGAAGGGCTAACTTCCTGCCAGGGTGGGACCAAACCTATGAGGTGTTGCACACTTTTCCTCCCAGGAAACACTATGGGAGCTAAATGAGTTCATTCACATCATTCTCCTAAAATGTCAAATTCTTCCTCCATAGAATGCACTAGATCAGCGTTTCCCAAACTATGGGCCATGGCCCAGTACCGGGCTGCAGGAAAAAACTACCGGGCCTCAGCGTGGTTGCCGGGGTGTTCTGCACTCCCGGAGTACCCGTGTGGCACCGGGTCCCCCAAGCCCTTGGCCAGCCTGGGCAGAGTCTGCAGCCGAATGTTCTGGCTCTGTCAGTCCTAGCTAGGGGAGGGCGGTGGGGGGAGGAGGAGGGGAGAGCTGGCTAGTGGAAGCAGCACTGGACAGGGGAATCGGGGCGGGGTGGGGTGGGGAGATTGGGGGGGCTGGTGGAAGCAGGGCTGCCGGGGGGCACAAGGTCGGGAGTAGGGAGCTGGCCGGGAAAGATGGGGGAGGGGCAGGGCCTGCATCCAGGTGGAATGCACCTTTGGACATTTGAAGGTGAGGTTCAGGTTTCTCCTGACCCACCTGGATGTTGGGTAGCACAACATCTCCGAGGTGATCTCGGCCTGTTGTGTTCTCTACAACATTGTGAAGAGGAAGGAGGAGGCCTTTCTACCGGAGTGGGGGGGCAGAGACTGGCCAGGAGGGATGGGCCTTTGAGCAGCTGTACACAGCTGCCGTCTGGCAGGCCCATCAGATGGGGGTGCGCATGCAGGAGATCCTGAGGGAGAGTTTCTTTCAAGGATCCCAGGAACAATCTCTCCAGGACCTCCCCATTAGGGGCCTGTGCCTTGCTCCCCTATGACTTCCCCAGCACAACCCCTCCCATCCCTCCTTCCTTGTAGAGTCAATAAAGACAACAATTATGTCTTTGCATTTTTTTCATAATAAAAATAACTGGGGAGGAGAGGGGCTCAGAACCTGGATAGAGGCAGGGAGGAGGGGCTCAGGGCTGGGAGTGGCACGTGGTGCACCTGGAAGTCCAGGGATCTTAGCAAACTCGGGTGGGGGGGCAGGGACAATAGGGGGATAGGCAGATGGGGGCTAGAGTGGGGTCAGGCATGGCAGGGGTAGGGGGAGCTGGCATAGCACGGCAGAGGGGAAGGGACAGGCATGGCAGAGAGAGTGGGGGCAGGGACAGGAGCAGGAACAGGAGCCAGGTATGTCATCATCTCACGAATGGTCACACACATGTTGCGGCCCTGCTGAACCAGCTCAGTCCACATTTGGATCCACCATTGGGCATCATCCCGCACCTTCTGTGCCAGGGTTTGCTGCATGTCCCAGAGGACGGCCACATGTTCCCTCAAGAAGTGCTCATGGCCCCTCCGGTGCTTGCGGCTCCCCTGGGGTCAGCCAGATGCCTCAGCTGGTGGTGATTGCCCCTCAGTCACAGCCGGTCCAGCTGTGGAGGATAAAGAGGGCGAGGTGGTCAGTCATCCATGCAGACACTGTCCCTAAGGCCTTGCCCTCCTCTGTGAGCTGCAAGCAACATTCCTCCTGGGAGCAAGGCCATGTGTGACCTGCAAAGCAGGCCCTACCTCACAGTGGCCCAGAGATGGAGAGGGGACAATGCTTTCTAGCCCTGAGTCCACCACCAGAGGTGGGAAAGGGGCTGCCCTGGACCCAGGATGTGGTGCAGCTCATTGAAGAAGGGGGATCCTGCCACTGAGTGAGAGCTGAGTGAGAGCTGCACCCTGCCACAGCTTCTTCACTTTGTTTCTGACCTGCTTGAGGTTCCTGGGGTTGTGATCCTTCGCAGCCATGGCCTCCGCCTTCTGGCCATAGATATCGGCATTGCAGAGATCCTGGAGGGTCTCCTCCTCACCCCATAGCTCTAGGAGGGCCAGGATCTGCACCTTAGACTGTGATGGTGCATGTCTTTTGGTGCTTCTGGCAGGATCCTGGGAGTCCTGGGCATGCTCCCTATGAGGGCTTGTGGGCTCTTGGGGGTGTTGAGGCTGGGCCATGGCTCAGGAAAAGTGTGGCAGTCTGAGGGGCAGCTCCCAGGGCCAACTTCCTGTCACAAGCTTTGTCCTGGCTATCCTTTATAGTTCCTGTCTCCTGCCAGCTCTTAGAGATATAATGAGTTTGGATGGAGTGGCCATCAGGGCATCTGTGTTATTTGCTAGAGGTCTCTCTTTTTTGACAGAACTCCCTCTTCCGCGTCCACACATGCCTGTTTCCAAAAAAGCTTTCTCAAAAAAAGCCTTCTTCCTCTTAGAAAGAGGTTTACCGCCATCAGAAAAAACCCTCCATTCTTTTGACTTTTTGTCAAATGATTGCAATTGCAGTGTGAATACAAGTATTGTTTTTTCTGGAATAACGGACATTATTCCAGAAAAATGCTGCAATGTAGACGTACCCTTGGATGCTTGCTGACCAAAGTCACACTGATTTGAGTGAGGATGGAAGAAGGGCTTGGGTTCAAACCAGAGTAAAAACCTGATTTTAGTGTGTAGTATAGCCATACCCTAAGAGGTAGACATTGATGAAGCTCTCATTTTGTATAAGCAACTTATTTTTCTGTTTCAATGTGGTTCTGAGCTGGAGTGGCCTCCTGTAGCAAAGCTGCAGGGCTCCATGTGCCTCTCAGTAAAGCTCTATTTAATTGTCTCTTTTATGTTTTACGTATTGTTCAGGCACACCTGTACCCCCAAGTAATCCTAATCCAATCACCTGAGTAATTTTAGGAAGGGATTTAGTCCACTCTATATATCTTTAAACTGTTAAATCACTGCATTGAATTTCTTCAGATCTAGCTCCTAAAGGCCAGAGCTACAGAAGGGCTTTATTTCAAAATAACCCCCCTTACTTTGAAATAAGAAGCAGAGTGACCACACTGCCAAGCCCGTTATTTTGAAATAATGGGCTGGTTATTTTGAAATCTGTACTCCTGCTTTTCTAGGGGAATAATGCTTATTTCAAAATAAAAATAGGATTATGTAGCACTATAATACTGTTTTTTGTTTCAGCTACACCAGACTAACATGGCTGCATTTCTATCACTATTTCAAAATAGTTATTTTGAAATAGCATTCGTGTGGATGCTCCGGTGCAGCTATTTTGAAGAAATTACTCCCCAGTGATTCCTGGGGCTCTAAGCTGAGATAGCACATCCACAATAATGGAGCTTGCCTTGGACTAATTCCAAGGCTTCCCCATAGTGGATACACACTATGTTGATTTTGTGAAATCTGGAGTTAAGTCAAATTTAGTTATTTAGAAACGGTTTTCTAGTGTAAACATGGCCTTACTGCCCTCTCCTGTTCTTGACCCTGCAGCTGCCTTCTGCTCAGGAAAAGTAACTTAAGTTATGTCACCATGATTTTGGTCTATGGGGCAATAGAATTTTTGAACTACGCAGGGGAGAAAAAGAGTTTTCCTCTATTTTCTGTGTCTGTGGATATGCTCAGTTAGGGCCATAACTAATATTCTCCTAACTAGCCAAAAGATGCATTCACAGTACATCCAAGCTTCATCTGAGCAGGGTGCCAGGATGCCGAGAGAAGCTATACAGCCTTCTCTAGCTTTACACACAAAGAAAAGAAGCATAACATTTAGCATGAATAAATCAGGAAGAGTGATGCACCTGAAATGTAGTTTGAAAAGGGCAGCATCCTCCTAAAAGCTTTGGAAGCTTACTTTTAACTTTAGAGAGAGGGCTGAAAGTTGAAATTCAGCTTGTGGTATTACTAGAAGGATTATTGTAGCCATTATCTTTTTTCCACATGTATAAAAGACCTATAACTCACAGGCAATGTTAAGAATGTTCTCCAGAGTTGAAGAAACATCATAATCACTCTTTACTGTGAAGAGATTATGTTTATTCTCCAAGAGCCATCTATCATATTAAGCGACCATAGATTTGTCTTGAATTAGCATGTTCCTTGAAAAATGATCCTGATTGTGATGCAGCTGAACAAAAAAGCTGTGTTGCCATTTATACTTTTTCTGCAGTACTGTACATTACTGATTTTTCTTAGTGTGCGGGTAGTCAGCTTTTCCAGAACAATAGAAAGCAAAGTATCTCTGCAATAACACAGAACTCACTTGATGAAATATTAAGCACAAGTAATGCTGTATGATGATATAAGAAGTAAGATATAATAGAGAATGTGTTAATAGCGTGATATCTCTACACAAAGGTGTTGGCAGCCTGAAGCTAGCTGGCCCTTTACATTCCTGTAAACCACATAGTGTTTCTCTGCTATAAAATGTTATAAATATACAATAATTTAAAATATTTTTAAATTACTATAAAGAAAAACAAATCCAAAAAGACTCTTTGAAACATTTTGAGATCAAATAATGAAAAGCTCAATGTAAGAGTTGGGTGATTTTGTGTATTTTTAACATATTCACACACTTACCAGAACTTACAAAAATTTGGGATGTTTTTCAGGGGATTCAATAAAACCTTTTGGGCATGAGGTTGTGGGCATGAGCAGAGGATCTTGCATAATTTAAACTGGTTTGTTCGTTCATTATTACTTTAGTTGTGGCCATAGAGGGAAGAGGAAGGAGAGAACTAATTTTAGTCTTTCTAGTCTTATTTCTTTTCTTTGTCTTTAGGTTTATTTTGCTGTTTTGGTTCCCTGTGGCATCCCATGGCTAGCACCATGCCACAGATGCCAAGGACAGAAATTCTAGGGATAAACCAAGATTGTTTGAAAACTGTTAACATTTTCCCTGGCATGTGCTGGGTTAGGCGTCCCAATCAGCAAAGCAACAACACACACTTAAGTCCAGTGTTTCTTAAACTATGTTCCTCAGAGGTGTGTGGCGGCGACCAACGGAATTCAAAATGTCTGCCCTTAAAGGGGCAGGCAATCTTTTTTCTCAATAACTTTCCCCCGACCCTTCCTCCCGCCCCCTCCCCCCCAACCTTTTATTTTCAGCTCAACAAAAAATCCTTGATGTTCCTTGGTCTTAAAAAGTTTAAGAGACACTGCTTAAGTTTATCCTTATTCAGCAAAGCACTTAAACATATGCTTCAGTGCATACTATTTAAACATATGTTTAAAGTTAAATCTGTACTTAAGTTGTTAGCTAAATGGGAGACTTAGGAAAGAATAGGAGGCTCTGCACTAATTTCACTTATGACGCCAATTAACTCTTTTGCCATACAGCTGACTTATGGGTCTCTGTATACTTCTCTTCCATGGTGAAATTGATTTTTCCTCTTTCCTTTTTCCATTTCTTAACACATCCTGTACTGCAGGAAGAGGTATCAATGTTTCTTACAGTTCTCCAAATGGGAACTTTGCAGTAAATCATGATGTAACTACAATGTCCTGCCATGCACTGGTTAGACTCCTTAAGCTAAGCACCCAATCAGTTAATCCAAGAAGATTAATTTTACTTTCATCTCAGAGTGGAAGATTCATTAATGACACAGAAACAAGTTTGCGTTTGGTTAATTAGTTGAATGAGGGTCATCCATATCTATTGCCAGTGGCAGGCAGCTGAAGTTGTTAAATCCATAGAAATAAATTCACTTGCAACACATAAGTATTAATCAGCTCAGGAGGGCTAGTTCAGGTCCTGGCGAGTACAACAAAAGGATGTTTATTTAGTAGACATTGGTTCCATTGAGAAACACTTTTAAAAATTGGAATTCACAGTTTTAAAAATCATCCTGGCATCATATGAAAATAGTTTTCCTGTCTTTGAAAATCAAAACTTAATGGCTACGTCTACACTGCAGGCTTCTTGTGCAAGAACTTTTTGCGCAAGAGTTTTTGTGCAAAAGTTCTTGCACAAGAGAGTGTCCACACTACCGTGTGCTTTTGCGCAAGAGCATCCATGGCAGTGTAGACACTCTCTTGTGCAAGAAAGCTCTGATGGCCATTTTAATCAGAGGGGTTTCTTGCGCAAGAAACCCCTGTTTCTGTCCACACTGCCTTCTTGCGCAAGAGCTCTTGCACAAGAGGGCTTATTCCTCGTGGGGAAAGGAATAACTCTTGCACAAGAAGCCCTGTCTTCTGATGCTTTACTGTAAATTTACTTGTGCAAGAGCATGTATGCAGTGTAGACACTCTGCAAGTTTTTGCGCAAGAACAGCCATTCTTGTACAAAAAGCCTGCAGTGTAGAAGTAGCCTATGTTATTTTGCCTTTCTGTTTTTTTTTCCTACTAGTTTTCAGTTCCCCATTTTCCCTTAATAAAGTATTTTTTAGTGGGAATCAGTTTCCTTACAGTTTTGCTTTTGTTTTAACGTAAGGTTATTCTTAGTTTAAAAAAAAAAAAGGAAAGAAGTAGACACTCATGATTATCTATTTCCTAAAGTAGAAGGTCACCTTCCTGTACAATCCATGCTGTTTCTATGTAACCATTCTCTGCACTGGCTTACATTTACAGAGCAGTAAAGGGAGCTGGGGGACTTATGCACACAAATCCCGTTGACAATAACAAGCTGTGCACATACAGCAACTCCACATGCATCTCTTTGAAAATATATTCCACAGTACATAGAGTATTTATTTGTTCCCTTGGTATATTCCAAGGGCAGTTAAAAGCAGCCAGCTGAGTAGCCTGATGACTGCAGGATTGGGATCAAGAACTATTTACTGAATGCCTTGCTGGGATGGCCAAGTCTGATAAATTGCACAGTGAACAGAATGACTTACATTCACAAACTTTTGAGCTCTAAGCAAGGGAATTGACTCTCCCCTCTACTCTTCACATTAACAATTGAAATACTGACTAGTATGATAAGCAATAGCTCACCAATACAATGAATAGGAATAGAGAACATTTGTTTCTATATTGAATCTATTGCATCTCACAAAACCACCCCTTTAATGTCCAGAGTTTTTTTAACTATTATATACATTTACCATAATCTCCAGCTATATAATATACCCAACAGAATGAAGCCACGATGGTGAATCGCTCTCAAGAATCAACAATCTTGAGTCTTGTAAAGTGAGTCAAGAGGGACTATGATATCTAAGAAGAGTAATAATTCACTTGAATATGAACATCCCCTCAGGCTATTGTATTTGAGCAAATAAAAATGATTGAAACAAATGATCCATTCTGCTCCTGGCATACGGTGCAGAGTGGGGGCTTTTAAAATTAATTTCTTATACAGGTTCCTTTTCTTAATCTAGTGCTGTCCTCGATACACAAGCTGAGATTCTTTTGATCTCTCAACTCAGTTTTAAATTATTTGTCAGCGAGAAAAAGAGAGGAATCGGACACAAGTTTTCTACAGGATAGCAAAGAAATCAAGTGAGTAGCACTAGCATTTATAGATACAAATCCATCCAAACATAAGGGCCTTTAACCGTTATAAAGGGTTTATATAAAGGTATATACACATATATCCTTTAACCATTTAGAAACAGAAAGAAGAAAACCTTACATGTCTCATTTAGGCTTTGGGTAATTTTTGTTTCATGCCTAAGTGGTTTAGAGACAGGTTTTAAAAGTATTTGTTGATTTCAGTAACAGTTAAGAACATCAGTAATTTTTAAAAAATCTGGCCCTTAAGCACTTAGTCTCTTAGAATCATAGAATAAGAATCACAGGGTTGGAAGAGACCTCAGGAAGTCATTGAGTCCAACCTCCTGCCCAAAGCAGGACCAGTCTCAACTAAATTATCCCACCCAGATTTAAATCATCCCAACCAGTGACTTAAAAACCTCTAGGGATGGAAATTCTACCACCTCCCTAGGGAACCCATTCCAGTGCTTCACCTTCCTCCAAGAGTATGTCTAGGCTACAGGATTTTTTTGAAAAAAGTGTCCTTTTTAGAAAAAAAGTCACCTGCGTCTAGACTGCCATCGCATTCCTTCAAAATTAAATTGAAAGAACACAGCAGTTTTTTTGACAGGTAATCCTCATTTTACAAGGAAGAAAACCTTTTTTCAAAAGAGCTCTTTCGAAAACAGGTGTTCTTGAACACAAACAGGGCTTTTTCGAAAGAGAGCGTCCAGATTGCCTGGGTGTTCTCTTTCAAAAAGGCAAATTGCTTTTTCGAAAGTCATGCGGTGGTCTAGACAATCTCTTTCCAAAGACATACCTCTAGTTAAATAGTCCTTCCTAATATGCAACCTAGACCGTCCCCACTGCAACTTGAGACCTTTGCTCTTCGTTCTGTCATCTGTCACCACTGAGAACAACCTCTCTACAGCCTCTTTGGAATCTCCTTTTAGGTAGTTAAAGGCCGCTATAAAATCCCCACACATTCTTCTCTTTTGTGCCCAAATTAGAATCATAGAATCATAGGACTGGAAGGGACCTCGAGAGGTCATCGAGTCCAGCCCCCCACCCTCAAGGCAGGACCAAGCTCCGTCTACACCATCCCTGACAGATGTCTATCTAACCTGTTCTTAAATATCTCCAGAGAGGGAGATTCCACCACCTCCCTTGGCAATTTATTCCAATATTTGACCACCCTGACAGTTAGGAATTTTTTCCTAATGTCCAGTCTAAACCTCCCTTGCTGCACTTTAAGCCCATTACTCCTTGTCCTGTCCTCAGAAACCAAGAGGAACAAATTTTCTCCTTCCTCCTTGTGACAGCCTTTTAGATATTTGAAAACCACTATCATGTCCCCCCTTAATCTTCTTTTTTCCAAACTAAACAAGCCCAGTTCATGAAGCCTGGCTTCATAGGTCATGTTCTCTAGACGTTTAATCATTCTTGTCGCTCTTCTCTGTACCCTTTCCAATTTCTCCACATCTTTCTTGAAATGTGGCGCCCAGAACTGGACACAGTACACCAGCTGAGGCCTAACTAGTGCAGAGTAGAGCGGCAGAATGACTTCACGAGTTTTGCTTACAACACACCTGTTGATACAACCTAGAATCATATTTGCTTTTTTTGCAACAGCATCACACTGTTGACTCATATTCAACTTGTGGTCCACTATGACCCCTAGATACCTTTCCGCCATGCTCCTTCCTAGACAGTCGCTTCCCATCTTGTATGTATGGATCTGATTGTTCCTTCCTAAGTGGAGCACTTTGCATTTCTCTTTATTAAACTTCATCCTGTTTACCTCTGACCATTTCTCTAACTTGCTAAGGTCATTTTGAATTATGTCCCTATCCTCCAAAGAAGTTGCAACCCCACCCAGTTTGGTATCATCTGCAAACTTAATAAGCGTACTCTCTATCCCAATATCTACATCATTGAGGAAGATATTGAACAGTACGGGTCCCAAAACAGACCCTTGCGGAACTCCACTTGTTATCCCTTTCCGGCAGGATTTAGCATCGTTAACAACAACTCTCTGACTATGGTTATCCAGCCAACTATGCACCCACCTTATTGTGGCCCTATCTAAGTTATATTTGCCTAGTTTATCAATAAGAATATCATGCGAGACCATATCAAATGCCTTACTAAAGTCTAGGTATATGACATCCACCGCTTCTCCCTTATCCACAAGGCTCGTTATCCTATCAAAGAAAGCTATCAGATTAGTTTGGCATGACTTGTTCTTCACAAACCCATGCTGGCTATTCCCTATCACTTTATTACCTTCCAAGTGTTTGCATATGATTTCCTTAATTACCTGCTCCATTATCTTCCCTGGGACAGACATTAAACTGACCAGTCTGTAGTTTCCTGGGCTGTTCTTATTCCCCTTTTTATAGATGGGCACAATATTTGCCCTTTTCCAGTCTTCTGGAATCTCCCCTGTCTGCCATGATTTTTCAAAAATCATAATTAAAGGCTCAGATACCTCCTCTATCAACTCCTTGAGTATCCTGGGATGCATTTCATCAGGACCTGGTGACTTGCTGACATCTAACTTTCCTAAGTGATTTTTATCTTGTTCTTTGTGTATCCTATCTTCTAAACTTACCCTCTCTCTGCTTGTATTCACTATGTTGGGCACACCTCCAGACTTCTCGGTGAAGACCGAAACAAAGAAGTCATTGAGCATCTCCGCCATTTCCAAGTTTCCTGTTACTGCTTCTCCCTCCTCACTGAGCAGTGGGCCTACCCTGTCCTTGGTCTTCCTTTTGCTTCTAATGTATTTATAAAAGGTCTTCTTGTTTCCCTTTATGCCTGTAGCCAGTTTGATCTCATTTTGTGCCTTTGCCTTTCTAATCTTGCCCCTGCATTCCCGTGTTGCTTTCCTATATTCATCCTTTGTTATTTGTCCTAATTTCCATTTTTTATAGGACTCCTTTTTTATTTTGAGATCATGTAAGATCTCCTTGTTAAGCCAAGCTGGTCTTTTGCCATATTTTCTATCTTTCCTACACAGCAGAATTGTTTGCTTTTGGGCCCTTAACAACGTCCCTTTGAAATACTTCCAACTCTCCTCTGTTGTTTTTTCCTTCAGTCTTGCTTCCCATGGGACCTTACCTACAAGTTCTCTGAGCTTATCAAAATCTGCCTTCCTGAAATCCATTACCTCAATTGTGCTGGTCTCCCTTCTACCTTTCCTTAAGATCATGAACTCTATTATTTCGTGATCACTGTCCCCTATACTGTCTTCCACTTTCAAGTTCTCAACTAGTTCCTCCCTATTTGTTAAAATCAAATCCAGAACAGCTTCTCCTCTGGTAGCTTTTTCAACCTTCTGAAACAGAAAGTTGTCTCCAATGCAGTCCAGAAACTTATTGGATAGCCTGTGCCTCGCTGTGTTAGTTTCCCAACATATGTCTGGATAGTTGAAGTCCCCCATCACCACCAAATCTTGGGCTTTGGATAGTTTTGTTAAATGTTTAAAAAAGGCCTCATCCACCTCTTCCACCTGGCTAGGTGGCCTGTAGTAAACTCCTAGCATGACATCACCCTCATTTTTTACCCCTTTTAGCTTAACCCAGAGACTCTCTACACAGCTATCTCCTACGTTCATCTCTACTTCAGTCCACAAGTGTGTACATTTTTAATATACAAGGCAACCCCTCCTCCCTTTTTTCCCTGTCTGTCCTTCCTGAGCAAGCCGTACCCTTCCATACCAACATTCCAATCATGCGTCCCATCCCACCAGGTTTCTGTAATACCAATGATATCATAGTTGTATTTATTGGTTAGCAATTCCAGTTCTTCCTGCTTATTACCCATACTTCTCGCATTTGTATATAGGCATCTAAGATACTGATTTGATCTTACCTTCCTCAGCTTCTTCTCATAAGTCATGTGCCCCAGCTTCTTAATCATTTTTTTGCCTTCCACTAGACTTTCTGCAATGCATCCCCATCCTTTCTGTTATGAGGGCCTCCAGAATTGGATGCAGTGCTCCATATGTGGACTCACCAGTGCCAAATAAAGACACTGAAAGTCAATGGGACTTAGGCATCCAACTTCCACTGGTCCTCTTGAAAATTGTATCCTCTATCCACAGTCAGGAAAATGTATCATGTTGGGAAAAGGTGTTGTTAATGTAATGTTTAACAGGGCTCTACACAATAGTGTACAGAGGGATATGTTGTTTTTAAAAAACATGGTCGCAAGCCATGATTAATCCAATGATTACCTTTGGAAGAACTAAGAACAGCAAATCCTCCCCTTTTCACTATGGTTGGTATAGATACGAATTTAGAAAGCATTTTCAGCTTCCTCATCTTAGTTTCTAGCTTCTCATACAGACTATAGCTCAGGATCAGGCAACAATTTTTGATGGGTGGTCATTCCAAGATTTTGGTAAGTGGTCAAGGGCCGCACTTTTCTATGGATGGGGTGTAGGGTCTAGTAAAGAGGTTATGTGCAGAAGAGAGATTAGGGTAGGAGATTGAGGTACAGGAGGTGGTGTGGGGTCTGAGAGTGGTTTTGGATGAAGGAGGGGATTGTGACCTGGGGCAGAGGATTGGGGTACAGAGTCTGGGAGGGTGTAGGGGGCCAGGAGAGGATTCTGGCTCAGGGGAATTGTGCAGGAGAATCTGGGACAAAGTTGTGATTTAGGAAGAGGGGGTTCAGAGGGATTGGGTGATGACCTGGAGCAGGAGATTGGTATGCAGGGTTAGGAAGGGGGTATGGGTGCCGGAAAAAAATCTGGCCTGGGGAATAGGTCTAGAAGGAACTGTAGGATCTGGGGGTGCATTGTGACCTGTTTGAGAGGTGATCTGGTGTGGGAGGCATTGGAGTGCAAGTCTTAAGCTATGGCCAGAAGGTGCTTACCTAAGCGGCTCCTGTTTAGCAGTTCAATGAGACCATCAGGCAGGTTCCCTGACTGCTGCAGTCCATGGGCTCAGAGCCTCTGGTTACTCCGTGTGCCTCTCTGTGCCACATAGGTGGGGAAGGAGGCGAGCAGAGAAGAGGGCAAGTTTCATGCACTGCTCCTGCCCCCAGCACAGTCTGTCAGCATCCCATTGGCTAGTTCACATTAACTGCCCCCACATTCTCTCAACTCCCATTTGCTAGTTCTGGTACAGAGTGGCAGATGGAGCAGCCAGACGCTCTGTGCCCTGGGGCTACTCCCTGACTGAAGCTCTAGCAGGGTGGCCCATGAGCCTGATAGAAAGGCGTGATGGGCTGGATCTGGCTTATGGGACGGATCTTGCCTGCTATAGCTGGATGGCCACAGGGTAATTTATCTAGATTAAGTCTTTCAGGCTAAATGTTTGTATTATGGTAGGTTAGAATCTGTTGTAATACCAGTCTTTCCATTTCAGTAGTTTTGTTTTTTTTAAAAGTTAATCCATGGATAGCTAAAGAAAAAAGAACAGGGAAAATATTTTTATCCCAAACTTTGTCATCTTTCAGAAAAAAAAAAGATTGATTCAGGTCAATTCTTTATTCAAACCAATTTTCACATTCCGCACAGGAAACATGGAGTGAGTTTATGATTCATAGTTTATTGCTCCTGCAGCACCAAAAGTGTGCATAGTGCATAAATGCCATTGAGGAAGTTTGGCCCTGGCCCAGAGAATTTCCAAACAAATGAGACATAACCCAGAATGCAATGGCAATAGTCAAAGAAGGTGAGTGAAGGAATTCAGTGGGGAAATGTTGTATGTGATATATTTGAGATCTTATGTATTGCATTTCAGATTTATTTTGGTTTGGGTGACTTGTGTTTTAGCGGTAAAACAAGCATGAGAGTAGTAATTAATGGTACTGTACAAAAGATGGATGCTTTAAGGACTAAGGGATGAAATTTAAACCATCTTAAAACCTGATTAAAAAATCTTAAAGCCAACTGGAGTCTTTCCAATAACTTCAAAGGATCAGGACCTTAATTTAAAGAAACCAGTTGTCTGTTCCAGGTAAGCGGAAGCAAGAAGAGTACAGAGTTTGTAGTCTGGAACTAGCTAATCTGCGTTGCTTTTTCACATGGTTTGCAGGGGATATATTTTCATCACAGCAGATATCTGAATTAGGCTCACCTACTTTGCCAAATGTATGCTGAAATATAGCCAAAGTCTGTCTTCTCCCAGTTATAATACTATAAATTTGGAGTAAATCATCTGCTTTTGAAGTCATTAATCTGGATTTATAGAATTTTTCTTCTACTCTCTAGGGGTATGTCTACACTACAGCGCTAATTCGAACTAAGCTAATTCGAATTAGCGCAGCTAAACGTAAAAACTAATTCGAATTAGCGTTTTGCTAATTCGAACTAGCATGTCCACATTGAGTGGACCCTGAACAGAGGTTAAGGATGGCAGGAAGCAGTGCCGGCAGGGCATCAGATGAGGACTTAAAGCGTGGAGTTGCTGTCTCAGGCTAGACGAGGGCTGTGCTTAAAGGGACCCAACCCCCACCTCGGACAGACAATTCTCAGGGGTGCCCCGCTTGCAAAGCAGTTCTGGCTTGGATTGCCACACTGGGCACATCACAGCACTCAGCCATCAGACCGGCTGCCATCTGGGGAGAGGGGGTAATTGGGGGGCTGCAGGAGAGCTTCCACCCCCAGAAGCCCGCAGAGCCAGCCCAGTCCTCCCCATCGGGGGCTCGTACCCCATTCCTCCCTCACCTCCTTCCACTTACCCCTCCCTAGGCCCCCTTCCTGATGTACAAAATAAAGGACAATTGTGTTCAAAAATAGAATCTGTCTTTATTGAACAAAACTGGGGGAGACTGGGAAAAGGAGGTGGGAGAGGGTAAGAGAGAGGCTGGGAGAGCAACTACAATGATGAGGGGTTTGGAACAGGTCCCATATGAAGAGAGGCTAAAGAGACTGGGACTTTTCAGCTTACAAAAGAGGAGATGGAGGGGGAATATGATAGAGGTCTATAAAAGCATGAGTGATGTGGAGAGGGTGCATACAGAAAAGTTCTTCATTAGTTCCCATAAAGAAGGACTAGAGGACACCAAAGGAAAGGAATGGGTAGCAGGCTTCAAACTAGTAACAGAAAGTTGTTCTTCACAAAGCAAAGAGTCAACCTGTGGAACTCCTTGCTGCAGGAGGCTGTGAAGGCTAGAACTAGAACAGAGTTTAAAGAGAAGTGAGATAAAGTGATGGAGGTTGGGTCCATGGAGTGGTATTAGCCAGGGGGTAGGAGTGGTGTCCCTGCCCAAAGTTTGTGGAAGGCTGGAGAGGGATGGCATGAGACAAATGGCTTGGTCACTGTCTTCGGTCCATCCCCTCCAGGGTCCCTAGGGTTGGCCGCTGTTGGCAGACAGGCTACTGGGCTAGAAGGACCTGTGGTCTGACTCAGTACGGCCATTGGAAGCTCAGGGCTCAGGGTCGGGGGTCTCAGTGGACCACCTTGATTTTCATGCACACCTGCTCCTGGGTTGCCAGGCTGGCAGCTCTCCTGCCCTAGACGGCCACTTTCCTGTGCTTAGTGCAGAGGTCGTGGACGAGGTCCACGATGTCCGCACTAGACCAGGTGGGTGCCCGCCTCTTGCGGTCCCGGGGAAGCTCCCAGGAGCTGCCAGCCTGGTCCCGGGAAGAGGGGGAGGGCTGGGGGGCATCAGGTGGCTGGCTCGAGCCATGCCAGGTGCAGGGTCTGCTGTCTGGGTGCTGGCAGGCTTGCACCTGGCACGGGCACCGTAGCCAGCCCGTGCCCCTTTAAGGGCTCCGGGACCGGGAGGGGGGCATACGAGTTTCCCTGGTGTTGACCAGAGTGGCCACCAGGGAAAGCTGGGGAGGGCTAGCCTCCCAGTAATTCGAATTAAGGGGCTACACAGCCCTTAATTAGAACTAGTAAGTTCGAACTAGGCTTAGTCCTCGTGGAATGAGGTTTACCTAGTTTGAACTAAGCGCTCCGCTAGTTCGAATTAAGTTCGAACTAGCAGAGCACTAGTGTAGCACCTATCAAAGTTTATTCGAACTAACGTCTGTTAGTTCGAATGAACTTTGTAGTGTAGACATACCCTAATATTGTTTTAGTCTTTCTTTCTTGAAAATTAGGTCTTTGGTGTCTGTCTTGTCATTTAGAAAACTGAAAGCCAGTCCTTCCTTTCTGATTCCTACTCAGGCTATTTTTAGACTGCTGGCTTCTTTCAGAAGAAGCTGTTCTGGAAGAGATCTTTTGAAAAAACAAAAGAGAACGTCCACAGTGCCAAAGTGCATTGAAAAAGCAATCTGCTTTTTTGAAAGATAGCGTCCATACTGAATGGATGCGCTTTCAAATTTAAGCTGTGATTACTGTGGATGTGGCCACCAGGGCAACCTTGCTTTTTCCTCTTTCCTCGTCTTTTGAAAGAACTCCCTCTTCCCCGTCCACAAGCACCTTTTTCTAAAAGAGCTCTTTCAGAAAAAGGCTTCTTCCTCATAGAAAGAGGTTTATCATTGTCGGAAAAACCTCTCTGTTCTTTTTTTTTTTTTTTTTTTTTTTTGAAAGAATGCAATTGCAGTGTGGATGTAACTGGAGCTTTTTCAGAAAAATGGCCATTTCTCCAAAAACACTGCAGTGTAGACATACCATCACTTAAGGTGTCTGGCCAAAAATAAAGAAAATTCAATACATTTGCATATATTTGTGATTGATAAATTCCACAAGAATAATAGATTATTCAATTACTAATGGCTCTGCTCTAGACATCATAGTGAGATAATTAAAGCACTCTGATGTATAATCAATTAATTGATTAATCATAGTTCCTTTTTTTCCAAACATAATTTAATTTAAATTCTTTTATAGAGTAATAAAGCAGTTGCCTTGCATACAACTTTTTGGGGCAAGAGATGCAAAAGGATACAATTTTCAGGTTTTATTTCCTAAGGTTTTTTGTGAACAGAAGCCATGGCATATAATCAGAGACGGGAAAACAATTCATTCCTTTTAAGTGTGTAACATATATGTGATAATAAAGTGATAGATATGTAGCCGTGTTAGTCTGGTGTAGCTGAAACAAAAAACAGGACTATGTAGCACTTTAAAGTTTTTTGTTTCATGTGATAATAAAATTAGAGATTTTTTTCTTTTTTTTTATTGGAATCAATGCAATTCTGTATCTGGGAAGTTTAAATCTGCAGAAGCTCAAAAAGCTTAAGTGTGTAACTACCTCCCTTTAAAAACTTTTTTTCCCAAAGAAAAAAGCCATTGAGGATATGTCTAGACCACGGAGCTATTTTGGGATACTTTAGTATCCCAAAATAGCTCTTCCACATCTTTTACATATGCTCATTATTTCAAAATAGATTTTGAAATAATGGGCACACTATTCCAGCATCCCTGTAACCCTTGTAAGTGGATAGACAGCACCACATTTTGACATAATCTATTTCAAAATACGTTCAAAATAAGCTATGCAATTTGTGTAGTGCAAATTGTGTAGCTTATTCCAAGATAGGGTGCTGTCTATGTGCACCCAGTTGACAATATCTTTTCTGTTGTTGTTGCTTTTCGTTAGCAAGCACTTAAGAACATGCTTAAATTTAAGTGTGTGTTTTAAGAATTTGCTAAATAGTGATGGACTTAAACATGCCTATGTACTTTGTTTTAAAAAGGGAAAAACTGATTAGAGTATTGAAAATATTAAATATAAAGTCTTCCAACATCTTAAAAGAACTTTTGTTTTCTTAATATGTAATATATGTTTGTGTGATTTTATATATGAAATCTATAGATACAGGTTTAACATAAAATGTATCCTTAAGTCCATCTTTATTTAGCAAGCTTGTAATATATTTATCAATAGGTGCAGATACACACATATGCATGGTATGCATCTGTGTATGTACTTTTGCCTATATAAAAATACAAAGTAGAGTGGATGAATAGGTATTTAAAATAGTATTTTGTCACATAAATGTTGCATGCTGTGGGTAGGCTCAGAATTTTTTTAAAAATCAGATTGTTTAATGTGATCCAAAGATAATGTATGATCATTTGAACAAATAACCGACATTGCTAGTAAACTGCATATTTGTCTGATCTTTTTTCTAAACATTAAATAACACAATGCTGATATCTGTATCATCCAATGTACAAGCTTGCTAACATTCACAAATGAATACCCGGGGCATCCCAAAATAAAACAAACAAGTGTAAGCTAATATTTCCCTATCAGCAAATCAATGCTTTTTTGGAGTGGGGGTGGATAGGGACTCTTGTCAGGAATATGATTCAAGGAATGAAGACAGATTACTAATGTTTTCTGAATGGTTGATATAGAGTATTACACACATTTCTGAATTTACATGCAAACAAGGGTACTCATGCATGAACAAGAGAATTTGCTTTTCATTATTTTTCCATTTAGAAGATTTCATTCATGTAGGCATGGAGCACAAACAATACCATGTCACCTACCGCACAATATTTATAATGAGTAACAAATAATCTGAATTCAACAGTCCACATACAGCCTAGAAAATGTATCTCCAGACTGTATGTTTAACATTTTTTGTGCAGGATTGGTTTGAACAATTCAGGAACAATCAGAGATGGCAAAAGACTTTGCCAGGTTCTGGGGGCTGCTGGGTCTGGGCCCCACAGAAGGGTCAGGTGTCAGGTGGAAGGCTTAGGACTCCGTCTAGCCTCCCCCAGTCAGTCCTTCAGAGACACCAGCGTTGCAGAGAGTGCATGCCCCCACTGGCAATTCAAAGGGCTTGGGACTCTAGTCACTGCTACAGCCAAGGTACATTAGTGGTGGTGGCTGGGAACCCCAGGCCTTTTTAAATTACCAAGCTCCACACACCACTCTTACTCCTCCCATCAGTGGTCCTGGGAACAGTTCAGTCCAATTCCTAGTGAAGAAGCATTCATATCATAAAAACATACTGCCAGTGCAGAGAAACCTGCTCTGCCATGTAGCTTTTCTGTGGATAAAGGGAAGATTTCATTAGATCCCTCCATCTGACACCTTTCATGGGTGCTAAATTCCTTAGTGATATACATCCTGAATATTTACAATCTCAATAGACTTCTGATATATAGAAGCAATTTCTAGGGTACTCTCAAGCATGAGGCAACATTCTGAAGGACAAGCTAACACAGAAAGTTCATACAAAGCTATGAGTAAATTCAGGTTTCATTTAGGCTAGCTGACCATTCTTATTTTCCACTAAAAATGATGCAGTTTTTCTAATCAATAGGTATAACTTATGTACAAAGCACTGCAGTTTGTTTTATTAGTGTGAAGTTCTGGTGACATCCACCCATTATGAAATCAGAATAAGAGAAGGAGACTATCTAGACAATGCTCTTTATGTCAGCTAGTGAGCTGATGTCATGTATGAATTTCCAAATTTCCAAATTAGTACCTGATGTTCTCCAGTAGCTACTGAGGGCAATCTCACAGCATTCAGTACAAAGCAGAAAGAATCATTTGGGTATGTTCTGATGAAACATCAGACCTTTTTATGACACTGCTACAATAGTGTACACACACCACAAAATTCTAAATAAAATTTGATTTTAATTGAATAAATTTTTAGAGATCACACTTCCTTAGTAGTATGCAAGCATCAGGAAGTCCAGCTATTTATACAATTAGGGCAGTTTAAAACATTTCAAAGACAAAAATTTCATGATGTTTCATAGAAACCAAATGTTCTTTTGGGAAAGATGCAATTTTTCATTTAGAAAAAAAACTTAAACATTTTGTTCTGAGGTGGATGGAGGCCATGTTGTCTAGTGAACACCTCAAAAAAGATATTTTGGCCTCGGAAAGGTTCAGAAAAGGGCAACTAAAATGATTAGGGGTTAGGAACGGGTCCCATATGAGGAGAGGTTAAAGCAACTGGGACTTTTCAGTTTAGAAAAGAGGAGATTGAGCGGGGATATGATAGAGGTATATAAAATCATGAGTGGTGTGGAGAGGGCCGAAAGTTATTTATTAGTTCCCTAAATAGAAGAACTAGAGGACACCAAATGAAATTAATGGGTAACAGGTTTAAAACTAATAAAAGAAAGTTCTTCTTCACACAGCATGTAGTCAACCTGTGGAACTCCTTGCCAGAGGAGGCTGTGAAGACTAGGACTATAATAGAGTTTAAAGAGAAGCTAGATAATTTCATGGAGGTTAGGTCCATAAAAGCCTATTAGCCAGGGGATAAAATGGTGTCCTTGGCCTCTGTTTGTCAGAGGCTGGAGAGGGATGGCAGGGGACAAATTGCTTGATCATTGTCTTTGGTCCACCCTCTCTGGGGCACCAGGTGCTGGCCACTGTCGGCAGACAGGATACTGGGCTAGATGGACCTTTGGTCTGACCCAGTACGGCCATTCTTATGTTCTTATGTACTAGAACACAGGAATGAGCCTCTAAGAAGACCTGGTGACTATCCTAATGATCTGTTGGAAGACCTTGGATAAGCCATATGACCATTCTAATAGATATGTAGCCATGTTAGTCTGGTCTAGCTGAAACAAAAAACAGGACCATTCTGTTACTCAGTTTCTCTACTTGATCCCTTTAGCAAAGTGCTTTGAAGTCTACTGGTAAAAAGCACCACATAAGAGCTAGCTACACAGATATTTTTCCACCATAGTACCTGAGATCATGATCCAGGGTCAGCTAAACTATGTAGCTCATTTTTAAAAATCTTTGAGTAGATATACCCAATATCCCTAAAATTTGACCTAGCCCCCGGTCATGTGTATATAGGGGCAGCTGGACCAAATTTCAGGGGTGTTGTGACCTGGTATAGGATTCACAATGCCACTGAAATTTGGCCTGGCTATCCTTTCGTCCAGAGGGAGGGATGACCGTGTCAAATGGTTTTGTGACCTTGTGCATGGGAAGTCAATCCCTGTGCAGCAGAATGTTGGGGAGTCCATCGAAAACTTTATGCCTGGTGACACTGGTTCATTCACGTGTAGATAAGATCCTATTGAGGGAGGAGGGGAATGAATAGCTACAGGAACAGGGTCCCCTTAAGGGCTATGTCTAGACTGCAGAGCTTTTCTGGGATACCAGCTCTGTTGCATCCCAGGAATGTGTCCACTTTTTCAGAACAGTTTCAGAAAAAGCAAACATATTCTTTCAGCATCCCTGTATTTCTCTCATTGAGATGAATAAGGGATGTTCCAAAAGAGGAGGTTTTTTTCTGAAATTTGGCCAGGCCAAATTTCAGAAAACCCTCTTTCGGAAAAAAAAACAGAAAAAGATACCAATTGCGATTTACAATTTGCATATCTTTTCCCAACTTTTCTCGGCAGTGTAGACATAGCCTAGGAAGAAGTGAGTGAGGAACCAGAATTTGGCAAAAATTGACATCACTGGATGAATTGGATGTTAAACTTTTTATCTTTTCCTGTTTGCCAAATGAAGATGACTGTTTTATATGGAATTTTAGGAGACAATGTATATATATATATATATATATATATATATATAACCTCATAGTTTCAATGGTAAACTGGGAACATTTGCAATTAACTGCAAAGGACCTGCAGACCACTGAAGAAATGTACTGATAACTTTTAATAAGACAATTCTGATTTTTTTCACTGTAGTTTTTGTAACCAGAAAAATACGCTAAATCCATCATGTAAGTTCCTGGTTGTGAACTATTTGCTCTATTAGCTATAATTTGAGAGGAATCAGAGATTACTTGGAGATCTTGTCGTGTGTGATGTGATTACCAGAACCATTGCAATCATGGAGAGGAAAGTACACATTTTAGTCATTATATGTAGTGAATAACTGTACTAACTCACTATAGTTCCAAAATGATGACTGTGGCACCAATACTCTATTCATTGAGATGCCATAGTATTTATTGCATTAACTTTCCACTTCTGAGGGCCACATACATGTGCACACAATTAGCAACATGATGGACACTACTCTGCAGAGAAACATTATTGGGGAAAAAAGGCTACTGGAGGTCAGTACAGTGCATTAGCAGAGTTCTCAGGGGCAGGTTCTACAATACCTGGTTGTTGGTACTCTTATGTATTATATGTTCACGATTGCTAACATTAATATACTGGAGGGAGGACACTTAAATTCACAGGAGGATTGTTCATGGTCTACTCCTGAAATTTCAATAGCAGGCTAGACCTTGAATCCTTGACCTTGCAAAGAGTAAAACACATAGAAGAGAACAAAATTGCCTATGAACCAGAGATATAAGAGGATATCCAGCAGGGCTATGAACTTCAGAAACAGGTTCTTCTTTGCTGCAAAATAGTTCTGATTCATGGGGCTTTAACAGTGGCAAAGTTCCAAACTTGCAGAAATACTCCATCCTGCAATGTTCCTGTGAAATTCCACCAAGCTGAACACATTCAAAGGTATTTGGTCCTGCTATCTGGTTGCACATGATGAATGTTTTCCTTGGTGATATTTGCTATAATTTATTCTTTATTATTGTGTCCAGCTAATAGCTATTTATTCCTTTGATTCTGTTCTTCCAGTCCTGAACCTCATATTAACCTTTTACTTTTGCCTTCTCCTAGCCTTTTTTTCAGTGCCATTAATTGAATACATTGATGCTGATAAGTTTTACACTTTATTTTCCCTTCAATTTGTCTTCCATTTTCTGTCCTTTTTTCATTGTAATTTTGTTTTGGTTTCATTTAGTATATGGAGTAGAATTGTACCATCAGTAAAGTAAAAATATCATTTGGGAGACACTGATACCATCCATTTTGCATGACAGCCCCTGATTCAGCTGTGCATGTGACTAACTACCAGCAGTAAGTTGTAGTTCCATAGACCTTATTGGAACAACTCACTTATTTAAATACTTACTTAAGTTTTTCTGGATTGAGTCCACGTGGAAAGTTTTTAATATAACCTAATCATGAGGAACTAAAAGGCCTCTTACTGAGATCTTCAAAACACAAATCAGACACTATCTTGAAGATCTTATTGTAAAATTCCTATTTTTTTTTACTTCAAATGGACATTGGTTTGAGACAGATTTGAAAACTAGGGGCCCATCATAGCTTGGTGCAAGCAACCGTACAGAAAAATGCCATCAATTGAATTATTAACTTTAAGAGAGGAGACTCAATAGATGAACTCATACTAAGCAGGTAGCACATGCATCTGGGGGTGGAGTCCTCCTTTTTCATCTACATTATAACAAGCCTATTGAAGTCAAATACCAAAAAAAAAAAAACAAATCACTGTAATGAATGAGGTTCACACTACAATTACCTATAGACAGTTTACTTGAGTATGAAAAAGCAGATTCACGATTTTTACTCTTGATATATATAGTCAAGATATACTCTAGCTGAGTGTCTAAGGCTATGTCTAGATTACATCTCTTTTATTGAAAAAAGAATATAAATTAGACATATCGAATTTGTAAATTAAAGTGGGATTTGAATTTCCTGCACTTCATTTATACAATGACAGCTGCAGCTGTTTTTTGAAAAGCCGCTTTTTGAAAAAAAACCCACTGTTAAGACGGGAATCTTTTGAAATAAATGCCCCTTTTCGAAAGATCCTATAATTCTAAAAAAATGAGGTTTACAGGATCTTTTGAAAAGGGGCATTTATTTCAAAAGATCCCCATCTTAATAATTTTTTTTCCGAAAAGTGGTTTTTAAAAAAAAAGCCGTGACCACCATTATATAAATGAAGGACAGGAAATTCAAATCCTGCCTTCATTTACAATTTTGATATGTATAATTGACATCCCTTTTTCGATAAAGGTAAGTAATCTAGACATATCCTAAGGCTGTGTCTAGACTGCATCCCTTTTCCGTAAAAGGGATGCAAATTAGACACATCGCAATTGCAAATGAAGCGGGGATTAAAATCCCCCCGCTTCATTTGCATAAAAATGGCTGCCGCTTTTTTCCAGCTCGGAGCTTTGCTGGAAAAAAGCACCAGTCTAGACACGGATCTTTCGGAAAATAAAGCCTTTTCCCTGGAATAAGGGATCTTTCGGAAAAGGCTTTATTTTCCGAAAGATCCGCGTCTAGACTGGCGCTTTTTTCCGGCAAAGCTCCAAGCCGGAAAAAAAGCGGCAGCCACTTTTATGCAAATGAAGCGGGGGGGATTTTAATTCCCGCTTCATTTGCAATTGCTATGTGTCTAATTTACATCCCTTTTACGGAAAAGGGATGCAGTCTAGACACAGCCTAAGAGTATACATGCTAAGTGATGCATCTTCTGAAGATATTCACTTTGGCTTTGTAACTGCAGGTACTTTCTATAGGTACCACACACAAACACAGCTAGAAGTGTTTCCTCCTCTGATAATTTTTGGTTTCATTAAATGTATAGCATGCTTCAAATTATATAAGCTATATACAGAATTCAGAGGAAGAAATGTGTAGACCATGCACAGGGGTATTTGTTAAAATTAAAGAGGTCATAAATGCAAAATGAAAGTAAAATGTTTAAACCTATTATTTTCAGAATTAGTTAATAAGGAATAAACAAGGAATATACACTGTTGCTGAGTGCTGTTGAGCCAAATATCCTTGCTGTACTAGATTTAATAATTGTGAGCATAAGACTAGCATTTGTAGTTAAAACAGTAAATACCCATTTTTGTGTTTAAGAGCACAAGTAGCTTGCAACTGTGTAGTGCATGGTTATTATTACCAGACCAGACTGTTTCTTCCCTCAGCATTAACCATAGAAAAGGGCTAACATGCACAGAAATCTCTGAGAGGATCCTTTGACAAATTCCTCCCTGATTGTTCCATCAGGGGCCTCAGTTCTTTGAGCCATGGAACAGGATTATTGTTACTTAAGGGCTAGCAGTATGGTTGGGTACTGAACAAGACACAGAAGAAAGATAGTTTCTGCTTGGTGAAGCTACACATAGGGAGAATGTGTGTTTTCAAATCACAAAAGTAGTAGGAATCTAGAAATGAGTGCAGAAGAAAGTTTTCCTGTTTGGTATCATAATGATTAGGGAAAAGTAACTACATAGCAGGGGAATAGTAACCCAAGCTCCTAAGACAACCAGTATAGATCAAAGTTGGAGACATTAGACTACTGATAAGAATCATTCTTCTGATCAGGAAAAGTTGTCAGATCCCAAACTGTGGGCAGACAGCCAACACAGACCAGATTATTAGAATTATGAAACTGGTAGTGACTGAGAGTTTCACCTTTTCCCTCCTTTCTACTCACTCACCAGTGACATGGTCTGGTAAGTATACACTGTGGATCCCTCATGGGTGAGCAATAATTTTTTATGGGGAGCCACTACAAGCTTTTGATAAATGGTCAAGGGCTACACTTTTCTAAGGAGAAAGTACAGGCTCTGGGATAAGGATGTTAAGAACTAGTCGACTCTCCAATAAGCCAATGTTTATTGGATAGTCGAGTCAACTAATCGATTCCACCCCCCTTGCTGCATCTATCAGGGTACATCTACACTTGCTCTCTAGTTCAAACTAGTGATGCAAATGTAGCCGACTGAAATTGCTAAAGAAGAGGGGGTTTAAATATCCTGCATTTCATTATCATAATCTTGCCCAAGTGCTATTCTGCTCTCCAGCTGATTTGAACCAAGAAGTGAGCTCTGGGATGCGTTAGTTCGAATCAAATCCCTTGGTTTGAACTAATGTTACTCCTCATTCATTAGCAATTTCAGTCAGCTACATTTGCATCCCTAATTCAAACTAGTGAGCAAGTGTAGACATACCCTCAGATCAGCAGAAATGGGATTAGCTGGGGAGTCCTCAGATAACCCCAGGTTCTGGAGAAATGCTGCGTGAAACCCATGGTCAGCTGAGGAGTCCCCAGCCAATCCCAGGTTCTGCAGAAGTAACCCTGAGCTCTGTGTGGCATTTCAAAGCAGCAATGCAGTATGGATCCTGGAGTCAGCGGGGTCCCCCACTGACATTGGGCTCCATGTGGGTGCTTCTGCTTTGAAATGCACAAGAGCTCTTCATGGGGACTTTTGTACATTTCAAAGCTGACATCTGTGTGCAGCCCGGAGTCAGCAGGACTTCCCATGGCCCCAGACTGCACACGGAGTTCCACATTCCTCCTTTGAAATTCAAAGGAGAAATGTGGAAGTGCCTATCGACTAGTCGAGTAGTCAATGGAAATTCCATTGACTACTCGACTAGTAAATTGGAGGTGGGTGCAGAAGGGAGCTCAGAGTAGGAGACTGGGTACAGAAGAGGTTGTGGGGTCTGAGAGGGAGTTTAGATGAAGGAGGTAATTATGTTCTGGGTGAAGGGAATGGGGTACAAGAATTGGGAATGAGTATGGGTGCAGGAGAGGATACTGACTTGGGGAAGGATTGTAGGAGGGGATGCAGGGACCTGGGGGAAGGGAGTGCAAAGGATTTGGGTACTGATCTGGGACAAGACTGGGTAGTGATCTGAGACAGGTAGTTGGGGTGTGGGAGGAGATTAGGGGCAAGAGGCAGGCTCTGGCTGGGGGGGCACTTACCTACATGGCTCCTAGACAGCAGCCCTGCAGGATCCCAAGGTATCCGCCATTACTGCTGCAGCCTCATGCCGCTCAAAATGGCTGCTGTTCTTTGTGGCTTCACATGCTGTTCCTGCCTCCAGCACAGTTTCTCAGCTCCTACTGGCCAGAAGTGTATAATGCTCTTGTCCTCATTCAATATTAAATTCATCATCTCTATACTCTGTGACCATGACAAATTATTGCTGATGCAAAAGGATAAACTGTAAAATACTTTCAAAGTGAATGCATAGTACAGATGCTGTTTCTTTAAATCTTTTTTTAATAATCTTTAGTCAATTGTTACTGGTAGTTAGAGAAGAGCACTTGGCTGTATTTGATACAATTTTACTTAATGTAAGATCAGCCTGAAAAGTGTGCTGGTGTGCCTGAGGAACAAAAGTGTAAGCATGTGTGTAATTGTCAGAATGTGAACAAGGGAACTCTTAAACACCAGGATTGCACAAAGATGTAGACGAGAGTGTTTCTAAGTGTAGATTATTCTAATGGATTATCATTGATTTTAGTTTCACTCTCTTTTTTTTTCATTAGAAGCATTAGTTGCCATGAGCTTTACAATTGGTTTGCAATTCAGATGGATGAAGTCAATTTGGTGTAGTAGAATAATCATTATTTTTTACCACTTTTAAGGAATTTATTTAAGACCTGTCTGCAAAGTAGCTCAATTTCACTGATGCAAACCAGCAGTTCAAAGAGAACCTATATATTCCAGGTAAGGTTATTTGCTGAATTAACAAAGATAATAAATATCCACAGGCTGAGAGGATTGTAAAATGAAATTAGAAAGGTAAGATATGTGAAGCAATACATGAAATATTGTTTGAAAAATGCTAATGTTTCTTAAAGTTTTAGATGTAGAACTATTATAAATTCAAGATTCATAAACATTAAACATTTGTAAAAATCTATGATCTAACTAATTACATTTTTGGGAATTACAGCATTGAGTATTCAGGTCTCTTTTGCTTGCTCATCTTTTTTCTGAATTATTTAGACTCCCTTTCTTCCTACATATTTTTTCTTAGAATATTTATTTACAGTGGGGATGAACAGCTGATTTGTTAAATTGAAAAATGCAGATTTGCATCACCTGAAACATTCATGCAGCATTCATTGAATAGTTTTGGGTGGGAGAAATACCCCCTAAGAATTCAGAAGAGTGAAATATTTTATTTTTCCTCTTCAGAAATGAATATTTTGCTCATTTTTTATTTGAAATGACTTTTTATTTAAATTTCTTTTAATATTTTATTTACAATTTTTTGAAAAAAATGCTTACAATTGAAACAAAATATTTCATTTGAACTGACATTAATTTTGGTCAACACTTCAATACACCAACATTTTTGAGAACTTTACTTTGGTTCAACCAATAAAAGTGGCAGTGGTTGTATGAGATTAACATTTCAAGCAAATAAATAATTATTTGCCTAGCTTTATTTACAATGAAGTGCTTTTGAACTGTATGGTTTGGTTGTTTGTGGGGCTCTGTTTTCTACTGAGGGGGAAATCTCACTCCCCTGGGGTACAGAGCCCCCAGAAGGGTCCGAGGCCGGAGGTCAAATCAGTGAGGCAGGAGAGAAACCTAGAAGGAAAAACTTTATGATGCATGCATGCAGGCTGTCACTTCCAAGAGTGAAAGCAGCAGCCATGAGAGACAGATTCAGGTATCCTATATACAGAATGCTTAGACAGTTCACTTGTTGATTGTTCTTCTTTGATATGTTAAAGTCTCAGCAGAAGTACTCTGAGACTTCTGTTCACCCCAGGAGTGCTAGAAGTAAGTTTTTACAGTACACAAAGCCACATGAGAACTTGAGTGGAGGAGTCTACAAGGCAAACTGTGACAAAGATAAGGGTTTACATGACAAATTGTGACAGACTAGGAGTATTCATGAACTTGAGATAAGAGGTATTGTAAGGGTCTTGATTAGAGTTAATTTGATTTCTCTCTGTTACAGGGAGAGAGGCCTGGAAAACTTTTAACCCTTACAGCAGTTTTCTTTTAGAGAGTTTTGATTTCCTGCACAGTCCCCCCTTTAGACACAATTAGAGTTATTTGATTTTTCTCCCACACTACTCTTTCAGATGGCTTTCTATCATAGTAGCCAAATGGTACACACAAATATTAATATGTTTTCTAACTTCCCAAGTTTCACCATACAAGTTAGAATTCCCACAGTTCATCCCTTTTACTTTCCAAAGACAGATAAATAACTGAATAAGACTCATTTCTGTGATTAAAGTGCCATGAAAAACAATCCTCTGTGGTACAGAAACAGCAGTATCCTTGCTTTTTGACCTCTTGCTAGTCAAGACAGACAAGGACAGTCTCATGGGTAAACCACAGAACTGGAAATCATAAGAGAACAATTCTGTTATCTTTTCCAAAGATGTCATAGGCGATCATTTGGAAATTATAGAACCAAAAAACATTGGCTTTTGGGGGGGGGGGGGAGGGAGGAGGGATGAGGGAATTCAACAAGCTAGACATATACAAATCCATGACTCCGGATTTAATGCATCTGAGGATACTCAGGGAGTTGGCAAATGCCATTGCAGAGCCTTTGGCCATTATCTTTGAAAACTCATGGAGATAGGGAGAGATCCCGGATGATTGGAAAAAGGCAAATGTAGTGCCCATCTTAAAAAAAGGGAAGAAGGACAATCCAGGGAACTACAGGACAATCAGCCGTACCTCAGTCACCAGAAAAATCATGGAGGGAACCTCAAAGAATCCATTTTGAAGCATTTGGAAAAGGGGAAAGTGATCAGGAATAGTCAACCAAGGGCAAGTCATGCCTGACTAATCTGATTAGCTTCTATGATGAGGTAACTGGCTTTGTGAATATGGGAAAGTCGGTGGATGTGATATACCTTGACTTTAGCAAAGCTTTTGATATGGTCACCCACAATATTCTTGCCAACAAGTTAAGGAAGTATGGATAAATGGACTGTAAAATGGATAGAAAACTCGCTTGACTGTCGGGCCCAACGTGTAGTGGTCAATGGCTAAATGTCAGGTTGGCAGTCAGTTTCAAGCAGAATGCCCTAAGGATCAGTTCCCGTGTGGTTTTGTTCAGCATCTTTATTAATTACCTGGATGAGGGGATGGATTGCACCCTCAGCAAGTTTGTGGATGACGCTAAACTAGGGGGAGAGGTAGATATGTTGGAAGGCAGGGATAGGGTCCAGAGTGACCTAGACGGATTAGAGGATTGGGCCAAAATCTAATGAGGTTCAACAAAGACAAGTGTAGAGTCCTGCACTTGGGACGGAAGAATCCCAAGCATTGTTTTTCACGTTACTGGATCTTGAGGGGAGCAGCCAGATCACTGATGCACCCATAGGTGGGGGTGTGGGCCCAAACAATGGTATAGAAGGGGGCCATGTGAGGTATTGAAAAGAAGCTTACTGTCTGATAATCCTATATACGCTGTTCATGTGTTTGTAGAATGTCTGTGTGTGCAATTATTAGCATGTAATGGTATGGATACTGAAGATTTCCCTGCATGTGGTTGAGCATTGGGCAGGGCCGGGCTGGTGGACATGCTAATTAGCAAGGCCCTGTGGGACAATGGCTCTCAATGGGCCAAGGACACACCTAAAGAATGAAGGCTGTCACCTGAGAGCTGCCAGAGATTGGCCACTGGCCAGGTGACCTACTACAGCCAAGAAGGGACCAGGAAGGAGGTATAAAGAGGCCATGTGGTCGACACCATCTTGTTTCTCAGCTCTGCACTTCATCCCAGAGGCAGCATTGCAGGGATCGAAGAGCCCGGAAGACCTGTGAACCCATCCTGATGCTAGGATGTGCAACAAGAACTTTTAAACCAGCATTTGTAACATCTCTGCTAGAGCCTGCATCGAGGACTGGGAGATTCGGTGCATGTAACGTACTATTCTTTAACAACCTGACTCTCATGCTTTTCTTTCTTGTGATAATAAACCTTTAGATATAGATTCTAAAGGATTGGCCCAGCGTGATTTGTGGGTAAGATCCAGAGGGTAAATTGACCAGGAATCCGTGGCTGGTTTCTTGGAACCGGACAGAACTTGTTCGGGGTAGGCGGGATTGGGTGCTAGGACCCCCCCCCACCTGTGTATAGGCCTGGGGCCATCTGGGGCATGGATATTGCTGGGGTGTCGGAGGGGTTTTGCTCGGGAGGCTTCAGGCAGGCAGCTGAAGCGCTCTGTGGGACTGGTTTGTGGCCTGTTTGGAGAGGTCACCAGTCTGGGAGCTGTAAGGAGCCCTGGATTTGAGCAATTTGCCCTGAGCAGACGCCCTCAGTTGTGCCCAGACACGGCCTGGTCGGTCACATTGTTACAGGCTGGGGACCGAATGGCGAAGCAGCAGTTCATCAGAACTGGATCTGGGGATTACAATGGCTGAGAAGCTGGATATAAGGTCAACCGTGTGCCCCTGAAGCCAAGAAGGCAAATGGAATATTAGGAGGAGCATTAGGAGGAGCATTGCCAGTGGATCTAGAGAAGTGATTATTCCCCTTTATTCAGCTCTGGTGAGGCCACATCTGAAGTATTGTGTCCAGTCCTGAGCCCCCCACTATAGAAAGGATGTGGATGCATTGGAGAGGGTCCAGCAGAGAGCAACCAAAATGATTAGGGGGATGGAGCATATAACTATGAGGAAAGGCTGAGGGATTTGAGCTTATTTAGTCTGCAGAAGAGAAGAGTGAGGGGGAATGTGATAGCAGCCTTCAACTTCCAAAGAGGTTCCAAAGAGGATGGAGAGAGGCTGTTCTCAGTACTGACAGAGAGCAGAACAAGGAGCAATGGTCTCAAGTTACAGTGGGGGAGGTCTAGGTTGGATAGTAGGAAAAACTATTTCACTAGGAGGGGGGTGAAATATTGGAATGGGTTACCTCGGAAAGTGGTGGAATCTCTAGATGTTTTTAAGTCTCGACTTGACAAAGTCCTGGATGGCATGATTTAGTTGCGATTGGTCCTGTTTTGGGTAGGGGGCTGGACTTGATGACCTCCTGACGTCTTTTGCAGCCCTATGATTCTATGATTCTAACATTTCTTTTCACGATATATTGATTTTCTTTTCCAAAAACATATTCCTTTATTTTACCACTTCTGCATAGATTTGTCTCTAATTCTTCAAATATGAAATGTACTGTGACATCTGCAGGGCTACCAGAAAACAGCACTGCATGTCCCTGTGAACACTTAGAACAGACAAAAGGAGAATTTTTGTACATTGTTAGTAGAGTAGAGTAGAATCTGTGACATGTTTGTGACAAATATACTAGATGAAGTTGCGCACTTAACCCTGGTCT
This sequence comes from Pelodiscus sinensis, assembly GCF_049634645.1. Classification (NCBI taxonomy): domain Eukaryota; kingdom Metazoa; phylum Chordata; order Testudines; family Trionychidae; genus Pelodiscus; species Pelodiscus sinensis. The sequence continues at coordinate 120,982,479 of NC_134712.1, read as the reverse complement.
ACACTAGGGGATAAGTTTGAATTAAGATACACTACTTCAGCTATGTCAGTTATGTAGCATAAGTCTAAGTATCTTAACTCAGATTTTGCACTGTCTACACTGTGGGAAGACGAAGGGAGCACATACTCCCTTCGAATTCCCTTACTCTTTGTAGAAGCAAGATTACCAGCATTGACAGTCCTATAAAGGTAGCCTTCTAGTCAGGCAGTGGCACAGATAGCTGCAGCAGCACAGGAGCCAAGCAAACAGAGCTGTAAACAGGGGAGTTTGAGTGGGAGTTCTGTTGGAGGAGAAGTTTTGATTGTGGGACTTGTTTGGAGTTTGTTTTTGCTGTGGAGGGGGTGTTTTGGTTTGTTTTTGTGTTCACCAGACTAATAGGATTTTGGTGAGAAAGTAGATAAAACATAGAGGTATTAGTGGCCATGGCCCAAGTAGTAGAGAACACAAGGAGGATGATTGGATGTGGTAGCTGCGGTATGTACATGATTCTGGAGGGGGTACCTGAAAGGAGTTTTGTTTGCATGAAGTGCCGCCTGATCGAGCTGATGGAAGAAAAGATCCGAGGACTGGAGATGCAGGTGGAAACTCTGGTTGAGTTTAGAAGGGGGTTTGAACAGATGATGGGGCAAAGGCGTGACGTGGCTGAAGGGGAAAGTTTAGATATGCAGATGGAAGCAGGATCAAGGGCCTCAGAGGGGGGCAGCTGGGCGAAGAAAATGGACAGTGGAAGCATGTGACTCAGAGAACCAAGGAGAGGAAAAGATGGGTCAGTGAAGGAAAAATAGAGCTCAAGAACAGGTATGTGGAGCTGGAGAATGAAGAAGGGGTACAGCAGGTAGATAATGAAGATGGAAGGGTGAGAAAGAAGAGAAGAGTGGCTAGTCCCATAGATAAAGGGGAAGACTTAATGGAGACAACACCAATAATGAGCATTAGGAGGATACAGGATGGGTTAAAGAGGATTACAAGGGAAAATAGGAATGGCAAGGACTTGCAGCCAGAGGAAGCTAGAGCTAGACCAGAGAATTTCACTGTCACTAGGAAAAGACAGGTCTATGTATTTGGGAACTCCTTATTGAGAAGAATAGATAGGCCTGTTACCAGAGCTGATCCAGAGAATAGAAGGGTGTGCTGTCTGCCAGGTGCTAAGATACGAGATGTGGAACTGAGGTTGAAGAGGATTATTAAGGGAGCAGGAAGGAATCCATTGATCATCTTTCATGTAGGAAGAAATGATACGGCTAGATGGGCTCAGGTGATCTTTAGTGGGATTCTGCCTGTTCCTAGAGAAGGGAAACTAAGATGTGACAGGATTATGATGATCAATAGATGGCTTAGGAAGTGGTGCTATAAGGAGGGCTTTGGGATGTATGGTCACTGGGAGGCATTTATGGACAGAGGACTGTTCTCTAGGGATGGACTTCACCTAAGTAGGGAGGGAAATAGACTTCTAGGATGGAGGCTGGCTCAACTGATTAAGAGAGCTTTAAACTAGGAATTTGGGGGAGACGGTTGGGAAATGCCCAGGTAATCTCTACGCCAGATTTTAACACTGAGAGGGAGGAAAACGAAGTAAGAAAGGATATAGCTGGGGGTAGGAGAATGAACTTGAGGAAGGGCGGGGTGGATACTAGTCTAATAGGTTATATTGGGGTATAACGTCCGTGCCAAATTGGGTAAAGAATGTGAATGAGGCCAAACAGCAAAAATTAAGATGTTTGTATACCAATGCCAGGAGCCTAGGTAACAAAAAGGAGGAACTAGAGCTATTGGTCCAGGAAGTGAAACCAGATATTATAGGAATAACAGAAACATGATGGAATACTAGGCATGACTGGAGTACAGGTATTGAAGGATATGTGCTGTTTAGGAAAGACAGAAATAAGGGTAAAGGTGGTGAAGTCGCATTGTATATTAAAGATGAGGTAGACTGTAAAGAAATAAAAAGTGATGGAATGGAGAAGACAGAGTCTGTTTGGGCAAAAATCACATTGGGGAAGAAAACTATCAGATCCTCCCCTGGGATAGTGCTTGGGGTGTGTTATAGACCACCAGGATCCAATTTGGATATGGATAGAGACCTCTTTAATGTTTTTAATGAAGTAAATACTCATGGAAACTGCGTAATCATGGGACATTTCATCTTTCCAGATATAGACTGGAGAATAAGTGCTAGTAATAATAATAGGGCTCAGATTTTCCTAGATGTGATAGCTGATGAATTCCTTCATCAAGTAGTTGCTGAACCAACAAGGGGGGATGCTATTTTAGATTTGGTTTTGGTGAGTAGCGAGGACCTCATAGATGAAATGGTTGTTGGAGACAATCTTGGCTCGAGTGATCATGAGCAAATTCAGTTCAAATTAAATGGAAGGATAAACAAAAATAAATCTGAAACTAGGGTTTTTGATTTCAAAAGGGCTAACTTTAGTAAATTAAGGAAATTAAGGGAAGTTGATTGGACTAAAGAAATGATGGATCTTAAAGTGGAGGAGGCCTGGAATTATTTTAAGTTCAAGTTGCAGAAGCTGTCAGAAGTCTGTATCCCTAGAAAAGGGAAAAAAATGATAGGCAGGTGTGTTAGACCAAGTTGGATGAGCAAGCATCTCAGAGAGGTGATTAAGAAAAAGCAGAACGCATATAAGAAGTAGACAATGGGAGGAATCAGTAAAGAAAGCTACCTTTCTACCTTGAGGTTAGAGCATGTAGGGACAAAGTGAGAGGCTAAAAGTCAGGTAGAGTTGGACCTTGCAAAGGGAATAAAAACCAATAGTAAAAGGTTTTATAGCGATATAAATAGGAAAAACAAAAAAAAGAAGAAGTAGGACCGCTAATTACTAAGGATGGAGTGGAGGTTAAGGATAATCTAGGAATGGCCCAATATTTGAACAAATACTTTGCTTCAGTCTTTAATGAGGCTAATGAAGAGTTTAGGGATAATGGTAACTTAACAAATGGGACTAAAGATATGGACGTAGATAAAAGCCAAACTTGAACAGCTTAATGGGAGTAAATCGGGGGCTCAGATAATCTTCATCCAAGAATATTGAAGGAACTGGCACATGAACTTGCAAGTCCATTAGCAAAAATTTTTAATAAATCTCTAAACTCAGGGGTTGTACCATTTGACTGGAGAATTGCTAATATAGTTCCTATTTTTAAGAAAGGGAAAAAAGCGACCCGCGTAACTATTGGCCTGTTAGTTTGACATCTGTAGTATGTAAAATCCTGGAAAAATTTTTGAAGGAGAAAGTAGTTAGAGACATTGAGGCTAACAGCAATTGGGACAAATTACAACATGGTTTTACAAAAGGTAGATCGTGCCAAACCAACCTGATCTCCTTTTTTGAGAAAGTAACAGATTTTTTAGATAAAGGAAATGCAGTGGATTTAATCTACCTCGACTTTAGTAAGGCATTTGATACAGTACCACATGGGGAATTATTGGTTAAATTGGAAAAGATAGGGATTAATATGAAAGTTGAGAGGTGGATAAGCAACTGGTTAAAGGGGAGACTACAGCGGGTCATACTGAAAGGTGAACTGTCGGGTTGGAGGAAGGTTACTAGCGGAGTTCCTCAGGGATCAGTTTTGGGGCCAATTTTATTTAATCTTTTTATTGCTGATCTTGGCACCAAAAATGGAAGTGTCCTAATAAAATTTGAGGATGACACAAAGTTGGGAGCTATTGCCAATTCAGAAAAGGATCAGGATATCATACAGGAAGATCTGGATGATCTTGTAAATTGGAGTGATAGCAATAGGATGAAATTTAATGGTGAGAAGTGTAAGGTTATGCATTTAGGGATTAATAACAAGAATTTTAGTTATAAGCTGGGGACACATCAATTGGAAGTAATGGAGGAGGAGAAGGACCTCGGAGTCCTGGTTGATTATAAAATGACTATGAGCCGTCATTGTGACATGGCCGTGAAAAAGGCTAATACAATCTTGGGATGCATTAGGCGAGGTATTTCCAGTAGGGATAAGGAGGTGTTAGTGCCATTATACAAGGCATTGGTGAGACCCCATTTGGAATACTGTGTGCAGTTCTGGTCCCTCATGTTTAAGAACGATGAATTCAAACTGGAACAGGTACAAAGAAGGGCCACTAGGATGATCCGAGGAATGGAAAACCTGTCTTATGAAAGGAGATTCAAGGAGCTTGGCTTGTTTACCTTAACCAAAATAAGGCTGAGGGGGGACATGATTGCACCTTTTAAATATATTAGGGTATGTCTACACTACCCTCCTAGTTCGAACTAGGAGGGTAATGTAGGCATACCGCACTTGCTAATGAAGCCCGGGATTTGAATTTCCCGGGCTTCATTAGCATAAGCGGGGAGCCGCCATTTTTAAATCCCCGCTGCTTCGAACCCCGTGTAGCGCGGCTACACGGGGCTCGAACTAGGTAGTTCGGAATAGGCACCCTAGTCCGAACTACCTAGATCGAGCCCTGTGTAGCCGCGCTACACGGGGCTCGAAGCAGGGGGGATTTAAAAATGGCGGCTCCCCGCTTATGCTAATGAAGCCCGAGAAATTCAAATCCCGGGCTTCATTAGCAAGTGCGGTATGCCTACATTACCCCACTAGTTCGAACTAGCGGGGTAGTGTAGACATACCCTGAGAGGGATAAATACCAGGGAGGGAGAGGAATTATTTAAGCTTAATACCAATGTGGACACAAGAACAAATGGATATAAGCTGGCTAGTAGGAAGTTTAGACTTGAGATTAGACGAAGGTTTCTAACCATTAGAGGAGTGAGGTTCTGGAATGGCCTTCCGAAGGAAGTAGTGGGGGCAAAAGATCTATCTGGTTTCAAGATTAAACTAGAATGGTCTATGAAGGGGATGGTTTGATGAGATAACATGATCTTGGTAACTAATTGTCCATTCATTATCAGTGGGAATAGATGAATGGAGGGATGATAGGAGTTACTATAGAGAACTTTCTGGGTGTCTGGCTGATGAGTCTTGCCCACATGCTCAGGGTTTAGCTGATTGCCATATTTGGGGTCAGGAAGGAATTTTCCTCCAGGGTAGATTGGCAGAGGCCCTGGAGGTTTTTCGCCTTCCTCTGTAGCATGGGGTACAGATCACAGCTAGAGGATTCTCTGCATCTTGGGGTCTTCAAAGTATTTGAAGGCTTCAATATCTGAGATATAAGTGAGAGGATTATTCTGGGAGGGGTGGGTGAGATTCTGTGGCTTGCACTGTGCAGGGGGTCAGACTAGATGATCATAATGGTCCCTTCTGACCTTAAAGTCTATGGCTACATCTACACTGGCACCTTTTTCCAGAAATGCTTAAAACGGAACAGTTTTCCGTTAAAAGTATTTCCGGAAAAAGAGCGTCTACATTGGCAGGATGCTTTTCCAGAAAAGACCTTTTTCCGGAAAAGCGTCCGTGGCCAATGTAGACGCGCTTTTCCGGAAAAAAGCCCCGATCGTCATTTTCGCGATCGGGGCTTTTTTGCGGAAAAGACTACTGGGCTGTCTACACTGGCCCTTTTCCGGAACAGTTTTCCAGAAAAAGGACTTTTGCCCGAGTGGGAGCAGCATAGTTTTTCCGGAAAAGCAGCTGATTTCTTACAGTAGATCGTCAGTGCTTTTCCGGAAATTCAAGGGGCCAATGTAGACTGCTCGCAGCTTATTCCGGAAAAGCAGCTGCTCGTGGAATGAGGAGTACAGCTAGTTCGGTTTAGGAAGCCTAATCCGAACTAGCTACTCCGTGCCGCATGTAGTTGCGCGGCACGGGGTTCGAACTGCCGGCATTTAAAAATGGCACCGGCCGGCTTCATGCAAATGAAGCCCGGGAAATTCAAATCCCTGGCTTCATTTGCAAGTGCGGTATGCCTACATTACCCTCCTACTTCGAATTAGGAGGGTAATGTAGACATACCCTTAGTGGGAAAGGCAAAGGAAGGAATGCGTATGTAAAACATATTCACTACCATATCACCATAGGTGGTCCTGTCTTTTAAATTTAAGAAGTTGGAACTTTAAATTTGGTTGTCTTTTGAATCGGGCTGTTAAGCAATTAAAAAATGGATCATGATTAATCACATGTTAAACAATAATAGTATTTCATTCTTAATATATTTTGGCTGTTTTCTACATTTTCAAATATAAGTTGGACCTCTCTGGTCCAGAATCATCAGGACCTGACTGGTTCTGAATAAGATAATTTGCCGGATCAGGGGAGGTCTGCTGCCACCGGCCCCCGAGCTTGTCATCCGCTGCTTGCAGGCTGCCCCGGCAGGCAATCCTGCCTCACCCGTCCCCCCCTCACCAACCTGGCTTGACTGCTTGCCCAACTACTTCTGGTTCCCTGGGCAGCACAGGCTGTAGATCCTGCTGCAGGGCTCCGTTCCTATGCATCCAGGAGAAGCCGCAGGGCTGGGGCTCTGATCCTGGTCCTGCACAGCCTCAGCCTTGGCCCGGCACAATTGGGGGAAGGCGCAGGCTCCAGCCCTGGCCCTGTGTTCCTGGGAGCTGCTGGAGGGCTCCAGCCCCATTTCTGCACTGTCCCCAGCCGAGCTGCCATCTCACCCAGCTAGTCCTCCTGCCTTTAGGTTCCTGGATTCCTTGGAAGTTTGTGCTTCTAATTCTAATTTAAAACAATTATACAGGTTGTAGAGAATTAGAGCTAAGCCATTTTTGGTTTGATCATTTTTTCCAATTGTTTTATTCTTTGTGGTTTTATGAACCACTATGTTGGTGTGATTTTGTATGTGTGTGTATGTTCTTGAAACCCAAACACACCATGCAAAACTAGAATGAAGCCAGCAAATTTCAACACATCTGTCTCAGAGCCACTAAATTAGATCTTTAGTGCTTTTCAGTGGGTGGAATTCAGGTATATTGTAACCAAACTATAACATGAAACACATTGGCTTTGTCTACACTGCAGGGTTTTTGCAGAACAAGCTTTTTGCGGAAGGTGTCTTCCGCAAAACCTTCTTGCATGAAAGCGCATCCACACCTCAAAAGCTCACTGGAAAAGAGATGTGCTTTTGTGCAAGAGAGTGTCCACACTGAATGGATGTTCTTGCGCAAGAAAGCTCTGATTGCCATTAACAGAATGGCCATCAGAGTACCTGTGCTTTTTCTACTTTTAGCACAAGAAACCCCTGTTCAGTATCTACACATGCCTCTTTGCACAAGAGCTGTAGCGCAGAAAGGAGTTATTCCTTGTGGGAAGAGGAATAACTCTACTGGCAAAAGCCCTCTGTCCTGTCAATTTACTGGGAGAGTGGAGGGGGGGGGGGGCTGCACAAAAGCACGCTTGAGGTATAGACGCTCTGCCAGTTTTTGCACAAAAATGACTGGTTTTGTGCAAAAAGCTTGTAGTGTAGACGTAGCCTCAGAGTATGGCCAAACCTTTAATCGAAGCCATTCTCTTTGCTAACTCTACATTATTGTTCATTAGTTTTTGCTGGTAAGCCCAAAACTTGGAAACATATTAGTTTGAATTTCTCCTTTAGTTTCATAACAAAAGTTATGTGCAAACTTAGCTAAAATTTTAGAACTATAATGATTAATGTTCTGGACTTGAGAAAGAAGAGAGTAGGAGGCTCTAAGGAACAAAAGGGACAGAAAAATTGAATACCCCATCTTCCTTGCCCTAAATCTGCTGAAAAGGTCTTTTTACAATTTGATGTTGACTTTCCCTCTTCTCCCTTCATTTCTTCAAACTTTAGAGAGCAATGGCACTTTATCGTTTATTTCCCCATCAATTACAAATATTTCTTCCAGACACACTGAAAGATGCCTACATCTCTTGTAATTGTTGGCTTAGAAGAGATTTCTTCTCCTCTTTTCACATTGGAGGTACTTTTCTTCTTATTGTTGTTCTTCATTTACTACATTCAATCACACAAAAATATTTTTACTACCACAAAGTTGCCAACTGCCATAGGCCTTCTAATGTGCTAAATTAGAAATGCAATCTGATCATCCAATCTTTAGATGAGTTCTAATCTTAGAACTCATGCTGGCAATACTTATTGTCATATAACTGTGTCTGCTTGATTATAATGAACACTGAATAGTTTTAAAATGCTGTCCAAGAAACCAGACTAAAATATACCACAGACTAACAGCCTGGATGTGGGAAAATAAATTTGACTTACAAGTGTGTTGACTGGACCAATAGTGGGACAGAATCTAAATTGACATAAAAATCTCAGTTTGTCTGGAATCTTATCTGACATGTAATCAGTGTGTTTACTGAATGATAAAGTGGTGTCAAACAATGAGCTGGGCTCCAAGGTATTTGGTAGGTAGACAAGATATAAGCTTAGGAAAAGTCACCAGTTTGAACATCACAATCCTTAGTAAGATTAGACTGAATGCCAAAGAAAAACATCTAATGGCTGGATATTATTTTCAAGGACAAAAGTGAAGTAAGCTAGCTAATCTACTAAGTGAAATCAAAGGACAATTTTATAGACAGAAATCATGGGCCAGATCCTGAATAAGTATACATGATACACATTTGCTTGCCCAGATGGAGCTTTTTGCTTGATTATATATAGTGGATGCCTTTGAAAATTCAGCATCTGCCAATAGCTTCCAGGCAGTGATGTTAGGGATATGGCAGATACTTTCTGTTGGGGCTGTAGGATGATACTGTGGTAGTCTCCTCACTATAATTTCATACAGTGTGTTCAGCATTTTATTTGAGGTACACAGCCTCACATATAAAGGCTGATGGAAATTGTAATCTCTACTGTAGGATTTTTCAGGCATTCCTTGATTTCTATAATTGTATTGTTATTAAAACTGTTGGAGAAGCAAGGGAATGAGGAGGAAAGTAGACAAGCGCATATTTTATTTGTTCCTAATAATATTGGTGAATGATGGATAGAGAAAAGGGGAACATGTGGAAAAGAAAATGGGATAAACTGCAGTGCAAGGTATCTATGGAATCGCCCATCCTTTTTGCTCAATTGTGCTAATAATTACAAAGTGTCTGGTTTCCTTAGTTTTGGCTTGTTGTGTGAACCATTCGCTTTCAATACCATTTACAGGCAGTCCCCGGGTTACGTACAAGATAGGGACTGTAGGTTTGTTCTTAAGTTGAATTTGTATGTAAGTCGGAACTGGTACATATTGTAGGGGAAACTCTAGCCAAACATTTTTTTTAGTTTTGGATAGCATAGGGAAAGGTTAACTCCCCTCTAATGTTTGTTTTGCTGTCTGTTCCCCTGTTCAGAAGATTTCACATCTATTTCTGTCCCTGTGACAAACTCAGGACTAAAGGAGTAACTCATCAAAAACCAAACAGCTCTGCACCATGCTTTGAGCTAATAGCTTTATTTCCACACACCACCCAGGGTTCTAGGAGGAGGGTCCTTTTTTTGCTAACACAATGAGGCCAGCACTTTGTTTGTTTTGGTGGAGTCTTTGTTTGCCCAGGGAGCCCAGCATGTATAGGGGGAGGAGGGGCGGAGAGGCTGCTTTTGTCTGCTGTTCGGCAGCCTGTTGCTCAGGGGAGGGGGCAGCCTGTTGCTGGCAGGGGGGGAGGGGGGAGGCGTGCAGGATGCGAGGCCGCGGGGGGGGGCAGCGGGCGTGGGGAGGCACTTTTCCTCTGCCCGGCAGCTCTGCGGGACCCCAGTCAGAGCCGGCCCGAGGAGGAGGAGGATCCTAGGACCCAGGTGAGCGAGCCCCGGGAATGCTGCTGCGCATGTGCGGGAGTTGCCTCACCCAGTTCGTATCTAGGGATCCGACGTAAGTCGGATCCACGTAAGTCGGGGACTGCCTGTACTGATTTCCAAGGGTATGTTTACACTACCACCCTAGTTCGAACTAGGGTGGTAATGTAGGCAACCGGAGTTGCAAATGAAGCCCGGGATTTGATTTCCCGGGCTTCATTTGCATAAAGCCGGGCGTCGCCATTTTTAAATGTCCGCTAGCGCGGACTCCGTGCCACGCGGCTACACGTGACACGGACTAGGTAGTTCGGACTAGACTTCCTAGTCCGAACTACCGTTACTCCTCGTGAAACTAGGAAGCCTAGTCCGAACTACCTAGTCCATGCCGCGTGTAGTCGTGCGGCACGGAGTCCGCACTAGAGGACATTTAAAAATGGTGGCACCCGGCTCTAGGCAAATGAAGCCCAGGAAATTCAAATCCCGGGCTTCATTTGCAACTCCGGTTGCCTACATTACCACCCTAGTTCGAACTAGGGTGGAAGTGTAGACATACCCCAATAGATTTGTCATTTTTATGAATGAATTTGCATAGGACATGAAGTAATAATGATCATTTTAGTTTTCCTCATGTGAATCCTATGTGTGCACCCCGTTCTTCCAACAATGAAATGAAAAAGGGAAACAAGAGGAAGAGTGTTTTTGAAAATGAAATTAAGAGGGGAGGCAACAGATTTGAGGGGGGAAAGGGTAAATGGGTTAGAAATGAGGCAGAGAAGAGGAAAGAACTTAACACACTGTAGTGACTGTCCTTAAAATATCTAAGGGTATGTCTAGACTACAGGCTTTTGCCGACAGAAGTTTTGTAGACAGATACTGTCGACAAAGCTTCTGTCGACAAAGAGCGTCTAGACTACATTCAGTTCTGTCGACAAAGCAAGTTGCTTTGTCGACAAAACCCTGTAGTTTAGACACAACCCTAGATGCAATAACACCTTCTGTTGACAGAACTCTGTCGACAAAAGGCGTTATGCCTCATAAAATGAGGTTTACCAGCGTCGACAAAACTGCTGAGTTCTGTCGACGTTATGTCGACAGAACTCAGCGGTAGTGTAGACGCAGGTATAGTTTTGTCGACAAAAGTTCACTTTTGTCGACAAAACTCTGTAGTCTAGACACACCCTAAGAGTCACATCACAATTCATTCTGCACACCAAAATAAGCAGCAGTTTTAGGTGCCTGTTACTCCCTCAGACTGGTCTGCTGAAGTTTGAGAAGAATGGGTTTAAAAGAAGAATTTCAGGTGAACATCTCTAAGTTATGTATCTTTAATAACTCAAGTAGGATCCTCAGATTGCTTTGGTGCTAATTGTTCTCTTTATTCATGTAATGAGAATAATATCTGATTAAAGACTATTGGATGTACTTTCTTGGTAACATTTTTCAAAGTTCATTTTAAGCCTTGTTGTATAACTATGTAATTTGTCCACACTTGTTCAACTCACTCATAGAAAGAAATGGTGGGGACCTGTGTAAATAATAGTTTGCAATCACATAATTAAAGGCTGTCATTAGAAATACAGAAAGAATCAAAACTCTATGATTGTCTTAAATTTTAGCATTTCCTGACTTCTGAGGATTTTTCAACTTTAATATCCTTTTAATGTGGATTTTTAAAAAGTAACTTCTTTAGTTAAAATAAAATCAGTAGAAAAAATAATTTCCATAATGAGAATCTGTTCACTAAGAAGCAACAGCATGTGAGTCCTAAAACAGTCCTAAAACAGTCTCTAAGATTGGCTTAACTCACGTACCTTAAAATGTATATGGAACAGCCTAACCCTTAGTCAATGACCTGACACATTCAACATAACTTCTGGCCAAAAATGTTCAAATTAAATATTTTTTTCTGAATGGTAAATTTAATGTAATCTAAATTAAACCTGAAAAATTTGCTCTAAAAAGTATCTGTCTTCATGGGGAAAAAATCATTTTTCTATTAAACTCCCACGAACTGAACTATTTCTATGTGGCTATGCTGTCTACATGCTACTAGGTGTAGTTTAGTCTCTTCCTGTTCACTTCTAAACTATCAGCTGACCTCCCCAGCCCAATACATCACCCGTGATCAGAGATAAGGACACGGGCAGGATTCACACATTGGAAATGGACTCAGCTATCTTTTTAAGGGTAATTCTATACAGAATAACTGATGTTATTCTGAAATAACATAGTCCACATCTACACTTCAAGCTGTTATTTCAACATAATGTCAAAATAAAGTTGAGCTGGAGGACTTTTTAATCTGACTCCTGTAACCCTCATTTTTACAAGGAGTAAGGGAAGTTCGAGGAAGAGTGCTCCAACTCGGACTTCCTGCTGTTTAGACAGTGCCAAACGGTGACATAAGCAATTTCAACTTAAGCTACGCAGTTGACATAGCTGAAGTTGAGTAGCTTATTTCGGCTTTAGCCCTGAAGTATAGATATGCCCAAAGCAAATCTAGTCAGATTGAAGTCAACAAGAGTTTTGCCACAGACTTCAGGATTTCACCCCATGCACCTGGTCACTAGCTGGCAGACACAACATTAGTTTTTTCAACTAAAAAGTGAACTTTCTAATACTACATTTACCCTCCCGGCATATGTGCCTCCAAAATGCATTAACATTAGAGGAAGTGTTATGCAGTCTGGCTGTGAAAATTACTCCAGCATTGTATTAGCTTGGGAAAGTCAACATCTGCTTCTGAACTCTCATTAAATATATTTGCGCTCCAAACCTTTATCTTTATGCATGGGAAAATGACACGTGGTTTATAATTGCAACCTGCTCGAAGCAAGCAATTCAAATGGCCAGGTCAAAAGCCTTATTTTCCCCCGTCCCCAAGGGCATCCTTAGGGTGAACAGCAGGTGGAATTCTGATCACTTTGCCAGTTTTCCTTCTGCCTGACTTAGTGCAGTTATAAATACTTCATGGTACACCTGCAACAAACTTTACAAATCCTAAGTATTTCACTGCCTACAGCTTGCTAGAGTGAGATGAAAGGAGTGATGACAATGAAAATAGTAAATCTTATATCCATTGGACTATGTTTGATACACCTATGACCACAGGCTTCCTAGGAGACAGGATCTATGGATGTAGTCATTTTTTGAATGTGTTGCACTTCTCATTTAAAATATGTCATTTATGTAATAACTTTAATTTCTAAACATTGAACTATGCCAGCCTGTTCATGGCTTAAAGGCATAGCCCTGAATTCTTCCTGGGACTCTTAAGAACACCACATGACAGTTTAATCTTCACCATCGTTTAAATCAGTGTGGTATTGTCATTGCCTTTTCAGCCTCTCCTTTCCATTTCTCTACATGGCACACTACAATATGGAGAGAAATATGACTCTTTGTCTATATTATGTGGGGTCTAGGACTGCATGTCCAGTTTAAAACAAAACAAATAAAATCTTAAAGGCATGATTGTTGACCAGATTGTAGACAGTGGTCCAGTTGCTGTAAGTAAAAGGAAGGGATGCACAAAATAGTATTAGAGGGTTGAGATTGCTGAGGAACAAAGGAGTCTCTGCATACAGTTTAGCCTGTGGAATCTATTCAAATTATACTGTTGCTGGAAGTTACTCAGATCACTCATGTTTTACTTCAATTTGACTGGGACTCTGGCACTTCTGAGCAGGACTGGATATGGCAGTCCTTCTAACCTGATAAGAACATCTGGCCTTTTGGTCTTTGGTCTGGTGCTTCTAGTTTCCTGACAAACATTCAGGCTACATCTAGACAGGCAAGTTTTTCCGCAAAAGCGACCGTTTTTGCGGAAAACTTGCCAGCTGTCTACACTGGCCGCTTTATTTTTGCGCAAAAGCACTGCCGTTCTACTGTCCGAAATCAGTGCTTCTTGTGCAAATGCTTTGACGTTCCCATTCGGGCAAGAGCCCTTTTCCGGAAATGCTTTTGCACAAAAGGGCCAGTGTAGACAGCTGAAAACTGTTTTGTGCATAAAAGCCCCGATGTCGAAAATGGCGATCGGGGCTTTTTTGCGCAAAACTGCGTCTAGATTGGCATGGATGCTTTTCCACAAAAAGTGCTTTTGCGGAAAAGTGTCCGTGCCAATCTAGACACTCTTTTCCATTAAAAGCATTTGCGGAAAATCATGCCAGTCTAGACGTAGCCACAGGGTTACTTGGCCCTTATGCCAGGGCCACAGCAACAAGAGTTTGAAGAGGAGAAGCTAAGGAGTTAGCTGAGACATCCATTCTCTTCCAAATTCCACAGTGCACTGCTTCAAACACAATTGCTCTTTCTCTTCCCTTGGAGAAAAGTCTCTGGCTTCTGGCATTGTTCAAAATACCTTTGGTAAAACTTCTCTGCCTCTATCTCTGAGAAGGACTAAAATCTCACTGCAGGGGTAGTTGGTGCCTGGAATGCCTGTCATGGGAATAGGGCGCAGAATGGGATAGACCACAGCAGAAAACTCTGGATGGGGGAATTGAAATAACTTTGATCACTCCAGGAGAAGTCTCTTTGTAAAGGGGTAAATCCAGTGATCCACACGGTGATCTTCTGGGTAAGGGCTGCAGGAGTTGCCATACATATATGAGGGTGATATTGTGTCCAGTGAGAACTGGTCCCCATAAAATATTAATTGTTTCTGTATAGTAGCATCTTTATTCCCACATCTATATTTTGTGAGGATGGAGCCATACATAAGATGTTGCTTATCAACTGTCTGTTCTGCACAGTTTGTAATATTGTGTATAATAGAGCCTTGGATGGTGACATTGATCCATGGTTGACTGTGCACTTTACTGCTAAACACTTACTTAAAAACAAATGTAGAAAAAGAAAAAAGCTTTAAAGAAAGAAAAACAAGCATCAACTCTGACAGGTAAATGAAGTGATGGAGACAGACTCACATATTAAATAGCAAAACTTCAAAATCTTTCAAATATGAGGCTTTTTCATTGTGAAAAATTTCAAGCCATAATTTTCCTATGAGGCAGAGCCTCTTCTGCTTTGTAGTTATAATATTTCATAATTCGAGAACTATAGCAGAGTCCTCCAAGGAGCCAAAAATGTCTTCCCTTAAATTTGGGATGAGGAATAAGATATTTAAAATTGTGACCCATTTATTTGTTTTGTATAGATCTAAGTATACTTCTATTGTCTGTTCAAAGTAAAATGTGTTTTTATTAGAGATGGCCAAACCATGAGGAGTTCAGGGAGTCTTGAACTTGTCAATTGATTATTTGGATTCACAAAACTAATTTCAGATATGGAAATGCCACCCCAGTCACAATCTAATTTAAACCCTGCTCCTCTTTCTAGAGACATGAATAGATTTTCTGAACAGAATGGATTATTAGATACTCGAAACGAACTTCAAAAGTGCTCATGGTTGGCTCAGCTCTAGAAACTGAACCTTGGCTCTATGGAATAAAAAAAATGAGGTGCCTCTGCCTGAGCTGCATGATCACACTCTAGATTATTATTATTATTATTTATTAATGTTTCTCCATGTAAAACAAAGTCTGTATTGTAGTTTAGGCATAAAAATATAAGAACATCAATACTGGGTCAGATTAAAGGTCCATTTAGCCCACATCCTGTCTTTTGATAGTGGCCAATGACAGGTGCTCCAGAGGGAATGAACAAAATAGGTCATCATCATGGGGTTGTCCATTCTCTGTCATCCATTCTCCGCTTCTGGTAAACAGAGGCTAGGGGCGCCATTCCTGCCCATCCTGGCTAATAGCCGTTGATAGACATATCCTCCATGAATTTATCTACCTCTTTTTTTAACCCTGTTATAACCTTGGACTTCATAACATCATCTGGCAAGGAGTTTCATAGGTTGTCTGCATGTTGTGTGAAAAATTACTTCCTTTTGTTTGTTTTAAATTCACTACCTATTCATTTCATTTGGGGACCTCTAGTTCTTGTGTTATGAGAAGGAATAAATAGCTCTTCTTCATTCACTTTTTCCACACTTGTCATGATTTTATAGACGTCTATCACATACCCCCTTAATTGTATCTTTTTCCAAGCTGAAAAAGTTCCAGTCTTATTAATCTCTCCTCATATAGCAGCCGTTCCAAACCTCTAACCATTTTGTTGCCCTTTTCTGAACTTTTTCCAATGACCATATATCTTTTCTGAGATAAGGTGACCACATCAGCATACAGTATTTAAAATATCAGTGTACCATGGATTTGTATAGAGGCATTAAGATATTCTCTGTCTTAATCTCGTCCCTTTTCTAGCGTTCTGTTTGCCTTTTTTTATATATACTACTGCTGCACATTGAACTATCCACAATGACTCCAAGATCTTTCTTGAATGGTAACAGCTAATTTAGTCCCCATTATTTCATATGTATAATTGGAATTATGTTTTCCAATATGAATTGCTTTGTATTTATCAACATTAAAATTCATCTGCCTTTTGTTGCCCAGTCACCAAAGTTTCGTGCAATGTTTTTGAAGCTCTTCACCATTTGTTTTTGACTTAATCGTCTTTAGCAGTTTAGTATTATCAACAATTTTTGCCATCTCACTATTTACTTCTTGCTCCAGATCAATTATTAATATGAGTATGTTGAGACTATGTAGAATTTTCGAAAGAGGATATGCAAATTCCCATGGAGGAATTTCAAAAAAAGTGCTCTTCCTTAAAAGAGGAAATCTATGTGGTTTTTTTGAAAAAGGGTTTTTTCCCCCAAAAAATGCGTCCAGACTACTTTCACTTTCAAAAGATCCTCTTTCAAAAGTGAGATCAGAAGAAGATATGCAAATTCCCACCATATTTGCACATCCTCTTTCAGTAAAAAAAAAGTAGTTTAGATGTACCCTATATTTTATGGGAATGGTCCTAATACAGAACCTTGGGGGAAACCACTAGTTACCTCCAACCATTCTGAAAACTGACCATTTATTCCTACCCTTTGTTTCCTACATTTTAACCTTATAAATCATGAGAGGAATAGTGTTTCCTGTAAGCTGTGCACTTGTGTGGCCACTCAGGGGAGACTGAAATTCTGCCTAGTTGATTAGCAGAGTGCCCACAGTTAATTTTTTGTTCCTACTGGTGGTGCACATTTGAACATGACTTGGTGCATGTGGAAAAAATATTCTACACACCGATGGAAAAAACCCACACAGTTTAAAAAGATTACAGGAATGTTAGAGATGACCTTCTCGCTCATCCCATGATAGCTTACTTTGTTTAAGAGCTTTTGGTAATGGACTTTGTCAAAGGCTTTCTGGCTGGAAATCTAAGCACATTTTATCCACTGGACCTGACCTGTTCACATGCTTGTTGGCCCCCTCAAAGAAGTCTTTTAGATCGATGAGGCATGCGTTCTCTTTATAGAAACCATGTTGATTCCTCCCCAACAAATTATGTTCATCTATGTGTCTTACAATTCTGTTCTTTACTATAATTTCAACAAAATTTGCCTGGTATTGGAGTTAAATTTACCAGCCGGTAATTGCCAGGAGGACCTCTAGAGCCCTTTTTAAAAATTGACATCATATTAGTTTACCTCGAGTCATTTGGTACAGAAGATGCTTTGAAGAATAGGTTACAAACCACAGTTAATGGTTCTACAATTTCATATTTGAGTTCTTTCAGCACTCTTGGGTGAATGCCACCTGGTCCTGGTGTCTTATTGCTGTTTAGTTTATAGATTTGTTCTAAAACCTCCACCAATTACACCTCAATCTGAGACAGTTCC
This sequence comes from Pelodiscus sinensis, assembly GCF_049634645.1. Classification (NCBI taxonomy): domain Eukaryota; kingdom Metazoa; phylum Chordata; order Testudines; family Trionychidae; genus Pelodiscus; species Pelodiscus sinensis. The sequence goes on along the minus strand of NC_134712.1, from coordinate 120,965,077 downwards.
TCAGATTTGTCACCAAATGATGGCTCAGGTCTGCATCCTCATACATGAAGACCAATGCACAGAATTAATTTAATTTATGTGTAATGGCCGTATCATCCTTAAGTGCTCCTTTAGCATCTTGATCATCCAATGGCCCCACTTCTTGTTTAGCAGATTTCCTGCTTCTGATGTAGGTCGTTTTTTATGTTTTTGTGTTTGTTTTTTTGCTATTACTTTTTGAGTTTTTGGCTATCTATTCTTCACATTCCTTTTTGGCATTCTAATTGTATTTTTACACTTCATTTGACAGTGTTTATGCTCTTTTCTATTTCTCTCACTAGTATTTAACTTCCACTTTTTAATAATGCCTTTTTATCTCTCACTGCTTGGTCTGGCCCACGAAAGCTCATCATCTAATAAACCATCTTGTTAGTCTTTAAAGTGCTACATTGTGATGCATTTTGCTTCTTTCACTTCATTGTTTAGCCATAGTGGCACTTTTTTAGTTCTCTGGCACTTTTTTGGTTCTCTTACTATTTTTTTTTTAATTTGGGGGCATATATGTAAGCTGAGCCTTTATTATGGTATCTTTGAAAAGTTGCCATGAAGTTTGCAGGGATTATAATTTTGCCACTATACCTTTTAATTTCTGTTTAGCTAATCTAATTTTTGCTATATTCACCTCTTGGACTGGATCCTGCACTCCACTTAGGAGTAAATCAAGAATTACTTCTCTGTGTGTGGCTTCTATAACCAGTTGCTCCAAGAAGCAGTCATTTAAAGTGTCAAGAATCTTTATCTCTGCATTCCATTCTGTGGTGACATGTACTCAGTCAGTGTGGGGGTATTTTAAATCACCCATCATTATTGAGTGTTTTTTATTTTTATAGCCTCTCTAATCTCCCTTAGAATTTCAGTTACTATCACCATTCCAGTCAGGTGGTCACTAATATACCCTTACTGCTATACTCAAATTATTGGAGCATGGAATTGCTATCCATCGAGATTCTCTGGAACATATACGATTTTGTTCATTTAAGATTTTTACTTTGTTTGATTCCATGCTTTCTTTCACATATAGAGCCACTCCCACACCAGCATGCCTGTTCTGCCTTTCTGATACTTTTCATAATATGGTATTACTGTGTCGCAGTTATTAGCCTTATTCCACCAAGTATCTGTGATGCCTATTATATCAATATCACCATTATCCCCATTCAATACAAGGCACTCTAGTTCACCCATCTTATTATTTAGACTTCTAGCATTTGTATGTAAGTATTTAAAAAACTTGTCATTATTTAACTGTGCCATTATATAATATGATTGAATGAAACTCTTTTTAATTTGACTGTTTTTCATCAGATCTTATCCGTGCTTTATCATCTTCTATTCTTTCCTCTTTACTAGGGTACAGAGAATCTCTATTAATAGATCTTCTCTTCAGGGATGTCTCTGTCTGATCCATGTGCTCCTCTGTACCTGTCGACTTTCCCTCAGTCCTTAGTTTAAAAACTGTTCTACAATATTTTTTATTGTCAAGTGCCAGTAATCTGTTTCCATTTTAGGTGGAGTCCATCCTTCCTGTTCCCATTTTACCAAATATTTTCCCAATTCCTCATAAATCCGCCTCATACAAACAACTCATCATTCCACACATTGAGACTCTGCAGTTCTGGCCCTACGCGTGGAACTGGAATCATTTCAGAGAATGCTACCATTGAGGTCCTGGCTTTCAATCTTTTACCTAGAAGACTGAATTTGGTCTCCAGGACCTCTCTCCTATCCTTCCCTTTGTCTTTGGCACCTACATATACCACAACTACTGGCTCCTCCCCAGTACTACACATATATCTGTCTAAGGATAAGTCTTCTATCTATACGGAAGATCGACACGCTTTCTGGGGTTCAATTTAGTGGGTCTAGTGAAGGCTTGCTAAATTTAACTCAGAGGGCGACCTTGTTGGCACTGATATACCTGCTCCTCATGAGGTGTAAGGGAAACTGATGTAAGCATTTGATCCTGTCGATTTCCTGCTGTGTGGATGGCATGGAAATGTGATTTGAGATATGTCGACTCCAGCTACATTAGTGTATCTTAATTTGACCTTCTGGTGTAGTGTAGGCCAGGCCTAGATGCCTTGAGAGATCTACTATCTTTGCACCAGGCAGGCAAGTAACCATGTGGTTGTCCCAGTCATCACAATCCCAGCTGTCTATGTTTCTAATGACCAAATCCCTCAATACTAACAGCTATCTTTTCCTAATAACTGGAGTTTCATCCCCCAGACAGGTATCAGTATGAGAGGATACCACATCATCCTCTGGAAGGAGGGTTCCAACTATGGGATCATTTCCCTCTGCTCCAGTGGATGTTCTCTTTACCAGAGACTTATACCCTCCTCAGCAGCATGGAGGCTCTCTGACCAGAGATAGGACCATTTTACAGAGTCCCAGGAAGTCTCACCTATGTACCTCTCTGCCTCCTAAAATTCTCCAATTCAGCAATCTGTGGCAGATCTCCAATACCAGGGGTGCCCTTGGAGAATAAAATTCCTCCTGGAATTCCAGCCACAACATGGTCTCATTTTACTATGTCCAGAACAAATGAGATTACCAAGGGCAGATTCTTACCCATATTTAATTCATTTTCTTCAGCAACTTTTCCTTCTTCTTGTCTCCATTATTCCTAAGTGGAACATCAGCCTAACAGATGCTCAGTTCAGTTTCTGAATGCATACCATTCAAGTGGATTCAAAACTAAGCAGAAGAAGTTCAACTACATTTGATTGTCTTTTGGTAGAAAATAATGGCACAATGATATTCAGAGTGAAAGCTTCACATTTAACTTAGCTCTTTCTTGTTCACATTGCAACTCAGTATAAGCTGCTATGAAACATGGCCAGAAAGACACTCTTACAACCTGTACCAAAAACTGCTTTCAGAATGAAATATCAGAGTATGCTCTAGCTCAATGTACATTTAAAGATGAGTTATAATAATAAACCCTTGAAAAACAGGGTTCATCATTATAATGCCGACAGCTAACATAATGAAATGACACTATGAATGAAGTAATGAAAATGCTGCAGTGGAAACATGCAAAATAAGATGGGAGGGATGAAGATCTATCAGTACCTGCAATAACAATGAATTTAGCATGGGATAGGAGCCGCCTGAGACTAATGAATTAATCCCAGCTCAATACTCTACATGAAGTGGAAATTCTGTCCTCTCTAAGTTGGTTCCCATATGCCCTGGAAAAAATTGTATTTTGCATAAGACCACAAATCACCATAATTATGCCTCAATTCTTATTTATGTTTATTCTTGCCTTCTTCAATGAAATTCTACAATGCATGGATGGGCCCTTGGATTTAGATTTAAAAAGTGACTAAAGACAGACATATAACAAAACTGAGTTACACCTCAAGTGACAGTGTTCTTTGCATTGTATATTTTTTCTTTGATTGTAATTATGGCCAAATTCTGTGATACTGGTATAAAACTATAATATCTTACCTAAAACCAGCAGAGTTACTCTAGATTTAAAGCAGTGTACCAGAGCAGAATCTGGCCCTTTGAAAAAAACATCTATGGAAGATGTAGTCCAAGTTTCAATGTTACAGCATTCCTGCTAAAATACTCTGTGAATAAGGATAGCAGAATCTGGATCTTGGATAATTCTCATTTTGCTTCTTTGATTTTTTTTTAAACAAATTTCTTCTCCAAACAGCTTTGGATTTAGGTGGCATCAAAAGATACTGATAGGTAGGAAACTGGAATGCTGAACAAATTTCAAAGGAAGATCTTATACACTGAGATGTAACAATGTTACTCATAAGGGTTGCACAGGATAACTACAGTCAGAATATTTCTTGTCTATAGAGCTAATCCAAAATCCATTGGTGTTAACGACAAGTTAAGTCTTTGCACTGACTTCAGTTGGTGTTTGTTCAAGTCCTTCTGGCTTTGAGGAAGGTTATACTAAAAGGTGAGTTTAACAGAGAATTTAAAATTGGAAGATTGTTCAAGGAAACTTATTCTTAGGAAATTTCAACTACAAATTTGAAAAAATATTGAAATATTAACATATGAATTATTAACAAAGCTACTGCTTGAAGGGGAAAACAATGGGTTTAGAGGGATGAAAGGCACTGAATGAATGACGCTTAACTGTATGTAGAAACAAAAGATCTGATTAATTATGGAGATGCACGTGAACTGTAAAATTAAGATCCAGATTCTAAAAACTCCAAATTTCAGATCCAGAGTTTTGGTTCAGGCCCATCTCTAACAGATTATGAAAACAAACTTCCTCTGCCTTAATAATTTGCACTGATTATAGACCATAAGGTTGAAGACTACCAATATTGGAAAAGCACATCACCTATAATGTACTTTTCCCTTCAAACACAGCACTGAATTAATTTATAACAGAAGTAAAGACAAAGTTTAATAAACAAAAGGGTATGTGATATCAGCAGAATTGATAGAATTAAAAAGGGATAAAGATCAAAATGATTACAAACAAATAAAAGTGAATACATGTATATACACACTTAATATAGCAAGACAGATTTTATTCTAGAGTGTTTTTCTCACCTATAGTTGCCTTCCAAGCTTTTTACTGGCCAACTTGGCCAGAACACAACACATCAAATTCCTTGGTTTATTTCTCTGATAAAGGTGAAGGATAAAGATGGAGGCTCTCTTTCTTCTTTATGTCCTCAAAGAAATTGCCTTTGTCTGGAAAATCAGGAAGATCTGCTGGGGATTCTCTCTCTTGTTTCTCTCTGAGGTGGAGGAGCCATGTTAATTCTTTCTTTCCTGAGTTCAGAATTAACCTTAGTGATTGCTTACCGGTAATATATTAATTGAGGTAAACCTACATTCGTTAGTCCAGGACAGACCAGTTTATTGTCTTTATCAACAGCAGGCTGCCTCCTCTTAAGCATGTTCTAGTAATATCAAAGGAAGAAAAGCTGTAGCTTCATATATAATGCTACTAAAAACCAGTGTGGAGTTAGTTTTCATAGTACTATTAGAGAAATGTGGTAAACATAAAATTACAACAAGATTGGTATACAACAGGTTGGAAGACCATACTGAAAGAATAGTTATAAATGATTCACTGTATGACTAGGAGGGCTTATCTACTGTCACCTCACAGGACACAATATTATCCAATACTGTCACTGATTCCTTGGATAATGGATTGGAAAGAATGCTTAAAATATTGTAGATAACAACAAGCAGTGAGGGATTGATGGCACTCTGATAGTAGGATTAGAACTCAAAATAACCTTGACAGATTGGAGAACTGATTTGAAATCAGATGAAATTTAATAAAGATAATTGCAAAGTATTTTGATTAGGATGGAAATTATCAAATGCCCAACTACAGAATGGGGAGTAACTGGCTAAGTGGGAGTACTACTGAAGAGGCACCAGTGGTTATAGTGAATCACAAATTGACTAGGAGTCAACAACATGACAGAGGTGCAAAAAGGCTAATAACATTCTAGAATGTATTAAAGCGAGCATTGTGATATGGGAGTCAATTATCCTGCTCTAATTGGCCCTGATGAGCAAATAGTTTGGAGACAGTCCAGTGGAGAACAACAGAAATGTTAAACAGTTTTAGAAAACCTGCTCTATGAGGAAAAGTTTAACACTGGGCGTCTTCTATCTTGAGAAAAAATACTGAGGTTGGAGGGCTGACAATGGATTTCAAATATGTTAATGGATGTTATAAAGAGGTCAGTGATAAATTGTTCTCCATGGCCACTGAAGGCATGTCAAATGGGCTTCATGTGCAGCAAAGAAAATTTGGTTAGATATTGGAAAAAAATTCCAGTTACAAGCATAGTTAAGCTCTGGACTAGTCAGTCAAAGGAGGCTGGGGAGTCTCATCATTAAAAGGTTTTAAGGACAGGTTAGACAAACAACTGTCAGGGATGGCCTATGTTTTATTTGGTCCCACCTGATTACAGGGGGAAAGGATTTGATGGCTTCCTGACACCCCTTCCACCTGTGTATTTTTATTATTCCATGATTAACCACTTCATTTATTTTAAATAGTAAATACTAAATAGTTTTTGTGGAGCTTTTTTTAGCCATATCTCATCACAAAATATGAGTCAGTATCAGTATCCCCATTTCATGGAACCTGAGTCCTGGAGGTGTGAAATGACTTGCCCAAGGTTACAAAATTGTTCAGTGGCAAAGAAGGGATTTCAGTCTAGCACTCCTTAGAGTCAGTGTAGTTTAGAATCCACTCTGAGCTACACTGCCTCAGATAAATTCAGGGCAGGGTTTGTCTTTCATGATGTATTTGTTTAGTGTGTAGCAAAATGAGTCCCAGATTTTAGTCATGGCTTTTTTGCACTGCTGCATTTATAAATAATGCGTAATAGTAGTTCTAATAACATTGCTTTGTATGGGAAACCACTAGTGCAGAGTATAGCTCTCTGCAGCTTTTTTAATGTATAGTCAGCATGGTGGGACACAGTGTGGCTGACAACTGCACAGTGCTATGGAATGGTATTTGAAACTCTTGGCCTCTGTCCTTTTTGGCCCTCAATTTTGGTCTCCTCTGCACTGTGGAGTAAATAGGGCCCATGAAACTAATTTGTGTTCAGGATAACATATATATCTTTTTGGCTCTGGGTATTAAATTCTGATTATTTTAACAGAAAATCATGCAACTGTGGGGAAAAGCTTTTAAAAAGCATTTTGTTTAAACTGCAGCTTGTCAGCCAAATGTTTTTACTGTGCTGACATGCACTTGCCAGACTACCTGCAGCAGAACTGGACTCATATGATTAATGGATAAAACTCAGACTCCTTTCTTCAGGATGGGCCTGCAGGGCTCTGGTCATTTGGGATTTATGTATTCTCAGTATTGTGACAGCATGGCACGTGCTGGAAATGTGCTAACACACTACCATTTCTGCATGCCCCTTTCCTCTACACCAAAAGAGTTAAAGAATTGAGTACATTTATAATTAGAATACAATGGAACCATAAAAATCCTGCTAAAATATCTTCCATTACAAGATAATGCTACTATGCTGCAAAAATGATCTTTTGGGGGAAAATATTGCCATGATTCCTCATCATTTTTTAAAGAAACTGTTTGGGTGGTCATTTCCACTTGGCTAAATGTAGAGATTAAAGATTTAAGTTAATCCATTTCAGATGACAATTCACTTTTCATTTCTATTAAAAAATCATCAGATTCTGTTTTACTGCATGTGATTCTTAGAGTTGTTAGTATTAGCAGCTGCTGTGCTTTTTGAGCCTTACATTTTCCTGTCCTGGAGGAGACTTTTTGCTCTGCAAGCTACATTCTATTGAATAGCTTTGTGTTCCTGTTTTTAAAAAAACAACAACAGAGGAAAATGATGCTTCAGGCCTTTACAATAGGTAAATCACTAGGATTATTAATTCTCCGTCCACCGAAACAGAATATTTAATTCTGTACATATTTTTATGTCCACATTTTGTGATAGATCATTCTGCACATATTTTTCTTAACCTGTAAATTCATATAGCAGAAGAGCATGATCAATGACCATAACTGATGCAGATACATATATATGAATGGTCTCTCTCTCTCTCTCTCTCTCTCTCACACACACACACACACACACACACACACACACACACACACACACACACAGAATTCATTGATGATCTTAAAATTTAAAACCACAATCAATGGTCCAGTTTGCTATTTATGGTGTGGAGGGGGGCGTGGGGAGTACTGCAGCTACCAGTATTCTCAGGAGAGTGCTGTTTTTTGCTAATAGAATACATTGAGGTTTTGGTATTGTTAATTTCATGATTGATCTTGCACCACTGAAATCAACGGAAGTGGGACTGGGACCTTAAAACAAGGTCTGGAGAGAAGGACAATTAAAACAACCAATTCAGTAGCTAAAATAAAACACTTTGCCACTTGCAGCCAGACACAGGTAAGTGAAATCTTAATACCCCATAGTATGTTTGTTCTCTGTCTCTAAATATATGAGTGTGTGAATACATATGTATAATTTAGACGCACATGCACATTGCCGTGCAACAACATAGCTCATGATTATCCTAGAAACCAGTAAATGAAGGGTTTGGGAATAACAGTGAATGTTAACCTTTTATCATACTGAAAGAGAATATATTTCTGTGGTGTATGAAGGCACAGACTCCGGCCGGTGCAAGCACAAAATCATTTTATTGCAAGATTACAACTATCTTTATACCCTCTCAACTTCCCAAAAGTCCACATCCTGCTTTTTCACAAGGGCTGTGTCCAGACTCAGGGGTTTTTTCGGGAAAAGTAGCCTTTTTCCGAAAAAACTTCACCTGTGTCTAGACTGCAGCCGCGTTCTTTCGAAATTAAATCGAAAGAACGCGGCTTTTCTTTCGACGGCGGTAAACCTCATTTCACGAGGAAGAACGCCTTCTTTCAAAAGTGCTTCTTTCGAAAGAAGGCGTTCTTGAATGTAAATAGGGCTTCTTCGAAAGAGAGCATCCAGACTCACTGGGTGCTTTCTTTCGAAAAAGCGGCTTGCTCTTTCGAAAGAGGCTTGCAGTCTAGACATAGCCAAACTGTGCTTTTTCACAGCCCCAACACAGCATTCTCGAAGGTCGTTGACTCGGGCAGATGTTGTTATTGTTGGCTTAGGACTCTTGCCTGGTTTCGTCCTTGGGATGCCCTGTCACGCGGCCAAAGCACTATACTTGTTGATTCTCTACATATTTCTAGATGTGTGTAAGTTGAAAACATTGCATCAGTGCATATTATAAAATGTTCTTGACATTTTAGTTTAGACACTTTAGTAAGTAGACAAGCATGAGTCATATCTGTCAGGTTTTTCAGCATAGCAATACCAATTGTTGCCACAGCTTTCTCCTGCTGAACTAGAAATTTGCCCTTCGGGGGTCTTAAGATCTGTCTCAGCATTTTGTCTTTTTTGACATTTTCATCATAAATCCCATCATGCTTGGGGACTTGCATGCATAAGCTAAAAGGGGAGATATGTATCACAAATGGCATGCTAAAAATACCTAACTTGAATTCCAATTAAATGAAACATTTCAGATTTTAACTGACATCAGAGTAGATAGATTACAAATTGAAAATTTCAGAAACATCCAAAAAACATGCAGATTTTATCTGCCTAACAATGATCAGCTATTAGAGTGAACTTAACCAAGTAATGGAGACTTCCACAGACTACTAGTTGGCTTTAGTGAGTGTGGGCCAAATTTTCCACTTGTTCAAACTGATGTAGCTGATCTACATGGGGTACCTCCATTAAATCAGTGGAATTGCATTGATATACATTAACTTGAAATCTAGTTGTATGTGTCTATCATATTCACACAGCTGAGATTTAAAGACAAACTCTTCAAAAGCCATAAGAACATAACAGCCATACTGGGTCAGACCAAAGGTCCATCCATCCCAGTATCCTGTCTGCTGACAGTGGCCAATGCCAGGTGTCCCAGAGGGAGTGAACTGAACAGGTAATGATAAGCCATCTCGTTCCTGCTCTCCATCTCCACCCTCTGATGAACAGAGGCTAGGGACACCATTCCTTACCCATTCTGGCTAATAGCCATTAATGGACTTAACCTCCATGAATTTATCTAGTTCTCTTTTAAACCCTGTTATAGTTCTAGCCTTCCCAACCTTCTCAGGCAAGGAGTTCCACAGGTTGATTGTACGCTGTATGAAGAAGAACCTCCTTTTATTTGTTTTAAACCTGCTGCCCATTAATTTCATTTGGTGGCGCCTACTTCTTCTATTATGGGAACAAGTAAATAACTTTTCCTTATTCACTTACTCCACACCACTCATGATTTTATAGATTTCTATCATATCCCTCCCCCCCCCCCCCTTAGTCTCCAGAACATCTAGGATATATGTAGATATTAAGTGGCATTATTCTTCTCTCAGTGGAAGTTACTGATTTTATACCTTATAGTATCATAGCTACCTACAGATATCCCATTATCAATGTTTCAAATACAATAATTGGAATTCAGGTTAAACAATAAATAACACAGCCGTGTCACTGAAACACAGGCAGTGTAAATGCTGTTTATTGTCAGTTTTGCTGACAAAACATTCCACTCCCCTCCACCCCCACGAGCGGAGTTTGTGTTGTGGACAGAAGAGTGCTGCTCCTAACAAGGAGCCATTTATGCTGTCACTTGCCAGGGCGAAACTTTTGTCTTTCAGGTGGGGAAGAGGGCGATAAGCACCTATGAATGACAAAATTGAGTTGTTCTATTGGCAGTGTAGATAAAGCTTCAGTTTCAGACTGGGGGAATGGATGATTCATTGAAATGATGAATAAACTGAAATTTGGATAATAAAGGTTTGTGCAATCAAGGTTTACTTATATTTATTAAAATGTGTTTCCTTCTTCTCCGGGAAGACCATTCCATTGCTTTAGTCTTCCTCTCATTTGAATTGTTGATCAATAAAGCAACAGTCGTGATTTGCTAGTTCTCTGATCCCTAGTGGAAATACAACAGAATGTTTCCTACCATTTATTAAGATTTCTTCACTGGCAATTTGTTTCAAACAGTCAAAAAATCACAGGACAATCTGGAATGGATCGAATGCAAACAACAGTACAACATCAACTTGATTTAATTTTATACAGGCACATTGTATTTCAGTAGTGTAGCATCTCCATGGGTTGTCTTGTTTGAAATCCTTGTAGTCTAAATTTACAGCATCACCTTTTAGGATAATTATCACTTACCACAGCTACATGAAACCTCTAGGATTTAAATCAAAATAAAAATGTAATATTTCTCCTAAATAAATATTTTTCCAATATCCAAACATTCATTCTCATTGGATGGAATTTAACTTAAAATCCTTGGTGTTTTGACTTATTTTAACTTTAGATTTTGGGAAAATAAATAATGGGATTTAGAAGTACCCTTTCTCCTTGACATACACTGTGGGTACGCCTAAACTATGTGCTGTTTTTGAAAGAGGATATGCAAATTCCAGCAGAGCTTTCTAAAGTGAAAGTAGTCTGAACCCTTTTTTAGAAAAAACCGCGTAATCCTCAGTTTTTAAGGAAGAGAGGTTTTTTCAATAAAAGGGCTTTTTTCCCCAAAAAAACCATGTCCAGACCACTTTCACTTTTGAAAGCTCTGCTTTTGAAAGTGCGATCGGAAGAAGATATGCAAATTCCCAAGGAATTTGCATATCCTCTTTTGAAAATAGAACGTAGTCTAGACATAGCCTTTAAGAATTACCTGTAAGAACTGAGTTTTGTCTCAAATTATTCACCACCTGTAATCTTGAGTAGATTGGTGAGATAGTTTCATGGCAAATGAAAAATTTGTCCTGAAAACTTCTCAAGTTGTTTCTGAGAAAAGTAAAATATTTTTCTGTTTCTGTTCAAATTTCTATGGAAATTTGGGATTGGATGAAATTCTGTTGAGTCCCTAGACTTACACTCTTCTGAGATTTAGCCCCTTCCAAAACACCTGTGAGCTGGTCTATACTAGGAAGTTATTTTGGGATAACCTCCCCCCCCCCTTATTTCAAAATAATAAGCAGAATCTCCACACTACCAAGCCCATTATTTCAAATCAATGAGCTGGTTATGTCTAAGTATGCACTCCTGCTTTCTTGGGGAATAACGCTTTTCAAAATAGTGGTAGCGTAGATGTTCCTGTGCTGCTATTTCAAAATAACTACTCCCCAGAGTAATTAATCCCCATTTCTTCCTGGGGTACTAAGTTGAGGTAGTGCATCCCAATAATGGAGCCTACTGTGGACTAATTTCGAGGCTCCTCCATAGTGGGGACATGCTATTTCAATTTTGTTATTTCAGGAATTATTATTTCAAATTTAATTATTTTGAAATAATTTCCTAGGCTATGTCTAGATTGCAAGCCTCTTTCGAAAGAGGCTCTTTCGAAAGATACTTTCGAAAGAGGCTCTTTCGAAAGAGAGCATCTAGACTGCACGCGGAACTTTCGAAAGAGCAAGCTGCTTTTTCGAAAGAAAGCACCCAGTGAGTCTGGATGCTCTCTTTCGAAGAAGCCCTATTTACATTCAAGAACACCTTCTTTCGAAAGAAGCACTTTCGAAAGAAGGCGTTCTTCCTCGTGAAATGAGGTTTACCGCCGTCGAAAGAAAAGCCGCGTTCTTTCGATTTAATTTCGAAAGAACGCGGCTGCAGTCTAGACGCAGGTGAAGTTTTTTCGGAAAAAGGCTACTTTTCCCGAAAAAACCCCTGAGTCTGGACACAGCCCTAGTGTAGACATGCCGTGGGAATCTACTCTCACCTACCTAAACATTGTACCTCATGCTCATGGTATCCTGCTTAAGGTTTTTAGTGGGGTGTATTATTGGGTGACCCAGATATAGTGCTTAATTTCTAATGAAAAAAGGTATCAGGAACAAGCAATTGAGTGCCATGGTTCAAGGAGGTTTTGTTTTAATTTTCATAACTGATATAGCAAGCCCACTGGTGGTATGAACTACCAAGACTAGAAGTGCTGGGTCTCAGCCTTGCCAAGCCATGGCACAAACTAACCATTAACCAGATGTCCTGATATTATCAGAAACATCTTAATATTAGGGTCTTTGTCTTATATTGGCAACTATATGGCCCTGAAAAAAATGTGACCCAATTGTTCACACTTTCTATTTGGTCACCCTAGGATGTGGTATAATAATTTTCAGTAACTACATGTGTGAAGGAAACTTACTGGCTTGTAAACAGATTGTGTCTCTAAATCATGGGCAAAGGCCATGACATGATGGGTACACCAGTTGTTCTTAGATGTCTCCCTCTGCTATTAATTTCCTGAGACAGCATCCAAAAGTCCTTCCTGAGCTTGGTGTGAGATTAGTGTCATTTTTGCACTATAGAGGAACAAAATTTCACTACAGTGTCCTCTAATGCTACAGTGAAGTTTTGTGCCCCCAGAATTCACTCCACTCTTGCTCCTGTCTCAGCCGTCATACATGAAGCATTTTGAAACAATTGCTCACGATATACATGGAGGTTCAAGTCAGTCTCTTATTACATCTACTGGCGTTATTGCAGAATGACAGATGAATGAGCAGAATGCTGTGAAACACCCCCAGAGAAAGAGGCAAGGACTTACAATAAGATCAGAAGGCAGGCAATATCTTCTATTTACCACCTTTTCCTTTTAATGGCTTTTACCTACTATAGTTCCCCCCCCCCCCCCCCAAGAGAGGAAAGCACTACTATTTGATGTTTTTTTTAAGATTTAGATTTAGATGTAGCTGGTTTTTGTGCCATTGAAAATCTTCCGTTTGGCTTTCTTTTACTTTTTTTTTTAATTCTGAAAACTGCTATTTCCAACTATGCAAATTTCTGGGAAAATGCTAGAAATGATTGCATACAATGTAGAATTGGGTAGAATCTTGGAACCACAGCGTACAAGAATTGGCAGGAATCTCAATAGATCATAAACTCTATTCCTGAAATCATGGCAGTACGAAGTACCATCTAGACATCCCTGATAGGTGTTTGTCTAACCTGCTCTTAAAAATCTCCACTGATGGAGATTCAATTTACTCCAGTGTTTAACCACTGTGACAGGTAATTGTTCCTAATGTTGACCCTAAACCTTGCTTGCTGCAATTTAAGTCCATTGCTTCTTGTCATATCCTAAGAGGTTAAGAATATTTTTTCCCTCATCCTTGTAATAATCTTTTAGGGCAGAGTTAGGGTTGAATCAAATAGTCTGGGACTAATCAGTGCTCAGATATTGACAACATCCTTACAAATCTGTGGAAATCCTGTGGTACATCTGAAGGAAAATTTGCAATATTCTGAGCAAGTTGTTCACATAGGTTTAATTTTTCTAGCCCAACACATGTTTCTAGCCCAACACACATTTACATGCTACACACGTCTGCAGGAGCTAGCACATGTGAAATGTTCTCTTTTATTTCAATTAATAAAAATACCATTATGGCATAAAGAATTGCTGGTCAGGAAAAGGGCACATTTCAGTAAGATTGTGTTCTTTAGATTTATTTGAACCTCACCTTTCTTCTTTGTAACTATATCATTTTAACCCCTTTGTCCATTAAAATGTCTTAAACACATTTATTCTGTTTGCCATCTTATTTCATATATTGTCAAGTAACAAAGGCCAGTGAAGCTAAATAGGTCACTTCAAAGTCTTCTCTTTTCCAAAGGGAATAAATGTAACCTGTTTTTTCTTAAGAACAAATATTCTGAAAACCTGAACTCTCCCATCTATTTTTCCTTCTGTACTCTCCGGCATTGTAATGTTTTAGTAAAATAAAACCTAATATGGCAATTTAGACAATGTCTAGTTATACCTTAATATACAGAAAAGTGTGTGTGTGTGTGTGTGTGTGTGGATTTGTATGCTATCCCAATTGCCTCTTCTACCTGCAACATTGGCTGGCTTTAGGGATTTTTCTATAATAACCTTTAAATCATGGTCAGTGAGGTACACGATGTTCTATTAATAATATATGTGATATCTCTTTTGGGTCATTGTTAATTCCAGGGCAAAAGTATGGGGAATTTAGCTGAAAAAAAGTGTAGTTAACTAGAGTGGGGATGAACAAAGTGGTTCACTTCAGATAAGATTTCCCAACAATCTTTTAATTGTTCTTCATACTGAACCAGAAATAATAAAAAAGTGACATTTCTGTAAAGTTTGGATAAGCATTGCATGATCTGCCATTTGCCTGCAAATGTCAGGTGTTGCTTTTGGTGTCTTCACCAACCCATCACTAGTAGTTTGATCTTCCTGTTCCAGATCACTCTACCCACTATACGGGTATGTTTACACTATGGGATAAGGTATAATTAAGATATGCAATTTCAGCTATGTTAATTGCATAGTTGAAGTCGAAGTACCTTAATTTGATTTTCGGCACTGCCCACATTGCAGGAAATCAAAGGAAGAACACTCTCCCTTCAACTTCCTTTACTCCTCATGGAAGCAGTATTGTTGGCATTGACTGAAGTGCCACTCTCAGTTTGAATTAGTTGTCTCATATTGACAGCTGGCAATTTTAAGGAGTTGCAGGGAACTGTAGCCACTCTACATCTGTTTTCTGCAGCTTCACGTTCTGTGTGACAGAGCTCAGGTAGTTTGCTGGCTGGTAGTTACAGCTGACCTCTTTTAATTGTACTAGATCTATTTGATTATTTATTGGTTATTTTAATTGGATCATTGAAATAAGAAAAATAAAATGACCATTAATTTTAAAAAGCATTTCTCTTTGGGCTACTGACAAAAAATTTGCTGAGCCTCCAAATAAAGTCTTTGTTGCTGAGGCTAGTAGACAACCAAGTGAAGCATTGGTTAAATAAAGCTACCAACTACAAAGAATGCAAGATTATGAAAAGGAAATATTCCTTCATTTCTTTCTGTCCAACAGTAGTATTGCAGGAGAATCCTGTTAAAATGTTAGATTCCTGAAAGGAAAGCCATTAAAAAAAAGTGGAGGCCTCATCCAAAGCTGATGGAAAGTGCATGCTTACTTGCTAAATAACATACAACTGATCACTTACCTAGTGCTGTTTCATTTCATTTTCCCTGTAACTCTGGTTCACAGAAGACACAATATCATCAGCTAAATAAGGCAAAAAAAGGAATTCTGTCTACTCAATGTCCTGTGTTTCACTGTATTTCTTCTACCAGTTAGTCCTTTTACCTCCAAAATCTATTTGAGCTGTCAAATGACATGAAAAGCAAAATTGTCTGGGGACTTCTACAGACTCTGAAACAACTTTTTATTTTATTTTATTTTATTTTATTTTTTATTTTATTGCCTAGATTTCAGGTTGCCAGTGTCCCTTTAAATCCATTGTCTAGATATTTCAAGCCTAATATCTTGGTTGCTCGAGACTATACAATGTGACACCACAATGGGTCTCTTTGGTATGCTAATTGTTTCCTCCCTGCTATTACAAGATCATATGTTGCGCATTGTACACATAAAGCAACGCCCAGAGTGTAGCCCTTCTCATTACCTTCTGCTGTTGATTCTGCTACCTCCCGGCTTTTTAGGTCCATTCAGAGGCCTCTGTGGAATTTGATAACAGCAGATGCAAACAGAAGAAAAATTCAAGTTTGTATAAAAATTACAGTTCAGAAACATGTCAGTGACATGTGCCAAACAAGGTATGACTATGATCTCTTCAGTAATAGGAAGCACAAAGAAAAGTTATTTATTAATTTAGATTTATGTACTAGAAACAAAGCCCATATCTAGGGCTCTATATGCCTTGCCATATGTTAAAAATGTAATTGTACTAGTGTTAACAAAAGCAAACTCAGAAGCCAGAAAGGAAAAAAAATGTATAAATAATCCCAGCTACTACAGCTGCCTTTCCCGAAAACCTCAGAAAAGGCATGGGCTGTACAGCATGCCCCAAAGATTGAAGTGTTAGGGCTATTCGGTACCATAGCAGTTTCACCTCTGCAGACCCCACAACTACGGAAACTAAGCAATTCCCAAGGCTGTTAGTTAATGTAGGGTATTACACACTTTGCAAAAGAAAGAGAATAATACAATGAAACATAGTTATAGTGATACTCCACTTGCATTAAACAAAAGAAAAAATTCAAATTAATAACAATAATTAATGAATGTTTTGAACATATACAGAATTTTTTAGCCAGAGCTCTTAAAACACTTCAGCAAGATAGGGAACTATTATTATCATCCTTCTAAATAAAGGGGAAATGAAGCGCAGACAGATTAAGTGACTT